>NC_092374.1:161002788-162252788 GCF_030028105.1 Mobula birostris | reverse complement strand
GGAATGCCTATTAATAATGTGCAAATAGCCAACTATTAAACCACATTCAAAAATTAGTTCAGTTGAACAGATTTTCTAAAACCTGAATATGGTATTTAATTAAATTATACATTTAATTAATTCTCATGATAGTCAATGGTAAAAGGCTACAAAATAAATAACAAAATAGGCCAAACCAAGCCTCTCTCAGACTACATTTAACAAGTATTTATGGTCATAATAGGTCTATCACCACAATCTCTTTATGGCAGGTGTGATCCCATTGGCCCTCCATGCAGCTTTGGGTCACCTGGTCAACACAAGTCAGGATGCTGTTTATTTACCACAGATCAGTCTTTACCCCAATCATACCCACAGTTCCGATCAAAAAGCTCTAAAACCTGGGCCTCTCTATCTCCCTGTGCAAGTAGATTCTTGACTTCCTAAGTGGATTGAAAATAACACCTCCGCCACACTAGCAATCAACACTGGTGCACCTCAGTCTGTATCCTTAGCCCACTGCTCTACTCTCTCTACACCCCTGACCGTGGCTATGCTCAGGCCAAATGCCATCTATAAATTTGCTGATGATACAACCATTGCTAGCAGAACCTCAGATGGAGATGAGAGGGCGTACAGGAGCAAGATATACTGGCTAGGTGAGTGGTGTCACAGGAACAACCTTGCACTCAACGCCCGTAATACCAAATAAATTACTGTGAACTTCAGAAAGGTAAGACAAGGGAACACACACTAGGGATCAGAAGTGTAGAGAGTGATCAATTTCAAGTTTTTGGTTGTCAGTATCTCTGAAGAACTATCTTGGACACAACATATCAATGCAGCTACAAAGAAGGCAAGATGGTGGCTATATTTCATTAAGAGTTTGAGGAAATTTGGTATGTCACTTAAAAAACTCTCAAACTTTCTCTGATATACAGTGGAGGAGCATTCTAACTAGCTACATCACCGTCCGGTATGCGGGGAGGGGGTGCTACTGCACAGGATTGAAGTGAACTGCAGACAGCTGTAAAATTAGTCATCTCCATCATGAGCACCAGCCTCTGCAGCATCTAAGACATCTTCAAGGAGCAGTGGCTCAAAAAGGCAGCGACCATCAATAAGGAGCCCCACCACTCAGGATATGCCCTCTTCTCATTGTTACCACTAGGAAGAAGCTCCAGAAGACTGAAAGCACACACTCACAATTCATGAATAGCTTCTTCCCCTCTGCCATCCAATTTCTGAATGGACATTGAACTCACGAACACTACCTTACCCACTTTTTATTTCTTTTTTATAATTAATTTAACCATTCCTCTTCTCACCCTGTTTCTTGCAAAAATGCCATCCCCTTCTCACAATTCCTCCGTCTCCGGTGCATCTGCTCTCAGGATGAGGCTTTTCATTCCAGGACGAGGGAGATGTCCTCCTTTTTTAAAGAAAGAGGCCTCCCTTCCTCCACTATCAACTCTGCTCTCAAACGCATCTCACGTACATCTGCTCTCACTCCATCCTCCCGCCACCCCACTAGGAATAGTGTTCCCCTGGTCCTCACCTACCACCCCACCAGCCTCCGGGTCCAACATATTATTCGCTGTAACTTCTGCCATCACCAACGGGATCCCACCACTAAGCACATCTTTCCCTTCCCCCCCCCTGCTTTCCGCAGGGATCGCTCCCTACGTGACTCCCTTGTCCATTCGTACCCCCCATCCCTCCCCATTGATCTCCCTCCTGGCACTTATCCTTGTAAGCGGAACAAGTGCTACACATGCCCTTACACTTCCTCCCTTACCACCATTCAGGGCCCCAGACAGTCCTTCCAGGTGAGGAGGCACTTCACCTGTGAGTTGGCTGGGGTGATATACTGCGTCCGGTGCTCTCGATGTGGCCTTCTATATATTGGCGAGACCCGACACAGACTGGGAGACTGCTTTGCTGAACACCTACGTTCTGTCTGCCAGAGAAAGCAGGATCTCCCAGTGGCCACACATTTTAATTCCACATCCCATTCCCATTCTGACATGTCTATCCACGGCCTCCTCTACTGTAAAAATGAAGCCACACTCAGTTTGGAGGAACAACACCTTATATTCCATCTGGGTAGCCTCCAACCTGATGGCATGAACATCAACTTCTCTAACTTCCGCTAATGCCCCACCTTCCCCTCGTACCCCATCCGTTATTTATTTTTATACACACATTCTTTCTCTCACTCTCCTTCTTCTTCCTCTGTCCCTCTGACTATACCCCTTGCCCATCCTCTGGGTCCCCCCCCACTTTGTCTGTCTCCCTGGGCCTCCTGTCCCATGATCCTCTCATGTCCCCTTTGCCAATCACCTGTCCAGCTCTTGGCTCCATCCCTCCCCCTCCTGTCTTCTCCTATCATTTTGGATCTCCCCCTCCCCCTCCCACTTTCAAATCTCTTACTAACTCTTCCTTCAGTTAGTCCTGACGAAGGGTCTCGGCCTGAAACGTCAACTGTACCTCTTCCTAGAGATGCTGCCTGGCCTGCTGCGTTCACCAGCAACTTTGATGTGTGTTGCTAGAATTTCCAGCATCTGCAGAATTCCTGTTGTTAACTATTGGATATATTCTTAGTATAATTCACAGTACTTTTTTTTTTCTTTTTTCTCTGTGTTATCTTCTATTGCATTGTATTGCTACCACGAAGTTTACAAATTCCACGACATTTGCTGGTGATATTAAACCTGATTCTTATTCTGGTGATGTAATTTTCCTCATTTTGGTCCAGTTGCAAATATTTATTTATTTATTGAGATACAGTGCAGAGAAGGCCCTTCCGGCCCTTCAAGCCATACCACCCAACAATCCCCCATTTTAACCCTAGCCTAATCATGGGACAATTTACAATGACCTGCTAACCTACCAACTTTAGACTGTGGGAGGAAATTGGAGCACCCAGAGAAAACCCACATGCTCACGGGGAGAACATACAAACTCCCTACAGTTGGTGGTAGGAAAGAACCCAGGTCACTGGTACTTTCCTGCATTATGCTAACCGCTACATACTGTGTCACCCAAATGGGGGTGGAAAGACTATCATAAGTATTCTCTGCTGCACTGGTGCAGCTAAACATGTCATATTCTGATTGGTCAACCTATAACTCAGTGATATGAGTCTATTATTCCAATTTCAGTTAATATGCACTCTCTGTTTATATTTCACACTCCCACCAGTCCAACTAGGTTCTCTAACCCTCTGCATGTATATCCTATGTGTTGGTCATTGAAGGAAATAGTCTAAGGGCTCTCTTACAAAGTAATGAGGTGCAAGTTGTCCACAATTGTTTATTAAATGGGTTGATGGATAGGCAATGGAAAATATTTAAAGCCCATATAGATGAAATAAAACTATTATTTATTTCCATTATGCTCAAAAATAAGTCAGGAAAGATATTAGCTCACAAGAAAAAAAAAGTTAGGGATAATATTAGATCTAAAGAGAAGACATAAAAAAATGCCAAAAAGACAGCAGGCTTGGAAGCAATTTACAATTCAGCAAAAGAGGCAAAATGATGAAGGAGGGGAAGATGGAGAACGGGAATGAACTTGAAAGGAACATTAAAACTGACTGTAAAAGCTATATAACAAAAGATTAATGAAGACACTGCAATCAAAAGAAGGGCATATATAAAGAAGATATTAAGTTAGACAACATCTATCCTAATTATAACTGTGTGATGTTTTGAAATTGTATTTTCTCACTGAAAATGTAACCCTATTTTTGATTGTGTAATGCAACGAATTTGCAGCTGTCAGGCTTCCTGCGACCGTTGAGTCTCATAGTAAAGGGGTAAGTTACAGGTTTATTTATTTACAAACATAGTAATAACAGCAGCATTAGAGGTATGCATCTAGGATTAGTGTTGTGCTTGGAGTGCCAGATGTGGGGACCCTGGGAGACTCCCAGCCTCCCCAAGGATTACATTTGCACTAGGCTCCTTAAGGACCGTGTTAGGGATCTGGAGCTGCAACTTGATGACCTTCAGCTAATTAGGGAAAGTGAGGAGGTGATTGATAATACCTATAGGGAGATGGTAGACAGCACCTCTGTGACAGTGCCCCGCAGAAATTGATATATTGTTTTAGATACTGTTGGAGAGGTTGGCCTGACAGAGGAAGACCACAGCGAACGGGACTCTGGAACTTGGCCCAGCGCCGTGATCAAGAGAGCAAGGAGAAATGCAGTAGTTAGAGGGGATTCCATAGTGAGGGGAACAGACAAAAGATTCTGTGAGTCAGACAAGGATACCTGGATGGTGTTTTACGTCCCTGGTGCCAGGATACGGGATATTTTAGATCGGGTCCAGAGTATTCTGAGGAGAGAGGGTGAGCAGCCAAAAGTCTTGGTATATGTTGGTGCCAATGATATAGACAGAAAAAGAGAGGAGGTCCTGAAGGAAGATTACTGGGAGCTAGGAAGAAAATTGAGAAGCTGGACCTCCAGAGTAATAATATCAGGATTGCTGCCTGAGCTACGCGCTAATGAAGGTAAGAATAGCAGAATTAAGCAGATGAATGTGTGGCTAAGTAACTGGTGCAGGGGGCAGGGCTACAAATTCTTGGATCATTGGGATCTATTTCAGGGGAGGTATGACTTATACAAAAATGATGGGTTACACCTGAACTCAAAGGGTACTAATATCTTGGCGGGATTGTTTAATATAACTGTTGGGGAGGGTTTAAACTAAGTTGGCAGGGGGAAGGAAACCAGGGTGTTAGAGTCGAGGAAGAGGAAAATAGAAATAAGTCAAAGATACTGTGCAGCAAAGATGGCAAGAAGGACAGGCAGGTGAATAGACAGGATAATTTGCTGTGCGATAGAAATATAGCAAAATCGGTAACAGATACTGATCTAAATGTACTGTACTTAAATGCATACAGCATTAGAAATAAAGTGGATGACCTTGTTGTACAGCTACAGGTTAAAAGATATGATAATAGCAGTCATCACCAAGTCATGGCTAAATGATGGATGTGATTGGGAGCTGAATGTCCAAGGATACACAGTGTATAGGAAAGATAGGAAGGTGGGTAAAGGGGGTGGCGTGGCCCTGATGGTAAGCAACGATATCAAATCGCTAGAAAGAAGGGACATAGGATCAGAAGAGGTAGGATCCTTATGGGTCGAGTTAAGAAATGGCAAGGGTAAAAAGACACTAATAGCAGTTATATACAGGCCTCCAAACAGCAGCCGGGATGTGGACTACAAGTTACAGCTGGAAATAGAAATAGCATGTCAGAAGTAAAATGTCAAGATAATTATGGGGGATCTTAATATGAAAGTGGATGGGGAAAGTCAGGAAGGTACTGGATCTCAGGAGAGGGAGTTTGTAGAATGCCTATGGGATGGCTTTTTGGAGCAGCTTGTCCATAAGCCCACCAGGGGATGGGCTGTTTTGGATTGGGTGCTGGGTAATGAACCTGAGGCGATTAGGGAGCTGGAGGTAATGAAACCCCTTGGAAGTAGCGATCATAATATGATTGAGTTTAGTTTCAAATTTGAAAAGGAGAAGCTGGTATCATGTGTATTGATATTTCAGTGAAACAAAGGAAATTACAGTGGTATAAGAGAGGAACTGGCCCAAGTAGATTGGAAAAGTAAGCTAGCTGGAGGGACGGTAGAGCAGAATCGGATGAAATTCCTACAAGAAATAAGGAAAGTGCGGGAAAGACATATTCCAAAAAAAAAAGAAAATCATGAATGGAAAAATGGCACAAATGTGGCTAACAAGAGAGGCCACTTCTTTTTACAACGTATATTGATGATTTAGATTATGGATCAAATGGTTTTGTGGCTAAGTTTGCGGATGACACCAAGATAGGTGGAGGAACAGGAAGTGTTGAAGAAACGGAAAGGTTGCAGAGAGACGTGGTCAGTTTAGGAGAGTGGGAAAGAAATGGCAAATGAGATACAATGTTGAGAAATGTATGGTTGTACATTTTAGAAGAAGAAATAATCGGGCAGATTATTATTTAGATGGGGGAGAACATTCAAAAATTGGAAGTGCAAAGGGACATGGGGGTCCTCATGCAGGATACCCTAAAGGTTAACCACCAGGTTGGATTGGCAGTAAGGAAAGCAAATGCTATGTTGGCATTCATTTCAAGAGGAATAGTGTATAAGAGTAAGGTGGTGTTGATGAGGCTCTATGGGGCACTGGTGAGACCTCACTTGGAATACTGTGTGCAGTTTTGGGCCCCCTATCTTAGAAAGGATGTTCCAATGTTGGACAGAGTTCAAAGAAGATTTACGAGCATGATTCCTGGAATGCTGGGGCTAACATATGAGGAGCATTTGTCCGCTCTTGGAATGTATTCATTAGAGCACAAAAGATTGAGAGGGAATCTCATAGAAACATTTTGAATATTGAAAGGGTTGGACAGAGTAGATGTGGAAAGGCTGTTTCCCTTGGTGGGTGAGTCCAGGACAAGAGGCCACTGTCTTAGAATTAGAGGGTACCCATTTAAAACAGAGATGAGGAGAACTTTTTTTAGTCAGAGTGTCGTGGATTTGTGGAATTCATTGCCACATACAGCTGTGAAGGCCCGATCATTGAGAGTGTTTAAGGAGGAGATTGATAGGTATCTAATTAGTCAGGGTATCAAGGGATATGGGGAAAAGGCCAGAAATTGGAACTAGATGGGAGAATAATTTAGCTCATGGTGGAGTGGCAGAGCAGACTCGATGGGCCGAATGGCCTACTTCTGCTCCTTTGTCTTGTGATCCTGTGATCACCGAGCATCTATGCTCCATCCGCCAGAACAAGCGGGATCTCCCAATAGTCAATCATTTTAATTCCATTTCCTATTCCTTTTCTGATATGTTCATCCATGGCCTCCACCACTGTCAGAATAAGGCTACACTTAGGTTGGAGAAACAACCCCTTATATTCTGTTTGGGTAGCCTCCAATCTGATGGCCTGAACATTGATTTCTCAAACTTTCAGTAATGCCTCCACACCCCCCACTTCACCATTTCCCATCCCCTTTTCCCTCACTCATCTTATCCCCTTGCCCACCCATTGCCTCCCTCTAGTGCTCCTCCCCCCCTCCATTTTTCTTTCTTCCATGGCCTTCTGTCTCTTTTACCAATCAACTTCTTAGCTCTTTGCTTCATCCTTCCCACTCCAAGTTTCAGCTATCATCTGGTGTTTCTCTTATCCCTCTCTCCACATTTAACTCGACTCTTCAGCTTTTTTCTCCAGTCCTGCCGAAGGGTTTCAGCCGGAAACGTTGACTGTACTTTATTCCATAGATGCAGCCGAGCCTGAAGAGTTCCTCCAGCATTTTGTGTGTGTTTCTACATATCAACCCTATTGAGTCCTTTCAACATATGGTAGGTTTCAATAAGATCCCCCCACATTTTTCTAATTTCCAGTGAGTACAGGCCCAAAGCTGCCAAATGATCCTCATATGTTAACCCCTTCATTCGCAGGATCATCCTTGTGAATGTCCTCTGGAATTTCTCTAATGACAACACATCCTTACAGAGATATCAGGTCCAAAACTACCGACAATATATTAAGTGCAACCTGCCTAGTATCTTATAAAGGCTCAGCATTATCTCCTTGCTTTTATGTTCTGTTCCCCTTGAAATAAATGCCAACATTGCATTTGCTTTCTTTGCCACAGACTCAACCTGTAAGTTAACCTGCTGGGAATCTTGGATGAGAATTCCACATTTAGTTATTAGTTGACACTATTGTTCATGTTACCAAAATGTATTATCATACATTTCCCAACACTGTACTCTATCTGCCACTTTGTTTGCCCATTTTTGCAATTTGTCGAAGGCCTGCTGCAATTGCATTGCTTGCTCAGCACTACCTACCCCTCCAACTATCTTCATATCATCCACAAACTTTGTCACAAAACCATCAACTATCCAAATCATTGACAAACAACGTGAAATGTAGCGATCCCAATACTGACCCCTGAGGAACACCACTAGTCACTGGCAGCCAATCAGAAAAGGCCCCTTTTACTCCCACTCGCTGTCTCTTGTCTGTCAGCCATTCCTCTATCCATGCCAGTATCTTTCCTGTAATGCCATAGGATATTATCTTGTAAAGCAGCCTCATGTGTGGCACCTTATCAAATGCTTTCTGAAAATCCAAGTAAATAACATTCACTGCCTCTCCTTTATCTATCTTGCTTGTTACTTCCTCGAAGAACTCTGACAGACTTGTCAGGCAGGATTTACCTTTACAGAAATATGCTGACTTTGAGTTATTTTATTATTAGTCTCCAAGTACCTCGAAACTTCATCCTTAATAGGAACAATGGTAATGAAATGAGAGCTTGGATACATACATGGAATTATCCTTAATTAGTCTCTAAGTACCTCAAAACTTCATCCTCAATCAGGAAAAACAGTGATGAACTGACAGCTTGGATACATACATGGAATTATGATGTAATGGCCATTACAGAGACTTGGTTGGCACCAGGGCAGGAATGGATTCTCAATATTCCTGGATTTCAGTGCTTTAAAAGGGATGGGGGGGGGGAAGGGAGGATGGGTGGCATTACTGGTCAGGGATACTATTACAGCTACAGAAAGGGTGGGTAATGTAGCAGGATCCTCTTTTGAGTCAATATGGGTAGAAGTCAGGAACAGAAAGGGAGCAGTTACTCTACTGGGGGTATTCTATAGGCCCCCTGGAAGCAGTAGAGATACAGAGGAGCAGATTCGGAGGCAGATTTTGGAAAGGTGCAAAAATAACAGGGTTGTTATCATGGGTGACTTTAACTTCCCTAATATTGACTGGCACCTGATTAGTTCCAATAGTTCAGACGGGCAGAGTTTGTTAAGTGTGTCCAGGACGGATTCCTGTCACAGTATGTTGACAGGCTGACTAGGAGGAACGCCATACTAGATCTAGTACTAGATAACGAACCGGGTCAGGTCACGGATCTCTCAGTGGGTGAGCATCTGGGGGACACTGACCACCGCTCCCTGGCCTTTAACATTATCATGGAAAAGGATAGAATCAGAGAGGACAGGAAAATTTTTAATTGGGGAAGGCTATAAGGCTAGAAATTGTGGGTGTGAATTGGGATGATGTTGTTGCAGGGAAATGTACTATGGACATGTGGTCGATGTTTAGAGATCTCCTGCGGGACATTAGGGATAAATTTGTCCCGGTGAGGAAGATAAAGAATGGTAGGATGAAGGAACCATGGGTAACAAGTGAAGTGGAAAATCTAGTCAAGTAGAAGAAGGTAGCTTACATGAGGTTTAGGAAGGATCAGTTGGGTCCATTGAGGAATATAGGGTAGCAAGAAAAGATCTTAAGAAGGGGCTGAGGAGAGCAAGAAGGGGGCATGAGAAGGCCTTGGCGAGTAGGGTAAAGGAGAAACCCAAGGCATTCTTCAATTATGTGAAGAACAAAAGGATGACAGGAGTGAAGGTAAAACCGATTAGAGATAAAGGTGGGAAGATGTGCCTGGAGGCTGTGGAAGTGAAGAGTTCCTCAATGAATACTTCGCTTCAGTATTCACCAATGAGAGGGAAATTGATGATGGTGAGGACAATATGAGTGAGGTTGATGTTCTGGAGCATGTTGATATTAAGGGAGAGGAGGTGTTGAAGTTGCTAAAATACATTAGGACGGATAAGTCCCTGGGACCTGATGGAATATTCCCCAGGCTGCTCCATGAGAAGAGGGAAGAGATTGTTGAGCCTCTGGCTAGGATCTTTATGTCCTCGTTGTCCACGGGAATGGTACTGGAGGATTAGAGGGAGGTGAATGTTGTCCCCTTGTTCAAAAAAGGTAATAGGGATAGTCCAGGTAATTAGAGTCCAGTGAGCCTTATGTCTGTGGCGGGAAAGCTGTTGGAAAAGATTCTTAGAGATATGATCTATGGGCATTTAGAGAATCATAGTCTGATCAGGGACAGTCAGCATGGCTTTGTCAAGGGCAGATCGTTTCTGACAGGCCTTATAGAGTTCTTTGAGGAGGTGACCAGGCACATAGATGAGGGTAATACAGTGGATGTGATCTACATGGATTTTAGTAAGGCATTTGACAAGGTTCCACACGGTAGGCTTATTCAGGAAGTCAGAAGGCATGGGATCCAGGGAAGTTTTGCCAAGTGGATTCAGAATTGGCTTGCCTGCAGAAAGCAGAGGGTCGTGTTGGTGGGAGTACATTCAGACTGGAGGATTGTGATTAGTGGTGTCCCACAAGGTTCTGGGACCTCTAATTTTCGTGATCTTTACTAACAAACTGGATGTGCGGGTAGAAGGGTGGGTTGGCAATTTGCAAAGGTTGGTGGTGTTGTGGATAGTGTAGAGGATTGTCGAAGATTGCAGAGAGACATTGATAGAATGCAGAAGTGGGCTGAGAAGTGGCAGATGGAGTTCAACCTGGAGAAGTGTGAGGTGGTACACTTTGGAAGGACAAACTCCAAGGCAGAGTACAAAGTAAATGGCAGGATACTTGGTAGTGTGGAGGAGCAGAGGGATCTGGGGGGTACATGTCCACAGATCTCTGAAAGTTGCCTCACAGGTAGATAGGGTAGTTAAGAAAGCTTATTGGGTGTTAGCTTTCATAAGTCGAAGGATAGAGTTTAAGAGACGCGATGTAATGATGCAGCTCTATAAAACTCTGGTTAGGCCACACTTGGAGTACTGTGTCCAGTTCTGGTCGCCTCACTATAGGAAGGATGTGGAAGCATTGGAAAGGGTACAGAGGAGATTTACCAGGATGCTGCCTGGTTTAGAGAGTATGCATTATGATCAGAGATTAAGGGAGCTAAGGCTTTACTCTTTGGAGAGAAGGAGGATGAGAGGAGACATGATAGAGGTGTACAAGATAATAAGAGGAATAGATAGAGTGGATAGCCAGCACCTCTTCCCCAGGGCACCACTGCTCAGTACAAGAGGACATGGCTTTAAGGTAAGGGGTGGGAAGTTCAAGGGGGATATTAGAGGAAGGTTTTTTACTCAGAGAGTGGTTGGTGCATGGAATACTCTACCAGAGTCAGTGGTGGAGGCAGATGCACTAGTGAAGTTTAAGAGTCTACTAGACAGGTATATGGAGGAATTTAAGGTGGGGGGGGGGTTATATGGGAGGCAGGGTTTAAGGGTCGGCACAACATTGTGGGCCGAAGGGCCTGTACTGTGCTGTACTATTCTATGTTCTATAATAGTAGGTTCCAATACTTTCCCAACCACTGAGGTTAGGCTATCTGGCCCATAATTTCCTTTCTTTTGCCTTCCTCCCTTCTTAAAGAGTGGTGTGATATTGGAGTTGGTATACATCAGGATTTGGAATACGTTCAACAGCAGAATTGAAAGTGTCATTCTACTCACCCTTATTTCATTTGCATCAAACGTTTAATTTCCAAGGAAGACTTTAGTAAATGATGTGTGAAGTTGAACATTGCAAATTACAAAACAGATTAACCTTTGGCATCAGGTAGCAGGAGCCATGCAGTGAGCAGGAGTGAAAAATTAATGGTGGCATCAAATATTAATCAGTTCAGTGCATTCACTGCGTTTAGTTAATTAATTACCATGTTTTATATAAGTTTGGACACAATATGAAGCACAAGTGGGTGTATGTCATCAGCTTCACAAGCCTACTTCCAATTATATACAGTTGAAGTCAGAAGTTTACATACACCTTAGACAAATACATTTAAACTCAGTTTTTTCACAATTCCTGACATTTAATCCTAGAAAACATTCCCTGCCTTAGGTCAGTTAGGATCACTACTTTATTTTAAGAATGTGAAATTTCAGAATAATAGTAGAGGGAATGATTTATTTCAGGTTTTATTTCTTTCATCACTTTCCCAGTGGGTCAGACCAGTGGGTCAGAAGTTTACATACACTTTGTTAATATTTAGTAGCATTGTCTTTAAATTGTTTAACTTGGGTCGAACATTTTGGATAGCCTTCCACAAGCTTCTCACAGTAAGTTGCTGTAATCTTGAAGCAACATCTCAAGACATCAGCCAGGAAGTCAAAGCTTAGCTGCAAATGGGTCTTCCAAATGGACAATGACCCCAAGCATACCTCCAAAGTTGTGGCAAAATTGCTTAAGGACATCAAAGTCAAGGTATTAGAGTGGCCATCACAAAACCCCAACCTGAATCCAATAGAAAATTTGTGGGCAGAACTGAAAAAACGTGTGCGAGCAAGGAGGCCTACAAACCTGACTCAGTTGCATCAGTTCTTTCTGGAAGAATGGAACAAAATTCCAGCAACTTACTGTGAGAAGCTTGTGGAAGGCTACCCAAAACATTTGACCCAAGTTAAATAATTTGAAAGCAATGCTACCAAATACTAACAAAGTGCAGGCAAACCACTGACCCACTGGAAAGTGATGAAAGAAATAAAAGCTGAAATAAATCATTCTCTCTACTATTATTCTGACATTTCACATTCTTAAAATAAAGTAGTGATCCTAACTGACCTAAGGCAGGGAATGTTTTCTAGGATTAAATGTCAGGAATTGTGAAAAACTGAGTTTAAATGTGTTTGGCTAAGGTGTATGTAAACTTCTGACTTCAACTGTACCTATAACATGGCTGTTCTGATCTTGACTTCAAACCCATTTTCTTCACTCGCCAAGACCTAAACCTGTCAGGCTGAAGCATATCTAATGGCACAGCCTGCAAACCTCTCTTGGATGGAGAATCAGAAGGTTTCTCAAAGAGAAATCTCTCCTTAAGTGGCAGAGCTTAAGACATCTTTTGACATTATCCCTTTGTTCCACTGAGTCAAGTATTCTTACAATATCTAACATGAAAACCCACTTGCAATCTTCTTTGTCTCAATTAATTCACTTCTTGCTTAAATCACGTGTTGTATAAGGCAAGATCTTCATGTTCTTGAGCTCTGTTCCCCTTTCAATATTGCAGCTGGTTCCCAAACTGTTTTATGTCATGGACCACTTCCATTAACCGACATGTCCGTGGCCCTAAGGTTGGGAAACTTTGCAATAGAGGCAGAGTGGCAGGGCAGTTAATGCTGCTTCCTCACAGCTCCAGGGACCCAGGGTCAATCCGGACTTCAAATTGTCTCCTGTGCGACAATTGCATATTCTTCTCGTTATTTTCCTCCTGGACTCAATTTTTTTCCCCACATCTCAGTTATTTTTTGGTAGATTACTTGGGGACTGTAAGTTACACTTGAGTGTTGTTAAGCTGCAAAAGAATCAACAAGGAGTTGAGAGTGCTTACACTGCAGGGTTAGAGCAAAATAAAAAGAGGAGGAATTGGTCTGTATGGGTGTCTGTCCTTGGTCTCTTCCTCTGCCAGGGAAGGTCAAACATGGGTGGATAGGTGGATCCAGATGAGGACGGACTGATGAGTAGATGGTGCCAGGTGAGAGAGGGAAGGCAAAGATGCCGGCAAAGGCCAGCAGGTGATAGGTGGAGGAAACAAAAGCCTGCAGAGGGTAGCAAAAGGTATATGAGGAACAACACCTCACATTCTGTTTGAGAAGCATATAACCCAATGGTATGAATGTTGAATTCTCTAATTTCAGGGATCCCACATTCCCTCTAGTCCTTACTCTCTCTTCATTCACCCAGGTCTGTCATACAAGACTCTAATCCAACACCCTCTTCTGATGAGAACATATGCAGGCCAGAGGCCAACAAGCTGTCTGCTGGAGGAACTCAGTGGGCTGATTAGGTGGACGGGGGTAGTTGTTAAGGGAAGAACTGTTGATGTTTTGGGTCAAAACTACATCCCTAGACCCCATCTACTTCTACATTGCAGTTTATATTAAGCATAATGAGTATCTCATTAAACTTATCATTTCATATAAATACCGTCTCAGTTTTCTTACATGCTCTCATGAAAGAGACCATTTGACCCATCAAGTCCATGACAACACTGAGAGCCATTATCCCATCCTTCACATACATCCCTGTCGCGTACTCCCTTCAACATTCTAATTAAATCCACCTTGATTCTCTTACCACATACCTACAAAAACACCTACATTTTCATGATACTCTGGAGGAAACCGGAACATTCAAAGGAAACACACACAATAACGGAGTTCAGTCTCCATATAGATAGCAGTGAAGGCCAGTATTGAACCTGAGTCACTGAAAGCTGCAAGACAGTTGCACTATCTGCCATATCACTCCACCAGTCAAAGACAGACCAGAACTCCAACTACAAGTTCTTTCCGCTACAATGTTCTAAGGCCCAGGACTCTGTCAGCTTAACCATTACACGATAATATTGTACTTGTGCAACCTGTTTTGAAACACTGATGCTTTCATTGGTGTGGAACAAGTTAAAAGTATGTTGCCAGGACTCGGGTGACTGATTCATAAGGGGGGATTGGGCAGGCTAGGATTTTATTCTTTGAAGTGTAGGAGACTGAGAAAGAGGCTTATAGTGATGAAGAGCATAGATAGGGTGACTGTATACAGGCTTTTTCTCAAGAAAAGTGAATCAAAAACTAGAGAACATAGTGAAAGAGTAATGGTTTAAGTGTGACCTGAGGGAGGTGCAGAGGGTACAAGCTGCCAGTGCAGATTTTGAATGAGGTAAAGTAACAGCATTTAAAAATGATACCAAAATCATTTGGGTAAGTATATGGATAGCAAAGGCTTAGAGAGATATGGACCAAACGGGTGGGAATGAGACTAAGCGTAGATGGGCATCTTCGTCAGAGAGGATAAGTTGGGCTGAAGGGTTTGCTTCCAATGCAGTATTGCTCTATGCATGTGATGGAAAATTGCCTCATAGGGATGACTGGTTTGAATAGTAACAACATGTGCACTGTTGTTGAATCTTGTTTTCAGAGCTTCATTTGTTCCACTAATTCTGAGCTCTTTTTTCCAATACCTTAAGTGATAGTGTAAATTTGCTTTGACATTTTATTGTTATGCTGCTAAATTGGAAATATTTGCTTCCTGTCCTTAATATACCAATCTATCATTTGCCTATCTATGCTATAATGTATGAATATCTGTATGATACCTATAAATTAAAGCACTGTTCATGGTTGATTGAATGGCTCGCAGAGCTCCTATATCATGTGGAATTAATTACATACACAGCACTTTGCATGGTTTGTGAAATGTTTCTCTTCTGTACACAGTGATGAAAATGTATGAAAACCAGTTTTATTCTTTTGGGTTTTTTTGTGATGCAGAGTGTTTTAATTAGCTCCTCTGGAGAATTCAAAAATGAAAAGTACTTTCCAAGTTTTTGTGAAGATTAATGTGTAGTCTGACCTCATACACCATGGGTAAAAATAAAATTTATGTTCCCCTGTAGTTGAGTCTTTTAATTGCTCTCTGCTTCCTAATCTCTCTGCAGTTTGTAATTGTCTGAGCTTGTGACTTTGAAAGGAATTCTAAATTCACTCACATTATTTCCTTCCATCCAATCAGTCTTCATGGTATTCTGCTTCATTAAAGCCAATAATATTATCAAGGATACTTGTCACCCTGACAATTCACGTGTTTTCTCTTCTGTCTTCTGGGAGAGTATACAGGAGCTTGAAAACCTGGATGGTCAGACTTAAGCATAGCTTCTTCCCCACTACCATCAGGTTTCTGAACCAGTTGCTGATTTCACATCCTCTTCCTGATGGTTCATAGATTTCTTAATTCTACCTCACTTGGTTATTCCATTATTGTCAAAATAGTACTTCTTTTTGCACTACTTCAGAATGTACTACAAGCTTTACACCATTCTGCTGTTTTGTTTTATTTAAATGTATATTTATTATTACCATGTACTGCATGTAAACAAGGAATTCCCCCACATCTTGATGGACAGTATATGGCAATCAGCTAATTTAAGCCTTTCTTTCCGTTCTTTCAGTTACATCAACTATGAAGTAATTACTGTACATCCAACTACTCCTAACTGTGAGAAGCTCAGGCTCTTACTACTTTGCTTACTATGAACATGCTTGTGAAGAATGATATCAACAGTTGCACTGGCTTTAAGGAAGTAATTGAGACTGTCAATATGAGGGACTAATAGAGAGCAACGAAACTGGAGTTGTGTTAATTCACCACCGCTGTTGCCCCTAAAGGAAGAGACCCATCAAAGCTACAATGTTGTCACAAGCAATGAATTGCCTAATCAAAATGCCAAAGATATAGATGGCAAAGTCTGTAAGAATTATTTATAGCTTCAGTTCCCGCATTTATTTTTTCAACAGGCATAGGCAGTCATGCAAAGATACTGACGTGTCTTTTGATGAATACTTTGATTGATCGCTCCAGCAAGATGGGCTAAATGGTGACAACCTTGCAGTTGGTGAGAGAGGGATGAAAATCCTTGAGAATTACTCTGAAGACAAATTAGTCTTTTGTTGCAATTGATAACATAAATCACAATGAAATACATCTCCAATGCCAGTTTGGTACTATTTTGCCAAAAGTGCAATTCCAATAAAGATGTGCCTCTTTTGAGTCTTGAGTTTTATTCTTATAAACTCTAAGTAACTAATAATTGCTTTTTAAAAAAAAATGTTCTAAGTTCAAAGTATATGTTATTATCAAAGTGCATTTATGTCACCATATTCAACCCTGAGATTTATTTTCCTGTGGGCATACTCAGCAAATCTACAGAATAGTAACCAAAGAAAGATCAACCAGAGCGTAGAAGACAACACAGTGTGTAAATGCAAACATAAATAAATAGCAATTAGTAACGAGAACATGAGATAATGAGACAAAGAGTTCTTAAAGTGAAATCATTAGTTCTGGGAACATTTCAATGGATGGGCAAGTGAGTGTAGTTATCCTCTATCAGTGGTACTGAAATCAATTTTGGCCTTTTTTTTAAACAGGTTTGCTATTTCCATCCTTTACTGCTTTAATTTTCTCTTTCAGTAACAAAGGCACAAGCTCCCTTTCATTTTAAATGTTATGTTGACAGTGAGAAATACAGTTCACAATGAAGAATGCTAGAAGCAAAACTGCTTTTACTTTCTATGCTTTATCTGTACGTCACTGGATAATAAACAAAGAACAAAAAAAATGTTTACTTTTATTCTTTGCTTTGTTACAGGACCCAATGTACAGGTGTGACTGGAACCCCCCAGGTTTGTCAGCGGAAATCAGGATTCAAGGCTGGGGATTGTTTATTCTGTCTGGTTCAGTCTCAACAATGTTGTGTCTTTTATCTATTTTGTCATTGAAGATGTAGCCTAGAGGGTTTCTTTAACCTGCTGACTAGGAAGAATAACTATATCTGTTTTCTTTCTTTGCTTTTTACCCTGCAAGGCTTGCCCATTTTAGCAATTGAAGCCAACTGGCTCTCTGTAGGCACACATCTTATGGGTGAGTAAAATTAAAGAAACATCAGTAATGATGCAGGATACTTCACGGAGTCAAGAAACAAATTTGAGCATCCCGAATAATTATATTGTACATCTGATTACCAGTCATTTTTACCTTCTTCACTTCTGCTTATGGGACAACTAATGATGTGTTGCACTGATATGCCAGACTTTAGAATATAGATTGAACTCCAACACTCTTTGATGTCTCTGTAGAATGTAAGAGATCCCAAGGCACAATTTAGCAGAAGGGTAGGGAAGTTATCCCTGCTTTTTGGGCTAATGATAAGTTCTCTCATGTCACTATCACTAAAAATCAATAACACTATTGCTGTATGGGGCGGCTTGCTTTACACAAATTGCTGATGAGTTCCTTCGTTAGAAATTAACTTAATGGTGCATTCACAGTTTTGGCAAAATGATATACACTCGATGGCCACATAATTAGGTATCTCATGTAAATAATCAAGTGGCCACTGAGTATGTTCACAATTTTTTGCTGCTGTCGCCCCATCCACTTCAGGGTTCGATGTGTGGTGCATTCTACAATGCTTTTCTGCACACAGCAGTAGTGTAGAGGTTGGCACAAAGCTACTACAGCTCAGGACGTCGGAGTTTGGAGTTAAATTCTGACAAAGTCTGTAAGGAGTTTTTACATTCCTTCCAGTAAACACGTAGATTTCCATCCAGGTGGTCTAGTTTTTTCCCCACATTCCAAAGAGGTACGGGTTAGTAATCTAACTGGTCATTGGAAATTGTCCTGTGATTAGGCTAGGGTTAAATAAGTGTGTTGCTGGGCTTGTATGGCTTGTTGGGCCAGAAAGGCCTGTTCTGCACTGTATCTCCAAATAAATATAAATAAAAGCTGTTGTAAGGCATGGTCATTTGTGTTACTTTTGCCTTCCTGTCTGCTTGAACCAGTCTGACCATTCTCCTCTGAACCCTCTCATTAACAAGACATTTTCATCAATACAGCAGAAGTGCCACTCACTGAATGTTTTTTTTTTGTATTCTTTGTAAGTAAATAAATAAATAAATATATAAGATGGAGAAATGAAAGGCAGCAGGTCCTGATGAATTACTAATAGAACAAATTATTGCCCTTGAAGATTATGGAATTGAAAAACTTACTGATTTAATCAATGACATTTATGAGACTGGAATAATACCAGAAGAGATGAAAAAATCAGTATTTATCACTCTTCCTAAGAAAGCTGGAGCAATCGAATGTGAATTACATAGGACCATAAGTTTAATGAGTCATATCACCAAGATAATTCTAAGAATTTTGATGACAAGAGCTAAAAGTAAGATACAAGCTGAAATAGGCAAAGAACAATGTGGTTTTGTGAAAGACAAAGGTACAAGAAACACAATATTGATGTTAAGGACACTATCAGAACGAGCTATTCAAGTGCAAAAAGAGTTGTTTGTTTTATCGACTACACAAAAGCATTTGATAAAGTGAAGCACAATAAGTTATTTGAGATATTACAGAAAACTCTAGATCTAGATTTAAAAGACCTCCGCCTAATCAGAAATCTGTACTGGGAGCAAACTGCCGCTGTAAGAATAGATGGAGAAGTGAGTCAGTTTACGAAAATCAAGAGAGGCATTAGACAAGGGTGTGTTTTCTCCCCTGATTTATTTAATGTGTACAGTGAAACAATATTACAAAAAATAAGAGACATCTTGGGAATCAAAGTTGGTGTTGAAAACATTAATAATTTCAGATATGCAGATGACATTGTGTTAATTGCAATTATGGAGGAAGATTAGGAAAGAGGAGTTAGAATGCACGGTAATTATGGGAAAGATTGAATGGAAGAAAGCAAGAGGAAGACAAAGACAAATGATGATGGAGACAGCAGCCAGAGAATTGGAAATGAGTACCAATGAACTGATCCACTTGACCCAAAACAGGAGTGTGTGGGCCATGGCAATCAATGCTCAAACTGGGCATGGCACCTGATGATGATTCTTTGTAAATTCCAGAGATAGTTGTGTGACAAAACCCCAGGAGATCAGTAGTTTCTGAGAAACCCAACCCTCCTTGTCAGGCACTAACAATCATTCCACAGTGCAAGTCACTTAGATCTCATTTTTTGCCTATTCTGATTTTTGTTTGAATAACAACTGAACCTCTTGACCATGCTTGCAAGCTTTTATGCATAAGGTGGTGCCACCTGATTCGCTGATTACACATTTGCATTAACAAGGTGCACAGGTGTACCAAATAAAGTGGCCACTGAGTGTATCATCATTATCATTATGTGCCGTGTCATATCACGTGGGCGATCATGGTCTTCCAGCTGTCTTAAATCTGAGAAGCTCTAATAAGCTCTTCAAAAAGTTTGCCTGTCCATTCCTTGATGCAACTCATGTATGTCATGTGCTGTCAACCATGACTTTTTCTTCCATCAGTTTTTCCTTTCCCTGCAAGATGCTCGAGCTTCTCTTTCCTCAGTATATGTCCCTGAAATTCCAACTGCCATTTTCTGATTGATGATATCAGCTCTCTTCTTATACCAGCTTTTTGCAACAACTCTTGATTTGCTATCCTGTCTTTCCACGATATTTTGATCATCCTTTTCAAAAACATATTTCTGCAGCTTCAAGTCTTCCCTCACTTTGCTTTGGTGTTGTTCAATATTCACTTCCAAATGTTAGTGTGGAATGAACATAGCACTGCAACATTCTGAATTCCACTCCAATAGAATTATGTTATTCTTTAGTATCTTGCTGAAACACTTGAACATGCATTTAGCAATCATAATCCTTCTTCTAATTTCAACATCGGCCCTACCATCAGATATTATTAAGATCCTTAAGTAATTAAACTTCTATGTTTATTTAATTGTTTTGTGGCCCACTTTCAGTTCGCATTTCTGTACTTCTTTCTTCTTTATGACAATCATACATTTGGTCTTCTTGCAGTTGATGGTCTATACTGAGTGTACAGTAATCTTTATTTTTGCAACAATACTGCTGCCGCGAAACAACAAATTTCATGATAATAAACCTGATTTTGATTATGAAATAGATATCCTCTTCTTCTGAATTTATATTATTTTATTCCAGATTCTCTCATCAGCAGCACATTCGCTAAATCTTTTGAATTTCAATGGGTTCATCTCTCAGTCTTCTGCAATTAAAATAGTTTTGGTCTGGAATCAGCTTGGAGGTATATTGGTGTTTCTATGGAATCATGTAGCACAGAAATAGACTCTTTCAACCCAGCTTGCTCATGTCAGCTGGCATACTTAGTCACACTAATCCCACTTGTACATTCAGCCCAAATTTCTCTACACCTTTCCTATCCAAGTACCTATTTAATTGCCTTTCAAATACTACAATTGTAGCTGTCTCCACTGCTTCCTCAGGCAGTTTGTTCCAGAAATTCACCTCCTTCTGTGTGAAAAAATCTTAACCCTTAGATCTTGTAAATTTCTCTCCACTCACCTTGAACTTGTGCCCTCTAGGCATAGACTCCCCAGACTTGCAGAGAATAAACTCTGGCAATCTATTGTATCTATATTACCAGTGAGAATAAACACAGCCAAGCAAAATATTTAGACTATTAAACCACAAGACAGAGGAACAGAATGAGGCTACTTAGCCTATCACTGCTCATTTATTCTTCCTTTCAATCTCTTTCTCCTGCCTTTTCCCTGTAATCTATGATGTCCTTACAAATCAAGAACCTATTAACCCCTGCTTTAAATATACCAGAATGACTTGGCCTCCACAGATTCATAATCCTCTGGCTAAAGAAATTCCTCCTCATTTCTGTTTGAAAGGGATATCCTTGTATTTTGAGGACTGCACTCTCTAGTCTCCTCCACTATAGAAAACATCCTCACCATTATTTTTCTTATAACCACAGCTCCTCATTTTGGGCAACATACTGCTGAATCTACTGTATTCTCTCTGTTGCTACTACATCCTTCCAGTAGCACATAGAACAGCACAAAATGTCCTCTTTGTTTTAGAACTGTAACATAAAACTTCAAGCAGGCATGTCAATCTTTGGTGTAGCTAAGGTAAAGAAAATGTCAGCAAAATTCACATGTATCTTCAGAATTTGTCACCATATTAATAAATTATGTCAGCAATCATCTTTGGCATTTCCTTTTTATATTGATTAACAGCAGAATAACTTTTCATGCTTGCTGGGCTCATTGATTTTATGAATGTTAAACCAGTGGACCAAATTATACAAGATATTCAACTTATACTTAATCGAGACACTTTGGGGAAACATGTCGATGAAGTTCAGGAAGACAGAATGTGTTCCTAGATGTGACAGAACACTTCCCATCATCCATCACCACCCAAATGTGCCTTCTGAGAGCGTGCAGAATAAAATTTGTTAAAGCAAATGCTATTTCAACTGGAGACACAAGAGACTGCAGATGCTAGCAGCAACAAACAATCTGATCAAGGAACTCAGTAGGTCAGCAGTATCTCTGTGGGGTGGGTGGGGGGAGGTGGATGAAGTTCAACACAAAATGTTCATATTTCCTTTCTTCTGAACACGTTGAGCTGTTCCAGCAGGTTGTTTGTTACTGCATTCAACTGTACAAGAGATTCCATGGTATCCTCACTGTTAATAAAGTGTTACTCTACTTTAAGACATGAACAGAGAATTCTTCATGTTGATTCAGGGATAAAAAATAGCCAAGAGACAAGAGAACACCCACTGCCTTCCTTGCAAGTATTTGTTGAGGGCTATCTTTCCAATCCAGAGAATATTGAATTACATTATTTCTGACCGATAGCCTTAAAACCCTCACTTTCTGTATTATTCTTCTGGACACTATTTTAACACAGTCAGGGTATGTGACTTCTAAAAATTATAAGGAAAAATCCTATTCTGAAGCAATCTGATCTGATCTACAGTACTATGCAAAAGTCTTCACCATATATATAGCTAGGGTGCCTAAGACTTTTGCACAGTACTGTAGTAATTTTATGTATTTCACTGTACTGCTGCACAAAAAAAAATTCATGACATATGTGAGTGATGTGTGACGGGGTCCTAAATTACCCCTATGAACTGTGCTTTTGAAAAGAGAGAGAGAGTTACTTAACACTGACATCTTGTTTTTAAGAGAGAGAGAAAGAAAGAGAGAGAGAGAGAGACAAAGACTGCTTTGAGATGGTGTTATGAACTCCTAAGGTTCATATTTCCTGTGGACTGTCACTTTAAGGCACGAAGAACTTTTGGATTTCTGCTGAGTTGGAGAGAGAGGGCACCGAGCAGCTCGTAAGTCGCTATGGTGACCGAGGGCGGTGTTATTTGATGGACAATCGATGTAATATTTTCTCTGGAGTATGTTTATACTTTCTCCAAGGACATTTGCCTGCTAGTACACTCTTACACAGACAGAGGTGGGAGGAGTTATTTGAGAGACAGTTGGTACTCAGTACGGTGAGATAAATAGGAGGTCAGATTGATAGACCTATAGCACATGTTTTTGAACACTGAATGAGCTTTGTTGTGCCCACAGAAAAAGTGAGTTTCTGGCGGATCGATCAGTGGCTCTTGCACTGAGAAAAGGGATTGTCCGGTGTGTATTTGTCCATGTTCCAACCCTTGCCTGGGTTAATGATTCCACCACAGAAAAACAGTCCCCTTTGTTGTGGTCACAGTCGGCGACTTCTAAGGGATTTCGGATGACAACAGGAAGATCAACGGCGTCAGCTCATCTAAAGATTCAAATCTCTTCCTGTCTCTCTCTCCACCACTACTTAACTCAACACCACGAACTGAACTGAACTTTACTCATTATCGTAAGACTATCTATTTACCCCTGGATTTGAAGAAGCTTGATTTTCATGCAATTCCACATATATATAAAATAATTGCTAACCTGTTTTATATATCTGATTTTATATTGCTGTATTGCGTAGTTACGAATAAATATTATTAGTTAATAGCAATATTGGACTCCAAAGTGTTTTCCATTTCTGCTGGTTCTTTAACCCGTCACAGGGTACGTAACAGATGATAAAGCTAATTCTGATATGGATCTCTATTGTGAACTGAGAGCGGGAAGGGGGCAGGGAGATGGGAATCATGGTTGGGAAAAGGGGAAGGGAGAGGGGAGCACCAGAGAGACATTCTGTAATGATCAATAAACCAAATATTTGGAATCAAATGATCTTGCCTGGTGTCTCAGGGATGAATGCGTCTGCACCTGAAGTATCCCCCCAGCATTCCTTCTCTGCCACCTGTAACACACCTCTCCCATGGAGTTCCACCCTCGCCATCCTTTGCTCCGGCCTGACTTACAAACTTACTCTCTGCTCCTTGATGACAAATACAGTATGGTGCAAAAGTCTTAAGTGCCCTAGCTATATACATGCACTAAAGACTCCTGCACAGGACTGTAAATCTATAGTTTATCCCTTAGTCACATTATCTTTCATTGCCAAGAGCCTGTGCAGAATGCTGTGTAGCAACTCAGTGCTTCCGACATTGGTGAGCACTGTTTTGACCTCATCTTTTCACCTACTCTCACTGTCCTTGGTAAACATTTTAATGCATCTTTTGTCAGAATTTTCATTTATATTCATTAAATCTGCCATCAGTTGGGAAGTGAATCCAATGTATTATTCATTTCACTATAAACCAGTGATCAGCTGAATCGTACATTTATAATCGTCTTTATGAATACACATTTAACTGCTGCATAAATTCAGTCACATAAGAATAGTTTACAAAAGAGGCAATGAAATTTGATTCCATCATTATATTTTTTTTTGCCTTTGGCCTGCAATTGGTAACAAGATGCAAGCCATTTTGTTTATGTGTCAGTTCTCGCAGGTCATTTCTGTTTATTGACTTTGAACCACCACGGCTACATGTTTGATGTAGTGTTAGAAGCAAGTGAGCTTTAAGCATAGCAATTGATGCTGCTGCAGTAAATAAGTGTGCAAGCTGTTTCCTGACATTTTTTTTTAGAGTGCTTTAGAGTTTTTCCTTTAGGAGGGTGAGCCCAAAGAAAGCATCCAGCCCAGATGGAGTACAAGGCCAAGTACTAAAGACCAGTGCTGATCAACTGGCCGAAGTTTTCACTTAGATCTTTAACCGCTCGCTTCAGTAGACAGAGGTACCCAAGTAGCTTCAAGCAGGTTTCAATTATACACATGCCTAAGAACGTGATAATCTGCCTCAATGATGATTGTCCAGTAAACCTCATAAGACCATAAGACACAGGAGCAGAATTAGGCCATTTGGCCTATCGAGCCTGCTTCGCCATTCAATCATGGCTGATCCTTGTTTTTCCTCCGCAACCCCATTTTCCAGCTCCCTGCAACCTTTAATGCCATGTTCAAACAAAAACTTATCAATCTCAGCCTTAAATACACCCAATGACCTGGCCTCCACAGCTATATGTGGCAATAAATTCCACAAATTCACCTCCCTCTAGCTAAAGAAATTTCTTCACATCTCTGTTTTGAATGGACACCCCTCCATCCTAAGGCTGTGACTCTCCTACCATGGAAAACATCATTTCCACATCTACTCTGTCCAAGCCTTTCAATATTCAAAACATTTCAATGAGATCCGCCCTCATCCTTTTAAACTTCAGCAAGTACAGACCGAGAGCCATCAAATGTTCCTCGTATGATAATCCTTTCATTCAGCAAGTACAGACTCAGAGTAAAAACTTCAGCAAGTACAGACCCAGAGCCATCAAACGTTCCTCGTATGATAACCCTTTCATTCCTGGAATCTCCTTGTGAACCTCCTCCCACATCCACAGTGGTGAAGTCTTTTCAGAACTGAGTTTACGGTCAGATCCGCCATGATCTTATTGGATGGGGGGGGGGCAGGCTCGATGGGCCGAATGGCCTACTCCTACTCCTATTTCTTATGCTCTTATGTGATGCAACATATCAACTCCTGCCTGAGAAGTGACTTGGATCCACTCCAATTTGCCTACCGGAGCAACAGGTTCACAGCAGATGCCATTTGATTGGATCTTCACTCAACCTTTGAATATCTGGATAGTGAAGATGCATACATCAGGACGCCCTTTATTGACAACAGCTCAGGCATCTATACTATCACCCCCTCAAAACTAATCAATGTTTTAAGACCTTGGTCTCAATAACTCTTGTGCAATTAGATCCTCGATTCCCTCACCTGCAGACCCCATTCAGTTTGGATTGGCAAAAACATCTCCATCAGCATTGGTGCATCATAAGGTTGCATACTTAGCCCCTGATCAACTCATTTTACACATGATGGTGTGGCTAAGCATAACTCCAATGCCAGATTCAAGCCTGATGTTGACACCACTGCTGCTAGCTGAATCAAAGGAGGTAACGCATCAGCTTATAGGACGGAGATTGAAAATCTGGCTAGGCAGTGTCACAGCAACAACCTCTTACTCAATGTCAGCAAGAGCAAGGAACTGATTATTGACTTCAGGAGGAGGAAACCAGAGGTCAGAGGATGAGAGGTGGAGAGGGTCAATAACTTTAAATTCCTCAGTGTTATCATTTCAGAGGATCTGTCCTGGGCCCAGCCCTTAAGTGAAAAACAAAGCACCACAGTGCCTCTACCTCCTCAGCTTGCAAAGATTTGGTATGACATCTAAAACTCTGACAAACTTCTATTAACGTGTAGTCAAGAGCACATTGACTGGCTGCGTCATGGCCTGATATGAAAATAACTTCAATGGAAAATCCTACAGAAGGTAACGGATATGGCCCAGTCAATCATGGGCAAAGTGCTCCCCACCACTGAGCACATCTACACCAAGCATTATCATAGGAAAGCAGCGTCCATCATCAAGGACTCCCACCACCCACCTCATGCTCTCTTTTTGCTGTTGCCATCAGGAAGAAGGTATAGGAGCCTCAGGGTTCACACTACCAGGTTCAGGAAGAGTGACTACCCCTCAACCATCAGGCTCTTGAACCAAAGGGGATAACTTCACTCAACTTCACTCACCTGAACACTGAAACGTTCCTACCACCTATGGACACACTTTAAAGAACTCTTCATCTCATGTTCTCAAAATTTATTGCTTATTTATTATTACTATGATTATTTCCCATTTGTTTTTGTATTTGCACAGTTTGTTGCCTTTTTCACACTGGTGTTCTTTAACAGATTTGACATTGCGGCCCCTGCCCGTCCCCCACATGAGTAATCTGTTGTCGGCCCCCAACCAACACATATTCCACTCTCCCCTCCTACCCCTCCTCACAGTCCCCCACCCTGCTCCCATGACTATACCCCTTCCCCACACGAAACCACCACGGTGGGCTTCACAGCTGAACAGGTGAGAAGACAGCTGAAACGTCTCAACCCAAGCAAGGCTGCAGGACCGGATGGTGTCAGTACGAGGGTGCTCAAAGTCTGTGCCCCTTTGCTATGTGGAGTACTTCGCTATGTATTCAACCTGAGCCTGAGGCTCCGGAAAGTTCCTGTACTGTGGAAGACGTCCTGCCTCGTCCCTGTGCCGAAGACGCCGCGTCCCAGCGGCCTCAATGACTACAGACCAATGACATTGACCTCCCACATCATGAGGACCCTGGAAAGACTTTTTTGGAGCTGCTCCGGCCAATGGTCAGGCCACACTTAGATCCCCTCCAGTTCGCCTCCCAGCCCCAACTAGGAGCTGAGGATGCTATCATCTACCTGCTGAACCGTGTCTATGCCCACCTGGACAAACCAGCGAACACTGTGAGGGTCATGTTTTTTGACTTCTCCAGTGCGTTCAACACCATCCGCCCTGCTCTGCTGGGGGAGAAGCTGACAGCGATGCAGGTGGATGCTTCCCTGGTATCATGGATTCTTGATTACCTGACTGGCAGACCACAGTACGTGTGCTTGCAACACTGTGTGTCCGACAGAGTGATCAGCAGCACTGGAGCTCCACAGGGGACTGTCTTGTCTCCCTTTCTGTTCACCATTTACGCCTCGGACTTCAACTACTGCACAGAGTCTTGTCATCTTCAGAAGTTTTCCGATGACTCTGCCATAGTTGGATGCATCAGCAAGGGAGATGAGGCTGAGTACAGGGCTACAGTAGGAAACTTTGTCACATGGTGTGAGCAGAATTATCTGCAGCTTAATGTGAAAAAGACTATGGAGCTGGTGGTAGACTTGAGGAGAGCTAAGGTACCGGTGACCCCTGTTTCCATCCAGGGGGTCAGTGTGGACATGGTGGAGGATTACAAATACCTGGGGATACGGATTGACAATAAACTGGACTGGTCAAAGAACACTGAGGCTGTCTACAAGAAGGGTCAGAGCCGTCTCTATTTCCTGAGGAGACTGAGGTCCTTTAACATCTGCCGGACAATGTTGAGGATGCTCTATGAGTCTGTGGTGGCCAGTGCTATCACGTTTGCTGTTGTGTGCTGGGGCAACAGGCTGAGGGTAGCAGACACCAACAGAATCAACAAACTCATTCATAAGGCCAGTGATGTTGTGGGGATGGAACTGGACTCTCTCACGGTGGTGTCTGAAAAGAGGATGCTGTCTAAGTTGCGTGCCATCTTGGTCAATGTCTCCCATCCACTACATAATGTAGTGGTTGGGCACAGGAGTACATTCAGCCAGAGACTCATTCCACCGAGATGCAGCCCAGAGCGTCATAGGAAGTCATTCCTGCCTGTGGCCATCAAATTTTACAACTCCTCCCTTGGAAGGTCAGACACCCTGAGCCAATAGGCTGGTTCTGGACTTATTCATAATTTACTGGCATAATTTACATATTACTATTTAACTATTTATGGTTCTATTAACATTTATTATTTATGGTGCAACTGTAATGAAAACCAATTTCCCCCGGGATCAATAAAGTATGACTATGACTATGGTCGATGCAGAAGATAGAACATAGAATGGTACAGCACATTACAGGCCTTTCGGCCCACAACATTGTGCCGACCCTCAAACCCTGCCTCCCATATAACCCCCCACCTTAAATTCCTCCATATTCCTGTCTAGTAGTCTCTTAAATTTCACGAGTGTATCTGCCTCCACCACTGACTCAGGCAGTGCATTCCTCGCACCAACCACTCTGAATAAAAAAACCTTCCTCTAATATCCCCCTTGAATTTCCCACCCCTTACCTTACAGCCATGTCCTCTTGAATTGAGCAGTGGTGCCCTGGGGAAGAGGCGCTGGCTATCCACTCTATGTATTCCTCTTATTATCTTGTACACCTCTATCATGTCTCCTCTCATCCTCCTTCTCTCCAGAGAGTAAAACCCTAGCTCCTTTAATCTCTGATCATAATCCATACTCTCTAAACCAGGCAGCATCCTGGTAAATCTCCTCTTTACCCTTTCCAATGCTTCTACATCCTTCCTATAGTGAGGTTCTACAGTATCTCATTGATTCTATTATGGTTTTTGGATTTATTGAGTATGCCCACAAGAAAATGAATCTCAGGGTTGTATATGGTGACATATATGTACTTTGATAGTAAATTTACTTTGAACATTTTGAAGGTAAAATTGATCAATTTTTGGTATATTAAATCTTTTCATTGTTAAGCTCTGATGTTAAATTTTGTCAGCATAAAGTTGTGAATTTGGCAAAAAAATGTGAAACAGTATCAGGATATTTCATAACCAAATGTATGTGCTATCACAAAGAAGACACATGAATACCTCAACTTTCTAAACCACAAGAGATTCTATAGATGCTGGAAATCCAGAGCAACACATGCCAAATGCTGGAAGAACTCAGCAGATCAAGCCACATTTATGGAGAGGAATAAACAGCTGACATTTCAGGCTGAGACCCTTCATCAGGACAAAAAGGGACTCGGGGTGAAATGCCATCAGTTTTGATGCTTATGTGGATTTGGCTTGTCATTGAATACTCTAACCTCCACAGATGCACTGTTGAAGGTGTCCTGACTGGTTATACCATGAATAACAGGACAATTTCAATGCACAGGAATGCAAATGATTGCAGAGCGTAGTGGTCACAGTCTAGTTCATTAACAACCCTCCTCACCATTGGCAGCAATTACTGATTTATGAGGTTTAAGCTAGAAGGTATATCTTGTCCACGGCTCTAAAATCGTGGGAAGAGATGACTACTGCTGTCTTCCCCTGAAGTGTCCTCACACTCCTGGGAAGACAACAGTAGTTATCTCCTCCCATGATTTTAGAACAGTAGTACAGGAAGAAATTTCACAATTGAACTTCATAAAACTCAGCTTGGAAAACTTGAGCCTGTTAAACACTTACAGAAGAGATCCAGGCAAAATGTATATCTTCTGGAGACTGACAGCATTGGCTTTGCTCAGATGGGCACCTCTTTGACACCTACCCTGAAACCTTTTACCTTCCCCAAGAGGCTTGGCATGCTAGTAGTATCATTGTTTAAAGCAACCATTGAATTAGTATCTCAGGAAATACACTCAATTGACATTTTATTAGGTACACTTGTACACCTGCTTATTAATGCAAATATTAAATCAGCCAATCATGTGGCAAGAACTCAATGCATAAAAGCATGCAAACATGGTCAAAAGGCTCAGTTGTTGTTCAGATCAAACTTCAGAATAGGGAAGAAATTTCATCTAATTGAATTTGAATGTGGTTTGAGTATTTCAGAAACTGCTGATGTCCTGGGCTTTTCACACACAACAGTCCCTAGAGTTTACAAAGAATTGTGCAAAAAACAAAGAAAAAAATCCAGTGAGGGGCAGTCCTGTGGGCAAAATGCTTTGTTAATGAGAGTGGTCAGAGGAGAATGGCCAGACTGGTTCAAGCTGACAGAAGGCAACAGTAACTCAAATAACCATACACAACAAAAGAGGTGTGCAGAAGAACGTCTCTGAGTGCACAGCCTTGAAGTAGATGAGCAACAGCAGCAGAAGACCATGAGCATACACTCAGCGGTCATTTTATTAGATACAGGAGGTACCTAATAAAGTGGCCACTGAGTGTACATGATACGAGGAGCACTTCATATTAGCTTTGCCAGGTTTTTGCAAGTGTCTGAACAGCCTGAGGTCAGTTCTTAAGCTGCACAGTCAGCACTGTGAGTTGGTACCTCACACAGATGCTGCCAGTGGTAGAGATCAACTTGGCAGTATGTATAGAGCTCAGTTTATTACTGTCAGCAGCTTCTGCAGGCCTGAGACTATCAGCAGGCTGTCACCTTAAATACCAATGAAAGCTGAGGCATTATTTGCTGTTCTCCTGGTGGAAGTAAGCTCCACTTTATATGATATAGGCAGAAATGTGTACTGCTCGAATACTGGCGTCACTTGGTACTTACCCAAAGCTAGGAAAACATCAAAGGCTTTAATATGAATAGTGCCTACTAATTCTTATTATGAATTAATTTAACTCAGGGATAATAGTTTACCCTGGGTGAAATTTGAACTGGACTTTGCAGTTAATGCTCCATTTAGGTTAAGTGCTGATAGCAATGCGGAAGAATGTTATCCAAAGCTGGAAAGGAAATGACAATACCGATAATGTTGAAAATTTGAAATAAAAACGCAAATCCCAAAAACACTCAATGGGCCAGGCAGCATCAATGAAGAAGGTTACATAGTTTGGGTTGATCACCTTTCAGCAATTAATATGGTGTTCCATTTAAATCTCTTCTGGATGCATCGTTTTTTGTCTTATTCCACTGTCACCCGTTTCCCTTTACATTTAATCTCTCCTGTCTTTCACACTATCTTAGACTTTCCATTTTGTTCTCTCCATCCCACTGTCTGCCCTGACTCTTTTTCTGTCCTGATAAAAAGTCATCAATATGAAATATTAACTCTGTTTCTCTCCCCACAGAGCTGCCTGAGCTCATGAATATTTCAACCCTTTTATAGCTGTCTAAATATGATTGGTCTTTCTAAGTACTCTTAAAGGGTACTTGGGCCAAGGAACTTTCCTTGTGCTTTAGAATACAGAACAGCACAGCATAGGAACAGGAAGGACAGGGCCTCCGACCCATGATGCCTGTGTTCAATGATATGCTAAATTAAACAAAATCTCTTCTGCCTATTCATAATTCACATCCCTCCATTTCCTGCATATTTTCATGTCTACTTAAAGGCCTCTTAAACACCTCTGTTGTACTGCTTCAACCAATTCTCCAGGTAGTCCATTCCAGGCACCTATTTCAAACATAAAATGTTAAAATTTATTCACTAATTATTCTTGATAATAGCTTCCAGCATTTAATTAGGGACAGATCGGGACTGAAGCCCAGCCTTTATCTAATGTATTTAGCTTGTGATATGTTAATATATGTGGGTTAGCTTCTTCATTGAAATTCAGTTTGAGTGAAGACTGAATCAGAGTTCAACACATAAGCACAAAAGAGGAACAATTTCTATTGCTCTAACAACCAAAACTGCACAGAAAAGCTTACCTTTATTTGCATCCATTCCTCCAACTGCATACAGAGCTCCTACTGTAGACTTCCGAGGCCTAGTCCTTGGACTCTGCATTAGAGGCCTTCGTTCTGGCAACAGATGATACTTCATGGCTTCTAATATAAGTTTTTGGCACTCAAGGTCATCTTTGAAAAGAACATTGTTTTCAAGGTCAGCCAGAAGCTGAAAAACAAACAAAAACACAACAATGCAGACACTAATTTCTATGTGTAACAAGAATGTATCATGAAGTAAAGATTGGTCCAAGTAGTTACAAGTAACTCTGATGCAATTGTAAACAAAAGTTAAACTCACATGGCTTTAGCAGCACTTCAAGTTTACTTCATAGATTGTCTAAGAACAAACCAATGATGACAATAATGGAAAACTATGTAATGTTTGAAGTTTCCGTCACTAAATTGAATTTTATATATAGTGACATGCTTCTTGCTGTGAAATGCAGAGAATTAACCAGCAATATACACTCAATGGTGACTTTATTAGGTACATCTGTACATCTGCTCATTTATACAAATATCTAATCAGTCAATCATGTACCAGCAACTCAACACATAGACGCATACAGACATGGTCAAGAGGTTCAGCTGCTGTTCAGAACAAACATCAGAATGGAGAAGAAATGTCACCTAAGTGACTTTGATGGTGGAATAATTGTTGGTGTCAGACAGGAAGGTTTATGTATCTCAGAATCTACTGATGTCCTGGGATTTCCACACACAGCAGTATACAAGGTTCAAAGAAAATGGTGCCGGAAACAAAAAAAAAACATCCAGTCAATGGTAGTTTTGCAGGTGAAAAGACCCTGTTAATGAGAGAGCTCAGATGAGAATAGCCAGGCTGGTTCAAGCTGACTGGAAGGCGACAGTTAACTCAAATAACCACGTGTTACAAGTGTGGTGTGCAGAACAGCATCTCCGTGTAAGGGGTTTCTTCTTTTATGTTACTGAATAGGCTAATTAAAATGGCTTCTTTGTTATGTTAACTGCTGAGGAAGTTCTCTCACTAGCAGCTTGTTTGGGTTATATTATTGATAAGAGTATGAATGAACCAATTGGGATAGATATTATTCTTTCTTGTGCGTCTGTAAGCTATTGTGATGCGCGGGTTTTTGGGCAGAAGGCGCAACGGGGAGAGAGAGAGTGGACGCGATGCTGTGAGCTGGCCAACGGGGTGGACCCCAAGCCGGAGTCTGAGGTCCAGGGTCTTCGGCGAGGAGAGGAGATGAAGACAGACTCATGTGGAGCGTCTGGTCGACCACCGTGGTTGGTCCCAGGCGGCGGGTCGAGGTGGTCAGAGGGGATCAAATGGTGAAAAGAGGATCATTACTAGAGCTCCACTGTTTGTGCATGAAGAGCTTGAACTTTGATAAGTTTGGCACCTTTTACTTTCCTTTTATATTTTATCTCTATTAATTATATAGTTCCAGTAATATCTATAAACTGTAAATCATTTAATCCTCAGCTTTGCCTATTGTCTGTTGCCGGGGCTGGGGCCGAAGCGCTCTGCAGAGATGGTGCTCGGTGCCCGATGTCGGAGAGCTGGTCAGAGGCTTGGAGTTTTCGGATGGACTCGGAGTTGGACTGTGGTTGGATGCTTCCAAGATGCTGCATCGGCAAGTTTGCGGCGCTGGAGGTTCACCGTCTGCGTGAGGTGATGGGACTTTCAAGAGACTTTGAGACTTTTACCGTGCCCATGGTCTGTTCTTATCAAATTACGGTATTGCTTTGCACTGTTGTAACTATATGTTATAATTATGCGGTTTTTGTCAGTTTTTAAGTCGGTTTGTCACGTGTTTCTGCGATATCCTTCTGGAAAAACATTGTATCATTTCTTAATGCATGCATTACTAAATGACAATAAAAGAGGACTGCGTGTCCTCATAATCTAATCTAATATGGTGTATTGTCTGTTATTTGGGTGGGGTGGGGTACATCACACAGCATCCACTCAAACTTAATTACCCAGTTTGGCGGGGCTGAAGGCTGCTTCCTCTAGACGAAAGCGAGTTGAGCGAGCCTGAGGCTACATCTGAATGAACAACACATCAAAAACTTTGTTGAAGTTGATAGGCTACAGTAGCAGAAGGCCACACCAGGATCCACTCCTGTGCCTAATGAAGTGGGTACTGAGTGTATATCATTACAGTACTGCACCGATGTGATTGTGAGCTACGAGCAAATTTACAAAGTATAATGAATGCTGAGAGAAAATACTGTAGGAAAAGAGATCTATTATGGCTTTATATCTGCGGAGACCATGCTCAGTTTAAAGACTGTCAGTTTGCTCTCCTAAATCTGAGCATTGTAATTTTATTATATTTGATTCACATTGCCTTATTACTACCTGTATGATAGTACCACTATAGGGATACAACAATGGAATCCTGTTACAGTCTGGACACTTGTGCTTTCTGTCTTCACGAGGGCAGCTTGGACACAATCAGAGCCAAACATAGTGCATCTCAGCAGTCAACATCCTGAAGCAGGGTGATAAAAGAACTTTAAAGACCCCCAATGCATACCATTGATCCAGGTCAGTTACTCTTGCCGTATGCCATGTAAATCTGCTACTCTAGTGGTGGCCCATGCCATGTATGCATTGTATTTTCTTTTTTTTTTGTCCATTACGCCACTGGTGTTTAGGACAGCAATGAAGGTCCTCTTTGTCTGGTGGTGTTCACGGCTTCCTTCCTCATGTCTGAACGATCGGTACACCACTCATAGTCTGGCTTCTACCCTTTGACTTGTTTAGCACGGGTGTCACTGGACACCACTCATGCTGTTCAGGAGCCAGACAGCATGCTCACAAATATCCAGACAGAAGTGAGCAGATGTTTGAAACACAACAGGTTTCACTGCACTATTGAAAAACAGTTCTGAATCCTAGTTCTCCTGGTTCTGTTGTTGGCTCCCCTTCAAACAGTTGTGAAGTTGTTAGATCTAGTCACCACACATCAGTCATCAGCTTGAAATTTCGGCAAGCTAAAGAGTGATTAATGTTTACTGTCAAAGTTCAAATGAGCTAAGAATTCAAACATTTTGCTAAAGCAGCCAAGGAAACCAGAACTGTGCTGAATTGATAACATACAACATTATTCACAACAGTTCATGAAGTGGATTATGCTATTTAAATAATCTAATAGCCAGATTAATCCTTATCTAGAGCAAAATATAATTTGGAAATAAATGTTCTGAATAATTTCCATATATCATTCTAACTAGTTATATCTCTATTTCACCTGCATTGCAGATTCCTCTTCACCAACCATTCCCTTGTTTCTGCTTAATGACTAGTCAGCTCCTCTTTGGGGCATCTGCTAGAAGGCATTATGTAGGATTCTGATGGGCAGTGTTGAACTTGGACTTTAGTTGACCATGACTCTTATGTCCCAACTTTCAGATTCAACTTACAGGACACAGCAGCTAGATTGACAGGCACACCATTTACAAACGGTAGGTATACTGGCTCAATCATTGTACCACCAAAGCATAGCAGCAGTTTATACTGCCTACAGAATGCACAGTAGTAACTCACAAGGACAGCACCTTGACATCAAGCAGGTCAAAGGAGCAAAAGCTTAGGAACACCATCACATGGAAGTTGCCCTCCAGTCTACACACCATCTTGACTTGGAAAGATCTCACCGTACCTTCAACATCACTAGGTCAATACCATGGACAACCTCCCCAACAGCACTATTGTTGTACTTACACTTCGAGGACTGCAATGTTTCAGGAGCATTACTCATCAACACCTTCACAAGGGCATCTAGGGTTGAGCAATAGAATGGCTCAACTTGAATGGATAGCAATATTAAAGAAAATCACTCATCATCAGTATGATCAATTCCTATGAATGATCTCTGGTACAGTAAGGTCAGTCAGTGGATAAGTCTGGTCCAGTAAAACAAACTGATTACACTTTTCACAGCTGTAAATGACAAAGGAAGAGAGAGATGCCAACTGGACGAGCAGCAGCTATCTGCCTCACTAATGCCCTATTGGAGAGGAAATTTTCTACAGGCACCCAGTCTGGGCAAATTGTGACACTTAGACTATTAAATTGCAGTTGATTATCAAAATGAGTTTAAAAACCAATCACTTCAAGAGCAGCAGCGATGGATGATAAAGACTGGCCATACCTGTAATAACCAGAAATAAGAAGAAATAAAAATGAATAGAACAAGAAAAGAGTAGAAGCCACAATTAAACCCAGTATTGCTTCACTACATAGGAGGCCATTCAGTCCACTGAGACTGTACTGGTTCTCAAGACATTCTCATCATCCAAACTCCACATATTTCTCCTATTAGAGTGACATAGGAGTAGTTAGGCCATTCAGCCCATCAAAGCAGCTCTGCCTTTCCATCATGGCTGATCCCAAATCCCACTCAAAGCTATTAACCTGCCTCCCCATTAACATCTGTCGGACAATGCTGAGGATGTTCTACGAGTCTGTGGTGGCCAGTGCGATCATGTTTGCTCTTGTGTGCTGGGGCAGCAGGCTAAGGGTAGCAGACACCAACAGAATCAACAGACTCATTTCTAAGGCCAGTGATGTTGTGGGGATGGAACTGGACTCTCTCACGGTGGTGTCTGAAAAGAGGATGCTGTCTAAGTTGCATGCCATCTTGGTCAATGTCTCCCATCCACTACATAATGTACTGGGTGGGCACAGGAGTACATTCAGCCAGAGACTCATTCCACCGAGATGCAGTACAGAGCGTCATAGGAAGTCATTCCTGCTTGTGCCATCAAACTTTACAACTCTTCCCTTGGAGGGTCAGACACCCTGAGCCAATAGGCTAGTCCTGGACTTATTTCCTGGCATAATTTACATATTACTATTTAATTATTTATGGTTTTATTACTATTTAATTATTTATGGTTTAACTGCAATGAAAACCAAATTCCCCTCGGGATCAATAAAGTATGACTATGACTATGACTATGACTATATCCTTTGTTGCCCTGACCAATCAGTAAACTATCAACTTCCGCCATAAATATACCCATGGGCTTGGCCTCCACCACAATCTGTGTCAGAGTATTCCGCAGATACACTATACTCCGGCTAAAAATTTCTTCCTAATCTCTGTTCTAAAAGTCACCTCTCAATTTTTCAGTTGTGCCCTCCAGTTTTGGATACCCCACCACAGGAAACATCCTTTCCACATCCACCCTATCTAGTACTTTCAACATTCAGTAACTTGAAATGAGATCCCCCTGCATTCTTCTAAATTGCAGTGAGTACAGGCCCAAAGCTGCCAAATGTTTCTAATATGTTAACCCCTTCATTCAGAATCGTCCCTGTGAACCTCAACTGGCCGCTCTCCAACGGCAACACATAAATTCTGAGATATGGGGCCCAAAACTGTTGACAATACTCGAAGAGTGGCCTGTCTAGTGTCTTATAAAGGCTCAGAATTATCTACTCGCTTTTATATTCCTGGATGTTTCTGGAAATGAATAGGTTATCATACAAGGAACATTTCATAACTATACTCGCTGGAATTTAAAAGGATGATCGGGCATCTCATTGAAATCTTTTGAATGTTGAAAGTCCTAGACAGAGTAGGTGTGGAAAGGATGTTTCCCATGGTGGGGGAGTCTAGGACAAGAGGGCACAGCCTCAGGATAGAGGAGATACATTTAAAACAGAGAGGCAAAGAAATTTCTATAGCCAGAGGGTGGTGAATTTGTGCAATTTATTACAACAGACAGCTGTGGAGGCCTGATTATTGGGTGTATTTAGAACTTAGTAGATTCATGATTGGACATGGCATTGAAGGTTATGGGGAGAAAGCTTCAGAGTGGGGCTGAGAAGGGAAAAAAAAATCAGCCATGATTGAATGGGGGAGCAGACTCAATGGGCCAAATGGCCTAATTCTGCTCCTAAGTCTAAAGTCTTGTATTCTAATCCCCTGAAATAAATTTCAACATTGCATTAGCCTTCTTTTCCAATAATTTTGTTATCCAAATTGTTGACAAACAAATGTGATAAGTAGTGTCTCAATACTAACCCCTGAGAAGCACCATTAGTCACTGGCAGCCAATCAGAAAAGGCCCCCTTTATTCCCGCTTGCTGCCTCCTGCCTGCCAGCTATTTCTCTATCGTTGCCAGTATCTTTCCTGCAACGCCATAGGATTTTATCTTGGTAAGCAGCCTCATGTGTGGCATCTTATTAAATGCCTTCTGAAAATCCAAGTAAATGTCATCCACTGCTTCTCCTTTGTCTACTCTGCTTGTTACTTCCACAGAAAAAACTCTATTTCTCAGGTAAGATTTCCCTTTACAGAAACCATGCTGACTTGGACTTATTTTATCATTCTTCTCCAAGTACCTGAAACTTCATCCTTAATAATAGACTCCATCACATTGCCAGCCACTGAGGTTAGGCTAACTTGCTTATGATTTTCTTTCCTTTGCCTTCTGCCTTCTTAAAGAATAGAGTTACATTTGCAATCTGCCATTGCTTTGTCCCCCATTACTTTCTCAGCAGCATCATTTTCCAGAGATCCAGTATCAACATTCAGCTCCCTTTTATTCTTTATATAACTGACAAAAACTTTCAGTATCCTGTTTATATTATTGGGTAGTTTGCTCTCATATTTCATCTTTTCCCTTCCTAATACTTCTTAGTTGCCTTTTGTTGGATTTTAAAAGCTTCGCAATCATCCAACTTCCAACTCATTTTTTCTACATTAGATGCTGTTTCCTTGCCTTGTCTTTTATGCAGTCCTTAAGAGCCATTGTCAGCCATGGTTGTTTAGAACTACCATTTGAGAACTACTTCTTCTGTGGGACATATCTATTCTGCACCTTGTGAATTTTTCCTGGAAACTTCAGCAACCTCTTCTTTGCCATCATCTCTGCCAGTATCCTCTTTCAATCCGCTTGGGCAAGCTCCTCCTTCATGTCTCTGTAATTCTCCTTATTTCATTGTGATACTGCTACATGTGACACGGTTCTCCCTCTCAAAATGTGATGTGAATTCAATCATAATATGATTACTGCCTCCTAAGGGTTCCTTAATAAATAAGCTCCCTAATAAGATCTGAGTTATTGCACTACACCCAATCTAAGATAGCCTTTCCCTGAGTAGGCTGAAATACAGGCTGCTCTAAAAAGTCATCATGTAGGCATTCAACAAATTCCCTCTCTTGCAATCCGACACCAACCTGATTTTCCCAATTCCCTTGCATATTGAAGTGCTGCCTTACAATTGTGACATTACCCTTAATTCAGCTTCCTTTGCAATCTCAATCCTACATCTTGGCTACTATTTGGAAACCTATATATGATTCCTATAATGGTTTTTAACCTTTGCAGTTTCTTAACTCCACCCACAAATATTCAACATTCTCTGACAATATCATCTCTTTCTAAAGAGGTAATTCCATCTCTTACCAACAGAGCCACACCACCACCTATGCCTTCCTGTGTGTCATTTCAATACAAAGTATATCCTTTGATGTTAAGCACCCAACTATGACTTTCTTTCAGCCACGACTCAGTGATGCCCGTAATGTCATACCAACCAATCTTTAATTGTGCCATGAGTTTGTTCAGTTATTCTGAATGCTACGTGCATTTAAATACAGCACTTTCAGTCCTGCATTCTTTGGCCTTTTAAATTTTGCCTCTGTGGTTCAATTTAATTATTTCCTCTGTCTGCATTTGTACCCAGTCATTGGCTTGCACGTGGCCAAGAGGTTAAAGCATTGGACCAGCGACCTGAAGGTCCTGAGTTCGAGCCCCAGCCAAGGCTACTTGTTGTGTCCTTGAGCAAGGCACTTAATCACACATTGCTCTGCGACAACACTGGTGCCAAGCTGTATGGGTCCTAATGCCCTTCCCTCGGACAACATTGGTGTCGTGGAGAGGGGAGACTTGCAGCATGGGCAACTGCTGGTCTTCCATACAACCTGTCCCAGGCCTGCGCCCTGGAGAGTGAAGACTTTCCAGGCGCAGATCCATGGTCTCGCAAGATTAATGGATACCTTTACTATTGGCTTGATCTTCTTTCCATTCATGTTACACCCATTATCTACTTGTAAACCTGCTGGTTCATCCTTAGCTTTATCATACTGATTCCCATCCCCCTGCCATTTTAGTTTAATGTTAGTTTATTTTAATATTTAGTTTAGTTTAGTTTAGTTTAGTCAAACAGCTCTAGTAAACCTGCCTGCACGAATACTGGTCCTCCACTTTTGTACAGGTCACACCTGCCCCAGAAGAGATCCCAATTAGGCTGAAAGATGGCAGATGGAGCTTAATGCTGAAAAATGTGAGGTGCTACGTTTTGGTAGAACTAATCACAATAGGACATACATGGTAAATGGTAGGGCATTAAAAAATGCTTTAGAACGGAGGGATCTAGGAATAATGGTGCATTGTTCCCTGAAAATGGAATCTCATGTGGATAGGGTGGTGAAGAAAGCTTTTGGTTTGCTGGCCTTTATTAATCAGAGCATTGAGTATAGGAGTTGGGATGTAATGTTAATTTGTACAAGGCATTGGTAAAGCCAAATCTGGAGTATTGTGTACAGTTCTGGGCACCGAATTATAGGAAGGATGTTAATAAAATTGAGAGAGTACAGAGGAGGTTTACTAAAATGTTGCCTGGGTTTCATCTCCTAAGGTACAGAGAAAGGTTGAACAAGTTAGGTCTTTATTCTTTGGAGCGTAGAAGGTTGAGGGGAGACTTGATAGAGGTGTTTAAAATTATGAGGGGGATTGATAGAGTTGACGTGGTTAGATTTTTTCCATTGAGAGTGGAGAAGATTCAAACAAGAGGGCATGGGTTGAGAATTAGAGGACAAAAGTTTAGGGGTAACATGAGGGGGAACTTCTTTACTCAGAGTATGGTAGCTGTGTGGAATGAGCTTCCAGCAGAAGTGTTCGAGGTAGGTTCTATGTCGTCATTTAAAGTCAAATTGGATAGATATATGGACAGGAAAGGAATGGAGGGTTATGGGCTGAGTGCAGGTCGGTGGGAACAGGATAGGGTAAGAGTTCAGCACGGACTAGAAGGGCCGATCTGGCCTGTTTCCGTGCTGTAATTGTTATATGGTTATATATTATCCAGAAATCGGAATCCCTGCCCCCACTCTAAATTTTCAGGCACACATTTATCTGCCACATCCTTCTATTCCTAAACTCACTGTCATGTGGCATAGGCAGAAATCCTGAGATTACCACCCTTGAGGTCCTATTTCTGTTTCCTTCCTAAATCCCTATATTCTGTTTTCAGGACCTCCTCCCTTTTACTACCTATGTTGTTGGTATCAATATGTATGACAACTTCTGGCTGCTCTCCCTCCTTTTTCAGGATATTGTGGACGCGTTCAAAAACATCGTGGACCCTGGCACCTGGGAGGCAAACTAGCATCCACGTTTCTTTTTCCCATCCACAGGATCGCCTATCTGTCCCTCTAACTATAGAGTTCCCTATTACTGATACTATTCCCTTCAGTTTCCCACCCTTCTGAACCACAGGCCCAGACATACTGCTGCTGTTGCTTCCTCCAGGAAGGTCATTTCCCACCAGTGGTACTCAAAATGGAGTACTTATTGCTGAGGTGAACAGCCACAGGGGTGCTCACTACTATTTGACATTCTCCCTTCCCTCTCCTGAAAGTCACCCATTCATCAGTCTCCTGTAGCCTTGGGGTGACTACCTCTCTGTAGTTTCTTCTACCACTTCTTCACTTTCCCTAACAACGTCAAGCTGCAGCTCCAGTTCCTTAACACAGTCTCTAAGGAGCTGCATCTCAAAGTACCTGGTGTAGATATGTCCACTGGGGAGATAGTTAGTCTTTTTAACCCAATATCAAATTCAACAAAATCAGGTAACTTATTCCTGTCAGTAACATAGCTAGCCAAGTCACCCAAAAGATCTCTGTTTATAATATTGTTTTGCTCCCTGCCAACATGTCCTGCTGAGAAATTCTTAAAACTCTGAATCTCGTAGTTTATACACCTCCATTTGTCAGTGCTCTCTCTCCCTATGACTTAAAAATCAAATAGCTTCATGAGTTTGATCTCTCTTTAAAAATCCTGTGCTCATTCTATCAGAGGTGTATCCTTTGTGATCACTGTCTCTACAACTTGCTTTCTAACCTTTACAGTTCTGACAAAAGATCAATTGTCCTAAAATGTTAACTCTATTCCCCTCTCTGCAGATGCTGCCTGACTCCCTGAGAGTTTTGATATTTTCTGCTTTTGTTTTTAATTCAAACTTCCACACTCTGCAATTGTTTGATTGATTTTCAACAATTTTAGAACTTCAGTTTTTCCAAGTTTTACCATCCATATTCCCTGTCTTGCAATTGCAATTATTTTTCTGATTCTCACCCCCTCAAGACTAACACTACTCAAGACTAAACGAATGTGCACTAATCCCTACCACATTGCTTAAAGTTGTAATATTGCTATTTTCATGATTTTTCAGAATTTTTTCTTCACAGGGGAATAGTGTGAAAGGGACTTGCTGTTCTCTTCCCCTCTCCCCACTTACTTGGCTTCTTCAATCTTGTTTCACCTCTAAATATATTATCTCTGAAGAGGTCATCCACCAGTAACATGGAATACTTATTATTCTTCACAGACACTACCTCGAAATATCCAGCATTTTCTGGTTTATATCTGATTCATGACATCTACAATATTTGATTTTCTAATCTTCATGTTCACTTTATATTCTGTTCCTATCTTCACCATTATCATAGACCAGATCCATGCTAGAAGTCAGAATGAAATTGTCTTTTGTGTCCGTTGTTTGCCGTTCTCTCTGTATACTTCTGCAAAATCTCCAAGCCACACACACAGAAAAAAATACTGAAAGGTTGGAGAGAAGGCTATTTAACAACTGAACAGGAACAAACCTACAGCTTCCTCCTGAATGCGAATACAATAATAAAAAGTATTGAACACAGGGCTACTACCTCACACATTGAGATTAACCCTTGTGGCACTGTGTGTTTCACCTCTAAATGCTTGTAACTGCATAATTAGTCAAAAAAAAAGAGAAAAACATTGTTAAACTTTATTTGATTATGTCTTTCTCAGATTGCAACTTCAGACTTTGGCTTATATTTATGTTTTTGATGGAAGGTGGTGCACTTTCTATGTGTTGTTGGATTTATAGAAATCATATATATGCCAATTAAACCTAATATACTACCTTAAACAGTCATGTCAGATAAATAAAATCATCGCATCTAAGTTCCCATCAGTTACCTTCACCTGGAGAACAAAGAATTACAGATGTGTGGCAATAAGTCTATTATCTTCCGACATTGACCCAGTACTAACATCCAACAACCAGATGGGATTCTATTTTCCCACAGAGAGTGTGAACAGATGCCCATTATTCTGCACTATTCATGCTTGGACCTGCTTGAAAGCTGTTTTTTCTTTCAGATGAAGCATCCTTGCAGTTGATTGATACCCATTGCAGGCAAACTCCTGTGGTTTGGAAGCCCCTCAGCACCAATCTGTCCAAGAACTGAGTATTGGGTTATTGAAAATCAATGACACTTGGTTTAAAGTTGGCTCTGTCTATTGCATATCAGTGACAGCTCTCGGGCTGAAAGAACATATTTATATGCTGCTGACTCACCGAAAGCTTCCAACACAGTGCTATATTTCAGATTTCTACCATTTCCATCTTCTGTTCAGCTCTTTAATTGGTAATTGGCTTAATATTGTCACATGTACTGAAATGTATTGCAAAACTTTCTTTGCATGCCATCCAGACAGATTAATACATGGACAAGTATATTGGCGGTGGGGGGAGCAGAACGCAGAATATAGTAAACACAAGAGATTTGGCATATGCTGGTAATCTGAAACAAAACACACAAAATGCTAGAGGAGGGGAGGATGAAGTGACAAGCTGGGAGAAGATAAGTAGAAGCGGTGAAGTCCTGAAGAAGGAATCTGATAGGAGAGGAGAGTGGGCCATGGGAGTGTATCTCAGATTCTCACTTCATTTCCCTTCCCCACCCACCTATTCACCTTCCCCCTCAACTGGATTTACCTATTCCTGCCAGCTTGCACGTCTTCCCCTCATCTTCTTATTCTGGTTTCTTCTCCCTTCCTTTCGAGTCCCAATAAAGGGTTTCAGAATGAAACACTGGCTGCTTATTCCTCTCCACAGATGTTGGCTGACCTTGAGCATTTTGTGTGTGGTGCAGATTATACTTTTATAGCTACAGACAAAGTGCAATGCAGGCAGGTAAATAAAATGCAAGGGCCATGATGAGGTGGATTGAGAGATCAAGCATTTTTCCTTAATGTATAAGACGTCTACAGTGGTATAGTAGCTGCCCTCGAACTTGGTGATATGTGCTGTCAGGCCTTTTGTGCCTTTGAGCTTTTTATATTTGTTTGGTCTCCTTTACGTCCATGTTAACATGGAAAGGTAGAAAATAAGGTAAGAATTCAGTCGTTTGAGACACAAGAGACTGCAGATACTGGAATCCAGAGGTAAAAAATAAACAAATTGCTGAAGTAGTTCAGTGAGTCGAGCAGCATCTGTGGGAGGAAAAGGCAGGGTCAACGTTTCAGGTTAAGATCCTAGATTCAGTCTCTTCAGCCTGCTCTGTTTTTCAACAGAATCATAGTCTACCTTCTATTTAAAAAAAACATATTCCTGGATGTGTTTGGTGTCCAGAAATCTGTCTCTATTTCCTTCTTAGTGTCATGGTCCGGCCCATGAAGTCTGCGTTCTGGTTCACGCTCTGGTCCGTGGACTGTGGACTCCAGGTCTTCTGGCTGTCCCTTCTTTCAGTTGGGCTTGATCATAGGCACCTGATGCTCGTATTGGGGCTGGGAATAAAAGTGGCCCTGGCTTCAAGTTTGGTTGCTGGTTTGTCTTGTCAGTATCCCATCCTCACCTCTGTGGGGTAAGTCAGGCTGTCTTTGCCATTACCCTGCGGTTGGATCTGTACCTTCCTGTCCTTACCTCTGTTGGGTAAGCCAGGCCATCTTTGACATTACCCTGAGGCTGGACTGATCCCTTCCTTTCCCCTTCCTTCTGAAGCCTTTGCCTGCAACCTGTGTCTGAAGCTTTTGCCTGCGACCTTGTCAAGTTCAACCACCGGAGCGAGACCGGAGCCTTGCTGTGTCAAGAAAAGGAACTGTCTATTGTTGAGTTGAAACTGTCTCTGTGTCCATGCCTTCGCTAGGTAGGTCTGGCCATTTGCCGCTACCTAGTGTTGGGTACCATCTCTGGGTCCACACATTCGCTAGGTAGGTCTGGCCGTTTGCCGCTACCTAGTGTTGAAAACCATCTCGTCGTGTTCAGCATTCTGTGTAAAGCCCTGGCCCCAAGTCCTGTTCCCCAAGGAGGGGTCCCGGCTCTGTATTCCTGTCTCTCAAGTCCCGGTCTCTGTGTTCCCGCGCTCTAGACCAAGGTTCTGTTTTCCAATCCTCCCCAAGTCCAAGACTTTGTGTTCCGAGGTTCCTATCGTCCCAAGTCCAAGGTTCCGAGGTTCCTGTTGTCCCAAGTCCAAGGCTCAGCTATTCTTGAGTACCAAGTCAAGGCTTCGTGTTCTCGTCCTGTGCTGGAGTCTCTCGTTCTGTCCTGTGGCCTCGCCTAGTCTTGTCTTCCAAGACCGCGTCATGTCTTCGCCTAGTTCCGAAGTCCGAGCCCGAGTCAAGACCCAGGTTCTGGGTCCTCGTCCAGTCCTAACCCAAGCCTCGTCATGTCCTCGGCTCAAAGAATCCAAGCCTTGTCATGTCTTCACCTCGAAGAACCCAAGCCATGTCCGGTCCTGTGGCCACGTCATGTCCTCGCCTAGTTCCGGGGTCTGGGCCCGAGTCAAGACCCAGGTTCTGGGTCCTTCTCCAGTCTCTGGCTCGGAGGCCTAGCCCAGGCTCTTAGTTCCCATTTCCTTGTCCCGGTCTCACTTGCCTAGCCAATGTCCTAGCCCTAGTCTGTGTTCTTGTCCCAGCTCTCTAGTGAAGTCCTGTTCCTAGTACTTCAGTGTCTGTGCTTTGCATTTAGGTCCGCCATCAACGCCCACCCTTTATGACACTTAGATTTTCATAGCCATTTGGCATCCACTACCTTCTGAGGAAGAGATTTCTATAAAACTGATCACCTTCTGTGCAAAGAAAACTGTCATTTCTCTAAAAAATGTCTTACATCAAATCCTGAGACCCAATGAAATTCATTACCTCTGCAGCCAAATTTTGAAATTGTGTTGTCATATAGCATAGAAATATGCTCTTTGGTCCATCAATTTCCTGCTTCCCATCAAACATGCATCAAACATTTTATTCTCCCCACATTCCCATTAATTTTCATCATATTTTACTCCTCACAACTAAGGGTAATTTATAGAGGCCAATTGTTATTACCAGCCTGCACTTTTTTTGGTATATGGGAAGTAACAAGGGTAGCTGAGAAATCCAGGAAGACACAGGGAGAATGTGCAAACTCCACACAGACATTACTGGTCTTGGATGAGCTCTGGCTGCTGGAACTTTGAGGCACTGGTTCATCTAGTGTGTGTATGTTGTGATGTGGAAAATACATTGTACATTCAGTGGGATTTCATGGATATCAACGTGGTAATAACCAGGAAAACCACCTTTAGAATTGTGTAATTAGCAATAAATCGTGGCCACAATACCAGTGATGACACCCCTACCATCCACAGTTTCTGTAACATGAAACTAACATCAACAAAATATATTCCTACTCTGCTATAGTCAATCCCTGTAGCTTCTGCTGTCCTTGACACAGGCATTCAGCCAACTTTTAATAGTGCTGGGTCATGAATTGTTGCCAAAAGTTTGCTTTATAAACATAGAAACATAGAAAATAGGTGCAGGAGTAGGCCATTCGGCCCTTCGAGCCTGCACCGCCATTTATTATGATCATGGCTGATCATCCAACTCAGAACACCGCCCCAGCCTTCCCTCCATACCCCCTGACCCCCGTAGCCACAAGGGCCATATCTAACTCCCTCTTAAATATAGCCAATGAACTGGCCTCAACTGTTTCCTGTGGCAGAGAATTCCACAGATTCACCACTCTCTGTGTGAAGAAGTTTTTCCTAATCTCAGTCCTAAAAGGCTTCCCCTCTATCCTCAAACTGTGACCCCTTGTTCTGGACTTCCCCAACATCGGGAACAATCTTCCTGCATCTAGCCTGTTCAATCCCCTTAGGATCTTATACGTTTCAATCAGATCCCCCCTCAATCTTCTAAATTCCAACGAGTACAAGCCCAGTTCATCCAGTCTTTCTTCATATGAAAGTACTGCCATCCCAGGAATCAATCTGGTGAACCTTCTCTGTACTCCCTCTATGGCAAGGATGTCTTTCCTCAGATTAGGGGACCAAGACTGCACACAATACTCCAGGTGTGGTCTCACCAAGGCCTTGTACAACTGCAGTAGTACCTCCCTGCTCCTGTACTCAAATCCTCTCGCTATAAATGCCAGCATACCATTCGCCTTTTTCACCGCCTGCTGTACCTGCATGCCCACTTTCAATGACTGGTGTATAATAACACCCAGGTCACGTTGCACCTCCCCTTTTCCTAATCGGCCACCATTCAGATAATAATCTGTTTTCCTATTTTTGCCACCAAAGTGGATAACTTCACCTTTATCCACATTAAACTGCATCTGCCATGAATTTTCCCACTCACCCAACCTATCCAAGTCACCCTGCATCCTCTTAGCATCCTCCTCACAGCTAACACTGCCACCCAGCTTCGTGTCATCCGCAAACTTGGAGATGCTGCATTTAATTCCCTCATCCAAGTCATTAATATATATTGTAAACAACTGGAGTCCCAGCACTGAGCCTTGCGGTACCCCACTAGTCACCGCCTGCCATTCTGAAAAGGTCCCGTTTATTCCCACTCTTTGCTTCCTGTCTGCTAACCAACTCTCCACCCACACCAATACCTTACCCCCAATACCGTGTGCTTTAAGTTTGCACACTAATCTCCTGTGTGGGACCTTGTCAAAAGCCTTCTGAAAATCCAAATATACCACATCCACTGGTTCTCCCCTATCCACTCTACTAGTTACATCCTCAAAAAATTCTATGAGATTCGTCAGACATGACTTTCCTTTCACAAATCCATGCTGACTTTGTCCGATCATTTCACCGCTTTCCAAATGTGCTGTTATCACATCCTTGATAACTGACTCCAGCAGTTTCCCCACCACCGACGTTAGGCTAACCGGTCTATAATTCCCCGGTTTCTCTCTCCCTCCTTTTTTAAAAAGTGGAGTTACATTAGCCACCCTCCAATCCTCAGGAACTAGTCCAGAATCTAATGAGTTTTGAAAAATTATCACTAATGCATCCACTATTTCTTGGGCTACTTCCTTAAGCACCCTGGGATGCAGACCATCCGGCCCTGGGGATTTATCTGCCTTCAATTTACCTAACACCACTTCCCTACTAACATGTATTTCACTCAGTTCCTCCATCTCACTGGACCCTCTGTCCCCTACTATTTCTGGAAGATTACTTATGTCCTCCTTAGTGAAGACAGAACCAAAGTAATTATTCAATTGGTCTGCCATGTCCTTGCTCCCCATAATCAATTCACCTGTTTCTGCCTGGTGGCACAGGGACGGTCCTGGTTCGATTCAGTAAGTTTATCCAGAATGAGATTGGTTTCACAGTTCTGAAGGGAAACTAAAGTACTTACAATTAAGAATGATTGGACAGATAGAGAGAGAAAAAAAATCATCTCAAATTAGGATGGAACTGAGATTTAAGTTAATAGATTGGAAATCAGAGGGAATTTGAGGGAAAAAACAAAAGTGATGGGCACTGGAACTCACTGTCTGGAGACCGGTCGCATGCTGAAAATCACCGTATTCAAAACATAGCTGGATAAGCAGCAAATGTAGAAAAATAAACAACAGGGAGGGATTGGAGATATTAGCCTATAAAGTGGGATTCGTTTTGACGCTCCTCAGTCAGTATTACCATGTGGGATGAATGTTCTGTTCTGTTCTGCTTCATGAATTTCTGTGATTTTACTACAAGTTTTCATTCCAACATCATATTTTTATGGCAGTTTATTGCTATCCTCATTTCTGGGTTGCAAATGCTTCCTAGCATTTTTTCAAGGATGCTGATCTTGACAATTAATCCATATTGCTCCACAGAGTATTGGTCACAGCATGTGTTGGACTGAAGCAAATAAAAGATGAATGTGTCAGGCTGATATGCACAGTTAATTACACTTTGACATGCTTAGTTAACCATTTCATATTGTGTCTATAATAATTTCCAGACTTGACAAAGATACATATATTTATAGACAGAACAGCTTGACCTAATCAAATGGTCACCTGTTTTTTTTAGTATGCTCAGATCCAATATTGTAGTTGGTTTGGAACGCATACCAAGGGACCATAGAGCAAGATCAAACAAGTCAATGAAATTACTGATGGAGTGAGCATAGCTCTCTCAAGACATCATCATTGCTTCCTTTTCACACTCTAATCAAAGGCATCTGAGTCACATGCCATTTCCATCTCTGTAACTGCCAATATATTCCAGAAAGGTTCAGCAACAATTCGGTAATCTGGTCCACTGATGTTAAATGCTCGTTAAAATTTAAAAAAAAAGACTATCTACAAGATGCAACTTGCTAAACTAAACTATCTCTTTCTTGAATAGGTAAAACATAGCTTTAATAGATTTTTTTTCTTTTAGCTTGTGTATTCATTTTTAGACTTTGGACATCATGAGCAAAGCCGTATTTATTGCCCATCTTTAGATTAGAGAGAATCAGATCTATTATCCCTCACTAATAGAATATGAAATCTGTAGTTTTGCAGCAGCAGCACAGTGGTAGGATTGGCCTATCGTGGCAAGTTGATAGCTAGGAAATAATAATGTCTGTAGTCTCCTTCACGCTGTTGTTCACTAAGACAGGTAACATCCGTTACCAATGGTAGACACGTTCAATTAATTGCAGTGCGTGCTTCATCTACGTATCAGAAGTCACATCTTATGTTACATAACACACTTTAAGGTAAAGTCAATATTCACATAGACCACAAAAGTTTTCTTTAAAAAGAAGCAAGCGGAAGAAAAGTGTTAATAGCCTACATATATTGAACTATATCAGCAGCCGATCATTGACATTCGTAAAATTATGCAATTAATTGTTTACAGAGGCATATTCATAGAGATTTAAATAGTGTGCACATTTCTTTAATGCTCTTGTCTTAAAAATTCTAATAGTAATTTAGCACCCAATCTAGATAATCTTATAAACCATTTCTTTAAATAAATTCCACATCCTGTTATCTTGACTGTACCAGCTCCTAAATACATTGTTCAACATTTTCTGTAACACCAGACTTAGCACCATTAATTATCAACAATAATAGCAGGAATAATTATGCACTAATATTAGCATATACAAAATACCACCTCAAGGGTCCTGATCTTACTGCCTATGCACTCACTCCTTGTATCTCAGTTTCCCAAAAACACTAAACCTGTTTCCTCTCCAATTGCTTGTGCCCTTTGGTCCTAGAAACCCTATTATGAGAAACTTCCTTTCCATGTCCATATAAATTACATAAGGAGTGCAAAAAGAGAGGAGAAAAAAATAAAATAGTGAAGTAGGGTTCATGGGCTCATTGTCCATTCAGAAAGCTGATGACAGAGGGGAAGAAGCTGTTCCTGAAATGAAGAGTGTGTGTCTTCAGATTCCAATAGTTCCTCCTGAATGGTAGCAGTGAGAACAGGGCCAGGAAGATAAAACTGTTCACCCTTTCCACTGCTGATCCCTTGATGAGGACTCGTGTGAGTTCTCTCAACTTCCCCATTCTGAAGTCCACAATCAAGTCCTAGGATCATTCTTGTAAACCTCCTGTTGATCCCTTCCAATGCCAGCACATCCTTTCTTAGATAAGGGACCCACATTCTCTCGCAATAGTCCAAGTGCAGTCTGATCAATGCCTTAAATAGCCTCAGCATTGCATCTTTGCCCTTATATTGTAGTCCTCTCAAAATGAATGCCAACATTTCACTTGCCTTCCTTACCACTGACTGAATCCTGCACGAGGACGCCCAAATTCCTTCATTACTCATTCTCCTAATCTGACCAAGTCCTTCTGCAGATTCACTGCTTCCTCAATACAATATGCCCCTCCACCTATCTTTGTATCATCTGTAAATTTGATCACAAAACCATCAATTACATCATCCAAACCATTGATATATAACATGAAGAGAAGTGGTCTCAACAACAAGCCCTGCAGAACACCACTAGTCATTGCCGCCAACCAGAAAAGGCCACTTTTATTCTCATTCTTTACTTCCTGCCAATCAACCAATCATTTATTTGTGCCCCCATTTTTCCTGTATAACAATGGGCTTTTATCTTTTTTATCAGCCTCTTGTTTGACACCTTGTCAAAAGCCTTCTGAAAATCCATGTACATAACATCTACCCATACTCCTTTGTCTATCCTGCCTATTATTTCCTCAAGCAATTCCAACAGATTTGTTATGAAAGATCTTCCCTGAAGGAAACTATGTTGACTTTGGCCTACTTTATCATGTGCCTCCAAGTACCATGAAACCATATCCTTAACAATCAACTCCAACATCTTCCCAACCACTGAAGTCAGGCTAATAGGCCTATCATTCTGTTATTTTTTTCCACTTCTCTCCCTTCTGAAAGAGTGGAGTGACATTTGCAATTAGTCCTTTGGAACCTCCCACAAACTAATGATTCTTGAAAAATCATTATTAATGCCTCCACATCTCTTCAGCTACCTCGTTCAGAACGCTGGGATGTAGTCCAATCCAGGTGACTTGTGTACCTTCAGACTTTTCAGCCTCCCTGGCACCTTTTCCTTAGTAATGACAGCTACTCCCTTCTCATCCTGACGCTCTCAAATTTCTTGCACACTGCCGGTGTCTTCCACAGTGAAGAATGGCACAAAATTATTGAATTCAACCACCATTTCTTTGTTCCCCGTTACTAACTCTATGCAATTTGACTGTTCTGATTGGAAATTATTGAGTTCAAAGACTACACTAGTATTTGGAATGGCTCTAAATGAATTGGGAGATCTACAATAAAATAAAGGAAGGAGAATCACAGGTGAGTGAGGTGTGATGGGAAGATGGGGATAGTGCCAGGGGAGGTGTGAGAATAACCATTTGTTGTATGTAGGCATGCAAAATAGCTCAGCAATATATACTATAAGGGAATGGAAAGTAACACATTTCAGTGCTGTAGGATTGAGCAGATGAGAGGGAGAAGCACCAACAAGGAACAGAGCAGTTAAACATACCTGAGGTGGGAGCAATGGCAACCTGATGTACGCCAGCAGTGTTGCCAAATCTCGACATCTCCTTTGCACATCGTATTTCACCCACATCATCAGGGCATGGAATATTGTCTCTTCGTCAGGAACATTCACGTCGTCACTTACTAGAAGTTTAAGAATGTCATCCGTAGGCAGCAGCAGAAATTCCTGATTTCTGATCACTTCCATAATGTGCTCCTGTAAAAAAACACAGAAACAACTCTTTTCAGAAATCAATCTTTAGCCTTCATGGAGCGTTTTAATACACACGTGGTCCCAAATTTATAAAGACCAGCCTTTTTGGCATTGTATCCACTGATACTGAAGTAATTTTAAGACTTCATATGGAATTTTATTCAGAATTGAGAAGTTTACTATTACTGACATATGTTCTGAAATTTCTTGTTTTACAGGAACAGTACAGTAAAATACATCAAAATTACAATGAGTTACAAAAAATAAGTAAATAGTGAAAAAGAGGAGTAGTGAGGTAGTGTTCATGCATTCATGGGCCATTCAGAAATCTGAGGCCGGAGGAAAAGAATCAACCTAGTCCCATCGATCTGCACCTGGTCCATACCCCTCTCATCCATGTACCTATCCAAATTTCTCTTAGATGACGAAATCAAACTACATCCACCACTTGCGCTGGCAGCTCATTCCACACTCTCACCACCCTCTGAGTGATCAAGTTCCCCCTCATGTTTCCCTTGAACTTTTCATCTTTCACCCTTAACCCATGACCAATAGTTCTTATCTCACCCAAATTGAATGGAAAAAGCCTACTTGCATTTACCATATCTACACCCCTCAGATTGTTGGCAGAATTTCAGAGGGTGATGAGAAGATGTACAGGAGCGAGATATATCAGCTAGTTGAGTGGTACCACAGCAACAAACTTGCACTCAATGTCAGTAAGACCAAAGAACCAACTGTGGACTTCAGAATAGGTAAGATGAGAGGACACATGCTAATCTTCATAGGGGGATCAGAAGTGGAAAGAATGATCAAATTCAAGTTCCTAGGTGTCAATATATTTGAGGATCTATCCAGGACCGAATATATCAATACAGCTATAAAGAAGGCACAACAGTGGCGATAGTTCATTAGGAGTTTGAGGTGATTTGGCATGTCACCAAAGACACTTGCAAACTTCTACAGATGTACCATGGAGAGTAATCTAACTGGCTGCAGTATGGGGATCTACTGCACAGGATCAAAATAAGCTGCAGAGGTTTGTATACTTAGTCAGCTCAATCATGAGCACTAGCCTTTGTAGTATCCAAGACATCTTCAAGAAGCGATGGCTTGAAAAGGTGGCATCCATCATTAAGGGCCCCCATCACCCAGATCATACCCTGTTCTCATTGTTACTATTAGGAAGGAGGTACAGAAGTCTGAAGGCAGACACTCAGTGATTCAGGAACAGCTTCTTCCCCTCTGCCATCCGATTTCTGAATGGACATTGAACCCATGAGTACTACCTCACTTTTTTAAATTTCTGTTTTTCAACTACTTTAATTTAACATATATATATATACACACACATACACACACACAGGTATATATGGATAGTAAAACTGTATACTTAATGTTTTTCTATTATTATGTATTGCACTACACTGCTGCCAAAAAAACAACAAATTTCATGACATATGTCAGTGATATTAAACCTGATTCTGATTAAAGTCCTATCATACTCAACCTTTCCCTATAACTCAACCTGCCCTACAACATTTTTGCAAACTCTCTCTATACGTTCCTCTACATAGGTGACCAATCCACATGCAATACTCTAATTTAGGCCTCACCAACATCTTGTGTAACTTCAACATAACATCCCATCTCCTGAACCTAATGCATTGATTTATATAGGCCAATGTGCCAAATTCTTTCTTTTTGACTCTATCCACCTGTGATGCCAATTTCAATGAATTATGTACCTGAATTTCCAGGTCCTTTTGTTCTACCAAACTCTTCAGTGCCCTACCATTCACTGCGTAAGATCTAACTTGGTTGGTCCTACCTAAATGCAAAACCTCACACTTGTTTTTATTAAATTACATCTGCTAATTTTCAGCCCATTTTTTCAGTTGGTCTAGTTCCTGCAGCAAGCTTTGCTAACCTTCGCTCTCCACTACACCCACAATCATCCACAAATTTGCTGATCTAGTTTACCACAATATCATCCAGATCAATGATATAGATGGCAAACCACTATGGACCCAGCACCATTCCCTGTAGCACTACACTTGTCACAGGCCTCCACAACCCATTACTACTCCCTGGCTTCTCCTGCAAAGCCAATGTCTAATCCAATTTACTACCTCATCTTGACTGAACATTCTTGACCAACCTCTCAGGCAGGACCCTGTTAAAACCTTTATTAAAGTCCATGTAGACAACATCCACTGTCTTGACTTCATCAACTTCCCTGGTAATTTCCTCAAAAAATGCAAGATTGGTTAGGCCATAAGGGCAGAATTAGGTCATTTCAACATGGTTGATCCATTTTCCTCTCAATCCCATTCTCCTCTCAATCCCATTCTCCTCCCTTTTCCTCGTAACCTTTCATACCCTTACTAAGCAAGAACCTATCAACCTGTGCCTTAAGTATGCCTAATGACTTGGCCTCCACAGTCATCTGCGGCAACAAATTCCACAAGTACACCAAAACCTAGTTCAAGAAATTCTGTCTCATCTCCATTCTAAGTGGACATCCCTCTGTTTTGAGTCTCTGCCCTCTTGCCCTAAACTCCTTCGCCATAGGAAATATCCTTTCCATATCCACTCTATCTAAGCCTTTCATTATTCGATAGTTTTCAATAAGATCCCCTCTCATTCTTCTAAATTCAGGCAAATACAGGCCCAGAGTCATCAATCACTCCTCAGATGATAACCCTTTCATTGCCAGAATTTTTTCGTGAAGCTCCTCTGAACTCTCTCCAACAACAGCACATCCTTTCTTAAATAATGGACACTAAACTGCTCACAATACATCATGAGGCCTCATCAATACATTTAAAGCCTCAACACTACATCCTTGCTTTTATATTCTAGTCCTATTGAAATGAATGCTGAAGTTGCATTTGTCTTCTTCACCACCAACTCAACCTGAAAATTAACCTTTAGGGAATCGTGCATGAGGACTCCCTAGTCCCTTTACGGCTTGGATCTTTGATCTTTCTCCCTGTTTCCTCAACACTAATTGCCCCTCACCTATCTTGCTGTTGTCTGCAAACTTGGCTACAAAGCTATCAATTCCATCATTAGTAATGTAAAAAGATACGGTCTCAACTCCGACCCCTGCGGAACACCACTAGTCACCATCAGCGAATCAGAAAAGGTACCCATAACTCCCACTCTTTGTCGATGCATTGTCCATGCTAGTAATAATACCATGGGCTTTTATCTTGTTAAGCACCCTCTCAATGGCACGTGGCCAAGTGGTTAAGGCATTCGTCTAGTGATCTGAAGGTCGCTAGTTCAAGCCTCAGCTGTGGCAGCTTGTTTGTGTCCTTGAGCAAGGCACTCAACCACACATTGCTCTAATGTCTGTGCGAGGAGTGGCGCCCCACACAGACTTCCAATCTGCACCTTGTAAGGCAGGAAAATGCCTGATGCAGGCCTCTCATGGTCTGAGTTGACGTTCCCCTCCCCACCCTCTCAATGGCATTCTGAAAATCCAAGTACACAACATTTACAGGTGTATCCTACTTGTTATTTCCTCAAAGTATTCCAACAGATTTTTCAGGTAAGATTTTTCCTTATGGAAACCATGTGAATTTTGACCTATTTTATCATGTACTTCCACGTATCCCAAAGCCATATCCTGAACAATTGACTTCAACATTTTCCCAACAATTAAGGCCAGGTTAACTGGTCTATAATTTTGTTTCTTCTGCCTCACTCCCTTCTTGAAGAGTGGAGTGACATTTGCAATTCTCCAGTCCTCTAGAATTGTCTCAGGATCAAGCGATTCTTCAAAGATCATTACTAATGCCTCCACAATCTCTTCAGCCACTTCTTTCAGAACCGTAGGATGTAGTCTATCCGATCCAGATGACTGATCTACCTTCAGACTCTGAGTTTCCCAGGCACCTTATCCCAGGTAATAGGAACTGAACTCACTTCTGCCCCCTGACACACTCGAGTTTCTGGCATACTGTTAGTGTCTTCCTTGGTGAAAACTGATGCAAAATACTTAGTTTGTCTGCCAAATCCTTGTCCCCCATTAATACCTCTCCAGTGTCATTTTCCAGTGATCTGATACTCGTGCCCCTCATTTACTCTTTATATATCTGAAGAAATTTTTAGTATCCTTTTTGATGTTATTAGCTAATTTACCTTCATATTTCATCTTTTCCTCCCTTAAGGATTTTTTGTTGTTTTCTATTGGTTTTTAAAAGTTTCACTTTCCTCTAACTCTCTCAATTTTTTTCCTTTATTACAAGGGGTGATCCTTCCGATTGGTTAGTCCTCATCCAATCAGGTTTCCACTCTCCCACTTTGTTTACAATCAAATTCCAGTTCTTACTTACAAGGGGTGATTGATAAGTTCATGGCCTAAGGTAGGAGGAGTCAATTTTAGAAAACCTAGCACATTTATTGTTCAACATAGTCCCCTCCAACATGTACACACTTAGTCCAGCGGTCGTGGATCTTGGACCTCCAGAAAGTGTCCACAGCAGAAGCGATTGATAAGTTTGTGGCCTAAAGGCCAATTTATACTTCTGCGTCAAATCTACGCCGTAGGTACGGGATAGCCGCGTACCCTATGCCGTAGCCTGACGCGCACCTCCCCAAAAATGTAACTATGCATCGCGGCGATGCAGACCGCAACAACTGTGATTGGTCCGCTTGGTAGCATCACATTTCCTCCTACACTGCAACAGCTTCCCATTGGGCGACTGAAGGGCAGGGAAGGAACTCTGGTTGCAATGCTTTCCATAAAGCTTTACAGACCTCCGAAATTATGGAGGACCCTGTGCTTGACACCAGTTTGTAGCTAGCTGCTACAGCCTGTTGACTTCCACCTGAAGTTAAAACTCGAATGGTGATTGCCAATCTCTGAGTATAGTGTGCATACACTGATGCAAAATAAATGGTTGGAGACGATGATCTACCTGCCGACATCCGAAAATATTTGAAATGCATTTCCTCGTCCATGTCTCTCAGTGGCCGGACAAGCACAGAAAATTCACCCTCCTTCAGTTTCAGTCGCCATTGTTTGAAGTTTGAGTTTCTTCATGTGGAGTTTCAACACGAAGAAACTCAACACAGTAGCTTAGAAACCCCAACGTCAACTAGCGTTTTGGCGGTGAATTCCAGAGCGACGCAGACACACCAACGCATAAGTATAAATGCTCACAACGGCGTAGCCCACTTGTGTAGGCTACGGCGTAAGCTAGTACACACAAGTATAAATCAGCCTTAAGGTAGAAGGAGATGAGTTATACAGCTCTCATTACATGCACATGCAGTTCAACGCTTTGAATGATTATGCAGAAAGTTTGAAGTTAATAACCCATCAGGGGTTATTGATAAGTTCATGGCCTAAGGTAGAAGGAGATGGGTTATTAACTTCAAACTTTCTGCAAAATCACTCAAAGCATTGAACTGCCCGTGCATGTAACAAGAGCTGTATAACTTATCTCCTTCTACCTTCAGCCACGAACTTATCAATCACCCCTGCCGTGGACACTTTCTGGAGGTCCAAATCTGTATGCTCCACGACCGCTGGACTAAGTGTGTAAATGTATGAGGGAACTATGTTGAAAAATAAATGTGCTAGGTTTTCTAAAATTGACTCCATCTACATTAGGCCACGAACTTATCAATCACCCCTAGTATATGCCCCTTTTTAATTTGGCTTTGACTTTCTTTGTCATCTATGGTTGCATCAACTTTTATTTTGAATATATCTATCCTGGACCTTCTGAATTGCTCCCAGAAATGCCAGCCATTGCTGCTCTGCCATCATCCCTGCAAATGTCTTCTTCCAGTCATCTTTAGCCAACTCTTTTCTCATGCCTCTGTAATTGCCCTTACTCCACTGTAATACTGATAAATCTGACTTTTGCTTCTCTCTCTCAAATTGCAGTGTGAATTCTATCATATTACGATCACTTCTGAGGTTTCCTTTACCTAAAACTCTCTAATCAAATATGATTCACTACACAACACCTTATCCAAAATAACAAGCAACACACATAAGAGTTGCTGGTGAACGCAGCAGGCCAGGCAGCATCTGTAGGAAGAGGTGCCGTCGACGTTTCAGGCCGAGACCCTTCGTCAGGACTAACTGAAGGAAGAGTGAGTAAGGGATTTGAAAGTGGGAGGGGGAGGAGGAGATCCAAAATGATAGGAGAAGACAGGAGGGGGAGGGATGGAGCCAAGAGCTGGACAGGTGATAGGCAAAAGGGATACGAGAGGATCATGGGACAGGAGGTCCGGGAAGAAAGACTGGGGGGGGGGGGGACCCAGAGGTTGGGCAAGGGGTATGTTCAGAGGGACAGAGGGAGAAAAAGGAGAGTGAGAGAAAGAATGTGTGTATAAAAATAAGTAACAGATGGGGTACGAGGGGGAGGTGGGGCATTAGCGGAAGTTAGAGAAGTCGATGTTCATGCCATCAGGTTGGAGGCTACCCAGACGGAATATAAGGTGTTGTTCCTCCAACCTGAGTGTGGCTTCATCTTTACAGTAGAGCAGGCCATGGATAGACATGTCAGAATGGGAATGGGATGTGGAATTAAAATGTGTGGCCACTGGGAGATCCTGCTTTCTCTGGCGGACAGAGCCTAACCCTAACCTTAACCCAACCCTAACCCTACTGGACACACTCGGAGGTAGAATTAGAGGAATTTATTCAAATCCTAAACACTCATCATCCATCCATTAAGGTTAAGGCCGCAACAGATAGGGAGAAAATTGACTTCCTGGATACTACGGTGTTTAAACTAGCACCAGAAAATGGCAGCCAGAAACTAGCCACCAAAGTATTCTTTAAAACCACAGACACACACATCCTCCTACACACTGGGAGCCACCATCCCAAACACACCTTTTGAGGTATTGTCAAAGGACAGCTGACCCGGTTTCATCGCATTTGAACCAGGGCAGAGGACTTCCACCAAGCCACTACTATCCTCTTCTCTGCACTTAGACACAGGGGCTACAGCAGACAGAGGCTCAGACACATCAAATCTGGCTTTTTAAAAAGTATCACAAATCCCCGACCACGGGACAACACAACACAGAAACTACCCTTGATAATAGGATACAGTGGGATGGCAGTGAATATCCACAAGACAGTCAAAACACACTTTGAAAATCTAAAGGAGGAAGGGGGGACACTGGGACAATACACCATAGTTTCAGCCTTCAAAAGGGGTAGAACCTTAAAAGACATACTAGTCAGTACCAAAGTACGAACAGCACCAAACTGTGAGATGGGAAACTGCAGGGCGTGCATATACATCAGAATTTCAAAAAGCATACACAACAGAGCTACAGGAAAGTGGGCTGAGATAGAGCAGAGGATAACTTGCGAACAAAAGAATGTAGTATATGCAATCCAGTGTAAACAATGCCATATCATATACATAGGGGAGACAGGCAACAGCCTGAGAACCAGACTCACAGGACACCTCAGTAATATCACAAGAGGAAACCAAAACAGACCAGTTAATAGGCACTTCCTGGAGCATGGAATGTACTCCTTAGCAATCCTGGGCCTGGAAACCTGGTCAAACCTCCAAAGAAAAAGAGCAGAGAGGAGATGGATTGAAAGACTACAGACACATTCCCCAAACGGCCTAAACGAGGCCTAAAAAACCAGGCCAGCAACATAAAATGTACTCACCGAAGGGCCAACACTGCACCCTGTAACTTTAAAAAAATTGAGAGAATTAGAGTGGGGAAGAAGGGGAAGATCTCCTTCGGTCACCCACCCTGAAACAAATTAAGACAGGGGACCATTAAATAGGAAAGGTTCGTCTTACTTTGGAAATAGAGCCTAACAATTAAGCCCCAGAACAGAACCTAATTCCCCAAGTACAGAGGAGTAAAATTAGAAATTATAAAGCTACAGGAGATAACCACTAGGAAGAACAGACGCGTAACGACTGGTTTAATCCAGACACAGCACTTGCCCCGACCTCCCAGCTTCCCCCATGGGGAAGAATACATCCCCAGCACATGACCCTGCCCTGAAACCTAACATCTTCACACCCCATAAACACAGATCCTCTTCTCGCCAGAGAGGCAAACTCACCCCACATCACCAGTTATACCTCTCGCCGCCCAGCGGGCCCCCCTCAACCCTACCCCCCCAACCTAATCCTAACATCCGGAGGACCACATACCCCAACTAAACCCTAACCCTAATTTCCAATGGACCGGGCACCCCAACTAAACCGGACAGCATCCCAAATAACCCAAACCACACCACACTGAATGGCTTATATAATAATCCTTTGCCTTACCACTAAACCTAACACTTCCAACCCTGCTACACACCCCCATAAAACCAAACCCTCACCCCAGCAAGGGGCCAAATTCCCACTGCCCGCATACTCGCATCCTAACCCCAGCCCTGACCCTAACCCTAACCCTAATTTCCAATGGACCGCGCACCCCAACTAAACCGGACAGCACCCCAAATAACCCAAACCACACCACACTAAAGGGCTTATATAACAGTCCTTTACCCCACCCCTAAACCTAACATCTCCAATCCTGATACACACCCCTATAAACCCAAGCCCTTACCCCATCAAAGGGCCAAACTCGCCCAATATCACCAGCAGCTAGGCTACTATTTCAGCCCTCCCCCCTACTGCAGGGGACACCCCCACCCCCGCAATGCCAATTGTCACCCCACCCCCCTTCGCCGTGAATCCTCAACCCCCATTACCTAACTCTACCCCTGGGCATGTCCCTCCCCACAACACCCCTCAATTAGCTACTGCACAAACCCCAGATCACAGCACACAGTCCCTATAAAAAAGACCCCAAATCCAAAACACTATCCATAGGCAATAACTCCACTATTGTAACTTAAACTCCAGAATGGAGGTTGAAGAGGAGGAAGATCCCAGTAAAGGAAAGTTGGGGACCGAGATGATGATGACGTGGGCCAAAAACAAAGTGGCAGGGTGAAGTGATACTGCATCTCCAGTACGAGATCCACAGACACTAGAGGGATATTTTGCCCACTGCCCGCATACTCGCATCCTAACCCTAACCCTGACCCTAACCCTCGCCTTTACCCCAAAAGATTCTACTCAACCCTCTGGGTTACTTCAGCAGATTGTTTGTTGCTCTTGGGATGTTTTAATATTTCCAACTTGCAGCACCTAAAGTGCAAGTTATATCCCAGCTTCCCAAACATCTTTGCAACATTGATTCATTTTACCAATGCATTAAATTAGCTTTTTTTAAATTCAGGACAGCGCAGCAAAACTGAACAGCAACATGGTCCTTCCAAAACTTGTGCAGTGCTATTGATTCATCTCCTTGACAGAGGCAGAACTCTAAGAAATGGATCAATAAGAAACTGCACCATCTATAATACATTACAAAACATAAAAACTCATTCCAACTTATTCCTCTCCACCCCCATCCTCCTCCACTCAACAGTATCTCAGCTGTCAAATTTGATTGCCTTTCTGCCTGTATTTGCCGACTCCAAATTTTCAGCTATGCCACAGAATGCAAAATTTTGTTGGGAACATTCCTTCACCTCAGTTTGATGAATTCTTGTTCCTGATGTATTGTGCAAGACAAATAAAAATCTTGTTGTTTTCACTGCTCCTGAACGTGCTTTCTCCAGGGTGATGCCGACAGTAATCTTCCTTCTGTAAACTGGAGTGAAGGAGTAGCATGCTGTACAGACACAACATTGACATACTGCCACCTGCGTTCAACCTGCTTGCCTTGTTTCCCTGTACTTCAAATGCACAGCATTGGCTGAGAGTCACGCCAGGGGCATGCTCAGGTTATGAAGGGCTCAGTGTCATTCTTTTATATTTGCAGATAAACCAAATGCTAAGAAAATCAGTGAATCTGTTATTCAGGGTGGAGGTTATGACAGCGAAGACGTTGGTAATTTACACTAAATATACAATATGACGCTGGTCACTTCAGCTTCTGGAATCCAATTTCTTTGAAGCGCATTGTCTGGCCACTGTCCAAGCATTCAAACTTTTGAAACAGAGTACAGTACACCCTGTTTTACAGAGGTGGCGTATTCCTAAAAAAAAATGTGCATCTGAATTCTGCATAATGTGGACCCATGACAAAAATGACAAATTGGTTGTTTCTTTCACATTTTGCATTTAAAGAATGGGAGTAAGGGGATCCTATTCTGGCTGGCTGCCAATTACCAATGGAGTTCCATAGGGTCACTGCTTTTTATGATGTATGTCAATGATTTGGATGATGGGATTAATTTGCTGATGATACAGCCCTGTGGCCATTCCCCTCAGTAATCATTATCTCATTTTGTATGCTGTTGGGGGGGGAGGAGGGGGGGCGGGTGACCTGACAGAAGATGACCACGGCGATCGGGTCTCTGGCACTGAGCTTGGTTTCATGGTGCAGGAGGGAGAGAAGAAGATGAGGAATGCGGTAGTCATAGGGGATTCCATAGTGAGGAGAACAGACAGGAGGTTCTGCCAGCCTGATAGATATATACCTACATAGTGTGTTGGCACTAGGCTACAAAGTACCCAGGACATCTTTAGGAAGCAATGTCTCAGAAAGGCAGCGTCCATGTAGATATATACCTACATAGTGTGTTGCCTCCCAAATGCCAAGGTACGGGATGTCTTGGTTCGGGTGCAGAGTATTCTGAAGGGAAAGGGTGAGCTGCCAGAAGCCTTGATACACGTTGGTACCAATTACATTGGTAGAAAAAGGGAGAAGGTGCTGAAGAGAGAATTCAGAGAGTTGGGCATGAGGCTGAAAAGCAGGACCTCCGGGGTAGCAATCTCAGGATTACTACTTGAGCCACGTGCTAACGAGCGCACGAATAGCATGATCAGGCATATTAATGCACGGCTGAGAGACTGGTGTAGGGGGCAGGGCTTCAGGTTCCTGGATCACTGGGACCTCTTCTGGGGGAGGTATTACCTGTACGGAAAGGACGGGTTACAGCAGGACCCAAAAGGATAAAATATCCTAGCAGGCAGGATTAATAGAGCTGTTAGGGAGGGTTTAAACTAATTTGTTAGGGTGATGAGAACCAGAGTGATAGGGCTAAGGAAGGGGGAAACAGAAATATGTTAAAGATACCATGCAACAGAGATGATAGAAAGGAGACAGGCAGGAGATGAGGGATAATCAGAGCCAGTGGGATGACTTACAGGGCAGTTAAAACAGAAAGCAACAGATACTGGACTGAAGGTGTTATATTTGAATGCACACAGCATAAGAAATAAAATGGACGATCTTGAAATTCAGCTACAGATTGGCAAGTACGATGTTGAGGCCATCTCTGATATTTGGCTAAAGGATGGCTGCCATTGGGAGCTGAAGGATATATGGTGTATCAGAAAGATAGGTTTGTAGGCAGAGGGGGTGGTGTGGCCCTGTGAATAAGAAATAATATTAAATCATTACAAAGGGATGACATAGGATCAGAAGGTACAGAGTTCCTATGGGTTGAGTTAAGAAATGGCAAAGGTTAAAAGACCCTAATGGCAGTTGTATATAGGCCTCCAAACAGCAGCGAGGATGTGGATTACAAATTACAGCAGAAGATAGAAAAGGTGTGTCAGAAGGGCAATGCCATGATAATCGTTGGGGATTTTAACATGAAAGTGGATTGGGAAAACTAGGCCAGTACTGGACTCAAGAGAGAATTTGTCGAATGTCTAAGGGATGGCTTTTTAGAACAGCTTGCTGTTGAGCCCACGAGGGGATTGGTTGAGCTGGATTGGGTGTAGTGCAATGATCCAGAGGTAATAAGAGAGCTAAAGGTTAAGGAACCCTCAGGAAACAGTGATCACAATATGATCGAGTATACATTGAAATTTGAGAAGGAAAAACTAAATTCCAGTGTGTCAGTATTTCAGCTGAATAAAGGAAATTACAATGGCATGAGAGCAGAACTGGCCAAAGTAGACTGGAAAGGGACACTAGGAGGCAGAGCAGCAGAGCAGCAGAGCAGCAATGGCTGGAGTTTCTGTGAAAAATGAGGGAAGTGCAAGACAGATAGATTCCAAGTAAACAGGAATTTTTTGAATGGAAGAAGGACACTACCGTGGCTGACAAGTGAAGGCAGAGCCAAAGTAAAAGCAAAAGAGAGGGCATACAAGGAAGCCAAAGCTAGTGGGAAGATAGAGAATTTGGAAGCTTTTAAAAACTTGCAGAAGGAAACTACGAAGGTCATTAGGAAGGAAAAGATGAATTATGAAAGGAAGCTGGCGAATAATATCAAAGAAGACACTAAAAGCTTTTTTAAGTACATAAAGGGTAAAAGAGAGTTGAGGGTAGTTATAGGACAATAAAAAATGACACTGGAGATATTGTAATGAGAGACACAGAGATAGCAGAGGAACTGAATGTGTATTTTGCATCAGTCTCAACAGTGGAAGACATCTGCAGTATAGTGGACATTCAAGAGTGTCAGGGAAGTGAAGTTTGTACAGTGAAAGTTACAACTGAGTAGGTGCTTAGGAAGCTTAATGGTCTGAGAGTGGATAAGTCTCCTGGACTTGATGGAATGCACTCTCGGGTTCTGAAGGAAGTAGCTGGAGGCATTAACAATGATCTTTCAAGAATCGATAGATTCTGCCATTGTACCGGATGATTGGAAAATTGCAAATGTTACTCCGCTATTGAAAAAGGTGGGAGGCAGCAGAAAGGAAACTATAGACCTGTTAGTCTGACATCAGTGGTTGGGAAGTTGTTGGATTCAATTGTTAGGGATGAGATTATGGAGTACCTGGAGGCACATGACAAGATAGGCCAAAGCCAGCATGGTTTCCTGAAAAGAAAATCCAGACTGACTAACCTACTGCAATTTTTTGAGGAAATTACAAGCAGGATAGACAAAGGAGATGTAGTAGATGTGGTGTACTTGGATTTTCAGAAGGCCTTTGACAAAGTGCTGCACATGAGGCTGCTTAGCAAGATTAAAGCCCATGGAATTACAGGGGAGTTACTAGCATGGGTGGAGCATTGGCTGATCGACAGAACACAGAGTGGGAATAAAGAAATCCTATTCTGGCTAGCTGTCTGTTTCCAGTGGAGTTCCACAGGGGTTAGTGTTAGGACTGCTGCTTTTTACAATGTATGTCAATGATTTGGACTACTGTATTAATGGAATTGCGGCTAAATTTGCCCATGATACATAGATAGGTGGAGGAGTGGGTAGCATTGAGGAAACAGAGTCTGCAGAGAGACTTAGATAGTTCAGGGAATGGGCAAAGAAGTGGCAAATGAAATACAATGTTGGAAAGTGTAAGGTCATGCACCTTGGTGGAAGAAATAAATGGGCAGACTATTATTTAGATGGGGAGAGAAGTCAAAATGCAGAGATGCAAAGAGACTTGGGACTCCTTGTGCAGGATACCCTAAAGGTTAACCTCCAGTGGTGAAGAAGGCGAATGCAATGTTGCCATTCATTTCTAGAGATATAGACTATAAGATCCGGGATGTGATGTTGAGGCTCTATCAGGCACTCATGAGACCACATTTGGAGTGTTGTGTACAGTTTTGAGCTCCTTATTTTAGAAAGGATATACTGACATTGGAGCGGGTTCAGAGAAGATTCTCAAGAACGTTTCCAGGAATGAAAGGGTTACCGTATGACGAATGTCTGGCAGCTCTTGGGCTGTATTCCCTGGAGTTCAGGAGAATGAGGGGTGATCTCATTGAAACATTCCAAATGTTAAAAGGCCTGAACAGATTATTTATGGCAAAGTTATTTCCCATGGTAGGGAAGTCTAGGACAAAAGGGCATGACTTCAGGATTGAAGGACGTCCATTTAGTACGGAGATACAGAAAAAGTACTTTTGTCAGAAGGTAGTAAATCTCTAGAATTAGTTGCCACATGCGGCTGTGGAGACCAAGTCATTGGATGCATTTAAGGCAGACATAGAGAGGTTCTTAATTAACTAGGGCATCAAAAGATATGGGAAGAAGGCAGAGGAGTGGGGATGACTGGCAGAATTATATCAGCCCATGATTGAATGGCAGAACAGGCTCAATGGGCCAAATGGCCTACTTCTGCTCCTACATCTTATGGTCTTATGATTATACATTCTCACATAAGTTGGTAAGAGTGAATTTTTATCCTGTATCTCAAAATAGTTTGGTGATGAAATGTGAATTTCTTAATACAAGTTTCTGAGTCACTGCAGATACTGCAATATAGAGCAACAGATAATCTACTGGATAGGCTCCTTGGATGGCATGGACAGGGGGCTGAAGGGCCTGATTCCATACTGTATAAAGTTGGGAAAGAGGCTGGAGAGGAGGACCCCGAAGGTCGTAATCTCCAGAGTACTCCCTATGCCATGGGCTAGTGCAGGTAGGAATAGATAGCACAGATTAATGAGAGACTGCAGAGATGGTGCAGGGTACCAGGTTTTAAGTTCTTGGATCATTGGAATGTTTTCTGGGAAAGGGATAACCTGTACAAGAAGGGCAAGTTGAAACTGAACTGGAGGAAACCAGTATCCTGGCTGTGAGGTTTGCTGATGCTACTTGGGAAAGTTTAAATTAGTTTTACAGGGGCCTGGGAATGGTAGCACCAGGACAGTAAGGGACGGATTGGACCAGAATGCATATATCAGGGGCCGTATTTGACCTGGTGTTGGGTAATGAGCCTAGCCAGGTGACTGACCAATCAGTGAGTGAGCAGTTAGGGAACAGTGACCACAATCCCTTAACGTTCAGGATAGCTGTAGATAAGAATAGGTATGATCCTTGTGGGAGAGTTTGAAATTGGAGTTGGGCAAATTTCAAGGGCATTAGGCAGGAACTAAGAAGAATTCATTGGGAAAACCTGTTTTTTTTTCTGGCAAATCTACATCAGACATATAGAAGGTGTTTAAAGATCAATTGCACGGAGTACAGAAAAGGACGCTTCCTGGTAGCAGGAAGGATGGGGATAGAAAGTTAAGAGAACCTTAAATGTTTAGAGGAGTGATGGATTTAGCCAAGAAGAAACAGGAAAAGTATGTATAGCTTCAGAAGTCAGGATCAAACGAAGCATAGGTGGAGTATAAAGATGCCAGAAAAGAACTAAAGAATGGAATTAGAAAAGCCAGGAATGGCCATGAAAAGACCTTGGTGAGTAGGATTAAGGTGAAGCCCAAGACATTCTATACATAGATCAAGAACAAGAGGATAAGTAGGGAGAGGATGGGACCACTTAAGGATAAAGGGGGGGAACATGTGCTCGGGTGCAGAGAATGTGAGTGAGGTACTTAGTGAGTACTTTGCTTCAGTATTTACCAAGGAAAAAGAATGGGAGGACTAGGAGATCAGTGCCGAGTGTATAAATACATTACAGCATTTCGAGATCTAGGAGGAAGAAGTGTTGGGCCTCCTAATGAGTATTAAGGTGGCTAAGTCTCCAGAGCCTGATGGGATTGACCCCAAGTTATTAAAGGAAGCAAGAGGCGAGATTGCAGGGCCTTTGACCAGTATCTTTGTGTCCTCTCCAGCCACAGGACTGGTGAGTGGCTAATTTTGCACCTTTATTTTTGAAGGGAACAACAAGAAAAACCTAGGAATTATAGACCAGTGAGTCTCTCATCAGTTGTAGGGAAATTTCTCAGGGATTGGATAGATGAGCATTTAGAAACCCATGGCCTAATATGGGGAGCTAGCATGGCATTGTGGTGGCAGGTCATGTCTTACCAATTTGACTGAGTTTTTTGAGGGATCAATGAGTGTCGGGCAGTGGATGGTGTCTATGTGGATTTTAGAAAAGGCGTTTGACAAAGCCCCTCATGGGAGGCTAATCTAGAAGATGCATGAGGTCCACGACAAATTGGCTGCTTGGTTTCAGAACTGGCTTGTGTATAGAAAACAGATGGTAGTGATTGATGGTATTCGAGCTGGAGGTCGCTAATTAGAGGAGTTCTGCAGGGATCTGTTCTGGGACCTCTGCTGTTTGTGATATATATAAATGACCTGGATAAAACTGTAGATGGGCGGATTAGTAAATTTGCAAATTATACCAAGTTTGGTGGAGTTGTGCATAGTGTAGAAGACCGGCAAAGGATATAGCACATCAGAGTTGTGGCTGAAAGACGATTATAGTTTTCAGCTCAGTAGGGCAAATGTAAGGACACATTGCACTGTTAAGGGCAAGTTCCTTACCAGTGTTGCTGGCAGAGAGATTTTGAAATCCAAGTTCATAGCTCCTTGAAAGTGGCAATACAGGTCAATTAGGTGGTTCAAAAGGCTGATGGAATGCTTGCTTTTATTATTCGAGTCATTGAGTTCAGAAGTCAGTTATGTTGCAAATTTAAGAAACTCTGCTTAGGTCACATCTGGAGTATTGCATACAGTTCTGATTATCTCAATATAAGGAGGGTGTTTAGGCTTTGGAGAGGGTACAGAAGAGTTTTGCCAGGATGCTTCCTGGTTTAGAAGGCATGTGCTGTCACAAGAGGCTGGGTAAACTTGGGTTGTTTCCTCTAGAGCCACAGAGGCTGAGGGAAGATCTGACAGAAGTTTACAAGATTATGAAATGCATAGATAGAGTGGACAGAGAATATCCATTTCCCAGGGAGATGCAACAGAAGGTCAGATACCAGAGGCCATGTATTGAAGGTGAGAGGGGGTAGGTTCAGGGGGATGTGGGAGTAACTGTTTTTTTCTCAGAGTAATGGATGCCTGGAATGCACTCTCTGGTATGGTGGTAGAGGCAAATATATTACAGGCTTTTAAGAGACCTTTGGCTAGGCACATGGATGTAAAGAAGATGGAGGGATATGGACATGGAGTAGGCAGGAAGGGTTAGTGTTTGGGTGTTTTTGATTTGCTTTTTAGCCAGTTCAGCCCAACATTTGTGGGCTGAGTGGACTGTTCCTGTGCTGTACTGTTCTATGTTCTATCAAGACGAGAAAAAGGTAAATAATCACACAACCATGAACCTAAAATTAAAACTGCTTGAATCATTTGCATGTAAAAATACCCTGCCTAATACATTTAACATCAATACACGTAAGTAAAATCAGAGACCAATAAAGACAAAAAAATACAGAAGCTTACTCACCAAATGGATTTGGAGACAGATCAAAAATAGGAAATGAACATGGTTTAGTTTCAGTCTAGTGTAATGCATTCAGTGTTCCCAACAAGGCCTCTTCTACACTGGGGAAACCATACACAGATTGAGTGATCATTTTGTTGGATATATTCAGTCTATAGGAGTTACACTGTATTTGTGAATTCCAGCCATTATTTATTTACTTACTTATTCATACTCTCTCTATCTCCCTGTCTCTTCTATCTCTCTGTAACATCCTGCACTGTTACAGTTTGAGGAACAACATCTTGTCTTCCAACTTTACAGCCTTCTTTACTCAATATCAAGTTCTCCAACTTCAGATACTCACTGCCCATTATGCCACTGGCATTTAGGGCAGCAATGAAAGGTCCTCCATCTCTGGGGGCGTCCAAGGCTTCCTTCATCATGTCAGTAGCTTCCTCTCGGTTTTCATTAGTGTGAGCTACACAAGTCCCTGGTGGAGACTCAGGAATACCATCGCGCTCAGATGTAGAAGGATTCTTCTGCATCACAGTCCTGATGCAGGGTATCGGCACGAAATGTCAACTATTTCTTTATTCCATGGATGCCGCCTGGCCTGCTGAGTTCCTCTAGCATTTTGAATGTGTCGTGAAGGATTCTTCATAGTTCTTTCTGTAACAATGTTATTTTACCAGTCAGGGTTGTTAGCCCTGAGCTGAACTCCTGAACGTGGAGGCCTGGTGGGTCACTCTTCGTCTGGCTCTACCCTTTGACCTGTTTGGCATGAGTGACCCTACCAAGAGTTAAGGAGTAAAGCCCTGACTTCAGCCAACATTGCTCTCTGGGTCATTGAGGCACGTAAGCCTCTAAACCAATGGCAAGGTTGTGTTCTTCTTGGGGACAACTTTAGGTAGTGCACCCTTTATTCCTGGCTCTACCAAAATTGGCCATTTCTGTTGGTGCTCTGTTTGTGATTCTTGTTTCAATATTTCCCTGTCTCCATTAATATAACCTGTCCCACAGCTCTGCTATTAGCAGCACAGTTTTCCTGGAGAAAAATGAGGCTGAGGGGGTGTCTTGAATGAACTACATAAGGCTAGGGAAGCCATGGGCAGGAGGAGATAGTCAAATCTTCCTCCCATGGCGGGGCTGTAAAAAACAAGACAGCATCGGTTTAAAGTGAGAGGTAGGCGTCTCAAAGGGAATCTGAAATGCAAATATTTTATACAAACAAAGGTTGCAGCCAGGAGAGGTGGTGGAATCAGGATCTAAGAGGCAATTAGAAGGTCACCTAAACAGGCAAGACATGGAAAGATACAGTCCTAATGCAGTCAAATGGGTTAGCTTAAATGGCAAGAAGGTTGGCATGCATGTGATGGGCTGAAGGACTGACAACACAGACAAAGGAGCATGATGAGCTTCTAACTGTGATAGTTGCTCTCGCCTAATCAAAGATTTTTCTTTTGTTCCACCCATCCCTCCCCAACCTTCTAAGTAACTGAAAGCTGACTTGTGTTCTCTCATTCCCAGTTCTGATGAAGGGTCTTGCACTTGTAAAACTGACACAGCCAGAAGCTCACCAGACTCCGGCCTGGATGGAGAACCTGGTGTTGGAATATTTCTAGGTGCCAGGAGGCCAAAGCATGCAACTATCTGACCTTCTGTTGCATCTCCCTGGACCATGTAGGCTGTTTGTGCAGCTGACCAATGGATTTTGGATAGGGTGATGATGATGCCAATTCCTACACAGGTGCAGACTTTGAAAACTCTTCCACAGCAAATTATGGGCTGTTGTCCATTAAAAACTCACCTGGAATACAAGACATGAAAATCTCCAGCTTGCGAAAGATGACTGAAACTCTGATTGAATTAGAGTTGTCCCTTTCTATGAAGTAGGTAAAATGAGTGACAGTCACCAAGTTACTGTTGCTGTGAATCCACAAAGAAATGGACTGTCTCCTGAGAATCCTTACTGATTAACTCTCAAAATCAGAAGAAATAATTAAAGTTGAAGGCCAGGCATGACACCAGACACTAGAATACTACAGCACAGTACAGGCCCTTCAGCCCTCGATGTTGTGCCGACCTAGATATTCCTTAAAAAAAGTACTAAACCAACACTACCCTGTAACCCTCTATTTTTCATTCATCCATGTGCCTGTCCAAGAGGTTCTTAAATATCCCTAATGTTTTAGCCTTCATCACCATCCCTGGCAAGTCATTCCAGGCACCCACAACCCTCTGTGTAAAAAAAAAACTTACCCCTGATGTCTCCCCTAAACTACCCTCCCTTAACTTTGTACATATGCCCTCTGGTGTTTGCTATTAGTGCCCTGGGAAACAGGTACTGGCTATCCATCCTATCTATGCCTCTCATAATCTTGTAGACCTCTATCAAGTCCCCTCTCATCCTTCTACGTTCCAAAGAGAAAAGTCCTAGCTAGCTAACCTTGCCTCATAAGACTTGTTTTCCAATCCAGGCAACATCCTGGTAAATCTCCTCTGCACCCTCTCCATAGCTTCCACATCCTTCCTATAATGAGGTGACCAGAACTGAACATAATACTCTAAGTGTGGTCTCACCAGAGATTTGTAGAGTTGCAACATGACCTCTCTACTCTTAAACTCAATCCCCCTATTAATGAAGCCTAGCATCCCATAGGCCTTCTTAACTATCCTATCAACCTGTGCAGCGACCTTAAGGGATGTATGGATTTGAACCCCAAGGTCCCGCTGTTCATCCACACTCTTAAGAAACTGACCATTAACCCTGTACTCAGCCTTCTGGTTTGTCCTTCCAAAATACATTGCCTCACACTTATCCGGATTGAACTCCATCTGCCACTTTTCTGTCCAGCTCTGCATCCTGTCTATATCCTCTTGTAACCATCGACAACCTACAGTTCCATCCACAACTCCTCCAATCTTCATGTCATCCGCAAACTTACTCACCCATCCATCCCCCTCTTCATCTAGGTCATTTATAAAAAATCACAAAGCGCAGGGGTCCCAGGACAGATCCTTGAGTCACTCTAATAGTCACCGACCTCCAGGCAGAATACTTTCCTTCCACTACTACCCTCTGCTTTCTTCCTGTAAGCCAATTTTTATCCAAACAGCCAAGGTTCCACTGACCCCATGCCTCATGACTCTCTGGATGAGTCTCTCGTGGGGGACCTTGTCAAATGCCTTGCTAAAATCCATGTAGACCACATCTACCGCCCTACCCTCATCAATTTCTTTTGTTACCTCTTCAAAAAACTCAATTAGGCTCGTGAGGCATGACCTTCCCCTCACAAAGCCATGTTGACTATCCTTGAGTAGACTGCCCTTCTCCAAATGCTTGTAGATCCTATCTTTAAGAATTCTTTCCAATAGTTTGCAAACCACCGATGTAAGACTCACTGGTCTATAGTTCCCAGGATTCTCCCTATTACCTTTTTTAAACAAGGGAACTACATTTGCCATTCTTCCATCCTACGGCACCTCCCCTGCAGCCAAAGAGGATTCAAAGATCATAGCTACCACTCCAGCGATCTCTTCTCTCACTTCCCACAGCAACCTGGGGTATATCACGTCCGGCCCTGGGGACTTATCAATCTTGATGTTTTTAAGAAGATCCAACACTTCTTCCTTAATCTCCACATTGTCCAGCACAGAAGCCTGTTCTATTTCGACCTCACCCTGATCAAGGTCCTTTTCACTTGTGAATACTGAAGCAAAGTATTCAGTTAGGACCTCCCCAACCTCCTCCACCTCCAGGCACACGTTGTCTTCTTTATCCTTCAGCGGCCCCACCTTCATTCTTGTCATCCTTCTGTTGTTCACATACGCATAGAACGCCTTGGGGTTCTCCTTAATCCTACATGCCAAGGCCTTCTCATGCCCCCTTTGAGCTCTCCTAAGTCCTTTCTTAAGCTCCTTCCTGGCTACCCTATATTTCTCATGAGCCCCTCCTGCTTCCTGCTTCTTATATCTAACATATGCTTCCTTCTTCCTCTTGACGAGTTGCCTCACATGTTTTGTCAGCCATGGTTCCCTTTTCCTACTATTTTTTCCTTGTCTCAGTGGGACAAAGCTATCCCGAACCCAGCACAAGTAGTCCCTGAACTTTCTCCACATTACTTCTGTGCTTTCACCCTAGAAGTTCTGTTTCTAATTTACTCTTGCTAGTTCCTGTTGTAACTATATGTTATAATTATGTGGTTTTCTCAGTTTTAGTCTTGGTTTGTCCTGTTTTTTTTGTGACATCATTCTGGAGGAACGTTGTATCATTTTTTAATGCATGCATTTCTAAATGACAATAAACCAGGACTGAGTGTCCTCATAATCTAATCTAAACTAATCCCTTCATAGTTAGCCCTTCCCCAGTTAAGCACTTTCCCATTTTGTCTGTTTTTATCCTTTTCCATAGCTATGCTGAAGCTAAGGGAGTTGTGGTCACTCTCACCAAAATGCTCCCCACCAAGAAGTCTGCCATCTGACCAGGCTTATTACTCAGAACTGGATCCAGTATGGCCTCTCCTCGCGTCAGCCCGTCCACATACTGTGTCAGGAATCCTTCTTGAATACACCTGACAAATTCAGCCCCATCTATCACCCTTGCAGTCAGGAGGTGCCAGTCAATATGAGGGAAGTTGAAATCACCCATAACTACAACCCTGTATTTCCTGCACCATTCTAAAATCTGCCTGCTTTTCTGTCCCAAGGGCTACTTGGGGGCCTATAGACTACTCCAAGTACAGTGATTGATCTCTTCCTATTTCTGACTTCCACCCACACCGACTCAGTGGACACTCCCTCTGCAGAGTCCTCCCTTTCTATAGCTGTGATACTATCCCTGACCGGTAATGCTCCTCCCCCCCTTTTCTACCTCCCATCCTATTTCTTTTAAAACACCTAAACCCCGGTACCTATTTCAGCCAATCCTGCCCTTCCTCCAGCCAAGGTTCAGTGACGGCCACAACATCGTGGTTCCACGCACTGATCAATGCTCTAAATTCGTCCCCTTTATTCCTAATACTCATATTAAAATAGACACATTTCAACCCCTCTGACTATATTTATGTTTTGTCCCCTGCCTGTCCTTCCTCACCAACTCAGAACACATAGCCCTTGTCCTTCTACTCTAATCTCTCTACTCACATTCTGATTCCAACCCCCCTGCCAATCTAGTTTAAACCCTCCCCAACAGCTCTAGCAAACCTGCCTGCCAGGATATTGGTCCCTTTCCAGTTCAGGTGCAGCCCGTCCTTTTTGTACAGGTCAGATCTTCCCCAGAAGAGATCCCAATGATCCAGAAATCTGAACCCCTGCCCCCTGCACCAACTCTTCAGCCATGCATTCAACTGCCATAACTTCCTGTTCCTACCTCTCTGTCTTGTGGCACAGGCAGCAATCCCGAGATTACCACCCTTGAGTTCCTGCTTTTTAACTTCTTTCATAACTCCCTATATTCTTTCTTCAGGACCTCATCCCTACTCCTATCTATGTCATTGGTCCCCACATGGACCACAACATGTGGCTGCTCACCCTCTCTCTTGAGGATACCGAGAACTCAATCCGAGATATTCTAGTGTCTAGTATCTGCTCGCGACAGGTAAAATGGTGACTGATAATTTAATGGTTCTCAGGATTTGTCACTCCATTCTGGAGCTGAATTCATTAGAGACCCAGAAGCTTTGAATTACATTCTAAAAACAACAAACAAAAAACAAGCATGTCTAAAAGCCTATCCAAGATCACTATGCTTGATGCTGCAGAGTCCGGATGAATTAAAGTATTTGCCAAGCAGACTAAATCAATACTGAAACCTCATTGATATGACATGAAGATTTAAGAGAACAGACATTTACATTGTTCCTTGAATGACAGCAAGGGATTTCAGACTTCAAGGCAGCTCATTTTCGACTAATCCATCTATGAAAAAATATTAGAAATAAATCTGACCTTTAAGGGATAACTTCATTTTGAGCAAAATAGATCCTGATGGCAACTCCATGATCAAAGTGAGATAATTAATAACAGCAGAATGCTTTTTTCAAATAATGCATGAAGGTCATAACTGGGAACAGCATTCTATCTGAAGAGTAGTGTTAATAAGACAAAAATTTGCATAGCACATTATATCGATTTTTGTTGCACATTTAATTGTATTACCTACACCAACAATTGCCTAAACAAATAAGACATTCCATGCAATATCTGATCTTACATTAATCAATTTGAAAGTCCTCGTGATCACAACTTTGCAAAGATTTATTCAAGATCTTTAAATATGCTTATTTTAAAACTGATTATGTTGATCCTTATAAGTTGTGGCAGATATGTCACTGACATGGTCCAAACAACTATTTAAAAATCATTGCAGACCTTTCCTTTATTACCAGTTGCCCAGGTAAGTTTATTTATTAAAGATACTCGCATGCTTTTCTGATAACTAATGTGTAAGCTTATATTTTGCACTGTTGTTCCAGACGCCTGCAGCATGGAAAGAGGCTCCTTGAAACAGCAAGTAATTGATAACGTTTTGTTGTTGTCACATGTACCTAGATACAGCAAAATAAATTGCTTGCATGTCAATAATACAGATCATCGACAGGGGAGGTGCAGTAGCATAGAGGTTTAGCATGATGCTTTATAGTACCAGCAACCTGGGTTCAATTCCCACTGCTGCCTGCAAGGAGTATGTACGTTCTCCCTGTGACAGCATGGGTTTCCTCCAGGTGCTCCGGTTTCCTCCAAAGACATACCAGTTGATCATTGTAAACTGTCCCGTGTTTTGGCTAGGATTAAATCGGGGATTGCTGGGTGGCATGGCTCAAAGGGACGAAAGATCCTGTTCTACACTATACCTCAATCAATCTATCAATAAATACATTATTCCAAACATCAGTGTCGAGAGAGTAGTAGAGTAAAAAGAATAGCAGAATATAGAATATAGTATTATAGAGTAAGTTTAGTGCAGGAAGACAGTTAAGGTGGAAAGGCAGGGACCATGCTGAGGTAGATGAGAGATCGTTAATCTCATCATACAACAGGTCCACTCAGTCATTTTATTATGCAGTGGGACAAAACCTATCCTTAAGCCTGGTGATGTATGCTTCCAAGCTTTTATGTCTTCTATCCAATGGAAGGGGGAAGGGAAGAGAGAATGACTGGGATGGGAAGGGTTTTTGATTCTGTTGGCTGCTTTCCCGAAGCAGTAGGAAGCATAGACACAGACCGTGAAGGGAAGGCTGGTTCCCATGATGTGTTGAGGTGTGTCCAAAGCTCTCTGTAATTTCTTGCGGTTTCAAGTAAGACAGTTACCAGATCAAGCCGTGATATATCCAGGTAGGATGCTTTCTATGACGCAATGATAAAAAAAAAATGAAGGTCAAAGGGGACATGACAAATTTCTTTTGCCTTCTGAGGAAGAAAAGGCACTGGTAAGTTTTCTTCGACATGCTATCTACATGGTTGAACCAGTACAGGCAAGTTCACTTCTAAGAATTTGAGAGGATAATCCAACCTAATCTCTTTACACCCTGATGAATGCTATACCTCAGCGTTGATGTAAACAGGAGCATGTAGTCTACACACCTGCCCACACACACTTTCTGAAATCAATGACAAGTTCTTTTGCTTCATTGACATTGAGGATAAGCTTCTTGACATGGCACCATGTAGCTAGGTTTGTTATTTCTTTCCTGCTCTTTGAATCATCATTATTTGAGATTCAGCCCAACTGCAGTGGTGTCACCTGCAAACTTAATGATAAGAGTTACTCAGTTGTGAGTGTACAGCGTATAGAATAGACGGCTGATGAGGAAGCAGTCTTGTGAAGAAGGTATTACATTTACAGTAAAAAAAAAGTAGACAAATAAAGTGGAAGGGCCATGACAATGTAGCTGAGAGATCAGAGTTCATAGTTATCAAACAAGAGGTCCAATCAAAAGTCTTATTATACAATGGGATAGAAACTGTCCTTGAGCCTGGAGGTGTATGTTTACAAGATTGTGTATCTTCTCCTTAAAGGAAGGGGGAGGAATTGAGAATATCTGTGGACAGACAAGGTTTTGTTTATGTTTGGCTGCTTTCCTGAGGCAGCCAGGAAGTGTAGACAGATCAATGGAGGGGAAGCTAGTTTGCATGATATATGGGGCTGTGCTCACAACTCTATGCAAGTTCTTGAAAAGCAGTTTCCTACAACCTGCAAAACACCAGGATAGTATGCTGTCTGTGGTGCATCTATAAAAGTTGCAGAGGGTCATTGAGGACATGCTGAATTTCCTTAGCCTGTTGAGGAAAGTGAGGTCCATCATCAAGAACTTATTTCTGAATTTTAAAACAAGACCAAGTAGAATGTAAAAAAGTACCAATTTCTTGATTACACTGAAAGCATTTATCGGATAGATTTGAATTTAATCTATTTATTTTTTGTGGTGTAATATATAATTGGTGTAAAAAATTATAATGTACTAATCTAAGTCAAACATTTATTGTATTTGTCATACTGTCAAGACAGAGTCTTGACCAATTTGTTTCATCAATATTAATATTCAGATCTGTTTCCCATTTTTGTTTTGACTTATGGATTCCTTGTTTAATTGTCTGTTCTTGAATCAAATTATACATACAAGAAATAAATATCAGAAAGAATTTATAAAAATTGCATTGGCAGTAGCTAAGAAGACTATAGCAGTTACTTGGAAATCTGATTCGTGTTTAAGTATGAATCGTTGGAATAATGAAATGGCTAGTTCTGTTCCACTCAAAAAAATTACTTATAATTTAAGAGATAAATATGTAACATTTCTGAATATTTGGCACCCTTATTTACAAAAGATAGGATGGCATATTTAAGTGCTCCGATAAAGATCTTGGTCCCTTGGGGAAAGTAACGAATAAGTATACTAAATTTATTTTGAACTCCATGGAGCATGTGGAAACCCTCCAACACCCAGGCGGTTCTTCTTTTTTTTTCTTCTTCTTTTTTAGGTAGGACTATATATGGGGGGGGGGGGGGGGGGGGAGGGGGAGGGTTAAGGGGAGGGGGGAGGGTAGACACTATCTTTTCATGTATTCATTTTTAAAATTCAATAAAAATTATATTAAAAAAAAGAACTCATTTCTGCTACTCCCATATCATTCTTCTTACATTTCCATCAACTTCCTCTAGATTTTATCCTTCACCTACGCACAAGGAAAATTAGAGCAGCCAATTAACCTACCAACCTTGGAGGCTTGCAACGTGATGCCATGAGCATCAATTTCTCTAACTTCTGGTAACTTCTCCGTACTCCCCTTCTCTCTTTTACCTTTCCCCATTCTGGCTTCCCTCTTACCCCTTTGGTTCTACTCACCCATCACCTCTCTGGTGCCCCTCTTACTTTCCTTTATCTCATGGTCAACTCTCCTCTCCTATCAAATTTCTTCTTCATCCATTTACCTCTTCCATCAATCACCTCCCAACATCTCACTTCAGCTCCCTCTTACGTCTACCTATCTTCCCCCTCAGCTGGTTTCACGTGTCACTTGTCAGCTTGTATTCCTCTCACCCCGCCCCAACTTCTTATTCTGCCTTCTTCACCCTTCCCTTCCAGTCCTGATGAAGGGTTTTAGCCCGAAATATTGGCTGTTTATTCCACTCTATAGATGCTTCCTAATCTCCTGAGCTCCTCCAGCATTTTTTACGTTTGCTGACCTGCATGTCTTTGTGATATGGGAGGAAACCAGAGCACCTGGAGAAAACCCAGGTGGTCACCGAGATAACACGCAAACACCACACAGGGAGCATCAAAGGTCAGGATTGGAACAGGTCTGGTGGAGTTGTAAGGTAGTGGTTATACTATCTGTACTACTGGGTTACTCCAAGTATCTGCAGAAGATCGTGAAGTGTACCACAAGAACGCAGCATCTACCAATACGGACCCCCATAATCTGGGCCATGCTCTGTTCCTTCTGTTGCCACTGGGAAGGAGGTAGAGGAGTTTTAGTTCAGGAATAGTTATTACCCCTCAACTCAACCATCAGGTTCTTAAACCAGTGTGAATATCTTCATTCATTCATTTCAACTCTAAACTGATTTCACAACCTCACTTTCAAGGACTCTATAATTCATGTTCTCAGCTTTATTTAGTTATTTATTATTTGTATTTGTACAGTTCGTCTTTTGCACAATTGCTGTTTGTCAGTCTTTGGGTGCAGTTTTTCATTGATTCTAATGTATTTCTTTGTTTTACTATGAATGCCTGTAAGAAAATGAATCTCAGAGTAGGTATATGGTGGCATACATACTTTGAAAATAAATTTATTTTGAACTTTGAAATGTTACCCACTGAGGCACAGCTGAACCCAGCTGAGATGATGTTCTGCAGATGTAAACACATACTCACTAGAGGAGGGTTTTGATTACAATCACACTTTCTGCATGTTACCTCAGATGAACAAAACATACTGATAATGACTGTCAGTCAATAAAGTGACAATCAGTGACAGGGTACCGTGCTGGGAGAGCAATTGCACTTTGAGACAGTAAGAAATCTGGGAAAAGACTTTTTCAAGCTGTGTCATAAAATTGGAACAACATCATTATTTACTGCATCAAGAACGTGACTCACCTTCTCAAGGACAATTTAGGATTGGTACTGTATAGTGGACTTGTCAGAAGTTCCCACTGTATGACATAATATAAGAAAATATATTTCAACTTTGTTGAAACTCCTTTGTAACTTTCTCTTCAAGGAAACATTATAGAGATTCTTTAAAATCTGTATGAACAATAATGCTTTCTTCTTTCTTTTAACATTTTTGAAGAAATGATTGACAGAGGTCTTGCAGGATCACAACAGTTGGTGCTTTGATGTACTGCACCACAGATTCATACAATATGCATGAGCAGTCTTTCACAGTAGGACAAGAACTCCGATCATTACTAAATAAAACAAACAGAAGTTCTGTCACTTCTTCATTTGTGTTTATTTCTGAGTGAGACTTAGCAAATGCCAGAACTCCCAGTCATTTCTCTGTTCAGCCCACTGTGTTGGAAGGAAGGTCGGAGATCTCTGTGCAAGGAGAGTCAGGATAAGAGATACCATTGAGATGTTCCATGATGCCTTATTGCACACTAGAGAAGGTAACCTAAAGAAACATTGCAGCATGGCTATGAGCCACATGCTGATCTAGCAGGAAAATGTAATAATTCCAATTCAGAGGGAGAGGGCACCAATTCACTACACTGATAACAAGACTAAATGCAGTGAGTTTTGAAGCTCTTGCTTGAGTTGTATTCCTTTCAGCACTAAAGATTAAGCAATAATCTAATTGAGGGGTTTAAGATTATTAAAGGCACTGACAGGACAGACGTACTTTCTCTAACGGGAAGTCCATTGCAATGTAACCTTAAAATTAGAACCAGACTTTATGGGTGTGATATGAGGAAGTACTTCTCACAAAGGGCTATATAGATCCTCACAGAAAGCCAAAAGAGGGAATCAATTGAAAAACATACAACTGAGATCGATAGGTGAGCTCTCTGCCTGTGAATGATATAAAATTTAGGTAGTACTATCAGAGCAGGGAGCAGCAGAGCAGTCAAGAGCTCTTTCCAACGATTTGCTGAATATCTGCCCTCACCTATCGTCCAGGAACATTAAGGTCAACTTGTTTATTTAGAGATACAGTGCAGAACAGGCCCTTCTGGGTCAACAGGCCATACTGCCCAGCAACCCACCTTTGTATCCCTAGTTTCATCACAGAACAATATATAGTGACCAATTAACCATTAACTGGTACATCTTTGGACTGTGGGAGGAAACCAGAGGAAATTCACAGTTCACAGGCAGAACATAAAAACTCCTCACAGACAGTGCCTATAACTGAAGTTCAAACAACAATGGCCCGAGCTGGAATAGCTTCACGCTAACTGTTGTGCTACTGTGGCCCATTGTATGCTACCATGGATTCCCTGGAGATGGATGGAAATTAAATTAACGGGTGTCCAGTGGACTTGAGAATTTAAGCCACTTATCCAGGTTGGTGGAGGACCAGGTGAGGAGGCAGTGAGCTGCACTGACAAGTATTTAATGCAGTATACAAAGCACCCCAGGATACAGAACGTCCATAGGTATTCAATCTTCCTTCATGTAATCTTCAAAGGTTTTAAAGGTACATTTAATGTCACTGAAATATATACAATATACATCTTGAAATCCACGAAAAACAGAGGAGTGCCCTCAAAGAATGAGTGACAGTTAAATGTTAGAAGCCCACAGCACCCCCAGCTCACCCCCTCTCGCGCGTAAGCGGCAGCAAGCAACGATCCCCCCTCCCCCCTCCAGCAAAAATAAGCATCAGCACCCACCACCAAGCACTCAAGTGTGAGCAAAACAACAGCAAAGTCACAGACTTGCAGTACTCCAAAGACTACTTGTTCACCCGGTATTTGACATACCATAGGATCTCTCTCTCCCTAATAAGGGAGAAAGAAATGTCTCCACTTCACAGCAAGAGGGGAGACATAACAAACAACTCGCTGGTTTACGATGTTAAAAGTCTGTTGTGTTGCTTTTTCCAAGCTGTGTGCCCAAAGATCTCAGCTCTCTGGACACACAGACTTAGATCTTCCATCTCCCATGACACACCAATCTCCTGCCTGGACAACGACCTCCGATCCTCGCCATTTCCAGAGCCACAGTATCTCGGTCCTGCGAAGGCGAGCAAAACTCTTAGGCTGCTCAAATCTTACTTCTTGTGCTGCCACAAGAAAGCATTATGAATCATCAACAACCCTCACAATTGCAGGCCATACTTTCTTCTCACTGCTGTCGTTGGCAAGGAGGCACAGGAGCCTTAGGTCCCACACCCCCAGCTTTGGGAATACTTATTTCCATTCAACTATCAGGCTCCCGAACCAGTGTGGATAACTTCACTCACCTCAATTCTGAACTCATTCACAATCTATGAACTCACTTTCAAGGACTCTGCAGCTCATATTCTCAATATGTTTTAATTATTTATTTATTATTGTTGCATTTGCACAGTTTGTCTTCTTTTTGCACTTTGGTTGTTTGTCCGTCTTTGTTTGTGTGTAGCTTTTCATTGATTTTATTGTATTTCTTTTTATCTACTCTGAATGCACATAAGAAAAAGAAGTGTCATTGTAGTATATTGTGAGAGATACGTACCTTGATAATAAGATTACGTTGAACTTTGGTAGATTTAATTTGATGCTTGTGGGAAACTCAAATCCTTATCCATAAAAGCACAGAAAATGAAATTCAATTTAAAAAAAACAAATAAAAATGGAAAATGCTGAAAATACTCAGCTGATCAAACAACATCTATGGAGATAGAAACAGAGTTAACATTTCATCTCTCAAATGATTCTGATGAAGGGGTTTGAGACCCAAAATGTTCATGCTTCTTTTTCTTCCACAAATGTATCCTATTCAGCTGAATGCTTCCAGCATTTTCTGTTATCATACAAACCACAGCAGATACTAATTTAATTAGTTTGGCACCACATTGTTGGCTGAAGAGACTGTTTCTATGCTGTAATGTTCTGTGTTCTAGATATGAAAACCTGATACAAAATGGAAAACGAGAATCAGGCAAGGTCTGTCACAGAGAAGGCATTGGTATATTAATTCTAAAAAATACATGCTGTAAGGCTATGAACAGAGTCAGTCATAGAGCTGGGAACCACTTCCAAAATCCAGCAAATTAACATTATTTCACTCACTTCTGGAACAGTGGTCATCCAGGACAGGCTATGGGGTATACAGTGACTCCATGTCCAATCTGCATAAGTGAAGAGAATGTCACAGCAAATTCATTAATCCCACTCACTTGCTCAGCTATGCAGTTCAATTTGGACTTGCTGTTCAAATTCAGCTTCACAAATGGAGGCGATTATCAATTATTAGCTTAAATGTCAAGGCAGAATAAACACAAAACAAACTGAGTTACATATAATCAGTAACCAAATTTGCATTGAGCTTCCCCCCCCCCCCCCCATTTAATGTCAAACTCACTGATCCTGTTGCACTTAACCTTGTTTGTTCTTAATCTTGTTTCTGGGTGTATGTTTCAACCCCACCCCATGCCTATCTCCACTTCTTACTGTTCTTCCTCTCAGGGGCCTTATTAGTTCTGTTAATAAGACCGATCTCGCTTATTTATCAATAGGAACATCAGTGTATCCTTTGAGGCTTTGCATAGGTAATTAATAGTGCAACTATGCTGTTTAGAGCAATTACAAAAAGCAGAGTAATGCAGTACACAGCCTGATGTGTATTTAATATTTTAGTGATATTTGAATAATATTGTAAATATATTGCTTGATTAAGCATTCTTTGTTTACAGAATTCATTATGGGTTATATTATTCGCCACTACAACATAAATGTGCACCTCGCTAAGGAGAGCAAGTAGACAAAACACGTCCTGGCTTTCGTGATGTTCTTTCATGTAGTTTTGCAGCTACAAAACCTAACAGTGGTGACAAAGACGTTTTAAACTGAAATTGAGACAATTACCTACTGTATCTGTTGAAGCACAGCATACATTTTTCTTCACAAAGGGAGAGACTTTTGAGTTAAAAATGTGTTTTTCCTTCAGAAGAGAGAGATGATCGAGTTAAAAAAAAAGGCAGAAAACAGACAAAGTTCATAGCTTTATATACAAAGAGTTCTGGGTAGTAATAATCAATAACTTAAAAAAAGCAGAAATGACCAGCTATATTGGAAAGACAAATGTGTTCAATTGTGCAACAGATAACTGGATTATTTATTCTGAATGAGTTAAGCAGTATTTTGAAGCAAATTAAATAGCAAATGCAAAGCAAGTGCCAGATTTGCTGAGTGCAATAGGTGGGAAAACATACAGTTTGATTAGAAGTTTGACAACTGCAATCAAACTGCCTAAATTGAGCTTTGCATATACTATTAACCTAATGCAGAAACATTTAGAACTGAAACCACTGTTGACAGCAGAATGCTTTAGGTTTCATAAATGGAATCAAAAGGAAGGAGAGTCCATTTCAGCGTATGTAGCTGAAATGAAAAGATTTTCTGAGCATTGTCAGTTCAGTGATGGCTTAATGGTGTACTGCGACATCATTTACTTCGTGGAATCTTACAAGAAAGCATTCAAGAATGGCTCCTAAATGAGGCACACCTCACATTTAAAAGAGCAATTGAAATCACTGCATCAATGGAAACAGCAGCCAGAGATACAATTGAGTAGCAAGTCAGGAATTAACGTGAACGTCAACAAAATTGCTACACCTAAACAGAAACATGCCTGGCCGAATATACTGTGTTACCGTTTTGATAGGGCTCACATACACTAGACAATTTCAGCTTTAAAGGTGAAACTTGCAGAAAATGCCACAGTAGGGCACATACAAACTGCCTGTTGGGCAGACAAAAATAAATGGACTGCAAAGGGAAGAGAAAAAGATAAAAACTGAAGTTGCAATTTCAAAAGCAGCACTAATCGGATGCTGTTGACGAAAAATCTGATAATGATGAGAGTGACAGTTGAATAAGTCTAGAAGATGCCAAGAGCAGCACCTCTGAATCCCTGTGAATGGCCTGCATTGAATTGCAGTCAGGAATGAGGATGCCTGTAGATTCTTGAGCATAAATTTCTTGGTAGTAGTGGATGCAGCTACAAAGTGGACAAAAGGTTCCCCAGAGCCTCTACTACAGTTTCACACATTGTTGATGTATTGGGAAGCTTCTTCTCAAGCACTGGTGTTCTGGAACACTCAGTCAGTGAGAAAGAACCAGTTTCAGTCATTCTTGAAAATGAATGCAGTAAGACATATTACATCTGCACCATACCGCCCAGCTATATACAAATGGTTTGGTGGAATGGGTTGTCCAGAGTCTAAAGAATACACTGCAAGTAATGTCAGCACCACACACAGTGCTGACACTGATTCAGAAGCTTGCCAATTTCCTCCTTGCATATCGCAGTGCAACACACCCCACAATCAACAACGCACCAGTTATGCTGTTCCCGGGTCATAGAAAACATAGAAACAGAGAAAACCTACAGCACAATACAGGCCCTTCGGCCCACAGAGTTGTGCCGAACATGTCCCTACCTTAGAAATTACTAGGCCTACCTATAGCCCACTATTTTACTAAGCTCCATGTACCTATCTAAAAGTCTCTTAAAAGACCCTATCGTATCCGCCTCCACCATTGTTGCCGGCAGCCCATTCCACACACTCACCACTCTCTGAGTAAAAAACGTACCCCTGACATCTCCTTTGTACCAACTCACATGCACCTTAAACCTGTGTCCTCTTGTGGCAACCATTTCAGCCCTGGAGAAAAGCCTCTGACTATCTACACGATCAATGCCTCTCATCATCTTATACACTATCAGGTCACCTCTTATCCTCCGTCGCTCCAAGGAGAAAAGGCCGAGTTCACTCAACCTATTCTCATAAGGCACGCTCCCCAATTCCATGATTAGTGAAGGGCAATACACCACACGCCTTCTTAACCACAGAGTCAACCTGCGCAGCTGCTTTGAGTGTCCAATGGACTCAGACCGCAAGATCCCTCTGATCCTCCACACTGCCAAGAATCTTACCATTAATACTATATTCTGTCATCGTATTTGACCTACCAAAATGAACCACTTCACACTTATCTGAGTTGAACTCCATCTGCCACTTCTCAGCCCAGTTTTGCATTCTATCAATGTCCCGTTGTAATTTCTGAAAGCCTTCCACACTATCCACAACACCTCCAACCTTTGTGTCATCAGCAAACTCATTTAGGTTGTATCTCCTAGCGCTCAAGTTTGGATTTCCTCAAACTCAGTCTCAGAAGGAGTATGCAGGATATACAGCTGAGACAAACTGAGGGCTCCTCAAACAAGGAAGTTTGATGTTTCATTCCTGGACACGTAGTTCTGGTGAGCGACTACCAAGGTAATCAAAAGTAGGCTACTTGGAAAGATTAAGGAGAGAACTGGACCACTCTTCTACACAGCAAAGATTGCATTTGAGGTCATCTGGAGACAACACATTGATCAGTTGAGGACAGCAGAGTCAATTGTTAGAGAAGAAAGGTATCCAGAGCTTTTAGGTTAGATTGGATTAGATTCAACTTTATTGTCATTGTGCCGAGTACAGATACAAAGCCAATGAAATGCATTTAGCATCTGACCAGAAATGCAAAGAATAGTGTTAGTTACAAAATAACTGCCAATAAAAAACATGCTACAGTACACAAATATAAAGGTACTGAGACAGTACAATTTGGATGCAATACTGCTTAGTGCTGTGATGAGAGGTTCAGCAGTGTCACAGCCTCAGGGAGGAAGCTCTTCCTGTGCCTGCTGGTGCGGGAACGGAGGGTCCTGTAGCGCCTACCTGCAGTCCCAGAGTCACCTCCTACAACTGTCGTACAGGAGACACAGAATCTGAGATTGTTTCACAGCCGCAAGTCTCACCTGCCAAGAAGACTGATCCCTTTTGTCAGGAAAAATGTTATCCCACAAGAGTAAGAAATCCTCCACTGTGATTAAATCTTTAGGCCTGAATGGGACAATTTAAAATTTACTGCAAATGTCGATATAGGCAGGGAGAAGTGTTGTGCATTTAATATTTCAGTAATATTTGACTGATATTGTAAATATATTATTTAAGCATTCATTGTTTACATAATTCATTACAGCTTATATGTAAAAGTACGTGACTAGCATAAGTTATTACACTACCATGTCATTTATATACAACTCACACTAAGTAAAACATGTCCATAGAATGTGTCCTGACTCCCGTATTTTTCTTTTGATTAGTCTTGAGTTACAAAATATAACACAGCCCACTTCCCAGAATCATGGTCTGTCATGTACACCCATCAATACATGGCCTTTCTGAAAGTGAGTTGACACACAGAAAGTTCAAATTTCCAAGTAGATTTATTATGAAAGAACATATATATCAACCTGAGATTAATTTTTGTGTGGGCATTCATAGCAGATACAAAGAAATACAGTACAATATTATCAATAAAAACTATATACAAAGATGGACAATGTGCTAATGAAGATAAACAATGCTCGTACAAAAAATCCAAATAGTAATAATAATAAATACAGAACATTGAGAACATGAGTTGTAGACTCCTTGAAAGGAAGTCCTTGGTTGTGGGATCAGTTCAGTTTCCAAGTGAGTGAAGTTATCCACATTGGTTCAGGAGCCTGACGGTTGAAAGATAAGAACTGTTCCTGAACCTGATGGTGTGGGACCTCAGGCTCCTCACCCCTTTCTCAATGGCAGCAACAAAAAGAGAGCAAGGCAAGGAGATTGGGAGCGTCCTTGATAATGGATGCTGCTTTCTTGTGGCAGCTATCTTTGTAGATGTGCTTAAAAGTGAGGTGGGTTTTTCTTGCGATGGACTGCCCTATATCCACTACATTTTGTGGGCTTTCCATTCATGGATATTGGTGTTTCCATACCAGGCCATGATGCAACCAGTCAGGATGTTCTCTTCTATGCATCTATTGAAGCTTGACAAAGTTTTAGATGACATGCTGAATCTGAGGAAACTTCTAAGGAAGCAGGGTCTTTTGAATGGCAGGTTGCAGGACAGACCCTCTGAAATGACAATGCCAAGGAATTTAAAATTACTGACCCTCTCCAACTCCAGTTCCCTGATAAGGACTGCCTCATGGACCTCAAGTTTCTTCCCCCTATAGTCAATAATCAGTTAACAATTATACCCCAATATAACTGTGAAGTATTTCAGCTTACTTTTAACTACCATCTTCACAATACTTGAAATTAAAATTCACATAGTTGGTCAGTTGGCATTGTGATTAATTTTTTTGGGAAAGAGAAATATTTGCTCTCCTTTGTTAATGTTAAATAGACACACATTGCATTCCCTTCTCACAATTTATATCAATATAATTAAATATATTGTATTATATTTATGAATGAGGACATATGTCCTGCTAATTATGAACCACCAATTTTCAGTAGAGTTAATTGAATATCAAGAGATTAACTTGTTTGACTAGTCTGTTGTTGCCAGTAAAATTTTCTGTGCGGTGGTGTGCTGGGGCAATGGTATCAACACGGGTGAGCCAGCATGCTCAGTAAACTGATTAGGAAGGCTGGCTCTGATACAGGAGTCAAACTGGACACACTGGAGACAGAGGTAGAACAAAGGATCCTCCAGAAAATCCTGGCAATTCTGGACACTGTTTCTCACCCTCTACATGCCTCCTTAGCTGAACAGAGGAGGACCTTTAGTGATAGATTAAGACAATTGAGCTGCTCCAAAGACCACTACATGAGGTCATTCTTTCCCTTGGCCATTAGGCTCTACAATGAGTCAACCTATAGCCAGGGAAGTGATGACCTCCTCCTGTTAGACTGTTTGAGGTAACTCACTTTTTATTCTTTCTTACTTCTCTTCTAATATTCGTATATTTGTATATCTGTGTACTTGTAATGCTACTGTGACACTGTAATTTCCTTTGGGATCAATAAATGTTGTATCTATCTATCTACCTAAAGATTTTTCTTTATTTTCTTGTTGCTTGCTCACAGCAGACTTCATATTTCATGGGACTGCAATAAGCTTGTGAGGGAACTTGAGAAAATGTCATTTTAAATCAGTGCACACAATTGACATAATTCTTGTCAATTCTAATCAAGCTGGGAAGTACATCTCATTATTCCATATGGAAAGACATTTCTGATGAATGCATTTAAGTCTTTGCTAGGACATAGTTACAACCTTCATGTGAATCTATGTGAAACAACAGAAAAAAATCAGAAGATCTGGAGCGTGCTTGTCAGTTATGTTTAATTAAGAACAGCAAAACGTAACACAACACTGTGTTGGTAGGTTTTATGTTGAGGTATCAGCTCAGGAACCTGGAACAGATATTTTATGATTCTGTAGCTGAAGATCTGCATCCAGCAAGAGCTTAGGTCTAACATATTGTTAGATCAAAATGGAAAATGGTGGAAAATCTCCGCAAGTTAAGCAGCATCCATTGAAAGAGAAACATTTAATGCTTCAGATCCTGCACCCTTCTACAGAACTGTTCTGATGATAGCTTTCAGACATAAAATTTAATTTTTTCTCTTTCCATAGATGTTCAACCTGCTCAGAATGGACATTTTCTATATTTATTTATTTCCAGATTTTCAAATTTCATATTTTAGTGAGCTAATCTTTATGAATAGTTTAACTTGATAATGTTTCCATACAACTGGGAATCTATATCCTGGCCACAATCTTGAAAATCTGATTCACTGAGAATAATTGAAGATAATCTAGAGGATATGGAAATGAATACTTAATTCAAACTGCTGATCCTTTTGTGTTAGCTGCATAGAGATTCTGATTTCACAGAGATATTCAAATTTACCAGAAGACTGGTTCTATGTTTCTGGCTCTAACTGACAAAGAGTGGGGCAAAATTAGAAGAGACTACAGCACGGAATGAGAACATTCAAACCTATCATGTCTTTGAAGTTGTTATCCATGATGAGGTCAGGAATCCATCTAATTGTCTAATCGTTCAATATTATTTTAACAGTAGAATACAAGCTGCCCTTGAGGCTGAACCACGTACCACCAGGCTCAAGGGCAGCTTTAGTTTCACCATTATACATCGATTAAATGGACCATTTGTAAAATAAGATATACTCTTGACTTCATAACATACCCCGTCATGACCTCATTTGCCTGCCTGCACAGTGCTCGCTCTAGTAATGCAACATGCTATTCTGCATTCTTTTATTGTGTTTCCCTGGGCTACCTCAACACACTGTTGTACTGATCTGATTTGTATGGATGTCATGCAGAAGAAAGTTCTTCACTGTATCTTGGTATATTTGACAATAATAAATCAATTTATCAATTTACTTTTCTAAATAGTCTCACTTCCCTGTTTTAGCCACAAACCTGAACATTTCATTTCAGGCAGTTATTTCATGATAGTGATTGTCAGTTTAACTTACAAAACACAAGGTTCTTGTACAGAGCAACAACATTGAGAGCAACAGTATGCAGTATGGGACAATGTCAGAAGAATGCTGGTCTCCACTTACAGCCTTGCAAACTCCAAAGGAAGTCGGAAAACCACCCCTTTAAGACTTTTTTGTTGTCGAAAATGAACTTTTAAATGCCATGGTTTCAATATCTATTATATGTTGTTTATCAATCGGACAAAGAAGAGAAAAGAGCTTCTAACCAAACATGCTTTATCGAAGGTGAAAAACTCCCATCTAACTGCAGTGGATATTGTAATGATTAATTAAGAATCACATCAGCTTGTGCACAAATGTCTTTCATGGGAAGAAATTTGATATTGTCTTCTGTTTTGGCCTGTATAAGATTCCAAAACCACCTGCTCTTAACTGCATTCTGACTCAGCCAGCCTCCACCACATTACCTTTCCATCATTGGTGCCTCAAGGAGCTGGCATCTATTACTAAAGATTCCCACCATTCAGAACATGCCCCCTTCTCGTTACCTCTGATGGGAATGAGCTACAGGAAGTGAAAAACCACACTCAATAATTCAGTAACAGCATTTTCCCCTCCATGGACCCACAAACATTATATCATCATTATTTTTCTCAATTCTATTTATTTTTGTAATTTATAGTGACTTTATGTTTCTAGTCTACTGTTGCTGCAAAACATCAAATATTATGTCATCTCTGCCAGTGATAATAACTCTGATTTCCATTTTGAAGGATAAACAATAAATTGCTGACATTGCCAATAATGGCCAAACCCATTGAAAGGATGAATTATAAAGAGCCCATTCACTGAAATAGCCTATGCATATTTCCTCTTGACTTCTGGCAGGACTAATTTGTGGATTTGAGAATCTGTATTGGCCTTCAGGGCAACTGGGCATGGACAAAAACTGCAGGTTTTATAAGACCATAACACATAGTAGAAAAACTAAGCTATTCAGCTCATCAAGTCTTCTCTGCAGTTCAATCACATCAGATTTTTTGAACCCTGTTCTTCTACCTTCTCCCCATAAACTTCGACTCACTTACCAATCAAAAACTAACCATCTTTGCCTTAAGCACACCCATTGACTTGGCCTCTACAGCTTTTTGTGGTAACTAATTCCACAGATACAATCAAGAAAAAGGCATGTCAGTGGCTATATTTCATTAGGAGTTTGAGGAACTTTCGTATGTCAACAAATTTCTACAGATATACCATAGACAGCGTTTACTATGGAGGTTCCAATGCATAAGATATATATACATATATGTAATGAACAAATAACTAACAGTATAAATCCTGGGAGAACTCTACCAGTCAAGTAACATCAGTGGAAAGAGAAGTCTGACGCTCTGCACTTTTCCAGTTCCAGCCTCACATCTATACTGTATCCGAATGCAAAGGTTCCCCATTTGATGGGTTTGTTCTATGCCATTAAAGCATTAGTTCAGTGATTACCTTCCTCTCCATCCCTTTAGCGCAACCTCTCTCCTCATTAAAACATCCTTCTTCATTCAATATTGTGCTCACTTCTCTCAATATCCCCTTACATGGTTCAGTCAAAGTTTTGTCCAATGGAGAGTACAAATTAAAGTCATTTTATAAATTTGAAGATTTTAATATTAGTGCTACCAACATGATAGGCACCTTGACCTAGGGTCTTGCAATGTACAGTATATCAGCTTCAATGCTCAGTATAGTACATTGCTCAAGGTTTTTGAGGTGCTAAGGGTTTTGAAAAAGTAAATAAAAAGGCATTCTTGCATTGGCTGGAGATTTGGTAATGAGAGGTCACAGGTCCAGCAAATGAATAAGAGAGGAGGTCAGATAATTGTCATTCTAGGCAGTGAGCTGCTGTGATCAAGAATATACCACTGGAGAAAGATAATACAACAGGGATTTGTAAAGCAAAATCAGGCAAACACTTTGAAATGGTAAGTTTGTTTCTTTTGATGTCTATGAAGTCCAGGACAAAAAGTTCAAAGTTAAAACTAAATTTAGTATAAAGTACATATATGCTACCAAATACTTCCCTAAGACTCACTTTCTTGCAGGCACATGCAGTAAAACAAAGAAATACAATAGAATCTAAAGTAAAATTACACACAAATGAAGACTGACAGGGAACCAATATGCAAAAGGCAATCTGTGCAAATAGAAGAAGAAGAAGAAGAAGAAACATTGCAACACATTACAGGACCCTCCAGCAGTTTAACTCAATCTGATTACTTATGCAGGCACAATCAAGAAGCAGACACCAAAGTCTTGCTTTAAAACACAAACTCATAAAAGAAACCATATTCTGCTATAAATACAAGCCCTATCCAGTTTTAGGGTCAAAGTCCACAAAATATATTGCAAATGATCCGTTATTACAGATAGAACAATCTATAATATCCGTTGGGATATAATAATACAGGGTAAACAAACAAGAACAATTTACTTAATAAATATAGCCATTCCAAATACATGTAACATACAGAAATCAATAAGTGAAAAACACCAGAAATATATTGAATTAAAATAGGACATTGAAAGACTATGGAACATGAACAGTGTACATTGTCCCATAATATCTACAACTGGTGTTATTGAGCAATTTAGGGCTATACAGCACTATCTCTGTAAATCTCCAGAGAGCCACAATACTAAACACCACAAGAATAATCCAAAATATCCTAGCAATTGTGAAATGAGTGTGCTTGGCTATGCTCATATCTAAAGTTTTATCAGCTGTCCCTAGAGCGAGAGGTTTAGATGGGGTGGAGTTTGTTAGGTGTGTTCAGGAAGGTTTCTTGACACAGTATATAGAAAGGCCTCCAAGAGGAAAGGCTGTACTGGACCTGGTATTGGGAAATGAACCAGGTCACATATCAGTTCTCTCAATGGGAGAGCATTTTGGAGATAGTGATGACAATTCTATCTCTTTTACCATAGCATTGGAGAGGGATTGGAACAGACAAGTTAGAAAACCATTTAATTGGAGTAAGAGGAACTATGAGGCTTTCAGGCAGAAATTTGGAAGCATAAATTGGGAACAGATGTTCTCAGGGAAATGTACAGAAGAAATGTGGCAAATGTTCAGGGGATATTTGTGTGGAATTCTGCATAGGTACGTTCCAATGAGACAGGGAAAGGATGGTAGGGTGCAGGAACCATGGTGTACAAAGGCTGTTGTAAATCTAGTCAAGAAGAAAAGAAAAGCTTATGAAAGGTTCAAAAATAGGTAATGATAGAGATCTATAAGATTATAAGGCTAGCAGGAAGGAGGTTAAGAATGAAATTAGGAGAGCCAGAATGGGCCATGAGAAAGCCTTGGCAGACAGGATTAAGGAAAACCCCAAGGCATTCTACAAGTATGTGAAGAGCAAGGGTTTAGGAGCAGAGAGGTAATATTGCATCTATACAGGACCCTGGTCAGACCCCACTTGCAATACTGTGCTCAGTTCTGGTTGCCTCACTACAGGAAGGATGTGGAAACCATAGAAAGGGTGCAGAGGAGATTTACAAGGATGTTGCCTGGATTGGGGAGTATGCCTTATGAGAATAGATTGAGTGAACTTGGCCTTTTCTCCTTGGAGAGACGGAGGATGAGAGGTGACCTGATAGAGGTGTACAAGAGGATGAGAGACATTGATCGTGTGGATAGTCAGAGGCTTCTTTCCAGGACTGAAATGGCTAGCACGAGAGGGCACAGTTTTAAGGTGCTTGGAAGTAGGTACAGAGGAGATGTCTGGGGTAAGTTTTTTTATGCAGAGAGAGGTGAGTGCGTGGAATGAGCTGCTTTTGACGGTGGTGGAGGTGAAGGGCCTGTATTGTGTTGTAGGTTTTCTATGTTTCTGTGTTTCCAAAATAAATAATACTATTAAATAAATAAATAAGTGAATAATACTGAGAATATAAGTTTTAGAGTTCTTGAGAGTTCTGAAAGAGGTGGCTGAAGAGATTGCGGAGACCATAATAATGATCTTTCAAGAATCACTAGATCCAGGAACTGTTACAGAAGGCAGGAAAATTACAAATAACCCCCTGCTCTTCAAAAGGGGAGAGAGGCAGAAGAAATGAAATTATAGGCTAGGTAGACTGACTTTGGTGCTTGTGAAGTTGTTCAAGACGATTAACAAGGATGAGGTCTCAGGGTGCTTGCAGGCACATGATAAATTAGGCCCCGGTTAGCATAATCTCCTCAAGGGAAAATCTTACCTGATAAATCTGTTGGAATTCGCTGAAGAAATAAACAAGAATAGACAAAGAAGAATCAGTTGATGATGGATTTTGGATTTTGGATTTTCAGAAGGCTTTTGACAAGGTGCCGCACATGAGACTGCTTAACAAGCTATGAACCCATGGTATTACAGGGAAGATTCTAGCATAGATAAAGCAGTGACTGATTTTCAGGAGGCAAAGAGTGGGAATAAAGGGAGCATTTTCTGGTTGGATGTTGGTGACTAGTGGTGTTCCACAGGTGCCTCTGTTGGGACCTATTTTTTTACGTTATCTGTCAATGATTTGGATGATGGAATTGATGGCTTTGTTGCAAAGTTTGCAGACAATATGAAGATAGGTGGAGGGGCAGGTAGTTTTGAGGAAGTAAAGAGGCTCCAGATGACCTAGACAGATTAGGAGATTGCCAAAGAAATGGCAGATGGAATACAATGTGAGGAAGTGTATGGCCATGCATGTTGATAGAAAAAAGGAAAGGGCTGACTATTTTCTAAATGGAGAGAACATACAAAAAACTGAGGCACAAAGGGAGTTGGGAGTCCTGATGCAAGATTCCCTAAAGGTTAATTTGCAGGTTGAGTCTGTGGTAAGGAAAGCAAATGCAATACTAGCATTCATTCCAAGAGGACTGGGATATAAAAGCAAGGATGTAATGTTAAGACTTTATAAAGCATTGGTGAGGCCTCACTTGGGGTATTGTGAGCAGTTTTGAGCCCCTTACTGAAACTGGAGAGGGTTCAGTCGAGGTTCAGGAAAATGTTTCCAGGATTGAATGGCTTGTTATATGAAGAATATTTGATGGCTTTGGGCCCATATTCATGAGAATTCAGAAAAATAAGGGTTGACCAATGGATGTGGAGAAGATATTTCCTCTGGTGGGAGAATCTAAGACCGGAAGACACAGTTCCAGAGGGGCATCCTTTTAGAACGGAAATAAGGAGGAGCTTCGTTAACCAGAGAGTGGTAGATCTGTGGAATTCTTTCCCACAAGCAGCTGAAGAGGTCAAGTCCTTATGTATATTTAAGGCAGAGGGTGATAGATTTTTGATTGGTCAGGGCATGAAGGGATACGGGGAGAAGGCAGGAGATTGCGACTGAGAGGGAAAATTGGATCAGCCATGATGAAATGGCAGAGCAGGGTCATTGGGCCAAATGGCCTAATTCTGCTCCTATATTTATGGTGTTATCCCTTTTAGCTATTAGCCACAAAGAGTTAACTTGGGTCCAGCTTCGTACAGCAGTGTGCAGAGAAAAGAGCTGCAAAATAGCTAAATAAAGATCTGACAGCTGAATTTTTTTCCAACTTGCAGTATCAACATTACCCCCGCAATTTATTTACTTCAATTTTCTTTGCTGTTTTTAATACAAGAAAAATCATACAATTAACTTACTTTGCATCAATAAGTAATGTATACTGTATAGGGAACGAGATCAAGGTGCAATATTGAAGGGACTGGCGTATATTTAGTTGAAGCATCTCAGCACAGTTTCTGTTGACTTCCAAGCTGAACTAGTCAAATCTGTACAAACACACTTGGAGGTGGAAGAAGTGAATTCTGTGTGTGTCAAGATAATGAGCTGATAGCAGCTTCCCTATCCAAGTGCTTGAACGTCAGCACAATTTAGCATTTTTCGACAGACAAGTTTGAAACAGGTGTTACTCTCATTGTTTAATAAACATCTAGTAATATATTAGAAAATAATTCAAGCAATTCTGCAATATAATGTCAGTGAACTAACAGCACATCTAATTAGTGTGCCAGGCAGCCAAAATGATGGTACATGTGCAGTGAATGAGTTAATGCTGAATACATGTCCATGGTTCAGCATTTCTCCAGAGGGCAGAAGTAATTTCACCATCAGAAAGGAGGAATCTGCTTACTTGTTTGTGAAATAGTTGCACTATTGGAACAATGTCTAAAGCATCAAGAAATGCTAAGCTATAATTGATCTCAAAAAACTCTTCAGCAATAAAAAAAAAATCTGTGGATTGCCATTCTATCACAAATACTGTAAAATACTGAACATTATTTGCCTCGAAACTGGATTAAACTTGTTTTTAATTGTGCCAAAAAAGTGCTATTAAGAAATGTTATTTCCAGTTTTATTTGTGAGCGGGAGCATTTCAGTCTTGATTTAACTATGCAAAAAGATTATTTTTTCTTTCTGGTTGATTATGAGAATATACGATTGGCTGTTCAGTCAACACACACCCAACACTGGAGGAACTCAGGAGGTCAGGCAGCATCTATGGAAACAGATAGATGGTTGACGTTTCGAGCCAAGACCCTTCTTCAGGACTTTCTTCAGTCAGTTTGGTGATAACATAATTGTGGGCACCAGGTATCATGTTGAACTGTTGACTAAGAGTGATGAACTTTACCCAAGGTGAGCATTGTCAGATTCAGTATGGTGCATCCATTAATCTGTTGCAAGTGCTTCCATTTGCAACAATGCAGCAAAGTGAGAGTAATTATTGCAAAAAAACTTTAAAAGGACATACACACAATTCTGTTCTGGCCTATTATCACCCCACCTGATTTCAATCACCCACCATATTCTTTCATCTCTATCTCTTGCAGCAACTCCCCTTTAATGTATCTGTTCCAGTCACTGTGTCCCCTACAGTGGAAGGTCTTCCACTGTAGTGGAATGACTTGAAGTGAACTCACAGCCAATGGCCCTCTGCATAAGCTCAGCCAATCGGTTAAGTCTAAGGCAAGCTGGAGGTCAGAAGTCAAAATGACTCAGTTTTAAAATTACAGCAGTGTCACCACTAACCCAGGGGCATGGAACTGGACAGAGGACGACATGCACTTCGCACTTGGACCCTCAGCATAAAGCAGAGGACACCCTTCAGGAGAAGAATCCATTTATCTGAAGGTCATCACTTTCCCTTTGGAGGAAGTGAGCGCAGGTAACCACTGAAGTTCTTTTAGCATGTTATAGGATCATAGTGTAAGACAGTAGAGAAAAAGGCCAACTCGTCCATGCCTACCAAAATGTCCATCTAAGCTAGTTCCTATTGCCTTCATATCTTTCTATCCATGTACTGTCCAAATATCTTTTAAAAGTTATTATTGAACCTGTCCCAACTACTTCCTCTGGTAGCTCATTCAACATATGCACCACCCTCTGTCTGAAGAAATAGCCCCTCAGGTCCTTTTTAAATCTTTTACTGGTTTATCTTTAAACCTATGCCCTCTAGTTTTTGGTTCACTTCCCCAGAAAACAAAGATTGCCTACATTCGGACTACCTATACCCTACACAACTGTATGTAACTGTTCAACATTCACCGCTTAATTTCTTATGCTTCATTGTCTTCATCTGTCCCTGTAACTCAGGCCCTCAAGTCTTGGCAGCATTCTTCTAAATCTTCTTTGCATTCTTTCCAGCTTAATAGCATCCTTCCTGGAACAAGGTGGCCAAACTGAATATAGTACTCCGAGTGTGGTCTCGCTAACATCTTGTATAGTTGTTCTTCCTCTTGCACTTTGTGGCACATCGGGCAGCACCTTGCCATTTCTTTACCATTTGTCTTTTTTTACCGAGACCAAAGTTGCCAGCTCGATACCAACCCAGCACAGATGGAAAGCGTGCAAGGAGCCGGCTGGATTTGAACCCGGGACCACTCAACTCAAAATCCGGTGTGGATGCCACTACACCGCGGCTGGCTAACATCTTGTATAAATGTAATCTAACACCTCAACTCAGTACACTGACTGGTGAAGGCGAGCTTGCCAAAAGCCTACCTCACCACTCTGTCTATCATTTCCATGAATGATGTACTTGTACTCTTAGGTCCTTCAGTTCCACAACACTCACAGAACCCTATCGTTAATGTATGTTTTTAATGTATTTATCAGTATTATAAAGTGTTTCCATTGAAATCTGTCATTGTTTGAAAGGAAACACAAGTTGAAATTCTTAAAAACTAATCTGGTTGTCAATGGTGAACCGTTAAAAGCAACACACACCGAATGCTGGTGGAACGCAGCAGGCCAGGCAGCATCTATAGGAAGAGGTACAGTCGACGTTTCGGGCCGAGACCCTTCGTCAGGACTAACTGAAGGAAGAGCTAGTAAGAGATTTAAAAGTGGGAGGGCGAGGGGGAGATACAAAATGATAGGAGAAGACAGAGGGGGGGGGATAGAGCTAAGAGCTGGAAAGTTGATTGGCAAAAGGGATACAATGCGTTCCACCAGCATTCTGTGTGTGTTGCTTGTATTTCCAGCATCTGCAGATTTCCTTGTGTTTGCGTCTTTAAAAGCAATCAAGGCTTTTGTGAGTGCGGAGACATGGGGCTTTGACATCTAAAACCTCAGGCCCGCTTATTGTTCAGAGCCTGCTCAACCTCATCAGATACCCAGTACTTACAGAACGTCAGGGAGAGTGTGTAGGCTGGAACTGGCCGCAGGTGTTGAGTCTACTCAACCATTTGAGCCCAGCACAACTAATTCTAACTAACCTGCTAATAAAAAGGGGGGCCCCAAACTCATCAATGTGGTTAGATAGATAATACTTTGCATTCATTCAGCTGATGTGGGCTCCACAGACAGAGGCAGCATTTACTTGACCAAACAACAGGAATTCTGCAGATGCTGGAAATTCAAGCAACACACATAAAAGTTGCTGGTGAACGCAGCAGGCCAGGCAGCATCTCTAGGAAGAGGTGCAGTCGATGTTTCAGGCCGAGATCCTTCGTCAGGACTCAAAGGGTCCTGACGAAGGGTCTCGGCCTGAAACGTCGACTGCACCTCTTCCTAGAGATGCTGTCTGGCCTGCTGCGTTCACCAGCAACTTTTATGTGCGTTGATTTACTTGACCATCCCTCATTGCCCTTGCGAAGATGGCGATGAGCAAATACGAGATGGCATAATTTTAAAGTGTTTGGAGGAAATAGTAGGGAAGATGTCAGATGTAGGCTGTTTACACAGAGTGGTGGGTTCCTAGAAGGTTGTGGCTACCAGAGTTGATAGTAGAGGGAGATACATTAAGAATATTACAGAAAATATTAGATAAGCACATGGATGAAAGAAAAATGCAAGGCTATATGACTTCCCAAAATTGAAGATCTCATACTTAGCTGAATTGAATACCATTTGCTGTCATTTAGTCCACTTACCAAGCTGATCACGATCCCCCGGTAATTTTTGATAACCTTCTTCATTGCCTACAAGCTACCTATTTTTTGTGTCACCTGCAAAACTTACTAACCATTCTCCTCCAAATCAGTTATACAAATGATAAACAACAATGGGCCAAATACCAACCCTGAGGCTGGTATTTATACTTAAATTTACTTAATGGTATTAAATATACTTAAATAGTATTTATATTTAAATACCAACACCGCTGGTCACGGGACTCCAGTTTGAAAAACAATCACTGCCATCACCTTCTGCTTCCTCCCATCAAATCACTTATATATTTACTCACTTAGCTCCCCCTGGACCCAATGAAATCTAACCTTCCACATTAGTCTGTTAGGTGGGACTTTTTCAAAAGCATTGTTAAAGACTATGTAATGATGTCCACCATCACACATTTATCAGTTCTGTTTGTTACCTCTTCTGAAAACTCTAAGAGACTTGTGAGAGATGACTTCCCAATGGCTATTTGTTGTTCCTTTTTGCAACCCTGTGGCCCATCGGGCATTTTTTTTTTTGCCATTTCCTTAGCTTTTGTCAATTTTTAAGAAGCCAAGTTGCAAGCTCAACGCTCAACCCAGCATTGATGGAAAAAGTACAAAGAGCCGACCAAATTCGAACCTTGGATAACTAACCTTGAAGTCCGGTGCTAACGCCACTACACCACCAGCCAGCTAACACCATGTGTAATAGAACACCTCAACTTGAGACTTGTGAGAGATGACTTTAAATTACTTTAAGTTACTTTAAATTGCATCTAGGATTTGAAAGTTCAGAGAATCATGGGAGAGTTAATGACCATGGGAGATGTATAGGATACAGGTAAGTAGCTGGGCATAGTGGTTGATGGGATTTTACTGAAAAATGGCATATCACAATGGGCTGAAATGCCTCCTTCTTGGTCATGAGTCAATAACACGTGAAAATACTTTAAGAGGCCAAATAGGGTCTTGGTTTTTTGAAAGCAGCAGTCCCTCAGCACTGCGCCATAATGTCAGCATCAGATGTGTGTGCCTGGAGCACCAGCTCAATTGTTTTCAGTGGAGAACAGAAAATGATCCACACAGATCATTTCATCACATCTATGCATTGAGATAGTGAAAGGCAAAGCAATAACAAAATACAGAATAAAGTGCTATAGTTGCAGAGAAAATAGAGTGCAAGCAAACGTAAAGTTATAAGAGCACAATGAGGTGGATTGTGAGGTTAAGAGTATGTATTATCATACTAAGGGCTTGTTCAATAGTCTTAAAAATGCACGATTGAGCCTGGTGGTATGTATTTTCGGATTTGTTTCTTCTAGATGATGGGTAAAGAGTAACGTTCACAATGTTGGCTTCATTTACATTGGAGAAACCAAACACAGATCAGTATCTGTGCACCTATGGTCCACTCACAAGAGTAACCCTGAGATCCTGCTATATGCTACTTCAACTTACCAATCTACTCTAGTTCTCATCTTCTTTAACTTGAGTCTTCATTCGATATTATAATGAAGCCCCATGCAAGCTTGGAAGGGGGAGTGGATTTTTTTAATTGTTAATGAAATAAGATATTAAGTGTTTTAATTAATAACAGTACCATTCTTTTATATAAAAACAACAAATCTTATTACGAGGGGTGATTGATAAATTCGTGGCCTAAGGTTGAAGGAGTCAATTTTAGAAAACCTAGCACATTTATTTTTCAACATAGTCCCCTCCTACATTTACACACTTAGTCCAGCAGTCGTGGAGCATAGGGATCCCTTCTTTTTAGAAGTTGGCGGCTTGGACCTCCAGAAATTGGTCCACAGCAGGGGTGATTGATAAGTTTGTGGCCTAAGGTAGAAGGAGATGAGTTATTAACTTCAAACTTTCACTCAAAGAATTGAACTGCACATGCATGTAACGAGAGCAGTATAACTCACTTCCTTCTACTGTAGGCCACAAACTTACCAATCAGCCCAGTTGTGGACCACTTTCTGGAGGTCCCAGACGACAACTTCTACAAAGAAGGGATCCGTATGCTCCACGGCCACTGGACTAAGTGTGTAAATGTAGGAGGGGACTATGTTGAAAGATAAATGCGCTAGGTTTTCTAAGATTGACTCCTTCTACCTTAGGCCACAAACTTATCAATCACCCCTGCTTTAAACTGATTTACTACAGTTTTGCATGAATCTGCAGCTATTTAATACCTAATGGAGTAGCCCAGAATCCTGTGCAGCATCTTAGTTTGTGGTCTAGATTAAAAAGGATGAAGACTTTAATTTATACCTCCTGTCAGATTACACATTATATAAAAAAAAGAATCATATTGTGGTTTTAGATAGGTTTTCTCTGAACAATTTGAATTGTGCAAGGTCTGCATTTTACAGCAATGAAAGGAATTTAAAAAGGCATGATTGATAAGATCTCACTGCTGAATATGAAAGAGTAGTTCTCCTTATCTGGACAGGACCATGGGTAGCTAGACCGTACCAGTACCGCACAAATAGACTATAAATTTAATAGAATATGAAACTACATAATTTATATCACTTATGTAGGACTTATTCTGTCCATTGCCTCCTCTACATTGGTGAGAACTGTCTTAAATTGGGAGACTGCTTCGTTGAGCACCTCCGCACCATCCGCCACAAGAGGAACTTCCTGCTGGCCAAACATTTTAATTCCAATTCCCATTCTCATTCCAACATGTTGATCCATGGCCTCTGCAGGGAGGAAGATCAACACCATATATTTCATCTGAGTGCCCCCCAATCTGACGGCATGAATCAGGTGTTCTCCTTCCAGTGAACAAATTCCCCCCTCCCCCTCTTCCCCACTCAGACCTTTTACTTCTCCTCACCTGCCTATTACTTCCCCTGGTGTCCTCTCCTTCTCTTCCTCCTATTGTTCACTCTCCTCTCCTATCAGATTCTTTCCTCTCCAGCCATTGACCTTTCCCACCCACCAGGCTTCACCTATCACCTTCCAGCTAGTCTCTTTCCTCTCCCCCAAACTTTTTACTCTGGCATCTCCCCCCTTCCTTCTCAGTCCTGAAGAGGGATCTCGGTTGAAACGTCAACTACTTATTCTTTTCCATAGATGCTGCCTGACCAGCTGATTTCCTCCAGCAATTTGTGTGTGTTGCTTTGGATTTCCAGCATCTGCAGACTTTCTTGTGCTTGGACTTGGAACAAGTTTCTTTTCATATTGATTTGCCTATGCCTTCAATTATAGGGTTTCTGAACCAACCTGAACAACTACTTTCAACCTCTGTACAGCAACACTATGACCAGTTTTTACTACAATTGACCATTTTTACTAATTGTGTTCTTTCCTGTATAATTTTGTGTAACTTATGTTCATGTTTTTCTTTCTTCTGATTGTTATGCCTCTTACGTTATGTGCCTGCGATAATGATGCCTCTAAGTTTTTCACTGCCCTTGTGCACACATCTATTTTCACATATGACAATAAACAATTTTGATTCTAAGTATTATTTATGCATTTATTGAGATACAGCATGGAATAGGCCCTTCTGGCCCTTCGAACCGCACAGCCCAGCAATCCCCTGATTTTACCCTAAACTAATCAAGGGACAAGTTACAATGACCAATTAACCCACCAATTGGTACGGCCTTGGTCTGTGGGAGGAAACCGGAGCACTTGAAAGAAACCTGTGCATTCACGGGGAGAACGTACAAACTCCTTACAGGCAGCAGCGAGAATTGAACCTGTGGTCGTATTGGATCTTGTTACAGGCTTTACGGAAGAGACTGAGTGGGGAAAAAAAAAACTATTCACATCAAACATAGAAATGAATGCTTCAGTGTAACCAAAGCCTGTAGGGCATGAAACTAGGCTTTAAAAGATGGAAGGAAGAAACTTCTTTGAGTGAGTTGCAATAGGGATGTGGAAGTGCAACATTACAGCTCACCCAACAGCACTGAAAATGGTCCTGTTGTGAAATGATTCCAGAAGGGTTCCTTTCCTCGAGGGCAGAGAGCGTGACCAGAACCATTTAACTTGTGGCATATAAAACCTCCAAAACAGAATGCACCTTAGATAAAATGTCATTATAATATAGAAGCAGATCTCGCGTAAAAGTAATAAAGTTGGATTGCAGAAATGCATTTGATATTTTACAGTATATTAAAAAGGAACCTCAAAAGTTCTTTAAATGCCAGTTGAAATATTAAACTTCCATAGTCAAATAGTGAATGACCTTCTGATTATTTCATTAAGCTCCAGAATTCCAGTAGTCATGTCCCTCTATTGCTGTGAGATTCATACTTGGCACCATTTGGACTATAAGACCTGTTCAAATAGAACCTATCTGAGAGTTTAATACGAGGATACTTTTCATGGGTAATCCTAGAGGAATGGTGAATAGGTTTTCCTTTTCCATTTGAATCTGTACTATGATTTGAAATGCAAAAAGTATTTATTTTATTCTCTTGAGCTCAAGCAAGTATTTATTGCCCCTCAGTGGGGGAAATATGGGTGAATTTCCTTCCTGAGACAATGGATCCCATATGGTGGAGATCATTGCAAAGATCATTGGGTGAGGAGATCCACGTTTTAGACCCAGTGACTATGAGGCAATGGAGATACATTTCTAAGTCAGAAGAGTGTGAGACCTGGACGGGAACTTGCAGTGAGTTCCCGCAGCTGCTGCCCAAGTCCTTCCTAATGCAGAAAGCGCTTGAATGGTGTTGCTAAAATATCTGGGGAAAGTGACTGCAGTGAATTTTTCAGATGGTCTCTACTGCAGCTACCATTTGCTGGCGGTGGAAGAAGTGAATAATTAAGGTGGTGAACAGGGTATCTGTCAAGCAAACCATGACATACTGTTTAGTGCAAGGGTTCCAAACCTGCAGCCCATGGACTCCTTGGTTAATGGTAGGGGTCCATGGCATAAAAATGGTTGGGAACCCCTGGCTTCCTGTTTTTGTTATATTTGTTATTTGGAATTTCAAGAGACTGCTCATAGAATCATAATGTCATAGAAAAGTACAACACAGAAACAGAGTCTTTACCCCATCTAGTCCATGCCAAACCATTTAAACTGCCCACTTCCATCAAGCTGCACTGGGACCATAGCCCTCCATACCCCTACCATCAATGTACCTAACCAAACTTCTCTTAAATGTTTAAATCGAGCTCACATGGACCCACCAGTTGTGCCGGCAGCTTGTTTCGCTCTGTCACGATCCTCCGAGTGAAGAAGTTTCCCCTCATGTTCCCCTTAAATTTTTCATCTTTTACCCTCAGCCCATGACCTCTGGTTGTAGTCCCACCCAACCTCAGCGGAAACTTCCAGCCCCACTGTGATGTAAGTGTCATCTTGTTAACTGGATGTTGACAAACTCACTTTAGGGAAAAGAAAAACATAAAATGGACAAGGAATTAACTCAAACACACAATATTGACACTGAACAATTGAAAATCGAGAAAGATGATACACTGAAAATCAAAATACTACAAATGCTCGAAATCTGAAAGCAAGATAGAAAATTTTGGAAACACTCAGCAGGACAGGCAGATCCTATAAAGAGTAAAACAGAGTTAACATTCCAGGTCAAAGACCATCCATCAGAAATGGAACAGTAGGAAAACAAGTTAGTGCTAAGTGGCAGAAGGGGTTTGGAAGTGTTAAACAGGACAAAGGGAGTATCTGTGACAGGGTGAGGTATCACATTCCTCAATGGCAGCCTTCCCACTACTTGAGAAGGTGATGGAGTTCAGATATCCACATAGCAATTAATCACAGCAGATCACAAAATATCTGTTAACAAATTAGATTAGTACAGATAATTACTTTAATGGTTAACAAGATGGATCAAAAGGCCTGTTGTATGACACTTTGACTTCTTCTTTGCACATCTAATAGTATCAACCAGGTACTGGAGAGAGTCATAAGGTGCTGACATTCCTCTACTCATAGAAGTGACTTTCCCAATTGTAAAGGTGCAGAACACTAATTATCTGGTCACAGTGTCAGTGTTTTTCTTGCCAACGATTTATCTTAATGGCCTGAAGATTTTCAGTTATCAAGTCCACCTTATTAGCAGTCTGTTGATGGTCATATCTGCTCGAGAATGCATGTTTAAAAACAAACAGTTTCTAGTTGAGTTATTGAAAGAAATGCTGTAAGAGTTTAACAAAACATAGTTAGTCATTTATTATTTCTTCCTTTCACACTTGAGATTATGGATATTACAGGGAAAATTATCTTATAACATGTTTCATACAATTTTGCAATCTCATTGATTTAACGGCTTCCAATATAATTTAGAGGGCAGCTTATGAATCACTTTTCCGTAACAGCTGTAGTAACAGTTAAGCTGTACTTGCTAAGAGCTGATGTTTTACTGACCAAAAGATATCCGTAAATACTTTTTTTTGGTTCCATCATCAAATTTAAATTCACATTATTTGGATTATCAACCCAGTGATATAATCCTTAAACAACTAAGTGTTTTTAGTTGACATTGATTGTACCTTTACTGTTGGCTAAACCTGCATTAACTTAAACCTACAGTGATCTCTTATATACTAATGCTTATGGTGTAGTTGCAGAGAGAATCACCAGAGTGTATGGAGGCCTAAGTTAATTCCAGAAGCTGAAATTAATAATTGATCAAAAAATATTGAAATCTTATTCATTCAGATATCTTTATGAAGGTTCTCTGGGAGTAATCAATGAGTAAATAATGCAGAATCCAGACTGAGACAAGGAAACAGATGTTATAATAACCATCTGGGAATGCTAGATTTATTTTCACACAAGGTGTTTTCTCTCGAGAGAAGCTCAGTCTCACATGAATTCTCAAAGTGAGATTTATGAGGACAGGCTATAGAACAGGCTTCTATTTTCTCAAATCAATATGATTAAAAGGCAATTTCACTGAGAATTAAAAATAATAAGTATTGTGAAAAACTATTTTCTTTGCATAAGGGAATTTCAGAGGAGTACATCACCTTAAAGTAGAATATGCGTGTTCATGGGTGCTGGCAGGCAGCATTTCTCCACATTAATATGGCATGGAGCTCTGGAACCCTAACCTCCATGAAATCTATTAAAGCTTGGTACCAATTAAAAATTTCAGAAGATTAGGCATATTAATAAAAGGCTTTAAAGAACAAAAAAATGGGTATATGCAGTTAAGATACAGAATACCACAATCTTATTGAATGCCTTCAATCCATACCCAATTGGTTTTACTTTGAGAAATTATGATGATTGTTGGTTCTTCATGATTGAACCTCTATGAAATTCTTATTGCCTATATAAGGTTTGATGGAACGTATATGATAGGAATTGGTAATCATTGTTGAGCTTCTTATGTTGCTATCCTATGTAGTCTACATTAAACGTTATGAGGACATTGTGAGTTTCCACATACTTGATGAACATCTCCCTCAGAGGCAATGACTATCATAGATACTTACGCATGCTGGTACTTTTCATTGCTCATGTTCAATTCCTAATATCTATAATAAGATTCACCAATCTTCTTCTACTTGAGCAGCAGGAGAGTGGATAACTTAATTCAGTTTTGTGAGCTATGAAGTGGTTTCTGAGGCTATTCTAGCTAGTTAGACCCTGTCACAGCAGGTAGTGCAGATTGTTTGATGGGACAGGTGAGTGGGTAGTTTATGAGATGGTGTGACCCTTCGGCCAGTCACAGTGGGCTTCTGTGGACCTGATGAATGGGCACATTCCTCAATACTATTCCTCCATTCTCAGTGGTCATGGACCAGGGATTTCAATCAATAAATGAGCGATAGTCAAGAAAGCTTGGAGAATTTCCTTGAATTATTTCTTATGCTGTGGTGGACCTTACAGCTAACAGAATGTGTTGGGCAGTGTGGCTTATACATGAGAGGGCTCAGAGTACATCAGAGCCTCAGAAAAGGAGATAACGTCTAGACAGTAGATGCTAATATTGATTCAAAACCTACCAGAGGAATTTTGTAAGACAGGTTTGAAGGTTCTGTACTCATTCATATATGCTCACACATTTATGCATAAGTCTATTTATTAACAAATATAATGAGATTCACCATTTTTATGGTATGGAAACCTTAACACATTTTACAGTATTAATAAATTCAGCAATATCTCTGATAAGCAGATGGGACAGTTTTCAATTTCTATTTCATTCCGTTTTATGGTTTGCATAAAAATTTCGATATCTGTATTTTTCATCATGGAAAGCTATTCCAGGAGAGTGTTGTGCACTACAATTACACCTTACTACCTTTTTAGTGTATTCTATTTTTGGATGCAGAGGTAATGTTTTAATGACCAGATGCTGAAGTCAATTTGTGGTCATCCAGACCCCTGCAGATCAATATAACTACCTTAATGAAAAAATCTATTCCCTTGCATTGCACCATGTCTCCAGTTGAGATGATATTCATATTTTATTTAGCGTCACAGTGTGGAATAGGCTCTTCTGCCCCTTCGAGCCACGCTACCACCAACACACTAATTTAACGCTAGCCCAATCACAGGACAATTTACAATAACCAATTAACTTGCTAACTAGTACGTTTTTGGAATGTGGGAAGAAACTGCGCCGAAACCCATGTATTCACGGGGAGGAACTCCTTACCGAGGACACCAGAATTGAACTCCAAGCTCCCAACATCCCAAGGTGTAATAGCATTGTGTCAACCACTACATTACCATGTGGGTGTCCTGTTGTACAGATCTATTTCATGGAAAATTTAGCTGTAACATGCTAAGATTGAGCCAATGTTTGTGCTTTACTTGTTCAATTCCAATTTCCACCTTGCAAATTCCAAAAGGAATGTGTGCCAGAGTAATTCATCATAAAAAGGAGAGATTCTTGAGGGCAAGGAATATGAAATGATGATGTTTGGCTTTCTGTACACACTCTGATTATTCCTGAAGGTTAAAAGGCTGAACTGAAGGGTGTAAAAAGCAATGAGATTTTCATGGGTGACTCAACACACTCAACAAACTTCGCATCAGAAATTTCTTGGTTGATGCATCACACAGGAATGTCAACATTATCTTCATCAAAAAGGTTGAGAATTCAGGGTAATTGGAGGCATATGAAAAAGTAGGCCAAAATTAGCATGGTTTCCTCAAGGGAAATCAAGTCTGGCAAAACTGTTGGATTTCTTTGAGTAAGAAAGTTGCAGGATAGTGTTGTGAAATGTGTTGTTTTGCAGCTGGAGTACAATGTAATACATAAAAATATTATAAATATAAAAAATAAATAAGCAGTAAAAAAGAAGAGCACAATCGTGAGGTAATGTTCATGGATGTGTGGACTGCTCAGAAATCCGATGGTGAAGGGGGAGCTGTTTCTAAAACGTTGAATGTGTGCCTTCCAGCTCTTGTACCTCCTCGCAGATGGTAATAATGAGAAGAGGGCATGTCCTGGGTGCTGATGGTCTTTAATGATGAATGCTGCTTTTTGAGGAATGACATTTTGAAGATGTCCTTAACGTTGGGGAGGCTAGTGGCTAGTGTGCATGATGGATCTGGCTGAGTTTTCAACCTTATATAGCTTTTTTCTGATCCTGTGTATTGGCATCTCCATACCAGATGGTGATGCAACCAGTAAGAATGCTCTTCAAGGTATATCGCTAGAAATATGCTAGGGTTTTTTTGGTGACACAAGCAGTCTCCTTAAACCCCTAATGAAATATAGCCACACTGTGTTTTGTTTGTAATTTCATCAACATGTTGGGCCCAGGATTGATCTTCAGGGATGTTAACATCCAGGAACTTGAAACTGTTCACCCTTTGCACAGTTGACCCTTCAATGAGGACTGGTCTGTATTCCTTTGTGTCCCCTTCTTGAAGACCTCAATCAATTCTGCGGTCTTGCTAATGTTGAGTGCAAGGTTCTTGTTGGAACACCACTCAACCCTGTTCATCTATCTCAGCCCTATATTCCTCCTTGTCACCATTTGAGATTCTGCCAACAATAATTCTGTTATTGGTGAATTAATAGATGGAATTTGTGTTGTGCCTAGCTACACAGACATGGATGTGGAGAGAATAGAGCAGCAGGTTAATTCTTCTTGAAGTGTGCCTTTGTTGACTGTCAGCAAGGAGATGTTATTTCCAAACACACTGACTATGTTCTCCCGAAGAACAAGTCATGGATCCAACTGTACAGCAAGGTACAGAGGCCAAGGTTTTGAAGCCCTACTGAGTACTGAGGGGATGATGGTGTTGGATGCTGAACTGTAATCAGTAAACAACAGCCTGATGTAGATTGCTGTTGTTTACGTGGTCCAAGGCCAAGTGGATGGTCAGTGAGATCACTCCTATTGTGGCACTAGGCAAATTGCAGTGGATCTAGGTTCTTGCTTAGGCAGGAGTTAATTCTAGTGGTGATTGATAGGTTCTTGATTAGTATGGGTATCAAGGGCTACAAGGAGAAGATAGGAGAATGGGTTTGAGAGAGAAAATAAATCAGTCAAGTTCAAATGGTGGAGCGAACTCGATGGGCCAAATGGTGCTCATGTGTCTTGTGGTATATTCCAGCTATCAAAAATTGCAAGCAGAGCTTGATCAGCTAGAAAAGTGGGCCTAGGTATGGCAAATGAAGTTTAGTTCAGTTAGGTGTGAGGTGCTGCATTGTGGGAAGTCAATCCAGGGTATGACTTTGTAGTGAGCAGTAGGACCCTGGAGAGTGTTTTATTACAAAGAGACTTTTGAGTACAAGTATTGTGACGAGAAGACACATAAATTAAGATGTTTGCTGGCCTGGGCTAGCAACAGTGGCATCAGCAGTTGGTCTGCCACCTGTCCTCAGGGGAGGGAGAGATAAGGAACAATGAAGCAGCATTTGGAGATGATAATGAAGGAGCCATCAGTCTGGGTATTGTCTAGAGTGACTCCCCCTTTGAACCCTGAACTGTTTGAAGTGATGGACAGGCGATCTGGAGATGTGTAATGAAGGGACGGGAGAGAGAGCTGTCTAGAGCGGCTCCCCCCTTTGAACCCTGAACTGTTTGAAGTGATGGACAGGCGATACCCCAGCAGGGGGATAAAAAGGGACAGGTTCGCTAGGGCAGGACACACACGACACCTGAGGTAACGAGATCCTGGAAGCGGTGTGCCTCTCATAAGTCGGTGGGCAGTACTGGGCCATAAATGCACAGGGTGGAAAGGTACGATCAGTGGGAACCCGGTGTGTGTCCACCCTCGCTTGGGTGCCGGGTTCACTGCAGAGGATCGACCGCATCTGGAGGAGGGGTCACAGTCGGTGACCTCAGGTGACATCACAAAGGACCCGCCCGAAAGCTGCTTGTGAGCAATATCGCCGGTCTGTGAGTGGAAGCCATTCTGAATGATCAGTCGTTCTCGTTCTCTTTCTCCCTCCCCCCACGTTGTCCATCGCCATGGCAACGATTACTGCGAACTGAACTAAATTGGACTGAACTTAGTGTCACTTTGAAATTGGTCATTTACCCCTAGACAATGATAGATGCTGTTATCTTAATTCTGTGCACATGTGTGTTTATCATTGCTGAACTGTTGCATTTATTATCCTTTCAATTACTGTGTTGCTTGTTTCTTTAATGAAACTTTCTTAGTTCTAGTAATCCAGACTCCAACTGAGTGATCCATTTCTGCTGGTTTGGCAACCCAGTTACGGGGTACGTAACAGTATATAGTTCATTAAAAGTGTTGTCACAGGTAGATGGGGTGGTGAAGAAGGCTTTTGCCTTTGTGAGCCTTCATCATTCAGGTCATTAAGTATCAAATTGGGATGTAATGTTACAGTAGTACATGGATGAAGCCATACTTGGAGCATTATGTTCATTTTGTTCACCCTGCTATAAGAAAGATGCAATAAGCTGGAAAGAGTACAGAAACAATATAAAATGATGTTACCAGGACAAAAATGACTGGACATTAGCAAGAGGTTAAGCAGGCTAAAAGCATAGAAAACTAAGGGGTGATCTTATAGAGGTGTATAAAATCTGAAGAGGCATGGATACAATCTGCATTGTGGAATCAAGAATCAGGTGGCACAGGTTGAGGGTGGGAGGGGCATGATTGAATTGAAACCTAAAGGCCAACCATTTTCCATGCAGAGAGTGGAATATATTCAGAAGAAGCTGCTGGAGAAAGCGCTGAGGAAAATACAGTAAGCATTTAAAATACAGGTCCATGGATCGGAAATATTTTGAGTGATATAGGCCAAACTCGGGCAAACAGGACGAACTTAGATTGGGCATTTTGGTCAGCAGGGATAAGGTCCGTAGGCCTGAGTCCACGCTGTGTGACTCTATGGTGCAGTTCAGAGTAGATGCTGAACTGTCAGTGATGCTGACCTAGACAGGCAAAAGATTCAGTTATAATTTTCAAACAGGAGGGAGTGAGTTCAATCTGATGCCTTAAGACTTACATTATGAAAAATTATTATTTTCATATTGCTAATTGTGAAATCTAATCTAGTAGTTTAATATTTGATTGTAAATTCTAACACTCATGTATAGTTTATGAGAACGAGCGACAATGAGAAGCATAATCAATACAATATTCCACATTATAATAGTGACTACACTTCAAATAACGACTGGAAAGCAGATTTGAATGCCCTGAGATTATAGAATATTCTCTCTCTTTTTTAACATTTCAGAGTCACTCACATTGTCATAAACTGTATGAAACTGTGTTAGAATTTACAATCAAATATTAAACTACCTGTTTAAAAATAGTTTGTGCCTGATCTTAGTATCCCTGGATATGATTCTGACATTGTTCAGATCCTTAGAATGATTAATTAACCCAGCATCACTTATTTTAATTTGTCTGCTTCTGAAACTCCGACCTAAATCACACCACTTGGATAGAATTAGATTCTTGTGAAAATAAATTGGATGAGAGATCATGAGCAATCTGTCCACACAATGGAGTAAGCAACGGCAAAATCATAGTCTCTTATTCAAAGATACACAAACAGAAACTATGTAAACCCCCCCTCCCCTGTTTATGAGTGAAATTTGGGTTCTATGTAACTTAAACAGAGGTATTTGAATTTTCTAAACAAAAAAAAGTTTACCAAGTGTATGTTGGATGGTGCTCAAAGCTCTCTTCTCTCCTTCTCCACTGAGAGAAGTCAGTCCATAATGATTGTTAAGAAGGTAAGGCATTTGAGCAGGTACAGGTTATTGAGCCCTGTTTTACTTTATCATCTGGGTGTCTGCTTTAACATCTATCCAGATTATGGCTGACCCTCGATCACAAGACAATTTTCCCCGCACCATCGATGTATCGCTTGATTCCCATCAGAGATTTGAAGATTTCAGTCAACAGAACCTCATAAAGTCATAACATTGTGAATACAATTTCTCCAGACAGCAATCAGGAACAAAAAAAACTCTTCCTAAACTAATTCCACTCACCCCAAATGCAATATCCAGACTTCTGAGAGCAGCAGTGATCAATTGACTCAGCTTTGTTTGCTGAAGTGAAAGATTCTTGTAGCCTACACAGTTCAACCACACAGGGCATAAAACTGCAGAGATACTGGGGGAATAATGATTACCGCTATTTAATTAATTCTGCTTCATCAACTTGGGAAACTTGTTTGAAATTCTGAACTATTAAAAAACTCTGGTGAGTATCAAAGGACTTGCTATCAAAACTAATTTCAATATTTTAGCAGTTTAAAGGAAACTGAAGTTAATCTCATCATGATCAACACAAGCACCTAGGACACCATTTATTAATTATCAAATATATAGCAAAGTTAATTAACAAATATTAGCTCTTGAGATGGAGCTTTGCTACATCAGCACTGTACACCATTGAAGTTTGCCATTCAGGGATGACCATTTGATCCACTGACCCTGTCCTCATTCCTGTTAAGAGCTATCAGATTGATTCATCCCTCCCTGCGTAACATTTCTTAACAGAAGTCAAAAGGCCTGTCTTTGAATGCAATCTTTATCAACGTTTCCATTTACTTGCCTCGGAGAAAAAGACTGGTTGGCCACAGCACTGACAGCTGTGGTGAAAAAGAATCATTTCATATAGGACAGGACACATGCAGGGCAAGCACGCGATGTAGCAAAGTAATTGAAAATAAAACATCCTTGTCACCTTACCATTGTGTAGTTGTGAGCCACCTTCATTAACTCAGTGCAGCCTTGAGCATCAGCAAATGCACGGATACCCAAGCAGTTTGACGGATGGAGCAACTTCATCAGAAAATGACAACACACCTCCACAACCTGGGAGAGCTGGAGTAGACAGGCAGCCGCAAGGAGATTCTCGATTGTCTCCTCCTTCAACTCAAGGCAGCCTGAAATCAGATAAATTCCCCAAACATATGGTGACAATTGTGCTCTCAAGAGGGCCATGGTAAATAAGGATTTTCAGAGAAAAAAAAATCGTTATCTTCATGGAATGTTCACGACACATTTAGCTGTCTGTGCATGCCAATAATAAATAAAACCTATTTTGAAGAGTCTGTTTGCAGATTCCATATAACTGATGAACAGCAGCCACTGAGTTATGATAGAGATCTTTGAAGCAAACCCCCTTTCTGACTCTGGCTTCTCCCCCCTTCCATTGCACTCTGGATGAAGGGTCTCTGCCTGAAACATCGACCCTATTCCTGACCTGCAGAGTTTCGCTGGCACTTTGAATGCGTTATATACAGATCATTCCACATTGTGAAGCTGTCAGTCTGTATTGTGTAACTGATACACTGACACTGCTCAATACATTTCACTCCCATACCTTAGAGACTTTACACTTAGTGTGATTCCCATAATTTATTCAATTCAACTGATTTGAGAGTTAATATAACTTTATTTGGAAAATCAAAGCAAATTTTATTTGGCTGCAAATTTGGAAAAAGTAAATAATCACAGAAAAGATTGAATTAATCTTTATTGGGAAGAGGATGCAATCCCTGATCATGAGCAAGAAGTTTTTCTTTAGTTTATTAAAAAAGTTGATGATAGAATATCAGCTGCCGGCTGTTATTTCAGAAGTGGATTACAGGAGCTAGAATGTAATGTTGAGGCTTTATAAAGTACTGCTGAGGCCTCACTTGGAGTATTTTAAGCAGTTTTGAACCCCTTATCCAAGAAGGGCTGTGCTGACATTGGAAGGAGTTCAAAGGAGGTTCACAAAAATGAATCTGGGATTGAAAGGCTTGTCATATGAAGAGTGTTTGATGACTCTGTGCCTGTACTCACTGGAATTCAGAAGAATGAGTGCTGACTTCATTGAAGCCTATCGAATGATGAAGGGGCTTGATAGAGTTGAGATGGAGAGGATGTTTCCTGTGGTGGGGGAGTCAAGGACCAGAAGACACGGCCTTAGAATAGAAGGACATGCTTTAAGAAAGAAGATGAGGAGGAACTATGTTAGCCAGTGAGTGGTGAAGCATTGAAATTTGTTGTCATGGTTGGCTGTGGAGGCCAAGGCATCGGGTAAATTTCTGGCAGAGTGTCATAGATTCTTGATTAGTCAAGTCATGAAGGGATACTGGGAGAAAGCAGGACACTGGTGCTGAGAGGGAAAATGGATCAGCTATGAAATAGTGGAGCATACTCAATGGGCCAAATGGCCTAATTCTACTCCTATACCTTATGGTCATGTGGAAATGGATTAGACTGGACTGAGCTAGAGATTTGGTGCCAATAACTCACAACGTTATTAGGTCAACCATTGAAACTATCAGTGGAGTACTAACAAGCAGAGGAGAGAGTCAGGAAGTACTTTGTATGCTTAATGCCAGGGAAGGCTCTCCTAGGAACAGCAACCACACCAAACCTGTGGAAAAATATTCACAATGGATTGCTTCAGGAAAGCTAACAGTTAACAACAAGGATGCCTGGCATTCTGGCCATTCCCATTTCTCTCCTGTCCTCTGGGAGAAGATACAAGTGTTTGAAGGCCTTGATGAAGGGTCTCGGCCCTAAACATTGACAGGTGCTGTATGACTTGCAGAGTTCCTCCAGCATTTGTGTGTGTTGGCTAGACACAAGAACAGCTCCCACTGCTATAAGAACTCTTCCACACACCTTTACCGTTGTCCTGCCATATTGTTAGAATCACAAACTGGATTCTATTATTGTCACTTTATCATTTCCTTTTGCACTACTTCAAACGACACTACTATCAGCACACCATTCTGCTGTCCTCACACTTGTCACTGTATTCATTGTTCTACTTATTATTGTCATGGATACTGTTTTCTTACTGAGCTTCACGTGAACAAGGAACTTCAATATACCATGGTGTATGACAATAAGCTGATCTGATTTGGTCTGTACACTAAGAAGGGCGAGTCAGACGTTTCCAGCTCACAGGCATTGAAATTTGCCCAGCACACATGTGGTATTCAAACAGGAAATACCCCAGGTTGCAGACTGCATTAACTGTGATTGACAGCCTTGATTAATAGTAACCCAAGAGAGCAAAATTAAAATCACAACAAAGACTAACAACTTTTAGGAATAGTTTTAAGTTCCACTATTAGCATACAATCTATCAACTCATGAAATAGCTTGCAAAGACCCCATTTACCAGGGTTCAACAGACCTGTTGTAAAACTCTTGAGTTAACACACGTCTAATACAAGTAATCACAATTTGGTTCAGTGTTTCCAGTGGATCCTGTGTCAGAACATAGTTCCATATAACTGCATTGCCATAAATCAGAAACAGACAGTAGATAGAAACTGACTCAGAATTTAAAATCAGTCAGGTGTCCTCTTGTCCTGCTTATAATGAGAACAATTCCATCTACTGTCTCTACACTATCAAAAGGAAGTTAAAAGAAAAATCACCCATGGAGGGAACTTGGAAAGTGAGCAGTACACTAAGCTACAGTCTTGTATGGAAATGATTGAAAAAATGTGCAATGCCATAGCAAAATTTCTATTAACGTCATTTGACACAGAAGAGCAATAATAAAAGACCAATTTTTTTTTAAATAATTTGCTTGAATTCCATTAAAAGTGGCAAGTCTCAAAATCCTTTGCTATAGCTGAAGGGGTAGATCTGAAAGTGTGCTGCATTGTCACAGGGACTGTCCTGAGAGATTTCTGCACGGTCACATGGGTAATTGTGAAATAGTACTGCATTGAGAGAGTGCTGTGGAAGTACACAGACAGAATGCCACATTTTCAGGTCAGAAAATGCAACAATTTGGAGAGCAGTAAGTGGGAAACAGTAATTTGTCAGAGTGACACTATCCAGAGGAGGCTTTACATTCAGGGGCTAGTACTGACAGTATGAATATAGAACATAGAAATTTCCAGCACATTACAGGCCCTTTGGTCCACAGTGTTGTGCCAACCATGTAACCTACTCTAGAGACTGCCTAGAATTTCCCTAGCGCATAGCCCTTTATTTTTCGAAGCTCCATGTATCTATCTAAGAAGCTCTTAAAAGACCCTATTGTATCCACTTCCACCACCGTGGCCAGCAGTGCATTCCATGCACCCACCACTCCATGTGAAAAATTTATCCCTGACAACCCCTCAGTACCTATTTCCAAGCACCTTAAAACTATGCCCCCTCCTGTTAGCCATTTCAGCCCTGGGAAAAAGCCTCTGGCTATCCACATGACCAATGTCTCTCATCATCTTATACACCTCTATCAGGTCACCTCTCATCCTCTGTCGCTCCAAGGAGAAGAGGCCAAGTACACTCAACCTATTCCCATAAGGTACGCTCTCCAATCCAGGCAACATCCTTGTAAATCTAAATCTCCTCTGCACTCTAGTATGCTGCAGATGTCATATTATCAGTGACATTTGTCATGATTTTTTTTTATTTTTTGGCAACTGTGCAGTGCAAGACATAAAAAATTACTAGAAGTTGCAATAAAAAATTTAATAGTACAAAAGAGGAATAGCAAAGTAGTGTTCATGGGTTTATGGACCATTCACAAATCTGTTGATGGAGGGGAAAAAGCTGTTCCTAAAATGTTTACTGTGCCCTGTTGGATTGGGTGATACTAATCCAGAGGTTTCTCAGAAGGCAAGAAAGAGGCAACAAACTCTGTGGTTATGGCCATTTATTTGATGCAAACAAGAACAAAGAATGACAAATAACAATGAACTCAGACTAGAGAGATGAAGCATATTCCACTGATAAATTGTAACCTATGAAATAGTCAGATTCAAATGACATAACCCTTGCTACAGAAATTCTAAAAATCTTCTGAAAAATACAGAATCTGCCATGTTACAATTACTAGAAAATAAACAGGCAATTTCATTTATATACTGTAGCTGAATGTAAATAACATCACATGTAATGTCCTGGTTAAGATTTTTACTGCTATGCTGTAGGTATTTCATTTTAGTAGTTCTATAAGAGCAGTCTGTTCTGCTTTCAGCTTGTTTAAGTGTGAGTGAAATAAGGGGCAAATCTCTTACTAGCTCTTCTTTCAGTTAGTCCTGGTGAAGGGTCTCAGCCCGAAACGTCGACTGTACCTCTTCCTAGAGATGCTGCCTGGCCTGCTGCGTTCACCAGCAACTTTGATGTGTGTTGCTTAAAATTCCAGCAAACTCATTCGTAAGGCCAGTGATGTTGTGGGGATGGAACTGGACTCTCTGACGGTGGTGTCTGAAAAGAGGATGCTGTCCAAGTTGCATGCCATCTTGGACAATGCCTCCCATCCACTACATAATGTACTGGTTGGGCACAGGAGTACATTCAGCCAGAGACTCATTCCACCGAGATGCAACACAGAGCGTCATAGGAAGTCATTCCTGCCTGTGGCCATCAAACTTTACAACTCCTTCCTTGGAGGGTCAGACACCCTCAGCCAATCGGCTGGTCCTGGATGTATTTCCTGGCATAATTTACATATTACTATTTAATTATTTATGGTTTTATATTGATATATTTATACTCTATTCTTGGTTAGGGCAACTGTAACGAAAATCAATTTCCCTCGGGATCAATGAAGTATGACTATGACTATGACAATCTGCAGATTTCCTCATGTAAGGGACTCTGTTATTCAACTTAGGAATGTGGTTTCAGCCAATCAGGATGTGCTTTCACGCAGACCGAGGGTCCAGAACTTGCATTACAGACAACTTCAAGATGAGCTCTAACTTAAGTACACATTTGACTCTTTAATTATCATGGGCTCATTTTGTTTTTTTTTCTTTAATAACTCTTTGGTTAAGTTAATGTTCATAAATATACTCTCTTTTTAATTGTATGCAGTGTACAATCTGTTATATCTTCTCAATGAGTACGTGCAATAAACCACACAGCTTTCACACAAAACAGGGTTTGGATGGGTGATACATCCCAACCTCACGGGATTTGCAGGATCAAAGTTGCATAGACCCTAGACACATGGAGCATCAGAAAGGTGGGTTCCTTGCTGTGGAGTCCAGTGGCTGTTAGAAAGGGGCTAATGAACCACATGCCCAGAACTGCCCAGTAAAAAGGGGTTTCACAAGCAAACATAGGAAGGTTACAATACAACAAAAATAACAATTCTACACCCCAATCCAACAGGGATGTCAGCCTTCTGTAACGCCTCCCTGAAAGAGTGCCGCACTGTCAAAGAGTGCTGAGAAAGTGTTGTACAGTCAGAGGAGAAGCTTTGAAGGGGCACTGCTCTGAGGAGCACGATTTTCCCTGAAGGAAACCATGCTGACTACAGCCTGTTTTAAAATGCACCTCCATGTACCCCAAAACCACAATCGACACCAACATCTTCCCAACTACTGAGGTCAGACTAACTAGCCTATAATTTCCTTTCTTCTGCTTCCCTCCCTTCTTGAAGGAGTGGAGTGACACTTGCATCTGGTCCAGAGGAACAATCTTCCTTTAGACCTTTCAGCCTCCTCAGCACTGTCTTCTTATTAATAGCAACTACACTCACATCTGCCCCTTGATACTCTCAAATTTCTGGAATACTCCTGACATCTTCCACAGTGAAGACTGATGCAAAATACTTGTTAAGTTTGTCTGCCATTTCTTTATTCCCCGATACAAGCAAGCAAGTTTATTCATATAGCACTTTTCAAATACAAGGCAGTACAAAGTGCTTTCAATAGAACGAGATACAAAAATCAAACATCAAATTTCTGATGATATATAAGAGAATAAAATCATACAAAAATAGACATGATAATTAGAAGTTATAGCGCAGGAGATTCTAATTGAAAACCACAGCGAAAAGTTTTGAGCTATGAATTAAAAGAACTTAAAATTGGGGCAGACTTCAGACCCTCTGGAAGTTTATTCCAGATATCTGGAGCATAGTAACTAAAAGCTGCTTCACCATGTTTGATTTTGACCTTGGAGACGGTAAGCCAATCCACTCCAGATGGCCTGAGAGCTTGGGAAGATTCATAATGCAGCAAGAGATCAGAGATGTACCTTTGCCATAGATCATTCAGTGTTTTATAAACCAACAGTAACATTTTAAAGTAAGTCCTCAAATAGACAGGAATCCAAGGCAGGGATCTGAGAACTGGAGTGATATGTTCTACTTTCTTGGTCTTGGTGAGGACTCTAGCTGCAACGTTCTGAATCAGCTGCAGCTGTCTGAGGGATTTTTTACAGAGATCAGTGAAAATGCCATTGCAGTAGTCAAGCCTACCAAAAATAAACACATGGATGAGTTTTATCTAAATATTGCTGAGACACAAGCCCTTTAACTCTCACTGTATTTTTAAGATGGTAGTAGGCTGGACTTTGTAATTGTCTTAATGTGGCAGTTGAAATTTAAGTCGGAGTTTATCACAACATCAAGGTTTCTTGCTTGTTTTTGTTCTGTAGCAGCAGCGATTCTAAGTACGCACTTTTAATCATTTTTTTCTTTGACACCTAAAAACAATTATTTCAGTTTTTCCTTTGTTAAATTGGAGGAAATTTTGGCTCACCAAATCAGTGATTATCCAGACACGAGGGACAGCCTCCCCCTCCCCCCTCTGATCCCACTTCTCATCTGTGCTGGGTCTTTACCATCCCCTCCGACCTTCAACTCTCTGAGGCAGAGCGCTCTGTTCTCAGTAAGGGCCTTACCTTTGTCCCCCTTCGCCCACACCTCAGCGAGTTCCATGACACTGAACTCTTCTTCTGCTGGCTCCGTCTTCAAGCCTACTTCTTCGGCAAGGATTCTCCCACCCCCACCGATGACCCCTTCTCCCGTCTTCAACCCTCCTCCTCTTCATGGACACCCCGCTCTGGTCTTCTGCCTGCTCTGGATCTCTTTATTGCTAACTGCCAACGGGACATCGACCGTCTCGACTTCACCACACCTTGTTCCCATTCCAACCTCACTCTTTCCGAACACTCTGCTCTCCACTCCCTCCACACTAATCCTAACCTTACCATAAAACCCGCCGATAAGCAGGGTGCTGTTGTAGTCTGGCGTACTGACCTCTACCTTGCCGAGGCACAGCGACGACTTGCAGATACCTCCTCTTATTTACCCATCGATCATGACCCCACTAAGGAGCACCAGGCCATTGTCTCCCACACCATCACCGACTTTATCCGGTCGGGGGATCTCCCATCCACTGCTACCAACCTTCTAGTTCCCACACCCCGCACTTCCCGTTTCTACCTCCTACCCAAGATCCACAAACCTGCCTGTCCTGGTAGACCCATGGTCTCAGCTTGCTCCTGCCCCACCGAACTCATTTCTGCATACCTCGACACGGTTTTATCCCCCCTTGTTCAATCCCTTCCTACCTATGTTTGTGACACTTCTCATGTTCTGGACTTTTTCAATGATTTTAAGTTCCCCGTCCCCCACCGCTTTATTTTCACCATGGATGTCCAGTCCCTATATACTTCCATCCCCCAGCAGGAAGGTCTGAAGGCTCTCTGCTTCTTTTTGGATTCCAGACCTAACCAGTTCCCCTCTACCACCACTCTGCTCCGTCTAGTGAAATTAGTCTTTACTCTTAATAATTTCTCCTTTGGCTCCTCCCACTTCCTCCAAACTAAAGGTGTAGCCATGGGCACCCATATGGTTCTTAGCTATGCCTGCCTTTTTGTTGGCTTTGTGAAACAATCCATATTCCAAGCCTATACTGGTATCTGTCCCCCACTTCTCCTTCGCTACATCGACAACTGCTTTGGCATTGCTTCCTGCACGCATGCTGAGCTCGATGACTTCATTAACTTTGCCTTCAACTTTCACCCTGCCCTCAAGTTTACCTGGTCCATTTCCGACACCTCCCTCCCCTTTCTGGATCTTTCTGTCTCTATCTCTGGAGACAGCTTATCTACTGATGTCTACTATAAGCCTACTGCCTCTCACAGCTACCTGGACTATTCCTCTTCTCACCCTGTCTCTTGCAAAAATGCCATCCCCTTCTCGCAACTCCTCTGTCTCCGCCGCATCTGCTCTCAGGATGAGGCTTTTCATTCCAGGACGAGGGAGATGACCACCTTTTTTACAGAAAGGGGCTTCCCTTCCTCCACTATCAACTCTGCTCTCAAACGCATCTCTCCCATTTCACGCACATCTGCTCTCACCCCATCCTCCTGCCACCCCACTAGGAATAGGGTTCCCCTTGTCCTCACCTATCACCCCACCAGCCTCCGGGTCCAACATATAATTCTCCGTAACTTCCGCCACCTCCAACGGGATCCCACCACTAAGCATATCTTTCCCTCCCCTGTCTTTCTGCTTTCCGCAGGGATCACTCCCTACGCCATTTGTCCCCCCCATCCCTTCCCACTACTTATCCTTGTAAGCGGAACAAGTGCTACACATGCCCTTACACGTCCTCCCTCACCACCATTCAGGGCCCCAGACAGTCTTTCAGCTGTGAGTTGGCTGGGGTGATATAGTGCGTCCAGTGCTCCCGATGCGGCCTTCTATATATTGGCGAGATCTGACGCAGGCTGGGAGACCGTTTTGCTGAACACCTATGCTCTGTCCGCCAAAGCAGGATTTCCCAGCGGCCACACATTTTAATTCCACATCCCATTCCCATTCTGATATATCTATCCACAGCCTCCTCTACTGTCAAGATGAAGCCACACTCAGGTTGGAGGAACAACACCTTATATTCCCTTTGGTTAGCCTCCAACCTGATGACATGAACATTGACTTCTCTAACTTCCATTAATGCCCCAACTCCCCTTCATACTCCATTCGTAATTTATTTATTTATTACTATTATTATTTTTCTCTCTCTTTTTTCTCCTTCTGTCCCTCTTACTATAACTCCTTGTCCATCCTCTGGGCTTCCCTCCCCCCTTCTTTCTCCCCAGTCCTCCCGTCCCATGATCTCCTCCCTTCTCCAGTCTCCTATCCCTTTTGCCAATCAACTTTCCAGCTCTTAGCTCCACCCCTCCCCCTCCTGTCTTCTCCTATCATTTTGGATCTCCTCCTCCCCCTCCCACTTTCAAATCTCTTACTATCTCTTCTTTCAGTTAGTCCCGACGAAGGGTCTCGGCCCGAAACGTCGACTGTACTTCTTCCTATAGATGCTGCCTGGCCTGCTGCGTTCACCAGCATTTTTTGTGTGTGTTGCAGTGATTGTTCAATACAGTTTTTTAGTGATTGCATGGGACCAGAGTCACTTGATGAGACTGTTATGTAAATCTCAGTGTTATCCACAGAATTAATGTAAGATATTTTGTTGCTTATCATGATTTGAGCTGCAGGGAGCATGTATATGTTAAACAAAAGAGGCCCCATTATGTACCCTTGAGGTACTCCACGTCATTTTTGTTCCATCAGATATGCAGCAACCAATCTTGGACAATGTCTCCCATCCACTACATAATGTACTGGTTCGGCACAGGAGTACATTCAACCAGAGACTCATTCCACCGAGATGCAACACAGAGTGTCATAGCAAGTCATTTCTGCCTGTGGCCATCAAACTTTACAATTCCTCCCTTGAAGGGTCAGACACCCTGAGCCAATAGGCTGGTCCTGGACTTATTTCCTGGCATAATCTACATATTACTATTTAACTATTTATGGTTTTATTATTACTATTTAATTATTTATGGTGCAACTGTAATGAAAACCAATTTCCCACGGGATCAATAAAGTATGACTATGACTATCGATACAAAATGGGCCCTGTCCTGTAAATACGATTTAAATCACTTTAGAACTCTACTGGAAAATCCCACCCAGTTCTCTGGTCTGTCCAGCATCATTTTCTAATGGTTTCGATATACACTTTCATGTCTATTTTAATTTTATATATCTGAAAAAACATGGTATCTTTTTTATATTATATGCCCTCTCTTTTCCTTTAAGGTTGTCTTTGACTTCCATGTCAGCCACAGTTGCCTTATACTCCCTTTATAATAATTTGTCATCTCTGGGATGTATCTATCCTGTGCCATCCGAATTGCCCCCAGAAATTCTCGCCATTGCTGTTCAGCCATCATACGTGCTTCTTTTTCCTTCCTATCAACTTTGGCCAATTCCCCTCTCATGCCTCTGCAATTCCATTTATTGCACTGTAATATTGACGCATCTCAATTTATCCTCTCCCTCTTAAACTGCAGGGTGTATTTTATCATATTATGATAACTTTCTCCTGAGGATTCCTTTACCCTAAGTTCCCTAATGAAATCTGGTTAATTTCATAATATCCAGTCCAGAATTGCCATTCCCCTAGTGAGCTCAACAACAAGCTGCTCTAAAAAGCCATCTCAGAGGCATTCTGCAGATTTCTTTTCTTGGGATCTAGCACCAGACCGATCTTCCCAATCCAACGGCATATTGAAATCCCCCATGACTATCGTGTAAGGGGTTTCTTCTTTTATGTTACTGCTAAGGCTAATAAAATAGCTTCTTTATGATGTTATAATATAATGGCTTCTCTGTAATGTTAACTGCTGAGTTAACAGTAGCAGCTTGTTTGGGTTGTAATTACTGATAGAGAGAACTGTATTCATTTGCTAACCAATTGGGATAGATGTTATTCTTTCTTGTGTGTCTGTAAGCTATTGTTTTCGCGGGCTTTGGGCAGAAGGCGCGATGGGGACAGAGAGAGGTGACGCGCTGAGAGAGTTGCTGTAAGCTGGGCGAGGATCGGACCCAAGAGGGAGTCCGAGGCCCAGGGCTTTTCTGGAGGAGAACCGAAGAGGAAGGACGTGCTGGGCACGATCTGGTCGACACCGTGGTTGGTCCCAGGCGGCGGGTCGAGGGGTCGGAGGGGATCGAATAGTGGAACGAAGATCCTGTTAATTGAGCTCCAATGGTTGTGCATGAACTGGTTGAACTTTGATAAGTTTGGCGCCTTTTACTTTCCTTGTATATTGTACCTCTATTAATTACATAGTTCTAGTGAGATCTATAAAGTGTAATCTGTAAATCGGACATTGTATGCTGTCTGTTAACTGGCGGGGTGGGGTACATCACACGGCATCCACACAAACTTGCTTACCCAGTTTGGCGAGGCCGAAGGCTGCTCCCCCTAGACGAAAGCGAGCTATGTGAGCCTGAGGCTACAATCATAACATTGCTATTTTACATGCCTTTTCTATCTCCCACTGATATTTATATCCACCATCCTGGCTACTGTTCAGAGATTTGTATATAATTCCCATCGGGATATTTTTACCTTTACAATTTCATAACTCTATTAACAAAGATTCTACAGCTTCCAATCTTATTTCCACCTCTTTCTCAGGATTTGATTTCAATACCTACCAACAGAACCCCGATGGCTACCTGCCTGTCCTTTAAATACAACGCGTATCCTTGGATGATAAGATCTCAACTGTTAACTTCTTTCAGTCACAACCCAGTAATGCTTGTCAATCTCTAAATGTGCTGCAAGATCATTGATCTTCTGTGTACTGTGTGCATTCAAATATAACACTTTCAGATCTGTATTCATCACCCTTTTTACTTTGAACCCTATGTTACACTTCAACTCAAACCACTAACTAGAATTCTACCCTATCATCTGCCTGTCCTTTCTCACAGTGTCACTAAACACTGTAACACACATAAAATGCCAGAGGAACTCAGCAGGCCAGGCAGCATCCTTTCCACAGATGCATCCATGGAAAGAAATAAGCAGTCCACATTTCGAGCCATGACCCCTCACCGGCCTGAAACATTGACTGTTTACTCTTTTCCATAGGTGCTGCCTGGCCTGCTGAGTTCTTCTAAAGTTTTGTGTGTGTTTTCTTGGATTTCCAGCATCTGCAGATTTTTTTTCCTGTTGGTGTCCCTACACACTGTACCTACTTGTATACCTGTTGCACCATCCTCAGCCCTACTACACTGTTTTTTACTAGGAGAAATCCAGAGATTACTGCTCTTCAGCCTCTTCCCAAACTCCCTATACACACTACACAGGATCTCTTCCTCTTTTCTACCTTCATCTTTGGCGCTATGTGCATCATGACCACTGGCTGTTGAGGATATGCTTCTTGAGTATACTCTGCTGCCACTCAGACATTCTTAACCCTCACACCTGTGAGGCAACACACCATCCTGCTTTCTCTTTCTTTCTCTCTCTCTCTCTCCCTCCCTCTCTCTCATCTATCACAATTGCATTACCTGCCTTCCCTGCTGAGCCACAGTGCCAGTGACTTAGTTGCTGCTGCTGTGCCCTGATAAATCATTGCCTCTCCCCCTCAGCAGTACTTGTTGCTGAGGGGAATGGCTAGAGGGGAACCCTGCACAAACTGCTCACCCTCCTTCTCATGATCTACTATCTACTATCTGAAGCCTGCACTCTAGGTGTGATCCCCTCAGTAAAAGTCTCGTCTATGAGGCTTGGTCCTGTGTACATCCATCTCCAGCTCCAGTTCCTTGACCTTGTCAGTCAGGGGCTAAGGGTGGTGCATTTCCTGCAGGCATAGTCATCAGGAAGATCATTAGTTACTCTGCAATTCCACACCTCAAAAGAAGAGCATTCCACTGCCTTAACTACCATCTTGCCTGCCTCTGTTATACTTTTGGCTCTAACTTCTGAAGCTTAAATTCTATGACCAACAAAATGACTCCAAAAGACACAGCACATTTAGCCTCTGCCCGTGGAGCTCAAGTCTGGCCGCTTGAACACAGGCCCATTCCCACAATGGTAACTCCACTTAACTCCTCCTTTCTCCTTAATGGCTCAAACAGTGACTCACTCCCGATGAGACTTGTGTTTTCCACTGGCTCCAGTTGTGCAGGGTGTCACTCTCCCACTTGCTACTTCAAACAATATAGGAGGAGCAGTACTCAGAGAACACTGAACTTTGGAATGAGTGGTGCTGAATGAGCAGGATACTCCCCCAGGAATATTGTTCTCTGTTGGCAGGAACTTTGGCCCAAACGCACATCTGCATTCTCAGAGGTGAGAGGAATAGAGTCACTGTTACATGAAGATCTAAGGAGAAGTCCTCCCCCAATACCTCAGGCTGTTATTTATTCCTCTACTAACATCCTGATTAGCTCTGTGGGACCTTGCTGCTTTGCTGTGTTGGGGTAGGTAGGCTTGGTCGCTACAATATAGCTGAGCTATATTTCAACTTTTCATTTCATCCGCTGATGATCTTGATGCCCTGAGGTTATAAAAGTTGTTGCAGAATTTATTTTTCTCTTATTCTGTTTTGCTATTTTTCTCTCCTGCAAAAGATAGAGGCTCTTTTTGTGCTGATGCTTAAGAAGTCAAGTAATGAGCTACAACAAGGATCTTTTTGGTAAACACAGTCAGCTCTCAACTAACAGCTGACTACACAGTAATGCATCATGTCGAACCACATGGCACACATTGCTCAGAAGGCACATACACATTTGACCTCCCTCTTTCTTTCTTCCTCTCTTGAGAGACTGAGTGGCCTACTTCTGCTATTATTTTTTGTGTGTTTGTACAAGGGGTGATTGATAAGTTCGTGGCCTAAGGTAGAAGGAGTCAATTTTAGAAAATCTAGCGCATTTATTTTTCAACATAGTCCCCTCCTACGTTTACACACTTAGTCCAGCGATCGTGGAGCATACGGATCCCTTCTTTGTCGAAGTCGGCGTCTTGGACTCCAGAAAGTGGTCCACAACAGGGGTGATTGATAAGTTTGTGGCCTACAGTAGAAGGAGATGAGTTATACAGCTCTTGTTACATGCACGTGCAGTTCAACTCTTTGAGTGATTATGCAGAAAGTTTGAAATTAATAACTCATCTCCTTCTACCTTAGGCCACGAACATGTCAATCACCCCTGCTGTGGACCACTTTCTGGAGTCAAAGACGCCGACTTCGACAAAGAAGGGATCCGTCTGCTCCACGACCGCTGGACTAAGTGTGTAAATGTAGGAGGGGACTATGTTGCAAAATAAATGTGCTAGGTTTTCTAAAATTGACTCCTTCTACCTTAGGCCACAAACTTATCAATCACCCCTCGTATGTCCCTCCCCTAACCCAGCTTCTCATGCACGTGTGCGTGATGGGTTAAGGTGAAGTGATCTGGCAGTTGCCTTTCCTTCTTTTGCTTTGATATTTTTACACCTCTGTGGACATTGGATATGCTGACTGAAGTGGGGTGGAAAAGAAGACAGCCTCAGGATTAAAGAAAACCTTGAAAGAAGATAGCATCTTTTATCATTTCAGGACATCCCAATGTACAAACTAAGAGTACATAATAAATATTCACTGTCAGGAATAAAATTAATGGTCAGACCATCTGTTTTAGGCTTTGAATGAAGAACAACAATTGCCCAAGATAATGAGAATATGCCTTGCATTTAACTGAATACTTTATACTTTATTGTCACCAAACAATTGATACTAGAACATACAATCATCACAGTGATATTTGATTCTGCACTTCCCACTCCCTGGTGTACAAATCGATAGTAAATATTAAAAATTTAAATTATAAATCTTAAAATAGAAAATAGAAAATGGAAAGTAAGGTAGTGCAAAAAACCTGAGAGGCAGGTCCGGATATTTGGAGGGTACGGCCCAGATCCAGGTCAGGATCCGTTCATCAGCCTTATCACAGTTGGAAAGAAGCTGTTCCCAAATCTGGCCGTATGAGTCTTCTAGCTCCTGAGCCTTCTCCCGGAGGTTAGAGGGACAAAAAGCGTGTTGGCTGGATGGGTCGTGTCTTTGATTATCTTGGCAGCACTGCTCCGACAGCGTGCGGTGTAAAGTGAGTCCAAGGATGGAAGATTGATAGCTCCAAGGAAACGTTTTGTACTGAGCTGAGGTCGCAGACGTAGGTTATTTGGTTGAAATGTTCCACACCAAATCTCATTTCAATGAGCCTTGGCAAAACATTTCATCCTAATGACCTTTGTCTATGTAGTGGATCTTCATTACTGCACTAGTGTGTCATCTTAGATCATGTGATCGTATCGAAGCTCTGGAATGGATGTTCTCGATTAGAATAACTTAATGAATGATTGGCGTTCAACATGACTGCCTGGCAAATGTCAAAGCCCCAATGTAGGCTGATATGGACTGAAGTATAGAACCTTTCTGAGCTACCCTACTCCACCACACAGTGTATTGTTATTAGAACAAATTAGAATAACTTGTACAATTGTATACAGTACAGTATAGTGTGTGTTGCCAGTATAGCACACTGGTACCATTTGTTTAGTTTAAGTTTATTTTACGTTTTTCTTGTTAGTATTGTGCCTCTGAGGCTATGTGTCTTTCATGCTGCTGCAAGTAAGTTTTTCATTGTGCCTGTGCAAATGACAATAAACTTGACTTTGACTGAAGCACTGAAATCCAGGAATATTGAGAATGGCTCTCAACTCATCAAGTTGTCCACACTCAGTAATTTATGAATGGCTTCTTCCCTCCCGCCATCAGATTTATGAATGAACCATGAGCCCAGGAACATTACCTTGCTATACTGCTTTTTTGCACTTCTTTTTCGCAACTTACAGTAATTCTTTGTCTTCCATTGTACTGCTACAGCAAAACAACAAATTTCACAACTTGCATCAGAGATAATAAACCTAATTCATGCAAACAAAACCTTTTCACCATATCTTGGCACGTGTGACAACAGTAAATCTATTACCAATCATCGAGATTTTGCTACGTGTTAGTAGTTGCTGATGTTCCTCTCCGCGCCTAATGGCGCACTGGGCAGCAACCTTGGCTGTTTCTTTCTGATGCCAAGTTGCTGGGAAGCTTGCATGGATGGAAAGTGTGCAAGGAGCAGGCCGGATTTGAACACGGAACCACTCGCCCTGTAGCCTGGTGCGGATACCACTACACCACCGGCCCGCCTATGTGTCAGCAATAAAGCACAGAAAATGTTCCCTTACTTTCCAGACCTGAGACCTGACAGTTAGAAATGAGCTTGCTTATATATTCCAGCTGGGGTACTCTACCTTTAGCCTTTCTCTATTCTGCATGAATTACCCCAAAAATCAAACTTTCATCTTTAAGTTCAAGATGAGTTCAATCTGACTTCAACATGTCAAACTCAAGTTTAAATTCAAATTAAGTTAAACTATCAGTCCCACATGAATACAGCTGAACATAACAGCATTCCTCCACAGCTAAGGTGCAAAACATTCACTGCACGAGGTACATACAGTACACACAAGATAGAAAGCAAGCATACAGTCACGCAGAAGAAAATATTGTGGTGAGCATTTGCTCCAGGCTGACAGACGAGAGAAGCTAGTTTAACTCAACTGCTGGTTCTATTGTGATAAACACAAAAACAGACCAGGCTCTCTGACCCAGGGAGAGAATTGCTCAGTCTCATACAGACGGGGGAGGTGATTATCACACACTCCAGTTACAGTCAGGGTGACTCACAAACACACAAGTGAATAACAGTATAACCCGGCTAAAATGCAACAATAAATGAATTTAAACTTCCCACCATAATCCGACAAACGCATTTAAAAAGAATAACAATAAAGAGTGCTAGCCACTAGGGACACTGTGGCGGGCTGTCGACCACACCCCTGGAGCGCCACATTGACCCCACCTGTGGGGGTCAGCCATCCCTGGCAACCTCAGGGTCCACAACAAAGTCCAAAACTCCCGGTGGTGGTCCACACCGCTGGGGCTGTGAGGGATTTCTGGAGCACCGCAACCCCTCCACTCCCAGGGGAGGCACCCTTAGGGGAGGCACTGTTTAGTGAGGCAAGAGGCAGAGCACCCCACCCCCCCAAGTGTCACTTCCTCCCTGCAGCCGGTCCCAGTGCAGCACAACTCCCTTCTGCCGCTCAGGCAACCACACCCGGTATATCACATCGGAGGTGTGGTCGAGCATCACTCCTGGCCCCTTCCAACAGCTTCCTGGCTTGGTGGATAGTCCCTTCTTCCAAGAGGGGCATTAGACCCATAATGGGGCCCCCACCAGCCCGTGCACCAGCCGCAGTACCGTAGTGCAGAGCCCCTGGGGGACCAGTGGGGAGGTCTACTTTGCTGTCGGCTGCCACCTGAAATGGCGCCAACACTGCTTGCCCTTGGTTCCGCTGTGTTGTGTTGGGCCGCTGCATGGTGTACTGCGCTGTCGTAGGCCACTGTGAGACTGGTGGTGGTTGGTACTGCGCCCGCCGGGTCCGCTTTCTGGAGCTGCCCCGTTGCTTCAACGCCGAGGTAAAGTGCTGCCCCTGGCACATCCTCACAGGACTCCAAAGGGATAGCAGCTCCAAGCCAACGATGCATGACCCCCAGATGATGGCTAGACACACCTTGTGCTCCACTATGCTTCTCCCCCCTGCAAAGAGCAGCCACCTCTTCCCTCGCATCGCCTCACAGTCACCGGTGACCGTAGCCAGCTGGACTGCCATCTTTGTCTACCAAGGCAGGGGTGGATGGCTGGTGTTGGGAAGGACACCCAGATGGATGATAGTGGTGGCTGACACTGTACTCACCATTGCATGGCATCTGATACCCTCTACCGCTCAGCATACGTATAATCCTTGCTCTGCACCCAAACGGCCCACCTGGAGAAGCGACAATGGAGGGATTCTGCTGGAGGTCTCGGATGATGCTGCCCGCTTTGCATTTCCCCAATGGACGCACTGTGCTACGGGCTGGCATGGGTGCAGGGCAGGCCCGGGCCACATGGCCTGCCCTGGCACATCGGTAGCAGAGATCGCTCCGTGGCACCCAGTGGGGCTGGCACGGCACTGGTCGGACCTGCCTCATGGGCCCCTCCTAGTCACTTTCCTCCTCTGCTTTAGTGACGCAAGCCACTGAAGCAGAGGAGGAAATGCTGGAATGCTTTAGGGGGCTAAAATTACTTCTGCCCTCTCCATCTCTGCCAGCGCCTTGTCCAGCGATGATGCTGATGTCAGGCGAACCTGCTGCCGAAGCCACTCTGGCGTCAGCACCTTTACAAAGGAGCGGAGGGCAAACTCTTCCTGATCCACAAGCTGGAACTGGGGGTAGCCATGCCAAGCACAGTGGCAGAGATCGGCTGCTAATGCCCCCAGGCTTTCTCCCACACGCTGCTGCATGCTGCTCGGTTCTTCCCTCATTGCTTCCTCCAATGGCCTCTGCTCAAAACGCTGCTACGAGGGCCTGGTAGTTACACTGCTCAACCGTCATTAGTTCGAGGAGGGCCCACAGGGGGAACTAATCCCCCTCCAGTGCCAAGGCAAGGTGCACCACCATCTCAGTGGGGCTCCACCAAATGTGCAATGCAGGAAGGTTGACTTGCGCCGGGTGGCTGGTACCATTGTATCTGGGGAGCTTCAGGGTGGAGCTTATGGCGTTAACTGCTGAGGTCCATTGGTCTCCCTCTTGCTCTGCCGCCATCGATGCTGCCTGCCACATTCCCTGTCCGCCCACGGCTGCGGCATCTTGGGTACCCTGGGGTGTGGACCACAAGGGAGGTGGGTAATGCACTCCGCCGTGTCCCCTGGTCACGCTCACCCTGACAGAGTTCCCTGGGGTTCCCTGCTCACTTCCTAGGTCCTCCCTCTGGGTCAGCATCCCTTCTTTGGGAACCTAGCCCGGCAGTGTGGGGGAGGCAAACTGCTCCGTCCCCGGACTTATTCCCTGAGTCTTAAAATGCTCCATCCGACGTCGCAGCTCTTTAATCTTACCATCAATTTCTAATCTTGCGCCTGACGCCAATATGGCGAGCATTTAGATGACAGACAAGAGAGATTCGCTTAGCTCAGCTGCTAGTTTTATTGCGATAAACACAAATACAGACCAGGCTCTATGAGCTAGAGGGAAGAACACACTCAGTTACACACTGACGGGGGAGGTGATTATTACACACCCTAATTACAGTCAGGGTGACACTCACAAGCGGACAAACAAATAACTGTATAACTCAGGCTAAGATACAACAATAAATGACCTTGGACATCCCACCATTACCCCACCAATGAATTTTAAAGCAAGAACAATAAATAGCGCTGGCCACTAGGAATGCTGGGGGCGAGCTCTTGACATTGTCCCCGGAACATCACAATGAATATACTCCTACCGATCCCTCCTGTCTCCCATCTTTTGATGGATAAACTGGATCCGGATATGTGGGATAAGAAGGAATTCTGTTTTCACAGACCTCCGAAAGTAGATTTTGTCCATAAGGTAGAAAATACGTAGAAATCACTTGATATTAGATTATGAGGACACACAGTCCTCTTTTATTGTCATTTAGTAATGCATGCATTAAGAAATGATACAATGTTTCTCCAGAATGATATCACAGAAACACATGACAAACCGACTGAAAAACAGACAAAAACCACATAATTATAACATATAGTTACAACAGTGCAAAGCAATAATGTAATTTGATAAAGAACTATGGTAACTATATGGTAACTATACTGCCAGTGTATTGTAAAAATGACATCAACGGTGTATGAAATTGATAAGAATAACTACTGAAGGTGCAAAGAAAGAGACAAAACTAGTTCTGCCATTTGTAGGAATGACTATTTTGTGGGGTGGCAAGATTGTGAGGCAGTTAGCGTAACACTGCTACGGTGCCAGGTCAGTTGATGCAAGGTCAGTTTCGCCTCTGCAAGGAGTTTTTAATTTCAGCCAGTGACCAATTGTGTTTCCTCCAGGTGCTCTCAATCCCACCCATTTTTCAAAGATGTATGGGTTAGTCGATCAACTGGTCACATGGCTGTAATTGGGTGCAGGCTCCTTGGGATGTAAGGGTCCATTACCATGCTGTATCCGTAAATAAAAAAAAAATGTACATTGAATATTTGAATTTAATAATATTTTGGGAGCTTGTTTGCATTTAGGGATGTTCATAACTGTGGAGGGGTGGGGATGGAATCTTTATACTGTCATAAAGAAATCTCAGCTTTAAATGTTTTCCAGGAAATTTGTGCATCTGTTTAAATCTATATCAATGATCTGGATGATAATGTGGTAAATTGGATCAGCAAATTTGCTGATGATACAAAGAGTGGAGGTGTAGTAGACAGTGAGGAAGGTTTTCAGAGCCTGCAGAGGGACTTGGACCAGCTGGAAAAATGGGCTGAAAAATGGCAGATGGAGTTTAATACAGACAAGTGTGAGGTATTGCATGTTGGAAGGACAAACCAATGTAGAACATACAGGGTTAATGGTAAGACACTGAGGAGTGCAGTGGAACAGAGGGATCTGGGAATACAGATACAAAATTCCCTAAAAGTGGCGTCACAGGTAGATAGGGTCATAAAGAGAGCTTTTGGTACATTGGCCTTTAGTAATCAAAGTATTGAGTATAAGAGCTGGAATGTTATGATGAGGTTGTATAAGGCATTGGTGAGGCCGAATCTGGAGTATTGTGTTCAGTTTTGGTCACCAAATTACAGGAAGGATATAAATAAGGTTGAAAGAGTACAGAGAAGGTTTACAAGGATGTTGCCAGGACTTAAGAAACTCAGTTACAGAGAAAGGTTGAATATGTTAGGACTTTATTCCCTGGAGCGTAGAAGAATGAGGGGTGATTTGATACAGGTATATAAAATTATGATGGGTATAGATAGAGTGAGTGCAAGCAGGCTTTTTCCACTGAGGCAAGAGGAGAAAAAAAACAGAGGACATGGGTTAAGGGTGAGGGGGGAAAAGTTTAAAGGCAACATCGGGGGGGGCTTCTTCACACAGAGAGTGGTGGGAGTATGGAATGAGCTGCCAGATGAGGTGGTAAATGTGGGTTCTTTTTTAACATTTAAAAATAAATTGGACAGATACATGAATGGGAGGTGTACGGAGGGATATGGTCAGTGCGCAGGTCAGTGGGACTAGGCAGAAAATGGTTCGGCACAGCCAAGAAGGGCCAAAAGGCTTGTTTCTGTGCTGTAGTTTCTATGGTTCTATGGTTAAATGCTGCTTAATGCTAAACAGTTTTGATAGTTTCTTAGCAGAGGTAAGGCAGGAATTCATTCTGTGGAAATCCAACTCTTATATTTTCATTATTTCCTGATATATATTGCTTAACCAAATGTATCTGCCTTGGAATCCATCATGTTCACCCAGCACTGAATGTAACTTGCTGCAAATCTCTCAACCATGGCCCAGATTAATCCTTAGAGTTCTGAAACATACTCAGGTTTATTGGAATTGGACCTGGTGTGTCAATGCTCCATGTCATACACTAAAAAGCATGTCACCCAAGTAATTTAGCTATCTTGTCAGAATCTTCCTAGTAACACTTTCCACACAACAGCTGAATTCTTATCTGGGGCAGGTTATCAGCTGGCAAGAATGTTCATGACAGGCATGTCAGGTAACTGTATGTTGCAAAATTTCAGATGGGTTAAATTCTATCCCATGAGAGATCGCATATCAGTCAACTTCAAATAAAACCACATAAAGCTGACATATTTAGCTTTTTGTTCATAGCTTGTAACTCATTGAATATTAGTCAAATATGGTCCTGATAAAATCTTTCATTTTTGGCGGGGGAGGGTGTTTAAAAATGGCTTTAACAGATTGCATTTGCATGGCCTATCTACAGTCTTCTGCAGTATACCCACTGGTTAAAAGGTATTACGAATAATAAAAAGGATTAAAAGATAAAAATTGATGACACGAGACTGCTGATGCTGGATATCTAGCCAACTGGAGATAACTGGAGCTGGAGGAACACAGCAAGTCAGGCAGTACTTACGGTGGGAAAAGATTAGTCAACATGATCATAATCAGGCAAATGTTATGAAATTTATTGTTTTGTGGCATCAGTACATTGAACTACATAATAATGTTAAAAACTAATTAATAAAGTAGTACGAAAAGAGAGGAAAGAAAATATTAAAGTAGTATTCATGGGTTCAATGTCAATTCAGAAAACTAATGCCAGAGAGGAAGAAGCTGTTCCTGAAATGTTAAGTACATGTCTTCAGGCTCCTTACCACCTCCTTGATCGCAGCAATGAAAAGAGGGCACGTCCTGGGTAATGGGGTTTTCAATGATAGACTTTCATTACCCAGGTCCTGAACAATTCCAGCACCTCAAAGTCACCTACCTGTAATACATGGATTCTGTCTGCACATCTCCCTGCTTCTGCAAAGCAGTCAACATAATCAAAAACCCTACGTTCCCTGGGTATTCTCTCTTCTGACCCTCCTATAGGAATCCGAATCAGGTTTATTATCACCGGCATGTGTTGTGAAATTTGTTAACTGAGCAACAGCAGTTATACTATATACAGTTGAAGTCAGAAGTTTACATACACCTTAGCCAAATACATTTAAACTCAGTTTTTTCATAATTCCTGGCATTTAATCCTAGAAAACATTCCCTGTCTTAGGTCAGTTAGGATCCCTACTTTATTTTAAGAATGTGAATTGTCAGAATAATAGTAGAGAGAATGATTTATTTCAGCTTTTATTTCTTTCATCACTTTTCCAGTGGGTCAGAAGTTTACATACACTTTGTTAGTATTTGGTAGCATTCCCTTTAAATTGTTTAACTTGGGTCACACGTTTTGGGTAGCCTTCCACAAGCTTCTCACAGTAAGTTGCTGGAATTTTGATCCATTCCTCCAGACAGAACTGGTGTAACTGAATCAGGTTTGTAGGCCTCCTTGCTCGCACACGCTTTTTCAGTTATGCCTCAAAATTTTCTATCAGATTGAAGTCAGAAAATGATGTCAAGTCTGGTTCATCCTTGGGAGCAATTTCCAAACGCCTGAAGGTACCATATTCATCTGTACAAACAACAGCACGCAAGTATAAACACCATGGGACCACGCAGCCGTCATACCACTCAGGAATGAGACGCATTCTGTCTCCTAGAGATGAACCTACTTTGGCGCGAAAAGTGCAAATCAATCCCAGGACAACAGCAAAGGACCTTGTGAAGATGCTGGAGGAAACAGGTAGACAAGTACCTATATCCACAGTAAAACGAGTCCTATATCGACATAACCTGAAAGGCTGCTCAGCAAGGAAGAAGCCACTGCTCCAAAACTGCCATAAAAAAGCCAGACTACAGTTTACAAGTGCACATGGGGACAAAGATCTTACTTTCTGGAGAAATGTCCTCTGGTCTGATGAAACAAAAATTGAACTGTTTGGCCATAATGACCATCGTTATGTTTGGAGGAAAAAGAGTGAGGCTTGCAAACCGAAGAACACCATCCCAACCATGAAGCATGGGGTGGCAGCATCAATTGTAGGGGTGCTTTGCTGCAGGAGAGATTGGTGCACTTCACAAAATAGATGGCATTATGAGGAAGGAAAATTATGTGGATATATTGAAGCAATATCTCAAGACATCAGCCAGGAAGTTAAAGCTCGGTCACAAATGGGTTTTCCAAATGGACAATGACCCCAGGCATCCCTCCAAAGTTGTGGCAAAATTGCTTAAGGACAACAAAGTCAAGGTACTGGAGTGACCATCACAAAGCCCTGATCTCAATCCGATAGAAAATTTGTGGGCAGAACTGAAAAAACGTGTGCGAGCAAGGAGGCCTCCAAACCTGATTCAGTTACACCAGTTCTGTCTGGAGGAATGGATCAAAATTCCAGCAACTTACTGTGAGAAGCTTGTGGAAGGCTACCCAAAACATTTGACCCAAGTTAAACAATTTAAAGGCAAAGCTACCAAATACTAACAAACCGTATGTAAACTTCTGACCCACTGGGAAAGTGATAAAAGAAATAAATGCTGAAATAAATCATTTTCTCTACTATTATTCTGACATTTCACATTCTTAAAATAAAGTAGTGATCCTAACTGGCCTGAGACAAGGAATGTTTTCTAGGATTAAATGTCAGGAATTGTGAAAAACTGAGTTTAAATGTATTTGGCTAAGGTGTATGTAAACTTCTGACTTCAACTGTATATAATATAGAAGAAAAAGAAAAGAAATAAATAATAATAATGATAAGTAAATCAATTAGAGTTTATATATATTGAATAGATTAAAAATCATGCATAAAACAGAAATAAAATATATTAAAAAAGTGATGTAGTGTTCACAGGCTCAATGTCGACTCAGGAATCGGATGGCAGAGGGGAAGAAGCTGTTCCTGAATCACTGAGTGTGTGCCTTCAGGCTTCTGTACCCCTACCTGATGGTCACAGTGAGAAAAGGGCATGCCCCAGGTGTTGAGGGTCCTTAATAATGGACAATACCTTTCTGAGATAACGCTCTTTGGAGATGTCTTGGGTATTTTGTAGGCTGGTGCCCACGATGGAGCTGACTAGATTTACAACCCTCTGCAGCTTATTTCGGTCCTGTGCAGTAGCCCCAACCTCCTACACCAGACAGTGATGCAGCCTGTCAGAATACTCTCCACAGTACATCTATAGAAGTTTTCAAGTGTATTTGTTGACATACCAAATCTCTTCAAATTCTTAAAGAAGTATAGTCACTGTCTTGCCTTCATTATAACTGCATCGATATATTCGGACCAGGTTAGGTCCTCAGAGATTTTGACACCCAGAAAGTTAAAACTGCTCATTCTCTCCATTCCTGATCTCTCTATAAAGATCAGTATGTGTTCCTTCGTCTTACCCTCCCTGAAGTTCACAATCAGCTCTTTCATCTCACTGAGATTGAGTGCAAGGTTGTTACTGTGACACCACTCCACTAGTTGGTATACTTCGCTCCTATAAGCCCTGTCATCACCATCTGAGATTCTACCAACAGTGGTTGTATCATCAGCAAATTTATAGATGGTATTTTAGCTAAGCCTAGCCACACAGTCATGGGTTAGAGAGAGTAGGCTAAGCACACACCCCTGTGGTGCACCAGTGTTGATTGTCAACAAGAAGAAGATGTAATCACCAGTCCGCACAGATTGTGGTCTTCTGGTTATGAAGTCGAGGATCCAATAGCAGAGGGAGGTACAGAGGCCCAGGGTAACTGCTTAATCAGGATTGTGGGAATGTTGGCATTAAATGTTGAGCTATAGTCGATGAACAGCATCCTGACGTATGTGTTTGTGTTGTCCAGGTGATCTCAGGTCATGTGAAGAGCCATTAAGATTACAACAGCCATTAACCTATTGTGGCAATAGGCAAATTGCAATGGGTCTAGGTCCATGTTGAGGCAGAAGTTCAGTCTAGTCATGACCAACCTCTCAAAGCATTTCATCACTGTAAATGTGAGTCCTACTGCCCGATAGTCATTAAGGCAGCTCATATTATTCTTTTTAGGCACTGGTATAATTGTTCTCTTTTTGAAGCAAATGGGAACTTCCACCCATAGCAATGGGAGTTCGAAAATGCCTTTGAATACTCCTGCCAGTTGGATGGCACAGGTTTTCAGAGCCTTACCAGGTACTCGATCCGGACTTTCCGCCTTGTGAGGGTTCATCCTTCTTTAAAGACAGCCTAACACTAGCCTCTGAGACAGAGATCACAGGGTCATCAGGTGCAGCAGGGATCTTCACAGCTGTAGTTATATTCTCCCTTTCAAAGCAGGCATAGAAGGTATGGAGTTCATCTGGTAGTGAAGCAACACTGCCATTCATGCTTTGGGTTTCGCCTTGTAGGAAGTAATGTCTTGCAAACCCAGCCAGGGTTGTCATATATCTGATGTTGCCTCCAACCTCGGTCAAAATTGTCTCTTCACCTTGAAATAGCCCTCCGCAAATCCTACCTGGATTTCTGGTACAGACCTGGGTCTCCAGACTTAAATGTCACAGATCTAGCCTTCAGCAGATGACGTAACTCCTGGTTCATCCATGGCTTTTGGTTTGGGAATGTACAGTAAGTCTTTGTAGGCACACGCTCATCCACACAGGTTTTAATAAAGTTGGTAACAACTGCAGCATACTCATCCAGATTCGAAGGTGAATCCGTGAATATAGTCTGGTCCACCAATTCAAAGCATTTCTGTAAGTGCTTCTGTGCTTCCCTTGTCCATACCTTCTTTGTCCTCACTGCTCGTGCTAAAGTCTTCAGGATCTGCCTATACTCAGGGAGTAGAACTACAGCCAGGTGATCAGACTTCCCGAAGTGAGGGTGTGGAATAGCGCGGTAGGCATTCTTGATGGTGGTGTAACAATGGTCCAGTGCGTTGTTTCCTCTGGTATTGCAAGTGAACTGTTGATGGTAATTGCTTAGAGGTTTTTTCAGACTGGCCTGGTTAAAATCCCCCAGAATGATGGTGAAGGTGTTAGAGTGCGCTGTTTCGTGCATGTTGATCCCATTGCTCATATTATCTAAAGCCTGACTGGCATTGGCCTGAGGTGCAACGTATACCGCAACCAAAATGATCCTTGAAATCTCCTGCAACACACATCAAAGTTGCTGGTGAACGCAGCAGGCCAGGCAGCATCTCTAGGAAGAAGTACAGTCGACGTTTCAGGCCGAGACCCTTCGTCAGGACTAACTGAAAGAAGATATAGTAAGAGATTTGAAAGTGGGAGGGGGAGGGAGAGATTCAAAATGATAGGAGAAGACAGGAGGGGGAGGGATGGAGCCAAGAGCTGGACAGCTGATTGGCAAAAGGGATATGAGAAGATCATGGGACAGGAGGCCCAGGGAGAAGGAGGAGGGGGGGAAAACCCAGAGGATGGGCAAGGGGTATAGTCAGAGGGAGAAAAAGGAGAGAGAGAGAGAGAAAGCATGTGTGTATATAAATAAATAATGGATGGGCCTCCTGTCCCATGATCCTCTCATATCCCTTTTGCCAATCAACTGTCCAGCTCTTGGCTCCATCCCTCCCCCTCCTGTCTTCTCCTATCAGTTTGGATCTCCCCCTTCCCCCTCCCACTTTCAAATCTCTTACTAGCTCTTCCTTCAGTTAGTCCTGAAGAAGGGTCTCGGCCCGGAACATCGACAGTACCTCTTCCTAGAGATGCTGCCCGGCCTGCTGCATTCACCAGCATCTTTGATGTGTGTTGCTTGAATTTCCAGCATCTGCAGAATTCCTCGCGTTTGCGTCTGGAAATCTCCTGTGGTCAGCAAAAAGGATGGCATTTAACAACTGGACGTTCCAGGTCTGGTGAGCAAAATTGGGACAGCACTGTTATAAACATGTCATTCGGAATTGCTGCATCCGATACGGAAGGGGTTAACCAGGATTCCGTGAAAGAAAGGACACACTCGGTCCTAATGTCCTTCTGATTCAGCACCCTAGCTCTGAGATCATCGAATTTAATCATCAGAAACTGCACATTTGCTAGCAAGATAATCAGTATTGGGAGTTTAAAACTCCGTTTCCTTAAACGCAGTTGTATCTTTGAACTGCATCCACGTGTCCTACGTGGATTCCGGCAAGGAGTCTGTGCACAATCAGCATTGTTTCTGTCAGTTTTAAGCAGCGATAGTTCATTTAAATGCATTAAGACATCTTTGTTGACTGTACTGACCTTGAAAGCAGTTGTGATTTTTAGCTGCATCAGGCTGAAACAAGAATATTTAATCGTATCCATTGAGAGTTCTGCTGCTACACGAGTTCCCTCCAGGTGCCCCGGAAAATACAAAATACAAAAAAATACAGAAAATACAAAAGCTTGAAAACACGTATCTCCAGGTTCAAGAACAGCTTCTATCTGCTGTTAGAAGACTGGTGAATGATCCTCTAGAATGATAAGGATGGATTCTTGACCTCAAAATCTATCTCACCATGGCCTTCCACCATGACTGCTTCCCTGCACTAGACTTTCTCTGTAACTGAAACACATCATTCTGCATTTTTATTGCTTTCCCTTCTACTATCTTAATCCACTGAGGTGATGCAATGAGCCATATGGATGGCACGTAAAACAAAGTTTTCACTATATTCAGTACATATTGCAATAATACCAGACAATAATTTTTTCAAAAATGTTCCTTCCTCAGAATATTTCTTTATGATAGGCTTCTTGAGCTGATCACAAATATAATTTCAGACTACGTAGAAATTTAGAGAAACAAGAAATTAACTTTTGTTTAATATAATTGTGTAACAATGCTAACATCTTGCAATAGTTCAACTAAGCCAAAAGTGTTTTGTTGATGATTTTCATTTGTACTCAGTGTCTGAGGCTTCTCACTTACATAAGTATCCAACAAGTACTGGTGATGTGATGACACCTTTCTGATTTTATTAACCTCTTTTAGGCCGTTATTGCTCTGGTGAAACTTTGTTTAGCTTAGTTTACCACACCCTGCTATCAGAGACACCCTGTGTAATATTGTGAAATACTACCATCATTTCTTATCCGGACAGTATGAATGTGCACCTATTACTGTATAATATTACCATAATTTTTGCACTACCATCTTATCAGTGTGAACTTAGAAATCTTGTAATCTTTGATTTCTAAATTTTATATGTCTTTCTTTAAGGTAACTTAATTTTTTCTTTCTTCTCTTCTAATACTTGCATTTCTGCGTAATATAATGCTACTGTGATACTGTAATTTCCTTTGGGATCAATAAAGTATCTATCTAAATATTTATCTGATCAGCCAATATTCCAGTTACTCTGATATTATTTCTTCATGACTGCCATATCCTGGTGAAACCTTTCAACATGCTTGTGACTGAGAGCGCCAAGACTTTCAGGAAAAACAAATTGAAATGGGAATGCAGAAAATGAACCTTCAGTGACATGTTGCCTATTATGCTTTTGTATGCTTGAAGCATATCAAAAAGATGCACATAGTTTGGTGCTCTGCAGTTGCCAAGAAAATTTTCAGTAACATCCTTGAATGTCTTCCATGCAATTCTCTCTGGTCGCACTAGAGGTTCTTCGAGTTGCCTGTCATTGATGATCTGTTTAATTTGTGGAGCAACAAAAAACACTTTCCTTAATCTTGGCATCACTTCACTGACCAGTTATGAATTGAAACAACAAATACAGGCAATTTGAAAAAAAAGTGTGATATGGAAATTTCATGGTTATTTTTATGATCAGCAGTCTGAGATCCGTAAGATACACCCAAAAGTATTCAGGAAGAAAAGCCATCGTTGTCCAGTGTAATAAACCAATTTACTAATTTACAAATTAATTATATATGAGAATAGTGACTTCCCTCTTAATAGAGTTGCTTTAACCTCCTCAATGTGTGGTATTAATACTGTGTTTGCTTTGAGGGAATTAAAGACAATTTTTACAGTAGTTATCATAAATCCAATAAAGTAAATTTGATTCCTATGTATATTTTGTAACTTTAGGATGTGGACAGCAGAGAGGTATGTCCAGTAGTGAATCATGGCATTTACAGGTCTGCCTTCACAGTAGATAGTCTTCTTTATGTTTTCTTCTTTCTACTTAATAATTTATATTAATGTTTGAGGGAATTACTTTAAGCATTATAAAATTAATACTGCTTGCTGTACATCTATCTTTAGTTCAAGGAAATTGCAAGCGGTCAAATGCAAGTTTAATACAATAATCATCAAAACAGCAAATGAACAAAAAATTGCTGTCAGTGTTCTGCCAAATTTGTTGAACATTTGAAATTTTATCTAAGTTTTTCAGACACAATTGAAATTTTGTACAAAATGGCAGGTTAAAATGATGCTGGCTTTAAAGTTTTGGATCAATTACAGATCAGACAGGTTGCTTACATGGCAAGGAATAACTTCTCCTTCATGCTATTTTTCCAACCATGAGATTAAAGGAATCACATTTACACCAACAGAAAGCTTTCAAGTTTTAATTAACATCTTCTAGAAGTAGTACTTGTACAAGGAACCCCAACTTGACTCTTTATCAGGAAGGGCAATAGTTTGGCAGCTTAATTTCCAAGCCATCTCTTTGATTCTTTTGTAAGCCTAGCAAGCGCTTTAATTCAAGCCCAGCTTCTTATCAAGCCAGTACAGGTTTTTACCTTTGGCATTTATCAAATATTTCTTTGCTCAACTATTCTTACAACTCAATTTAACTTCAATTCATTGAACATATGAGCGACTTGTATCTTGCAAAGACAGAAAACAACTATAAGACTGATGGACAGGAAAGTAATTGTTTGCATGCTTAAGTTTAAGTGTGAGATAATCTATAGGGCAAATTGTGGTACCAAAGTAAATTAGGGTTAATGATATTGAATCCAACATCAAATCCTTTACTCCACAACTTTGATTATTGCAACTTTTGCAAACACCAATGTGGGAGTTATCTCAGTCAGCTGGGATTTCTTGCTGTCATTAAACATCTTGTATATCTTGTTATCTTCTGTTACATTCCCTGCTCTTTTTCAGTATAATTCATGAATAATGCACAGTGGAATCACATTTCCAAAACTTTAAGCTTCTTCAAAAGACCCTTTTTTTGTGAACTGCGTGAAAGCAACACACACTCCGCAATCCAACACTTGCATAATCCTTTTGTAAAACGTTATTGGTTAAAGAAGAGGATCTGTGCTGAATTGAAAAGTTGAAAATCAATTTAAGTTGCACAATGAAAGCTGATCATTATTTCCAATATAATTAATCCTCTCCCCTACGCTAACAATAATACAGCACAGAATAGGCCCCGGCAGCCCTACCCACCCTACCCAACAACCCCCAACTTAAACGTAGCCCAATCATGGGAAAATTTACAATGACCAATGGTCTTACCATTGGGTATGTCTTTGGGCTGTAGGAGGAAGCTAGGCCACCTGGAGGAAACCCATGTAGTCACAGAGAGAACGTACATATTCCTTTCAGACAGAGGCAGGAATTGAACCTGGGTCTCCTGCACTACCTTGCCACCCTACTAATACATGCCACCCAGTGTTACAGCAAAATCTGTATTCAGAAGTTAAAATGAAGTAGTTTGCATTTATCAGAAAGATATACATTACTAATCAACCAATCCACTTATACTTTATACATTATTGTCACCAAACAATTGATACTAGAACGTACAATCATCACAGCGATATTTGATTCTGCGCTTCGTGCTCCCTGGAGTACAAATCAATAGTAAATATTAAAAATTTAAATTATAAATCATAAATAGAAAATAGAAAAGGGAAAGTAAGTTAGTGCAAAAAAACCGAGAGGCAGGTCCGGTTATTTGGAGGGTATAGCCCAAATCCGGGTCAGGATCCGTTCAACAGTCTTAGCACAGTTGGAAAGAAATTGTTCTCAAATCTGGCTGTACGAGTCTTCAAGCCCCTGAGCCTTCTCCCGGAGGGAAGAGGGACGAAAAGTGTGTTGGCTGGGTGGGTCGTGTCCTTGATTATCCTGGCAGCACTGCTCCGACAGCGTGCAGTGTAAAGTGAGTCCAAGGACGGAAGATTGGATTGTGTGATGTGCTGGGCTGTGTTCACGATCTTCTGCAGCTTCTTCTGGTCTTGGATAGGACAACTTCCATACCAGGTTGTGATGCACCCTAGAAGAATGCTTTCTATGGTGCATCTATAAAAATTAGTGAGGGCTTTAGGGAACAGGCCAAATGTCTTTAGCTTTCTCAGGAAGTAAAGGCGCTGGTGGGCCTTCTTGGCAGTGGACTCTGCATGGTTGGACCAAGTCAGGTCATTTGTGATATTGATCCCGAGGAACTTAAAGCTTTTGACCTGTTCCACTTGTGCACCACCGATGTAAGTTGGGTCGTGCGGTCCACTACTCCTTCTGAAGTCAACAACCAATTCCTTTGTCTTGACGTTGAGGGATAGGTTATTGTCTTCGCACTATGCCACCAGGTTCTTAATTTCCTCTCTGTACTCAAACTCATCATTACCCGAGATACGGCCTACAATTGTGGTGTCATCAGCAAACTTGTATATTGAGTTCAATGGAAATTTGGCTACACAATCATGGGTGTACAGTGAGTACAGCAGAGGGCTGAGTACACAGCCTTGTGGGGCACCGGTGCTCACAGTGATTGTAGAGGAGAGTTTGTCCTTTATTTTTACAGCCTGGGTCCTGTCTGTGAAGAAGTTGAAGATCCAGCTGCAGATCTGAGTGATAAGGCCCAGGTTCCAGAGCTTGGGAATCAGTTTATTTGGAATGATGGTATTAAAGGCAGAGCTGTAATCAATGAAAAGGAGCCTTACATATGCGTCTTTATTCTTCAGGTGTTCTAAGGAGGAATGTAGGACCAGAGAGATGCCATCTGCCATTGACCTGTTGCTCTGGTAGGCGAATTGCAAAGCGTCGAGGTTGACTGGTAGGCTGTGGTTGATGTGTGCCATAACCAATCGCTCGAAGCACTTCATAGTAATTGATGTCAGAGCCACAGGTCGATGGTCAATCAGGCATGCCACCTTGCTCTTCTTCGGCACTGGTATTATCGTTGCCTTCTTAAAACACCAGGAGATCTGAGACTGAAGCAAGGAGCAGCTGAAGATGTCAGCAAGCATTCCAGCTAGCTCGCTTGCACAGGCCCGGAGAACCCATCCCGGGACGCCATCTGGGCCCGTCGCCTTCCTTAGATTTATCTTCAGGAAGGCCCTTCTAACGTCCTCCTCGGTGACGATGAATCTCGATGCCACCAGGTCCGGTTCATCCGGAGGGAGCGGGACACTCCTCTTCTGTTCAAATTTTGCGTAGAACACGTTAAGTTCGTCAGGAAGAGAAGCACCACAGTTATTGATATTCCCAGCCTTTTCTTTGCGCCCAGTGATCTCATTTAGACACTGCCATAGTCTACCGGCATCCCTCTGGTCAGCTTGTGCTTCCAACTTGGCTCGATATTGCCTCTTGGCGCCCTTAATGGCTTTCCGGAGTTCACGCCTTGATTCCATCTAGCGACTGATATCCCCGGACCTAAAAGCCGCAGCTCTAGCTTTCAAAAGGGACTTGACCTCATAATTCATCCAAGGTTTCTGGTTAGGAATACCTGGATCGTCTTGCAAGACACACAGTCCTCCGTGCATTTCCAAATAAAGTCCGTGACAGCTGAGGCGTACTCATTGAGGTTAGCTGCCGAGTCCTTGAATACTAACCAGTCCACTGATTCAAAACAGTCACGGAGGACCTCATCCATTTCCTCCGTCCAACGTGACACTACTTTTGACACCGTGACCTCCTGCTTCAGTTTCTGTTTGTAAGCCAGGAGCAGGAGTACGGCCTGATGGCCCGATTTTCTGAAGTGAGGCCGTGGGACGGAATGGTAGGCGTCCTTGACTGCTGTGTAGCAGTGATAAGTATATTCGGGCCTCTACTGGGGCAGGAGACATGTTCGTATAACTTTGGCAGCACCTTCCTGAGGTGGCCTGGTTAAAATCCCCGGTTGTAATGAGCAAAGCCTCCTGATACCTGGTCTCAAGTTCACTGATGTTGGCATACAGTATGTTCAGAGCACACTCCACATCTGCCTTGGGGGAATGTAGACCACTTGCTCCTTCCTTCACTTTTTTTCCTTTAGATGGTTGTTCAAATCTTGCACTTATAGCACTTTTACCATCTCTTTCTGAGTACCCGGAGGTCCTTCGAGCCAATTTTCAAAAAGTAGTCTTGCATTACTACATCTTTCACATGATCATGGCATTGCAGGAATTGGAGTAGCTATTTTGCACAAGTAAGATCCCACTAACAGTAATCCAATATTGACAGGGTAGTTGGCTTTAAATATGTCATGATTTATGGGTAGAGATTAAGAATGGTAACAGATATAATGTGTCAGCTTTTCCTCAGATTAGTGGTACAGATTTTTCCACTCAGACTAGAGAGTGTAAAAAATCCATACCCCTAATTTGAGGGAAAGCTGACATGTTATCTCACTTGTCCAAGTGTAAAAAATTCTAAGAAAGAATATGCTGGCATTGGAGAGAATACAGAGGCGGTTTACGAGAATGACCCCTGGTACAATAATGTAAATGTATGAAGAGCACTTGCAGCCTTTTGGCCTGTACTCACTAGAATTTAGAAGAATAAGGGGGGGGATCTCATTGAAACCAACAGAATACTGAAAGGTCTAAATATAGTGGACATTGAGAGGATGTTTTGAATAGTGGAAGGCTCTAGGACCAGAGGGTTATAGCCTCAGAAAATAGGGATGCCCCTTTAGAATAGTAGTAAGGAGGAGTTTCTTTAGCCAAAGGTAAATCTGTGGAATTCATTGTCACAAGTGGCTGTGAAGGCCAAATTATTAGGTATATTTAAAGCAAAAGTTAATAGGCTTTGGATTTGTAAGGACTCTAAAGATTATGGGAAGAAAGCTATGAAAATGGGGTTGAGAGGGAAAATATTTCATCCATGATCAAATGGTGGAGCAGACTTGATGGGCCGAATGACTTAATTCTGCCCCTTTGACTTACGGTCTTACGGTCAACGGCCATGCCCTCGCAAACACAGAAATCACATGCAGTCCTTAAATAAAACTGTGCAATTTATGTAGTGTTTTAATGTAGAATAAAGTCTTCAGATGAGAATGAAAAAAATGAATGAAATACTTAGAAAGAAGTCAAAAGTTAAGGCCTTAATTGTCTAACTCAGTACCTCGGTTTCATGTCTCCTCTGAAAGACAGTTCCATCAGGAGTGCCACACTGCACTAGAGTACTTGTTTGGAATTTTAAGCTCACTTGCCTGGAGTGGGTCTCAAAATCAGATCCCAGAGATCTGAGTATTACCAAATCTTGTTTCCCACAAAGCTCTGTGAAGCTTGGGTGGAAAAGAATAGCTTCTGCCAACAAAGGTGGCTTCTAATGGAGAAGGGTGAGAGGCAGTGTCAATCACAGCCCTAGCTGAAGTCTGGCACTTCTTCGACTGTGATGCTGCTGCAAGCAAAAGGACACCGATGTCACGTAATGTAGAGAGGAGGTGGGATGGAGACTAATTGGGGCGCTCACAAGCTAAGGAAGTCAGGGGCCTCTGGTAGAAGTGAGGGGAGGAGGGGCTGCAGATGAAAGATCTAGAGCCAGGGGCAAGAGGGGAATGTGAAGTGGGAGAAGGCGGCGCTTAGGATGGTTAAATACACCTAACGGTGACTCCTCTGCTTGCATCTTCAGAAACAGCTCTATTTCCATCTTTAGTATCTCTAGTTTTCCTTTTCAGGGTTCTTTTGAAGACCCTGACCTGGAGTTACACGCTGACTACGGTTCTTTGCGGGAATGGGACCTGCTCTCGGGGTTTCTCTGTTAGCCATTGCTCAGCATGCCCAGAGCTCGGCCTAAGAGCTCTGCTCACCTTCAGAGGACCAGGTTTTCGAGGCTCTGCAGACAGGGGGATCGGAGGTTGGTATCCCAGCAGAAGACCAGCGTGTCGTGGGAGATGGGAGATCTAAGGCTGCGTGCCCAGAGACCCTGAGATCTTTGGGCACAGAGCTTGGAAAAAGCAATGCAAAGGACTTCAGACATCATAAACCAGCGAGTTGTTTGTTAGATCTCCCCTCTTGCTGTGAAGTGGTGACATCTCTTTCTCCCTTATTAGGGAGAGAGAGAGAGCCTGTGGTATGTCAAATACCGGGTGAACAATGTAGTCTTTGGAGTACTGCAAGTCTGTGTCTTTGCTGCTGCCTTGCTCACACTTTTTTTTGCCAGTGGGGGGGAGGGGGATCGTTGCTCGCTGCTGTTTACATGCAGGAGGGAGGGGAGCTGGTGGGGACTTTGGGGTTCTAACATTTAACTGTCGTTCATTCTTTGGGGGCACTCCTCTGTTTTTGTGGATGGTTGCGAAGAAAAAGCATATCAGGATATTTATTGTCTACATTTCTCTGACAATAAATGTACCTTTGAAACTTTTGACAGAATGGGAGTGAGTGAGGATGTCAACAGAAGGAGGAGGCTTGAGCTCCATAGGAGAACCAAGAAGAAAAGGTACACAATGTGACTTCTCATAGTGAAAGAGCCATGCATAGGATTGTTAAATCTTGATGTCCTTGGAATACCCGACAACAAGCATTCCAGGGATATGTCGTCCAATATTCACAGAGAGCAGTGCCAGCAATGTGTGCAATTTGCAACAAATTTGTATCAGTTCAGCTCATAAAAGGAAGTGCCTGGTCAAATTTCCAAAGTGAAATGATGCTGACAAGGTCTATTAACATTCACACAATTAGCACTAAGTGATTGAATGCAAATGGCCTGGTGCAGTCAGCTCTTTTACCTTTGCTTGTAAATGAGGTGGAAGTCATTAAAAGACTAGAACTTATTTGTGCTGCATAGTTGTACAGCTAGTAATAAGAATCAGAATCAAGTTCAAAATCATTGGCATATATCGTGAAATTTGTTAACTTTGCGGCACCAGTACAATGCAATACATAATAACAGAGGAAAGGCCTATGAATCACTGTAATCCTGTAGGCGACGCGGCATGGCAGCAGCGGCCTTTCGGATCTGGTGTTACTTTAAATTAATTTTTAATCTAAATTTAAGGCACAACTTTTTGATTAAGGCACATGGATAACAGGGCGACTCAGTGTAGTTTTTGTATTGTTTCATGTAGCACCATGGTCCTGGAAAACTCCGTCTCATTTTTATTATGTTCTGTACCAAGAGTTATGGTTGAAATGACAATAAAAAGTGACTTGTCTTGACTTGAAGTGGATATGGATATCTATCTATATATCTATAAATATATTATATTTAAATTAAATAAGTGGTGCAAAAATAAAAATAAGAAGTGTTTATAGTGTTCACGAGTGCAATGTCCATTCAGAATCAGAGGGGAAGAAGCTGTTCCTGAATCACTGAGTGTGTGCCTTCAGACTTCTGTACTTCCATCCTGATAGTTGCAATGAGAACACGGCATGTCCTGGCGACGTGCGCTGCGCGCTGCCTTTTTGAGGCATCGCTCCTTGAAGATGTCCTGGATACTACGAAGGCTAGTGCTTACGATGGAGCTAACTACGCTTACAACTCTCTGCAGCTTCCTTCAATCCTGTGGAAATGCCACCCAACCCTCACCCCCATACCAAACAGTGATGCAGTTAGAATGCTCTCCACGGTACATCTGTAGAAATTTTTGAGTGTTTTAGGTGACATAACAAATCTCCTCGAACTTCTAATGAAATGTAACTCCTGTTGTGCTTTCTTTGTAGCTGTATCGATATGTGGGGTTCAGGTTAGATCCTCAGAGATATTGACACCCAGGAACTTGAAAAGCTACTGCTTCACTGTGCCAGTGATCCTGAGCACTGGAGTTTTTCCTGTGACTGTATGAGGTGTCCTCTAGGTGTTCTGGTTTCCTCCCACATTCCAAAGCTGCCCAGGTTGGTAGATTAATTAGTCTGTAAGTGAGTGGTAGATCTCAGGAGTTGATGGAAATCATCCATTTATATTTAGATTATGTTTTTCCTGTAAATACTGCTTATCTGACACTATGTACATGTGATGCTGCTGCAATACACTTTACATTGCACCTGCGCATATATGTACTTTTGCACGTGACAATATATGTCACCTTACATTTGAAATGGAGGAGGAAGACAATGTGAGAATAAGGTGAATTAGTTCTCGATGCCCCTGTAGTCTCATTTGGCCAATAGGTCTGCTTCTGTGCTCTGCCACTCTGTGATTATGATTTGAAATATAGGTACTTCCGCCATCACATGACAGTTATGTTCCTGGAAAACCTCACAATATAGAAAAATGTGTTATAACACAGCAAGCAGTAGCTGCTTTCAAAGCACAGGTTTAAGTAGGTTTTCTCGACCAACCTATGTGGCTGCATAAATCAACTAGGATTTCCTAATCTGTTGATGATGGTATAACCAATTCTCATTACGGAAACACACATTATAACAAGACCATACATACTTTTAATATCAAATAACATTGAACATAGCAAGCCATAAAGATATTCTTGCAGCTATCATGATACAGAAAGTTAATCTGCCCAATAGGTCTATGCAGTGTCTCAGGAGAACGATCTCACTCACTCCATTCCCCATCTTCTTATATAGCCCTGCACCTTGTTGCAAACACCCATCAACTCCCTTTTGATTCTTTTGCAATTAACTGAAGCTAGCTCACAGTAGCCATTTGAACTTCCAGTATATCTTAGGATTTAGAGCATCAAGAGGAAATCTACACAGGGCCAGGGAGAACATGTGAAATCCACATAGACAAATCTAGAGATCAGGATCAATCCCTGGTTGATGAAACTGTCAAACAGCGGCACTAACTGTTGCACTACTATGCTAATCTACTTACAGTCAACCAAGTTTTACCCGGGGAAGCAATGGCTAATACCAGAGGACATCCTTTTAAGGCGAGTGGAGGAAAGCTTAGAGAACATGTCAGAGGTAGATCTTTTACACTTTGTAAAGAGGTAGGTCTTTGTAAGTAAGTGAGTTTTTCACATAGTAAGTGAGTGGAACACAATGCTGGGGATAGTGGTAAAGTTCAAAGATAAAAGTACACTTATCATCAAAATATAGAATCCTGAGATTTGTTTTCTCCACAGACAGCCATGAAACAAAGAAAACCATGTAACCCTTTAAAAAACCCCTCCCATGCATAAAAAAAAACAAATTGAGTAAATGGCAATGAGAACAACAACCTCCCCTCCCCCCATGCGCAAAAGAACTACAAATCGCACAAGGCTGATACTTTAGTGGCATTTAAGAAACTATAAAATGGATGAAAAAAAAATGGAGGGTTATGGGCTGCCTAGATTGGGATTAGATTGGTCGTTGAGTAGGTTAATCATTGGCACAACCCCATACCCCCCAAAGGTCCTTACTTTACTGCATTGTTTTATGTGCTATGTTCTAATGATCATTTTTGACTCCAGGGAAATCACATTTTCAATCAAATCATATCAAAGCAAAATAGTGTCAATGTTAGAAATCAAAAATATAGAACAAATAAAATCCTGGAAATACTCAATAGGTCAGGCAGCACCAGTAGAGGGAGTTCATGTTTCAGATCAATTAACTTTCATGATGACTAGCTGAAGGTCATTCACCTGAAATATAGGAACTTCAGAACCCTAAGGATGAGGCCATTCGGCCCCTTCAGATTAATCTACCATCGAACAAGATTGCAACTGACTCCATGTCACAAACCCACTCTCCCTCAATCCCAATTTCTAGATTATCCTGAATTCTGCAAAAAAATCTATTTATTTCAACACCAAATGCTGAGCAACTACAAGTCTCAGTGGATAAAGAAAACAGAGATTCATAACCCTCAAACTGAAGGGATTCCTCCTCATCCCAGTCCTATACATCTATCCATGTAATGTAGTCCTAACCCTCCAGTCAGGGGAAGACATCTCCCAGTGACAAGAATGCCCCAATGTTCCTCCCTCCTCAGACGCTGCCTGACTTCCTAAGCATTTCCATCCCTGTCTGTTTACATTTCTGTGCTTACCTGTGTAAGCAAATTGGACGAGATCCCAGAGTGCAGTGGGATCTATCCCCTCCATTTTGATTTCCTCTTGTTTTGCTTCACAAACATCACTTGTGAACATGGCAGCAAAATAGTCTGAAACAGCACTAAGAACGAGTCTGTAAAAACAAATTACAACAAGAAGTGAGCTAAATTAATTCATTTTTAACTGGCTGTGAGGATTTAACTGAAGTAATCCACTGCTTCAAAACAAAACTTAAAAGGCACAACTCTGAGACTATAAAGTCTTTCAGAAAATTGTAACCTTTATTAAGAAATAATGTGACTGGTTATTAAGATAATAACATTTCCATTTACCATGATAATCATCAAGCCATATTTACTTCATGTATCCAAGATGTACAGCATGCCTGGAAATTTGATGGCATTAAGTACTTATGCAATAAAACAAACAAGATTTAATCTGGAGTAAATCACATATAAATACATTTTCAGGTTAAGATGTCAACTTTGATCAACAATTCTTGCTGGGAAGAACTTTCATGGCTCCAGCATAATTTCTGCATTAAGAACACAGAGGATGCTGTCTGAGTGGAGTTTGCCTGTTCTCCTTGCGACCATATGCACTTTCTCCAGATGCAGATTGTAGATTAAGTAGCTATAGACTCTTTGTGGTTGAGTTGTAGAATCTGGGGGAAGGGGGGGGGATGGTTGTTAATGGAAATTATAGGAAAATAAAATGGCTCAGGGTAGTATTAATCAAAAAATGAGTGTTTGATAGTCAACAGGGACTCAATGGGTCAAAGGGCATAATCACTGATCTGGTGCTCTCTATGACTCAGAAACATAATTCCCCTGTTCAACACTAACCATGAAGTGTTGCAGGGGATGTTTTAGTGGACAATCCCAGGGCAAATGACCTTAAAGGTACCGTGCTGAGTAGCTATAGTGTCTTAGAATCAGTCAGCGAGGAAACAGGCCCTTCAGCTCAAAAGGTCCATACCAACCAAGAATCCCATCCAAGCTGGTCCCAGCTGCCTATAATCACCCCGTATCCTTCTAAACTTTTCCTACACATCTAACTCTCCAAATTATTGCTGGATGATGCAGCTTGAAGGACTTGAGGAATTCCATGCCATATCTCAATAAATAAATAAAAGTGCCTTTTAAATGTTGTTATTTGCCTGTCACAGCCACTTCCTCTTACAGCTCATTTCATATACATACAACCTTCTTTTGTAAGAAATGTTGCCTCTCAAATTTCAACTGAATCGCAGTTCTCTTTTTCACGATTTCACTATCCTGGGCAAAAGATTGTGTGAATTCACCCTATTCTATAACTCCACATGATTTTGTACACCTCAGTAAGGTCATTCCTCAGTCTTCTATGCCTCATGCCTTCATTTCTCAGTTTCATGACTACCCTACCCAGCCTGCTGCTCTGCTCCTCACCACATCCCTAATTTTCAGGAGAGCTCCTGATCTCCCTGTTGTCTACACACTCTATCACTTGTTCACAAAGTGCCACCCTGCTTCCCTCCACCTTCCCGATCAACTCACGTCAAACCTCAGGCTACATGGAGGAAGGAAGGCAGAAAAAAAGGGAAGGAAGGGAGAGAGGGAGGGATAGAAGGGGGTAGGGAACTGAGAATTGGTGTACTGAACAGAAGCGTTCCTGTGCAGGTCTGGCGAAGAGCTTTAAAAAACAGGAAGTTTTTCAATGGGAGTTGTCGATTGGAGAGGGAGACTGAGATTCGGAGTACTGTGCAGATGCAACAGAAGCATTCCCTCGCAGGTCCAGTGACAAGCTATATAAAGCCAGTCTTTATAAAAGAGAGATATTGCCTAGCAGAGTGGTCATTGTGGGAGCAGTTGTCCTCGGAGTAGTCTGAGTCAAAGTAGCAAGACTTTGGCGGGTAGAGGTGGAGGCAATTTAAGTAGGTAAGTTCATTCCTTATTTCTTATCTCTTTCTCTCTGAGTTAACTCTTGAGAGAATAGAGGGTACATCCGCACTTCCAGTGTTCTGTTCTGGGTGTCGGATGCGGGATTTCCAGGAGACTTCCAGCCCTCCCGATGGCCACAGCTGCATCAGGTGCATGGAGATGCACTTCCTTAGAGACCGTGTTAGGGAACTGGAGCTGCAGCTCGATGACCTTGGGCTTTTTAGGGAAAGTGAAGACATGATAGTGAATATGTGGAACGCTCTGCCATCGACAGTGGTGGAGGCCAAGTCCGTGGGTATATTTAAGGTGGAATTTAATCATTTCCCGATCGGTCAGGGCATCAAAGGATATGGTGAGAAGGCAGGTGTATGGTGTTAAGAGGGATCCAGGATCAGTTATGATGGAAAGGCAGAACAGACTTGATGGGCAGAATGGCCTAATTCTGCTCCTACGTCTTCTAGTCTAAATTAAAGGGCATGTCTTCTGCCTCATAAATAAGCAGCTAGTAACTTTATATAGGAGCCCCAAACAAGACCCAGTTGCATAATGATTTTTATCAACTTGCCATTGCTGTTGTATCACACTGAGACCATTGCGTACAGGTTTGGGGGAAGAGTTAGAAAGCTTAAAAGGGATCTGAGAAAGAAATTTTGCCACTCAGAAGTTGGCTCAAATTGGAATGCACTACTGAGATGATGGTGGAGGCAAAGTCTTTCACAGCGCCATGGTAATATAGCGCAACACTATTACATCGGAGTTCAGAGTTCAATTTCGGCATAGTCTGTAAGGAGTTTGTACATCCTTCACATGGCTGCATGGGTTTCCTCCAGGTGCTCCACTTTCCTCCCACTGTCCAAAGATATACTGGTTAGTAGGTTAATTTGTCATTGTAAATTCTCCTGTGATTTAGTGGTGTAAATATAATGGGTTGCTGGACGCCACAGCTCATTGGGCTCGAAGGGCCTGTTCTGTGCTATATATCTAAATAAAATAAATAAATCAATAAATTTAGAGGTATCAGGACAAGTATTTGAATGACTAAGGTATAGAATCCTACAGTAGATGTGAAATAGGATTAGTATATATATGAGTTATATGGACATAGTGAATGGAAGGGCTGGTTATGTGCTCTGTGAATCTATTGCATCACACACCCTAAAATGCAATGGAATTTTCAGGTGATGTTACCTCCACTTGTGCAGCAACATTAAAGTTCCACAAATAATATTCCTGTTGATTAAAACACCAAAGTGAACAACTAACTAAGTACAAACAACGGGGCCAATTTCTATTATTCCTCTTACTGACAGCTAAATAGAGGTTAAAGTGATGACCAGAATCATAAACCCTTTTGAGTTATGCTTCCGATCGATGTTGTTTTCGTCGCTGTTGGCACCATTCCTTCAGCTAAAATTCACTTCATCCCTAAAGTTAAGATTTCATCCACTTTTGCATAGTCACTGGAATATCACAAGATTTTAATGTGGGCTATGTGGACAAAATGCATAAGCTAATTTAAAAATCTATCAAAATCTATTTTCTGTTATACAAAAGGAAATCACTGTGCCAAAATCTGAAGTAACATTTCTATTTCAATAATATAAATCAAAAATGCTTTAAATACTCCACAAGTCAGTCAGCATCTATGGGAAGTGAAACAATTAATATTCTGGGTCAAAGACCTTTATTAATAAAGTTCAAAGTAAATTTATTATCTAAGTTCATAAATGTCACATCCAACCCTTAGATTTGTTTCCATGCGGCGATACTCGGTAAATCCAATAACCATGATAGAATCAACAATAGACCACACCCAACAGTGCGGAGAACCAGTGTGCAAAGATAAAAGGAAGGAAATAATAACAACAAATAAATAAGCAAAAATATCAAGAACATGAAATGAAGAGTCGTTGAAAATGAGCCCATTGTTTGTGGGAACAGTTCAATAATGGGGCAAGTGAAGCTGAGTGAAGTTATCCACTTTGGTTCAAGAGCCTAATGTTTGAGGGGTAGTAACATTTCCTGAACCTGGTGGTGTAAGTCCTGAGCCTCCTGTACCTTCTTCCTGATGGCAGTACTGAGAAGAGATCATGACTTTGGTGGTGGAGGCTGCTGATCATGTATGCTGCTTTGCTGCAACAACCTCCTTGTAGATGTGCTCAATGGTGGGAAGGGATGTATCTGTGGTGGACTAGGCCATATCCACTAATTTTTGTACGATTTCCATTCAAGGATATTGGTGTTTCCATACCTGGCTGCAATGAAGCCAGTCAATATACTTTGCACTACACATCTATAGAAGTTTGTCAAAGTTTTAGATGTCATGCTAAAATCTTTGCAAACTCCTAATGAAATTGAGGTGCTGCTGTGATTTCTTGGCAATTGCACTTACGTGCTGGGCCCAGGACAGGTTCTCTGAAATGATAACACTGAGGAATTTAATATTGCTCTCCAGGCTGATCCCCTGATGGGGACTGGTTCACATACCTCTTGAAGTCAATAATCAGCTCCTTGGTTTTGCTAACAATAAGTAAGAGGTTGTACATTAAATCTGTTTCACCTTCCACAGATGCTGTCTTACCTGCTGAATGTTTCCAGCATTTTCTGTTTTATTTTACACTTACTTAATTTGATTCCTTTGATTTCCATTTCTACTTTGATACTGCCTCAATGTTGTTTAAAAACAATGAAGAATAAAATAAATTAATATACTGAAAATTGAAGATGATTTAAAATTTTCATTACTCTCAAACATAAACCATTAACCAGAAAACGTCTCATATGACACATGAAAAGTAAACTTTCAAAGTCTCTGCATGAAACAGTTTCCATAGTACATGATGAGCATCCACTTCTGCAATATCAAATTCAAGCCAGCTCCTGTAATATTAAATTCAAACATCAAATGTACTGTATTATATTCTTTCCTATGAATGACAAAGCTAGCTTCCTTTCTCTCTCTCTCTACTTTCAGTGATTCTGCTTTATATCAGTCTTTTATGTCAGTCTTATGTGTTTTATATGCTATTCATTAAAATACAGTTCCCATATCAAGAGATTTTTATGTTATTTTCCTACTTATAGGCAAAATCAGCCTACGGATGACTGTAGAGATGGAGGATTAAAAATCTTAAGGAGTGATGGACAATAAATAGAAAGAATGTAGACTTGCTGAAAGCACGGCGCAGATGCTTTGAAAAATGCTGGGGCAGGACTGTCTAAAAGATCGGAACAATAGGTTTTTTTTTTACACAGATCACAGGCAGTGAATTGCGAGAATCAAACCAGTTTCATTTTTGTGGAGAACATATGTATAGTTGTGTAACTGATGGCAATATTCAAATTAAGGTGGCTAAAATCATTGTGTGCGTGTGCGTGCATGTGTATGTGTGAGAGAGAGAGAGAGAAGATTAGCAAAGCCCTGAAGAAGTAAAGAGATCAGTGTAGGATTTTAAAATAGTTATGTTATAGACTTTGCCTATGGGAGTGAAGGACATAATCAGTTTGACATGTCGGCCATACCCTCCTACTCTGCATTTTGCAATTCCCACATTCTTTCATCTGGGTTCATTTGTCAGTGGTCTCATTCTCCACTACTCCCATTCACTCAATGACCAAATAAACGTGTTTACAGCTTATCATTATGATCACCACAATCAAAGACACCCCTTCGCCTATACTTCCTGTGGCTTAATAACTTTCTCTTGTCTCCATCCCAGTTCTGACAAAACTGTCTTCAACCTGAAAAAACTGACCCTATTTCTTTCCCCGCACATAACCTGCTGAGTATTGTCCCCACTTGAGCTTTCGTTGTACTGTTTTTGTTATTTTCATGATACATTTCGGTCATTCAGCCCAACAAGCCAATGCTAGCTTCTCCTAGAGCAATCCCATCAGTCACATTCCCTATTCTTTCCTATAACTTTACAAGTTATTCCCTTCCAGGTGCCTATTCAATACACATATCACTACACAATATTCAATATAACCCTGTTTCTACCACCATTACAGGCACTGAAATCCTGATATGTAACTCCTCTGTTGAATACCCCATCTTCTAGCCTCATATTTGTACTATTATACCAACATTTTAAATCCATGTCCCTAGTCTTTGAACCATTAGTAAAGGAAACAGCCACGTAACCCACTCATGATCATGAGTACCTCTATCAAATCTCTTCACCACCATAATCTCAGGCTTAGGTTCAGATACATACATGAACAGTTACACAAGGGCATGTCCTGGATGTTACTAGAAGTGTTTGAGGCAGGTACAACAGTATCATTTAAGAAGCAATTGAAGAGGTACCTGGAGGAGCAAGGCTTGGAGGGATGTGGGTTGTACACTGTAATTTGGGAATCAGTGTCCACATTGACTGGGTGGGCCAAAAGGCACTTATCACTTCTACATTGCTGTATGATGGCACATTGCCTGGACCAATGGGCTTTACTTATAAAGGAGATATTGGATAGGTTGGGCTTACTCACACTGGAACCTAGAAGGTTGAAAAGTGATCTCAAGAAGACTTATAAAATTATGAGTATAGGTAAGATAGATATTCAGAACATCTTTGTGGTATGCCTATCCTGAAGAAGGTTAAATTTTCTCTTCAAAAGAAGTTCAGTGAGACCCTCTCTCACTGATCCCCCTCTGTGACCTCTGCTGTTTTCCAAATCATCATTCACAAGTGCACCCAGACTCACTCCCATCCCCTTCTAGTTTGTTCTCCTTCCACTCCCCCTACCACCTTATTTTAGCATCTCCCCCTTTCCATTTCTATCCTGTCCTGATGAAGAGTCTTGGTCCAACACATCACCTGCTTATTAATTTCCATTGAAGCTACATGGCCTGCTGAGTTCCTCCAGCATTTTGTGTGCGTTGCTCTAAATTCCAGCATCTGCAGAATCTTTTATGTTTATGATACTCAGAGCCTTTTCCCTAGACAGGGGGCATTTAAAACTGGAGGACATAAGTTTAAGCTGAGAGGGGGAAAATTTTAAATAAGTTCTGACAGGCAAATTTTTCACACAGGGAATGGTCGGCAGATGGAACAAGCTGCCAGAGGAGATGGTAGAGTTAGATCATATTATAACATTTAAAGGTCAATTGGATAAGAAAGGAGTAAAGTGACATAGGCATAATAGATGCAAATTGGATTAACATAGGCAGACATCAAAACGACATGGAATAGTTGTGTTGATGGGCCTGCTTCTGTGAACTCTGGGAGGAGGCCATAGCTCCAAAAGTAAACCTTAAGCATCCTTAGAGTTGGCCAATATTTCTCATCTATTATCCAGGATCTGATAGTGCCTGCAAAGTCCACCATTTATTACCCATTCCCAAATGTCCTAAAGAATGTGGTGGTTAGCTACCTGAACTGTTGCTACAGTTCCAGCAAAGTTATCTGCACAGTGTCACCAAGAGAAGAATTGCAGGATCAAGACCGTGCATTAATATTACATTTTCAAGTCAGAACATTGTGTGAATTAGAGGGAAATCTGCTGGTGGTGGTATTCCACATCACCCTGTCCTTCATGGTTGTAGCGTTGACAGGATTGGTAATGTGTTTTATTATTATATCATGTACCATGTGGTACAGTGAAAAGCAGCACACATAAAAGTTGCTTGTGAACATAGCTGGCCAGGCAGCATCTCTAGGAAGAGGTACAGTGGATGTTTCGGGTCGAGACCCTTTGTTAGTCCTGACGAAGGGTCTCGGCCCAAAACATCGACTGTACCTCTTCTAGAGATGTTGCCTGGCCTTCTGCGTTCACCAGCAATTTTTATGTGTGTTGCTTGGAATTCCAGCATCTGCAGATTTCCTCGTGATACAGTGAAAAGCTTTGTTTTACATGCTACCCATACAGTTTACTTCACCACAACAGTGCATTGAGAAGTTACAAAGGAAAACAATAACAGAATGCAAAATAAAGTGTTACAATGACAGAGAAAGTGCAGTGTAGGCAGACGTTAAGATGCAAGGATATATAACAAGATAGATTGTAGCGACAAGAGTCCATCCTATTGTACTAGGGGACCGATTGAACAGTATTATAACAGCAGGACAGAAGCTGCCCTTGACCCTGATGGTATATCTTTCAGAAATTTGACCATCTGCCCAATGGGATGTGTGAGAAGAAGGAATGGACGGGGTGAGCAGACTCTTTGATTATGCTAAGCACCCTACAGAAGCAGCGAGAAGTGCAGAGAGAGTCTGTGGCAGGGAGACTAGTGTCCATGCTGTGCTGAGCTGAATCCACAACTTTCTGCAGTTTCCTGTGGTCCTGGCCAGAGCAATTGCCAGACCAAGGTTGGGGAAGGATTGTCAGAGTAGCCAGGTAAAGTTACTGGAGTGCAATCTGTAAATGGCACGCACTACAGCTACTATGTTCTGGTGTGAGCCTTACAAGGTGAATCAGTTGCCAATAAAGAAGGTTGCTTTTCCTGGATGATTCAGGGTTGTCAGTGCTTCACCTAACCAAGGCAGTATGTTGCTGAGGAAGTGTGAATGGAATTTTAGATCAGTGAATGTCCTCAATTTCTGGTGTTATAATGAAAGAATTATCATTGATGAAACTGTTGAAGATGGCTGGACTTAGGACACAGGCCTAAGCAACTCTTGCAGTAATACCTTGGGGACAGGATAATTAACTTCCACTACTCATGGCTACCTTACTTTGTGTCAGGTATAGAATAGAAATATAGAAAGCCTACAGCACAACACAGGCCCTTTGGCCCACAAATCTGTGCCGAACATGTCCTTACTATAGAAATTACCGAGAGTTACCCATAGCCCTCTATTTTTCTAAGCTTCATCTACCTATCCAGGAGTCTCTTAAAAGACCCTATCGTATCCAACTCCACCACCGTTGCCGGCAGCCCATTCCACACACTCACCACTCTCTGCGTAAAAAAAACTTACTCCTGACATCTCCTCTGTACCTACTTCCAAGCACCTTAAGACTATGCTCTCTCATGTTAGCCATTTCAGCCCTGGGAAAAAGCCTCTGACTATCCACATAATCAATGCCTCTCATCATCTTATACACTCCAATACCTGCGGTGCATTTTCTTTGTCAATGCCAAAGTCAAAGTAAATGTATTATCAAAGTGCATATATGTCACCATAAAGAACCTTGAGTTTAATTTTATTGCAGGCATTTACAGGAAATAAAGATTGAGATAAATATACATCCATAAAGACCAACAAATAACCAAGGTGCAAAAGAAGGCAAATTGTGCAAATATAAAAGAAAATGTAATACTGAGAACAAGAGTTGTAGAGTCCTTGAGAGTGAGTCTGTAGGTTGTGGACTCAGATGAGAGTTGAGGTCAGTAAAGTTATCTATGTTAGTTCAGGAGCCTAATGGTTGTAAGGTAATAACAATGTTTTTACCATTGTTTTTACCATTTTCCAGAATGCCTTTCAGCCACACTCTGCCTCTATGTTACGGCAGTGACTCTCACCTGACCTCTGGAATTCAAATTTGGAAACAGCAAATAAATGCTAGTTGATGGCATTACTGATGAAAAATGCTCGATCCCCAAAATTGATTTTAGAAAGTGTTATTTTGATTAATTTTGCTATTTTTAATTGCTTAAACATTTTTATTTCCTAACAAATTTGTTCTTATTTGATCTCTGCTATGTTGTATTCATCATAGTGCTCAGAGGGATGAATGCCTCATTTCGTTGGTTTTCATCAAGTTTAATGGTACTTTTCACTTGAACAGTGCTCCAAGTGTGATTTTCCAATTGGTCACTAACCGAAAGGGCTTTAGGCGATTAACTCCCAGTAGTTGAAAATAAGTCATCCCAACCAATCTCACACCACTCTACCTCAGAACCCCAGAGTATCATCCACAAAAATGGACTGCAATAACTCATCCATGCTGCCTTCACTTAGTTGCAATGCACTGAGAACAAGATGTTACATTTTTAACTTGAGTTTATAATAAATGAAAAATCCCAAATATCAAGGACAAAGTTAACAAAGTGAAAGCCAAATACAGTCAATGATTCTTTTATATTTTGTGACACATTATTAAAAATTTAGAATGCTGATCAAGTAATTAAGGAAGGAATAAAAATAATTGCCTGAATGTAGGACAGGCCAATGTGATCTCCTCTATAGTAAATGGAAGCATCTTCCTCAAGATCTGCAAAGTGCAATCAGCTTGTGTGCCAATTTTAAGCACTTTAAAGTTCAAAAAATAACAAGTAGTTACTGGACTGGAAATAAACCTTTGTAGCCTGTGTTTTAACTTACCTGAAGCATGTCAATGGATCAAATAACAGACAGGCATTAGAATGGGAGACAGAGAGGCTGACAATATCATTAGTTTGACTTGTCTAAATCACTTCAAGGAAAATAAGTCCGCTTGCTCTTGTCCCAATTTCATATCAAATGGACAAATTGATTGACAGCTAAAGATCTCTGATGCTTTGAAAAAGGTCACGAAGCAGGTGATCAGTCACAAAAGAGTGGATTACTTTCATTTCAGAGGAACACACATATAACAAGTAAATCAGGACCTGAGCTTACAAAGGGAGGTTGTGGAGTGAGTATTGATGAACTCAGGAAAGATTGTGTGTGTTAAACAAGACTAACTGCCTGGAAGGGACTTAATTGAAAATTCTCCAGAAAGCATTTACTTTACACAGTAGGGAGTTTTAAGGGAGGCCATTCACCAAAGGCTCTAAATGGGAATGTGTACTAAGTGGCAATACAAAAATTTTCTTGCACAGTGCTAGGAAAGGCCGAGTCACTTCACCAGATTATGCAAAGTACTTTGAATTACTTTTGCTGCTTTGAATTACTCTTACATGGTGTGAATACGCTTAAATTATTTCTTACTAATAACAAGGTAGCAGCACTTCTAGCAAGAGTTCCTTATATAACAATCTTATAGATATTCACATCACTGAAAGACTCAATCATCCAGAGTGCAGGGAGGAGAAGATGGCAGCGTGACGCAGCGCACGCAGCCGTTCCGAATGTTATCAATTATGTGTTAACTAGGGGGCCATGCACAATCTTGATTGGATGGAGACAGCCGTGAGAAGCACGGAGGAACACCTGGAGTAACTTCTGAAATGCCTGCTTCGCTGCCGCTGCTACTGTGTGATCCAGAATCTCCAGAGATGAAGGCCCCAAATCCTTAGCTTTGCCTATTGCCGGGGCCGGGGTCGAAGCACTCGGCAAAGATGGTGCTCAGTGTCGGAGAGCTGGTCGGAGGCTTGGAGTTTTCGGATGGACTCGGAGTCGGACTGTGGTCGGATGCTTCCAGTATGCTGCATCCGCAAGTCGGCAGCGCTGGAGGTTTACCGTCTGCGTGAGATGATGGGACTTTTGAGAGACTTTGAGACTTTTACCGTGCCATGGTCTGTTCTTATCAAATTAAACCTGATTCCAATTCTGAAAGTGCTTCTTTGGTGTGAGCAATGACACTGCATTTGAAATACATAGCTATTTATTTATTATGTCAACAAAGATCAAAGTACAGTGGAAAGAGCGAGCAGCTTTAAGTTCCTGTGGGTCAATATGTCAGAGGATTTATCCCGAACCTACCACATTGATGAGATCATAGTGAAGAAACTCCAGCAGCTTACACTTCATTAGAAGGTAGAGGAGATTTGGCTTGTAATCAAAGCCTGCAGCAATTCTCTACAGATGTACTATGGAGAGCAGTCTGACTAGTTGCATCACCATCTGGAGGCACCAACATACAGGACCATAAGAGGCTTCAGAGAGTTGTGGACTCAGCCAGCTGCTTCACTGCCAGCAGCTTTGCCACCATTGAGGACACCTTCAAAAGACAGCGCCTCAGGCAGGTGGCATCCATCATTAAAGACCCTCACTGTCAGGGATATGTCCTCTTCTCATTACAGTCATAAGGGAGGAAACCCACACTCAATGTTTTAGGAACAGCTTCTTTCCCTCTGCCATCAGATCTCCGAATGATACCAGGAACCCATGAACAATACTTCGCTATTTCTCTTTTGCGTTATTTATGTTTTAATTGTAACTTATTGTAATTTGTTATGCCTACACTGTACCGCTGCCAGAAAGCAATAAAGTTCACAACTAATGAGAGTGACAATAAACCTGACTCTGATTCATGAGGTTTTTACTTATTCTTCTGTGAAGATTTTACTGGACCACCCTCTGCAGTGGATAAAGGTGCTACTAGAATACTGTTGACCCTGTGACAATAAAGGAACAACTAATATACATATTTCCTTGTCAGGATAGTGCAGGACTTGGAGGAAAAGTTGAAAACAATGTCCAAAGTTCCTGTCCTTCTCAAATGCTTCATTTTGGAGTCAGGACATGCCTCCGAAGAAGTCTTAGCAAGGAGATGCAATGGATTTTCTAGACAGCACGCACAGGGCCTTATTGTACTACTCCTTTTATGTTAGATTTTCAGAATAGGGGTAGAGTAATACAACATAAATGTAACTCTCTCAAGCCAATGAGTCCCTGCTGATCACGCTTCGCCTCCCAAGCTAGTCCTAGTTTCCTGCATTCAACTCATATCTGTCCAAGACCTGCCCTTCCCTGTACCTATCCAAATGCTTTTTAGATGATACTACTGTACCATCCTCAATCACTTTATCTGGTAGCTCAGTTCATGTATTCAATACCTTTTGTATGAAAATGATGCCCCTCAGGTTACGTCTTCACCTAAACCTATACCCTCTAACAAACACCTCATCTACTCCTCATCATTTTTTCGCCAGTCCTGCTGAAGGGTCTCAGCTCAAAATATTGACTGTACTTTTTTCCCATAGATGCCACCTGCCCTGCAGAGATCCTCCAGTATTTTATGTGTATTGCTTCTATACCCTCTAATTTTCGATTCCTCTACACTGACTGTTATCACTCAACTTACCCACATTTCTCATCATTTTAAATGAAGATTTGGGGTTGCCCCTCATTCTTCGACATACTAAGCAATAAAGACTTAGCACGGCCAACTTCTCCCTGTAACTCAGGTACTCCAGGATTTCTGATTTCTAAAAAGATTTATGAATTACAAAAGATTTACAGACTACAAAGGACTTCCACGCACAGGTACAAATCTTATGAAGCAGAAGAACATAACAATGAGTTGCAGATGAATGAGTCATCTGTCACAGAAACTGTAGGCTGAGGAATGAATTCTAGCTCTTCTTTCTGTAACCCCTTCTATCTGTCATTTTCCTCGTCATTCTTAACAATCTCCAATGCTTCAGATATTTATACTACTTTCTCCAAGATGAAACATCTGCAGATTATGTTTTCCAGATACCTTTGCTGTAACAAAGTAACTTGCAGAAATGGCAAAACTTCTCACAACAGAGATTTCAAACATGCACAATTAATGCAGAGAGAGCTAAACCTCAGAGTACACAAACATCCCAACTTATAACCATGCTGGATATGCTAAGTGATATAACCTCATTGTCTTGCGTTTGGTTGATGGAGACAAGAAGTCATCCAGTCACTTCACTTTGCAAAAGTGTGCCTCCAACTTCACAATCAAGAGAAAATCTACAGTTGCTGAAAATCCAAAACAATACACACTGAATGCTGGAGGAACGCAGCAGGGCAGGCAGCATCTATGGAAAAGAGTAAGCTGTCGACGTTTCAGGCCAAGACTCTTCACCAGGATTCCAACTTCAAACTGATTGTTGTTTGCAATTTAAATGATGAAATGGAGACTTGTTCCTGCTTAACACAAAAAACTGAGGAAAGAACAGTTGTTAACTTTTAACTTTAGCACTAACAACTCTGACACTTTGGATATGTCCTAGAAAGCTGAGTTTAGCAAAAATCTTCAATGGTCCTGGAAAGTGAATATACATCACAACGTTCCTTCTCTGGTTCTCAACATCTTATGTTGGAGAGATTAACCTGTGCTCACTTAGTGAAATTTTGCAAGTTTCTGTCTTCTGGCAGCTTGAATTCAACTGTGTTTTTTTTTCCATACAGAAGAAATTTCCAAAGATAAATGAACTGAATGGAATCTAATGGCCTAGTAATTTAGAGAAGATACAGTGGAAAGAAATTATGTTTCCTTATTGTGGTCAACAGGAAGGAAGTGAGTGATGCTGGCTTGTTAAACACATGTTTAGGGTCAAGATCAACATGAAGACTGAAAGGAAATTGAAGAATAAAAGTCAAAGGTGATTTAAAGTCAATCCTCTGGTAGAAACTGGCTGTTAAATAATTTGCACCTGATCTTACATCTATCATTCCCTCACAGCTGTCAACAATGATTGTGCCTTTCATGACGGTAAAGGATTGTGGAGTGGGACTGCTAGTTTCTACTACTATAGCTATTATGAATTACTGTGTCTACTTCCAATGACAGGAGATCATAAACATTCACTCTCTTCAACTACAGGGCACCATGCCTGCAATGTGGATGGTTTACAAGATGCACTGAAGAAAATGAAAAGAAGCTTCATTGATTGAGTCTGCAAATGCTGGAATTTGGAGCAACGAACAATCTGCCACAGGAATTCAACCAGCTGAGCAGCATCTGGGGGGTGAGGAATAACCACAACCATAATCACTACAAAAATTGCTTTGCACTAAAATGGATGTTTTATTTTGCTCTAATTGTTTTCTTTCTTGCAAAAACTATGCATAATTTATGTTTTTTGTTCTTTTTTCTTGTGAGTGCTGCTTATAAGATATGTGATGTCTATAATGCTGATGCAAGTATGTTCTCCATTATACCTGTGCATAAATGTATTTGTGTATATGACCAGAAGCCCAGCTTGACCTGAAAGATATTACTGATGCTTTAGGACAAATCCCTGCAGAAAGACCTGATGCATGGCTTCCACCTGAAACATTGATGAGTCCTTTCCAGCCAGATGTTGCTTAACCCAGTTAGTTCCTTCAGCAAATTATCTGCTGCCTTTCTGACTGAACCACCCAAAACCAGCGGAATTAAATTGTGCTGACCTGTCACGTTGCTGTGTTGTTTAATAATAATAATGAGCAGTATAGGTTTAGTGTAGAACTAATATCAACATTACAAGTGAAAGGAAGGTTGGAGAAGGAGGAGGGAGTTGGGTGGGGATGGTCATAAGTTTACAGTGATGTTGACTTTGAGTGTCACACAGAGTGTAATCACTCTGATGCGAGTCAGTTACTTGAGAAGGATAAAGGCCGCATTGGGTTGTGGGGTGGAGATACGGTTCTACCAAAGACACTCCTTCCTTCTGCTAGCCTGCAGGTCACCCTTAGGGCAAGGTGTAACACCTGTTAGTGACTCCCCCCCCCCACAACTGACCAGGGTCACATGAAAAGTTGGGAATAGGTGGTGTATGGTCGTATGAGCAGCTGGGGCATATCACAAATCCTGGTTATGCAATCACTGATGCCAGGCAGGCAATCTCTGAAGTGTATTGATGGCAGCTGGGGTCATCCACCTTGTAAAGACACTACTCAGAAAAAGGCAATGGCAAATCACTTCAGCAGAAAAATTGGCCAAGAACAATCTTGGTGATGTAATGACCATGATAGGCCATGTGACATGACATGATACATAATGACTGCATAAAAGGCAGCATAAGATTTCCAGCTTCAACTCATTGAATGCTGCTGCAACAACTACCTCACACCCAACATCGGCAAGACTAAGGAATTGATTGTGGACTTCAGGAAGGAGAAGTCAGGAGAACTCACACCAGTCATCATTGAAAGGTCAATGGTGGAAAGGACGCGAGCTTCAAGTTCCTCAGTATCACCATCTCAGAGGATCTATCCCAGGCCTAACATGTTGATGCAATCATGAAGAATGTATACCAGTGACTATACTTCATTGGCAGTTTGAAGAGAATTGGTATGTCACCAAAAACTCTAGCAAATTTCTAGATATATACAGTGGAAAGCAGTCTATTTGGTTGCATCCCCAGCTGGCATTGAGCCTCCAATGTACAGTATCGTAGGAGGCTACAGCGGGTTGTCGATACAGCCAGTTCCATCACAGTCACAAGGCTCCCCATCATCATGAATATCTTCCAAAGTTTGTGCCTCAAAAGACAACATCAATCATTCAGGATATGCCCTCTTCTCATTACTACCATCAGGGAGGAGGTACAGGAGCCTGATGACCCACATTGAACCCACGCTCTTCCTAATGAAGCAGGTTACGATCAGCTTCTTCCCCTCCACCATTAAATTTTTAAATAGTGCATGAACTCATGAGCATTTCCTCAATATTCCCATTTTACACTATTTCCTCAAATATTTTTATTGTAACTCACAGTAATTACACGACATACGTCAATCATACAGTAATAAGACCAGATCCCCACTCACGTCACACATCATATTAACTTGGTTATTTATTGTCAGTCCTTCATCATTCCATGATTGTACTCCAGAAATCCTCACTCAGTGGCTACGTGGGGCTACCTGCACCAGATCAACTGCAGCAGCTCTAGACGCAGTATTACCACCTTCCCAAAGATGGTTTGAGATTGGATTGGAATTGTTTTATTACTGCCATTTGTACTGAGTTACAGTGAAGAGCTTTGTGACATTCAGACACATCATGTCACATACCAATACACTGAAATCACTCAGAGTAAAACAGAGTGCTGAGTATGCTTTTAGAGTCACAAAGAATGTGCAGTGCAGGTAAACCAATAAAAAGTAAGGGCCAGCACGAGGTTAACTGAGAGACTAAGAGTTAATCATTATTGTCTAAGAAGATCAGTTCAAGAGTCTGATAACAGTGGGATAGATGTTGTCCATGAGTCTGGTGGCATATGCTCTCAAGTCTTTGCATCTTCTGCCTTATGGAAAGAGGAAGAAGAGAGAATGACAGGAGTGGGAGGATACTTGATTTCTCAATGCAATAAATTCTGGCAGTTTTACTCAAATCTTATGTACAATTTGAAATATGAATATTCCTAGCAACTTTCTGCCCTCTCTGCACAAGTGTATCATATATGTAAAGATCTTGCCCTTGGGATGGCTTGTTCAAGAGAATCTGGAGACTTTGGTCATGGATATTGATGAATTTCTATTCAGTAAGTTCAAAATCTGAACGGTCTGAAACATGGTACGCAGTGACTGTTTAATGCAGGCACAGAAACTGTTCACTACGGTCAGGAGTTAACACAACATTAACAAGCTAACTGTGAATAAATATATACGACCAGAAATTCATACAAATTTTCAATCCCAAAGGATATTAAACCTGTGTGAAATCCTTCTAGGTAAGTCTATAAATAAAATGCACAAAGAAAAGCAATTGCCACTTTTAGTTGAAAAGTTAGTGGCTTTGATTGATTACTGACAAAAGGACAGGATTATGGGACAAAGTAGGCATTGATACTTCTGAGAAAATTTACTCTATAAGCTGATAGAGATTTGATGTACATACAGTGGCCACATTATTAGGTTGCTGAGTGTATGTTTGTGGTCTTCTGCTGCTGCAGCCTCTCAAGATTCAAAGCATTGGGCATTCACAGATACTCTTCTGTACACCACTGTTGTAACATGTGGTTATTTGTGTTACTGTCACATTTCTGTCAGCTTGACCAATCGGGTCTGTCTCCTTTGCCCTCTCTCATTAACAAGGTGTATTCCCCCACAGAACTGCTGCTCAATGGATGATATTTTTGGTTTTGTTTTTCACACCATTATCTGTAAACTCTAGCAACTGTTGAGCATGAAAATCTGAAGAGATCAGTAGTTTCTAAGATATTCAAACCACTTGGACAGGCACCAGCAATCCTTCCATGGTGAAATTCATATAGATCACATTTCTTCCCCATTCAGATGTTTGGTCTGTCCAACAACTGAAACTTTTGACCATGTCTGCTTGATCTTATGCATTGAAATGCTGCCATGATTAGATATCTTTAATAAATGAGCAGATGTACAGGTGTATCTAATAAAGTGGCCAAAGAGCATAGGATAGCATGGATAACATGAATGGCAAGGTAGACAGGAACCATAAGAACGTCAAAACCAAAATAGGTAATAAACTTGCTGATGAAACTGGATGAGGAAGAAATCTGAAGCACAGGCAGCCTAACAATTGCAGTAATATTCAATTTAAAATTCAGTCCTTGGAGATATTACTAAGTACGCCTATACAACAAATTACTATTGTTGAAGAGGTTTGTATAATTAGAAATAATTATACAAACAAGCAATACTTACACATATTGTTTCTTTTAACCAATGCACTGAAACAAACTGCTCTAAGTATAGTACTATAGAGTGGATTCGAGTTAATTAGGTCAGTTAATTGGGGCAGTAACTTAAGAGTGTCAACTGTTAAAGAACAAAAACTGATGGAGGCTGTAGAAACAAATCTAAACTGTTACCAAACACTTTTTAACTAACATCAATCACATGCACTTTTATGGCCACTAGACACTACTCCATGCTTACAGCGGACCATTTTTAAATAGCCTCTGTTGTATGTGTTTGTGTTCAAATGCAATGATTTTTGTCACTGATAATTGTTGAGAAATAAGCAGCAAGGCAATTCAGAACTGTGTTGCTCACAACAGTTTCAAACATTCAGACTAGGGGATGCCAAAAAAAAACAGACCTGAAAATGAAGCAATTTTACTACTTCAACAATTTAAGGACTACAAAGAACTTGAAGATATCAACAATCACCCTGACTGTTACAATGAAAATGAAGATTTGGCAGATGCAATTGTTGAAAGCATTGTATGAAGGCAGTCCATTATCTCCAATAGGTGTCTGTGCTGACTTTGTTCATTTACTGTCAATCAAAAGAACATGGCAATGTACCCTGGATCAATTCCTCTGTCAATAACTATAAGGAACCAATACACAGTTTTATAACACTGCCATAGTGTTCTAATATATTCCATATTAAATACATAATTTGTTACTCAGTAAAATGGTACTTATTAATACTTTTTAAACTATTTTCATGGAACTTCATCTAATAGGAGAAAATGCTAATGGGGCCAAAATATATCCCAATTATCCCAATATGTGCCAATTAACCAGAATCCACTGCATGTTGAAGGTGCTCTTTGAAATTTATGGTAACCTGCACATATTTGTTAGATTTTATTAGATTTGTTAGACAGTGTTGAAACAGGGAGTGAGAGAGTAACATCTTGCAAGTTGGGAGCCATTTGAAAACTGCAAGTCTCATTGCAAGTGAGTCCTTGTCTGAGCCATCAAAATGAAAGGAGGTGGAAGCGGAATGGCCATTGTCTGAGTGGGGCAGTGTTAGAGTGGTCTGGCTATGGCTCAACAGGCTTGGACAGCAAAGTCACAGGCTCTAATAAGATTTTTTTTTAAATTTCTGTTAGTACTTAGCTAATGCACTGAGAATGGCCTAATTCTCTCCTATATCTTATGGTGTTAAACATAGAAGTCCCAACTAGAGAGAGTGTGGTACTGGATTTCCTATTTCAGAATGAGACAGGGTAGGTGACAGAAGTTTGTGTAGGGGAAAATTTTGCATCAAGTGATCAAAATGCCATTAATTTCAAGGTACAGTAGTTATTGAAAAGGATAGGTCTAGTCCTCGGGATGAGAATCTAATTTGAAGAAAGGCCAATTTTGATTGGATCATAAAGGATCTGGCAGGTTGTTTTTCGTAAAGGTTCACTTGATAATTGGCAGGCCTTCAAAATTGAAATTTTGAGTGTGCAGAGTTTGTATGTTCCAGTCAGAATAAAAGGGGTTTTAGAACCTTGGTTTTCAAAAAATTTTGAGGCTCTAGTTCAGAAAAACAAGGAAGTCCAAGGTAGAAATAGGCAGGCAAGAAGAGATAGGTACTTGATGATTATAAGAAATTCAAGAGAACACTTACGAATGAAATCAAGAGGGCAAAAAGAAAGCATGAGGTTGCTCTAGCTGACAAGCTGAAGGAAAATCCTAAGGGGTTCTACAGATAAATATTAAGAGCAAAAGGATAGCAAGGGACAAAATTGGTCCCATGGAAGATCAGAATGGTCATCTACTGTATGCATGGAGCCAAAAGAGATGGGGTAGAACTTAAGTGGCTATTTTTGCATCTGTACTTACTCAACAGATGGATTCAGAGTCTACAGATGTGAGGAAACATAGCATGAAGGTCATGGACCACGTACGGATTACAGAAGAGGAGGTGTTTGCTGTCTTGAGGCAAATTAGTGTGGATCAACCACAGGGCCTGTCATGGTCTTCCTTTGGACCCTGTGGGAGGATAGTGTAGAACTATGAGGGCTCTAGCAGAGATATATAAAATATATTTAGCCACTGGGGAAGTGCCAGAGGATAAAGGGCAACTAATGTTTTTCCATTGGTAAAGAAAGGGTCTAAGAATAAGCCAGGAAATTATAGGCCATTGAGCTTGACATCAGTAGTGGGAAATTTAATGGAAGGTATTCTAAGGGACCGTATATATCAAGTCAAGTCACTTTTTATTGTCATTTCGACCATTAACTGCTGGTACAGTACACAGTAAAAACGAAGCAACGTTCCTCCAGGACCATGGTGTTACATGAAACACACAAAACTACACTAGACTATGCGAGACAACTCAAGGCTACATTAGACTATGTAAAACAACACAAAAACTACACTAGACTACAGACCTATACAGGACTACATAATGTGCACAAAACAGTGCAGGGCAGTACAATAATTAATTAATTAATTAATAATTAATAAAGAAGACAATAGGCACAGTAGAGGACTATTTCAATATAATAATGAATATTGGGATAGACAGGGACTGTTAGGGATAGTCAATATGGCGTTCTGCATGGTAAGGCTTGTCTAGCCAATCTTATAGAGTTTTTTAAGGAAATTACCAGGAAAGGTGATGAAGGCAGGCAGTGGATTGACATTGACAAGGTCCTGAATGGAAGGTTGGGCAAGAAGGTTCGGTTACTTGGTGTTCAAGATGAGGTAGCAAAATGGATTAGACATTGACTTTATGGAAGAAGCCAGAGAGTGCCTGTAGATGGTTGCCTTTCTGACTACAGGCCTATGACTGGTAGTGTGCCACAGGGATTGGTGCTGGATCTGTTGTTATTTGCCATTTGGATGATAATGCGGCAAACTGGATCGGCAAATTTGCAGATGACACCAAGATTGAGGGTGTAGTAGATAGAGAGGAAAACAATCAAATCTTGAAGGAGGATCTGCTGGGCCAGTTGAAAAGTGGACTGAAAAATAGCAGATGGAATTTAATGCACACTGGTGTGAGTGTTGCACTTTGAGATGGCCATCCAGGGTATGTCTTATACGGTGAACAGTAGGACACAGAGGAGTGCAGTAGAACAGGGGGATCTGTGAACGTGATCCATAGTTGCTTGGAAAAGGCATCACAGTAGACAGGGTCGTAAAATTAAGCTTTTGGCACTTTGGCCTTCAGATATTGAGTACAGGAGATTGGATGTTATGTTGAAATTGTAAAAGACATTGGTGAGGCCTAATTTGGAATATTGTGTGCAGTTTTGGCCAGCTACTTACATGAAAGATGTAAATAAGTTGGAAAGAGTGGCAGAGAAAATTTACAAGGATGTTGCTGGGATGAGGATCTGGGTTAAAGGGAAAGGTTGAATAGATTAGAACTTTATTCCCTAGAACATTAAATAATGAGAGGAGATTTGATAGAGATATACACAATTACGAGGGGTAATACATTTGCATTTCTTTTATTCATAAAGATAATTTTAATTACAGATTATGCATTGCAATAAAAATTAATATTTAGTAGAATGTAGAAATTATTAATGAAGGTGCCGGAGGCACATCATTCTGTGAAGTGAAGCCTTATAAGCTTCTACAGTTTCTACAGACCTCCAACAGTTAATTTTGTCTATACGTCAAAAAAATATGCAAAAATCACAATATATAAACAGGGACCTCATGACAGCGCAATGAGCAGCATCAAAAGCACATCAGACTGTTAATGGCAATTACTAAAAGTAGAGAGAGAGTGGAATAGGGGATTAGTGTATAAGTATGTTGCTTGTGATCTTATTGAAAATGCAGAGTAGTCAAAATGGGTAGCATGGACCATTCCTGTTTTCATTTCATATGTGCCCCTCATATCACAATGTATCAATTAACATGCTAACTCCCATAATGGTGAATTCGAACTGCCTGACACTCAGCCAAAGTGCAGGCACTGCCTCCATCATTACTACCATCAAGGACGAGGTACAGGAACCTGAGGACCCACACTCCAATGATTTAGGAACAGCTACTTCCCCTCCACCATCAGATTTGCTCATGAACACTACCTAATTATTCGCTTTTAATTGCACTGTTAATTTATTTTGTGAATTATCATAATTTTATGTCTTTCCACTGTCTGGATTAAGAGCATCAGCTTGTCCTGGGGCATGACCGACATATACTTTTATGAATGTGCTAAATACGCAAATGCTGTACTATGACATATACTCTATTTCCTTTCTCCATAGAATGAAGCCATTTGGTTCTGAATATTTGGTGCCCTTATTTACAAAAGATAGGATGGCATATTTAAGTGCTCCGATAAAGATCTTAGTCCCTTGGGGAAAGTAACGAATAAGTATACCAAATTTATTTTGAACTCCATGGAGCATGTGGAAACCCTCCAACACCCAGGCGGTTCTTCTTTTTCTTTTCTTCTTCTTTTTTAGGTAGGACTATATATGGGGGGGTGGAGGGTTAAGGGGAGGGGGGGAGGGTAGACACTATCTTTTCATGTATTCATTTTGAAAATTCAATAAAAATTGTATTTTAAGAAAATGAAGCCATTTGGCCCTTCGGGTTTATGGTGGTGTAATGCAGGTGACATGGTTGCTGCCTACTGCTGCAGGGATCTGTGATTGGTCCTTACCTTGGTTGCTAACTGTGTGTAGATCACAAGTTCCAGCCGAGGCTTCTCCCTGGTACACCATCTTCCCCTTAACAACCTATTGGTAGGTTAGTTACCTTCTGTAAATTGCCTTTAGTTCAGGTGGGTACAGAGGAATTAGTGGGGTGTTGATGAGCTGAAATAGGTCACAGGGTTGTGTGGAATTAGGGTCTAAATTGCAATTTTTCTCGTAATTTAACTTTCTTTAGGCTTGCTTTTATATCTGTATAATCACCTATTTCACTGTAACTGTTCAGGAAATGTTCAGAAAATTGTACTATGTATAGTTGGTTCTGTAATTCTGTCCTTGCAGTATAACAGGCTGTCCTTATCTCTCTGGCTTCAAATGGTTTGCAGAATAAAGAGGGAACATGAAGAACCCATTGTTCTTTTCTTTGATTTTTCAATTCTTGCTGTTCTTTGCTGCTGTTTACTGTGCCTGCTGTTATGAACATCTTCCAAAATGGCTGTAACAACAAGATTCACACCTCATCAAAAGGAGGAAGAGGAGGAGGAGATGGCGGCCTGACACAGCGCGCGCAGTCATTCCGAATGATATCGTATGTCTAACTAAGGGCCGTGCACAATCCTGATTTGAAGGAGACAGCTGTGAGAAGCACGGAGGAACACCTGGAGAAACTTCTGAAATGCCCGCTTCACTGCCGCTGCTACTGCGCGATCGAGAATCTCGGAAGGGGAAGGCCCCAAATCCTCGGCTTTGCCTAATGCCTATTGCCGGGGCCAGGGTCGAAGCACTCGGCAGAGATGGTGCTCAGTGCTCAGTGTCGGAGAGGTGGTCGGAGGCTCGGAGTTTTCGGATGAACTCGGATTCGGACTGTCGTTGGATGCTTCCAGGATGCTGCATCGGCAAGTTTGCGGCGCTGGAGGTTCACCATCTGCGTGAGATGATGGGACTTTCAAGAGACTTTGAGACTTTTTACTGTGCCCATGGTCTGTTCTTAATCAAATTACCGTATTGTTTTGCACTGTTGTAACTATATGTTATAATTATGTGGTTTTTGTCAGTTTTTTAGTCGGTTTGTCTTGTGTTTCTGTGATATCATTCTGGAGAAACATTATATCATTTCTTAATGCGTGCATTACTAAATGACAATAAAAGAGGACTGCGTGTTCTCAGAATCTAATCTAATCTAATCTTGACCTGCGTAGAACCAACAATATTATCTCCAGATCCAGCGGACATAAGTGGGGTGATGAGACAGGAGTGTGTTCTACAAGCTGCCACCAACCCAATAAGTCAAATGACCTCTTCCTGTGGTGTAAGGATGTACAGTATATGCTATAGAACAGGCTTTCATCTTTGGCCTATTATGCACATTCTATATGTATTTTCCACCAGTGGAAATAGATTTTACTCTGGCCTTATGTTATTGATCCAGTCATGTAGGGTGGTGGGGTGAAAGACTTCTGTACCAAAGAAGGTGTAAGGTGCTCCTTCCCTTCTTTAGCCTACAGGTCACCCTTGGGTAAGGTGTAGCACCTGCTTAGGCCCCGTGATCAGGATCATGTGAAGCCATGGGAGCAGGTGGTGGATAGTCGCATGAACAGCTGGTGCATATATCATTTCCTGGTTATGCAACCACTGACGCCAGGCAGACAATCACTGCAGAGCATTGATAATGGCTGGAGTCACCCGTCCTATAAAGACACTGCCCAGAAGAAGGCAATGGCAAACCACTACTGTAGAAAACATTTCAAACAGAATGACATTTCATTCACCAGCATTCCTGCTTGTGCAACAGATGGGGCACCACCACTGTGCAGTTATTACTTTCTTGAAAGTAGTTGTACCTAACATATTTACCATTCACTGTGTAATTCACACACAACATCTTGTCACAAAAGACCTAAGTGATCAGCTGCACAAATCATTAAATACGCTTATCTCAGCCATAAATAATACCAAGTCCCATGTTCTCAGTTCTTGATTATTTTGAGTGCTTTATATTGAGAATGATGAACATTCTAAATGCTTGCTGTTGCACACAGAAATCAGATGGCTCTCAAAAGGAAATTGCCTGTGACGTTTATATGCACATTTTGAAACTGTGATAAAATTCTTTGAAGACTCAAATGCTTCATTCAGTATTCAACTCAAGAATATTAGGCCTGAAATTGAATGAAATCAATCTTCAATTGTAAGGAAATTATGTGAATCTTATCAAAGTCAAATAAGTCATCTCCACATTTCTGTTTAAGTTAAACCTATTTAAGTGCAACGTTAGGCGTCACAACCTTTTCCAATTTCAGAGCCTCGCTGACTTGGAAGAGAAAGAAAAAATACCAGATGATGATCTTCAAGTATACTGTGTCCAGCTGGATGCGCTGTGTAAAGACATGTCAGAGAGATTTGAGGATCTTCTTTCAATCCAAATTCCAGATTGAGTAATAAATTAATTCCTGAACAGTAGTTTGGAGGAATTATCAGAGCCCTGTTGGCAGCTGATGGAGTAAAATCATTTTAGATTGCTCCTACCCTATTTACTTTATTGCCTCCCCAGTTTTTTTTGAAACCTTATCATAATACTTTAATACTGCTCTACTATGGCTGGGAAAAGAACAAAAGCTTCTGCAAAAGAAAGAGAAACAGAAGATGAATCCCCAGGTACTTTGGATTCAATCTGTGACTTCCTTAAACGGCAAAAATCCGAATTTTCCGAGGAGGTTCAACAACTTGATGGCAAATTGGATACAATCCAACAAACTTTAACTGAGCATGAGAACCGAATTCAGGAAAATACTGCAAAACTGGTGACACTTGAGGTGGGTCTTGAAGATACATTTATACTCAGCAAACAGTTATCCTTATCCAATAAAAAATGATGAAAAGGATTATCAGTCTAGAAAATGGAAACAGGAGAAATAATTTGCGAATTCTGGGTCTTGAAGAATCAATTGAAGGTACTGACTCTACAAAGCTCTTCGCAAACTTTCTGAAACAGCTATTCACTGTTCTATTAACCTCTGAGCCGAAGCTCGATCAAGCATATCACTTGCCGACTTCGAAGCCATTGCCGTCGGCAGCAAGACCCAAGTCGGTCATTCTAAGCTTTCACGAATTTCATATTAGGAACCTTTTAATTCGTCATACCCATCAACAAGGAATCATCGATTTCCATTGTTACAAGGTCAGATTTGTGGAAGATTATTCGCCTGAAGTTATGGCTAATGGTATGAAATATAAAGAAGTTATGTCGGAACTTTATAATAAAGGATTTAAACCATCCTTTCGATTTCCCACCTGTCTGAGTATTGTTTTGAAGACGGATTGCGAAAAAGAATAAAGTCAGTTGAAGATGCAAAAGAGATTCTGAAGGATGAAGTCTAAAACTGTTACATTTCTTATTTGATCAATTTTTTCCTCTGTTAAAATGAATTTGAAATAAGGTTTCAATAAGCTTACATTTTGGCTGTTCATATATTGTCTTTTTCTTTTTTTGATAGTTCTTTATTATATCCCTTTTTGAGGTTGTATTTTAATATAGCTTTCTTTGAATTTGTTTAAACTGATCCTTTTATATTTTTGAATACTGAGTTATTTTTCTTTTTATGCTGTGTCTTGGTAGGGACATATTTGACCTTGTAGGACCAGAGTTTCTGGCAACAGGATTTTTTGGGGAGGGAACTTAGGTGTTAGCTCGTTGATTGTCTTTTGGACAGCTTTCTGGCTTTGGGTGGGAGGGGACTAGGGCGTATTTCTCTCTCAGAGCTGTGTTGGGTTGAATATATGATTGCCTGATTGACTACCTTACCTTACGGTTTGCTTTCTAGTTATAATAACTTATGGCCAGATCTTTTAATTACATGATGATTTGTATTTAAAATGGTTCAAAATATTAACTTATTTAGTTTGAATATGAAAGGGCTGAATTAACCCATTAAACGGAACAAAGTGTTTGCTTATATTAAAAAATTAAAAGCACCCATTATTTTCTTACAAGAAATGCACATACGCAGCTGTGGCAGCTTACATTTTTTTTACTCGGTGGAAGGATAAACAATTTCATTCTTCGTTTAATGCAAAATCATGTGGAGTTTCGATTTTTGTAGATAATACAGTTTCCTTTGTTCAGCATAAAGTTGTTTCGGATCCTAATGGTCGATTTGTTATTGTATCAGGGAGTTTAGACAGTAAATCGATTGTTTTTGCTAATGTAGAGGCCCCCAGCGTAGATGATCCAGGATTTTTTGAACGTCTATTTTCGATTTTGCCAGATTTGTGTACTTACTCTCTTATGATGGGAGGAGATTTTAAACTGCTGGTTAGATCCAGTGTTAGATCGCTCATCTGTCAAACCAGCCGCACTTAATAAATCAGCTTTGTTTGTCCAATCCTTTCTACCTAAATATGGTATAGTTGATGCTTGGTATTTTCTTCATCCGACTGACAGGGAGTATTCTTTTTTCTCTCATGTCCATCATTCTTATACCAGGATTGATTATTTTTTTATTGACAGTCAAATGATTCCATTGGTTTGATCGATCAAATATAAAGAGATTGCTATTTCTGACCACTCTCCTGTACTTCTATCTTTAAATCACCCTGGTCCTAACCCTATGAGTAGATTTTGGTGATTTAATTTAACTGATATCCAATGAGGACTTCTTAAAATTTATGGAGAATCAAATTACTTGTTTTTTTGAAGAAAATACATTGGAAGGGATGTCTAGTCTTATCATATGGGTTATTTTTAAAGCATATATCCGGGGTCAAATTATTTCTTATACTGCAAACATCATTAAAAAAGCTAACAAAGAGAGAAACAAACTAGCTAATCAGTTAAAACAACCGTACCATAAATATGTTTTGGTACCCGATCCTGAAACATATAAAAGTAATATTGAAACCAAAACTAAATATGATCTTCTTTTAACGTATCCAATTGAAAGCCAGCTTTTGAAAGATAGAAGTCAATTTTATATTCATGGAGATAAAACTGGTAAGCTACTGGCTAATCAATTGAAGCCATTTATAGCCAAGCGGCAAATTAAAGAAATATTAATGGGGACATGACAACTGACCACTTTGAAATTAATGACACTCTTAGGGAATTTTATTCCAAGTTGTATAGTTCTGACTCTATTAAGGATAATATTGCAATGAATAAATTTTTAGATCAATTAAATGTTCCTAATCTTTCGATAGATAATCGTAGGCAATTGGATCAACCCCTTTCCCAGGAGGAAATTGCTCAGGCTATTTCAGATTTGCATTCTGGGAAATCCCCAGGATCTGATGGATTCTCAGGAGAGTTTTATAAGGCTTTTACCTCCTTGCTTATACCACACTTATGTTCTACCCTCACAGATTCCTTTAAGGTAGGAAGATTACCACAGTCTTTTTACGAAGCTTCGATTTCACTTATTCTCAAAAAGAATAAGAATCCTACTGAATGTTCTTCGTATAGACTTATCTCTTTACTCAATTTTGATACTAAAATTTTATCTAAAGTTTTGGCTCGCAGACTTGAAAATATTATATCTTCTATAGTTTCAGATGATCAGACAGGATTTATTAAAAGTTGAAGTTCCCATTTTAATATAAAGCATTTGTTAAATGCTATGCATTCTCAATGTAAGGAAATATCAGAATATGTGATATCTTTGGATGCAGAGAAGGCCTTTGACAGAGTTGAATGGAATTATCTATTTACATCCTTAGAAAAATTTAATTTTGGACCTAATTTTATTCATTGGATTAAATTACTTTATTTATCTCCCTCCGCTTGGGTTCTTACTAATCTTCAGAATTCTAAACCCTTTAAACTCCAATGTGGAACTAGACAAGGTTGTCTTTTGGGCCCTCTGCTTTTTTGATTTCATATTAGAACCCTTAGCAATAGCTTTTCGAGAGATTACTAGTATTTTAAGGAGAGGTGCTATCTACAAAGTGTCGCTCTCGCTGATGACTTATTGATTTTTATATCTAATGTTACAACCTCTTACCATTTGTGTTCCGTTTACTCTCTAATTTTAGTCAGTTCTCAGGATATAAATTAAATTTACATAAGAGTGAACTGTTTCCTTTAAACAATTTAATACCAACAGATATTAACCTTTTTAAAATTTTAAGAAAACAATTTACGTATTTAGGGGTAACAATTACTAAGAATTATAAACATTTATTTAAGGAAAATTTTTAACTTTAATGAATTATGTTAAAAAAACACTTTCTAATTGGTCGCCTCTCTCTTTATCACTGATTGGCCGAATTAATTCTATCAAAGTGAATATCTTACCTAAATTTATATACTTTTTTCAAGCTGTGCCTGTTTTTATTCCTAAATCTTTTTTTTTGACTCTTTGGATTCAATTCTTTCTTCCTATATATGGAAGAATAAAAAAACCTCATATAAGTAAAACTCACCTTCAAAAAACCAAACAGAATGGAGGCTTTGCCTTACCCAATTTTAGGTTATATTATTGGACAGTTAATACATGAAATATTACGTTCTGGATATATTACATTAACCATGAGAATTGCTCTGTATGGGTTTCTTTGGAAGTCAACTCTGTTATGAAATTTTCCATTATTTCTTTACTTGGATCCTCGCTTCCATTATCTTTAAATAAACTAACTGATAATGTGGTGGTCAAACATACTTTGAGGATTTGGTTACAGTTTAGAAAACATTTTGTTTTACTGAGATTCTCCCTCTCAAGTCCCATCTTCTCTAATTGTTTTTTTAAACCATCTTTAATTGATCTATCTTTTAAAGAATGGGAAAGATGGGGTATTAAATGATTTCAGGATTTGTTTGATGGAGGGAATCTCTCTTCTTTTGTGCAACTTTCAATGAAATTTAACCTTTCCTATACCCACTTTTTTCGATATTTACAGATAAGAGAATTTTTAAGATCTCAATTACATACATTTCCTACAAGTTCAGATAAGAATAGATACAATTGTTAATCTGAAACCCTTTGACAACGGTTCAATATCTTACATTTATGGTTTGCTGTTGGGACTGAAAAAAGCTTCTTTAGATAAAATTAAAGGATACTGGGAAAAGGATTTACAGATTTTCATATCTGAAGAGAGCTGGAAGATTATTTTAAAATTGAGTAATTCTTCAGCATTATGTGCTCGTCAATCTTTATTACAATTCAAAGTGGTACATAGAGTTCATATGTCTAAAGGCAAGCTCTCTCGTTTCTACGCAGATATTTCTCCTTACTGTGAAAGATGTACTAATGGAGTGGCCACACTAATTCATATGTTTTGGACATGTCCAAGCCTTGAAAAATTTTGGAAAGATGTACTTCAAACTTTTTCTGTACTTTTCAATGTTAGTTTTAAGCCCAGTCCTTTGACTACCATGTTTGGTATTGTTGAGGATAGTGTAACAAAACTGAAGCCACCTAATTTGCGGGTATTGGTCTTTATCTCTCTTATGGCCAGGAGGGCGACCTTACTCAAGTGGAAGGAGGCCACCCCACCCACTTATGTTCAATGGCTATCTGATGTTATGTTATGCCTTGATCTAGAGAAGATTCGTAGTTCGATTTCTGATTCTAAACATGATTTTCTAATGTTATAATGTTATGGACCCTTTCTGAGTTATTTTCATAATCTTTGAACTGTTATTAAAGTATGGATCTGAGCTGTTATTATTATAATATTATATGGTGAGGTATTTCTTTCTTTTTCTTCTCTTTTTTTTTACCAACTAGCTCATTTTGGTAATAGGAGTAGATTTTTTAAAAATAAAATAAAATTATTTTATTTTATTTCATTTCATAATTCAATCTTCTTTTTCTACATGATTGATTTGGAATATGGGATACTGTAATCATATAACTGTGATTTAAGTGTAATGTAATTTGTATTACTTGTATCCTTATGAATTTTGTATTTGTATTTATGCAATTTATATAATTTTAATAAAAATATTGAAAGAGGAATTATCAGGAAGTATGTAGGAAGAACTGATCTCACTACAAAATTACTTGGAGCTGAAGCAAATGTTTAAAAACAATCGTATTAAGAATTATGGTTGCAGAAAAATTCTCTGAATGCTGTCCAGCACTGTGGAAAAAGGTTAAGATGTTCTTTATTGCCTTTCCAATATCATATTGAGTGGATTATGGTTTCAGCGTAGTCACCCAAATTCTTTCAAGGCAATGAAACAGACAGAAAATCACTGAACATGGGGATCGGAGACTCCTTCTGAGAGACATTCAGCCTGATGTTGAGAAGCTGGTCTCACTGCACCAAGCCCATCCATCTCACTGAATGGTGAAAATGTAGTAAAGTAGTGAAAGGTCGGATCACTAATGTATGCTCTAAAACTGATGAAAATTGTTTTTACTGTAATTAAATACAAAATAGTTGTTTTGCAGCTTTAAATAAATTTGAATAATTTTTGCAATGATTTGTCAGTGATTTGAATTTGCAGTTCCTGTTTTCTTTCACTGTGCATTATAAATCAAAATTGTTTATATAGTTTTTATGTAATGGTCAGAAAGAGAGAGAAGGTTCTGGGGATGTGGTCTGAGATCCAAAGGGTCAGAAACTCAAAAAAAAAACCTTGGGAACCACTGCTCTACACAGACAGCACTGGAAGTCAGGATTGAACCTGAGGTCACTGTAGTGTTGAGGGAACAGCTCATCTACCTGCAGCACAATACAACAAGGATAAAATAAACTGTCTACTGCTGTTAGAGAAGAAGGCATACAAATTAGCTGCAATTCTACTGACCTGTCTATATTTCCCTCTATTGTCTTTATATAGTGAGCGTGTATTGTATTCAGAACTATATACTATATGAATTTTGATTAATTATTATATCCTCCACTACTGTTAGATAGGTAAAATCAAAACTGGAGATAGACAGCTTTCAGGTAAATTTTTATACCCCCATAGCTGCAGCCTGACCAGCTGAGTACGTCCAGGAGATTTCCATCATCCTCAGTTCCTTTGCAGTCAGATAGGTGCTTGTGCTTGACAAAGGCCATCTGGGAAAAAGTTTTACAGTATCCTCTTATTTACTCTGCTGCGGCAGCAACAGGCTGCAACACCCAGAGTTAAGTGTAGCCACCATTCCTTGTATAGCCCTAGTGACAAAAGTGGTTTTCTCTGCGCTGTCTTCTCTCAGTTTTACCACGTAAAACTCCACTAACCTGGCATGCTTGGGAATACTGGAGCAGATTTCACAGAGTATCAGATGTTGTTCTTATTAATATTCCACAGTACATTTAATGCACTGCATTCACTATTTTCTCAATGAACCTGCTGAGTTTAAAGGGAGTGCTAGAAACAGGGTCCCAGTAAGCTCAAAAGGAACAGGATTAAGAAGCAAGAAGTGAGTTTCAAAGGAGTACAGGAACCAGGGTCCCAGTGAGTGACAGGGAACACTGGAAAGAAGGCCCAATAAACTTAAAGAAAACTTGAAAATTAGATGTCTGATGGATGACAGGGTGACAAGAACCGGGGTCCTGGAGAATGAACGGGAGTATGGAAGACATCAGATCCTCTAACTGTTGAGCCATTTAGATTTGTTAATCCAAATCCTAATATGGAATATCAAAGTTTTACTATACCCGTGCCATATGGGAGTCTCAGGGGACCTAGTTTTATTCCAAAAGGAAGTCAACTCAACCCAAGAGACTTTCTCTTACAACAAGCAGATCCACCCAGAGGTGTTAATGGCAAGGTGGCAGGACGCCTTACCTATGAGCAGGAATTTTCCGATTTCCAGCAATCAGGATGACATCACACAGCTGGTGTTGCTTGAGGTAGAGCTCCATCTTGTGAAATGTCTGCTCTGCGTGATTCACGGACTGGAAGAGCTCCTCAGAGCTGCCAGCTTCCATATCGCAGTGTGGCATCAGTGGATGGCTGGATACTGACAACCTGTGGACCACAAAAGGGAGATATACTGTATATTGGTGATGTAGTATCCCAGCTTTTATAGCCTTAATCACACTTCTAGCTGATCACAGGCTGAAAGAAACCAATAGGAAAAAACAATAGATGCCTACGGCCCTTTACACACACAGTAGAATGAAATGAGAGCGATATGCTCCTTGGAATCTTGTCCTCCTTTAACTCACACTTTTCCTTAATAAGTCTTTTATCTTCTCATGACAACTCTTCTTTTGCAGCACAGCAAGAATCTTTTGGAAGTTAATTGCTTCCTATTTAAGTAAGCTTCATTGCACATAAGCGATATAAATGATTTGGCAGAAGGGAAATGCATTATTTGTTTCAGCACATAAAATTATATGAACTCCAGATATTGAGGTTTCTAGGTTTGCCACAATCTTATCCAAGTGGGACGGTAACCCAATTACATGAACAGTCAATCAAGCAAGACAAATTTTCAAACTGTATCCAAGTGCACAATACAAGGGATTATCTTATTTCTACGTTACATCATCCTCTTTCAAGCGACATGGTAGGACATTTAGGAAAGATGAGGAGTAGAGGAATCTAGGAGTCCAAGTCCACAGTTCCCTAAAAATTAGTAAACTGATATACTACTGTCACCTGTACCCAGATGCAATAAAAATGTTTTTGCATGCCATCCATACGGATCATTTAATTGTATCAGTGCAATAATGTAGTACAAGGGAAAACAATAACAAAGTGCAGAATAAAATGTTATGGTTACAAGGAAAGTACAGAATAGGTTGACAATAAGGTATAAAAGGCCATAACAAAGTAGAGTGTGAGCTCCAGGGTTCATCTTATCATACGACATGGGTCTATTCAATAGTTCCATAATAGAAACTGTCCTTGAACCTGGTGGAAGATTCTATCAAGGCTTTTGTGTCCTCTGTCCAATGGGAGGGGGAGAAGAAAGAATGCATTGGTTGGGTGAGGTCTTTGATTATGTTGAATGCCTTACAGAGGCAATAAGTGGTGTAGATAGAGTCCCTGGAGAAAAGGTTGGTTTCCATGATATACTGAGCTGTGACAACATCGGAAAATAGTCTGGTGAAGAAGACATATGTCATATTTATATACTAGTCCCTGGCCTCTGTAGACAAGATTGAGACATACATTTCAACATTACAGAACACTGGTTAGATTTAGATTGTCATATTGTGTTCAGTTCTTGTCACCACACTTCAGGAAGGCTGTGATTGCATTGTAGACAGTGAAAAGGTGATTCACTAGGATGTTGCCTGTTTGGAAAACGTTAATTATGGGAAGGGTTTGTTTTCATCTTCATGTATGAGGCTGAGGGATGACCTGATAGAAGTAGGTACACTATAAAAGACAAAGTTAGGCTACTTAGTCAGAGTCTTTTTCCCATGATAGGAATATCAAAAATAGCCTTGAGGTGAGAGTAAGGAGCTTTAAAGGGGATCTGAGGGGATTTATGTTTTATGTAGTGGTGTGGAAGTTGAAACAAGGCAAAGGTTAAGATAATGTCTGGGCAAGAAAGGTTTTTTTAAGAGAGTTTCCCTTTGCACAGTGAAAGACTGAAGCCATTTGAAATATGGAGACATGGATTAACTGAGGGACAATTATTTAACTAACATCAAAGTATCAGCAGTTGTGGATTTGTAGTTTCTATAGACTTTTACCACTTGATTTTTGAATGGTGATCTTGCAAGAAAGAACTTGAACATACATAGTCATTATTCGTCACTGCTAGTCAATTCTGTTTAGTCAATTTCTCTATTCAGACTTTAGAACAGTGTGGTGACAGGGGCCATGTTGCCTCCCTTGTGCAAAAGTAAATGAAGTGCGATTAAGGAATGAGTGTGAATTTTCAGAGTCTAGTTAACCAGTGATAACAGTGCTTCTTATCAGTAATGGGCTGTCAGAGCTGGTGCTGGAACAGATTCATTGATGATGTTTAAGAGGAACATGGACAGACCCATAAATAGGAAAAATATATACTCTTAATGCAAGCAAATGGATTAAGCAGATGGCCAAAAAAGTTAGTGAATGGGTTGAAGGAACCATTTCTATGAAGTACACCTCTATGACTTTATATGAGATTTTGAACACTGCTGTGTTCTGTATCTCACAATTCAGGCGATTATTCTTCCCACCTCTGTTCATCCCTTACTTACACCTCCCCAAAACACATTAGGTGAAATTTTGAGACTTCAGAGACAGATGAGCAACAATGGTCTAATGCGTGGTACAGGAGGCTTGCAGGGCTAAATGGGCAACCCTGGGCCTTGTTTTCCATGTATTTCATCTTTGTTCAGCTGACACCAGATCTATACCATCCAGTTTCTCTCAGTTTCTGTCCTCTTACAGAAATCCCATCCCTCCCCCTTCTTTGCAACTTAAAACATGTTGATTTTCTTCATGTTTTTGAGTTCTAATGAAGGGCCATCAGCTCAATATGTTATCTGGATGTCTCTCCTGCTGAGTGTAAGCTGCATTTTCTGGCTTCATTTTGACATGTATCCTTTGAATCTAAACATTAATGGTTGAAACTGCCAGCAGCAGCCCACAAGACTCTGCAGTTCAAATAATAATCTACTTCCATTTGATTGAAATCACAAGGAATCACCCACATAAGTCAGAAACTAAGGAGAATTTCTTTTCCAGATGGATATATGGATATTTAGAACTTTATTTCTCAGAGGGCATTGGAAGCAGAGTCTGCAGTTTTTTCTTAAAGCAAATAGATACTTCATAAGCAAGGTTCTCTGATAGTGTTCCTATGATGCTCCTAGGGATTTCTTATCATATTTATATTGCCATCTTTGTGCTTCTTCTCCCCTCATTGTTTACACCACAACAATGTTTGACTGACTCTTAACACATTTATTTCAAACTTTCCCCATTTCCACTTGTGTTTCCATTCTACTCGTGCATGTGCTCTATCATTCAATTGAATCATGGCCAATCCTTTATCTTAGTACTATATTCCTGCTTTCTCCACATACCCCTTGATGCCTTTTGTGTTTAGAAATCCATCTATCTCTTTCTTAAATATATTCCAACACATCACAGTTTCTCATTCTGTATTTAAAACATCAAAATCAGATCCAGGTGTGAGTTGCCTGAAGGTAATTTCAGAGCCTTTGGCTTTTTATTACCTTTACAAAATGTTTTATTCCAGACTGATTTTATCATATTCACTCACTGTTGGGTAGTACTTGCTTCTAATCAATTGAAGATTACTATTCTGAGTCTCACATGGCAATGGGATACCAAACAACAAAGACCGACTGGTCTGCAATTGCATCAGAAGATATGATGGTTTTATTATGGTCAGGTGTTTATGCCATGTAAGAATCACATTAGGTCTGGTAACTGAATAAACACAATTTACTTTATTATACCTCTTGTACAGAATTTTTGTTACTGTTTGCAGAAATTCAATTTACAAACCTGTTCATTGTCCTATGAAAAGTGGACTGTTTCCTATAGCAGAATGCGCTGTGGCCCGAGGATAGCAATTTAAGCTGACTGGCAAAGAACCAAGATGCATTTTTTAAGCTACAATTTGTTATGATCTAGGATGAAGATTCAATAGCAATGATCTAAGGGGAATGTGATAAACACATTCATAGGGAAAATCAACAATGTCTTGGAAAACAGACAAGAGATTGAGCTCTATTAGAGGCCCCTACACAGATCACAGGAGCATAATGTGCTAAGTAGCCTACACTTAAGATCATAAAACCATATGATAAAGCAACAGAATTAGGCCTTTTAGCCCATCAAGTCTACTCTGCCATTTCATCATGGCTGATCTATTTTCACTCTCAGTCCCAGTCTCCTGCCTTTCTGCCCCCCCACCCATCCTTTCATACCCTCAAAAAGGGGTTTGAGGCGAGATGAAGGAGGTTTAATGGGGAATCTACCAACCTCTGCTTTAAATATACCCAATGACTTGTCCTCCACAGCTGGCTGTATCAATAAGTTCCACAGATTCCCCACTCTCTGGCTTAAGTTGTGTTAACCTGCAGTTCAATGATACTGAAAATGATTAGCTATTATTAAATTTTATGTGCTGTTATGTTACTTCCTAAGTCCACCTTTAAAAATGATATCCTGTGACCAGCTGCTCTCTCTATATGTAGGAAGATACATTGTTCACGTTTAATGTACCAGAATTATTCTTTTGTTTAATAAAACACTTTATAGATTTTTTTTTCAGTATGTTAGGCAGTAATAGTGGTAAGTTCTTTTTGGCATTATCCATTTTTCTCCACAAATCTGGGTATGTACATTCTTCCCGTGACCAAGTGGGTTTCCTCTGTGCGCTTCGGTTTCCTCCCAAAGACATACCAGTGGTAGAGTAATTGGTCATTGTAAATTGTTCCATGAATATGCTCAGGTTAAATCAGGGGTGCTTGGCAGCATGGCTTGAAGGAACAGAACGGTTTATTCTGTGCTCTATCTCAATAAATAAATAAACAAACAAACTGAACAAAGACAGTAAATTAATAACCAAAACGTATATGATAGGGATCTTCAAATTTAACTGATAAACATTGAAAATAAAACACATTGGAAAGCCATTCTTGCAAATCAATCAAATCTGTCTCAAACAGAATTTACATTTTCAATCATATTTCTTTATGAATAGTACACATATTCCTGAAAATGTTCAGACAGGCATCTGACCAATCTCAATCAAGTGAGGGGAATGGTTACAGTAATAACAAAACATAGGAGGAATAACTGGGTAGAAGTGAGGGAATAAATCAAAGCGTTCATGATTTCAGGAAAATTTTGCAAAGGAATAATAAACTGTCAGTTGATTTGCACTGGGGCACTGGTAAGGAGGACAGCGTTAAGACTTTGGTAACACTGGAAAAGAGCCTCTGAACTTAAAAGACCACAACCCTTCTCTGAGAACAGAAACAGAGTTGATGATTCAGATTGAAGGTGTTTTGTCCCAATCCTTTATCCCAATAAAGGGTTTTTGACCCGAAACAATAATTCAGAGCTCTGGTCTGCTGAGTATTTCTGACATTTTTCTTTTATTTTCGATTTTCAACATTTGCAGTCTTTTATTTTTATTTTCACTTTTAGATTTAGTACAATTACGTAGACCATAAGTCCATAAGATATAGGAGCAGAAGTAGGCCATTCAGCCCATCGAGTCTGCTCCATCATTCAATCATGGGCTGATCCATTTCATCCAGTCATCCCCACTCCCCTCTTTCACCCCATACCCTTTGATGCCCTGGCTAATCAAGAACCTATCTATCTCTGCCTTAAATACACTCAATGACTTGGCCTCCACAGCCACTTGTGGCAACAAATTCCACAGATTTACCACCCTCTGACTAAAGCAATTTCTCTGTATCTCAGTTCTAAAAGGTAGTCCTTCGATCCTGAAGTTGTGTCCTCTTTGTCCTAGAATCCCCTACCATGGGAAATAACTTTGCCAAATCTAATCTGTTCAGGCCTTTTAACAGTTGGAATGTTTCCATGAATTCCCCCCTCATTCTCCTGAACTTCAGGAAATACAGCCCAAGAGCTGCCTGACATTCTTCATACGATAACCCTCTCATTCCTGGAATCATTCTCGTGAATCTTCTCCAATGTCAATATATCCTTTCTAAATTAAGGAGCCCAAAACTGCACACAATACTTCAAGTGTAGTCTCACGAGTGCCTTATAGAGCCTCAACATCACATCCCAGAACTTATGTTCTATACCTCTAGAAATGAATGCCAACATTGCATTTGCCTTCTTCACAACCGACACAACCTGCAGATTAACCTGTAGGGTATCTTGCACAAGAACTCCCAAGTCTCTTTGCATCTCTGCATTTTGAATTCTCTCCCCATCTTAATAATAATCTGCCCATTTATTTCTTCCACCAAAGTGCATGACCATACACTTTCCAACATTGTATTTCATTAGCCACTTCTTTGCCCATTCCCCTGAACTATCTAAGTCTCGCTGCAGGCTCCCTGTTTCCTCAACACTAACCGCTCCTCCACCTACATTTGTATCATCGGCAAATTTAGCCACAAATCCCTTAATGCCGTAGTCCAAATCATTGACATACATCGTAAAAATTAACGGTCCCAACACCAACCCCTGTGGAGCTCCACTGGTAACTGGCAGCCAGCCAGAATAGAATCCTTTTATTCTCATCTCTGTATTCTGCTGATCAGCCAATGCTCCACCCATGCTAGTAACTTCCCTGTAATTCCATGGGCTCTCATCTTGCTAAGCAGCCTCATGTGCGGCACCTTGTCAAAAGCCTTCTGGAAATTCAAGTACACTACATCTACTGCATCTCCTTTGTCTACCTGGCTTGTAATTTCCTCAAAGAATTGCAGTAGGTTTGTCAGGCAGGATCTTCCTTTCAGGAAACCATGCTGGCTTTGGCTTATCTTGTCAGGTGCCTCCAAGTATGCCATAATCTCAACCCTAACGATCGATTCCAACAACTTCCCAACTACTTATGTCAGGCTATCAAGTCTATAGTTTCCTTTCTGCTGCCTCCCACCCTTCTTAAACAGCAGAGTAACATTTGCAATTTTCCAGTCATCCGGTACAATGCCAGAATCTATCGATTCTTGAAAGATCATCAATAACATCTCCGCGATCTCTTCAGCTACTTCCTTCAGAATCCAAAGGTGCATTCCATCAGGTCCAAGAGATTTATCCACCTTCAGACCATTAAGCTTCCTGAACACCTTCTCAGTCGTAATTTTCACTGTACAAACTTCACTTCCCTGACACTCTTGAATGCCTGGTATACTGAAGACGTCTTCCACTGTGAAGACTGATGCAAAATATGCATTCAGTTCCTCTGCCATCTCTGCATCTCTCATTCCAATATCTCCAGTGTCATTTTGTATTGGTCCTATATCTACCCTTGACTCTCTTTTACCCTTTATATACTTAGAAAAGCTTTTAGTACTTTATTTTATATTAGTCGCCAGCTTCCTCTCATAATTCATTTTTTTCCTTCTGAATGATCTTCTTAGTTTCCTTCTGCAAGTTTTTAAAAGCTCCCCAATCCTCTATCTTCCCACTACCTCTGGCTTCCTTGTATTCCCTCTCATTTGCTTTGACTTTGGCTCTGACTTCACTTGTTAGCCACGGTACTGTCCTTCTTCCCTTTGAAAATTTCTTCTTATTTGGAATATATCTGCCTTGCACTTCCCTCATTTTTCACAGAAACTCCAGCCATTGCTGCTCTGCTGTCCTTCCTGCAAATGTTCCTTTCCAGACAACTTCGGCCCCTCTCATGCCATTGTAATTTCTTTTATTCCACTGAAATACTGACACATTAGATTTTGTTTTCCCTCTCATATTTCAGAGTGAACTCGATCATATTGTGATCACTGTTCCCTCAGGATTCCTTAACCTTAAGCTCTCTTATTACCTCTGGATCATTGCACAGCACCCAATCCAGCACAGTGATCCCCTAGTGGGTTCACCAACAAGCTGCTCTAAAAAGCCATCTCTTAGATAGTCTACAAATTCTCTCTCTTGAGGTCCAGTACTGACCTGGTTTTCCCAATCCATTTTCATGTTAAAATCCCTAATAATTATCATGACTGTGCCTTTTCTTTCTCCTGCTGTAATTTGTAATTCACATCCTGGCTGCTGTTTGGAGGCCTATATACAACTGCCATTAGGGTTCTTTTACTCTTGCCATTTCTTAACTCAACCCATAGAGACTTTACACCTTCTAATCCTATGTCATCTTTTTCCAATGATTTAATGTTATTTCTTATACACAGAGGCACACCACCCCCTCTGCCAACTAACTTATCTTTCCGATACACTGTATATCCTTGGACGTTCAGCTCCCAATGGCAGCCATCCTTTAGCCAAGTTTCAGAGATGGGAACAATGTCATATTTGCCAATCTGTAGCTGAATGTCAAGATTGTCCATTTTATTTCTTATGCCACGTGCATTCAAATACAACACTCTCAGTCCAGTATTCGTTGCTTTCTGTTTTAACTCTGTTGCCCTGTATCTCATGCCACGGGCTTTGATTAAGCCTCATCTCCTGCCTGTTCTTTCTATAATTGAGATACAAGTAATTGCAAACACAGTACTAAGGATGCTAAAGCATGGAAAGTGTGTACCTCTGATAAGCTACTGAGAAAGATCTTAGGCTCCAGCAGTACTGTGAGTGAGAGGCTTGTTGGAATTAGCAGGGCGGGTGGTACAGGATTTGGTTCACACGAGCTTACTTCTATGGCAGGGATATTGATTTCTCCTTCCAGTAATATTTTCCCTCTGTCTCCCTCTTCTTCTATTCCACACTCTGGCCTTTTACCTCTTCTCACTTGCCTGTCACTTTCCCCTGGGTCCCCTCCTTCTTCCTTTTCTCCTCTATCAGATTTCTTCTTCTCCAGCATTTTATCTTTCACTTGTAACCTTCTAGCTAGCTTCCTTCCACATCCCGCACCCCCACCTTTTTATTCTGGCATACCCTCCCTTCCTTTACAGCCCTGAAGCAGGGTCTTGGCCCGAAACATCAACTGTTTATTCATTTCCAAAGATGCTGTCTGAACTGCTGAGTTCCTCCAGGTGCCGGGGGGGGGGGGGTTGTACGTGTGTGTGTGTCTGTCTGTCTGTCTTACTTCTACGTTAAATCTACAGTTTTAAATTAGTAATGAACAAATCATTGTCAAACAATTTAAGAGAAAGAACCCTTGAACGGAATCAGATTAGGCAGATCTTGAAGAAAGGATTTTAAAACCAAGTAGAATTGAAAACTTCAGTGACGTAGCAGAAAGTGACATTGAGCTGACAGTTTGCACTCCTGCTGACAAAATTGATTTTGGAAAACAGGAGACAAAGAACATGAGGAAGAGATTTTCCACGAGATACTTGGAAGAGAGTGCGGACACATTTTACTAGGTCGCTGGCTGGATTAGAGAGTATGTTTGAGGAAAGGTTGAGAAAGCTAGGTGTTTTCTCTTTGAAGTGAAGTAGGATGAGTGGTGACTTGATTGAGGTGTTTAAGATGACAAAAGGAATAAGTAGGTAGGCAGCACCTTTTTTCCCAGGGAAGAAATGGCTAATATGAAAGGGCATCATTTTAAGGTGATTGGAGGAAAGTATAAGGGGATGTCAGAAGTAGGTCTTTTACACAGAGTAATGGGTGTGTGGAATGTGCTGCCAAGGATTGTGATAGAGGCAGATACAAAATGGATATGTAGAATTCTCCTAGATAAGCTCATAGATAAAAAAGAGAGCTATGTGAGAGGTAAGCTTGCAATAGGCTAAAATGTTGACACAACATCAAAGGCCAAAGAGTCTGTATTGTATTCTGTTTGTTACTGGTGGGATCCACGGCCATCTCTGATCTAACAAACAAGGGAAGCAAATTTCTGCTCCATCTGAGTAAAGTGTGCGGACTACTGAGCTGACTGATGAAGGAAGGGGTTGGATAGTGCTGGACAAACACCTGTGAAACAAACTCTACAAGGGATGGTGGTCACTACAAAGCCACAGCTATAGTACTTCAAAAGAGCAGAAAATGCAGAGAGATGCTTCTCTGCATTTTCTGCTGTTTTGAAATTGATTATCAGCTACACAATACTCTCAGAATATCAGCAATCCATGCTCATCCAATACCAAGTAAGTCATAAATTAATAAAAAATCTGATTTTAATGAATTTATTAGCTGTTTCAATATATGAATCATTTATGGATTTTTAAAATACACATGCTCATTTGTATCCTTCTGCACTCATAGCAAGATACAGTATAGAAACGAGGCCTTCGGCCCATTCACTTCATTCTGATGATTAGATTAGATCATCACCCATTTATAACAAACATACACAGAACACACTTTTTTATTCTCTCCTCCCTCCTACCCTAGATTCTGTTACTCATTTACACAGTAGGGGTAATTTACAGTGGCCAATTAACTTACCAACCTGCATGTCTGTGTGGTGTAGGGAGAATTAAATAAGTTATCATCAGTTTCAGATCACCATTGCCCTATGAATCCCTTAGTATTTCTCTATGGATTCTTGAAGAAATGGTCATTTTGAAAGCAAAATGACAATAAAGCTCAATGCTTAGTTATTCTGCAGCATCTTAAGTATTAAATTAATTCAGCCTGAACAAAAGAGATACTTTCCAAAACCAGCTGAATATGTTTCAAAACGTATACTATCTGAAAAATCTGTTTGTTTCACCGATCACCTACAAAATAATCAGTTTCTATCGCTGTTTATAAAGTATCAGTTTCATCTTATAGATGTGTTTTCTTTCCTGTGATCAGTTCAAATATGAAAATATTTGCCTGCACTTCATAAGAATGAGAGCTTGCTTAATTTAAAGATTTAGCTCCCTTTTCAATAAAACTTCGGGTAATTTAACTGATGGATCAATGAGCCAGTTCAGTGTACGATGAACTCTCAAAATCAAATTGGAAAACTTGGACTGAGAGTTGTCGATTTTATTTCAAAGTGGACCATTTGTTAAATAAACTTCAAGTGTGGAAAAAGATTAAAGCAGAAATGGACAATAGCAGAGGCCATTTAGTCAGTGTTTATGGTCCTAATGGACCTTCTCCCACTGACTTATCTGATCCTGTGAATGTAACCTTCCATTCCTGTCTCCTTCATCTATCTTCTCCGCTCAATGGTTTATGATCAAACTGAGTAGATGAATGGAAGGCTCTGAGTTTAATGGTAAATGTTGATGCTTACCGTGATAAATCATGAAAGAATTGAGGCTTTGGGACAAAGAGGTATAAACAAAAGAAATTCAGTGGTATAACACACGCTTTTCAAATGCTACAGCTTGAATCGATGTACAAAGTAAATCCCAGAATGTAATTGATCTTATAGTGTGTTGTACTCAACAATTTTAGAGCACCTGTTTCTAAGAATACAACAAATTGACTTACAAAACCTCTATGGCAATAATACCAATGTCTGATGTTGCTACTAACACATTGAAATACTTAGACCCATAAAAGAAATAATCATTGCACAGAGAGCCCCAACAGAAGGATGTTGGTCTTGTGGTCCACAGTGGAACATGTTCTCAGGTACTTTGCAAGTAATCCTACAATTTTCACTCACCACCCAAAGAAATCCAGCTGTGATGTCACAGGTTGGTGTCTAATACATCTGGGACTGTGGAATTTGCAGGCAGTTATCATGTGTAATCACACAAAAGGTTCATGAATCATGAAGTGAACAGAGAGCACAGCGCATTAAAAAAACACAAGGATCGCTTAAACTGTTCCGTCATTAGAAAGATTAGAGTGATAGAGTCTTCGTGATACAACACAGAAACTGGACCTTCGACCCAACTCATCTCAGTCAACCAAGGTGAATATCAAGCTAGTTAAGTTTGCTTGCATTTGACCCGGATCCTTTGCAACATTTTCTATCCATATATTTGTCTAAGTGTACTTGTAACATTACAGTTGTACCACCTTTACAGCTAGTTCTCCACATCCACCACCCTCAGTGTTAAAAGGTTTCTCCTCAGGTCCTTTTTAAATCTTTCCCTCCTCACCTTAACTTTAAGTCCTCTAATTGGTAATTGTCACATATACCAAGATACAGTGAAAATCTATTGTTTGCAAAGCCATCCAGACTGATCATTCTATATAGAAGTACATTGAGGCAGTGGAAAAGGAAAAAAAAATGTAGAATATAGCACTATTGTTATGAAGGAAGTGCAGTGTAGGTAGACAAGGAAAGTGCAAGGGCTATGACAAGGTGGACTGAGTGATCAAGAGTTCAAATATATCGTACAAGAGGTCTGCTCAAAAGTGGGACAAAAACTGCCCTTGAGCCTGGTGGTTTCTGTTCGATTGAGTCTGGTGGTACGTGTCCTAGCTCTAGTTTTAGACTTCCCTACTCTAAGAAATAAAACTGAACAACAGAAGAGATCCCCACATGATTTTACATAATTCTTTCTGGACACCCTCAGCCTCCTACATTCAAGAGTGGAAAGACCCAGCCTATCTAACCTCTCATAACTACGCAATGATTAATGAGACAATCTTAACAACAGATACAAACAAAATAATAGAAGTATGAAGAGTATAAGGTCTTGAAAAGGTTCATGTTGTTACAGGTCAAGTATCAAATCGAACCACAGAACTAGAACAAGGAAAAGGTAATGGGAACCTTTCTGTCAGTCAAACAGTCAGGCAGCTCTGAAAGGACCAGTGCGTTTATCTATGTACAAATGCTGGGGCTTTCATTTGTCTCAGGGCACTCATCTTCACTCTGATGTCTGTAAATAAATTAATGCTCCTTTGGAATATGTAGGCCCCTCCTTCACATGTTCTACCAGTCTATTGTTGCCAGTACAATCTTCCATGTGGTGGTGTGCTGAGGCATTGGCAGCAATACAGGCTTAATAAACTGATTGGAAAGGCTGGCTCTGTTATAAGAGTTGAACTGGAGGCTGTGGTAGAATAAAGGATCCTACAGAAAATCCTGGCCATTCTGGGCAATTTTTCTCATCCTCTGCATGCCACCTTGGCTGAACAGGGGAGCACTTTTAGAAATAGGCTAAGACAACTGCACTGCTCCAAAGAGCACTGTATAAGGTCATTCTTACCCTCGACCAAAAATTGTACAAGTGTGTATACAGGAAAAAACTGAAAATGCTGGAAATAGTCAGCAGGTCAGGCAGCATCTGCAGAGAAAGAAAAAAAAATGCTTTAGGTCTATAACCTTGTGTGGTAAACCATGTATATTGGTTGTAACTGGGTTACCTGTCTGGACACGCCCCTCTGCTGACTGCTCCTGTGGCTCCTCCCACAGACCCCTGAATAAAGGCGAGTGTGCCACTGCTCCTCCCTCAGTCCAGGACAGACACAGAATGGACGAGGACCCATTTTATTGTTAATAAAAGCCTTTCAGTATTTACTCTACTTCCAGTCTTTTGGAGTAATTGATAGTGAATCAATTTTATTAACCGTAATCTTAAGGCATGGAACACATCCTGAGACACAACAAGTTAGACCTCGACCCGCAAATACCTGAAGCCAGAACCGCTTTCGAGCTCTGGCTGGCCTGCTTCGAATCATACCTGGAGGAGATTGAAGTGACCGAGTCTGCTGCAAAGCACAGAGTTCTCCTCTCCAGGGTCAGTCCACGGGTCTACTCAATGATTAGAGACCAGCCGAGCTATGACGGCGCGATGAGCGCCCTCAGAAGACAATACCTGCGGCCAGTAAACACCATCTATGTGCGACATCGCTTAGCGACACGGTAGCAGCAGCCCGGAGAGTTGAGCACTGAGTTCATCCAGGCCCTACAGACACTCGTGCAGGCCTGCGATTGCCGGGGACTGACGGGAGCTCCTAGTAAGAGACGCCTTCATCACAGGGACCAGGTCACTGTATGTGCACCAGCGGCTGCTGGTACACGCCAATCTAACCTTATGTTCGGTGATTGAGCTGGCCGACATGAAGACCTTTGCCACCCGGGGGTCACCTGGCTTTTCCACTTCATGAAAGCCCAGAACCTGCCTTACTCCCTTGAGGAGATAAGGATGATGACCAGGGACTGCCAAGTCTGCTCAGAGTGCAAACCGCACTTCTACCGACCCGAAAAGGCACCACTCATCAAGGCCACCCGCCCCTTTGAGTGACTGAGTGTCGACCTTAAGGGCCCCCTTCCCTCCACTGACTGCAATGTGTACTTTCTTAACGTAATCGATGAGCACTGGCGGTTACCCTTTGCTATCCCCTGCCCCAATACCACTGCCACATCAGTCATAAAAGCCCTGTGCAAGTTCTTCACTCTGTTTGGATACCCATGCTATATCCACAGTGACAGAGGGTCCTCGTTTATGAGTGACGAGCTGCGCCAATACCTGCTGGCTAGGGCTATTGCAACTAGTAGGATCACAAGCTATAATCCCCGGGGGAATGGACAGGTAGAGAAGGAGAATGCCACAGTGTGGAAGGCCACACTCTTAGCCCTCAGGTCAAAGGGACCGCTGGCAGGAGGTCCTTCCCGAGGCACTCCACTCCATCCGCTCCCTGTTATGCACGGCCACCAATGCCACCCCTCATGAGCGGCTCTTTTCTTTTCCCAGGAAGTTGACCACAGGAACCACCCTACCATCTTGGCTGTCATCCCCGAGGCCAGTGCTGCTCCGGAAACATGCGAGGAGCAATAAATACTCCCCAATGGTCGAGAGGGTTCACTTACTTCATGTGAACCCCCAGTATGCCTATGTGGTTTTACCTGATGGGTGGGAGGACACGGTCTCTATTCCGTGACCTGGTGCCCGCAGGAGCTCCGAGCCCCTACCCTGAACACTCCATGGTAACTATTAACTCTGCACCTACCGATATATATATACCCACGAGACACCGCGCACTCCAAGCCCTACACACACACACCACATGACACTCCCATACTGGGTGCTACGCACACGCACGAGGGATTACCGACGCCTAATGTGCTGGCACCTCAAGTCAGGCCGGAGCCAGCACGACCGCCGTCGCCGATGCAATCACCACCGGTGCTACGTAGATCACAGCGACGGACTCGACCGCCTGATAGACTTGACCTGTAAATATACTTGTTTTTAAATATTGTCAGTCACTTCACCCCGTGGGACTCTCTTTTTTAAAAAGGAGGGGTGAATGTGGTAATCCATGTATGTAGGTTGTAACTTGGTTACCTGTCTGGACACTCTTCTCTGCTGACTACTCCTGTGGCTCCTCTCACAGGCCCCTGAATAAAGGCCATTGTGCCACTGCTCCTCCTCTCAGTCCAGGACAGACACAGCATGGACGAGGACCCATTTTACTGTTAATAAAAGCCTTTCAGTATTTACTCTAATTCCAGTCTTTTGGAGTAATTGATAGTGCATCACCTTGCCTCAGAACCAATCAGTGAAAATGTTCTTCACTTGAAACAATTATTCAGCTTTATTCTGCACAGTTGCTCTAGACCTGTTGAGTATTTCAAGTATCCGTGGGGAAGGAACTGAATTTTGGTTTCAAGTAGATGACCTCTTGGTATATTTACTTTGGGCAGTATTATGGTGTCTAAGAGGAACTCTGAAAAACATTGGCTGATCTTCAAGTGTCAAAATATCATAGGACAGACAATGTATTTTGATGTATTGCCAATTTTATGTGATAAATGCACAATCTGATAACATACGTACACTGAAGTCTGCTTCTGAAATCCAGTTCTACTCACCTGAATGCAATCAAATTTCAGAAGTGAAGTTTATTACTTATATATTGCTACAGTATTCCTTCAGCAAATAATAGCTTCAGGACTTTCAAGTTCTTGATGTCAACATCATTAAGGAGAGATTTGAGTCGCCTGGAACTACACTCATTGGAATTCAGGAGAATGAGAGGGAATTTTAATATATATATCTAAAACAATTAAAAGGGATAGATAAGTCAGAGATAGGAAATTTGTTTCCACTGGAGAGTGACCGACTATACCTAAGGGGAACAGCCTCAAGATTCAGGGGAGATTTAGGAGGAACTTCTTTGCACAGAGAATAGTGAATCTGTGTAATTCACTGCACAGGGAAGCAGTAGAGGCTACCTTATTAAATATGTTTAAGAAGACAGTTAGATTTTTGCAAAGTCTAATCAAGGGTCATGGGAAAGGCAGGTAGATAGATTTGAACTCACAGTCAGATCTGTTACAATCTTATTAAATGGGTAAGCAGGCTAGATGGGTAAGATAGCTGACACCTGCTCCTATTTCTTATGCTCTTTTGGCATGGCATCGTGGGCCCAACACATCAATGCAATCATGTAAAGGGATGTGAGTGTCTCTACTTTATTAGGGATATGAAGAGATTTGCTTTGTCACCAAAGACTCATAGATATTTCTATAGATTTATGGTGGAGAGCATTCTGACTGGCTGCATCCACAGCCTGGTATGGATGCTCCAATGCAGAGAAACGCAGAGACTGCACAGGGTTGTAGTCTCAGTTGGTTTGATCACAGGCACAATCCTCCCCATCAAGAAGTCAGCATCCATCACTAAGGACCATCACTATCCAGGACATACCCTCTTCTCTCATCATTACAGTACCATCAGGGAGAAGGGTACAGGAGTCTGAAGGCACTCACTTAATGACTCAGGAACAGCTTCTTCCCCTCCTCCATCAGATTTCTGAATGGTCCATGAACCCCACTTTGGTATTCCTTTATTTTTTGCAGAATTTATTTAGCTTTGTAACTCATAGTAGCTTTTTATCTCCTGGGACTACACTACTGCGACAAAACAACAATTTTCACATCATGTAAGTCAGTGATAATGAACCTAATTCTGATGGCATGGCTTATGAATTTCTACTCATTGTAATATAGAGTAACAATGCTGAAATGTTACTAAATAAATTTTTAATATCTTATTAATTTTCATTCTCCTATATTATTTATCAGATGGTTGTTTCCACTGAGGAACCACATTTCAAAGTCTCACATACGGCAATTAAGGAGACAGCTTTGAATGCCAGATATTAATGTGTTTACAGGATGGATATGCTTTAACAGCTCAGCTAATCTAGAGTACAGCACGCCAGTACTTCAGTTAGTCTTTTGAAACACATAGAATAAATTAACTTATAAATAGGATGCTAATTTGTGAAGTGTTTCTGCTCATATTTACATAAGATTTATTGACTGTTAAAAAGAATGCACACATTTTTATGTTTCTGTTCAAAACAAATAAGATGCCCATTCTATTTATTTATTTACTGAGATACAGTGTGGAACAGGCCCTTCGAGCCAACCTGCCCAGCAATCCCCAATTTAACCCTAGCCTCCTACACGCTGCGCTCAGGAATAGTGTGGGACAATCTGCATTTCAAATCAGGTTACGATGCTTTGAAGTTGTGACGTGCTTAGCAAGTATTAACTAGCTAATTGTAACTTTATCTTATATCACTGCTCACTTGCTGTTCAAGTGGTTGAACCTAATAGCTGGCAGTCCACTCTTTTCAAGGGGTCTCTGAGCAGTTCTACACAAAATAAAATCCTCAATCACCTATTAGGCTACAGTAATCAATTTCCAAGAGGCAAATTCTCCATCCGGAATCCCCCAGCATTATTTCTAAAATAATAACATCTAGCTCTTATCGCACCCTTTCTGTTTTCTTTCTAAAGCAGGGGTTTCCAACCTGGGGTCCACAGACTCCTTGCTTAATGGCATTAGTCCATGGCATGAAAAAGGTTGGAAACCCCTGTTGTAAAGTGTATGGATTTGCAGCATATTGCAAGCAAGCCTCTGCCTTTGCATTTCATCAGGGAGACTTCTCTGCTATATTACGAATCGCAATTCTATCACCAACATGTGTATTCACTATACACCTCCATCTGTAGGGGGAAAAAAAACATTATTTTCTGCTTCTTGTACTCTTATACCTATGCTTCCTCCATGCCTTTAAACCGGTTGGCCATCATGGCATAGAACAGTTACTGCTGCACACTGGTTTGGTCAACATTTTGACCATCCGTCCATTATGACTTGATGTCAAATAAGCACTCAAGTATTAGCAACAGGAGAAGGGGAATGCATCCTTCAAACCTGCTCTACCATTTATCAAGATCTTGGCTAATCTTCATTCTCAGCACCATTTACGTAAGACTTTTTCTTTAATATTTGGATACTTATCCACTTCTGTTTAGAAGGAACTCAGTGACTAAACCTCCCTGGACCTTCATCATCCAGGACATGCCCTCTTTTCAATGCTGCTATCGGCCAGGAGGTACAGCCACCTGAAGAACCACAATCCAAGTTTCAACAACAGTTTCATCCACAGTGCCATCAGACTCTTGAACTGACCGAAAATACCTCAGCCTATATTTCTTCCTCTCTCTGTCTCAACCTGTACTAATGTTGCTGTTTACTTCATTTATTTTACCATGTAAGTTACATACAATATGTAATAAGTTAACATTGTTATGTTTGCATCATATTGTGCTGCTGCCACAAAAAGCTATTTTTACAGCATTTAGTGTGCCTTGAAAATTATTCAGCCGCCATAACTATTTTCACATTTTACTGTTACATTTTCTAAATTTAAAAATATTGAAGTAGGATTTGTAAGCTGATCTACAAAACATTGTGCATCGTGACAAATCAAAAAAACCTGTCAACAATTTACTAAACATTAAAAACCAAAATTGAGAGGCTGAAAAAGTATTCATCCCCTTGTAATTACTATGCTAACTTTCCTCAGGTGCAGTATATTTCCTCATCGACTCGTCCAATGTTTCGATGTAGACAATTGGAGGATCACCTGAATAATTACCCCATCTCTCTGAAAGGTCCAAAATTATGGAAGGTTTTCAACAGACCAAACCACAATGAAGACAAGTAAGCATTAAAGGCAAATCAGGGAAATGATAATAGAGAAGAACAAATTTGGCGAAGGATACAAGACCACCTTAAGGGCATTGAACATACCTCGGAGCTCAGTACAGCCATCATGAAAAAGTGGAAAACATATGAAACCACAGCCACATTGCCTATGTCAGGCTACCCCTCTGAACATAGTTGGCAGAGAAGACGGAATATAAGGTGTTGTTCCTCCATGGCAACAGGAGAGGAGGGCATGGACTGACATGTCAGAATGGGAATGGGAAGTGGAATTAAAATCAATTGCCACTGGGAGATCCTGTTCCTTCTGGAGGATGGAGCATAGATGCTCGGCAAAACTGTTGCCCAATCTACCTTCGGTCTCCAGGAGGCTACACCAGGAGCACCAGACACAGTATACGACCCCAGCAGACTCACAGGTGAAGTGTCGCCTCTCCTGGAAGGACTGTTTTGGGCCCTGAATGGTAGTGAGGGAATAGGTGTAGGGGCAGGTGTAGCACTTGACCCACTTGCTCAGAGCTCAGCGCAATCCATGTGAAAAAATTGAAAATTATGAAATTACAGCCACACTGTCTAGGGCAAGCTGCCCTGTTAAACTAAGTCACCGGGGAGGAATGGCAGTTGTATCAGAGGTCATTGTGATGCCAACGGTCTTTCTGAGTGAGCTGTAGAAGTTAGTGGCTGCTACTGGAGATGAAATTCATGGCTCCTCAATTTCAAAGGCCTTGCACAAATAAGGTACTTATGGAAAGGCTAAAAAAAAACTTGGCTAAAAAAAAGGCAACTCCTTGCCCATAAAATCTTTGCAAAGAGTCACTCAGAAGATAGTGTAAAGATGTGAAAGAAAGTCATGTGGTCAAATAAGGCTAAAGTGAAATTTTTTGGCCTCAACACTGAGCCAAATGGCGTAAATCCAACACTACATGTCAGCTAAGGTAACACTATCATTACATTTAAGAATATCTCATGAAGCAGGGGCTGGAAATCTGGTCAGAATTGATTGGAAGTTGAATGTTGCTAAATACAGAGATATCTTGGATAAAAACGTGCAGACCTCTGACAGAAAACTTAAGCTTGGGAGGAAGTTCATCATTGAGTAAGACAATAACCCAAAGCACTCTGCCAGATCAACCATGGAGTGGCTTTAGATGAAGAAAGTTGATGGCCTTGAGCGACTTAGTCAGAGTCCTGACCCTTACATGGCTGAACATCTCTGGCAAGACCTCAAGATTGCTGCTACCACCACTCCCCAACTAACCTGCCACAGCTTGAGCAAATTTACAAGGAGGAATTGGCAAATCTTGCTCCATCACATTGTGCAAAGCTAAGAGAATTATCCGAAAGGACTACTGACTGTAATAGCTACAAAAGCTGGTTCAACTAAGAACAGAGGAAAGGGGACGAATACTTTTGAATAGCTGACATTTCCTAGTCGTTAGATTCATTTAAGTGAATAAAAGACTGTATATGGTGACAGAGGAGGGAGGAGAAGAATGCGGCGTGACGCAGCTCGCAGCGGCCACTCCGGTGGTGATGTCTGTTATTTGTCAAGTAGGGTGCCGTACACAATCCTGATTTGATGAAGAGGGATGTGAGAGCACGGAGGAACACCTGGTGAAACTTCTGAAATGCCTGCTTCGCTGCTGCTGCTTCTGTGTGGTCCAGAATCTCCGGAGGAGAAGGCCCTGAGTCCTCGGATTTGCTTGTTGCTCGGTGGCCGGGGCGGAGTTGAAGCGCTCGGCAGAGGATGGTGCTCAGAAAGGCTGGGTCGGAGGGGCTGGTCGGAGGCTCGAAGTTTTCGGACGGACTCAGAGTCCGTTGCGGTCGGGTGCTTCCAATAGTGCTGCATTGGCAAGTTTGCGGTGCTTAGAGGTTCATGGCAGTGAGAGTTTCTCCCTTCTGCCGCCTGCGTGAGATGATGAGGCTATCGAGACTTTGAGACTATGTTTTTTTCCATGCCCATGGTCTGCTTTTTATCAAATTATGGTATTACTTTGCACTGTTGTAACTGTATGTTATAATTATGTGGTTTTGTAAGTTTTAGTCTTGGTTTGTCCTGTGTTTTTCTTGTGATATCATTCTGGAGGAACATTGTATTTTTTAATGCATGCATTTCTAAATGACAATAAACGAGGATTGAGTGTCCTCATAATCTAATCTAATCTATATGTACGTTGATTACAAATTTCTTTTGAACTTTGAAATTTAAATGGCCCACATTAAAAAAAAATGTGTAATAAATACCTCCCCCATATGTATGTGAATGAGGGGTGTCTTGCCCTGGGTCATAATGCCCAGTCAGTTTTGTGCTTGCCATATTGTTGTCAGGAGTGAGATTAGAAATTGACCGCAAGGTTAAAGAGCTAAATTGTTAGATAGAGCACCTTAAGATCCAGGGAGTAAGTCCAGGGACCGAGCAGTGTGCCTCACCCACTTCCCCAGGCATGGCTCCCGAAGACAGGATGCTGACCCGGACAGAGGACCTGGGAACCAAGTATCGTGCCTCCCCAGGGAACCCTGACGGGGTGAGCGTACCTAGGCTCCCCAACCCGGGGGACACGGCAGAGCACATCACCTATCTCTCTCTTGCGGAACACAAGATACCACAGCCATGGGAGGATGGGTAATATGGCAGGCACCCAACAGGAAGACCAACGGGCCTCAGCACTTAACACCACAAGGTCCACCCTGAGGCTCCCCAGATACAATGGTGCTGGCTGCCTGGAGCCTTACCTGGCGCAAATCAAACCTGCCACATGGCACAATGGGTGGAGCACCACCAAAACAGAAGAGCACATTGCCCTGGTGCTGGAGGGTATGCACTGTGGATCCTCTTTAACCTAACACCGGCTGAGCAGCGTGACCAGAGGGCCCTCATAGCAGCGCCGGAGCAGCATATCGGGCAGAGGTTTATATGTGGACTGCATGGTGGAGGGCATTTGATGCTGTGTGATGGTGGACACTGGATCAACCATCACCATCGTCCATTCAGGTGTCCACCCCAGCATGGACCAGCCATCCCCGCCTGGGTGGACAATAATGATGGTCCAGCTGGCTAGTCGCCAGCGACAGTGCAGCAATGGAAGGGGAGAGGTGGCTGCACCTCACAGCGGAGCAGGAGGCGTGTCTAGCCAACATCCGGGAGTTGTGCATCATTGGCCTGGACCTGCTGTCCCACTGGGGGACCCATGTAGATGTGCAGCGTGCAACACTCTACCGCGGCGCTGAAGCTGTGGCTCTCTGGCAAGGCAGCTCCAGAAAGCGCGCCTGGCAGGGGCAGCAACAACAACCAGTGGTCTCATAGCATCACAGTGCAACGAGGGGCAAGCAGTGATGACAGTGCTTCAGATGGTGGCTGGTAGCCAGGTAGAACTTGCCACCATTGACTGGCAGCAGCACAGAAAGCATTTGAGTGATCCTGTGCTGGCCCAGGTGAGATCATGGCTGAGCATGGGATGGTGGCCAAAATGGGCAGAGTTCTCCGTCCTGGATCCAGAGACCAAAGCCTTGTTCTCCCATTGGGGCACACTGCAGGTGCGTAACGGGTTGCTCTTGGGGCAGTGTTCATTTTCCAATAATGATAGACATCTCATGCAGCTGGTGGCCCATGGGCTCTGCACAACGTTGTGCGGTCGGTGCATGGCTGGTGGGGCCAGCAATTTCGGGGTCATAAAGATGTTGGGTAAGCTACACAAATGCTTCTATTGGCCAGGACCTGGAGCTATTCATGCACTGATGTGACGCTTGCAGGGCCACCAGTCTGGGATGTCAATGCTCACCACAGTATCATAAAGCCAATAAAATTGAAGTGTTAAATTAAAAACTGAAAAATGCTACAAACTGTGTATAAGAAGATTATGCCCTGCATTCCCTGTAGACAGTGGGAGGCAATATCTCAGGAAGGTTCAACGCCAGGCTGAGATTCCTGATGGGGCTCTATGTGAGACCACACTGACAGATGTGCAGCATCTGTCATCCAGTGAGATTAGGACCCCTGTGTTTCACAGAACTAGTGTAGAAATCTTGGACCCCCATTCAAGTGGCTAAATGCCAGCAGTTCTGTTCAGAACTCCAATAGCTGCCAACAATGTTGGCCCATCCAGCTTTTACCACTGAGACGAAGATCAATGACACTAGAAACCACATAGATGAATTATATCACAGGGGGAGAGAAATTAATCTACACAAAACAACCCCAAACTGCTCCAAAATGGATTGCAATGTAAAGGTGTGATTCCAGTTGTATTTGACTTACAATGGAATAGATCAGTTTGTAGACAGTAAACTATTTGTAAGTAGTAGTGGAGGTATAAATTGATTCAGGAAGTTATATTCAGAGAAATGTCACAAAGAGGTAGAGAAAATAATTAAAAGGCAAATAGAATATCTGGCTTTATATGCAATGGACTGGTATTATAAGTGTAAGAAATTATACTATATATAAAAAAAACTTTAGTTATACTATACCTTGAGTTTGTAGTTTACATCTGGCACCACAGATTTTGAAAGGTCTTTTGACCTTCCATGCAACAGCGAAATATTTATTTATACTTTTAATTCATTCAGAGGAAATATTTCTATTTCATTCCACATTGCCATGCATCAAGAAGTTGCATAGTTGCTCAGCAAGTAGAAAAGCTGCCTCAGAACTCCAAAAAACTGGGTTCAATGATATCTATGGAGCTTATATGTTCTCCCTGAGACCGCGTGGCTTACACTAGGTGCTCTGGTTTCTTCCCACATCCCTAAGACATGCTGTTTGACAGATTACTTGGTAATTGCAAATTGCCTTCAGAGCAGAATTCCCAAACTTTCTTTTATGCCATGGACCCCTACCATTGGACCCATGGACCCCAGTTGGGAGCCCCTGTTTTAGAGTGTATGTCAGTGAAAGATTTTGACAATAGCTGATGCGAATATGGGAGAATGAAAAAGAAATAGGGCTATGTTAGGATTAGTGTTAATACGAGGGGTGATTGGTAAGTTTGTTGCCGAAGATAGGAGTCAATTTTAGAAAATCTAGCACATTTATTTTTCAGCATAGTCCCCACCTACATTTATACACTTAGTCCAGTGGTTGTGAGGCATATAGATCCCTTCTTTGTCGAAGTCGGTGTCTTGGACCTCCAGAAAGTGGTCCACAGCAGGGGTGATTGATAAGTTTATGGCCTAAGGTAGGCGATGAGTTATTAACTTCAAACTTTCTGCATCATCACTCAAAGAGTTGGACTGCACATGCATGTAACGAGAGCTGTATAACTCATCTCCTTCTACCTTAGGTCATGATCTTATCAATCACCCCTGCTGTGGACCACTTTCTGGAGGTCCAAGATGCCGACTCCTACAAAGAAGGGATCCGTATGCTCCACGACCGCTGGACTAAGTGTGTAAATGTAGGAGGGGACTATGTTGAAAAGTAAATGTGCAAAATTGACTCCTTCTACCTTTGGCCACGAACTTATCAATCACCCCTCGTAAGTGTTGTTAGCAGTACTTAATGGAGACAACGGCTTGCTATGGTGCAGTATAAAACTACAAATCTTGTACATTTTCTGAAATATTACCAGATATTTAATGGCTTTATTAAAATTACAGGAGCACCAATTAGTAGTTTCTGGAATATAAAATGTTAAAAATATAACAAGTTGTATCAATATGCATGCATATATAGTATTGTGATCCTGATAGTAGTCAGATGGTATGTCTGGTTCTCAACAATACAATAATTTCAAAGACATTCAGTCTAGCAAGTCTTGAAAGCCAAGAGAACACAGTGCCATTTTGGTACACTTCAGTTATATGTAAATGGATAGATACCCCATTTCTGTACACTTAAGTATCTTGTTATGGCCCGTTAGACATAAGAACATAATTTGGCCTTTCAGCCCATCAAGTCTGCTCCACCACTCTATCATGGCTGATTTATTTTTCCGCTGAATTCCAGTCTCCTGCCTGCTTCCCATAACCTGTGACAACCTTACCATTCAAGAATCTATCAACCTCCACTTTAAAGAAACCCAATCACTTGGCCTCCACAGCCATCCGTGGCAGTTAATTTTACATAGTCACCACACTCTGGCTAAAGAAATCTCTGTTCTAAAGAGGCGCTCTTGTATTCTGAGGCTGTGCCCTCTGGTCCGAGCCACCCCCTCCTCCCCACTATAGGAAACTTCCCTTCCACATACACTTTATGTAGGCCTTTCAATGTTCAATAGGTTTCAATGAGACTCCCTCTCATTCTTCTAAACTCCAGCAAGTACAGGGTCAGAACTATCAAGTGCTCCTCATATATGAACCCTTTCATTACGATATAGATATGTACCACGTCTCCATGCTTTCATAAGAATATCTAAGGGGTGATTTAAATAAAAAATTAGCAGGTTCCAAGAAAGGAAATCCGTTTTCCCTGGTGGTGAAAATCCAAATTAAAAGAAATAGTGAAAGAATTAGGAGTGAGATGTTTCAGCAGTAGTGCTGAGAGAACCCCTCTACAGGCAGAGTCCTGTTAGAAACTTGGAGAGTTCTTCTGTGATGCTGAAGAATGTGTTAACTCTAAATCTGAGATTGATATATTATTACCGTTAGAATAAAATAATTAACAAAAAGAGAGATGTGTGGAGATAAGTCACAGAACAATCACACCTCACTAAATAGACATGAATAGAGAGGACATGGAGAAGATGTTTCCATCAGTAGAAGTGCTTAGGAACTGAGGGCAAAGCCTCTGAATAAAGGGGCATTCCTTTAAAAGCAAGGGAAGAAGGATTTCTTCTGCCAGAGGGTGGGAAATCTATGGAATTTGCTGCACAGTGGGCTGTAGAGGCTAAGTATTTAAGACAGAGGTTGATAAACACTGGTATTGAAACACCAATGCCCAAGACAGAAAAGCCAATAGAACGTAGCAGATACGGCCCATTCTATTATGGGAAAAGTCCTCCCTATCATTGAGCACATCTGCAAGGAGCACTGCCACAAGAAAGCAGTAATTGTCGTTAAGGTCACCCATCACTCAGGCCATGCTCTTTTCTCATTGTTGCCCTCAGGATGGAGGCCTTATATCCCACACCACCAAGTTCAGGGATAGCTATTACCCTTCAACTCAACCATCAGGCACCTAAACTGGCATGGATAACCTCAGACACCTTAACCCCAAACTGATTCCACAATCTATGGACTCACTTTCAAGAGCTCTACAACTCATAGATTCAATATTATTTATTTATTTGTTTGTATGTTTATTTACTCATATAATATTTGTGTGTTTTCTATATATTTATATTGTCTGCCTTCTTTTGCAGATTGATGGTCTTTTTGACTAGCTTTTCATTGATTTTGTTGTATATCATTGTTCTGTGAATGGTTCGAAGAAAATGAATCTCAGGGTGACATATACTTACTTTGATTATAAATTTACTTTGAATTTTGAAATGTCCTAATTCTGCTCCTGTATTGTATGATCTAATAACTGAACAGGCTCTGAACAGCATTCTGTCAACATGTTCCAAAATGTTCATCAACTCAAGATTGGAATCTTACATTCAGGAATTAAATTAAGTCAAAAATATGGTTAGTTAATCCATCTTCTGAGATATATTTTGTTTGTAAGATAATGAGTCTAAAAAGATTTTATTTAGTTCAATGAACCTGTCTCCACACATGATCCTGGGAAAGCTATCTAAATGGAGCCTAAGTATTCATTGTTAATGGCTGGTCAACCTTCAATAGCTGATCACCATGACTTTAAGCTGTACCAGTTGCTATTTCATAATTTCAGAACTTGGTTGCCAAGCATTTTAATCCATTAGATAGTCTGATGCAGTCCCAAACTCTGCCACAGTTTTCAGTAGAGACATCCACAACATGAATAACTCAAACTTTATTAAAAACTTTCAAATGGATTTTTGACAGGCTTATTGTTTGCTTCATTGACCCAAGCTCTTTATTAAGCAGTGAATGCTTTTGAAATTGTGCTGCCTTACCTGAGAAGCTTGGTGTTACTGTCACCTGATAAATCAATGTCTCCCAATCATTTGCAAGAGTTATAAAATGAAATTGGAATCTCATGCATAATTCTCTAGCTGTGGTATTATAAAATTTTTAAAAAATATTAAAGTTGTCAAGCTTCCTGACCAAATGATGGCATATACATGACATTTTGCTTAGTGTCCCAGTGATCCCACAGATTATACCATAGCATACCAAATATTAGAGCAGCACATGAATAAATGCATAGCTAATTCATAAATAAAAGTCCCAATGCACATTTGTTAAATAGGAGGCCCAAGCCAATTATGGTACTGTATTTTGATTCTCAAGTTATTTTTCGAGGTTTACCCATACCCGTGATTGTCAGAATTTGCTAAGCAGCGGAAGTGAATCCTCTTAGTTATTAAAAATACACACAAAAATGTGGTTAGGCCCAATAGCAAAGCGAATGGTCCAACAATCTTGTGCTTGTTAAAACAATCACACTGATCTATTTGCTCAATCTCTATAGAAATGCCCACAAAACGTATTCTATCAGCACTTAAACAAATGCATTCTGTGAATAAATGGCACTTGAATTGGCACTGACAACATTCTCATTTACATTGTAGTTCTCAGTATATAAAGAGTAGGTCTCCACATTTACTAGCTAGAGGTGCTTTATTGAATTCAGATTCATGGAGGAAATCTGTCAATCCAAGTGCTGTATATACTTTCAAAAATCCCTTTGTAGTTCATGGTTACTTACATAATATAGGCAAAAGTGAGAGGAAGAAAAAGCTGCTAATTTTCCAATCACTCTTACTCAAATATTTAATACTTCTTATCTCTCCCTCACTCCTTCAAAACATTCAACCCAACTGCCAGTCTTATCCTCAGTATGAGTGTAAATATGTTTTTGTTGGTGTTGATAATGAAGAATGAAAACCATCATATATTTTTGTTCTTTTTTACGTTCTCCTTGGCCCAAAGGTGCCAAATCCAATTTTGTATAAATAAAAAGAACAAGAAAAAATATATCAGCACCAACGCAGACAGATCATAATGGCAAGTGAAACAGTATTAAGGGCTCTATTACTTAAAGCTTATTTCCTGCCTTTAGTAGATTTGGTCTGTGGTTTATGTTATTTGCCATCTGCAATGCCTGCTGGGAATTATCCTATCACTGGCTCAGCTGTGCCAATATTGCCTCTAGGCATGAAGGTTCTGGGTTCAAATCTGACTTCAATGACTTTGATCCAAAACAAAAATAGATTGACAATCTACTGGGGAGGTTGGGAATTCCACCACCACCCGTACAAGAAGACTGACCTCACAAAATGCTAGAGGAACCCTGAAGGCCAGGCAACATCCATGGAATAAAGTACAGTCAACATTTCGGGCCGAAACCCTTCAACAGGACCCGAAACGTCCACTGCACATTTTTTTCCATTGATGCTGCCTGGACTGCTGAGTTCCTCCAGCATTTTCAGTGTGTTTCTCTGATTTTCAGCATCTGCAGATTTTCTCGTTTGTAAGAAGACTCATGTATTCACTCAGGTGAGTGTGAAATATTCCCTGGAACCATTAGGAGAAAAGTGAAGTTTTGCCCTTTGCTTCAATCCACATTTATCTCTATTGCAAAGCTGTTTGAGAGATTTTGTCAGGTAGGCATTGTTTTTCCATATTTTAACTGAGATTTAATTTTGAAACATTGTTTGTCACTACAAAATGCTTCAATTGCCCAAGAGAATATGGAGTATGCCACATAAACCTCTTGCTTGGAGGAGCAAGGGATTACACTTGAGGAGGACCAACAGAGGGGGTTTACCAGTGAAATCAATGATTTCCATTGCTTCACCATTGGACTCAATAATCAAGACTCAAGATTCATGTGGCACCGGAATATGTTGCAACACTTGTGGGATGCCCTCAGCGCACCATCCGGTGTGTTGGTTGTTAATACAAATGACATATTTCATTGCAACACACACAAAATGCTGGAGGAACTCAGCAGGTCAGGCAGCATCTGTGGAAATGAACAGACAACGTTTCGGGCCGAGACTCTTCTTCAGGACAACTCAGACCTGTGACTGCAAACAATGCATTTCACTGTAGGTTTCAATTTATATGTGACAAATAAAGCTAATCCTTATCTTTAAGTTGCTCTTCTGGTCCGAAGAAGAGTCTCGGCCGGATACGTCAAATGTTCCTTTCCATAGATGCTGCCTGACCTGCTGAGTTCCGTTAGCATTTTGTGTGTACTGCTTTGGATTTCCAGCATCTGCAGACTTTCTCGTGTTTATAATTTTACAGTTTCATTGTAAGCCTGAATAAATAAACTTGAATCCTGAATCCTGACAAGTATTAGTCAATTAAACCAATATACATTCTTTGCAGGTCAAACCTCAGAACATTAACATAAAATACAGAGCTCAAGGAACGTTGGATATTAATGACTGCTCTGACAAGGCCGGCATTAATTGATCATTCCAACATGGCCTTGAGATGGTTGTACTTTAGCGGCTTCATCAACCAATACAAGTGAATACATCCATACTACCTTTGGGTGGTGAAGACCAGGACGTTGTTCAAATAACAATGATGGTAGCAGTAAACATGCCTGAGTCAAGATATGGAGGGTCCTTTGGAGATAATACTGTTCCCATGTACCTGTTGATAACAGCCGTTAACTAGCAATATTTGAATTCACTAGACTATAAGATAATTAAATGCTGGCCATGACCAAATGGGCATTTTCACTGCCCTCTAATTTATTTTCAATGTTCCTAACATTCGCAGTGATGGGTCATCTCATTAAAACACAGAGAAGAATTAAAACATTTGCTTAATCTGCACTTGTAGTTCTGGTTGCCCCATTACAGGAAGGATGTGGAAGCTTTTTAAAGGGTGCAGAAGTGGTGTACCAGGATGCTGTCTCAATCAGAGGGCATGAACTGTAAGGAGGGTTTGGATAAATCTGGCTGATTTTCTCAGCAGCATTGGAGGCTAAGGGGAGACTTGATATTTATACAATTATGAGATGTGTAGATAAAGCAGATTGTCAGAAACTTTTTCCTGGGGTAAAAAAGTCAAATATTAGAGGACATACGTTTAAGATGAGAGGGCAAAAGTTTAAAGGAGATGTGTACGTGTCTGGAATGGACTGTCAGGGGTAATGGTATGATACAACAGTGGTTTTTAAGAGGCTGTTAGACACATAAAAATGCATGGAATGGAGGGATATGGATCATGAACAGGCAGGAACTGTCCGCTACAATTCAGCAACATGTTCAAAACATTCATCACGAGCCAAAGGGGCTGTTCCTGTGCCATACTATTCTAAGTTCCATAAATGACAGGTCCCCTTTTCTGGCTGGGAAGTCCAGAATAGAAGCACAGTCTCAAGACAAGGAGTTGGCCAACTAACACAGCGATACTAGGATTCTGACAACTGGGTGGCATGGTTAATGTAAGACTTTACAAGTATCAAAGTACATTTAAAAACACAGAATATGTATCTAGTACATAGCCTGAAATTCATCCTCTTCACAGACATCCATGAAACAAAGAAACCCCATAGAACAATAGAAACTTCAAAGTCCCCCTCCCCATCTCTTTGCACAAGTAGCAGCAAAAAACATTGACTCCCTTCACCCCCACCAGTAGAAGCACTGACCCTACTAACCACCCCCCTTCCCACGCAGCGAGCAGCAGCAGAAACCCTAAAGAGCTCATCAACCTACAGTTCATAAACCAGCACTTTTGTTATCTCAGGCAACACACATCAAAGTTGCTGGTGAACGCAGCAGGCCAGGCAGCATCTCTAGAAAGAGGTACAGTCGACGTTTCGGACCGAGACCCTTCGTCAGGACTCAGAAGGGTCCTTGATAAATTGGTTTACTATTGTCATGTGCTGGGGTACAGGTAAAAACTCAGTTTTACACGTCATTCATATAGATCAACACATCAGTGTATTGAGGAAATACAAGGGAAAATAGTAACAGAATACAAAGAAAGGGATTAGTTATAGAGTAAGAGCAAAGTCATTCACATCTGACAATAAGTGCAAGGTCATAACAAGGTAGAATGTGAGGTCAAGAGTGCACCTTATCATTCCAGGGAATGGTGTAATATTCTTATAACAGCAGGATAGAAGCTGTCCTTGAGCTTGGTGGTATGTGTTTGTTGGCTTTTGTACTTTCTGCCTGTTGGGAGGGGGAGAGGAGAGAATGTTTGTGGTGGGATAGGTCTTTGATAATGGTGATTCTTTACCAAGAAAGCAGGAAGTGTAGACAGAGTCCATGGAGGGGAGGTTGGTTGATATGGAACGCTGAGCTGTTTACACAACACTTTGGAGTTCCTTGTAGTCTCAGGCTGTGCTGTTGTCATGTCAAACCACAATGCATCTAGGTAGGATTCTTCTATGGTGCATCTATCAAATTTGGGGAGATCCAAGGAGACATGTAAAAATTTCTTTAGCTTCTTGATTAAGTAGAGGCACAAAATGTACCTAATTTTATGTAATACAATGTACTTAAGGAAATTGAGGCCATACAAGGATAAAACAATAACAGAATGCAAAATATAGTGTTATAGTTACAGCTGCAGAGAAAGTACAGTGTAGATAGACAATAAGCTAGCCATCTCAACACACAACAGATGCAACATCTCATAGGGGGCAATGAGAATTTCCACCTCACTGGAATTTCAGCCTGGATTTTATCATTATGGACTAGAGCTCTATGAAAACGGACACAGCATTGTTGCCAGCATTCTGTGGAGCTCTCATGGGGCCATCCTGTCCTTGCAATGCACAGGCTCAGAAGTCTGAGACATGTCAGAGATGAGATGGACAACTGACAGCAGCCCTTCTCTCCACATGCTTCTCCCCTTGGCCTCACCATTGAGTCCAGGAACAAAGCACAAACATCTCAAATTGAGGTAGCCAGATGCACATCCTTGCACCTTCCATAACTGGCATCTGAAGTGTGACCATCCTCCAATGAAAAGGTAAGTGTTGGTTTCCAGTTTTTAAAATTATTCTTTCACCCTTCTTTTAAGTGGGGTGGAAGGGTGGAGAAACGTCTCTACCAAAGTAGGTATAAAGAGCACTGCCCCCTTCGCTATCCTGCAGGACACACTTGGGGAAGGTGTAGCACCTGTTTAGCCCCCCAATCAGCCACGGAAGCACGTTGTGGATAGTCACATGAACAGAAATATCACAAGTCCTGGTTATGCAACCACTGACATCAGGCCAACAACCTCTGAACAGTATTGATAATAGTTGGGGGCCACCTGTCTTGTAAAGACACTGCCCAGAAGAAGGCAATGTCAAACCACTTCTGTAGAAAAAGTTGCCAAGAACAATCATGGTCATGGAAGGACCATAATCGACCATGACATATGACATGGAATGTAACAAACAAACAAAATCCTTTCAAGTATTTGCATTGTTTTGAAATGTAACTTCCTTTTCAGTGAGTTATCAAAAGACCATTAAGAGTGGTGTGACAGGCAGCCTCAGGATACAAGGGATGCTCTATGGCAGGGGTCCCCAAACTTTTTTGCACCGCGGACCGGTTTAGTATTGACAATATTCTTGCGGACTGGCTGACCGGAGGGGGGTGGGTGGTGTTAATCACGACCAGAATATAGGTGATAAGTCAACTATAAGTCACTTATAAGTGGCTAATACACTCAATTTTGTTTCTAAAGGGGTTTATCTAACGAATTTAACATTAAAAACACAGCGCATATTTTCCTCGCATGAATATAGTGATACGTCAATTATAACAGTGGTCCCAAACGTCCAGGCCGCGAAGAATGCAGCGGTACAGTGGTGGCCGGGACGTACCTGGCACATCTTTAAGAAAAAAGCCAAAGTAAACAAGCTAATTGATTAGGTGCTGCCCGGCACGTAAATGTTGGCCCAGGTCAGAGGCAATGCAATCGGTAATCGCCTCTGATCTGGGCCGACATTTACGTGCCGGGCAGTACCTAATTAATATTTTATTTAATATTTAATATTTCAATTAATAATATTTTATTAAAATAACATACTTTTCAGTCCACCATCATTTGCAAGCTCGAGGAGCTGATCTTCTTCCCTCGCTGACATGGATGATTCACTGGGGACATTTACAAATGGGTCACGGACCCATTTCTTTGCGTGTCTTGGGTCACTGATGACCTCTTGTGCGTAATGACCTCTCGTGCGTTAAAGTTCAATAGTGGGCGTGACAAGGAATGAGGAAAGATGCAGCTGACTCATATCGCCAAATCATATCGTTTCCTTGTGGCCTGGTAGCACACGCTTTGCAGCCTGGTACCGGTCCGCGGCCCGGTGGTTGGGGACCACTGCTTTACGGGATTTAACAGTGATCACAGCTCCCAGACAACTGGTCCCACAAGTCTGTAAATAGGATGTGTACGTACAGATGTAGAAGCGCGTAAACATGGGCAAGATCAAACACATCTTACCCATTTGGAATTCAAGTGTACATTTAATCAATAGCCCATTACTTTCCAAACATTTGTTTTAAGATTCTCCAAATAGATATACACTTAAATTCCAAATGTATCCTTTATGAGATGCAGCAGAGATGATAGCCTGGAGGACCAATGAGCTACCTATGGTCCTGAATCAGAACTTCCACTAACAACTCTGACCCAAACTTAAGATCTAAGTGATTAACAAGGTGCTGCGCGCAGTTCGTAGTTTTCAAACATAACATCCCATAAACATTTGAAGACTTAACAACTAAACTCACAACTAAAACAAAGCAGTATAAAGCACTGGGAAATACAAAACTGATTAAATACATTTACATAGAACATGGAAGAGTAAAGCACAGGCACAGGCCCTTTGCACCATGATATTATGCTGAACTATCTACACTGGCAATTATATGCCAAACTAAACTAATTTATTCTGTCTACATGATGTCCATATCTCTGTTCTCTGAATATCCATGTGCATATTTAACAGTCTCTTAAATGTCCCTGTCATATCTGCCTCCACCATTAACCATGGTAGTACATTCCAGGCCCCCACAACTTTTGGCATAGAAAACCCGCCATGCACATCTCCTTTGAATTAAACTTCTCTCACCTCAAATCCATGCTCTCTAATAACAGACATCTTGACTCTGGGGGAAAAGGCATTGCCTGTCTACTCTAAATATCCCTCTCTTATGATAGGCTTCCATCAGATCCCCCATTAGCCTTCACCACTCAGAGAAAGTAACCCAAGTTTATTAAAACTCCTCTCAAAGAACATGGCGTCTAATCCAGGCAGCATCCTGGGAAAACTCTTCTGCAGCCTCCCTAGACACTCCACATCATTTCTACAATGGGGCAACCAGAATTGGACACAATACTTCAGCCTTTTTAAACTTCAAAACAACTTCCAATCTCTTGAACTCAGGTCCTCAACTAATAAAGACAAGCACGCCACTTACGATATTTACCTCTTATCTATCGTTGTGGGCACTTTCAGACATAGACCAAAAAGTCTCTCTTAACCTCAATACTGTTAAGGGTCTTGCCGTTAACAGTGTACTATCCTTTTTATATTTGATGTTACAAAGTGGAACACTTCATATTCAGCCAGATTTAATCCTACCTTTCCCTCCTCCACCCATATCTGTAAGTGAAATACACTTCACCTGTGAGTCTGTTGGAGTCATTTACTGTGTTCGGTGCTCCCTATGCGGCCTCCCGTATATCAGTGAGACCCAACATAGATTGGGAGACTGCTTCGCTGAGCATCTGTCTGCTAGAACAAGTGGGATCTCTCAGTGGCCACCCATTTTAATTCCACTTCCCATTCCTATTCCAATATGCCAATATGTCCATCCATGGCATCCTCCACTGCTGTGATAAGGCTACACTTAGGTTGGAGGAGCAACATTTTATATTCCATTTGGGTAGCCTCCAATCTGACAGCATGAACACCAGTTTCTCAAACTTCCGGTAATGCCCCCCCCCCAACCTTCACCATTTTCCATCCCCTTATCCTTCTTTCGCCTTATCTCCTTCCCTGACCTTCGCCTCCCTCTGTGCTTCTCCCCATCCCCCTTTTTCTTTCTTCCATGGCCTTCAGTCCCTTTCCCAGCTCTTCATCCCTCCCCCTCCAGGTTTCACCTATCACTTTGTGTTTCTCTCTCCTCTCCTCCCTTTTTTAAATCTACTCCTCAGCTTTTTTTTTTCTCCAGACCTTCCCTCGGGTTTTGCCCCTGAAACGTCGGTTGTACTTTTTTTTCCCCAATCGATGCTGCCTGGCCTGCTGAGTTCCTCCAGCATTTTGGGTGTGTTGCTCAGGTTTACAGCATATGCAGATTTTCTCGTGTTTATGTCATATTGTACCCCTTGGCAATCTTGTATGTAACACCATCAAACTTAGAGTCATCTGTGAACTCAGCAATCGATCACAAGGCCATAAGATGATAAGTCATAGAAGCAGAATTAGGCCATTCAGCCCATGGAGTTTGCTCCACCATTTCATCATGGCTGATCCTGGATCTCATTCAACCCCATACACCTGCCCTCTCACCATATCCCTTGATGCCCAGACCAATTAGGAATCTATCAATTTCCACTTTGAGTATACCCATGGACTGGGCCTCCACTGCAGTCTGCGGCAGAGCATTTCACAGATGCAATACTCTTTGGCTAAAAAAAAATCCTCCTATTCTAAAAGGACACCCCTCAACTTTGACACTGTGCCCTCTAGTTTTAGATATCCCCACCAGAAGAATCATTCTCTCCTCATTCACCCTAGCTAGTCCTTTCAACACTCAATAGGCTTCAATCCCATCCGCACACATTCTTCTAAATTCCAGTGAGTACAGACCCAAAGCTACCAAACACTCCTCACTCCTGGAATCACCCTTGAAAACCTCCTCTTGAATCTCTCCAATGACAATACACCTTTTCTGAGATAAGAGGCCCAAAACTGTTGACAATACTCCAAGTGCAGCCTGACTAGTGTCTTTTGAAGCTTCAGCATTATCTCCTTGTTTTTATACTCTATTCCCCTTGAAATAAATGCCAACATGCATTTGCCTTCTTTCCCACAGACTCAACCTGTGAATTAACCATCTGGGAGTGTTGCACGAGGACTCCTAAGTGCCTCTGCACCTCTGATGTTTGAACCTTCTCCCCATTTAGATAATAGTCTGTACTTTTGTTCCTTTTACTAAAATGCATTCTCATATACTTCCCAACACTATATTTCATTTGCCACTTTTTTGCCCATTCTTCCAATTCGTCTAAGTCCTGCTGCAGTCACATTGCTTCCTCAGCACTACGTACTCCTCCACCTATCTTTGTATCATCCACAAACTTTGCCACAAAGACATCCATTCTACTATTGAGAACATTGACAAAAAATAAGAAAAGTAGCAATCCCAATAAAAGTGATGAGGAACACCACTAGTCAATGGCAGACAACCAGAAAAGGTGCCCTTTATTCCTACTCACTGCCTCCTGCCTGACAGTCATTCCTCTATCCATGCCAGTTTACACCATAGGACTTTATCTTGTTAAGCAGTCTCATGTGAGGCACCTTATCAAATGCCTTCTGAAAATCTAAGTAAATGTTATCCTCTGCCTCTCCTTTGTCCACTCTGCTTGTTACATCCCTCGAAGAATTCTAACAGATTTGTCAGGCAAGATTTCCTTTTACAGAAACAATGCTGACTTTGACTTATTTTATCATTAGTCTCCAAGTACCCTCAAACCACATCCTTAATAATAGACTCCAACACTTTCCCAACCAGTGAGGCTAGGCTAATTGGCCTATCATGTCCTCTCTTTTGCCTCCCTCCCTTCCTACAGGGTGGAGTGACATTTGCAATTTTCCTGTCCTCTGGGACCATGCCAGAATTAAGTGATACTTAACAGATCATGACCAATGCATCCATTATCTCATCAGCAATCTCTTTCAGGACTCTGGAATATAGTCCATCTGGTCCAGGTGACCCATTCACCTTCAGACCTTTCAGTTTGCCTACCACTTTTTCCTTTGTAATAGCAATGTCACTCACTCCTCCTTGATACTCATGGACCTCTAGCAAACAGCTAGTGTCTTCCACAGTAAAGACTGAAGCAAAGTCCTTCTTGAGTTCATCTGCTATTTTTTTGTCCCCCATTACTACCTCACCAGCATCATTTTCCAGTGGCCCAATACCAACTCACACTTCCCTTTTATTCTTTATATAATTGAAATAACTTTTAGTATCCTGCTTTATATTATCAGCTAGTTTGCCCTCATATCTCATCTTTTCCTTTCTTATAACTTTTTTAGTTGCCTTTTGTTGGATTTTAAAAGCTTCCCAATCATCCAACTTCCCAGTCACTTTTGCTACCTTATATGCCCTTTCATTTGCTTTTATGAAGTCCTCCTTAACTTCTTTTGTCAACCATGGTTGTCTAGCCCTGCTGTTAAAGAAATACATCTTCTGTGGGGCATATCTATCCTGCGCCTTGTGAACTATTCCCAGAAACTTCAGCCAACTGTGCTTTGCTTTCATCCAATCCAGTATCCCCCTCCAATTACCTGAATTTTCTCCTCTCTCATGCCTTTGTAATTCCCTTTATTCCATTCTGTTACTGATACATGTGAGTTATGCTTCTCCCTCTCAAATTACAGTATGAATTCAATCTTATTGTGATCATTGCCTCCTAAGGGTTCCTTTACGTTAATCTGACTAATCTAAGATAGCCTTTCCCTGAGTAGGCTCAAGCACAAGCTGCTCTAAAAAGACGTCTCATAGGCATTCCAACAAATTGCCTCTCTTGCAATCCAATACCATCCTGATTTTCCCAATCTCTTGTAATTGTGACATTACCCTTATTACATGCCTTTTCTAGCTCCCTTTGCAATCTCCATCCCTCAGCTTGGCTACTATTTGGAAGTATGTATATGATTCCCATGATGTTTTATTTTACCCTTGCAATTTCTTTTCTTTTAAATTCAAATTTTTATTATTATTTATTCTTATTTTACAAAGCAGCACAGCATATCACAGAGCAGATACAGTACAGCATATCTACACAGCCATCCCATGATATGAAAACAAATAGAACTTAGAGGCAGAAAGAAGTTCTAATTTAAGTTTAAATTAACATACAACCAAAATTGATCCTACACGTCTTGCACTTTTCCCTCACTGTTAATTCTTCCCAACATGTGTTCATATGATGAAATCTTAATCATTTCCTCAGTCCATTCCTTCACCCTTGCAGTTTCTTAACTCCACCCACGAAGATTCAACATTCTCTGACCCTATGTCACCTCTTTATAAAGATGTAATTCCATCTCTTACCAATAGAGCCACACCACTGCCCATACCTTCCTGGATGTCCTTTCAATACAAAGTATATCCTTTGATGTTAAGCTCCCATCTATGGCCTTCTTTCATCCATGACTCCCATCTATGGCCCTTTTTCAGCCACGACTTAGTGATGCCCGCTAAGTTATCACCACCAATCTCTAATTGTGCCACTAATTTGTCAACCTTATTCTGAATGCTATGTATATTTGAATACAGCGCATTTAGTCCTGTATTCTTCGCCCTTCTGTATTTTGCCTCTGTGTTACAACTTAGCTCTTCGCTCTGTCTGCAGTTTTACCCAATCAGTAGCTTGTGATTCTTTACATTCATATTACATCATCTACTTGTTAAATTGCTGGCTCATCCTCAGCTCTATCATACTGGTTCCCATCCCCTGCCATATTAGTTTAAACCACTCCCAAAACCTCCAGCAAACATGTCCGCAAGGATATTTGTTCCCCCTCGGATTCAAGTGCAACCCATGCCTTTTGTGCAGGTCACACCTGCCCAAGAATCACCTATCTGTCCCCCTAACTATAGAGTCGCCTTTTACTGTTGCCAACCTCTTCAGTTTCCTGCCCTTCTGAGCCACAGGGCCAATCTCAGTGGCAGAGGCATGGCTACTGTTACTTCCCCCAGGTAGGTCATCCCCAACAGTACTCAAAATGGAGTACTTATTGTTGAGTGTGGCCACAGGGGTGCTCTCCACTATCTGACATTCTCCCTTCCCTCTCCTGACAGTCATCCATTTATCTGTCTCCTGTAGCCTTGGGGTGTCAACTTCCTTATAGCTCCTGTTTATCATCATTTCGCTTTCCCTAACACGCCAAAGGTCATCAAACTGCAGCTCCAGTTCCCTAACACGATCTGTAAGGAGCTGCACCTCAATGCACCTGGTGCTGACATGGCCATCCATTCACATTTTCATCCATATCATTTATGTCTGTCACAAACAGCAGAAGTCTCAGTACACACCTCTGTGGAGAACCACCGGTCATGGACACTCCCTCCCAAGATAGAATAAATCCCATTGACCATGACCCTTTGTCTTCTATGCACAAGGCTATTCTGAATCTAAATGACCAGGTCAACATGCATTCCATTCATATATTTTAATCTTCTGGATGAGCCTAATATGAGGAAAATTGTCAAATGCCTTACAAAAATCCCATCAATAACGTCATCACCTCTTTGAAAAACTTTATCAAGTTTTGTTTAGTAAAAAACTTAACTTTCACAAAACTTACCTCCTGCACCCCACTGATGGCAAATCCTCTCTTTTGAAATGGATGGAGCTACTAAATCTGTTCCAGCTATATCCTGGCAAAATCCATTGTGTAGATTTGCAACTGTAATTGTTGATGAATCGTAGGAAGCTGGAAATAGAAACCATAGAAACAGGCCTTCTGGCCCTTCTTGGCTGTGCCGAACCATTTTTCTGCCTAGTCCCACTGACCTGCACCTGGATCATATCCCTCCATACACCTCTCATCCATGTACGTGTCCGAGTTTTTCTTAGATGTTAAAAGTGAGCCTGCATTTACCACTTTATCTGGCAGCTCATTCCACACTCCCACCACTCTCTGTGTGAAGAAGCCCCCTCTGATGTTCCCTTTAAACTTTTCCCCCTTCACACCTAACCCATGTCCTCTGGTTTTTTCCTCCTCTTGCCTCAGTGGAAAAAGCCTGCTTGTACTCACTCTATCTATACCCATCATAATTTTGCATATCTCTATCAATTCTCCCCTCATTCTACTACGCTCCAGGGAATAAAGTCCTAAGCTAAAGTCCTTTCTCTGTAACTGAGTTTCTCAAGTCCCGGCAACATCTTTGTAAACCTTCTCTGCACTCTTCCAAATTTATTAATATCCTGTAATTAGGTGACCAAAACTGCAAACTCCAAATTCGTCCTCACCAATGTCTTATACAACCTCACCATAACATTCCAACTCTCATACCCAATACTTTGATTTATAAAGGCCAATGTACCAAAAGCTCTCTTTACGACCCTACCTACCTGTGACGCCACTTTTAGGGAATTTTGTATCTGTATTCCCAGATCACTCTGTTCTACTGCACTCCTCAGTGCCCTACCATTTACCTTGTATGTTCTATCTTGGTTTGTCCTTCCAACGTGCAATACCTCACACTTGTCTGTATTAAACTCCATCTGCTATTTTTCAGCCCATTTTTCCAGCTGGTCAAAATCCCTCTGCAAGCTTTGAAAAAAAATTCCTCACTGTCCATTACTCCTCCAATCTTTGTATCATCAGCAAATTTGCTGATCCAATTTACCACATCATCATCCACATCATTGATATAGATGACAAATACGTGACAAATCAATTTAAGTAAACAGAATACCAGTGAGAAGAAACCAGCTGGAGTTGTAATATTATGGCTATTTGACTATTTTGACATTGACTATTTTGGATATAGGTTTCAAGGTTGTCAAGTCGAGGGGTGGTAGTGGGGACAAGCTCCCACTACCTAAAAGTGCTCCTCACGGCATGCGGCTCTTATAGCCTCTGATAACCAAGTCCAACTCGTGTGGCTTAGCCTCTAAGCCCGGCAGAACTGTTTCTATTGACAGGAGATGGGGCGAAGGCGAGTTCTGGTGCCTTAAAACCAGTGCTTAGGGTAGATGGAGCTCGTCAGCCTGGGAAGACAGTCCATCTAAGTGAGGGAAAACCCTGATTTGAAACCTCCGCTGCCTTGCGGCCATACCCATTCATGGGAAAGGCTTCGAGAGTAAACCCTGAGGACAAATTCAGAGCTGGAGTCCCTAAGGCAGTCCAACGTTGCCTTCAACCTCGTTCTGGCAAATCCTGCGACGACACTGGTGCCAAGCTGTATCGGCCTTTGCCCTTCCCTTGGACAACATCGGTGTCGTGGAGAGGGGAGACTTGCAGCATGGGCAATTGCTAGTCTTCCATACAACCCTGCCCAGGCCTGCGCCCTGGAGAGGACACTCCAATAGACTTTCCAGGTGCAGATCCATGGTCTCGCAAGACTAACAGATGCCACCATTTTGGATATTGCAGTTCTCCATTACTCAAGGGTGGGATAAGATCTCCCAAGGTTAATGTGGAACGTAAAGGTCAAAACATTGATTTATTAATAAACAGTGTATAGATAGGCGCTCATTAGATTTTGGAGGTGATGCTTTTTCAATATAATTCTGCAGAATTATATTAGTAAAAGTCAGAGGAAAATCATAAATCTGAGAAGTAGTAAAACTGATGTGTTACATTAAAAGTTTATTAAAATGACTGAAAGCCAAATGGAACTAATCCCTGATGGTCTTTTGCACCAAGAGTGATCAACTTGTCAACTGAAATTACATTTGGTCCAATTAAAAGTCTGAATTATATATGCCATGGTGAGGAGTACAGGTAATGTCTCAATTATCAAATTTTCATTATAATGTCATTTGCTCCTTTTGATATGTGCCTTTGATTTATGATTCTACTTCCATATGATAAATTGTGTAGCACTCTCTGCCTTTAGGAACACACTGAACTGAAAAGTCCACAAATGCATTTCACAGAGCCTTTTTGATTTATGATTTTTTGCTTAACAAAACACATCTTTTTAGTACATAGAACAGAGCAGTACAGGTAAAATGTAAATCTAATCCTTCACTCTAACATAACCTTTCTTTTTCTTCTTTTTCCATGTATCTATTTACGAGTCTATTAAATATCTATAGTGTATCCATCTCTCTACCTCCAACCCTTGAAGTTCATTCTATGCACTTAGTCTGTATAAAAGAAAAACTACTTTGACATCATCCTATACTTTCTTTCAATCACCTTAAAAATATGCCCTCTCATATTAGTCATTGCCACCTGAGAAAAAGGTACCGACTGTCTGCTTATATATCTTATCATTTTATACTCATCTGTCAAGTTACTTCAAAGAGAATTTGAGAAGTACAGTATCTATTTCTTAGACCTCTTTTCTGGATGAGGTAGGGTGGTATAAATGACTTTGGTTTTTCATCCCATCCACAGAACAACTTACTTAGTTATTGCTATGAACCTGCCCACAGGTTAAATGCTGATTTCCCACATGCCCACAATCACCACCAATCCAGATTTACAGAACTGAGCTCACAAACCATCAATGCCCTCAGAAGCAACCGCAAAGACTCAGGAGCGACTAGGCATTGGATAGTGCAGAGAACTGATGGTTCCATTAAGTAGATTTTAGTTTGTTTGCAATGTACTGTGGTGATGCTGCAAGAAGCTCATTTTCATGGCATTTATATCCTAGGTGCATATGCCAGGACAAAAACCATGAACTTGAGCTTGAGACCTCACCTTGAGGCCAATACCTAGGGGTCAGTCAGAATGTCCACTTTCGTGAAACTTAAACATACACAAAATGCTGGAGGAACTCAGCAGGCCAGGTAGCAGCTGTGGAAAAAAGTACAGTTGACATTTTGGGCTGGAAGCAATTTCCAGCAACTGCAGATTTTCTCTTGTTTGTGAAACTTATGACTGATTTCAATTTCAACTGCTTTTAGTCAAGTATCAGGATCATCATTGTGTGCTGTGTCATGTCACGTGGGTGATCATGATCTGTGACCATGATTGTTCTTGGCAAATTCTACAGAAGTAGAGTGCTGGGCAGCACCTTTTCAAGACGGGTGACTCCAGCCATTGTCAATACTCTTCATAAATTGTCTGCCTGGTGTCAGTATTCACATAACCAGGACTTATTATATGCACCAGCTGCTTACGTGACCATCCCATGGCTTCACAGGTTCTTCAGGTTCTTAATGGGGGAGGGAGAGGGGAGGCTAAGCACGTGCTACACCTTGCCCAAGGGTGACCTGCAGACTAGCAGAGGGAAGAAGGATCTTACTCCTCCTTTGGTAGAGATGTACTTCTACCCTGCCACCCAAAATATCAGGATATTGTGATAATTAAATATCTTTCAAACTGCAGTACATTTTTAACCATAATTAACCATATAATAACCATATAACAATTACATCACGGAAACAGGCCATCTCGGCCCTTCTAGTCCGTGCCGAAGTTTTACTTTCACCTAATCCCCCCAACCTGCACTCAGCGCATAACCCTCCATTCCTTTCCTGTCCATATATCTATCCAATTTAACTTTAAACGACGACATCGAACCTGCCTCAACCACTTCTGCTGGTAGCTCATTCCACACAGCCACCACTCTCTGAGTAAAGAAGTTCCCCCTCATGTTTCCCCTAAACTTTTGCCCTTCAACTCTCAATTCATGTCCTCTTGTTTGAATCTCCCCAACTCTCAATGGAAAAAGCCTATCCACGTTAACTCTATCTATCCCCCTGATGCACCTTCAATTACTCCAAAAGACTGAAGTAGGGTAAATACTGAAAGGCTTTTATTCACAGTAAAATATGACTTCCAGCATGCTGAGTGTCTGCCCCTGGACTGAGGAGGAGGAGTAGGACGAAATCACCTTTATTCAGGGGTCTGTGGGAGGAGCCACAGGGGCAGTCAGCAGAGGGGCGTGTCCAGACAGTTAATCCAGTTACAATATATATATGGTTTACCACACCCCCTCATAATTTTATATACCTCTATCAAGTCCCCCCCTCAACCTTCTACACTCCAAAAAATAAAGACCCAACTTTTTCAACCTTTCTCTGTAACTTAGGAGATGAAACCCAGGTAACATTCTAGTAAATCTTTTCTGCACTCTCTCTAATTTGTTGACATCTTTCCTATAATTCAGTGGACAAAACTGTACGCAATACTCCAAATTTGGCCTCACCAATGCCTTGTACAATTTCAACATTACATCCCAACTCCTATTAGCTAATTAACCTAACAATATATAAAGCTGCATGAACTATTAAAACATTGATTTTAAAATATTATTCAATCTTAAGAACTGCTTCCAACCAACACAACAGCCCTCAAAGTTTCACAGAAGAAATAAGAACGGAATTAGGCCACCTGACCTTTTAAAGCTGCTCGCTGTTCTGAGCATTGATTTGATATTCTTGACCAAAGATTGAATTCTGAGAACTGAAATTTTGTTTTTTTGCAATCTTGACACACAACAGTGCACTCCATTTCTAGGTTACGATCAATACTATTCAGCTGCTGATGAAATTATTGTGTTTCTTTACTTTATACAACTTCCTCACAGAACTTATTCTTCAAATAATTTTATGAAAGAGAAAAAACAACATGAAACAAGAGAAAATTATTAGTTTGGTTGTATTAAAAAATAAGTGTATGAATGGAAAGCCATACTCAAACAAGCAAAAATCTGCAGATGTTGGAAATCCAAAGCAATACACACAAAATGCTGGAGGAACTCAGCAGGCCAGGCAGCATCTATTGAAAAGAGTATAGTCGATGTTTCAGGCCGAGTCCCCTCATCAGGACACTGAAAGCCATACTGTTATTTTTACTATAATTTTAAATAGTTCCAAGAACAAATGAAATGTCGGCAAAATCTGTTTTGTGTACATGAATTGATTTTACTAATTATTCTTTTGAAAAGGGGAGAGACAAAGAACTAAAGGGAGACAGACAGGGAAAGTGAGAGAGAGAAAAAGAGACAGCTAGATAGACAGAAACAGACTACAGATAGACAGATAGACAGTGAGACAGGAAGAGCAAGGAAGAGAAAGATGGAATGAGGGGTGACAAAAAGTTATGACAGATAAAGTGAAGAAGAAAGATTCAAAGAGAGGCAGAGTGAGAGTGGGGGAGTGGAGGAGGGAGATGGAGGTGGAAGGGGAAGAGGGGGAGAGGGGGAGAGGGGGAGGGAAGGGGGAAGGGGGAAGGGGGAAGGGGGAAGGGGGGAAGGGGGAAGGGGGGAAGGGGGGAAGGGGGAAGGGGGAAGGGGGAAGGGGGGAAGGGGGGAAGGGGGGAAGGGGGGAAGGGGAAGGGGAAGGGGAAGGGGAAGGGGAAGGGGAAGGGGAAGGGGAAGGGGAAGGGGAAGGGGAAGGGGAAGAGAGAAAAGCATATAATAGGGAAACTTCAACAATACCATGTTCACTTGGGTTTCTTGTAGAGAAATTCCTTGATTTTGGCCTTTGACACACTGAACACAGCCGACAATGGAGTCTCAGGAAGGTCTCTGTGACAATCATGAGCAGCTGTTTTACTTTTCTGATGTTGGTGTCTCCCAGCTCTTCCAATTACTGGTTTTGATGCAGGTGTAGAAACATCCCACAAGTGAATAAAAGTAGTGAACAGATAGGCTATTTTTGGACTGAGAGAAACCTCTAATAATTTTACTTATACCAATATGTCCTAGAAAAATGCATTACTGTGACACATTTACAGGATATTTACCTTGCTTTGATTTGATCTAGCTTTAAGCTTTAGACATTTTTACTCAAAAGATAAACATGCTGTGCAACAGCATATATTATTTACATCAGAAATTCTAAAATCCTCAAAAGGTAAAACTTTAATGAAAAGCCACAAATTTATTTATTTTTTTACTTATTGCTACAGTGGTGGTGTAGACCATTTCACCACTCAAGCCATGCTGCCCCAGCAACCCCGCAACCCTGATCCAATCAACCCTAAATCTAAAGACAGGACAATTTACAATGGCCAATTATTCTACCCGGTACATCTTTGGAGTGAGAGAGGAAAAGAGAGCACCCAGGAAAAACCCACTCATTCCACAGGGACTCCTTACAAAATGGCACTGGAATTGAACTCCAAACTCTGGAACGCCCTGAGCTTTAATCGCATCATGGTAACGGCTATGTTACCCTGGCACCATATTTGATTGATTTCCAACTCTCCCTTCAAAAATGAAAGCTGCCCTTATCAGTTTTGGAGTATCTATCGATATGGTTGTAATGGTAGGATTCAAAAAAAAATGTATTCAGGAATCTCTCTGGGAAGTTGAGTACAGCACTCAACAGACAGACTCTATTTGAGTGAACACACCATTAACTGGAGTAAGTCTCCTGATAGAAACAGAATTGTTACTCCAGTGAGTGGTAAAATGTTACCCAATACAAATTATGTGAATAAAACTGTCCTCATAACCCATTGCAATAGATTCCCTTGATATGATAGGCTCATTCAATTCCAATTTGGCTATGGGGTGTTGCATCATTATAAGAAACTATTGTTCACATCGGCTCTAGACTATGGTCCATATAAACCCTGTATCATTTCAAGCTCTTTCTCTCAACTCAATTGCACTCGGTGTAACTCAGGCACATACATATTCCTCGCAAACAGAAATGGATGTGTGGCTTGCAGCCAAATTTTTGCTCTAAAGAAATGCAGGTTGTATTATGTTATATTTTCAGTTATGTGTACTTGCTTCAAAGGACACAAGGAGAAGTTTTCCCCTCAAGCCTACGAGAGCTGGCTTATAATTATTTCACGGGACTGAAATAGCAGAGGCCATTAAAAACAGCACCAAACAATTCACTGGTGATAAACTCCTGCAGCTAACTCAAGTTTCAAACCCTCCTGAGAATCTTTGCACACCTTGAGTGCCACCTCTGAATCACCCTCTCTACCACAGCATTAAAGCTGAAGACATCAGTATAAATACATGTTACTGATACAGCTGTAAGTGACATAAACCAAAGATATAATGGAAATATGAAATGTGGGTAACTGGATAGACCATATGACTAATTTAGCCAATAACCTTATTCCAGCCTTTTGACTTTATATCATTACTGTAAGAACTCAAATAATTATATCCCAACTGAAGTTTCTAAATTCACGATCACACGGATAATAACCAAAAAGTCTGTTACATTTATTACATTGCAGAGAGGCAACATTATTAAGCTTGCAATATCGAAGTTGCCCCAAGGTCTTATCATTCTTTGATAACATAACTCAATGTTTTTCATCTTGCCCTGTGCCAAGTTTTTATATGAATTGTGAATAAGAACCATAATACATTTCAGCTACCTAGTATGTTTCCATGGAGAGCATTTTTTAAGACCATTCTGGCATTTAGCTGATTACTGCTCTGACCAATTACATGTTTCAAGTACTAAGGGGACTCTGTTATTACTTCACTTAAAGGCAATGTAAATGATAGCACTCAGACAAGAAGGTGAAAAAACACGATCTTGAAAAATGACAGAAATACAGAAAATAGAGCCTCGGTGGAAATATCAATTAGAATCAGATTCGGTTTTATTAAAACTGAAATGAAACTTCTTGTTTTGTGGCTGCAGTATAAAGATAAATAAACAGCACAAATGAGGAGTAACAACGTAAAGGAGAGGTGCAAATTTCAAAGGAGATTTATGAGTGCCTTCACTCATTCTTAAACAGAGAGTGGTCGGTGCATCAAATGCCCTGCCAGGGGAAATGATGGAAGATATGATGTAACTTTTCAGAGACCCTTTGACAAGCACATATACAGGCAGGGGATGGAGAGTTATGGACCACATGTAGGATAATGGAATTTGTTTAAATAGGCATTATTGTGGACTCTAGGAGCTGTTTCTGCATTACATGATTCTGTGTTCCATCTTCAACAAAAAGTGAAATTATTTCAAATAAAATATGAACAATAAACAATGAAACAAGGAAAGGAGGACCAGACTCAAAAGGATGAAAGGAGATCTCACTGAGATTTAGCAGATACTGAAAGGTTTGAACACAGTGGGCATGAAGAAGATGTTTCCAATAGTAGGAGAATTGAAGATTTGTGAGCACAGCCTCCGAATAAAGAGATATCCCTTTAAAAATAAGATGAGGAAGGATTTCTTCACCCAGAGGATAGTGAATCTGTAGAATTATTGCCACCAAGGGCTGTGAAAGCCAAATTACTGGGTATATTTAAGACAGAGATTGGTAGGTTTTAGATTGGTAAAGGGATTAAGTGTAATGGGGAGAAGGTGAGAGAATGGAGTTGAAAACAAATCAGCCATGATTGAATGGCACAACAAAATCGATGGCCAAGATGGCCTAATTTTGCTGATACAGTTGGACCTAGGGGAGAGGCTCAAATGTTTCCAGAGGGCAGCTTCTTCGAACTCATCAGCAGAAACAACTTAATCTCTTCCATTTAATATCTTTCTTTTCCTTTTCAAGTTGGTGTTCGGTGGGAGTCCGTGATCTACAGCTATATTCAAACTGCGTTGGATCTTGGTCCTGTGGCTCAATTACTGGCTGTTTTTCAATATCCTAAGTACGAGACCTGGAATACATACATGCCTTCGGGGCGAGGCCCTGCGGCCATGTGGATGGTCCAATTCCATGACGGTGTTGCTGACTGAACGGTCATGGGAGAAACAGAACATCATGAACAGCAGATCAACTGTTGGAGGCCACTTTACTCAGCCAATCTCTCTCTCTCTATAGAGCTTTGATATTATTTGCTTGGAGAGTGGTGGGTGCTGATGCTTTCAGCTAAAATAAGTGGCGGAGGGGGACGGTCGATGTTTTGCTGCTGCTGCTGCATGGGGGGGGAGGGGGTGGAAGAAGGGGTGTTTTGGGGTTCTCCAGTCACAAACAAGAGAAAATCTGCAGATGCTGGAAATCCACACAACCACACAAAATGCTGGATGAACTCAGCAGGCCAGGCAGCATCTATGTAAAAGGGTACAGTCACCACTTTGGGCAGAGACCCTTCAGCAGAACTGGTGAAGGATCCTGACCAAAACATTGACTCTATTCTTTTCTATACATGCTACTGCCTGGCCTGCTTAGTTCCTCCAGCATTTTGCATGGACTTTGGGGCTCTTTTTACCATCATTCATTCTTTGGGGTACTTTTTTTCTTGTGGATGTCTGCAAGAACTTCAGGTTTTATACTGTATACATTCTCTGATATGAAACAGAACTATTAAACCACTCAATATCTTATGGCTAATCATCCACAATCACACAACCATATATTTTAGTATGAATTTGCCAAGGTTAAGAATACTTAGGAATATTCCCTTATCCTGAACTTTATTAGAAGTACTTAAGATGGACATGGACAAATATTTGAAAATTTGAAAACCTGAGGGCTATGGGGAGCTGGGACAGAAGTGGTGTTGAGGCCAGCATTAATCACTCATGATCACATGGAATAACTGGGCAGGATTGGCATGCTGGCAGCCTGCTCCTCTTCCGATATTCTTGTGAGGAGGGGGAGAAGATGGTGGCGTGACGCAGCACGTGTGGCCACTCCGGAATGATATCTGTATTTGTTAAGTATGGTACCGTGCACAATTTTGATTTGATGGAGACAGACGTGAGAGCGCAGAAGAACAGCTGGAGAAACTTCTGAAATGCCCACTTTGCTGCCGCTGCTGCTGTGCGGTCCGGAATCTCCGGAGGAGTAGGCCTCTGAGTCCTCGGCTTTGCTTGTTTTGGAACAAGGTCAGAGGCGCTCCGGAGGATGTATCAGAGGGGCTGGTCGGAGGCTGGAAGTTTTCGGACGGACTCAGTCGGCTGTGGTCGGGTGCTTCCAATGCATCGGCAGTTGGCAGTTGTCGGTGCCTGGAGGTTTATGGCAGGGGAGTTTCTCCCTTTTTGCCGCCTGCTATCGGGGACTATAGGAGTTGATCGGGACTTGAGACTTTTTTGTACCGTGCCCATGGTCTGTTCTTTATCAAATTATGGTATTGTTTTGCACCGCTGTAACTAAGTTATAATTATGTGGTTTTGTCAGTGTTAGTCCTTGGTTTGTCCTGTTTTTGTGTGATATCACTCTGGAGGACCATCGTATCAATTCTTAATGCATGCATACATTTCTAAATGACAATAAACGAGGACTGAGTGTCTTCATAATCTAATCTGTTTCCGAGAAGTTTCATATTTTACTACTACTCTCATTTCCGTAAGGAATTTTCTCCCAAATTCTTCGCCTGATCGCTACAAGAAATATCATTCACTTTTAGAAGCTTTGTTGCATATTATACCTTGCAACACATTTCATTCCCAACCTTGTGTTGCATTTATCTCTCTTCGGGTAACTACCATAAGAATCAGAATCAGATTTGTTAACACTGACATAAACTGTGTAATTCATTGTTTTGTGGCACCAGTACAGTGCAGTACATAAATAAGAATATTGTAAGTTACATGAAGTTAAAAACAGTGCAAAAGAGAAATAGTGAGGTCCGGTTCATGAGTTCCTGGGCTATTCAGAAACCTGGTGGAGGAGGGGAAGGAGTTGTTTCTAAAACACTGAGAGTGGATCTTCTGACTCCCTGATGTCATTAATGAGAAGACGGCACATCCCAGATAGTGCATACTTCAGGCACCGCCCATTGAAAATGTCCTTCACAGTGGGGAGTCCTGTGGCTGTGATGGAGTTGGCTGAATCACCAACCTTCTACCGCCTCTTTCGATCTTGTGCAATAAAATCTCCATACCTGGCAATGATGCAACCAGTCAGAATGCTTTCCATGGTAGATCTGTAGAAATTTACCAGAATCTTTAATGACATGCTAAATCTGCTCAAATTCCTAATGAAGCATAGCCACTGGCATGACTTCTACTTGATTACAACAATGGGCAGCAGAATAGCGTAGCGGTTAGCACAGTGCTTCACAGGACAGGTGAAGCAGGTTCAATTCCCACCATTACCTGTAAAGAATTTGTGCGTTCCCCGCGTGACGGCGTCTGTTTCCTCTGGGTTCTCCGGTTTCCTCCCACAGTCCAAAGACACCGCAGTAGGTAGGTTAATTGGTCATTGTAAATTTCCCATGATTAGGCTAAGATTAAATCAGGGATTGCTAGGCAACATGGCTCAAAGGCCAAAAGGGCCTACTCCGCACTGTATCAAATACATGAATTTTAAAATTTGTTAGGCCCTGGATCGATCATCTGAGAATTTGTTGAACAGGAACTTGAAGCTGTTCACCTTTTCCACAATCAATGCCTTTATATTGGCCCTTGCAGGTGATAATTCATGATATGCAACCAATTAGGCTTGTAAATGGCTTAACCTGAAAGTGCATCTTTTAAATAAATGACAAGGAAGTAAAATACTGAGAAAAACGAAGTTAGGCTCCAATACGGCACATAGCCCAGTGGTAATAACATAAACTAGCAGCAACTGATAAAATGGGCAGTCTGTCTGAACAGACTTGTTCCACAGACAGACAGCTTGAAACATTACACTGGACAACAAAGATTTTGCTTCCTGAATACCTTTAAGTGTATCTTACGAATTTTGGGCTACTGATCATGAATATCACCATGAAATTTCCCTATCACGCATCATTTTTTGAAATCACTTATGTTTATTATTTTAATCGTTAATTCAAGTCAATTAAAATGTTGCCTACAATGTAAGCTGGAAAGTTTCATAAGCCGGGACAGATGTGGAATCGATATGGGTAGAGCTGCGTAACACTAAGGGGCAGAAAACGCTGGTGGGAGTTGTGTACAGGCCACCTAAAAGTAGTAGTGAGGTCGGAGATGGTATTAAACAGGAAATTAGGAATGTGTGCAATAAAGGAACAGCAGTTATAATGGGTGACTTCAATCTACATGTAGATTGGGTGAACCAAATTGGTAAAGGTGCTGAGGAAGAGGATTTCTTGGAATGTATGCGGGATGGTTTTTTGAACCAACATGTCGAGGAACCAACTAGAGAGCAGGCTATTCTAGACTGGGTTTGGAGCAATGAGGAAGGGTTAATTAGCAATCTTGTCGTGAGAGGCCCCTTGGGTAAGAGTGACCATAATATGGTGGAATTCTTCATTAAGATGGAGAGTGACATAGTTAATTCAGAAACAAAGGTTCTGAACTTAAAGAGGGGTAACTTTGAAGGTATGAGATGTGAATTAGCTAAGATAGACTGGAAAATGACACTTAAAGGATTGACAGTGGATATGCAATGGCAAGCATTTAAGGATTGCATGGATGAACTACAACAATTGTTCATCCCAGTTTGGCAAAAGAATAAATCAAGGAAGGTAGTGCACCCGTGGCTGACAAGAGAAATGAGGGATAGTATCAATTCCAAAGAAGAAGCATACAAATTAGCCAGAAAAAGTGGCTCACCTGAGGACTGGGAGAAATTCAGAGTTCAGCAGAGGAGGGCAAAGGGCTTAATTAGGAAGGGGAAAAAAGATTATGAGAGAAAACTGGCAGGGAACATAAAAACTGACTGTAAAAGCTTTTATAGATACGTAAAAAGGAAAAGACTGGTAAAGACAAATGTAGGTCCCCTACAGACAGAAACAGGTGAATTGATTATGGGGAGCAAGGACATGGCAGACCAATTGAATAATTACTTTGGTTCTGTCTTCACTAAGGAGGACATAAATAATCTTCCAGAAATAGTAGGGGACAGAGGGTCCAGTGAGATGGAGGAGCTGAGCGAAATACATGTTAGTAGGGAAGTGGTGTTGGGTAAATTGAAGGGATTAAAGGCAGATAAATTCCCAAGGCCAGATGGTCTGCATCCCAGAGTGCTTAAGGAAGTAGCCCAAGAAATACTGGATGCATTAGTGATAATTTTTCAAAACTCGTTAGATTCTGGACTAGTTCCTGAGGATTGGAGGGTGGCTAATGTAACCCCACTTTTTAAAAAAGGAGGGAGAGAGAAACCAGGGAATTATAGACCGGTTAGCCTAACGTCGGTGGTGGGGAGACTGCTGGAGTCAGTTATCAAAGATGTGATAACAGCACATTTGGAAAGCAGTGAAATCATCGGACAAAGTCAGCATGGATTTGTGAAAAGAAAACCATGTCTGACAAATCTCATAGAATTTTTTGAGGACATAACTAGTAGAGTGGATAGGGGAGAACCAGTGGATGTGGTATATTTGGATTTTCAAAAGGCTTTTGACAAGGTCCCACACAGGAGATTAGTGTGCAAACTTAAAGCACACGGTATTGGGGGTAAGGTATTGATGTGGATAGAGAATTGGTTAGCAGACAGGAAGCAAAGAGTGGGAATAAACGGGACCTTTTCAGAATGGCAGGCAGTAACTAGTGGGGTACCGCAAGGCTCAGTGCTGGGACCCCAGTTGTTTACAATATATATTAATGACTTGGATGAGGGAATTAAATGCAGCATCTCCAAGTTTGCGGATGACACGAAGCTGGGCGGCAGTGTTAGCTGTGAGGAGGATGCTAAGAGGATGCAGGGTGACTTGGATAGGTTGGGTGGGTGGGCAAATTCATGGCAGATGCAATTTAATGTGGATAAGAGTGAAGTTATCCACTTTGGTGGCAAAAATAGGAAAACAGATTATTATCTGAATGGTGGCCGATTAGGAAAAGGGGAGGTGCAACGAAACCTGGGTGTCATTATACACCAGTCATTGAAAGTGGGCATGCAGGTACAGCAGGCGGTGAAAAAGGCGAATGGTATGCTGGCATTCATAGCAAGAGGATTCGAGTACAGGAACAGGGAGGTACTACTACAGTTGTACAAGGCCTTGGTGAGACCACACCTGGAGTATTGTGTGCAGTTTTGGTCCCCTAATCTGAGAAAAGACATCCTTGCCATAGAGGGAGTACAAAGAAGGTTCACCAGATTGATTCCTGGGATGGCAGGACTTTCATATGAAGAAAGACTGGATGAACTAGGCTTGTACTCATTGGAATTTAGAAGATTGAGGGGGGATCTGATTGAAACATATAAAATCCTAAAGGGATTGGACAGGCTAGATGCAGGAAGATTGTTCCCGATGTTGGGGAAGTCCAGAACGAGGGGTCACAGTTTGAGGATAAAGGGGAAGCCTTTTAGGACCGAGATTAGGAAAAACTTCTTTACACAGAGAGTGGTAAATCTGTGGAATTCTCTGCCACAGGAAACAGTTGAGGCCAGTTCATTGGCTATATTTAAGAGGGAGTTAGATATGGCCCTTGTGGCTACGGGGATCAGGGGGTATGGAGGGAAGGCTGGTGCAGGGTTCTGAGTTGGATGATCAGCCATGATCATAATAAATGGCGGTGCAGGCTCGAAGGGCCGAATGGCCTACTCCTGCACCTATTTTCTATGTTTTTATGTTTTGTCCAGGCATGCTTTGGAATGCTTAGGCAGCGCGGCTGCTGCATGGCAGGACAGGTTTTAGTAATAATTATTGGGTTCAGGACTGTAAGGATGGAATTTGCTATCATCAGGCACAAAAATTTCTATGAAGGATTTTGATATTTGAGACAGATACCTCCTAGAATAACTGATGCGAAGATTAATAGACAATAGACAATAGGTGCAGAAGTAGATCATTCGGCCCTTCGAGCCTGCACCGCCAGTTTGAGATCATGGCTGATCATCTACTATCAATACCCGGTTCCTGCCTTGTCCCCATAACTCTTGATTCCCCTATCCATAAGATACCTATCTAGCTCCTTCTTGAGAGCATCCAGAGAATTGGCCTCCACTGCCTTCTGAGGCAGCGTGTTCCACACCTCCACAACTCTCTGGGAGAAGAAGTTCCTCCTCAACTCTGTCCTAAATGACCTACCCCTTATTCTTAAACCATGCCCTCTGGTACTGGACTCTCCCAGCATCTGGAACATATTTCCTGCCTCTATCTTGTCCAATCCCTTAATAATCTTATATATCTCAATCAGATCCCCCCTCAATCTCCTTAATTCCAGCGTGTACAAGCCCAGTCTCTCTAACCTCTCTGCGTAAGACAGTCCGGACATCCCAGGAATTAACCTAGTGAACCTACGCTGCACCTCCTCCACAGCCAGGATGTCCTTCCTTAACCCTGGAGACCAAAACTGCACACAGTACTCCAGGTGTGGTCTCACCAGGGCCCTGTACAAATGCAAAAGGATTTCCTTGCTCTTCTACTCAATTCCCTTTGTAATAAAGGCCAACATTCCATTAGCCTTCTTCACTGCCTGCTGCACTTGTTCATTCACCTTCAGAGACTGATGAACAAGTACTCCTAGATCTCTTTGTATTTCTCCCTTACCTAACTCCACACCGTTCAGATAATAATCTGCCTTCCTGTTCTTGCTCCCAAAGTGAATAACCTCACACTTATTCACATTAAATGCCATCTGCCAAGTTTCTGCCCACTCACCCAGCCTATCCAAGTCACCTTGAATTCTCCTAACATCCTCATCACATGTCACACTGCCACCCATCTTAGTATCATCAGCAAACTTGCTGATGTTATTCACAATGCCTTCCTCTAAATCATTGACGTAAATCGTAAACAGCTGTGGTCCCAATACCGAGCCCTGTGGCACCCCACTAGTCACCACCTGCCATTCCGAGAAACACCCATTCACTGCTACCCTTTGATTTCTATCTGCCAACCAGTTTTCTATCCATGTCAATATCCTCCCCCCAATGCCAAGAGCTCTGATTTTACCCACCAATCTCCTATGTGGTACCTTATCAAATGCCTTCTGAAAGTCAAGGTACACCACATCCACTGGATCTCCCGCGTCTATCTTCCTGGTTACATCCTCGAAAAACTCCAATAGATTAGTCAAGCATGATTTGCCCTTGGTAAATCCATGCTGGCTCGGCCCAATCCTATCACTGCTATCAAGATATGCCACTATTTCATCTTTAATAATGGACTCTAGCATCTTCCCCACTACTGATGTTAGGCTAACAAGGCGATAGTTCTCTGTTTTCTCCCTCCCTCCTTTCTTAAAAAGTGGGATAACATTAGCCATTCGCCAATCCTCAGGAACTGATCCTGAATCTAAGGAACATTGGAAAATGATCACCAATGCATCCGCAATTTCCAGAGCCACCTCCTTTAGTACCCTAGGATGCAGACCATCTGGACCTGGGGATTTGTTAGCCTTCAGTCCCATCAGTCTACTCATCACCGTTTCCTTCCTAATGTCATTCTGTTTCAGTTCCTCTGTTACCCTATGTCCTTGGCCCATCCATACATCTGGGAGATTGCTTGTGTCTTCCCTCGTGAAGACAGATCCAAAGTACTTCTTAAATTTGTCTACCACTTCTCTGTTTCCCATAACAACTTCTCCCAATTCATTCTTCAAGGGCCCAACATTGTTCTTAACTATCTTCCTTCTCTTCACATACCTAAAAAAACTTTTGCTATCCTCCTTTATATTCCTAGCTAGCTTGTGTTCATACCTCATTTTTTCTCCCCGTATTGCCTTTTTAGTTAAGTTTTATTGCTCCTTAAAAATTTCCCAATGGTCCGTCTTCCCATTCACCTTAGCTCTGTTATACTTCTTTTTTAGTAGGTTATCAATGACAGGCAATCTGAAGAATTTCTAGTGGGACCAGAGAAAATCACATGGAAGGCATTCAAGGAAGTTGTTGAAAGTTTTTTCGGCATCTACGGAGCACCAAACTACATGCAGTTGGTTGAAAGCATGCTTCAAGCATATAAAATCATGAAATGCAACATGTCACTAAAGATTCATTTTCTGCATTCCCATTTAGACTTCTTCCCTGCAAATCTTGGTGCTGTTAGTGACGAACATGTTGAAAGGTTTCACCAGGACATTGTGGTCCTGGAGAAAAAATACCAGGGCAACTGGAATCCATCAATACTGGCGAATTATTGTTGGACACTTAAGCGAGAAGCTTCAGACACTGAGTACAAATGAAAATCAGTAACAAAATATTTTTAATCTAGTTGAACTCTTGCAAACCATCAGCATCATTATGCAATTAAACACATCATATTCAATAAAAGTTAATTTGTTGTTTCTCCAAATTCCTATGTGATACAAGTAGTCTGAAATTATATTTGTGTTCATCTTCAGTCTATCATAAACAAAAAAAATATTCTGAGGAAGCAACACTTTTGAAAAAATTTGTTGTCCAGTGTTATGTGAGCATTTTATCCAGTGTCATAATTAACTCATTTTGTTTGTTCCAATGTGATCTTCAAGATACATGAACCCCTTCTAAAAGTATTCAGTCCTCAGACCTTTGTTCAGATAAATGAATATTGCGACCAGGGATTTTGATCAATTTAATTGAGACTTTTTACTTGTGAATCACATGCTCCTGTTTTTCACACAGCAGAGGCAAAAAAGGGGCCAAATGTAAATCATGAAAAACTAACAATTCAAAAGCTGTAATGTCAGCAGTTCAAAAGTACTCATCCCCTTTTGTTCAGTATTTAGTTGAACTATCTCTTGCAGCTACGGCAGCCTAATCTTTTTGGGTAAGTCCCTATTAGCTTTACAATGTGATGGAGCAAGATTTGTCCATTCCTTCTTGCAAAATTGGTCAAGATGTGACAGGTTAGTTGGGGAGCAGCAGTGGACAGCAATCTTGAGGTCTTGCCAAGACGTTTAATCAAATTAAAGTCAGAACTCTGAAAGGCCATCAATTTTCTTCATTTGAACCCACTGTATGGTTGTTCTGACAGTGTGCTTCGGATTGTTGTCCTGCTGAAAGGTGAGCTTTCTTCCCAGTTTAAGCTTTCTGACAGAGGCAAGAAGGTTTGTTAACCAGGATCTCTCTATATTTAGCAGCATTCATCTTCCCATCAATCTTGACCAGATTCCCAGTGAAAAGCATCCCGTACTATGATGCGACTTCCACCACACTTCACTGTACGGATAGTGTTACCTGGCTCATGTGCAGTATTAGCTTTATGCCACACATACTACTTAGTATTGAGCCCAAAAAGTTCCACATCTAACTACAAGACCTTCTTCCATATCCTTACAGTATCTCCAAAGTGACACTTTGCAAGACTTTACAGACAAGAGGATAATTTTATTAGCTAGAGCTTCTTCCTTGCCACTCTTCCTGAAATATCCTTTTTGTGCAAGGCCTTAGAACAGCCTTTTTCAAGCTTTTTGCCCTGGAGGAACCCTTGAAATAAATTTCAGGTCTCAGGGAACCCCTGCATAAAAATTATCCTATCTAGTGCTCACAGTATATTGGCGTGATCGGTAAGTTGTAGACATAATAATCCAAAAATAATTGTCAGTGCTCTTTTGAGTGGAGAATCAAGTTTTAGCCAACATTTCTTGGAAAAGAAAACAGATAGTTAAGCTTAGCTTACCTTTCTTACAAAGAAACATAGAAAACATGCAGCACAATACAGGCCCGTCAGCCCACAAAGCTGCGCCGAACATGTCCCTACCTCACAGCTACCTAGGCTTTACCCATAGCCCTCCATTTTTCTGAGCTCCGTGTACCCATCCAGGAGTCTCTTAAAAGACCCTATCGTATCCGCCTCCACCATCAATATCAGCAGCCCATACCATGCACTCACCACTCTCTGCGTAAAAAACTTACCCCTGACATCTCCTCTGTGCCTACTTCCAAGCAATTAAAAAATATGCACTCTCGTGCTAGCCATTTCAGCCCTAGGGAAAAGCCTCTGACTATCCACATGATCAATGCCTCTCACTATCTTGTAAACTTCTATCAAGTCACCTCTCATCTTCCGTCGCTCCAAGGAGAGAAGACCGAGTTCACTCAACCTATTCTCATAAGGCATGCTCCCAATCCAGGCAACATCATTGTAAAACTGGCAGCATCTCTAGGAAGAGGTACAGTCGATGTTTCGGGCCGAGACCCTTTGTCAAGACTAACTGAAGGAAGAGCTCGTAAGAGATCTGGAAGTGGGAAGTGGAGGGAGAGATCCAAAATGATAGGAGAAGACAGGAGGGGGAGGGATGGAGCCAAGAGCTGGACAGGTGATTGGCAAAAGGGATATGAGAGGATCATGGTACAGGAGGCCCAGGGAGAAAGAAAAGGGGGAGGGGGGAAAAACCCAGAGGATAGGCAAGGGGTATAGTCAGGGGGACAGAGGGAGAAAAAGGAGAGAGAGAGGGAGAAAGAATGTGCTTATATAAATAAATAACGGATGGGATACGAGGGGGAGGTGGGGCATTAGCAGAAGTTAGAGAAGTCAGTGTTCATGCCATCAGGTTGGAGGCTACCCAGACAGAATATAAGGTGTTGTTCCTCCAACCTGAGTGTGGCTTCATCTTTACAGTAGAGGAGGCCGTGGATAGACATATCAGAATGGGAATGGGATGTGGAATTAAAATGTGTGGCTACTGGGAGATCCTGCTTTCTCTGGCGGACAGAGCATAGGTGTTCAGCAAAATGATCTCCCAGTCTGCGTTGGGTCTCGCCTATATATAGAAGGCCACATCGGGAGTACCGGACGCAGTATATCACCCCAGCTGACTCACAGTTGAAATGTCGCCTCACCTGGAAGGACTGTCTGGGGCCTTGAATGGTGGTAAGGGAGAAAGTGTAAGGGCATGTGTAGCACTTGTTCCGCTTACAAGGATAAGTGCCAGGAGGGAGATCAGTGGGAAGGGATGGGGGGGACGAATGGACAAGGGAGTCGCGTAGGGAGTGATCCCTGCGGAAAGCAGGGGGGGGGGGAGGGAAAGATGTGCTTAGTGGTGGGATCCCGTTGGAGGTGACGGAGGTTACAGAGAATAATATGTTGGACCTGGAGGCTGGTGGGGTGGTAGGTGAGGACCAGGGGAACCCTATTCCTAGTGGGGTGACAGGAGGATGGAGTGAGAGCAGATGTACGTGAAATGGGGGAGATGCGTTTAAGAGCAAAGTTGATGGTAGAGGAAGGGAAGCCCCTTTCTTTAAAAAAGGAGGACATCTCCCTCGTCCTGGAATGAAAAGCCTCATCCTGAGCGCAGTTGTGGCGGAGATGGAGGAATTGCGAGAAGGGGATGGCATTTTTGCAAGAGACAGGGTGGGAGGAAGAATAGTCCAGATAGCTGTGAGAGTCAGTAGGCTTATAGTAGACATCAGTAGATAAGCTGTCTCCAGAAATAGAGACAGAAAGATCTAGAAAGGAGAAGGAGGTGTCGGAAATGGACCAGGTAAACTTGGGGGCAGGGTGAAAGTTGGAGGCAAAGTTAATGAAGTCAATGAGTTCAGCATGCGTGCAGGAAGCAGCGCCAATGCAGTCGTCGATGTAGCGAAGGAAAAGTGGGGGACAGATACCAGAATAGGCTTGGAACATAGATTGTTCCACAAAGCCAACAAAAAGACAGGCATAGCTAGGACCCATAGATCTTTCTGTCTCTATTTCTGGAGACAGCTTATCTACTGATGTCTACTATAAGCCTACTGACTCTCACAGCTATCTGGACTATTCCTCTTCTCACCCTGTCTCTTGAAAAAATGCCATCCCCTTCTCACAATTCCTCTGTCTCCGCTGAACCACTCTCAAGATGAGGCTTTTCATTCCAGGACGAGGGAGATGTCCCCCTTTTTTCACTTTCTTGAATAAGGGAACAACATCTGCAACCCTCCAATCTTCCGGAACCTCTCCCATCCACATTGATGATGCAAGGATCATTGCCAGAGGCTCAGCAATCTCCTCCCTTGCTTCCCACAGTAGCCTGGGGTACATCCCAACCAGTCCCGGTGATTTATCCAACTTGATGCTTTCCGAAAGCTCCAGCATATCCTCTTTCTTAATATCTACATTCTCAAGCTTTACAATCCACTGCAAGTCATCCCTACAATCACCAAGATCTTTTCTATAGTGAATACTGAAGCAGAGTATTCATTAAGTACCTCTGCTATTTCACTGAAACATAGAAACATAGAAAACCTACAGCAACAACACAGGCCCTTTGGCCCACAAAGTTGTGTCGAACATGTCCTTACCTTAGAAATTACTAGGGTTAACCATAGCCCTCCATTTTTCTAAGCTCCATGTACCTATCCAAAAGTCTCTTAAAATACCCTATCATATCCGCCTCCACCACTGTTGCCGGCAGCCCATTCCATGCATTTCCTCTGGTTCCATACACTTTTCCATTGTCACACTTGATTGGTCCTATTCTCTCACGTCTTATCCTCTTGCTCTTCATATACTTGTAGAATGCCTGGGGTTTTCCTTAATCCTGTCCACCAAGGCCTTCTCCTGGCCCCTTCTGGCTCTCCTAATTTCATTCTTAAGCTCCTTCCTGCTAGCCTTATAATATTCTAGATTCATATCATTACCTAGTTTTTTGAACCTTTCATAAGCTCTTCTTTTCCTCTTGACTAGATTTACATCAGTTTTTGTGCACCACGGATCTTGTACCCTACCATCTTTTCCAAGTCTCACTGGAACATACCTACTCAGAACCCCACACAAATACCCCCTGAACATTTGCCACATTCCTCCGGTACATTTCCCTGAGAATGTCTGTTTCCAATTTATGGTTCTAAGTTCCTGCCTGATAGCCTCATCGTCCTCCTTACTCCAATTAAACGTTTCACTAACTTGTCTGTTCCTATCTCTCTCCAATGCTCTTGTAAAGGAGGTAGAATTGTGATCACTATCTCCAAAATGTTCTCCTACTGAGAGACTTGACACATGACCATGTTCATTTCCCAATATCAGATCAAGTACAGCCTCTCCTCTTGTAGGCTTATCAACATATTGTGTTAAGAAACCTTCTTGAACACACTTAACAAACTCCACCGCATTAAAACCCCTCACTCTAGGGAGATGCCAATTAATATTTGGGAAATTAAAATCTCTCATCACAACAACCCTTTTATTATTAATCCTTTCCAGAATCTGTCTCCCTATCTGCTCCTTGATGTCCCTGTTACTATTGGGTGGTCTATATATAAAAAAAAACTGTAGAGTTATTGACCCCTTCCTATTCCTAACTTCCACCCACAGAGACGCCGTAGACAACCTCTCTTTGACTTCCTCCTTTGGAAATTACTCTTTCTTTCTCTTTCACATATTTTAAAAACTCATAAGGCAAACATAATAAAGTTTTCAATTCTCGATCAAACTTAAGATTAGCTCACACGGATGTCACCATCAACTGAAATGCGACGATTTTCATCCTTGCTCTTGATGCTTGTTAAACAAGAATAAGCTTGCTCACACATGTAAAAAGTTGAAAAGTACAGCAAATTGTTCATTGCTTTCCTATGAATGGCAGGGTACTCTTCTTTTACAGGAATCCAGAACTTGTCCAGGGGCAGGTCAGTAAATCTCATCTTGAATGCATGATCAGAGTGCATCTCACAAAGTTCTTCCTCTTCTCTCAAAGTCAAGTTCCTAGGCTGAGGAAGATTCAGAGAAAGGGTCCCTCACCCAGTCAAACACTTGTGTTGAAAGGGGGGAAAATACTGTTTAATTTTGTTCTGCAGTTCTTCTAGGTGATTTTCCATAAGACTCAAGACTTGTTGATATCTTTTCTCATTCTCAATTCCAGGCAGCAATGGAGACATTTCAAGATTTCCTTTTGTAGTATGATTATTCCAAAGATTCAGTTTCCTTTTAAATCCAAGAACCTTGTTATTTGTAGTCATAACATTTGCTCCAGAGTCCCTACAGAGACTTGCTCAACTGGTTCATATGATGAAAAATATCTAAGTAGGCTAGCTTCTGCAGCCATTCTTCATCTTCAAAGCACCCAGCAAAATCTGGCCTACTATTTTCTTGAAAGTACTCCTGCAATTTACCTTTCAACTCATACACACTGTTGAGAACTTTTCTTCTGTTAAGCACTGGATTTCTATATGTAGTGGGAGATTGATGTGCTCTTTGTCCAGGTTTTCACACAGTTTTTTTTTAAAACATTCTCAATTGAACTAGTCTTAAAGCTAATAAATAACTTGCTTCCTGTAAGTTTTTACCTGACTATGACTTTATCTTCAGAAGTTTTAATCTGTTTGAGATTCCAATAGCCTTTTAAAATATTCAGCACCTTTACGTGCCTTATGGCTGTGATTTGTAGTTAAGTGTCTTTTCAATTTTACTGGAACTATTGCTACATTTGTAAGTAGTTTGCCACAATGGAATAGGACAACTTGAATGACCAGTCAATGTAAAACCCATTAATAAGTAACTTACCAGCTGATTACTTTAGTCCCACCCACTGCTTTTGTCTCCAGGACCCAGAAGAAGCTGGTGGACAACTCCTGGGACAACAGGAGACATTGGGTCTCTGCCGCAGTCCTGAGTCTTCCAAATGCGAGTGTGGTCTGTCGCTGGCGTGTGTGCACACCTAACTGGTGGCTTTCCACTTCAGGACCCTGCAGAGATTCCTCCGAAATGTCATGCACTGGCAATGCACTTTCTCTGCAGGTTGGCACGTAGCTTCCAGTGGACAGCATCCACTGCGCCGCTTTGAGGGAACTGCCTCGTTTTTGCAGAGAGCTGTTGAGGATATGGTATCTAGTCTCATCCAGTCAGGGCTCTCCTGTGCCGGTGGGGACGGTGCTCTGGCTACAAGGGGGCTGGTCCACATCCTATCACAGTGGGTGCTGAGGGGGCTTGGAGAAGTGAAAGGATTCCGGCTGCATCACAACCTGATGGGCCAGGACTGTTTGTCAGACCCAGGCCTCAGGATACCATGTGGGAGAGGTACTGCATAATGTGTGCTGTCTCGCGGGGATGCCCACCATGTCGTTCCGTGATGCTCCAAAGTGTTTCTTGTATGGGCTGCTCTTGCACATCTTTCACTCCCTTGCCTTTGTCTACCGAAAGACTTGGCTTGGCAACCTGTTTTACCATCTGGCAACAGAAGAAGTCCCCAGGGTATATCTCATTATGCAGGAGTCCTTCCCCTTCCCCTATACACTGGGAACTGGGGTGGAAGGTGTTAAATAGGGCAGTACCGTGCAACAGGTTTTTAAGCAGGTTCACTGACATCCCATCCACCTGTCCACTCTGTGGCCAGGTGGAGTCAGTGTACCACACCTATATGGAGTGTGAGAGGTTGCAGACCTGTCTGTGTATCTGAGGGGGCTGCTGCTCAGGTTCTGGTTGCACTTCAGCCTCATGCTCCTTATATATGGGCACCCAGTACAGAAGGGGGCGGGTTGTGAGGAGGATCTACTGGTGGACTTGCCTCTGGGCCTGGCCAAGATGGCCATTCACGGGTCTAGGGGTTGGAAAGTGGAGGGCCCTACCAGGGCTGACTGCCTGCCCCTCTTCCGAGAACGCAAACAACAGGAATTCTGCAGATGCTGGAAATTCAAGGACCCTGACGAAGGGTCTCGGCCTGAAACGTCGACTGTACCTCCTCCTAGAGATGCTGCCTGGCCTGCTGCGTTTACCAGCAACTTTGATGTGTGTTCCCTCTTCCGAGCATCAGTTTGTGCCTGGCTGTCATTGGAAAGGGAGCATGCATGTACAGTGTGTACTTTGGGGGATTTCTGGGAGCGGTGGCCCCTCCCCCCAGGGAATAGGACTGTTTTATAGACAATAGTAATCATATTATAATTTTAATTTATTCACTGTCTTGTAAATACTTAATGTTTGTATTTTGTGTATTTGTTGTGTAAATAAACTATTATGGTTTTGTAAAGCAAGACTGATTTCTTTGTGTCTGTTGTTACACTAATGCCATGAAATGACTCAGAATTATATAATTCTTCATCTTTAATCTTATCAGAATTGTCTGTAGGCCTAGGCCGAGGCCTAGAATCCTCCTCTTCAAATATCACCACACTGGATTATCTTTAGAATGAAAATTTCCCTCCAATTTTCTATTACACCGGTGGAGTTTGTTCGCTGCCACAAGTTAGTCGGTGGCACGCAAGGGGAAATTGGGACAGATAGTTCAGGAGGAAGAGGCTGACATCACAGTCCAACTTTGGCGAGTCCATTCAATGCTCAGAAAACATACTTCACACTCTTCATCAGCCTACTATCCTCCCCTCCAAGCAATACAACGCTCACCAATTATCAACCTACCGTCATCCCCTCCGTGTAATACAATGCTCTTTATCGCTAACTGCCGACGGGACATCAACCGTCTCGACTTCACCGCACCTTGTCCCCATTCCAACCTCACTCCTTCGGAACACTCTGCTCTCCACTCCCTCCGAACTAATCCTAACCTTATTATTAAACCCGCCAATAAGGGGGGTGCTGTTGTAGTCTGGCGTACTGACCTCTACCTTGCCGAGGCACAGCGACAACTTGCGGATACCTCTTCCTATTTACCCCTCGATCGTGACTCCACTAAGGAGCACCAGGCCATTGTCTCCCACACCATCACCAACTTTATCCGCTCAGGGTATCTCCCATCCACTGCTACCAACCTTATAGTTCCCACACCTCGCACTTCCCATTTCTACCTCCTACCCAAGATCCACAAACCTGCCTGTCCTGGCCGACCTATTGTCTCAGCTTGCTCCTGCCCCACCAAACTCATTTCTGCATACCTTCACACGGTTTTATCACCCCTTGTTCAATCCCTTCCTACCTATGTTCGTGACACTTCTCACGCTCCGAAACTTTTCAATGATTTTAAGTTCCCTGGCCCCCACTGCTTTATTTTCACCATGGATGTCCAGTCCCTATATACTTCCATCCCCCATCAGGAAGGTCTCAAAGCTCTACGCTTCTTTTTGGATTCCAGACCTAATCAGTTCCCCTCTACTACCACTCTGCTCCATCTAGCGGAACTAGTCCTTACTCTTAATAATTTCTCCTTTGGCTCCTCCCACTTCCTCCAAACTAAAGGTGTAGCTATGGACACCCGTATGGGTCCTAGCTATGCCTGCCTTTTTGTTGGCTTTGTAGAACAATCTATCTTCCGTGCCTTTTCTGGTATCTGTCCCCCTCTTTTCCTTCGCTACATCGACGACTGCATTGGCGCTGCTTCCTGTACGCATGCAGAGCTCGTTGACTTTATTAACTTTGCCTCCAACTTTCACCCTGCCCTCAAGTTTACCTGGTCCATTTCCGACACCTCCCTCCCCTTTCTAGATCTTTCTGTCTCTGTCTCTGGAGACAGCTTATCCACTGATGTCTACTATAAGCCTACTGACTCTCACAGCTATCTGGACTATTCCTCTTCTCACCCTGTCTCTTGCAAAAACGCCATCCCCTTCTCGCAATTCCTCCGTCTCCGCCGCATCTGCTCTCAGGATGAGGCTTTTCATTCTAGGACGAGGGAGATGTCTTCCTTTTTTAAAGAAAGGGGCTTCCCTTCCTCCACTATCAACTCTGTTCTTAAACGCATCTCCCCCATTTCACGTACATCTGCTCTCACTCCATCCTCCCACCACCCTACTAGGAATAGGGTTCCCCTGGTCCTCACCTATCAGCCCACCAGCCTCCGGGTCCAACATATTATTCTCCGTAACTTCCGCCACCTCCAACGGGATCCCACCACCAAGCACATCTTTCCCTCCCCCCCTCTCTCTGCATTCCGCAGGGATCGCTCCCTACGCAACTCCCTTGTCCATTCGTCCCCCCCCATCCCTCCCCACTGATCTCCCTCCTGGCACTTATCCGTGTAAGCGGAACATGTGCTACACATGCCCTTACACTTCCTCCCTTACCACCATTCAGGGCCCCAAACAGTCCTTCCAGGTGAGGCAACACTTCACCTGTGAGTCGGCTGGGGTGATATACGGCGTCCGGTGCTCCTGATGTGGCCTTTTATATATTGGCGAGACCCGACGCAGACTGGGAGACCGTTTTGCTGAACACCTACGCTCTGTCCGCCAGAGAAAGCAGGGTCTCCCAGTGACCACACATTTTAATTCCACATCCCATTCCCATTCTGACATGTCTATCCACGGCCTCCTCTACTGTAAAGATGAAGCCACACTCAGGTTGGAGGAACAACACCTTATATTCCGTCTGGGTAGCCTCCAACCTGATGGCATGAACATCGACTTCTCTAACTTCCGCTAATGCCCCACCTCCCCCTCGTACCCCATCTGTTACTTATTTTTATACACACATTCTTTCTCTCACTCTCCTTTTTGTCCCTCTGAATATACCCCTTGCCCATCCTCTGGGTCCCCCCCCACCCCCCGTCTTTCTTCCCGGACCTCCTGTCCCATGATCCTCTCGTATCCCCTTTTGCCTATCACCTGTCCAGCTCTTTGCTCCATCCCTCCCCCTCCTGTCTTCTCCTATCATTTTGGATCTCCCCCTCCCCCTCCAACTTTCAAATCCCTTACTCACTCTTCCTTCAGTTAGTCCTGACGAAGGGTCTCAGCCTGAAACGTCGACTGCACCTCTTCCTAGAGATGCTGCCTGGCCTGCTGCGTTCACCAGCAACTTTTATGTGTGTTGCTTGAATTTCCAACATCTGCAGAATTCCTGTTGTTTTAATACAATACTCACTAATTATCAGCCTACTGTGCTCCCCTCCGTGCAATATAGCACTCACTAATTATCAGCCTATCGTCCTCCCCTGCTTGCAATACAGTGCTCACCAATTATCAGCGTACTGTCCTCCCCTCCGTGCAATGCAGCATTCACTAATTATCAGCCTATCGTCCTCCCCTCTGTCTCACAGAACTCCAGTTGAGAAACCTTGCCTTAGAAATTATGGAGCCATGAACTTTATCTCCAGTTGCAGCCCTGACTCCTGCAGCTTACTCAAAGTGACTGTTGGCATCATGGCAGCCTTGCTTACGAAGTGCCATTCTTCCCCGGTCACCAAGTTTAGAGGAGTGGCCTGACCTAGACAGTGTGGTTTCATATTTTTCCACATTGACTGCACTGAGCTCCGAGGTATGTTCAGTGCCTTTGAGATGGTCTTGTATCCTTCCCCAGATTGTGCTTCTCTATAATCACTTCCCTGACTTGTCTTGAATACATTTCTGTCTTCATTTTGGTTTGGCTTGTTAAAAATCTACCATATTGTTGGAGCTTACAGAGAGAGGGGATATTTCTTCCTATGAATTTATTGAAAACAGGTGATCTTCCAATTTTCTACATCAACAAATTGGGTGAGTTGGTAAGGTAATAACGTATATTGCACCTGAGGGAAGTTAGCATAGTAATTACAAAGATGATGAATACTTTTTCAGCCTCACAATTTCGACTTTTAATTTATTGTAAGTTCTTGACAGGCTTTGGAATTTTTCTTTTGATTTGACATGATGTATAATGTATTGTAGATTCGCTAAAAAAATCCTACTTCAATCTATTTCTAATTTAGAAATTGAGACAGTAAATTGTGAAAATAGTTGTGGGGGCTGAATACTTTTTCAAGGTATTGTACATACTGTGCACTGACAAAATGGCCCACACTCTGTTCACACTGAATAACATGGCTTTTTACTTAAATAAACAGTAGCAAATGTCAAATCAATACCCCAGTGCCACACAATTAGCATTAACATACAAAATAACCATTAGCATTCATTCAGCTGTAGACCTAGTTACAAGAACCATATGCATTTTCCATTTTTATGAATATTATGCTCCTTTTCATTGACTACAGTTCTGCCTTTAATACCATCATTCCAAATAAACTGATTCCTAAGCTCCGGAACCTGGGCCTTAGCACTCAGATCTGCAGCTGGATTTTCAACTTCCTCAAAGACTGGACCCAGGCTGTAAAAATAGGGGACAAACTTTTCTCTACAATCCCTCTGAGCACCAGTGCCCCACAAGGCTGTGTACTCAGACCCCTGCTGTACTCACTGTACACCCATGATTGTGTAGCCAAGTTTCCATCGAACTCAATATATAAGTTTGCTGATGACACCACAATCGTAGGCCGTATCTCGGGTAATGATGAGTTTGAGTACAGAGAGGAAATTAAGAACCTGGTGGCATGGTGCGAAGACAATAACCTATCCCTCAACGTCAGCAAGAGGAAGGAATTGGTTGTTGACTTCAGAAGGAGTAGCGGACCGCAGGACCCAATTTACATCGGTGGTGTGCAAGTGGAACAGGTCAAAAGCTTTAAGTTCCTCAGGGTCAGTATCACAAATGACCTGACTTGGTCCAACCAAGCAGAGTTCACTGCCAAGAAGGCCCACCAGCGCCTTTACTTCCTGAGAATACTAAAGAAATTTGGCCTGTCCCCTAAAGCCCTCACTAATTTTTATAGATGCACCGTAGAAAGCATTCTTCTAGGGTGCATAACAACCTGGTATGGAAGTTGTCCTGTCCAAGACCGAAAGAAGCTGCAGAAGATCGCATACTGTCAAAGCAATGCTGCCAGGGTAATCAAGGACATGACCCACCCAGCCAACAGACTTTTCGTCCTCTTCCCTCCGGGAACAGGATCTGGAGCTTGAAGACTTGTATAGCCAGATTTGGGAACAGCTTCTTTCCAACTGTGATAAGACTGCTGAACGGATCCTGACCCGGATCTGGGCCGTATCCTCCAAATATCCGGACCTCCGTCTCAGTTTTTTTGCAGTACCTTACTTTCCATTTTTCTATTTTTTATTTATGATTTATAACTTAAATTTTTAATATTTACTAATTTTTACTATTTTTAATATTTAATATTTGTAATCCAGGGAGTGGGAAGCGCAGGATCAAATATCGCTGTGATGATTGTACGTTCTAGTACCAATTGTTTGGCGACAATGAAGGACAAAGTATTCTGTCAATTTTGAAGACTATTTTTCCTTAAGTCATGTGCCTCCACAGGAAGGAATCGTATACTGACAGAGATATTCATTTTAGCAAAAGCTGTTCAGACTTTGTGGATCTGGATACATAAAAGAGAGAATTCAAGCTGCAGCCAGGAGACAGGTAGTGCACTTGGAAAGCAGCATTTGATAGAAGTCTCTCAAATCATAAAGTTCAGGAAATGCTTTGGAGGCAGCAAATGAATTTGATGGAAACTGCTTTGAAATGACAGAAAGAATGTTGCAGATTATCCTGAAGGATGAAGTTGTCTTGCAAGATAGATTCGCCAGGCTCAATAATTGGGGGAAGCAGGTTGTTTCATGAGGAGAGATTGAATAGGATTGACTCAAGCATACTGGGGTATCCCTTACTGGGAGCGGAAAGTGATCTAATTGAGACAACGAGATCTGGGACAGACAGTGAGTGGATCTTTTCTCAGATTGACAAATGAAGATTGACTGGCAAGAGTGGCAGACAGAAAAAAAAAATTGGCCTTTTTAGAGAAAAGGGCTATAATTCTATAAAGACACTGTGACTGCTCAGTTGCTTTAATTAGATTCTTAGACGCAAGGGGAAAAAATTTTTGGAAATGGGCCAGAAAGTGAGTGAGATGTGGGATCAGTTGTGTTCTGATTAAGTACGACTAAGCTCCAGCAAGCACAAGAAGTGTGTCTCCTTTCATTTCCCCATTTACAGTATATTCTACGTGCATTCCAGGGCCAGCATATTGAGTATCTAAGAGACTGGGTGTTGACATAAAATGTTTGTGCCATACACAATCTAAATGCCTGCACACGATTCATATTCTGCCAAACCCTGCATAATTGTGAAGCCAGATGTACTGCCCTAGAACACAGCAAATCTAAAATCCTATTATATCGATGGATCCATGGCTGCTTTACCACATAACAGTATAAAAGTATAAGACCATAGCACACAGGAGCAGAATTAGGCCATTTGGCCCATCGAGTCTTCCTGGTCACTCAATTTATTTTTTTCCGCTCAACTCCATTCCGCTACCATCACCACGTGACCTTTGACACCCTCACTATTCAATAACTGATCCATCTCCGCTTTAAGTATACCAGGTGACTTCGCCTCCACAGCTACCTATGGCAATAAATTCCACATTTTCAGCAACCTCTGGCCAAGCAAATTCCTCATGCCAAATATATGACTCAATGTCTTCCCAGCTGACCCCGATTCCCTGTGTATCCTTCTTGTATGAAACCTAGATAACCACACATCCCACCTCTCCCGGATGTTCCTGGAGTCTCCCGCATATTGATAGTGGCTCCCTGACACCCAGAAATTATATACCATATAACCACATAACAATTACAGCACGGAAACAGGCCATCTTGGCCCATCTAGTCCATGCCGAACTCTTACTCTCACCTAGTCCCACCGACCTGCACTCGGCCCATAACCCTCCATTCCTTTCCTGTCCATATACCTATCCAATTTAACTTTAAATGACAACATCGAACCTGCCTCAACCACTTCTGCTGGAAGCTCGTTCCACACAGCTACAACTCTCTGAGTAAAGAAGTTCCCCCTCATGTTACCTCTAAACTTCTGCCCTTTAACTCTCAACTCATGTCCTCTTGTTTGAATCTCCCCCATTCTCAATGGAAAAAGCCTATCCACGTCAACTCTATCAATCTCCCTCATAATTTTAAACACCTCTATCAAGTCTCCCCTCAAACTTCTACACTCCAAAGAAAAAGACCTAACTTGTTCAACCTTTCTCTGTAACTTAGGAGATGAAACCCAGGCAACATTTTAGTAAATCTCCTTTATACTCTCTCAATATTATTGACATCTTTCCTATAATTCAGTGACCAGAACTGTACACAATACTCCAAATTTGGCCTTACCAATGCCTTGTACAATTTCAACATTACATCCCAACTCCTATACTCAATGTTCTGATTAATAAAGGCCAGCATACCAAAAGCTTTCTTCACCACCCTATCCACATGAGATTCCACCTTCAGGGAACTATGCACCATTATTCCTAGATCCCTCTGTTCTGCAGCATTCTTCAATGCCCTACCATTTACCATGTATGTCCTATTTTGATTAGTCCTACCAAAATGTAGCATCTCACATTTTTCAGCATTAAACTCCATCTGCCATCTTTCAGCCCACTCTTCTAACTGACCTAAATCTCTCTGCAAGCTTTGAAAACCTACTTCATTATCAACAACGCCACCTATCTTAGTATCATCTGCATACTTACTAATCCAATTTACCACCCCATCATCCAGATCATTAATATATAGGACAAACAACATTGGACCCATTACAGATCCCTGAGGCACACCGCTAGACACCGTCCTCCAATCTGACACACAGTTATCCACCACTACTCTCTGGCGTCTCCCATCCAGCCACTGCTGAATCCATTTTACTACTTCAACATTAATACCTAATGATTGAACCTTCCTAACTAACCTTCCGCATGGAACCTTGTCAAAGGCCTTACTGAAGTCCATATAGACAACATCCACCGCTTTACTCTCGTCAACTTTCCTGGTAACCTCATCAAAAAATTCAATAAGATTTGTCAAACATGACCTTCCACGCACAAATCCATGTTGACTGTTCCTAATCAGACCCTGTCTATCCAGATAATTATATATATCATCTCTAAGAATACTTTCCATCAATTTACCCACTACTGACGTCAAACTCACAGGCCGATAATTGCTAGGTTTACTCTTAGAACCCTTTTTAAACAATGGAACCACATGAACAATACGCCAATCCTCTGGCACCATCCCAGTTTCTAATGACATTTGAGATATTTCTGTCAGAGCCCCTGCTATTTCCACACTAACCTTCCTCAAGTTCCCAGGGAATATCTTGTCCAGACCCGGAGACTTATCTACTTTTATAGTCCTTAAAAGTGCCAGTACTTCCACTTCTTTAATCGTCATACTTTCCATAACTACCCTTCCTGTTTCCTTTACCTTAAAAAATTCGATATCCTTCTCCTTAGTGAATACTGAAGGAAAGAAATTGTTCAAAATCTCCCCCATCTCTTTTGGCTCCGCACATAGCTGTCCACTCTGATTCTCTAAGGGACCAATTTTATCCCTCACTATCCTTTTGCTATTAATATAACTGTAGAAACCCTTTGGATTTATTTTCACCTTACTTGCTAAAGTAGCCTCGTATCTTCTTTTAGCTTTTCTAATTTCTTTCTTAAGATTTTTTTTACATTCTTTATACTCCTCGAGCATCTCATTAACTCCAAGCTGCCTATATTTACTGTAGATCCCTCTCTTTTTCCGAACCAAGTTTCCTATATCCCTTGAAAACCATGGCTCTCTCAAACTTTTAACCTTTCCTTTCAACCTAACAGGAACATAAAGATCCTGTACCCTCAAAATTTCACCTTCAAATGACCTCCATTTCCCTATTACATCCTTCTCATAAAACAAATTGTCCCAATCCACTCCTTCTAAATCCTTTCACATCTCCTCAAGTTAGCCTTTCTCTAATCATAAATCTGAACCCTGGGCCCAGTCCTATCCTTCTCCATAATTATATTGAAACTTATGGTATTGTGATCACTGGACCCGAAGTGCTCCCCAACACATACCTCCGTCACCTGCCCTATCTCATTCCCTAACAGGAGATCCAACACTGCACATTCTCTAGTTGGCACCTCTATGTATTGCTGCAAAAAACTATCTTGCACACATTTGACAAACTCCAAACCATCCAGCCCTTTTACAGAATGGGCTTCCCAGTCTATGTGTGGAAAATTAAAATCTCCCACAATCACAACCTTGTGCTTACTACAAATATCTACTATTTCCTTACAAATTTGCAACTCCAGTTCTCAGTCCCCATTAGGTGGTCTATAATACACCCCTATAAGCATCACTACACCTTTCCTATTCCTCAGTTTCACCCAAATAGCCTCCCTGGATGAGTCCACTAATCTATCCTGCCGGAGAACCGCTGTTATATTTTCTCTGACAAGCAATGCAACACCTCCCCCTCTTGCTCCTCCTATTCTATCACACCTGAAGCAACAAAATCCTGGAATATTTAGTTGCCGATCACACCCCTCCTGCAACCACGTTTCACTAATAGCTACAACATCATATTTCCAGGTATCAATCCATGCTCTAAGCTCATCCACCTTTCTTACAATGCTCCTAGCATTAAAATAGATGCATTTAAGAAACTTTCCACCTTTTACTCTCTATTTATCCTTAATGGAGCAAACAACTCTGTTATCTTTTTCTTCCTTGTCCCCTACATCTTTAGTTTGAGCGCTCCTGATCTCTGTCCCCTGCCTATCCTCCTTCACACACTGTCTACTAGCTTTCTCTATTTGTGAACTAACCTCCTCTCTCCTAGTCTCTTCAATTTGATTCCCACCCCCCAACCATTCTAGTTTAAAGTCACCTCAGTAGCCCTCGCAAATCTCCCTGCCAGGATATTGGTCCCCCTAGGATTCAAGTGTAACCCGTCCTTTTTGTACAGGTCACGCCTGCGCCAAAAGAGGTCCCAATGATCCAAAAACTTGAATCCCTGCCTCCTGCTCCAATCCCTCAGCCATGCATTTATTCTCCACCTCATTGCATTCCTACTCTCACTGTCGCGTAGCACAGGCAGTAATCCCAAGATTACTACCTTTGCAGTCCTTTTTCTCAACTCCCTTCCTAACTCCCTATATTCTCCTTTCAGGACCTCTCCCCTTTTCCTACCTATGTCATTGGTAGCTATATGTACCACCACCTCTGGCTCCTCTCCCTCCCATTTCAGGATATCTTGGACGCGATCAGAAACATCCCGGACCCTGGCACCAGGGAGGCAAACTACCATCCGGATCTCCGTACAGCATCCACAGAATCGCCTATCTGATCCCCTTACTATCGAGTCCCCTATTACTACTGCCCTCCTCTTCCTTTCCCTACCCTTCTGAGCTACAAGGCCGGACTCCGTGCCAGACGCACGACCACTGTCGCTTCCACCAGGTAAACTGCCCCCCCCCAACAGTACTCAAACAAGAGTACCTATTGTCAAGGGGCACAGGCACTGGGGTACTCTCTATTACCTGACTCTTCCTCTTCCCCCTCCTGACCGTGACCCACTTGTCTGCCTCCCGTGGCCCCAGTGTGATCACCTGCCTGTAACTCTTCTCTATCACCTTCACACTCTCCCTGACCAGACGAAGGTCATCAGCCTGCAGCTCCAGTTCCCTAACGCAGTCCCTTAGGAGCTGCAGCTCGGCGCACCTGGCGCAGATGTGAATGTCCGGGAGGCTGGGAGACTCCACGACCTCCCACATCCGACACCGAGAACAACAAGCTGCCCTCACACTCATACTGCCCCCTCTCCTCAAACTTTCCTCGCTTCGCCCGTTTCCGCCTCAGCCCGTTGAGCCAAAGCCCTTAAGCCTTCACTCTACTCCCGGCTCACTCCGCAGCCCGCAATCTACGCTGCATAAGGCTCTGTTCCTTTTAAATCTTCCGTGCTTCACTGCCCGACGTCACACGCCAGATCAGAAGCAATTGCGGATTGCGTCACCTCTGATCTGGGCCGACATTTACATGCCAGGCGGCACCTAATTAATTAGCTTGTTTATTTCGGCTTTTTTCTTAATGATGTGCTGGGTGCGTTCTGGCTACTGCTGCACCCCTGCATTCTTTGCAGCCCAGAGGTTTGGGACCACTGTTATAATTGACTTATCATTACATTCATGCAAGGAAAATATGCGCTGTGTGTTTAATATTAAATTTGTTAGATAAACCCCTTTAGAAACAAAATTGAGTGTATTAGCCACTAAAAAGTGACTTATAGTTGGCTTATCACCTATATTCTGATTGCGTTTAACACCCGTATCCCCCCCCCCCCTCCCGGGGTCAGCCGGTCTGCAAGAATATTGTCAATATTAAACCTGTGCATGGTGCAAAAAAGCTTGGGGACCCCTGAGTTAAACTAGCTGGCTGGCTGCCAAGGAGCTACACTATTGATGACCTACGTAATGAGGCCAAACTCCCTGTAGACTTGCTTAAAGTTGTAATAGAATAAACATGATAATATAAGTACATACTTTAATGTCACATTTGCTGCATATACCCAACTTGATTTACAGATTAGACAAAATCACTAAACAAAGTATTACATACACCCTTGGAGGTCGACGGCAGGGGGAGGGGGGGATATGGGGTTGTGGGGGGCGGGGGTGCTACCTCCCTGAAATGAGTTTTTGCAGGGTGGGATGTCTGGATAACATGAGTGTATTCCTACCTGATACAAGTTTAATCAGAATAGCAAAGTTATAATATGTTCTTACTGTCCTCTTATCCAGCCATTAGATTGGGAATCATCTTTACAATAATGAGCCCAAGCATAAATGGCTGCACCAGCTAAACTCTCTACACACCTCCAGCTTCTTCTGTCCACTTCTAATGTTACCCTATCATTAACATCCATAACAACATCATCAATAAAACCTGTGGCACTGAGACAATCTAAGAATTCATATTAATTAATAATAATATCTACTAAGATCCCAACAAACTGGGAAGTCAAATCAACCAGCCTGTCTTCTGATTTTGCAAATTCTTTATACTATCTGTCTCTTAAGCACAACAAAATTTGCTTCCACTACTAACCCTGGCATGTATCATTTGCTGTGTAAATAAAAACATACCCCACACATTTCTTTTAAGCTTTCTACCTCTCATATTAAATACATGACATTTCTACTCAGCTTTCTACCTCTCACATTAAATACGTGACATTTCTAACCCGAGACAAAGAATCTGAATCTCTACCCTACTTAGGCATTGCATAAACATCTACTAGATCTCCACTCAGCTAATGATACTCTAGAGAAAACAACACAAGTTCATCCAGCCTCTACTTACAGATTATACCTTGTAAACCAGGCAGTATTCTGGTATACATTTTTTTCAAAGCCTCCACAATAGAGGTGACTAAAACTCCCATTCCTTTTTCAGATATTTAAGTTCAAAGCTCAATTTAAATGTATTATCGAAGTATTTATATGTCACCACATATAACCTGGCTGGCTGGTGGCGTAGTGGCATCAGTGCCAGATTTCGGAGCGAAGGCTCCTGAGTTCAAACCCAGCCGGCTCCCCTGGCACGCTTTCCATCCATGCTGGGTTGAACGTCAAGCTAGCAACTCGACCTCATAAAAAAGAAATTGCCTGCTACAGAAACATCAACAGCAAAAAGTTGATGGCCTATGCTCTCTCGTGAGTTTAAAAGGTAATTTCCTTTTTCCTTTTTTTTACATATAACCAGGACTAGATGGGCTGAAAGGCCTGGTTCTGTGATGTACTTTTCTATGACCTTCAGATCCACTTTCTTTCAGGCTTTCAAAATAGGGACACAAAAAACACAATGGAATCAATGAAAAACTACCCACAAAGACAAACAACAAATGTGCAAATGACAAACTGTTCAAATACCAAAAAGCAAATAATAATAATAACAACAAATAATATTGAGAACATGGGTTGCAGAGTCATTGAAATTAAGTCCATTGGTTGTGGAATCAGTTCAGTGTTGAGATGAGTGAGGTTATTCCCACTGGTTCGAGAGCCTGATGGTTGAGAGGGTAATAACTATTCCTGGATCTGGTGGTGTGGGACCTATTGCTCCTGCTCTTCTTTCATGATGGCAGCAGCAAGAAGACATGATGATGGGAGTCATGATGATGGATGCTGCTTTCTTGTGACAGTGTTCCTTGCAGATGCGATTAAGGATTTAAGGAGTGGTGGGAGCATTTGTTACATTATTTCTGAAGATCATGGTTGAAATTTTACTTCAGTGCCACTCTCCTGCACTGCCGTTACGTTGCTCAATTCTTTTCCTGTCCAAACGCCCATCAGTTTCCTGGTATGCATACTGTCAGCCTCCACAGCCTCTTGAATGCCAAAGATTAATTCAAATTCAGCGAACAATATTTGTGAATCTCTGCTCTGAATGCCTGACTACCTGTTTGAGAACGAGATCTCTGCTTATAGACATTGCACCCAGGAGGAATCATTATCCATGTCCTGGGAAACATCATAAGCAGGAACTTACGCGAAATGCTGTTGGAACTCAGCAAGTCAGGTAGCATCTATGGATGGGGAATAAGCTACAGTAGACTAATCAGTAAACTCCAGGAGCAGGGCCTCAATACCCCCTTATGCATTGGATCTTGGCCCAGTCAGTTCGGATTGGCAAAAACATCTCCTCCACAATTTCCATCAGTTCAGGAGCACTGCAGGGATGTGTCCCCTGCTCGACTCACTTTACACCTATGACTGTGTGGCTAAGTATAGCTCCAGCACCACATACAAGTTCGCTGATGACACCGTTGTGTGGACTGTATCAAAGGTGGAGATGAATCAGCATTCAGAAGGGCAACTGAATATTTGGCTGAGCAGTGTAATAACAATCTCTCATTCAATGCTCATGAGATCAAGGAACTGATTGTAGATATCGGGAGAGGGAAACCAGAGGTCCATGAGCCAGTAATGGTTGGAGGATCAGAGGTGAAGGGGGTCAGTATCTTTAAATTCATGTATGCCACTATCTCAGAGGACCTGTCCTGGACCCACCAGATAAATTATTATTGCAAAGAAAACACAACAGTTCCTCTACTTCTTCAGGAGTCTGCGGAGATTGAGCATGTCATCAAAAACCTTGGCAAACCTCTATAGATGTGTCGTGAAAAATGTACTGACTGACTGCATTATGGCCTGGTATGGGAACACCAATGCCTTAGAACGTAAAATCCTACAAAAGGTAGTGGATTCAGCCCAGTACATCATGGGTAAAACCCTCCTAATCATTGAGCACATCTACATGAAATATTGTCTTAGAAAAGCAGCATCCATTATCAAAGATCCTCACCACCCAGAACACATTCTTTTCTCGCTGCTGCCATCAGGTAAAAGCAACATCTGCCTCAGGACTCGCACCACCAAGTTCAAGAACAGTTACTACTCCTTAACCATCAGGCTCTTGAACAAAAAGGTATCTACACTCATTCTATTTCTGGCGTTCCCATAAGCGATGGTCTCATTTTAAGGATTCTTTATCTTGTTATTTCATGCTTGATATTTATTGTTATTCATTTATATCTGTATTTGCACAATTTGTTGTCCATTGATCCTGTTTACAGTTCCTGTTCTATAGATTTGCTAATTATGCCAGCAGAAAAAAGAATCTCAGGTTTGTATGTGGTGACATGTATGTACTCTGATAATAAATTTTACTTTGAACTTCAAAGGTGTCACATTGCAGACCAAGATCCTTCATCAGGACTGGAAAGTAAGGGAGTAGAAGCCAGAATAAGAACGTGTGGGAAGGGGGAGGAGTTCAAACTTTGTTTCTGGGTGCAGGAAGGGAATGGAGTAAGAAGCTGGGATGGGGTAGGTAGAAGAGGTAAGGGACTGAAGAAATCTAATAGAAGAGGACAGTCGAGTCGACCATGGAAGAAAGAGAATGGGTGGGGGAACCAGAGGAAGGTGATGGACAGATGAGGAGAAGAGAAAGGATGAGAGGGTAACCAGAACTGGAAATAGCTATGGGGAATAACCAAAGTCTTTTTCCCCAGGGTTGGGGAGTCGAAAACTAGGGGGCATAAGTTTAAAGCGCGAGGGGAAATGAAAATGACCTGAGGGGAAACCTTTTCAACCCAGAGGGTGCATTCGTGGAATAGGCTACCAGAGAAAGTTGTAGAAGTGGGTGAAAACGCAGACATTGAAAAGACATTTACATAGATATGTGATGAAAAGGTTCAGAGTGATGTGGGCCAAATGTAGGCAAATGAGGCAAGCTCAGTAAAACAATTTGGTCAATATGGATGAGTTGGGACAAAGGGCTTGTTTTCCATGCTGTAAAACTACTATGTATGACTCTTCTACAGTTTTGGTCCTGTTTGCTTAATCTCTCCTTATTAGACAATTCCAGGAGCTCATCCAGTGAACCATTACTTCACTTCCTCCTCTATATCCACCTCCCCCCTTAGGAATGGAGACCAGATCAAAACATAATATTACAAGTATAGTATTGCCAAGCGCTGTTAATCTTGCACTTACACTGTTACTGTTGCAATAAAGTTCAATTTGGCTTCCCAATTGCTTGTTTTATCTGCATGTTAACTATCAGTAATTTATCTATAAGGGCAACCAGGTCCTTCTGAACACCAATATCATTCTGAACTGCCTGAAATAAATATTGATTTGAATTTTTCAAAAGCCGTTGGTTGCTCTATTACTTATTCACACCCATAAAACTGGAGTTGGTGGGGGGCAAGGTGTGGAGGAAATTGATGTGGTGGGGTCTCTTTTTAAAGATCAAAGAAAGAAACTCAAACATTATTATCATTAAAATATTAATGTGCAATTTATACTACTCTTAAAACCTAGCCTTTCTGTATATGTGCTACTTTACCATTATCCCAAAGCTTAATCTGACTAATGTTTTTCTCCAAGGACGTTAATTCTCAATGAGATAATTGGCTTCTCAAAACTGCAAGTATTAATCAGGATGCAGCGGCTATCTCAAGCTCTAGAGAACTTTTAATAAGCTAGTTTTATTTTGTGTGAAACTCCTGGCGTTATTAGTTCGCACCTCAAGCCTGCCATCAATTACAGGATTTCATAGGAGAGCATCAGAGAAAAAAAAACGATCAATGTTAATATATTCGCAGAACTCTGAAGCTTAAATAAAAGCTCAAGTGGTTGAGAACTTCGATTCAAACAAAAGTTTGAGTTTGAAGATTACATAACCACCATATATTACCTCAATCTTTTATCCATTAAATGACTGAAACAATAAAATATCACTGCACATTAGATCAGATTGTTCTGACAAATGACTCTGAATTTAATGGATGCTTTTTATTATTTCATCGTAAGACATTGAAGTTGCTAGAAAACCAAAATGCATTTTTCCAACCATAATTTATCTTCAAAGGTTATCAGGACTAATTTCTTTAACTACTGATGGCATTTTTCTTATAAAATTGAGGAGACTGCTAGCTAAGAGTGAAAGAAGCAAGCAAAAAAGTAGACTTTATGCAGACTTGACCAGCTTATGGTAGCAGGTTATTACCCTAAATTGAAATCAACATATGCTTCATCCTAATGTAATGTTTATATAAACAACTTTCCATCTGTTGGTCTAGAACCTCAATGGCAAATGCCAGTGGCCATAACAATTAATCAACAAATAATATCTAATGTTCTGGACATGCAATAGAACAAGGAAGGCAAATTGCATTTCAGTTCTATCAATTCTATTTATATCAATGGGATTACATTTAGGAAATGAGATATGTGGACCTATGCAGCCTACATGTGTCATAGACATAGATACTGCAAGGAAAAAGGCCCTTCAGCCAACTCATCCATTCCACATAAGAGACTAGAACTAGTAAACAGAGCTTCAAGATTCGTAAGACCATAAGACATAGGATCAGAGCTAGTCCATTTGGCCCATCAAGTCTACTCCACTATTCAATCATGTCCAATCCTTTTCTCCCCTCCTCATCTCCAGTCCCAGCCTGCTCCCCGTAACCTTCGATGCTGTGATCAATCAAGAACCTTAAATACTCCCGACGATCTGAAGTGTCAGTATTGCAGTCGTACAAAGGGGACTATGGAGCCATGAGGGAGGAGCTGGCCAAAGTTGACTGGAAAGATACCCCAGCAGGGATAACAGTGGAACAACAATGGCAGGTATTTCTGGGAATAATACAGAAGGTGCAGGATCCGTTCACTCCAAAGAGGAAAAAAGATTCTAAGGTGAGTAAGGGGTGACCGTGGCTGACAACAGAAGTCAAGGATAGTATAAAAATAAAAGAGAAGAAGTATAACATAGCAAGGATGAGTGGGAAGCCAGAGGATTGGGAGACTTTTAAGGAGCAACAGAGGATAACTAAAAAGGCGATACGGGGAGAAAAGATGAAATACGAAGGCAAGCTAGCCAAGAATATAAAGGAGGATAGCAAAAGCTTCTTTACGTATGTGAAGAGGAAAAAATTAGTTAAGACCAAAGTTGGGCCCTTGAAGACAGAAATGGGTGAATTTATTATGGGGAACAAGGAAATGGCAGACGAGTTGAACAGATACTTTGGATCTGTCTTCACTAGGGAAGACACAAACAATCTCCCAGATGTAATAGTGGCCGGAGGACCTAGGGTAACTGAGGAACTGAAGGAGATTTACATTACGCAGAAAATGATGTTAGATAGACTGATGGGACAGAAGGCTGATAAATCCCCAGGGCCTGCGGGTCTGCACCCCTGGGTACTTAAGGAAGTGGCTCTAGAAATCGTGGACATATTGGTAATTATTTTCCAATGTTCTATAGAATCAGGATCAGTTCCTGAGGACTGGAGGGTAGCTAACGTTATCCCACTTTTCAAGAAAGGAGGGAGAGAAAAAACAGGCAACTATAGACCAGTTAGCCTGACATCAGTAGTGGGGGAAGATGCTGGAGTCAATTATAAAAGATGAAATAACGGCACATTTGGATAACCGTAACAGGATCGGTCTGAGTCAGCATGGATTTACGAAGGGGAAATCATGCTTGACTAATCTTCTGGAATTTTTTGAGGATGTAACTTTGAAAATGGACAAGGGAGAGCCAGTGGATGTAATGTACCTGGACTTTAAGAAAGCCTTTGATAAGGTCCCACATTGGAGATCAGTGGGCAAAATGAGAGAACATGGTATTGGGGGTAGGGTACTGACATGGATTGTAAATTGGTTGGCAGACAGGAAATAAAGAGTAGGGATTAACGGGTCCCTTTCAGAATGGGAGGCGGTAACTAGTGGAGACCTCCGCTATTTACAATATACAGTAATGATTTAGATGAAGGGATTAAAAGTAACATTAGCAAATTTGCAGATGACACAAAGCTGGGTGGCAGTGTGAAGTGTGCGGAGGATGTTGAGATAATGCAGGATGACTTGGACAGGTTGGGTGAGTGGGCAGATGCATGGCAGATGCAGTTTAATGTGGATAAATGTGAGATTATCCACTTTGGTGGCAAGAACAGGAAGGCAGATTACCATTTGAATGGTGTCAAATTAGGAAAAGGGGAAGTACAATGAGATCCTGGTGTCCTCGTTCATCAGTCACTGAAAGTAAGCATGCAGGTACAGCAGGCAGTGAAGAAAGCTAATGGCATGTTGGCCTTCATAACAAGGAGAGTTGAGAATAGGAGCAAATGTCCTTCTGCAGTTGTACAGGGCCCTGGTGAGACCACACCTGGAGTATTGTGTACAGTTTTGGTCTCCAAATTTGGGGAAGGACATTCTCGCTATCGAGAGAGTGCAGCGGAGGTTCTTGAGGTTAATTCCCGGGATGGCTGGACTGTCATATGTTGAACGAATGGAGCGACTGGCTTTGTATACACTGGAATTTAGAAGGATGAGAGGGGATCTGATTGAAACATATAAGATTATTAAAGTATTGGACACGCTAGAGGCAGGAAACATGTTCCCGATGTTGGGGGAGTCCAGAACCAGAGGCCACAATTTGAGAATAAGGGGTAGGCCATTTAGAACGGAGTTGAGGAAAAACTTTTTCACCCAGAGAGTTGTGGTTCTGTGGAATACTCTGCCTCAGAAGGCAGTGGAGGTCAATTCTCTGGATGCTTTCAAGAAAGAGTTAGATAGAGCTCTTAGTGATAGCGGAGTCAAGGGATATGGGGAGAAGGCAGGAACTGGATACTGATTGTGGATGATCAGCCATAATCACAGTAAATGGCAGTGCTGGCTCAAAGGGCCAAATGGCCTACTCCTGCACCTATTGTCTGTTGTCCACAGCTGCCTGTGGTAACAAATTCCATAAATTAACCACCCTCTGGCTAAATAAGTTTCTCCGCATCTGTTTTAAATGGACGCCCCTCTATCCTGAGGCTGTGCCCTCTTGTCCTATACTCTCCCACCATGGGAAACATCCATTCCACATCGATTCTGCATAGGCCTTTCAATAGGTGCATATTTAGACTGCAAATCAGGAGTAACTTTATCTCAAGAGAGTATTGGATCTGTGGAATACTCCACCCAAGGAAGCAATAGAGGCTACCTCATTAAATATATTTTAAACACATTAGATTTTTGCAGTAGCAAGAGAATTAAGGGTTATGGAGAAGAGGCAGGAAGGTGGAACTGAGCCCATGGCCAGATTAGCCATGGTCTAATTGAATAATGGAGAAGGCTCAACAGGCCAGATGACCCACAATGACTATCACCCAACTGCACTGATATCAACTGTGATGAAGTGCTTCCATAGGTTGGTTATGGCCAGAATAAAGTCCTGCCTAAGCAAGGACCTGGAACTGCTGCAGTTTTCCTATCGCCACAACAGGTCTACATGGATGCAATCTCACTGGCTTTCCACTCAGATTTGGATCACCTGGCCAATAGCTATGTCAGGGTGCTGTTTATTAATTACAGCTCAGGGTTCAACTCCATCATATCCTCAGTACTAATAAATGAGCTCCAAAACCCGGGTCTCTGTACCTCCCTCTGCAACTAGATCCTTGACTTCTTCACCAGGACTTCACAGTCAGTGTAAATCAGAAATAACATCTTCTCATTGACAATCAATACTGATGTGCCTCACGAGTGCATGCTTAGCCTACTGCTCTACTCTCTCCACACCCACGGTTGTGTGGCTAAGCACAGATCAAATGGCATCAATAAATCTATCGAGGACCTGACTATTAGTAATGAGGAGGCATACAGGAGTAAGGTAGATCAGCTGGTTGAGTCGTGTCTCAATAACCACTTCAGCTCAACATCAGTAAGACCAAGGAAAAGATTATGGACTCCAGGAAGGAGAAGTCAAAGGAACACACACGTTCTGCAGTGGAAAAGCAGAGCAGTTTCAAATTTTCTGTGTTTATTTCAACTTCCAAGTGTTCTATGAATAGCTTAGAGGGCTAGATTACTAGTCCAAGAACATAAACATCATATCACACCCAATAAACTGTTACTGAGCACAGTTAGTTCACAACAGGCTTATTGATGACATGATCTTTATTAAAATAATCCTGCGACTGTACAAATACTGATGAAGTTCTCATGGTTAGAAAAGTATTTATACCTGGTGTCAACGAAAACCAGGATGGAAAATAAATGCAAAATAATGAACCATTAAAGAAAAAAATTTCAAATGCTACAAACAGTAAGCATGTGGATAAGGTATCTAAATTGCAGAAGCATGGATACAAATCGGTAATGCATAAAAATACCTCATTGGAGATATGACCTGCTAGCAAATGCAAATAAACATAAAAATAACGTGTTTCAAAACTAAACTTTGTTCATAATAAAAACATTCAAAAGAATAAACTGTGAAAAGCTCTCTACATTCTTACTGTCATTTGGTCACTTAGTAGTGTCAGCACATCTTTTTCCTTTATTTTTATACAGCACCATTACCACTCATGTAGCATCCACAGATGATATGCCCTCTTTTGTTTGCAGGGCTTCCCTGCTGATTCCGTCTCTTAATCTCCTGCAGTGGAAGGACCCTTAAATGTGTTTCACTTCCCTAGGAGCCTTTGTACTGATTGCTCCAAGTTTCAATGCGCCCCTCAGCAAGTACTCATGCAGACTGAAATGCACCAGTCATATCCAACTATTCCCAGAGTTGGTGTAACCCATTCTTTTGATTGGCTGCTACAGCTTGGGTAGGATAATCAAAGATACTCCGAAGTGACTCCATTGAAAATTCACCCTCACAATCCTTCAACAGGTAGTTGTTAGTTTATGCAACACACACAGAATGCTGGAGGAACTCAGCAGGCCAGGCAACATCTATGGAAAAGTGTACAGTTGATGTTTCGGGCCCAGATGTCGACTGTATTCTTTTCCGTAGACACTACCTCGTCTGCTGAGTTCCTCTAGCATTTTGTGTGTGTTGCTTGGATTTCCAGCATCTGCAAATGTTCTCTCAGGTGTTGGTCTGCAATATTAAAAACACCAAGAAAGTGAGCCGGCGAAGTATGCATCTAGAGTGATACAACAGAGCCTGGGAAGTTAGTCCTACAATACTCTCCCCACCTCTACCCCAATGCCTCCCCTTCTTGTTTACTAGTCCCCTCCTCTACTGACTTATCTATAATCTTTCCCACTGGATGAGGCTTTCCATCTTGTCATGTGTAAATATCTGAGTAACATTCTGCTCATTATTTTTAGAAAATCATTGTTGTATTTCTTAGAAATAGATTTACAATCCACTGCAAATAACACACTAAAAGTTCTGCCTCTTGGAAATTAAGGCTGCAATAATGATGAAGGCATGCAGGCAGCTCTACTTTGTTGGGAGATGAGGAAATTTGGTATATCACCAAAGACCTTTGCAAATTTCTACAGATATATTGTGAAGAGAATTCTGATTGTTTGTACCATCATCTGATATGGAGATTCCTAAGCAGAGGATTGCAAAAGGGGTCCCCAACCTTTTCTATGCTGTGGAACAATACCACTAAGCAAGGGGTTCATGAACCCCTGCTATAGAGAGTTGTAGACAAAGCCAGCTCCATCATGGGCATAAACCTCCATAATTCAAAAGGACGTGCATCAAGAATGCAACATCCACCAGTAACGATCTTCACCATTTTCTCACTACTACCATCAGGGAGGAGGTAGAGGAGCCGGAAGATCCACATTAAATTTTTTTAGGGACAGCTTCTTCCCACCTATCATATTTCTGAATGGTCCCTGAACCCATAAACACAATCTTACTATTCCTCTTTTGCATTATTCTTCTATTCATTTATTACAAGTTAAATTAATTTTATGTCATACACAGTACATCTGTCGCAAAACAACAAATTTCATGACATAAGTTAGTGATAATAAACCTGACGCCGTTTCACTTTGGCCAATTAATGGCACAGGCATTGGAGACCCATCTTTATTTTCATTTGAAGTGGGGCAGGATAAATGGTTTTGACAGCATGGCATCCTCACACCTGGATTCTCTTGCAAATGCATGCCCTGAAATTACTGAAGGAAAAGCCTTTTTATTCATTTAGTTGTGCAGGGGCTAATTTAGTTTGCACAGTTCACTGGAGCATGAACAATGATATCCTGCAGCAGAAGGCCTCCATTCAAGGCATGCATTGGTCCCCCTCCACTGTGCTGGTTTAATGCATCTTTCCTGCTGGATTGCAATTAAGTCAATAGCTTCCTTGCAGCTATTTCAAACAAACTTTTTTGGGAGTTTCAAGCTATCATGACCATTGTGATGTTAACGGTCAAGTTTCTGACTGCCAAAAAAATACCAAGATTGAATAAACGGAGCAACAAGCAATATGGTGGAGGAACTCAGCAGGCAGAGCAGTAACTGCGTGGGTTCGGAAGGAGTGGTCCTGATGCATAAAGTAATTCACACATTCAGTCACATGGTAACAATAAACCTAACATTTCAAATAACGATTCATACTGTATTTTTAAATTGCTTGCTGCTTTCTCTTTATGCTGACATTAATAAAAAACTCAGAAGTTATCTTGAATGCTCTTCCTGGGGAGCTTAAAGATGGAAATTAAAGATGGCATCAGCGATCATCAGTAACGTTCTGTGGGTTGCAGGGTATTGTTCCAAAATTTCTTTTAAGTACACCTCTTCTGAATTACTTTCCCTGCAATCTGCAGCATGTAACTTCCCTACAAGCAATGGACTTTTAATTCAACTCGACGATCTTCATATCTCAATATCGACTGAAAGGACCCAGACTAGACAGGCATAGCACCTTTCAGAAGGTTCATCACCATGGTCGAGAGCGAGGCATGGGGGAGGGGGACTCCAAACCAGGCTGAAACACGGGGGATGAGGCCTCCTCTACCCAGCGTCTTGTTGCCAAATGTATGGTCACTGGAGAACAGAACTAAGGACCTGAGAGCAAGAACTGCTGTACTGGAGGCAACTGAGAGAATGCTGTATTCTCGGCTTTATAAAAATGTGGCTTTTTCCAGGCACACCAGACACACTGATGAAACCAAAAGGATTCTCGATCTACAGAATTGACTGCGCTGCTGATTCAGGAAAGGAAAGAGGAGGAAGTGTGTGTTTTATAATAAACTGGGGTTGGTGCTCTGGTGTGGCAGTTTTGTCAAACTGGTGTCCTCTGACTTGGAACAAATATTGATCAAATGCCATCCATTCTACTTACCTCAGGAGTGTTCCTCTGTAATCCTGACCGCAGTTTACATACCACCACTGACCGACAATAATCAAGCACTCGCGACATTGCATGATACCATCTCCAAAGGGAAAAACAGTCTATCCCAACATATTTCAAACCACAGTCAGATTCTTCAACCAGGCTTGTTTGAAGAAAACCCTGCCCAATTACCACCACCATATAACTTGCAGCAACAGAGGTAATAGAACATAGAATAGTACAGCACAGTACAGGCCCTTCGGCCCACAATGTTGTGCTGACCCTCAAATCCTGCCTCCCATATAACCCCCCACCTTAAATTCCTCCATATACCTGTCTAGTAATCTCTTAAACTTCACTAGTGTATCTGCCTCCACCACTGACTCAAGCAGTGCATTCCACATACCAACCACTCTCTGAGTAAAAAACCTTCCTCTCATATCCCCCTTGAACTTCCCACCCCTTACCTTAAAGCCATGTCCTCTTGTATTGATCAGTGGTGCCCTGGGGAAGTGGCGCTAGCTATCCACTCTATCTATTCCTCTTAATACCTTGTACACTTCTATCATGTCTCCTTTCATCCTCCTTCTCTCCAAAGAGTAAAGCCCTAGCTCCCTTAATCTCTGATAATTATCCATACTCTCTAAACCAGGCAGCATCCTGGTAAATCTCCTCTGTACCCTTTCCAATGCTTTCATATCCTTACTATAGTGAGGCGACCAGAACTGGACACAATACTCCAAGTGTGGCCTAACCAGAGTTTTATAGAGCTGCATCATTACCTCGCATCCTTGTCTTGAGGAAAATTAAAGTGGATAAATCCCCGGGACCTGACAGGGTGTTCCCTCGGACCTTGAAGGAGACTAGTGTTAAAATTGCGGGGGCCCTGGCAGAAATATTTAAAATGTCGCTGTCTGCGGGTGAGGTGCCACAGGATTGGAGAGTGGCTCATGTTGTTCCGTTGTTTAAAAAAGGATCGAAAAGTAATCCGGGAAATTATAGGCCGGTAAGTTTAACATCGGTAGTAGGTAATTTATTGGAGGGTGTACTAAGAGACAGAATCTACAAGCATTTGGATAGACAGGGATTTATTAGGGAGAGTCAACATGGCTTTGTGCGTGGTAGGTCATGTTTGACCAATCTATTGGAGTTTTTCGAGGAGGTTACCAGGAAAGTGGATGAAGGGAAGGCAGTGGATATTTTCTACATGGACTTCAGTAAGGCCTTTGACAAGGTCCTGCATGGGAGGTTAGTGAGGAAAATTCAGTCGCTAGGTATACATGGAGAGGTAGTAAATTGGATTAGACATTGGCTCAATGGAAGAAGCCAAAGAGTGGTAGTAGAGAATTGCTTCTCTGAGTGGAGGCCTGTGACTAGTGGTGTGCCACAGGGATCAGTGCTGGGTCCATTGTTATTTGTCATCTATAACAATGATCTGGATGATAAAGTGGTAAATTGGATCAGCAAATTTGCTGATGATACAAAGAGTGGAGGTGTAGTAGACAGTGAGGAAGGTTTTCAGAGCCTGCAGAGGGACTTGGACCAGCTGGAAAAATGGGCTGAAAAATGGCAGATGGAGTTCAATACAGACAAGTGTGAGGTATTGCACGTTGGAAGGACAAACCAAGGTAGAACATACAGGGTTAATGGTAAGGCACTGAGGAGTGCAGTAGAACAGAGGGATCTGGGAATACAGATACAAAATTCCCTAGAAGTGGCATCACAGGTAAATAGGGTCGTAAAGAGAGCTTTTGGTACATTGGCCTTTATTAATCAAAGTATTGAGTATAAGAGCTGGAATGTTATGATGAGGTTGTATAAGGCATTGGTGAGGCCGAATCTGGAGTATTGTGTTCAGTTTTGGTCACCAAATTACAGGAAGGATATAAATAAGGTTGAAAGAGTGCAGAGAAGGCTTACAAGGATGTTGCCGGGACTTGAGAAATTGAGTTACAGAGAAAGGTTGAGTAGGTTAGGGCTTTATTCCCTGGAGCATAAAAGAATGAGGGGAGATTTGATAGAGGTATATAAAATTATGATGGGTATAGATAGAGTGAATGCAAGCAGGCTTTTTCCACTGAGGCAAGGGGAGAAAAAAAACAGAGGACATGGGTTAAGGGTGAGGGGGGAAAGTTTAAAGGGAACATTAGCGGGGGCTTCTTCACACAGAGAGTGGTGGGAGTATGGAATGAGCTGCCAGACGAGGTGGTAAATGCGGGTTCTTTTTTAACATTTAAGAATAAGTTGGACAGATACATGAATGGGAGGTGTATGGAGGGATATGGTCCGTGTGCAGGTCAGTGGGACTAGGCAGAAAATGGTTCGGCACAGCCAAGAAGGGCCAAAAGGCCTGTTTCTGTGCTGTAGTTTCTATGGTTTCTATCCCAACACACTAGACCACTATTATATTAAGGAATGCCTACTGTTCCTTACCCGGAGTGCATTTTGATACATTTTAGAGTCAGTGGATTGGGCCATGTTCAAGCACTTATCCAGGGATCTGAATGAATACACCATGATTGTAACAGACTTTAATAAAAAAAAGCTGTAGACAAGTGTGTTTCCACTAAATCATTCAGTCTTCCACAATCAGAAGCCATGGATGAAACATGAGATCTAAAATATGTTGAGGGCCAGATCAGAGGCATTCAAATCTGAAGATTAAAAAAGTTACATGAAGTCCAGGTACAACTTCCGGAAAGTCATCTTACATGCAAAGTGGAAATTCTAGACCAAACTTGAATCAACGAGGGACGCTCAACAGTTGTGGCAGGGCTTGAATGCTATCATCTCTTATAAAGTTAAATCAAGTGACACGGGAGAGAGCAGGGCTTCACTTCCAGATGAGCTCAATGCCTTCTACGCTCCCTTTGACCATCAGAAAATGGAGGACCCTTCGCAAGCTCCCCCATCTCCCAATGATCACTTGCTTTCAGTCTCTGAAGCCAAAATGTGGGCTACCTTCAAGAGGATATACTCACAAAAAGCATCCAGACCAGATGGAGTACCTGGCCAGGTACTAAAGAACTGGCTGGAGGGTTCACTGAGATCTTAACCTCTTGCTTTGCCAGTGTTGGTACCCACTTGCTTCAAGCAAGCTTTAATTTTACCTGTGCCCAAGGGGAGTGAGGTGACCTGCCTCAATAACTATGATCAAGTAGCACCTACATCCACAGTGATGAAGTGTTTTGAGAGGTTGGTGATGAAACATATCAACTCCTGCCTGAGAAGTGACTTAGATCCATTCTAATTGTCTACCAGAGCAACAGGTCCACAGCAGATGCCATCTCATTGACTCTTCACTCAATCCTGAAATATCTGGACAGCGAAGATGCATATATCAGGATACTCTTATTGACTACAGTACCATCATCCCCTCAAAACTAATTAGTGAACTCCAAGACCTTGTCTTCAATAACTCTTTGTGCAATTGAATCCTGGAATTCCTTACTTGTAGACCCAGTCAGTTCAAATAGACAATATCTCTTCCTTAATCTCCAAAAGCACAGGTGCACCATAGGGCTGAGTGCTTACTCACTTTACACTTATGACTGCATGGTTAAGTACAACTCCAAAGCCATATTCAATTTTGCTGTTGACACTACTGTTATGGGACAAATCAGGAGGGAGGTTGAAAATCTGGATGAGTGGTATCATAACAACAAGCTCTCACTCAATGTCAGCAAGACGAAGGAGCTGATTATGGACTTTAGGAGAAGAAAACCAGAGGTGCATGAGCCATTCCTTATTGGAGGATCACGGGTTGAGAGGGTCGGCAACTTTAAATCCCTAGGTTATATTATTATTTCAGAGGACCTGTCCCTGGGTCCAGCATGTTAGTGCATATGTGAAGAAAGCACAGCAGTACCTCGACTTTCTTAGGAGTTTGTGGAGATTCTGCATGACATCTAAAACTTTGACAGACATCTATAGATATATACTGGACAGTTTATTGACTGGCTATATCACTGCCTGGTATGAAAACGACAATGCCCTTGAACAGAAAATCCTATAAAAAGTAGTGGATTCGGCCCAGTACATTACAGGTACAGCCCTCTCAACCCATGAGCACATCTATATGGAACACTGTGGGAGGAAAGCAACATCCATCATCAGGGATCCTCACCACCTAGTATGATTTCCTGTCACTGCTACCATCAGAAAGAATGTGCTGAAGCCTCACAACTCACACCACCAAGTTCAGGAATAGTTATTACTCCACAACCATCAGCTTCTTGATTAAAATCAGAGATAATTTCACCTCATCATTAAAATGTTCCCACAACCAATGGACTCACTTTCGGGGACTCTTCATCTCATGTTCTTGTTATTTATTGCTATTTTTTAATATTTGCATTTGTTGTTTTCCGCACTCTGGTTGAACGCTGTCATTGGGCAGTCTTTCATTGTATTCTATAGACTTGATGAGTATGCATGAAAGAAAATAAGGCTCAGGGTTGTATATGGTGACATATATGTACTTTGATAATAAAATTTACTTTGAACTTTAAGATATAATTTTTCCAACTTTTAGGTGGACAGAGCATCTCCGGTTTTGTACTGAAGGCAGAAACATCACACATAAAGCTCAGCGGCAGTGCTATTGTTAGCTGACTGCCCTCTGAACTGAAGAAATATGCAAATGCAAAACAAAATGAGTGGCACGTTTTCTGGCGGCTGTATCCATGGAAACATCAGAATGAAAATTATTTGCTGATTGGATTACACGTAAAAAAAAACAGACTCCTGATTTTCTGAGTGTAATATACATCTATAATATGCTCGACCTCCAAACCCGAAAATATAATACATACAACTATATGTGAACGAAAGGTATGAACAATTTTCGTATGTCAGGTAGTGATTAAGGTTGAAATTGAATATCTATGTACAGGAAAGCAATTGGTGGCACATAGCTATTATGCAAATTACTAGTCAAACTAAAAGGATAAGAAATTAATAAGCCATAATGGAACTTGACGTGAAGTAATTTTCACTATTTTTCTTCTCAATTTATTGCTTAAATAATATGTAGTCATTTTTGACATTTGCAGATAGAAACACAGCATCTAAAAATACAGACTGCACCTTGCGGCTGTTAAGAAGTCTGTGTACAGGAGCAGTCAATGACTCCAAGGGGTGGGTCAATGTAAATTACAAATTAATGTCCAGTATTTAGCTTTAGGCAGTACATTTACGGGCCTGGATCTTTCACATTATCTCTATGTTTCTTTAATTTGCTTACAGTAAGTTTAATCTCTCTGAAACAGGACTTTTCAATTCCCAAAGTCACTTGTCAATTGCCAGATTTCCCTGGCCAAGAGCTGGTGATAGATGCAACGTGCCAGAGAACTCCCTCTCCAGAACGGGTGAATCTACCAATGGGCTGCTGATGGATTCCTGCTTCTTATCTTCAGACTTGTTCTTTTGTGCGATGAGACATGTGGCTGAACAGTTGACAAGTCCTCATCAAATCTTTTTACTATTTTAAGCAACTCGTTTGGAACAACTTAAGATCTGAAAACCTAAGGAATTCCAATTACTGTTAAGCAGTCCTTCCCACAAGTTGAGTCAGTCTTGAGGCCATTTCAGTTTCAGTTTGATGTGATAACACTGAATGTCAGAGCACACAAAAAAGCCCATCACCCATTTGTGTGAACTCATTTACAGAATCTACAGGTATCCAGGCTATTTTCTGCATCCCTGTTGCATACAATCTACTTCTTTTGAAAATTTACAACTGTATCTATTCTCTCCAGTCCTTTCAAGTGAATAACTCATTGACAAATAATTTTTAAAATCTCCTTTTATTTCTGTAACGACTCAACTTAAACATCTATCCTTTGATTACAGTCAATTCTATATTTAGAAGTTCTTCTCTCACCTCATGCTTTTAAATGCAGTACTTCTATTGAATCTCCTTAATATTTTCCACTCTAAAAATTAAATACTTTGCAATCAAAAAGGTCAAAGGAAACAAATATGGTCATCCTTAAGTTTAAAAAGCTAGAATAATCTCTCTGAGTATTATTTCCATTTTCTGTTTTATTTCAGAGTTAAGCATCTGTGGTTTTTTTATTTGTTCATTGAAATTTTGAACTGATAAAGGCCAGCCATCAATTCATCTCAATGGCACCAGGAACTCCATTAGGCAGGAGCTTGCTTTGAAGAAATATCATGTTTACTGAGTTATTGCAGCAAATTCACTTCTGCTACTTAGCATTTAATATTTGAAAGTTCCTCCACAAAATATTCTGTTATGTTTGTGGTAGCTGAAACATTCTTCCAACTTCTAACATGATTATTGTCCCCTCTTGATTATGATGAATGCGTATAGCTCAAAAAATGTAATAATAGTCATCTCAAAGGCCAACAAAGTCTGATCATCTGGCTGTACTTCTACTCCCTGAGTATAGGCAGAGACTGAAGACTGCAGCACCAGCAGTGAGGGCCAAGAAGGCTTGGATAAGGGAAACACAGGAGTGCCTACAGGACTGCTTTGAATCGGTGGACTGGACTGTATTCAGAGATTCATTTTTGAATCTGGATGAGTATGCTGCAATTGTTACTGACTTCATTAAAACCTATGTGGATGAGTGTGTGCCTACAAAGACTTACTGTACGTTCCCAAACCAAAAACCGTGGATGAACCAGGAGATACGTCATCTGCTGAAGGCTAGATCTGTGGCATTCAGGTCTGGCAACCCAGGGCCTGTACCAGAAAACCAGGTATGATTTGCAGAGGGCTATTTCAAGGGTGAAGAGACAATTTCAAAAAAGGTTGGAGGCAATATCAGATGCACGGCAACTCTGGCGGCGTTTGCAAGACATTACTTTCTACAAAGTGAAACCCAATATTATGAATGGCAGCGATGCTTCACTACCAGATGAACTCAACATCTTCTATACATGCTTTGAATACAACTACAGCTGTGCAGATCCCTGCTGTACCTGATGACCCTGTGACTTCCGTCTCAGAGGCCAATGTTAGACTGTCTTTAAAGAGACTGAACCCTCGCAAGGCAGGAGGACCTGATGGAGTACCTGGTAAGGCTCTGAAAACCTGTGCCAACCAACTGGCAGAAGTATTCTAGGACATTTTCCACTTCTCACTGCTAAGGGCAGAAGTTCCCACTTGGTTCAAAAAGGCAACAAATATACCAGTGCCTAAGAAGAATAATGTGGGGTGCCTTAATGACTATTGCCCGGTAACACTCATATCAATGGTGATGAAATGCTTTGGTTATGACTAGACTGAACTCCTGCCTCAGCAAGGACCTGGACCCATTGCAATTTGCCTATCACCTCAATAGGTCAACAGCAAACACAATCTAAATGGCTCTCCACACGGCTTTAGACCACCTGTACAACAACACAAACACCTACGTCAGGATGCTGTTCATCGACTATAGCTCAGCATTTAATACCATCATTCCCACAATCCTGATTGAGAAGTTGCAGAACCTGGCCCTCTGTACCTCCCTCTGCAATTGGATCCTCGACTTCCTAACCGGAAGACCGCAGTCTGTGGGGATTGGTGATAACATATCCTCCTCGTTGACAATCAACACTGGTGCACCTCAGGTGTGTGTTCTTAGCCCACTGCTCTGCTCTCTGTATACACATGACTGTGTGGCTAAGCATAGCTCAAATACCATCTACAAATTTGCTGACAATACAACCATTGTTAGTCGAATCTCAGGTGGTGACGAGAGGATGTACAGGAGTGAGATATGCCAACTAGTGGAGTGGCGCCACAGCGCCAACCTGGCACTCAACGTCAGTAAGACAAAACTGCTGGTTGTGGAGTTCAGGAAGGGTAAGACAAAGGAACACATATCAATCCTCAGAGAGGGATCAGAAGTGGAGAAAGTGAGCAGCTTCAAGTTCCTGGGTGTCAACATCTCTGAGGATCTAACCTGGTCCCAACATATCGATGTAGTTATAAAGAAGGTAAGACAGTGGCTATACTTTATCCAGAGTTTGAAGAGATTTGGCATGTCAACAAATACACTCAAAAACTTCTATAGGTGTACCATGGAGATTATTCTGACAGGCTGCATCACTGTCTGGTATGGAGGGGTGACTGCACAGGACTGAAAGTAGCTGCAGTAGATTGTAAATCTAGCCAGCTCCATCTTGGGCACTAGCTTACAAAGTACCCAGGGCATCTTTAGGGAGCGGTGTCTCAGAAAGGCACCTCCAGCACCCAGGTCATACCCTTTTCTCACTGTTACCATCAGACAGGAGGTACAGAAGCCTGAAGCACACACTCAGCGATTCAGGAACAGCTTCTTCCCCTCTGCCATCTGATTCCTAAATGGACAGTGAAGCTTTGGACACCACCTCACTTTTTTTAATATACAGTATTTCTGTTGTACATTTAAAAAAAATCTATTCAATATACATAATTAAATTTATTATGTTTTATTTTATTTATTATCATTTTTCTCTCTCTGCTAGATTATGTATTGCAGTGAACTGCTGCTGCTAAGTTAACAAATTTCTCATCGCATGCTGGTGATAATAAACCTGATTCTGAACAAAGGAATGGGACAGAAATTCTCTAACCAATGGATAGATCCTCATGTAATTTATGTAAATAAAACACAGGTGCCATTAATTCAATCTGTAATCTGCAAGAACCTCAAGAGATCAATTTAAATGACAACCAAACATTATATAAAGTTAATGAAATTCTTTTAAGGTTTGAGGGCTTCTGACGGAAGTCCTCAAGGAAGTTAAATGACCTGACATTTATAAACATCAGATTGTTCATCTCAGGATTCAACAGTGAACCATGACAGGACAATAGTAATGTAGAGCAGAACAGAAACACACACTTCAGCCCACAATATTGGTCCAAACTAATTAAAGCTAATGATATTTCACTCAGCTGATCCTTTCTTCCTGCATATGGTCCATATCCCTCCACTTTCAGCATATTCATGTGCCAATATAAGACTTCTAATACATCATCCTCCACCCACCTCTGGCAGCTCATTCTAGGCACCAAGGACTCTATTTAAAAAAAAACTTGTAGCATACATCTCCTTTGAACCTTCCCCTCTCACCTTTCATACAGCTCTCTAGGATTAGACATTTGACCCTGGGAAAATGATACTAGCTGTCTACTCCATCTGTGACTTACACCATCTTATAAACTTCTCCATTCTTTATAGATAAGCTCTGATCATTATACGTAGATTTTCCTGCATCACTGTAAGTAATGCACTGTCACCAAAGTATGTTCTAATTACTAGGCATCAATTGAGGTTCATGTTCATGAGCTAAAGATGTAACTGAAAGTCAGATATGTATATTGGCAAAAATCAAACATTGACCATACTTTGATCAGCCTACACTTTGTTACATCATTACGTCTACAATTTACAGCAGCGTATTTCAATAAATCTAAATGTCTTTATGCATGCCTCAAAATAATTGTGGCAAACAGCCACCAGAGTTCAATAATGTTATCAAAAGCTCAATGTTATCAAAAACTCAATGTGATATGGGGATAGTGCTGGAAAATCTAATTGAGTTAGCAGATCAATTACAATTTTATGTTAGGCAGTGTGCACTTTTGCAACCAATAACTTTACCAGTGCTTTAACCTATATGGAAGGCATTTTGTTTCTTTTAGCTTTTCTTTTTCCAATGCATGTCTTTCTAATTCCACACACACAGTTCCAATTAACCAACATGTGACATACAATATCCAAACTTCAGGCCTTAAGCACAGCTTTTCTATATACTGGTAACATCAAAACCCAAGTGCAAGTTCTGAATGACATCATGCTGCCTTAGCAACAAGGGAAAATGACAGGCTTGTGAAGTAGTTTTCTAATGGGAATTGATTTAGCCACTTAAACTGCACAGCTCGTTTGCTGCAATAACACAAATTACATTCTAACAATTCCCAAGTTACACTGCGATGTTTACTCCAAGTGTGTAATGAGTTTCGCTCTGATGCTGCTTGCTACAAATTGTCTGATTGTAAAACAGACTTGTTGAAGATTGCCATCATAAATGCTGATAAACAACAAAAAAAAACTTCAGGTTTTCCAGCTACTGAGCTTTGAGGCATTACTAAGATTTTAACAACTGGGTTTTCAACATTTCCAATCTGGTCCATGGTTACAATACTGGCAGCAATGTTATCCATACTCCCTTCAATTCTACCCACCTCATCGGACTAAAACTAATCAACTAATGTTGTTAACTTCTCAGTTTGGTTCAAGTGAGCCTGTATAATTGCTTTCATTCCCAAAAAATCCAGTACAGTTAGTACAGTGGTTACCTCACATCACCAGAATCCCAGGTTGAATCCTGACCTTGGGTGCTGTTTGTTTAGCGTTTACATACTCTCCTGCAGTTGTCCTGGTTTCCAACCACCTTCCAAAGATGTGCAGGTCATTAAGGTTAATTGGTCTCAGTAAGTTGCCCCTTGTGTGCAGGTGAGTGATAGAAGCTGGATAGAGTTGATGGGAATGCAGCAAGTATAAAAGTAGTGGGATTCACATAGGATCAGTGTCAAAAGTCAAGTTTGTCAAATGCATAAGCAAATGTATATGCAAGTGCATTAAGAAACTTACTTGCAGAAGCATCATATAAGCACAAATCACAAGACAAATTAAATGAAAATTACACACATTTTACAAAAAAAAAGCCACAATTAGAACAAAAAAAAACAACTGGACTAAAAAGGTGCTTTCATGTTTAAGGTAACATTGATTTATTTAATTATAGAGAGAATGCAGTTAATCCTGAACATCTCGATTTATTGGTAAATGTAATAATTCCTCAAAAAAGTTCTCTTTTTTTTAATGAAGGGAAACAGTGAAACAACATCACCGCAAAGCTTACTCCAGATCAGGTAGGCTTACCAACACCTTTCAAAGTCAATTCAGAATGTGCGATGCAAGTGCTGGATCCAATCTGTTACCAAGATTTTCCCACATTTTCCAGTAGGTGCACTGGTTTCTAACACTGGCATGACCTAAGGCAGCAATGCCATCCTCTGCCCTCTCGTCTGGGCTGCTGGCTGCCTCTGTAATCCTCATAGAATTTGTGAAGGCAGAATTAACTCCCAGGAAGGGAAATGGAGGCCTCACTGAAAGTGAAAATGCTTTAAGAGAGTGTCCCTGTCAGAATGCAGAAGTAAATACAATATTTTAATATGATGTTTTATTTTTGGCAGGATTCCTATAATTAAAATTTAAAATTGCAGATTCTGAAAATCTGAAATAAAAGCAAGATTTGCTGAAGATTCTGAGCTGATCAGGCAGCATCAGTGGAAAGAGAAACTGTGTTAATGTCTCAGAGTTTGATAACCTTTATTATGTATGGTTTATGACACAAAAGGTTCTCTTTGTCTCTCTTTCCACCCATACTGAGTATTTATGGAAGTGAGGGTTTCTGTCAAAGGCTTTCTCTGGGAACTGCCAGCTGAACCATTCAACTGGACTTCACTGCATTAACAGCAGGGAGAAACATGGAAGACAGGAATAAGCCATTCAGCACTTCCAGCTTGCTCCACCCTTCAGTATGATCCTAATCCCCAACCTCCATTCAACGATCTCCCAGAAAATATGGGTTCAGAATGTGCGACTGATCTGCAGCCCGAACAGTTCGGTTCCCTGTAGAAGACAGCACTCGGGAACAGACTAGAGTAGTGCGATCACTCAAGTTGAGTATGATGTCCTCCCCCAAGGGGTCAGTCCCCTTAATAGAGAACACCTGAGTGTGGCTTTATTTAACATTACGAGTCTGATGCATGGGCAGCCACCACATAGTCCTGGATAGTTTGGGGTCAGGGTCCAGTGACATGTCATCCAAGACAATTGGTGCAGCCTTCCTCTGCCTTCACTACCATTGTGATATATCATCATCTTCGGCCAGCTCCACTGTTGAGGTTTGGATTGCTCTTTGTCTGGAACTTCCCCCCTTGATCCCTTACCACCGTGGGTGACCCTACCAGAAGCTGGGTTTCAGATGCCATTGCTCTCAGGATCTTAGGAACACAAAAGCCTCTTTACCACGACAAGGTGATGATCCTTTGGAGAATCACAATTTCGACATTTAAGAGAAGTTTGGATAGGAACATGCATGGTACGTGAACGGAGGGCTATGGTTCTGTTGCAGGTTGATGGGATTAGGCAGTTTAAATGGTTTGACATGGACTAGATGGGCTGAAGAACCAGTTTCTGTTCTGTACTTTCCTATGACTCTGTGACAAGACTAGTAAAAAGAGTGTGGCTTAACTTCAGGCAACTGGTGAACACAAAGCAATGGAAAACTGCCCTAATCATACTGCTCAACTCTACTGCAGAATAAAAACCTGTGAAATATCAGCCAAATTTTGGTGAATCACAAAAGAACCACCTTGTGTACCTAACTAGAACCTTCAAAGTGTTCATGACTAACTTTTAATTTATGGATTAGCGATAATGCTAAAAGATTAATTTTACAACATAGAGAGAGCTTGTGGTCTTTCTTCTGAACCATTTCTGGCTGGGTGATTAAAAATTTTCCTGCCCTCTTTAATGTAACAATTCTTTTCAATAGCTGGAGTTAAATGAGATCATCACTTTTATCCAAGTTTAGTAGGCAATAAAGGCTTTCAAAAAAAAAGAATCTGTTTGAAAACTCGTCAAAATAATGTGCCTTTGTCTGAGGGGAATGTACACTGCTGGCATTATCAACTACTTAGAACAAGTGTTCATTATTAGTGTATCTAAATGTCTCTCATAGAATAATGTTCTTTAATCTGAAGTGCTTAGTGAATCCAACATAAAGTGCCCTTGGACGAGATGAGAACTTTAATATTCTACCACCTTCTTAAATTACAATAGAAGATGAAATTCTGAATGTAAATTGGTGATAAATTAGTTTCCTCTCCAGGTCCTGTTCATCATCATTTCTGAGAGAATTGGTCTAATTTTTTAAACAGACTTTAATTATGAAGCATTTATAATTAGTTATGTAATTAGCATTTATCTTTGATTCTGTTTCTTGCTGTTCTGCTGCTGTATATTTTTAACAAGATGCTCACCGTGTGTGAACTGGCTCATCTGACCAATATATTATGTTCTACTTCTCAACTAAATGAGTAACTTATTTTATTGTTGGCATTAGTACCAAGGTTTTTCATGCCATCCATACAGATCATTACAACTGTGCATTGAAGCAACAAACAACAGAATGCAGAATAATGTGTAACAGCTACAGATGAAGTGCAATGCAAGTAGACAATAAGGTGCAAGATCATAATGAAATTGATTTTGAGTTGAAGAGTCCATCCTTGTCATACTTGGGGATCATTCAATGGTCTGTAACAGCTGGATAGAAGCTGTTCTTGAGCCTGGTTGTACATGCTTTCAGGATTTTGTACTCCCTGCCCAATAGAGGGTGCAGAAGAAAGAATTCCTGGGGTTGATGGGCCCTTTGATTGTGTTTGCTGCTTTACTGAGGCAGCAAGAAGTATAGACAGAGTAAGTGGACAGGAAGCTAGTTTCCATGACGGGCTGATCCGTATTCACAACACTCTTGCAATCCTGGCCAGAGCAATTGCCACACCAAGCCATGATGTATCTGGCTGGCATGCATTCTGTGTCGAATCTATAAAAATTCGCAAGGGTCAGAAGGAGACATGGTAAATTTCTTTAGCATCCTGAGAAAGTAGAGGCAGTAGTGAACTTTCTTGCCCATTTTGTTTACGGGTTTTGAACAGGACAAGAAATTGGTGGTGTCCAATTCTATGAACTTGAAGCTCTCAACTCGCTCCACCTCAGTACCTTTAATGCCAAAAGGAGCTTATGCTCTCCCCACTCATGGGACAGGAATTGTGCTGTTCCAAATGCTTCTCCGAGACCATCACAGTTCAGTTATATACTAACTGTTAACCAAGACAGTCTGCTTGGATAAGGGTAAGTTTTTTCATCATGCTAGTAAGTTGGCTATGCAGTGCCAATAAAAAAAAAACAAACTTTCCAAAGTTAACAATCATTTTATGCTGAGTGATGTAATTTAGGGTCAACTCAAAGTCGAGTTTACTGGCATATTCAAAAGTACAGTTTTAAAAAAAAGCTTGCCTGCAGCATATCACAGCACATAGACTCAAACCATACATGGAACATAAATTGTACATAAATTCTACAGTACCTTGAAAAAGTATTCAGCCCCCACAAATATTTTCACATTTTCCTGCCTCAATTTTCTAAATGTAATTTTTATTGAAGTAATATTTTTAAGCAAATCTACAAAACATTGTGCATCATGTCAAATCAAAAGAAAGATTCTGAAACCGGTCAACAATTTACTAAAAATTAAAAACCAAAATTGTGAGGCTGAAAAAGTATTCATCCCTTTTGTAATTACTAAGCTAATTTTTCTCAGGAGCAATACTGTATTTTTACCTTAGCAACTCAACCAATATGCTGATGTAGAAAATTGTAGAATTACCCTTTTTCAATGAATTCATAGGAATGAATACCCCTTCTCTCTGCAAGTTCCAACATAATGCTAGATCTTCAACAGACTAAACCAAAGCGAATATAAAAGAGCATTCAAGACAAGTCAGGAAAATAATAATACAGAAGCACAAATCTGGGGAAGGATACAAGACCATTTCAAAAGCACTGAACATACCTCGGAGCTCAGTGCAGTCTATCATAAAAAAGATGAAAAAAATATGAAACCACAGCCACACTGCCTAGGTCAGGCCGTCCCTCCAAACTTAGCCGCTGGAGAAGAATGCCACTTGTAAGAGAGGCTACTGTGACACCAACAGTCACTCTGAGTGAACTGCAGAAGGCAGTCATTGCAACTGTAAATAAAGTTCATGGCCCCACGATCTCTAAGACCGTCCACAATATGGAAGACCGTCCACTTATGGAAGAGTGGCAAGGAAGAAGCTCTGGCTAAAAAGAAGCATATTCTTGCCCATCAAGATTTTGCAAAGTGTCATTTAGAAGATATTGTATGAGACAAAGGTGGAACTTCTTGGCCTCAAATCTAAGTGTGTCGTAAATCTAATGCTGTGCATCAGCCAGGTAACACCATTCCTACTGTAAAACATGGGAGAAATAGCATCGTGCTATAGGGATGCTTTTCAACAGCAGAGACCGCTGCAGCAGAATCTGCTCAGGATAGATGGGAAGATGAATGCTGTGGAATACAGAGAGATACTGGATTAAAAACCTGCTAGCCTCTGCCAAAAAGCCTAAACTAGGGAGGAAGTTTGTCTTTCAGCAAGACAATAACCCAAAGCACACTGCCAGAGCAACCAGGGAGTAGCTTCAAACAAATTCATGACCTGCTAGAGTCCTGACCTTAACCCAATCAAATATCTCTGGCAATATCTCAAGATTCTTGTCTGCCCATGCTCTCCAACTAACCTGGCACAGCTTGAGCAATTTTGCAAGGAGGAATGGGCAAATCTTGCCCCATCACGTTGTGCAAAGCTAATAGAAACTTATCCAAAAAGACTACTGGCTGTAATTGTTGCGAGAGGTGGTTCAACCAAGTACTGAACAAAGGGGATGAATATCTTTGAACTGCTGACATTTCAGGTTTTGAATTATTAGTTTTTCATACTTTACAATTTTCCCTTCTTTGGGCTCCATTGTGAAAAAAGAGCATATAATTCACAAATAAAAATTCTCAGTTAAATTGATCAAAATCCCTGGTCGTAATACTCATATATGTGAACAAAGGGCTGGGGGCCAAATATGCTTATAAGGCACTGTACATAAATCTACACATCCTAGTGCAGTGATATCCAACATATTCTTAATTTTGATGTTGTTTCTTCAGTGCTACACAGACCCAAATAACATCAACAATATGCAACTAATGCAAGGTTTTCAATAGCACTGGCTTGAAAAATGATAATCACTCTACACAGAAGCAACAGCTTTCAATAATGCTGAAAGGCTTGGTGTGTACAATGTACAATGAACGATTGTATTAAAAAGTCATTTACAGGCAAATGGCTGCACACCAAATACTCTCAATCTGAACATATAATGGCTTGGTGTAGGAACTACTCTGCAGGTGACTGAAATAAACTGCCACTACAGTTCAACACATCACAAGAACCAGACTCCCCTCTATGGACTCTGTGTACTTGTTGCTGCCCCAGTAAAGCAGCCAGCATAGTTAAAAACACCACTGACACTACACATTCTCCCTTCTCCCCCTCCCATCAGTGAGAAGATACAAAAGCCTGAAAAAAGCACATACCACCGGGCTAGGGACAGCGTTTGTCCCACTGTTATCAAAATCTAGAATGGACATTTTGTATGATAAGATGGAGTCTTGAATTCAAAATCTACCTTGTATGACCCTACACTTTATTGTTTACCTGCACTATACTTTCTCTGTAATTATCACATTTAATTTTGCATTGTTATTGTTTCATCTTATTCTAGCTCAATGCACTGTGTATGATCTGATATGCATGAACAATATGCAAGACAAGCTTTTCAGTGTATCGTGTTACATGTGACAGAAGTAAACCAATACCAACACCAATTCATAGTGATGGCTGGGCCATGTTTTCTCCTTCACTCTGATCATCTGTCAAGACCAAACACTCTCCTTGCGTGATATGGCATGGGTAGGGAGGAACTTGCCTCAGAAGGTAGACAAAAGCACAGCACTCAGCATCTTTCTGGTTCACGGACATCCATTCTTACTGTATGTCTTCAGAGGAGCAATATCTATGCTTCCATTCTAGCCTTTGCTCTCATGAAGACTCAGGTATGGCTCTGTCAGCACGGTGCTCACAGTGGACTTTGCTCTCAGCTTCACTTCTGCTTCATTCCAGCTCACAGTGGCTGATAAACACATCTGATATTTAGAGAAGTCATTGATGCTCTTTGCTCCACAACAGCCAACTTTCTCTACTGCTCTCTCAGACCACAGGGGTAGGACGGTATACAAGCACAGGGCTTTGCTGCCATTGCAAGGATCCCCAAAGCACAGGCACTCTCGGACTAACTCATATTCTTACACTGTGGCGACCCACTTTGTACGCAGGCGAACCGGCTCACAAAATGGTGCGCACGTTGGCAGAGAGGCCAGCGCCAAAATGGCGCTGGGCCTTCTTCCTCACCAGCAAGGGGAGAAAGCCCGTGTGCAGGAGGAGACTTCTGTAATGCACCTCTGACATTTCCGGGCGGAAAAGGAACTGTATAAAAGCAGGTGCCACGAAGTTTGAATAAACTAGTCTCAAGTGCAACTTACAGACTGCGTGTCGTTATTTCTAGCTCTGTGTGTAGCACATCGCTACATTGGTGACCCTGACGGTCCAAACGGGATTTGGACCAAAGATAATCGACTCTTCATCTGTTCACACAGTTTCGCTAAAACTGCCAACTTTCTGGACGCTGCGACCGCGCGTGTGGTTTGACCAAGCAGAAGCTCAGTTCCAGATTTGGCAGATATCTTCTGATTCCACATGTTACTATTACATGGTGAGCTCCCTTGACCAGGAGACAGCCACCCAGATTGAGTATTTCATACAGTGACCCCCGGAAGAAGACAAATATGCAGCATTCAAAGCGCTGCTCATAGGGACATTTGGCCTCTCACGGCGTGAGCGAGGTGCCCACTTGCTGCACCTGGACAGTTTGGGAGACAGGCCGCCGTCAGTATTAATGAATGAGATGCTGGTCCTGGCTGAAGGACACAAGCCCTGGCTCATGTTTGAGCAGGCGTTCCTAGAGCAGCTGCCCGAGGACATACATATGCTGCTGGCCGACGCAGATTTCAATGACCCCCAGAAGGTGGCGGCCCAGGCAGATGCGCTGTGGAAAGCCAAGAGGGAGAGCGGGGCGTCCGACAGACAGATTAACAGGCCACGTGCCCAACAGCAGGCCAGACCAGGGCTGGCAATGGAGCGCACACACAACCCAGAGGCAGGAGTGAAGAGGCCGATGAACAGTGGTGTTTCTACCACCAGCAGTGGGGCACAGAAGCCCGCCGTTGTTGCCCACCCTGCAAGTTCCCGGAAAACGCCAGGGCCAGCCGCCGCTAATGGCTGCAGCGGCTGGCCACCAGGACAGCCTCCTTTACGTCTGGGACAAACAGTCGGGACGCCGCTTCTTGGTCGACACCGGAGCAGAGATCAGCGTCTTACCTCCGACGGGGTATGACACCCGCAACAGGGAGCCGGGACCCACCCTGAGAGCCACAAACGGCAGCACGATACAGACCTACGGCACCCGCACAGTGCAGCTACAGTTCAGCGCCAGCCGGTTCACGTGGGACTTCACTCTGGCTGCCGTGGTCCAACCACTCCTGGGGGCGGACTTCTTGCGAGCCCACAGCCTGCTGGTCGACTTGAAAGGGAAAAGACTGGTCCATGACAAGACTTTCCAGACATTCTCCCTGGGTGAAGCCAAGTTGCCAACCCCACACCTGGACTCCATCACACTGTCTGACAACGAATTCACCAGAACCCTAGCAGACTTTCCATCGGTTCTGGCACCGCAGTTCACAGTAGCCATCCCCAGACACAGAGTACAGCGCCACATTCCGACCCAGCGACCACCCCTCCATGCCCGCGAACGAAGGCTCCCCCGGACAAGCTCCGCCTGATGAAGGAGGAGTTCAAGAGGATGGAAGAATTGGGGATCGTACAGCGGTCCAACAGCCCATGGGCCTCCCCCCTGCACATGGTGCTCAAAGCAGCCGGGGGCTGCAGACCATGCGGCGACTACCACAGACTGAACGAGCTACAACTCCAGACCACTACCCTGTGCCGCACATACAGGACTTTGCAGCAAACCTGCACGGGGCAAGCATCCTTTCCAAAGTAGACCTTATCCGGGGATACCATCAAATCCCAGTACACCCTGAAGACATTCCCAAAACAGCACTCATCAACCCGTTCGGCCTGTTCGAATTCCTCCGAATGCCGTTCGGCCTGAAGAATGCCACACAGACGTTCCAGCGACTAATGGATGTGGTGGGACGCGACCTGGACTTTGCGTTCATCTATTTGGACGACATCCTCATAGCCAGCAGTAGTCGTCAGGAGCATCTGTCCCACCTCTGCCAGCTCTACTCCCGCCTGAGTGATTTCGGCCTCACAATCAACCCGGCCAAATGTCAGTTCGGACTCGACACCATCGACTTCCTGGCCCACAGGATTACCAAAGACCGGGCAACACCTCTGCCCGCCAAGTTAGACGCGACTCACCACTTCGCCGGCCCAACACAGTCAAAGGCCTGCAGGAGTTCATTGGTATGGTGAACTTCTACCACCGCTTCCTCCCCTCAGCAGCCCGTATCATGCACCCTTTGTTCACCCTGATGTCGGGTAAAAGCAAGGACATTACCTTGGACGAAGAGGCTGCGGCCGCTTTCATTAAAGACAAGGAAGCCTTGGCAGACGCCGCGATGCTGGGCACCCCAAAACGTATGTTCCAACTGCCCTCACAGTGGACGCATCCAACACAGCAGTCAGTGGAGTGCTGGAGCAACTCATCGAGGGGCGCTGGCAACCCCTGGCATTCTTCAGCAGGCACCTACGACCACCCAAACTCAAGTACAGTGCCTTCAACCGGGAGCTGTTGGCACTATATCTGGCAATCCGGCATTTCAGGTACTTCTTAGAAGGCAGTCCGTTCACCGCATTCACGGACCACAAACCGTTGACCTTCGCGTTCATGAAGGTGTCCGATCCCTAGTCGGCCCGCGAGCAGTTACATCTGACCTACATCTCCGAGTACATGACGGACATCCAGCATGTCTTGGGAAAGGACAATGTCGTGGCGGGCGCACTCGCCAGACCATCTATCCAGGCCCTGTTCCAGGGTGTGGACTATGCAGCACTGGCGGAGGCGCAGCAGACAGACGATGAGATGCCCAGCTACAGGACCGTAGTCTTGGGTTGGCAGCTGCAAGACTTCCTCGTAGGCCCAGGTGAGAGGGCCCTCCTGTGTGACGTGGCTACCGGCCAACCTCGCCCCATCGTCCCGGCAGCCTGGCGGCGGCGAGTTTTCAACTCCATACACGGCTTGGCCCACCCATTTATCAGGACAACCGTCCGGATGGTCTCCAGCAAGTTCATGTGGCACGGACTTCGCAAACAGGTCAGCGAATGGACCAAAACGTGCACGCAGTGCCAAACAGCCAAGGTGCAGCGGCACACCAAAACCCCGCCGCAGCAGTTCGAACCCACCCGCCAGAGGTTCGACCACATTCATGTGGATATCGTGGGGCCCCTGCCAGTGTCACGAGGAGCGCGGTACCTCCTAACTATGGTAGACCGGTTCACCAGATGACCAGAGGCGGTCCCGCTCACCGACACCACCCCCGAGTCCTGCGCCCGAGTACTGATTGCAACCTGGGTAGCACGCTTCCGGATACCAGCCCACCTCGGACAGAGGCGCCCAGTTCACCTCCAGCCTGTGGTCGGCCTGTTGGGAACACAGCTACACCACACAACTGCCTACCACCCACAGTCGAACGGACTAGTGGGACGCTTCCACCATCACTTAAAGTCGGCTCTCATGGCCCGCCTGAAAGGGCCTAACTGGGTGGACGAGCTTCCCTGTGTCCTGCTTGGAATCCGCACAGCACCCAAAGAGGATCTGCACACCTCGTCGGCCGAGTTCGTGTGCAGCGCACCCCTGGTTGTCCCAGGAGAGTTCATACCAGCCCCAAGGGGGCAAGAGGAAGAACCCACAGCGGTCCTGGACAGACTACGTGAAAGGCTCGGCAACCTGGCCCCTGTACCAACTTCACAGCATGGACAGAGCCCGACCTGCGTACCCAAAGACCTGCAGAACTGTAAGTTTGTATTTGTACGAAGGGGCGCATGCCGGGCACCGCTACAGCGGCCGTACGAGGGGCCGTCCAAAGTGATCAGGAACAATGGGTCCACGTACGTTCTGGACATTGGGGGGAAAGAGGAGGTTTTCACAGTGGACCGACTCAAACCGGCCCATGTGGACTTAGCGCAGCCGGTCGAGGTTCAGGCACCGTGACACAGAGGCAGACCGCCCAAACAGAGACTGATCCAGACTGTGGACATTGGTGGGTGTATCACCGGTTCCGGGGGTGGGGTGGGGGGTTATGTGGCAACCCACTTTCGATGCAGGCGAACTGGCTCACAAAATGGCACGTGCGTCGGCAGAGAGACCAGCCCCAAAATGGTGCTGGGCCTTCTTCTTCACCAGCAAGGGGAGAAAGCCCACACATGGGAAGAGAATTTTGTAATGCACCTCTGACATCATTTCCGCCCAGACAGTGCGGGAACGGAACTGCGGAAAAGCCAGTGCCATGAAGTTTGAATAAAATAGTCTCAAGTGCAACTTACAGACTGCGTGTCATTATATCTAGCTCCGTGTGTAGCACATCGCTACAACACCATCCCATCAGGAATGCATGGTCGTGGTCAAGGAGTGTCTCTGTGCCCTCCCACAACAACACCCTCTCCCCTGCCACATTAGAACAATGTATATCCTTCCTCTGGGTGTCATCATTCTCCAGCCTCCTGACATTCCTGTCAATGAACAAGGGAACACTCTGCTGCCACATGCAAGGAAGCAGCACTCGCTAGTAACTGGAAGAGTGCCACTGGTGTCACTCACTGCTGCCTTTAAGGCCTAGCCCATGATGGGATCAGAAATGGTCAATTGAGAAGTCAGGTTTGTTTTAAGTTGCAGAGAGGGGAAAGAGTGGAAATGATGGACAGAATGTGAAGGAAAGCAAAGTCATCATGTTAACAATCACCATAGAATCCAACTGTTGGAAGCAGAAAGTAAAAACAAATATCTACAAGTGTATCCCCTAACTTCCAATTACCTGCCATTTCAGTTCTCTGCCCCATTATACTCTGGCCATTCTGCTTTCAGCCTCCTATGTTGCTCCAGTTGCACTCAATGTAAGCATAAGGAACATCAGCTTATCTGTCTGAGTATACTGCAGTACTCAGGGACTTCAAGGCAACCATCAATATCCCTCCATCACCTCCCTAATTGGACTGTTACATTACATTCTATATTCAGTTATTGGTATATCCTTGTACTACTTCAATGTCATTATGTTAACTGTACATTCTATTACATACATAGATACATTATGTGCCTCTACTCCATCAGCAGGCCAAAGAAATGTTTCCAAGTCTCCTTTGGTCAAGATGGCGCCTGCATACAATGCACCCAAGGTCGACATCTGGATAGAACATGAAACTATATATTCACTTCCTTTATGTCTTTTACATTTCTTTTATCTGGAATGTGATTTTGGAACTGCTGGACCCTGTGATTTGCAGTTTGGAGATTGTTTGGAAGTTTCAGCAGTCTCCAAGAGCATTCCCGGAGGCAGAGGCAGCATGCGGGAAACTCATGGTGAGAAGGCTGCGGGATGGGGTGTAAGCAGCTCTTCGACTTCACTTCACTGATTAAAGCTTCCATTGCAGCAAGAAAGACTGAGACATCGAGGACAATGCAGAAGCTAAGTGCCAGCTGCCTGCCTTGTCATCACTGGTGAGGCCGCTGTGTTACAGGAGATGGGAGCCTGGTTTTTGATCGCCGGTAGGATGGCTCTGCAGCCAGAGAGGGGAGGTGCTGCCGCCGTGGCCGGAGATTGTTACCCAGGATTTCAGCATTTTGGATGTGGACTTGGACTGTAGACTTCTTAATGGTATTTTATATTCTGTGATTTTCGCCCAATGTTTCTCATTTTATTATGTGTGAGGAAGGGGGATTTGGGGGTTGATGTGCCTGTTCCATTTTTGTTTGTTTTTCTTGTGCAGGGGGGATAGATTTGGGGGTGGATGATCATGCTCTCTTTCTTTTCTTTCTTGGTTTCAAGGCTATCTGGAGAAGAAGAATTTCAGAGTTGTATAATTTGAATATAAAAGAACTTTGAACCTTTCCCTACTTCAACAGCTGCACCATAGAAAGAATTCTATCTGGATGCATTACAGTTTGGTATGACAACTGCACAGTCCAAGACCGCAAGGGTCTCCATTTCTTTCTGGACACCAGACCCAACCAGATCCCCATCACCACCACTCTCCTCCACCTAGCGCAATTTTTCCTCACTCTCAATAATTTTTTCATTGGCTCACCCCACTTCCTTCGAACAAAAGGGGTAACCACGGGCACTCAAATGGTTTCCAGCTATGCCTGCCTGTTTGTCGACTACATGGAACAGTCTATGTTGCAAGCCTACACTGGTGACCATCCTGCACTTTTCCTACACTACACCGATGACTGCAATGGTGCTGCTTCCTGCACCCATGCTGAACTCGTCAACTTCATCCACTTTGCCTTCAACTACCACCTTGTCCTCAAATTCACCTGGCCTATTTCCGACACCTTACTTTCCCTTCTTGATCTCACTCTCTCTATCTCAGGAGACAGCTTACCCTCCAATGTCTATTACAAACCCACAGACTCTCACAGCTACCTTGGCTACACCTCGTCCCACCCTACTACTTGTAAGAATGCTATCCCCTTCTCTCAATTCCTCCATCTCTGCCGCATTTGCTCTCAGTATGAGGCTTTTCATTCTAGAACGAAGGAGATGTCCTCCTTCTTCAAGGAAAGAGGCTTCCCTTCCTCCACCATCAATGCTGCCCTCAATCGTATCTCTTTCATTTCACACACGTCTGGTCTCACCCCATTCCCCATCCGCCCGCCAATCTACCAGGGATAGGGTTCCTCTTGTCCTCACCTACCACACTACCAGCCTCTACATACAGCATATAATTCTCTGAAACTTCTGCCACCTCCAACTGGTTCCCACCACCAAGCACATCTTTCCCTCCCCCTGACAATCTGCTTTCCACAGTGATCACTCCCTACACACCTCTCTTGTCCATTCGTCCCTCCCCACTGACCACCCTCCTGGCACTTATCCTTGCAAGCGGAACAAGTGCTACACCTGCCCCTACATCTCCTCCCGCACTACCATCCAGAGCCCTACACAGTCCGTTCAGGTGAGGCGACACTTCACCTGTGAGTCTGTTGCGGTCATTTACTGTGTTCGGTGCTCCAATACATCGCTGAGACCCGATGCAGATTAGGAGACCGCTTCGCCAAGCACCTACGCTCCATCCACCAGAAAAAGCGGGATCTCCCAGTGGCCAGCCATTTTAATTCCACTTCCCATTCCTTTTCCAATATGTCCATCCATGGTCTCCCTCACTGTCATGATAAGGCCATACTTAGGTTGGAGGAACAACAGCTTATATTCCATTTAGGTAACCTCCAACTGATGCATGAACATTGATTTTTCAAACTTCTGGTAATGCCCCCTAACCTTCCCCTCATCTCCTTTTCCCATACCCTTTTCTCTCTCTCAACTCATCTCTTTGCCTGCCCATTCCCTACCTCTGGTGCTCCTTCCCCCTTTTTTTTCTTTCTTCCATGGTCTTCTGTCTCTTTCACTAATCAACTTCCCAGCTCTTTACTTCATTCCTCCATCTCCAGGTTTCACCTGTCTCCTAGTGGTTCTCTCTCCCCTGCCCCCATCTTTTAAATCTACTACTCAGCATTTTTTTCTCCAGTCCTGCCAAAGGATTTCAGCCCGAAACGTCGACTGTACTTTTTTTTTTCCATCGATGCTGCCTGGCCTGCTGAGTTCCTCCAGCATTTTGCATGTGCGGCAAGGAACTGCAGAGTGTGCGGAAACAGCTCAATACACCATGAAAACTAGCCTCCCTTTCATGGACCCTGTTTACATCTCCCACTGCCTTGGTAAAATAGTCAATATTATCAATGACCACTCCCACCCAGGAAGTCTCTCCTCTCCCTAGGCAGAAAATACAACAGCCTATAAACACATTCAACGCCCCCAGTTTCAAGGCCAGCTTCTAGCCCACTGTTATGAGACTATTGAACAGTCTCCTGGAATGATTGCTGGACTATTGAGCTCACTGATTTTGATCATGGCTGATTTGTTTTCCCTCTCAAACCTATTCTCCTACCATCTCTGTGTAATCTTTAACACCCTTACTAATCAAGAACCTATCAATATCTGTTTTAAATATACCCAATGTAACGGGTTTCTTCTTTGTTACGTTAAATTTAAAATGGCTTATTTGTTATGTTAATCTTTTATGTTGCTGCTTATGTGAATTAAAATGGCTTCTCTGTTATGTTAAATGCTAAGAAAGTCTCTAGCTAGCACTTTGCTTGAGTTATAACAGATAGCATATGTACTATGAGCCAATGGGTGTCCATGTTATTCTTTCTTGGGTGATCTTCTGTCTCATATGACCGGGAACCAGGGGCTTTTGGCGGGGAGTCGGGAGGAGAGACCGTGAGAATGACGGACGAGCAGGAAAGCTCAGGTTGATCACTCCGGGTGATCCCGAGCTGCGAGTCGAAGGGGTCCGAGTGGTCCCGAAGAGGTCCCCGAGCTCCAACGTGTGCACGAAGTAATTGAACTTTGATATGTCTGGCGCCTTTTCCATTCCTTTTTTGTATTGAACTTCTATTAATCTCATAGACTTCGTAATATCTATAAATTATAATTGGTAAAACATACATTGTGTGCTGGCTGATGATTGATGTTTGAAGCTGAATCAGGTGGTAGTTGTACAGCAACTGATGTAACCAGGAGACAAGGTGGGCAGGGGACGGGGTTTCCCCGAGATAAATATAAGCCCATATAGCTGAGCGTTACACCCATGATTTGGCTTCTACAGCCTTCTGTGGCAATGATTCCACAGATTCACCATCCTCTGGTTCAAGAAATACCTCCTCATATCCGTCCTAAAAAGATGTACTTCTGTTCTGAAACTGTGTCATGTCCTAGACTCTCCCACTATTGGAAATATTGTTTCACGTCCTTTGACCTAACCCTTTCAATATTCGGTAGTTTTGAATTTGATTCCAGCCTCAATCTCTAAATTCCAGCTGGTATTGCTGGCATTTACTGCTGAATCCCTCTTGCCCTCTAAGAGGTGAGGGATGGGGAGGGCAGTTGGGGGGGTGGGGTGATAAATTTTCTTTACAAACTACAATAACATGACGATTCTAATGATTACCTGATAGAGTGAAGTGTTGAAGGAAATCTGACAATGCTTGTTACAAAAATGTATTGTGTAATTAAAAAAAAACTTTTTCTGTGAGTAAAAAAATGTATGAGTAGTTAATGATATCCATTTCCAAATTATGATGTCCAAAACCAAAATTATACTCACTAGACATCAACATAACCATACTTTCCGGTCATATATATTGGATGTCCTAATAGTCACAACCAATTAATTCTGACGCTGAATATCCATTTTTCATTATTCAGTCTGGGTGCACATGTTGACCCTCAATAAAATTTATTGAGATCTCCAAACCACAAGAATGCTCCAATCTTAAAACTATTGCAATGAAGACAAGAGAACATCATTTTTGGAAACAAAAGCAATGGTTGATATTGGAATCTGGAGCAACACACCATCTGCTGGAGGAACTTGCGGAATATCATCTGTGGGAGGAAAGGAATTGTTTACATTTCAGATCAAAACCCTGCACCAGAACTGGAGAGGTGAGATGGCTAGAATAAAGAGGAGAGCGGTCTGGTGAGAAAGGAGTCTGAGATGACTGATGGACTGAGAAGGGGTGTAGAATGACAGACAAACAGCACTAGCTAGAAGATGGGAGCAGAAGTACAATTGGGAGAAAAAAATTAGTCGAGGCAGACATAGGTGTCTTCTTTTGATGTTCACTTGTGGGTCGTTGGCAGAATGGCATGGCCATCATTTCATTTTCTTCTCTTTCTTGTGGTGAGTGAACTCCATGATAGAAGATTGGCTTATTGGACTGTAGCTATGTGGCTTGAGTTACATATTAACCTGATTTTATCCATTGAAGAAGATTATTAAGTAGACATGTGGAAATACTAGCATCTACAGCAGGAGTCCATGGACACCTCAGTTAACGGCAGGTATCCATAGAATAATAACGTTTGTGAACCCCAGATCTGCAGGATCCTCACATAATCCATACAGAATTCCAGCTTCACAGTGATGCATTGTTATCAGCACAGAATCTTAGTTCCAACTACTCAGAAGCCAACAACACTCAGAAAACAACTTCACCAGAAGAATGTCAGCAGCACAAGGTACGAGTTCAAAATTTCCTTTTCAAGGGCAAATAAAATGGGAACAGCCACATGCCAACAGCACTCAAATCCCATAAATAACTTTAAAATGAAAAACATATTTAGATTGGAACCACATATGCCTTGATAGTTATTCCTGTGCAGATGATATAACAAGTTTATTGTTCTTTAAAGGAGGAAATCAGGCCATTATGGAATTCCAGGCAGACAACTACACTTCTCATTACTATAATATACACCAGTTCAGTTCTCCATTTCAGACATTTCTCCTGCCAGTTACAAGAACAGGTGTTTTTCATACAGAGCTTACTTGAAGATTTCTTTCAAATTTAAGCAAACTACTTCTTGTGTCTTTTCATCATACTTAAGGTACATTTTTTTCTTTACAAAATCCAAATTGGTTTCAGAGACTCAATTTTTCCACACACATAATCGTCATGGTTATTCCTTTGACTGTTTAAATAATAACATACAGACATTGATTGTTGTTTGAAATGGGTTTGTGTTGAAGGATCTCTCTGTATTCATTGATTTCATTACAAATGTCAGCAGCTTGCAAATTATTTCTTCAGTTTTGCTCTCAAATATTAACTTTCTTTTTCTCACAATGTAATTATTTTTGAGAGCTGAGCTTTTGTTGGCCCTACATTTGAACAGTCCATTAAATGCAGTTATAATTCTGTTGTAATGGGGACCAGGCTTCCAATGTATTCAATGGCAAATCCTTCCAGGTATTATTTAGCAAGTTAACTATTGTTACTGTTGCTCCATTCCAATCCCCCTTTTATCACTATGGGCTGCATTAGCAATCTTAATGGTGGATCTAATATTACAATAATTGACCTGTGGTTTATTCCGCACCGCATTTCATTTCAAAACATCCTTATTATTTTTTCATCAATTAGAGGCTTTTTCATTCTTAATAGTCTTCCCGACCTTCAGGATTAAGTTTTAATGCTTGTTTTTTCTTGATATGTCTATTAGTATTGCCTTATTAATTCACTGATTGTTATATTCATTTAGCCTAGTCTGTACACATATGCATGTAATCTGTATTTAACCTACATACCCAGTGATATTACTTTGAAGAAATTTTAAGTCTCTGCTAAGGTTTTCAAACATGTTCTATCTCATTAATTTCAAGGTGCTTGGGTCAAATTACTTTTTGAAATATCACCAGGTAAACCATCTGTTCACTAGCTTGTTCAACTCATTCAACCCAACAATTCTGGAGGAAGCAATAATTTGAGGTACTACTGTCAGGCTGTTTGACCCCAAATGACCTATTAAAGTTGACTAGTTTACAGCTCAACACCAATTGCTGATTTTCCCAGATCCATTGACGTTGGAATTTCTCCAGGTGTCTTTAACTCCACACCCAGTTTGTTACTGGTCACTGATGATGGAAACTGTGGGCTGTCACTCACTGAAAAAGGAACAGTTTTTACAGTATCTACTAATGTTGATTCCAGATTGTTTAATCACTGATAGTGTAAATATCATATTTTGTCAAAGTAACCTCAAATATTCATTGCAGAAGTTGAAGTACATCGTCAGCACTGCCACACTCACAGACTGGATCAACTACTACTAACAAGCAAATCTATGTAGCAAACGCCAACTACTGGATGATCTCAACAGGTCAGGCAGCATTTGTGAAGGAAAATGGACAGCCGGTGTTTTGGGTCAAGACCCTTCACCAGGACTGGAAGAGTAAATGGGAGATAACCAGCCAAAAAAAAGAAGTGAGGTGGGAGGGGTGGAGCAACTTCTGCCAAACTATTGGTGAATAAGGGCGTGGGACTAGGATAGCAAGTCCTGAGTTAGAATATGGTCAAAGAGCCAGAAAAGTGAAAACCTCCTGACAGGTTGAAAGCATGTGCTTTCGACTTTATGGAAAATAAGTAAAACTATACAGCAAGTAAGCGGAAGTGGAGCTTGTAATAAAGACCTCTGCTCTTCTACAGAATTCAATTCTTCATACTGTTGAACAGCAAGTCAGACATTAAATTCAAAATCTACATTGTCAATAAGTAGCTCTCCAGACTTCTGGGACATTGATTTTGCAGGTTGGAAAATCCTAAATCGAATATATTGACCTTTAAATGTGTTTTTTTTTAACCTAGTTAGAGGCATTTAAGACCAAGAGTGCATTACTGTCATTATCAAACTTCTGTAGTTCATTGAGATTTGGCAATTTCTGTTAAAAAGATTTATGTAAGCTGCAAACTTTATTCGCAAAAAGCCTTGGCTGGCCAAGTGATATGCATACTCACATCACTTACCCATTGCTGATAATTAAGCATCACTTCAACTGCCTTTGCAACTAAAATGTTCTATGTCACTTTCCTTAACAATTGGAGAAAGGAACAGAACAGCAGAAGTAACAAGACAATGAAAGAGATACAGATGCATTGAGTAATGAGAGTAAATGAATGCAGAATGTATGCGACTATATGCACTGCATGTGCAAATGTGCAGTAGAGGAAAGCAGTAGGTATGTGATTGCAAAAGTCACAGGTGTTTTGGTAATTTTCCATGTTTCGTCATTTTCCTCAAAAGTTTCTGCAGGACCCGAAACTGACTTAGCAAGATGAAGATAGATTATGCCAAAGAGAGCAAAGCAGATTCAAGGAACAGTATTATGCAGCAAGAGGAAAGACTCTCTCCACAAACCGAACTCCATGCAGAAATCAGGAGCTATATACAAGGTGTAGCGGCAGCTGGCAGCTCTGATCCTGTAACAATCGTAGTAACTACACCAGGTAAATTTTGGGCAGAGGAAAAGTCCCAGCCATATTGTATGTGAGTGGCTGGGGAGAACAGCTTAATGCTTGAGGCTCAAGGGCCGAGTGTTTTGAGTGGAAACCAACGCAGTTCCAGAGAAGAGCTAGCAGAAACCAAGGTGACTTCAAGAGGACATGTGTTTAGACGGAGTGGGGAAAATTAGGGCAATTTTAGTCAATGCAGAAATCACTGTACGAATGGCTTCATTGTTATTTATTCAGTCAGTAGGTGCAGAAATGAAGTACTTCATACTCAAATAAAAATAGGAAATGCTGGGAGACCAGCAGACCAGGCAGCATCTGTAGAAACGGAACAATTAATGTCTCCAGTCTGGAAGCCTTCAGAACTGAGGACGATAGACACACTAGCTTAGGCAGCAGAGTGAGTGTTTGGAACAACAGGAATTTCTCTTATACAGTGAAATAATGTGGCTGTTAAGGAGGATTTAAGCCCCTTTGACCATAATGTATTGCTGAGGTTATAATGTCAACATATTGTTGTATAGTTGGTCCAGTGAGACATGGCCACTGGCCATTTTAATTCCACATCCCATTCCCATTCTGGATCTCCCAGTGGCCACACATTTTAATTCCACATCCCATTCCCATTCTGACATGTCTATCCACGGCCTCCTCTACTGTAAAGATGAAGCCACACTCAGGTTGGAGGGACAACACATTATATTCCGTCTGGGTAGCCTCCAACCTGATGGCATGAAAATTGACTTCTCAAACTTCCGCTAATGCCCCACCTCCCCCTCGTACCCCATCTGTTACTTATTTTTATACACACATTCTTTCTCTCACTCTCCTTTTTCTCCCTCTGTCCCTCTGAATATACCCCTTGCCCATCCTCTGGATTACCCCCCCCCCCCCATCTTTCTTCCCGGACCTCCTATCCCATGATCGTCTCGTATCCCTTTTGCCTATCGCCTGTCCAGCTTTTGGCTCCATCCCTCCCCCTCCTGTCTTCTCCTATCATTTTGGATCTCCCCCTCCCCCTCGAACTTTCAAATCCCTTACTCACTCTTCCTTCAGTTAGTCCTGACGAAGGGTCTCGGCCTGAAACGTCGACTGCACCTCTTCCTAGAGATGCTGCCTGGTCTGCTGCGTTCACCAGCAATTTTTCTGTGTGTTGCTTGAATTTCCAGCATCTGCAGAATTCCTGTTGTCTACCTATCTCATGCCAACTCTTACTCCACCCTTCCCTCCATTTTTTTTACACCCATTATCTCCCCTCTTCATTTCCAGTCAAAATGAAGGGATTCACCCTGCTGAGGTTTATCTCCCAGCATTTCCAGTCTAAATAAAGGGTCTCACCCTGAAGCATCAACCGTCCGTAGATGCTGCCTGGCCTGCTGAATCTCTCCAATGTTGTTCCACATTCCAACATCTGTAATCTCATGTGCTGACAAAAATGTCTATTTCTTTACCAAACTGTGTACATTATAAACTTTGGGGCAGTATACTAAATTAGCGGACCTGCTAACACCACAGAATGCAAACAATGTACAAAGTACAAAGTAAATGGCAGGATACTTGGTAGTGTGGAGGAGCAGAGGGATCTGGGAGTACATGTCCACAGATCCCTGAAAGTTGTCTCACAGGTAGATAGGGTAGTTAAGAAAGCTTATGGGGTGTTAGCTTTCATAAGCCGAGGGATAGAGTTTAAGAGTCGCGATGTGATGACGCAGCTCTATAAAACTCTGGTTAGGCCACACTTGGAGTACTGTGTCCAGTTCTGGTCACCTCACTATAGGAACGATGGGAAGCATTGGAAAGGGCACAGAGGAAATTTACCAGGATGCTGGCTGGATTAGAGAGTATGCATTATGATCAGAGATTAAGGGAGCTTGGGCTTTACACTTTGGAGAGAAGGAGGATGAGAAGAGACAGGACAGAGGTGTACAAGAGGTTAAGAGGAATAGATAGACTGGATAGCCAGCGCCTCTTCCCCAGGGCACCACTGCTCAATACAAGAGGACATTGCTTTAAGGTAAGGGGTGGGAAGTTCAAGGGGGATATTAGAGGAAGGTTTTTTTAACTCAGAGAGTGGTTGGTGCATGGAATGCACTGCCTGAGTCAGTGGTGGAGGCAGATACACTAGTGAAATATAAGAGACTACTAGACAGGTATATGTAGGAATTTAAGGTGGGGGGTTATATGGGAGGCAGGGTTTGAGGATCGGCACAACATTGTGGGCCGAATGGCTTGTACTGTGCTGTACTATTCTATGTTCTATGTTTCATTCAGTAAAATAGTTGAAAAGCTGAGAGGTTCATCATTTTATTTGAAAGCCATCAGATCCTGTATGGAGTTGAAAATTTTCACAGGGGATTGAATGTGAAGTGAAATTCAGCAAGGTAACATTGTCAGCAAGAATATCACAAAGCAATTGTTTTGACACTGCAGTTTTGCTACTTTTCTGGAGTGTGTGCTGCGTGCCGAACTTGTCTGTTGTTTAATCAATGAGCAAATTTAATCAAAGCTACTGAACACACAGGATTTTATACTTGAATTATTTGTAAAGTAGAGGGAGCATTGAGATATGCCAAAAAACTTCATCCAAAGCAATTGCAGTGGACTGTAGCAGTGTAAGCAGCAATTGCGAAGCAGAATTCAAAGTGCATGGGTGACGCAGACTGAACTGTTGCTACAGGAGCCAGTTCTCTATTAAATCAGTTTAAATTGGCCAAATATTTCATCCACCATAACAACAGGTGCATTGCCTTGGGATGTACACTTTAAAGTATCGCAGTTATCCAAACAATGAACTTGATTTCATTTTCCATCTTTCATCATTGGAGCTGCACTGTAGCATAGCGGCTAACATAATGCTTTACAGCACCGGCTGTACGATCGGGGTTCAATTCCTGATACTGTCTGTGAGGAGTTTATATGTTCTCCCACGACCGTGTGGTTTCCTCTGGGTTCTGCCCACATTTCAAAGTGTCCTTTTAGGGTTAGTGAGTAGTGGCCATGCTATGGTGCAAGAAGTGTGGCAACACTTGCATAATCCTCACTGATTTGACGATGCAAGTTATGGATTTCACTATATGCTTCGATGTACATGTGACAAATAGAGCTAATCTTATAATCTCATTCAGTTCACTCCACGTAGATCCGATGTGATCGCTAAGCTTCCGTCACTCACTCTCAGCCAGCACACTGACCATGAGTGCCATTCAGTTTCTCTTCAACTCCATTCCATCACAGACATTCCCTCCACTCTTCCTACATGAATTTGATTTCCACGAAAAGTCATTGACCTGAAACAGTCACATTTATTCTTACTCCATCAATGCTGCCTGACCACTAGATATTTCTAGTGTTTTTTTTTTGCTTTTATTGTAGTTAATCAGTCTACCCTTCTTGTTGCCTCAGTAAATCAGCCCTCAACCACCCTAGATATTCTCATTTCTCCCTCCCTCCCGCCCAATGGGCAGAAGATACAAAAGCCTGGAAGTGTTTACAACCACACGCAAGGACAACTACTATCCCACTGAAAAAGGATCTAGTGCTTTCCGGGCGTATATGACGAATAAACTCTTCTCGGGCTTCCACCCGGGTATAGATATAGATTATAACCAACATTTCGAAGACAAACTCTGCCATCTTCGTCAAGGATCCTGAGAAGAGTCATATGACTATTGAGCACTGCTCAGTACGATAAGATGAATTTTGATCTCACAATCTAACTCCTCATGGATTGCACCTTATTGTCTGCCTTTAGTGTACTTTATCTACAACTGTAGCATTTAATTTGCATTCATTTATTGTTTATCCTTGTACTACCTCAATCCACTAGATGATATAATGATCTGCCTGGATGGCATGCAAGAAAACATTTTTCACTATACTTTGGTGCATATGACAATAATAAACCAATATGTTGAAGTATCTATAAGTGATAGTGCAATTTTTTTTCAGAAAATAAATTTTCACAGCCAAAATGTTGCACAAAGAAACATCTGCAGAGAACTGAAATAGGTGTGAACATAAAAGAATTGACTTCCTCAGCTGATATATGGCTAACAGCAGGATGGGAGATGGAACAACATTGTGGCAATGGCTAGACATGTAACACAAGCATATCCATGGCATCAGACTGCTCGATTATGTCAATAATAGGCAAGTTACTAGATCCTTGTCAATCAATTAAGACGATGTGCAGAAGATGGGAATCTCTTAATATTAGACACGCGCCCATGATTAAATGAATACGTTATACTTAAATGATTCATTTGTGCATTCATACCAAATGAAGTCACTTATATTAAACTGAAAGTAGATGCATTATGGAATTCAGACCCTTTCCAGGCCTCGTACAGCACTACAACACAAACTTTTTAAAAACACTGACACCACCACATTGGTTATTGAAACAAAACAGCCGCAACATAGAATTGGGACAAAGAGCAAAGAAAAGGCACAAAAATTGTGTAAACGGAGTCTGGGAAAAGAGTTGTTAATAATCAACGACAACTAACTGTACACTTTGTATTTGACACTTTAAATTATGAATTAGGAGCTGAAAACAACCACAGAATGGACAATGTTGAAAAAATAATTTAGCTTTCTGCACAAACATTGCTCGAGTGTGAGAACTGGCAATGAAGCACTGAGGATCGAGCAGTTATAGAGAGATCACACTCAAGAAAGGGATGTTGATGACCAAATGTTTTACTAAACATAAAAGCAATATGACATTGAGCACATCATTACCCAGTTGATGTTTAGAGAATCAAGACATCATTGAGCATATTTCAGTCAATTCCATGGACCATAACATAAGAACATAAGGGAATATAAACAGCCATTCAAGTCCTCATGATTGCTCACCATTCAATACACTCTGTTTCAGGCTGCATCTCTTCTGTTGTACCAACTTCTCACAGCCCTCAGAAATATACTTACCTCATCCTTAAATATCCCAGTGTTTTAGCATCCACAACCCTTCTGGGTAGACTTTAACTAGAAGTGTTGTGGAGATTTCTCTTGCACCTCTTATCTGTCAACTATGAAAGAGTGGGTGAGCTAGAGCTGAGGCAGAAACAAAATCATGGCTCTAGCTCGGCCAAGCGATAGTTCAGACAATATGATCACGTGTGGCCGTTAAACTACCAGTCACATCCGACATTCTGAAATGGCAGGTTGAAGAGTTAAGAGTGCAGTGCACTTGCTTATCTCATGAAAATAGCAGAGAAAATTAAAAGTGCATCAGCAATAGTTACTCAATTCCAGTAAGACATAAAAAGTAACATCAAGGAGTTATGTGTTCATGCTGTATTCCAGAGAATGGTCCACTGGAGACCTTGGAAGAGACATCAGAAAATTCTACTAAAGTGCATCTGGAAGTGACACCTGTTATCAAGATGGATATTGTATCCTTAAATACTAGAAAATTTGCATATGCTGGAAATCCAAAGCAACACACACACAATACTGGAGGGACTCAGCGGGTCAGGTGGCATCAATGGAAAAGGGTAGACAGTCGACGTTCTGGGCTGAAACTCTTTATTAGGACTGCATCCTTAAGGCTTCTCTGGTGAATATCAAAGTAACCCAAAAAAAAACTATTGAGAGGGTAAATGAGTAAACCTTTGGAAAATGTAAATTTCTATTAAAAAGAGGTACGAAACCTGGTGTACATAAATCAATGTATAATGCATTTGAAGATACTATACTTACAGGCACACAAGTAAAAATGAGAAGTCAATGAGGCAAAAATAGGCCGTCTGTGCATTGGTAACCCTGTGTATCTTTATCCACAATACTCCTTCACCCGCTCGGTGCAGCAAATATGCATATATCACCTTTGAGCTTGCAACTGCAGTTGTGATTTAGATTATAATTCAGGCTATCAGTCAAAGTTTGCAAACATAGATTACCAGATGGTTTAGCCTCTTCCATCAATTTGGCTGACTTTCAGACCCATGATATGATAGTAATCACCCTCTAATTGGCCTATCGAGAGCACTAGGTCTGGGCTCTTCTCCAATGCAACAGCTTTGATTTCCCTGGCATTCTTCCTTGGGTGCAAGGTCTCATGAATATCAATTTCCAGAAATTGATGACAGCAATGAATACCAATTTCTAAAGGTTGTTTCCAAACAGCTTTCAAATACCTTGAAATCATTCCAAGTATATGATACATTCCACATAATTTGGCAAACCTCAGTGAAAATTTACATCTGTTAAATGTAAAGCAAGTATTAGAGGCTAAGGAGTCCTGACAGAAGTTTAGAATGATTCAAGTACGGGAGACATAGATAGGATCACCATCTTCATTATGTGCTGTATCATATGATGTAGGCAGACATAATCTTCCTCTCTATCCATTACTATGATTGTTATTGGAAAATTTATCTGCAGAAGTAGTTCTTCATTGCATTTTTCGGGGCAGTGTCTTTACAATACTGGTGACACCAACCATTATTAGTACCCTTCAGAGATTGTCTGCCTGGCGTCAGCAGTCACATAACCAGGACTTGTGATTGCTCTGGCTGCTCATATGACCATCTCCCATGATCCCATGGCTTCATGTGACCCTGATTGGGGTGGGGGGGGATGTGCGGGGGTGACTAATTTGGTAGACGTTTCCCCAAGGTTGAAATGTCCAATACCAGAGAGTGAAAGGGGAAAAGTTTAAAGGGGACATGTTGCGCTTTTTTTTATCAATACACAGAGAGTAGTGTGTGCCTGGAATGCAGTGCCAATCGTGGTACTAGAAGCAGATGGAATAATGGCAATCAAGAGGCTTTTATATAGACATACAAATATGCAGTGAATGGAGGGACATGCATCCAGTGTAAGCAGAAGGAATAGTTTAAATTGGCATAATGCTTAGTGCAGACATCAAGGCCTAATCATGTGCTATACCATACTATGTCCTGTGTTCAGTTATAAGCTTGGTATCACATCATTCAATGAATAATCATATATCAACATATTCTGACTAGATCTCCACTGAGAGAAAACAGTGTCACTGTGACAATAAAGGCAGAAGCTCCTGGAGCCAAGGTCTAGCCAAGGTCATAAGCACATGTGTGTGCACAGGTGCAATGGAAAATTTACATACAGCAACATCACATGGACACATGGCATCAAATAATTATCATGCACAAGGGAAACATAAACAAATTATACACAAGGATGAACAAAGAAGTCCAGTTTAGTGCAAAGTGATCAAAGTAGTGACAGTGATGTTATACTAAGGTAGTGATAAGGGTTGCGCCAGTTGGTTGAAGAACCGAATGGTAATGTTGGACTTCAGGACGCTTTATCTTCTGTCCAATGATAGCTGCAAGAACATGGCATGGCCTGAATGAGGAAGATCTTTGATGATACAGTAGATGTCAATTTTATCATTTCTCGTCAGTCAGCTTATCAACAGGTACTCCTGTAGCTAACATCACTTTATGTAAATCCAACCAGTCCATATACAGTAATCTCCGTTTTTCTTTTTTTATTGTGTTCTTTATGTTTAGTGTTTTTATGCTGTATTGGACACAGAGTAACAATCATTTTGTCCTCCTTTACACTTGCTTACTGATGAATGACAATAAACGACCTTGAATATTTTTGAGGCAGCATCTCACGCACATACCACGAGTGGTGGTGAGGAATGTACCCAAGATGTACGTGCCCACTCCATTATCTCCTGCTGCAGCTTCTTACAATCTTGTAAATTTTCGTACCAGATGATGATGAAGCAAGCAGTCAGAGTGCATTGAACAGTACGTACTGTATATCTGTTTGAAGTTGTGTTAGAGTGTTAGCTGACAATTATCCACACTTAAACATTCTGAATGAGACAAATATTATCAGCATATTCCTGTTTTTTATTTCAGCAGCAAATTGAAGACATCGTTGAAGTTATTTTCTTGTTTTGCACATTCAACCCTCAGAGAGAAAGTGTGAATGTGTTGTTAATTGCTGACCTGTGTGATGGAATCAATAAAAACATAGAGAGATTACAACACAAATCCACGTTGTGTACATGTAGTCAGGGTTATGATAAAATCCTGGTTAAGTAATTGGACCCCTCTATCGAGAGACCTGGACTATTGATTGAAAAACAAAAGATCGAATCCCACCACATCAATGCGGGAATCTAAGTTTGCGTAATTAAACAAACCTGGATGTAAAACACTGATATCAGCCATAGTGATACTGAAAGCCCTGCGCTGTTACTAAGATATTTGGTTCACTGATGTCTTTTAGGCAAGGAAAATAGTCACCCTTACTCAGTCCGGACAATACGTTATTCTAAACCTGAAGAACATGCTTTATTTCTAAATACCCTCTGATGTGACTCAGCAAACAATTAAGGATGCTCACTGTGACATTCGTATCACATGAATGAATAATACTTTTTAAAAGACAGAAAGCCCAAATTTTAAATTGAATTGCATAATTTGAATTTAACAAGATCAAATGAAGAACAAAAGCTTATTTCAAGAAACCCATCAGGGCATGAAGGGATACCGGGAGAAGGCAAGGATGGCGAATGGGGCTGAGAGGAAAAAGGGATTAGCCATGTTGAAATGGCAGAGTAGTCTCGGTGGGCCACACGGCCTAATTCTGCTCCTATACCTTATGATCATATGGCAATGATGTAAAACTACAGCAGAGGTTACATAGAACACATGCCTGCTGCTGTTGTAAGTGCAGACTAAATTGATATAATATTCAATGGAATACAAGGGAAAACTGAGTGAATATGAAAAGAAAAAGCAAAATATTCAAGGGGAAAGTGACAAAAATGGGGCTCAGATAGTGCTGAGCAACACACAAAATGCTGGAGGAAATTATCAGATCAGGTGGCGGCTACGGAGAGGAATAAACTGTCGACATTTCAGGCTGACGCCGTTCACCGGAATTCTGGCTGAAGGGTCTCATCAGGACCATAAAGAGTCCACTGTTTATTTCCCTCCACAGATGGTACCTGGCCTGCTGAGTTCCTTCAGCGTTTTGTGTGTGTTGCTCAAGAATGCCAGCATCTGCAGAATCTCAATTGGCCCAAATACTGTTCATAGGTAACAGATTGAAGGTCAAAGTGGAACATCAAACAATAAAAGACACAAATGTAAGGTTAGAAGGGGAATGTTTAAAGGAGATGTGAGGGGCAAGTTTTCTTGTACACAGAGAATGCTAAGTGGCATGAACAAGCTTCCAAGAGGAGTACTGAAAGCAGTTACAATAGTGCATCCAAGACTTTTAGCTAGACACTTAGTTCAACTTGGATTGTGATCAGCACAACATAGAACATAGAATATAGAATACAACAGCACATTATGGGCCCTTTGGCTCACAATGTTCTGCTGAAATTTTAATCTATTCTAAGATCAATCTAAGCCTCCCTCCTTCATAACCCTGCATTTTTCAATCATCCATGTACCTATCTAAGAGTTTCTTAATGGCTCCTAATGCATCACCACCCTTGGCAGAGTACATTCCATGCAGCCACCAGTCTCGGTGTCAAGAAGGTACCTCTAACATTCCACTCTCTGCTTTCCTCCAATCGCCTTCAGCCCAACATCATGAAAACAACAGGACAGTGCACGGATATGCTCAGTTTTACAAGAGCAGACGGAACATCAAAGGATAAAAGAGTCTAAAAAACACAAACAGCTCTTGAATGGACAAAAATTAGTTAAGAACAAATCTTAACTAGCAGACAGTCACCGACAAGGACATTAGATGCCTGATACATTTTACAGCTGGGTTTGTAATTTTACGCAGATTACATACCAGTCTGATGGAAGCTCAACCTCAAAATGATGAGAATGCTATACGGAAAGGGTATTAACATTCAACAGCAGGATGGTATGTGGAGGAACACAGATACACTATAAGACAAATACAGATTTTGTACTCTTTACTCATTTTTTTCAGGGCATCACAGGCAAGAACAAAGTTCAAAGTAAATTTATTATCAAAGCACGTTTATGTTACCATATAATAACTTAAGATTCATCTTCTAGCAGGCATTTATAGGAAAACAAGAAAATAGAATTTAATGTGGCAAATAAAATATTTCTAGTTCTCCAATTCAATAAGAAACCCATTTTTAATCTGATTTGTCCATGTCCACAGACAAAATCTTCAGAACAGGTGTTTCCTGTGTCTAGCGACTTCAATCTCTACTAAAATCTTCTCTTTCCCAACAATGACTGCACTACCTCGTGTGCTTTATTATCTAAAAAATTAGTTAATTACGTTGTCCAGATTGCCTTATTGTGATTTGAGCTTGTGTCATTCCATCAGTAGTTCACATCTCTACAAGATCTCTACTAATGCAGCCACTATGCTACTGCATCCAGTGTTCGTGTGTCAATCTCTGTCCTACATATCCTGAGATAAGGCATAGACTACATATCGATCTTCAATTGCAGTCACCCTGAATGATATATGTATATGCTAACTGTTATGTGATATGCATTTAGTTTTTGAAATAGAACTGAACAAAATCAAATTTCAGAACTGGACGAGCTCAAACTACATTGAAAATGAACATTTTGCTTGCTGCTCAGCCAGAATGATGAACAGCAAGTTACTAACTAACTGGATGGCTACTGATTCCAAAACAGTCACTCTGAGGTCTTATTAAAGAGTTGTGAAACATCCTTTAGCTACTAAGTTCATTGCCAAGAGACAACCGTTGAAAGACAATGCTTCATGTAAGTGGGAACAACAGGAATTCTGCAGATGCTGGAAATTCAAGCAACACACATCAAAGTTGCTGGTGAACGCAGCAGGCCAGGCAGCATCTGTAGGAAGAGGTGCAGTCGACGTTTCAGGCCGAGACCCTTCGTCAGGACTAACTGAAGGAAGAGTGAGTAAGGGATTTGAAAGTTGGAGGGGGAGGGAGAGATCCAAAATGATAGGAGAAGACAGGAGGGGGAGGGATAGAGCCAAGAGCTGGACAGGTGATTGGCAAAAGGGGATACGAGAGGATCATGGGACAGGAGGTCCGGGAAGAAAGACGGTGGGGGGGGGGGGACCCAGGGGATGGGCAAGAGGTATATTCAGAGGGACAGAGGGAGAAAAAGGAGTGTGAGAGAAAGAATGTGTTGTTGCTCCAACCTGAGTGTGGCTTCATCTTTACAGTAGAGGAGGCCGTGGATAGACATGTCAGAATGGGAATAGGATGTGGAATTAAAATGTGTGGCCACTGGGAGATCCTGCTTTCTCTGGCGGACAGAGCGTAGATGTTCAGCAAAGCGGTCTCCCAGTCTGCGTCGGGTCTCCCCTTCGTATCCCATCTGTTACTTATTTTTATGCACACATTCTTTCTCTCACTCTCCTTTTTCTCCCTCTGTCCCTCTGAATATACCTCTTGCCCATCCTCTGGGTCCCCCCCCCCACCATCTTTCTTCCCGGACCTCCTGTCCCATGATCGTCTCGTATCCCTTTTGCCTATCACCTGTCCAGCTCTTGGCTCCATCCCTCCCCCTCCTGTCTTCTCCTATCATTTTGGATCTCCCCCTCCCCCTCCAACTTTCAAATCCCTTACTCACTCTTCCTTCAGTTAGTCCTGACGAAGGGTCTCGGCCTGAAACATCGACTGCACCTCTTCCTACAGATGCTGCCTGGCCTGCTGCGTTCACCAGCAACTTTGATGTGTGTTGCTTCATGTAAGTGGGACTAGATTTTGTCTTGGATTTAAAGTTATTCTCCAACATCATTTCTGAGCCCTTAAATTAGCTCCCAAAACTAGGCACAGATCCAGCAGTTTTAATACAGCATATGTGGTCCACCTGTACTCCTGAGTGTTGTAGCTTCCAGAAGTATTTCAAACCAACCTTTAGTTTTCATCCGATTAAACGAAAAGCTTACAATTCTAGTCCTGACTCTGGAATTGTGAGACATAAACAAATAGTTAACATGTACTGGGAGAACACAGTTTGATTTATCAGCTCATTCCCACTATAATGCCCTGTTGAGGTTTATTGTACATCTGCATGAAGACATTACAAGCTAGAAATTTGCATAGGGCTACACTTTCCGTGTGTGATGCAGAGGAATTTCATCAAAAACATGATTGCTGTTAGTGGAACATGAAAGAGTTCTTCCAGAGACCATACTGTTTACAAACCTTCTCTACACTTTGGTGTACAGGGTATGTGCAATAGTCTCAGATGGTGTACTATCTCCCGAGCATTGGGACTTGCTTCTACGCTAATTAGGAGAAATCTTTCTTGATCTGTTTCCAACGACAGAGCTTCATTGATCTTCTGTCATTTTTGACCTCTTCAAATATATGCATATAACTTTTTTTTACACAATACTTGCACTCATCTCACCTCCCCACTATATTGCCACTGTAGATTGGGCCTTCGGACAGCACCTAAAATCTTCCCATCACTTCCAATTTACTTTTGTCCCCAATTGTGTTGCCACCATCTCCTCCAGATGCTGCAAATGCACACCTCTGACCTCACCCAACAACCAGCCACGTACACGTCATGCAACACAATTCCTGATGCCCGCTGCCCTCTATTTCCTAACCCAAACCCCTTTGAAAAAATCTTGAACTAATGGACCCAACTCTTGCTAGGAAACCAATTCTCTCAGAGTATGACCTCACAGAAATCTAACAATCAGTGACCTAACAAGTGCCTTCTGCAAGCTCCACAAGCTAGTAAAGGAAAGGCCTCGGGCTGGATTTTGGATATTTCTATTGCACACAATGCCTTAGATATTATGCACAACAGAATCTCACAGTTGGAGGAGACTAATTCAAAACTGCAGTGAGCTCTCTGTCAGGAACTCAGGATTCTCTTTTCCTTATTCCTGACGAAGGGTCTCAGCTCGAAACGTCGACTGTACTTCTTCCAAAAGATGCTGCCTGGCCTGCCACGTTCCACCAGCATTTTGTGTGTGTTGCTTGAATTCCCAGCATCTGCAGATTTCCTTGTATCAACTTATGTGGCTCCTTTCACTATTTGAGAGGTTCCCCCACCCAACGCAGCCTCTCCATGTGTCATAGCAGAGGGACCCTAGACTTTGGTCCTTCTCCACAGAGCTTTTGCATTGGTTGCACCAAGCTTCATGCATTCCACATTTCAGCCTGGAATGTGCCAGTCAGCAGCTCACTTATGGTCATCTCAGTATGCTGAAAGATCAATAGTTTTTCGGTAAATGAAAGGACATTCTTCACCAAGTTGACTGAGCTTCCAGCAGCATTTGGTTTGTTTCAGTACGTGCAACTGCTTGGTACAAACTGGGACATGGACCCTTGCATCCTTCCTCACATGCTCTTAGCGAATCCATGGTCTGCAATTATTGCTTTACTGAACTTCCAACCTTTAGATTGAGAATGATGATAAATAGCTCCCTTGGTCATATTACTACAATCTCACAATATTTGATTAATGTCCTTAGTCTCATTGTCATTTTTTCACAAGCATCTAATTCATAATTTTTTTTTTTATAAATGTTTCCGTAATCTCTCTCCCTAATGTTCAGATTGACTCATCTGTATTTATCTCAAATATTTTCATTGTATTATTAAACCATACTTGTTTTGTTTTGTTCCATTGTGTTTTGCATTGTGAAGATTATTTCCTAATGTCACCTCTTTCTCTCTTTTGAATGGATGTTTGACTGAATATTTCTTGTTTTCATTATATCAGATAACATTACAGAAGATAGGGAATATGTTGTATAAATGCATGTACAGTACCTGTTGAAAAAAGAGTAAGCACAGTTCGGATTTTGATTTTCCTTGCTCAAGTTCAATGCAGATGAGTGGAAGTTCCACTCCCTCAGCTGACTAGTCAAATGTTCTAATTCTCCTGAACTATTTTGGATTGTATCTGCCAAGTGTTTTTACCAGAAGGAGCAAATGAATCATTCTAAAATAGATTTAATCTAATTTTAAGAATATAGAACATAGAACATAAAATGTTGTGCCGATCCTTAAACCCTGCCTCCCATATAAGCCCCCACCTTAAATTCCTCCATATACCTGTCTAGTAGTCTCTTAAATTTCACTAGTGTATCTGCCTCCACCACTGACTCAGGCAGTGCATTCCACGCACCAACCACTCTCTGAGTAAAAGACCTTCCTCTGATATCCCCCTTGAACTTCCAACCCCTTACCTTAAAGCCATCTCCTCTTGTATTGAGCAGTGGTGCCCTGGGGAAGAGGTGCTGGCTGTCCACTCTATCTATTCCTCTTAATATCTTGTATACCTCTATCTCATCTTCCTTCTCTCCAAAGAGTAAAGCCCTAGCTCCCTTAATCTCTGATCATAATGTATACTCTCTAAACCAGGCAGCATCCTAGTAAATTTCCTTTGTACCCTTTCCAATGCTTCCACATCCTTCCTATGGTGAGGCGACCAGAACTGGACACAATACTCCAAGTGTGGCCTATCCAAAGTTTTATAGAGCTGCATTATTACCTCACGACTCTTAAACACTATTCCTCGACTTATGAAAGCTAACACCCCATAAGCTTTCTTAACTACCCTATCTACCTGTGAGGCAACTTTCAGGGATCTGTGGACATATACCCTGAGATCCCTCTGCTCCTCCACACTACCAAGTATCCTGCCATTTACTTTGTACTCTGCCTTGGAGTTTGTCCTTCCAAAGTGTACCACCTCACACTTCTCCGGGTTGAATTCCATCTGCCACTTCTCAGCCCATCTCTGCATCCTATCAATGTCTCTCTGCAATCTTCGACAATCCTCTACACTATCTACAACACCACCAACCTTTGTGTCGTCTGAAAACTTGCCAACCCACTCTTCTACCCCCACATCCAGGTCGTTAATAAAAATCACGAAAAGTAGAGGCCCCAGAACAGATCCTTGTGGGATACCACTAGTCACAATGTACTCCCTCCACCACCACCCTCTGCCTTCTGCAGGCAAGCCAATTCTGAATCCACTTGGCCAAACCTCCCTGGATCCCATGCCTTCTGACTTTCTGAATAAGCCTACCATGTGGAACCTTGTCAAATGCCTTACTAAAATCCATGTAGATCACATCCACTGCACTACCCTCATCTATATGCCTGGTCACCTCCTCAAAGAACTCTATCAGGCTTGTTAGACACGATCTGCCCTTCACAAAGCCATGCTGACCGTCCCTGATCAGACCATGATTCTCTAAATGCCCAGAGATCCTATCTCTAAGAATCTTTTCCAACAGCTTTCCCACCACAGACGTAAGGCTCACTGGTATATAATTACCCGGACTATCCCTCCTACCTTTTTTGAACAAGGGGACAACATTCGCCTCCCTCCAATCCTCCGGTACCATTCCCGTGGACAACACATACATAAAGATCCTAGCCAGAGGCTCAGCAATCTCTTCCCTCGCCTCGTGGAGCGGTCTGGGGAATATTCCGTCAGGCCCCGGGGACTTAACCGTCCTAATGTATTTTAACACCTCCAACACCTCCTCTCCCTTAATAGCAACATGCTCGGGAACATCAACCTCACTCATATTGTCCTCACTGTTATCAAGTTCCTTCTCATTGGTGAATACTGAAGAGAAGTATTCATTGAGGACCTCGCTCACTTCCACAGCCTCCAGGCACATCTTCCCACCTTTATCTCTAATCGGTCCTACCTTCACTCCTGTCATCCTTTTGTTCTTCACATGATTGAAGAAGGCCTTGGCGTTTTCCTTTACCCTACTCGCCAAGGCCTTCTCATGCCCACTTCTTGCTCTTCTCAGCCCCTTCTTAAGCTCCTTTCTTGCTACCCTATATTCCTCAATATCATCAGAAAAAACCTAAATATATTTAGTTTAATGTCCATTCACACAATATGGACACTTCTGCTGACACCATATTTATTGTTCACCTCAAGTTGATAAGGTACGAAATCTTTGGTTGGTCTGCAATCCAGAATAAGCCAGAGCAGGTAAAGAAACAGAATTCCTTCTCTAAAATGCATCGGTGAACCAGATGTACTTTTATTGACAATCTGGTTGTTTGATGGATATCATTGCTGTGACCAGATTTTTTTGTTATAATTCTAAATTTATTTTAATTACGTGTAGTTAAATTCCCCAGCTGTCCTGTTTCTATAACAGTACTCCAGAACCTGACTGATAGTCAAGTATCTTAACCATTGTGCTATCAGATGGTTATGAAGAAAAATATTTCCAAGCCGTGATGGTTAATGATCTGAAGTTAAGTTCAATTGTTATTCCAATGCATTTTATCTGGGTTTTATGAAAAAAATACCTCTTCAGAAATGGAAAGTTTGTAAGGATTGTAGACCAAGAGAAAAACATGTCAGAAATAAACTGACATTCAAGAAGAATGACCTCACAGATAGCACAAAGTTGGAAGTGGGATAAAGGTAAAGTATCTCCTACATCAACCCAGATGCTTGAATTGATAACTGTACAAAATCCAATGTAAGTGTCCTCTGAGAAAGGAATTGGTTATAACCAATAATCTTATGACTAGGGCCAATCTTAGTCTTACCTCATGCTATTTCTTTCTTTTTCTGAAAGCAGAAAGGAGGTAGAAAATAAGGGAGAAGGAGAGTCAAAGGAAAGACAGAGACATATTCCATTATCAGTCAGATTAATATTGACTATTTGCAAATTATGCAGATTTTCCAAAGCAACATAATATTTCTAACTTAATTATAACAACAAAGATGCTCTTAGCAAAGATTGCCCTCACCACCTCTAAAATAGTAGGAGCTTTTATATTCCCATATGAAAAAGAATTCAACAATTTATCAGATTCCCTCACTCTTACTCATGTTTCCCTCTCAAATACACGTAGATTCAGTATTCTCTTTTAAGATTAATCTACTTTATTCTTTCAGACAGAATATACCAGACATCAACAAGCTGCTGTGCAAAGGGGAAAAAAATCATCAAAAGTCCTCACTTTTTTAAAAAATTATCCTAAACCCTATGTACTCACTTCACTGTCCAGTACAATTAGGCTCTCCCAATCAAAACTGACTATAATCTACGACCATCACAAATAAGTCCTTGACCTTCACAGCTTGAAAGAAAATAATCCTACAATGACAGCCATAGAGTGGAATCACAGAAAGAGCTGCTCTCTTATAGCGCCAGTGATACTTGCTGGATAAAGATAGGACCAGCCAACAACACTAGAAGGGCAAGATCCTCCAGATGGTCCACAAAACTATTTCTTTCACTTTTTTTTTTATGTCTTCCTTTTCTTTCAGAGGTGGATCTGACACCGTTGCAGCCTGTGATCCACAGGTTGATGGTGTGTTTTTGGGCTGATTGAGTAACCTGGCGCTTTGCCGTCTCCGAGTGGGTTCCGGGAGGCAAGAGGCCTTAAGGACGAGATGCTTAGTAGGCTCAGGATCCACTTACTGCTGCTGGAGAAAGTTGACTACATAGTCATAGTCATACTTTATTGATCCTGAGGGAAATTGGTTTTCATTACAGTTGCACCTTAAATAATTAAATAGTGATAAAACCATAATAATTAAATAGTAATATGTAAATTGTGCCAGGAAATAAGTCCAGGACCAGCCTATTGGCTCAGGGTGTCTGACCCTCCAAGGGAGGAATTGTAAAGTTTGATGGCCACAGGCAGGAATGACTTCCTATGATGCTCTGTGTTGCATCTCGGTGGTTAGAATGAGTCTCTGGCTGAATATACTCCTGTGCCCAACCAGTACATTATGTAGTAGATGGGAGACATTGTCCAAGATGGCATGCAACTTGGACAGCATCCTCTTTCCCGACACCATTGTCAGAGAGTCCAGTTCCATCCCCACAACATCACTGGCCTTACGAATGAGTTTGTTGATTCTGTTGGTGTCTGCTACCCTCAACCTGCTGCCCCAGCACACAAGAGCAAACATGATCGCACTGGCCACCACAGACTCGTAGAGCATCCTCAGCATCGTCCAACAGATGTTAAAGGACCTCAGTCTCCTCAGCAAATAAAGACAGCTCTGACCCTTCTTGTAGACAGCCTCAGTGTTCTTTGACCACTCCAGTTTATTGTCAATTCGTATCCCCAGGTATTTGTAATCCTCCACCATGTCCACACTGACCCCCTGGATGGAAACAGGGGTCACTGGTGCCTTAGCCCTCCTCAGGTCTACCACCAGCTCCTTAGTCTTTTTCACATTAAGCTGCAGATAATTCTGCTCACACCATGTGACAAAGTTTCCTATCATAGCCCTGTACTCAACCTCATCTCCCTTACTGATGCATCCAACTATGGCAGAGTCATCAGAAAACTTCTGAAGATGACAAGACTCTGTGCAGTAGTTGAAGTCCGAGGTGTAAATGGTGAAGAGAAAGGGAGACAAGACAGTCCCCTGTGGAGCCCCAGTGCTGCTGATCACTCTGTCAGACACATAGTGTTGCAAGCACACGTACTGTGGTCTGCCAGTCAGGTAATGATGCTCTCTCTCTCTCACTCACTGCTCCAGAGGAAAGTCCCTGTTTCCAAATGGTCTCTCTCTCCCTCAACGCTGTCGGAGGATGGCGCTGAAGGTCTGGGTCTGTGGTTTGTGGATTGGACCTGCAGTTCAGATTATGATGTGTTTCTGATCACTCCTTTTTCCCGCTGTTATTTTGGGCAACTTTGAATCGGGGTGGCCTGCAGATAATGAACAATGAGCCGAACTGAATTATGGGCTCTTTCAATTGTGTGTTTCATATCCTGTGTTCTTGCTTGCTCTTCTCATGTTGCATTTGTGTGACTTTTTTTTGCACAGGGGGAGGGAGTGGGATTGTTCCTGTTGAGCGATTTGTTGTTTTGCGTGTGGGATTTTGATTTATTTTTTTGAATGGGTTCCATGGTTTTCTTTGTTTCGTGGCTGTCTGTGGGGAAGACAAATCTCGGGTTTGTATACTACATACATACTTTGATAATAAACTCACTTTGAAACCTTTGATCCAAGCTTAGTCCTGACTTTGGGTGCCATCAAACAATAGAACCATAGAACCATAGAAACTACAGCACAGAAACAGGCCTTTTGGCCCTTCTTGGCTGTGCCGAACCATTTTCTGCCTAGTCCCACTGACCTGCACACGGACCATATCCCTCCATACACCTCCCATCCATGTATCAGTTCAATTTATTCTTAAATGTTAAAAAAGAACCTGCATTTACCACCTTATCTGGCATCTCATTCCATACTCCCACCACTCTCTGTGTGAAGAAGCCCCCGCTAATGTTCCCTTTAAACTTTTCCCCCCTCACCCTTAACCCATGTCCTCTGTTTTTTTTCTCCCCTTCCCTCAGTGGAAAAAGCCTGCTTGCATTCACTCTATCTATACCCATCATAATTTTATATACCTCTATCAAATCTCCCCTCATTCTTCTACGCTCCAGGGAATAAAGTCCTAACCTATTCAACCTTTCTCTGTAACTCAGTTTCTCAAGTCCTGGCAACATCCTTGTAAACCTTCTCTGCACTCTATCAACCTTATTTATATCCTTCCTGTAATTTGGTGACCAAAACTGAACACAATACTCCAGATTCGGCCTCACCAATGCCTTATACAACCTCATCATAACATTCCAGCTCTTATACTGAATACTTTGATTACTAAAGGCCAATGTACCAAAAGCTCTCTTTACGACCCTATCTACCTGTGACGCCACTCTTAGGGAATTTTGTATCTGTATTCCCAGATCCCTCTGTTCCACTGCACTCCTCAGTGCCTTACCATTAACCCTGTATGTTCTACCTTGGTTTGTCCTTCCAACGTGCAATACCTCACACTTGTCTGTATTAAACTCCGTCTGCCATTTTTCAGCCCATTTTTCCAGCTGGCCCAAGTCCCTCTGCAGGCTCTGAAAACCTTCCTCACTGTCTACTACACCTCCAATCTTTGTATCATCAGCAAATTTGCTAATCCAATTTACCACATTATTATCCAGATCATTAATATAGATGACAAATAACAATGGACCCAGCACTGATCCCTGTGGCACACCACTAGTCACAGGCCTCCACTCAGAGAAGCAACTTTCTACTACCACTCTTTAGCTTCTTCCATTGAGCCAATGTCTAATCCAATTTACCACCTCTCCATGTATACCTAGCGACTGAATTTTCCTAACTAACCTCCCATGCGGGACCTTGTCAAAGGCCTTACTGAAATCCATGTAGACAATATCCACTGCCTTCCCTTCATCCACTTTCCCGGTAACCTCCTCAAAAAACTCCAATAGATTGGTCAAACATGACCTACCACGCACAAAGCCACGTTGACTCTCCCTAATAAGTCCCTGTCTATCCAAATGCTTGTAGATTCTGTCTCTTAGTACTCCCTCCAATAACTTACCTACTACCGATGTTAAAATTACCGGCCTATAATTTCCCGGATTACTTTAGGATCCTTTTTTAAACAACGGAACAATATGAGCCACTCTCCAATCCTCCGGCACCTCACCCGTAGACAGCGACATTTTAAATATTTCTGCCAGGGCCCCCGCAATTTCAACACTAGTCTGCTTCAAGGTCCGAGGGGACGCCCTGTCAGGTCCCGGGGATTTATCCACTTTAATTTTCCTCAAGACAGCAAGCACCTCCTCCTTTTCAATCTGTACAGTTTCCATGATCTCACTACTTGATTCCCTTAATTCCATAGACTTCATGCCAGTTTCCTTAGTAAATACAGACGCAAAAAACCTATTTAAGATCTCCCCTATCTCCTGATCTTCAAGAGGACCAATTTTAACCCTTACAATCCTTTTGCTCTTAATATACCTGTAAAAGCTCTATGGATTATCCTTCACTTTGACTGCCAAGGCAACCTCATGATTTAGCCCTTCTTTTAGCCCTCCTGATTACTTTCTTAAGTATTTTCTTGCACTTCTTATACTCCTCAAGCACCTGATTTACTCCCTGTTTCCTATACATTTCATACAACTCCCTCTTCTTCTTTATCAGAGTTGCAATGTCCCTTGAGAACCAAGGTTCCTTATTCCTATTCACTTTGCCTTTAATCCTGATAGGAACATACAAACTCTGCACTCTCAAAATTTCTCCTTCGAAGGCTTCCCACCTACCAATCACATCTTTACCAGGGAACAACCTGTCCCATTCCACGCTTTTTAGATCCTTTCTCATTTCTTCAAATTTGGCCTTCTTCCAGTTCAGAACCTCAACCCTAGGACCAGATCTACCCTTGTCCATGATCAAATTGAAACTAATGGTGTTATGATCACTGGAACCAAAGTGCTCCCCTACACAGACTTCCGTCACGTGTCCCAACTCGTTTCCTAACAGGAGATCCAATATTGCATCCCCTCTAGTTGGTCCCTCTATATATTTATTTAGAAAACTTTCCTGAACATATTTTACAAACTCTAAACCATCTAGACCCCTAACAGTATGGGAGTCCCAATCAATATATGGAAAATTAAAATCCCCTACCACCACAACTTTATGTTTCCTGCAGTTGCCTGCTATCTCTCTGCAGATTTGCTCTTCCAAGTCTCGTTGACTATTGGGTGGTCTGTAATACAATCCCACTAATGTGGCCAAACCTTTCCTGTTTCTCAGCTCCACCCATAAGGACTCAGTAGACAAGCCCTCTAATCTGTCCTGCCTGAGCACTGCTGTAATATTTTCCCTAACAAGCAATGCTACTCCCCCACCTTTCATTCCTCTGCCTCGATCACATCTGAAACATCGGAACCCTGGAATATTAAGCTGCCAGTCCTGCCCCTCCTGTAGCCAAGTTTCATTAATTGCTATAACGTCATAATTCCACGTGTCAATCCACTCCCTCAACTCATCTGCCTTCCCCGCAATACTCCTAGCATTGAAATATATACACCTCAGATGACCCTATGGTTCATCCCACGGATCTCTGTTTTCCACCCTTATCTCAAGGACATGCTGATAAGCAAGTTAATTTGTTACTATGTAGGGAAGGGGGTAGATGATGGGGCACATGAGAGAGAATAGTCATAGTCATACTTTATTGATCCCAGGGGAAATTGGTTTTTGTTACAGTTGCACCATAAATAATTAAATAGTAATAAAACCATAAATAGTTAAATAGTACTATGTAAATTATGCCAGCATATAAGTCCAGGACCAGCCTACTGGATCAGGGTGTCTGACCCTCCAAGGGAGGAGTGGTAAAGTTTGATGGCCACAGGCAGGAATGACTTCCTATGATGCTCTGTGTTGCATCTCGGTGGAATGAGTCTCTGGCTGAATGTACTCCTGTGCCCAACCACTACATTATGTAGTGGATGGGAGACATTGTCCAAGATGGCATGCAACTTGGACAGCATCCTCTTTTCAGACACCACCGTCAGAGAGTCCAGTTCCATCCTCACAACATCACTGGCCTTACGGATGAGTTTGTTGATTCTATTGGTGTCTGCTACCCTCAGCCTGCTGCCCCAGCACACAACAGCAAACATGATAGCACTGGCCACCACAGACTCATAGAACATCCTCAGCATCGTCCGGCAGATGTTAAAGGACCTCAGTCAACTTAGGAAATAGAGACGGCTCTGACCCTTCTTGTAGACAGCCTCAGTGTTCTTTGACCAGTCCAGTTTATTGTCAATTCGTATCCCCAGGTATTTGTAATCCTCCACCATGTCCACACTGACCCCCTGGATGGAAACAGGGGTCACCGGTACCTTAGCTCTCCTCAGGTCTACCACCAGCTCCTTAGTCTTTTTCACATTAAGCTGCAGATAACTCTGCTCACACCATGTGACAAAGTTTCCGACCGTTGTCCTGTACTCAGCCTCATCTCCCTTGCTGATACATCCAACTATGGCAGAGTCATCAGAAAACTTCGGAAGATGACAAGACTCTGTGCAGTAGTTGAAGTCTGAGGTGTAAATGGTGAACAGAAAGGGAGACAAGACAGTGTCCTGTGGAGCCCTAGTGCTACTGTTCACTCTGTCAGACACACAGTGTTGCAAGCACACGTACTGTGGTCTGCCAGTCAGGTAATCAAGAATCCATGACACAAGGAAAGCATCCACCTGCATCGCTGTCAGCTTCTCCCCCAGCAGAGCAGGGCGGATGGTGTTGAACGCACTTTAGAAATCACAAAACATGACCCTCACAGTGCTCGCTGGCTTGTCCAGATGGGCATAGACACGGTTCAGCAGGTATACGATGGCATCCTGAACCCCTAGTCGGGGCTGGTAGGCGAACTGGAGGGGATCTAAGTGTGGCCTGACCATAGGCCAGAGCAGCTCCAGAACAAGTCTCTCCAGGGTCTTCATAATGTGGAAGGTCAATGTCATTGGTCATTGAGGCCGCTGGGGCGCGGCGTCTTCAGCACAGGGACAAGGCATGACGTCTTCCACAGCACGGGAACCCTCCAGAGCCTCAGGCTCAGGTTGAATACATGGCGAAGTACTCCACATAGCTGAAAGTCACAGGCTTTGAGCACCCTGGTACTGGCACCATCTGGTCCTGCAGCCTTGCTTGGGTTGAGATGTTTCAGCTGTCTTCTCACCTGTTCAGATGTGAAGCCCACCGTGGTGGTTTCGTGTGGGGAAGGGGTATAGTAATGAAAGCAGGGTGGGGGACTGTGAGGAGGGGTAGAGGGGAGAGTGGAATATGTGTTGGTTGGGGGCCGACAACTGATGACTCATGCGGGGGATGGGCAGGGGCCACAATGTCAAATCTGTTAAAGAGCAGGTTAAGTTCATTGGCCCTGTCCACACTGTCTTCAGCTCCTCCTGCTAGTTTGCCGGAACCCAGTGATGGTCCTCATCCCACTCCAGACCTCTCTCATGTTGTTCTGCTGGAGTTTCCACTCAAGCTTCCTCCTGTACCTGTCTTTAGCCTCCCTGATCCTGGCTTTGAAGTCCCTCTGTATTGCCCTCCGCTCCCCCCTATTTCCATCCCTAAACGCCCTCTTTTTAGCGTTCAGTATATCCTTAATGTCCTTTGTTACCCATGGCTTGTTATTTGAATAACAAAGGACGGTTCTTGCCGGAACATTGCAGTCCACACAGAAGTTGATGTAATCAGTGATGCACTCTGTGAGCCCATCAATATCCTCCCCATGTGGCTCACAGAGTGCCTGCCAGTCTGTCACCTCAAAACAACCCTGGAGCGCCTCATAAGCCTCCTCCCACCATTTCCTCACTGTCCTCGAGGTTGCAGGTTTACTCTTCACCAGAGGCACGTAGCAGGGTTTTAGACGCACCAGGTTGTGATCTGACCTTCCCAGTGGGGGGAGGGGAGAGGAGATGTATGCATCCTTAACGTTAGAGTACATCAAATCCAGAGTCCTCTCCCCTATGGTTGTACAGCTCACATACTGCGTGAAGTTGGGCAGTGTTCTAGCCATGGTAACATGGTAACATTTGCAAGGTAATGAACTGGGAGAAAAACAACAATGAGTTGCGTGAAGAACCAGCTGACTAAATGGGCTGAATAGACTCCATGTATATTGTGAGAAGATATGAGAGCTTAGAAATGAGCAATGTGAGAGTCTCATCATTCAAGGCAACCGATGCATGTAATTCTTCAGCATGCAAAGATTGTTTTGCCAAAAGGAACACAATCAATTTTGACTAATTCAAATAAGGAGCTCCAATCCTGAGGAATATTTATGAAATATATTGAAAATTATTGCCTAATAGATGATTATCATGTTCACTGAGCTCAGGGATATTATTGCAGGAGACAAGAAAACCCGTTTTAATATGTGTCAAATCATTAGCAGCATCGCATTACACAATTCTTAAATATCACCAACTGCTATGGGAGGCTGTTTTGAAGTGTAAATAGTTTCAAGCTGTTATTGCTTATTAGCTGCTGTCATTAGGCAGACACCAAGCAGTGCCTGGGAAAAAGATCATGCACATATTCTAAACTGTGCAAGTAGCTGAAGATGTTCACTGAAAATAATTTCACACTTTTCAATTCTGAACTCCTGCCCTCAACACCCGATCCAAAAAGATTTTATGCAGGAGCTTGCTATGGAATGCCAGCAATTTGGATGGGGAAAATAATAGCATTTCTCCACACTAATGTACATGTAAATATATGAGATAGAAAATATATAGGCCACTCAGCCCCTCAAATCTGTTTTGCAATTCAATAAGTTAGTGGCTGGTGGCATAGTGGCATCAGCGCTGGACTTCCGGGCGAGAGGTCTTGAGTTCGAATCCGGTCGCTCCCTTGCACACTCTCCATCCGTGCCTGGGTTGAGTGTCGAAAATACAACTCGACCTCGTAAAAAAAAAACCTAGAGAGGGATGGGCTCCGCCAGGTTTCAGATGCCTAAGACATCATGTATGATGAACATACCAAAAGCTTGTCATGACGGCGCCCTGACAACTCCACCAGGAGTTAAGCGCGCACACGCACGTGTGCACACACACACACAAGTTAGTGGATGAGCTGATTATAACAACCCTGCCTAGCTTCAGTGATAGCTTATCCTATTGTTCAATAGGAATCTATCTAAAATATTCAGTCTCTGCTTCCATTCTCCTTTGAGGAAAAGTTTCAAAGATCCATGACATTCAGAGAGGTTTAGACCACCACTAGCCTACCAACTGATTACTATATTTTTACATATTATTGATAAAAGGATCTGTATCACAAAGCACCCTTTGTCAGCAATCTGCCAGCAGGCCTAGCTTGGAAAAAGCTATTCAAAAATAGCACTGCTCTGAATCACAGGCTGGGGGTGGGGGGTGGAGGGTTAAGTGAATAATGTGGTCATGTGAGGGGGTGATATATCCTCTTGGGATCTTGAGGTTCACAAAAGCAGAATATGGAATATCTTTTTGCAAATGATGTAGAAATTGCAGGGGCCCTAGCAGAGGTAGTTCAAATCTGCTTAGCCACAGGTGAGGTGCGGAAGAATTGGATAGCTAATGTTTTTCCATTGCTTAAGAAAGACACTTGGAATAAGCCAGGAAATTATAGGCTGGTGGGCTTGATAGCAACAGTAAGAAAGTTATTGGAAGGGATTCTAACAGACCAGATACAAGTGTATTTGGATAGACAGGGACTGATCAGGGATAGTCACTCACTACGCGACTCCCTTGTCCATTCGTCCCCCCCATCCCTCTCCACTGATCTTCCTCCTGGCACTTATCCTTGTAAGCGAAACAAGTGCTACACATGCCCTTACACCTCCTCCCTTACCACCATTCAGGGGCCCAGACAGTCCTTCCAGGTGAGGAAACACTTCACCTGTGAGTCGGTTGGGGTGATATACGGCATCCGCTACTCCCAATGTGGTCTTCTATATATTGGCGAGACCCGACACAGACTGGGAGACTGTTTTGCTGAACACCTACACTCTGTCTGCCAGAGAAAGCAGGATCTCCCAGTGGCCACACGTTTTAATTCCACGTCCCATTCCCATTCCGAGATGTCTATCCACGGCCTCCTCTACTGTAAAGATGAAGCCACACTCAGGTTGGAGGAACCACACCTTATATTCCGTCTGGGTAGCCTCCAACCTGATGGCATGCACATTGACTTCTCTAACTTCTGCTAATGCCCCACCTCCCCCTCGTACCCCATCCGTTATTTATTTTTATACACACATTCTTTCTCTCACTCTCCTTTTTCTCCCTCTGACTATACCCCTTGCCCATCCTCTGGGTTTTTCTCCCCTCTCCCCCTTTTCTTTCTCCCTGCACCAGCTGTCCCATGATCCTCTCATATCCCTTTTGCCTATCACCTGTCCAGCTCTTGGCTCCATCCCTCCCCCTCCTGTCTTCTCCTATCACTTTGGATCTCCCCCTCCCCCTCCCACTTTCAAATCTCTTACTAACTCTTCCTTCAGTTAGTCCTGACGAAGGGTCTCGGCCTGAAACGTCGACTGTACCTCTTCCTAAAAATGCTGCCTGGCCTGCTGCGTTCACCAGCAACTTTGATGTGTGTTGGAGTATTGTGTGCAGTTTTGGTTACCTACCTACAGGAAAGATGCCAGTAAGATTCAAAAAGTGCAGAGAAAATTAAGAGAAATTTGGATAGGTACCTGGATGGGAGGGGTATTGACAGCTATGGTCCAGGTGCAATGGGACTAGGCAGATTAATAATGCAGCACAGACTAGATGGACCAAAGGGTCTGTTTCTAAGCTGTTGTGTTCTATGAGTGTTTGGCTCTGTGACTCTAAATTATGTCAAATCGAGCCCATTAAAATAGTACACCATTTAACCATAACAGTCAACATATCATACAGTGCTGAAACAGGCCCTTCAGCCCACAGGCTCTATGCTGACCATCAAGCACACATTTTCACGGACCCTGCACCAATCTAATTTCACTATCCCCAACATGCCCATTAGCTCCCCCTGCATTCTGCTGCTTACCCACACACTACAGGCAAAATCATCTAACATCTTGCAAGATTGAATTCAGGTCACTGGAGTTGTGAGGAAGCAACTGCTGTGACGGCATTGGGTTCACTGTTCACAAAGCCCTAATCTCAAAAGAAGATTTTGAGACCCATCTGATGTAGAGTCTACAGGTACTCCCATTATCGGGAGGTTATACTGTATCCACCCACTCTTCAAAGACAAGGTTACTTCCCTGTCTAGTCTCTGCAGCGAAGTCTAGCTGCTAATTCTCCCTGCTTGAGTGGCTGGTTCCCATTCCCCCACTAAGTAGGAAGTACGTTCAGCTAACAAAGTAGTTTCAACACAATTTATTTTAGTTTTAACAACGCCCATTTAAATTTTGGCAAATACTTTTTAATATACACTTAAAACTCAGAGAATTTCTCGTTTATAAGTCATTTTTGTATTACAAAAGGTTTATAAACTTCAAAGGATTTCCAAACATAGGTCCAATTCTTATGAACTAAAACAAGATAACGATGAGCTGAAGATGAATGAGTTGTCCATTCCAGAAATTAAAGGTTGAGGAAAGAATTTTAGTTCTTCTTTTTGTCAATTTCTTTGTCATTCCTGACAATCCTCAAAGCTCTCTAACAATTATACTGTTTTGCTACTGGTTCACATTATTTGCATGTAATGTTTTTCAGATACCATTGCCTGAACAAAGTAATTCACATAGATGGTCAAAAAAATTTCTGGGGCCAGAGAACTCAGGCACACAAAATTAATGTGCATTCACCATCTTCAAAATTCTGCCTCAAATATTGGACAGGGGAATATTTGGCATGCTAATCCTGGATGGTGCAACACTTGGGCATTTTTAGAGCTGCACCAGCCAAATGAGAATCTTGTATCATGCAAATCAGAAGTTTGTAAATGCAGGAACCCTGGGAAAAGAAACAAAAAATTACTAGAAATACAGAGTAGTATTCATGGAAAGTGAAAAGTTTGGAATTGGAATTGATTTAACATTGTCACATGTACTGAAATACAGTGAAAAGTTTGTCTTGCATATTGTCTATACAGATCAGGTTAATACACCGTGTACTACAGTAAATGAAGGTAAAACAAAAAAGGAAGAATAAAGTGTAACATCTACAGAGAAAGTGCAGTACAGGTAAAGAATAAATTGCAAGCAATAATGTAGATTGTGAGATTAAGAGTCCTATTAATAATACCAGGAAATATTTAATAGTCTCATGACAGCTGGGTGGAAGCTGTCCATGACCCTGGTGATGCATGTTTTCAGCCTTTTGTATCTTCAGTCCAATGGAAGACTGTATAAGAGAAAATGTTCAGGGATGTTGCATCTTTGATTATGCTGACTGCTTTACTAAGCCAGTGAAGTTGGACGCCCAGTGTGTGAGAATGTGAGCAATCAAGGCCAATGACTGGAGATGGAGTGGAGGCCTGTCAGAGTGAGAGTGGATGGATGGGTGGGTGGGTGGGAGGAATGGAATGGTAGTGAAGGGGCTTGCTTTGCTGTTGCGTTGCTCTGCTAAGTATTATGGGCATGCAATGTTGGTACTGTAACATGTGACGACACTTGCCAACTACCCCAGCACATCTTTGGGTATGTTGGTTGTTCATGCAAGCAACGCATTTCACTGTCTGCTTTGATGTACATGCGATAAATAAATCTTACTCTGAATATGAGAAATTTTGGCAGAGTCCATGGAGGAGAGGCTGGATTCTGTGATGTTCTGAGATGCGTATAGAACTCTCTGCAGTTCCTTACGGTCACAGGCAGAGCAGATGCCATACCAAGCCACTATGCATTGAGATAGGATGCTTTCAATAAAAAGAGATCTCAAGCCTGAAGCACAGGCTCTACTTCCTTTTTATGTATACAGTCTGACCTGCTGAGAGTTCCCAGCATTTTCTGGGTTTATTTTAAATTCTATCATGCTCCTGGCTGTGCTATATTGATGCTGAGGAGCGTTTGATGACAAGCTCTGACCTATTCTCGCAGGAACAGTATTAATGTACCTGGTGAGACCCCACAAGATATTCAAGCTGAAATTCTTGGCAATTATTTGTTGGTCTTGCATTGGTTGATTGGTTCCATCTACATAAAGTTAATAATACTGATTACTTGTTACATACACCTGTTAGGGTGCATTCTCCAGTTACCTTATAAGCCTACAGCCAGGAGCAGATGTCATTAGGTGGTTCCCAAACTTCACAGAGTGTTTCGACCCTTAACCATAACACTCCCCAGTTGGTGGGCTGGCAGTGGTGGCCAAATTACTGTCCATCTGCTCCTGGCTTCCAGCTCCCCTCCTCTCGCCTATTCCAAATCCAACAAGAGGCTCATTCTGCCTCTTCCCCCATCCTACGAGCTGCTTGATTTTCGCTCCTTTCGTCCAGGCCCAGATCTGACAACAACCGCCATGCTGATTTGGCTGGGAAACCTCTGCAGCCGATCTCCACAGGGAACAACCATGCCTGCCATCCCTTGTCTTTACACTCCTGCACCAAGGGCTGGTACTTCAAAGCCTTGCTCTCGTGGGCCTCTTCCCATCCCTCCTCCCACGGCACAGTCAGCTCAACCAAAATTGTTTTCCTGTCTTCGGTTGACCACAGTACAATGTCTGGACGTAGGGTTGTGTGCACCACATCTGGGAACTGCAACCTCCTTCCCTTATCGTCCCTCATCTCCCAGGACCTGGCTGTTAGCAGCAGATTGGGCTTTGGTTATTTGGTTACAAAAGGCCTGGCTCCCTCTTTGATGAAGGTGATGGCCTTCCTCAAATCTGTGCCAGCCGTCTTCTTCTTGCATCTCTTCTGCTCTAGTGTGCCAGCAAGAGCCAGAAGCACCTTATCATGGCACCACCTATACCGTCCTTGAGTTAGAGCTGTTTTACACCCAGACAGTATATGAGCCAGTGTCCCCTTTTGACCACAGAGCTTACAGTTCGGGTCCTCTCTCATCCCCCATGTGTACACATGTGATGACGAAGGAAGGGTGTCATACACGGATCACAAGAGGAAGGAAATACAGAAGGGCTCCAGTCTCCATAACTCTGCCCATGAGATCTTGCACTTAGGCAGATCCTATTTTGTCCAGGCACCCTGGGACCCTTATTCCATTGCCTTTGAAATCCGCTTCTCTTCCTCACGGGTCCATACTTCTGCCTGTACCATGTCTCGCTTATTCCTTATGCTTGCGTTTCTGCACTGCTGGAAGTGAACTGAGCTGAGGCCTTGCTGCCCCACGCAGGGATTGCCGATGATATTTGAGAGCTTCAGAGAACACACTGCCTCCTCCACAGCTGCGTTGGCTGCCCTCTTGCGCCCAGAGCTGGTTGTAACGCCTGCTTGCTTTACCAAGATGTCACTAGAATCTCTCAAGCTTAATAAGGCTCTGCATTTTGCCATGCATTATTCGATCAATGCATTATTCATGTTGTTAAAATGCACAAATTTCCTCCTCTGATAAGCCCAGGTTGATGAACTCTTGTCATCTAGCTTTGTGTAATACATTGCAAAATAGAGATACAATGACTAATTCTGTATGTGATCTCTAGATAAACCTCTTGTCTAATCTCTCCAGCAGTTTGACATTCAGAAGACCAACTAGTTTTCATTAATCATTATCACAGTTTCTGCAGAAGCAGTTCTGTAGCAATGTACTCAAAATGATTGGTTTCCCAAATAATTCCTCATTCTAGGCATTAACTAAAGGAATGGTTGGCTTGTAGCATCTTACACATTAATCTATTGAACTGTTTGTTAAAAATAATTCTCGGCAACCTAACTGATGGCCAATTTGTCACATCTAGGCTAATTACACAGAGTGTGTAATTCTCCAGGGAAGCCAGCAATAAAGGGGCAAGATAAGATACTTAAAAGGAGGTCATCATCTCCGTGGATATTAATAGACGTTTATGTTTGACTGGGGAGGAAGAAAGCTTTTACAAGGATTTCATTAATATGATACACTTTGATATGCCTGCTCACTGCACAAGTTTGATATTTTCTTTCCAGAACATTCTCCAGGAAAACAGCATCTTTGTCAAGTAAATATTTGAAACAGTGTTTGATGTTTATTCACCTGCACAATGAGTGTACCAGTCTTACCCTTGTATTAAACAGGCTGAACTAATGCTGTTTAAGGGTCCTCCAACCATAGCCTGCTAAGTGGAATCACAAAAATATTCAAAGTTTGCAAGACAAGGAACACCCTATTGGAATGGGAACAGAGTTGATTAAGCTACTTCTGCAAGACTGGGCTCTTGAGATCTCCTGGATCTGTAGGTCACAGCTACACTGCATGTCTGACCTGCAAGGCCGTGGCATACTTTACTCCTGTATCAACAGTGGGAATCACATTACATTCTTGGCATCTTGGTCTAAAAGCCTATTCAGTTTAAACCTAGATACTTCCAACACTTTAAATATTATAATTGTACCTGTCTCTGCATGGATGCTAAGAAATTATCTTAGAGGTTTATAAAATTATGAGGACCATAAAAAGTGGAAGTAGTCACAGTTTTTTCCCTCAGGGTAGGGGAGTCTATAACTCAGTTTAACACAAAAGAGGAAAGATTTAAAAAGGTGAGCTGAAGGCCAAGTTTTATTTTTCCCCCATACAGAGAGAATGGAATTTGGCCCATAGACTTTAAAATAGAGGCGCAAAATTCGGCTATTTGACCCATCAAGTCTCTCCACTGTTCAATCATAGTTGAATATTTTCCAACAAAGCAAAATATTTCAGAGGACATATATAATCTCAGCTGCCAGAGGAGGTGGCAGAAGCAAATAGAATTACACGTGTAAATTCTTTTTAAACATTATAAATGGATAGGAAATGCCGAGAAGGACGTGATTAACTTAGGAGAACATAATGGATGATTAGGGCTGAATCACTGTGCTATATCATGCTCTTTTTCTGAAGGAGATGTACTGAGAGTAGAGGGCTTCTGATCACTAAAAGCTGGTATGTTTTTAGCCTATGATGGCTACTCATCTGCACAATGGCCATCAGGAGCAACTACCAGATGGAAACCAATGAAAGCTCATGAGCAACATGGAGAGAAGATATTGCAGAGGGAGAGGAGGGGCTGGTGGGACAGGAAAACGATTTGGATCTTTTAACAATTGACTATTAGTTTCCATCAAGGGCTGTGACCAATAATGGCAATGCTTGTATTTATTATTCATCCCTAATTGCCCTGAACTGAAGAAACAACTCAGAATTATGTCACACATTAATTAGTCAAAGATGGTCAATTTCTTTGCCTTCAAGGTATTGATGTATCGGAGGCTTTGTTTCAAAATTATCACAATTATCACAGTCAACTTTACCGATTACTTAGATTTATCTTCCCAGCTTGAACTTGGATCCCAGTATTAACGATGCAGACTTTTCATGCTGCTTCTTATTCAAGTGCATTTGGCCTGCCTGGGCTAACTGCTCAGCTCTAATGAAACATGCCAAACTTAAACAGCAGTCTTAACAAAGGAAAATATTTCAGTGGCCATATAACCATAGCACCAAAACAAGCCTTTCAACTCATCATGATGCCAACCTAATCTAGTCCTACTTACTGTATTAGGCCCATGGACGATAAGATGTAAGGACAAAATTAGGCCATTAAGCCCATCAGGTCTGCTCCACCATTCAATCATAGCCGAAGTTTTTCAAACCTCATTCTTCCACTTCTGTTCCACACCATATTCCTCTAAATATTTCATGTTGTTGTTTGTTTTCTTTTGCACGTTGATTGTTTGTCAGTCTTTATCTATGTATAGTTTTTCCAGAAAATTCTACTGTTTTTTTTTATCGTGGATATCAGCAAGAAAGTGAATCTCAAGGTTGCATGTGGTAACATACAGTATACTTATTTTGATATAATTTTACTTTGATTTGACTTTGATCAGTTTACCTGTCTAAATCCCTTTTAAACATTGTCATTGTGTGTGCCTCTGCCCCTTTCTCTGGCAGTTTGTTCCATATACCCACCACCCTCTGTGGAAAAAGTTGCCCCTACCACTCATATCCTTTATATTACCCCTCCAAGCACTTTAAACCTATACTCCCCAGCTTTAGACTCACGTTCTAGGAGAAAGAGTCGGAACAGAACTTATTTTCTGCATCCTTTCCAGATTACTGACATTCTTCCTGTAGCTGGGCAATCCCAACTACATAGTGGCTGTACAGGGAATGAGAGCAATAGGAGATCATACAGCTATGTTCTCAATCCTCTTCATTGTACCAGATCCTCACAACTGAAAAATATTGCTGGCTGTTAATTGGAAGGAGACAGGGCTTAGATCTTTTATATTCCTCCAATAACTAAAATGCCTGCTGCAATGACTTTTGCCACCCTGTATTCTGAATTTCTATCATGGCTCTAAGCACCCAGCAAGAGGCAACATGCTCTCCCCAAGTTCACTCTGTAAAGCCCCAAAAGAATTTTGTGTGTTTCGTCTCTTTCTTTCAAACTCAAATGAGGAATGAACCAACCTATTTCATCTCTCTCTACCTCCTTCCAAGTGCAGCTTGACTTCATTCTGAGAATACCAGACTAGAAATTAGACTTCACTTGGTTTTGTTTTGTTGTGCTTAACATAGGCTGTGCATCACTCAAACACCTGATTGGATCTCCAACAGGAGATTTAATTAGCCCAAAATACCTTGTAAACAATGCCATCTTCAGAAGTTTTCGGATGACTCTGCCATAGTTGGATGCATCAGCAAGGGAGATGAGGTTGCGTACAGGGCTATGGTAGGAAACTTTGTCACATGGTGTGAGCTGAATTATCTGCAGCTTAATGTGAAAAAGACTAAGAAGCTGGTGGTAGACCTGAGGAGAGCTAAGGTACCGGTGACCCCTGTTTCCATCCAGGGGTCAGTGTGGACATGGTGGAGGATTACAAATACCTGGGGATACGAATTGACAATAAACTGGACTGGTCTAAGAACACTGAGGCTGTCTACAAGAAGGATCAGAGCCGTCTCTATTTCCTGAGGAGACTGAGGTCCTTTAACATCTGCCGGACAATGCTGAGGATGTTCTACGAGTCTGTGGTGGCCAGTGCTATCATGTTTGCTGTTGTGTGCTGGGGCAGCAGGCTGAGGGTGGCAGACACCAACAGAATCAACAAACTCATTCGTAAGGCCAGTGATGTTGTGGGGATGGAACTGGACTGTCTCACGGTGGTGTCTGAAAAGAGGATGCTGTCTAAGTTGCAGACCATCTTGGACAATGTCTCCCATCCACTACATAATGTACTGGGTGGGCACAGGAGTACATTCAGCCAGAGACTCACTCCTCTGAGATGCAGCACAGAGCGTCATAGGAAGTCATTCCTGCCTGTGGCCATCAAACTTTACAACTCCTCCCTTGGAAGGTCAGACATTCTGAGCCGATAGGCTGGTCCTGGACTTATTTCATAATTTACTGGCATAATTTACATATTACTATTTAACTATTTATGGTTCTATTACTATTATTTATAGTGCAACTGTAACGAAAACCAATTTCCCCCGGGATCAATAAAGTATGACTATGACTGTGTTAAAGTGCTTACAGATTTATATTTTTATGTATGACACTGTACTACTGCTGAAAGTCAACAATTTTCATGGCATATGTCAGTTATAATAAACCTGATGTTGGTTTGTTCTGGATGGAAAGTTCCCAACTAAAGTACCTTTGTAGTGCTGATCATAGGGAAGGGTGTACACACTTTAAAAAGATCTTCTCCCCCCCCCCCCATTGTAATTACACTGATCTCAGAATGGTGATCTATATTTTACCTCTCATTCTATTCTTAGTATGGTGAACTCCCAAAACTTCTCATTAATGTTTAACAAAAATCATTGTTATACCCAAAAGTGTTCTGCAAGAAAGGGAGGAACTACAGAGCATTTGATGTGTGATATCATTCTGTGTGTGACTGATGCCAAAAATGTCAAACCCACATATGTGATTTGGCCCCAGAGGTCTCAGCTCAAGATCACAATGAGGAAAAATCACAAGCATAGTCAAACATGACTCAAACAGACCTTCACAGTGGAGCAACAAGTAGACCTGATACCTCACAGCACCAGGGTTCAGTCATGATACTAAGTGCTGTTTGTGTTCTCCCTCCGACCATGTGGGTTTCCTCGCATATCCCCAAGACATGCTGATTGGTAGGTAAATTGTCCCTAAATGTGTAGGTGGATGAAGTTCACAGAATACAAGGGAAATAAAACATGAGATTAATATAAAATGAATCTATGTAAATGTCTGGTTAATGTTCAAACTTGGTAGATTGAAGAACCCGTTCCTGTGCAATGCCCCTCTTTCTTCCAATTTAAACTTCCAGATTAAGATGGCACTGCTGACGTTCAACGACTATGTATCAGCAGCACAAAACAAAGAAAACTACTAAATAACTTATTAATAACACTTTATTAACAACCAACAATGGAGAGGCAAGCAGTGGTGGTGGTGGTACAGGTGAGAAATCGTTGAGGAAAGCAGAGGCAGAGGTGCGGGGAACGCATGGTAGAAATAAGCAAAAGAGGAGGAGGGGGGAAAGCAGAGTCAAGGCATCCCCAAGTGCAAGGAAAGCCTCAATATCTGTTTAATTGCTGGGCCGAACTGGAAAGATTGGGTACGAGCCAAATCACGGAATTTAGGCCCCAAAGTGGCCTGAGAGCAAGGAACAACCCAATGTTTGGATGATTTAAGTGTCGGGCCAGATTGAACAGGTCAGGGTGTCAGGACTGTAGGCGAGGCAAGGGTCTGTCCTTCTCACTGCTCCACAGCATTTGCTCAGCTCCCTGCAGAACTAATGGTCCGGCCTGCTCCCGCTGCAGTTGATGTCTTTTTGTAAAACTTCATTCCTGAAGCTATTTGCTTACTTTTATTGTTTGCATTTTTTTTCCCCTCTCTGCACACTGGGTGATTCACAGTCTTTTTTTAAAATGTGTTCTTTTGAGGTTTCTTTGTTTTGTGGCTGCCTGTAAGGAGGCGAATCAAGCTTGCATAGATACTTTGATAATACATATACTTTGAACTTTACTGACTCAAACTGTTTTGAGTATGCTGGAAACCTCTGCAAGTCAAACCATAGCTGCAGAAAGAGGAACAGTTAATGTTTTAAATGAAAGGTGCATTATCAAATAAAATACCTTTCACCTGACACACCAACTCTTTCCACAGATGCTTCCTAACAAGTTGAGTACTTTCAACATTTTCTGCATTTATTTCAGATTCAGGGTTTCCGATTATTTTTAATGCCTGGTTTTTATATTAATTTTTATAAGGATGTACTTGAAAAATATGTGCTAATGGATCCCATTTCTTAGCTACAGAACTTTAATCCTGAGCAGCAGAGGCAACAAGAATCAAATTTTCAGTCCTGACGAAGGGTCTCGGCCTGAAACGTCGACTGCACTTCTTCCTAGAGATGCTGCCTGGCCTGCTGCGTTCACCAGCAACTTTGATGTGTGTTGCTCAAATTTTCAGCTGCTATTTCACTGTTACTTTTCAATTGTGAGCTTTTCTGCCTAACATTTCAACACTTCAGTGCACATGTCAGGAAAGATACAATTACCAAGCTCAGCTTATGATTGAGTTGGTACAGATTTCACCTAACAAAAAAAAAATACTAATGATGCGTCAAAACCGCTTATATAACCACCATAATCATCTCAAAAAAGTGGCATTCTATTGATTTCTTCAACAGCCCAAAGCCAACAAGAAAGAGTAGTATCCAGGACTGTATCAGCCAAAGTGATGAAATAACCTACATTACCTCTTTCTCATTTATCCATGACAGCATATTTCCTGACCCACTGAATGCCTTTGGTGAAGATAATGTCCTGTCTTCTCAATGAGGACATCCTTCATTGTGCTCCACTGCATTTCTGCTGTGTGATAGGAAAATATACTGCTTGGATGAGTGCAGTCTGAACACCAATCATGAAGTTTAATGGCATCCATGACAAAGCAGACAGCTTAATTGGAATCCCATCCACCAGTTTAAACATTCACTCTCCCTACCAGTCAATGGAAAAGGTTTGTTTTCAATTAAGTCTTTGTTCCATTTCTGAAGAATTCACTTTGTGTTATACCAAGCCTCCCACAATAGTGACCAAAATCAATTTACCTATAATAATGTAATCTCTTGACTACAGCATCTAACACTATAATCATTTTGGCTACAACCACAAACCTCTTACCAAAAGCAGTTTCTCGCAAAGCGATCACCTGTTACATTAAACTGTTCTGTTAGATAAATGGAAGTTGCTTCCCAGAATAAATTCAAATAACCTTTTCCCACCTGCTGTATCACATACATTGTGAACTACAAGGTTCATCTCATTCCACATCTTCCGCCTGAAATGTTAACTCTGCTTCTCTCTTCGTAGCTGCTACCTGACCCACTGAGTGTCTTAAGCATTTTCCTATTGGTGTAATACAAAGATATATTTATATAAACAGGGATCAAAGGGGTAATGTGTGTGCACATGCACAAGGTCCTAAATGAATATGTTTTATTGTATTTGCCAAGAAGAACATGGAAGTTAGAGTGTTCAGGGATATGTTGATAGTCTGCAGCAGATCAGTATTAAAATGTAAGATGCCTTGGAAGATACTAAGGTGGATAAATCCCCTGAAGTTGATGAAATCTAATGAGAATACTACGTGAAACAAGGGAGGACACAGCCAGAGCCGAGAGAGATAACTACAACTGTGTTAGCCTCAGGTGATGTACCAGAAGACTGGTAGATAGCTAATGCCATTTCATTAAAAGCAAATAAACAGCAGGGATAAGCCAAGTAAATACAGTTGCTGAGGCTCATGTCAGTGGTAAGAAATGTATTGCAGAAAATACTAAGGGACAGGATTTCTGTATGTTTGGAAAGGAGAATACAGCTGGGGCTGAGGGGGCGGGTGTCTCAGTCTCACTAATTGGAACGTTTTTTTCTCTGGTGTGAGGATAACAGAGGAGATTGATGAAAGCAGGATGGTAAATATTATCCATGTGGATTTTAGTAAAGTATTTGACAAGGTCCTGCGTGATACACTGTTCCAGAAGGTTCAGGCAAGAGTGATCAAAGGCAAGCTGACTAATTGGATCCAAAATTGACTTGGTGATAGGAGACAGGAAGCAGTAGTGGAGAAATATTTATCTGATTAGAATTGTGAGTAATAGTGTAGCAAGGGGATCAGCGCTGAGACCTTTACTGTTTGTGATATATATTAATGACCTGTGTAAAAATGTAGGAGGTATGATTAATAAGTCTGTATGGCTCCAATATCAGTACTGTTACTGATAACTAGGTAGGTTGTCTAATAATATAGATTAGATGAAAAGTTTGTGGATGGATCATAGGCATATAAAAATTAGTCTCGACAGAAGCAAGCTAATAAATCTTGAGATGTCAAATCGGAGTAGGACATATACAATAATTGGTCGAGACCTAAGAAATGTTGAACTCAGAAACGTAGGGGTAAAACTCCATCATTCCCCAAAAGTGGCTACACAGTTTGATAAGAAGCTAAAGGCATCATAGTGCACACTTGTCTTTATCGGTCAGGGCACTGAATATTAAAACTTGGATATTACGTTACACGAAGTATTATGAGCATCACTGCTCAACAGACTGTCAGAAGAATGTGATTGTGTTAGAGAGAGCGCAGAGGGAATTTATGGGGATGTTGCCTAGATTGGAGGTTTTGAGTTATGAGCAGATATTGGATAGGTCAGTCTTATTTACCCTGGAGCAGAAACAACTGAGAGACAACCTATTAGAATACATAAGGTGATCAGAAGCATAGGTAGGGTGTAGGGTTGAAATATTTGTTTCCACAATAGAAGTATCAAAAATATGACAACATGGGTATCAGAGATGAAGAAGTTTTAAAGTGGATAAGGGGTGGGGATGGCCAGGGAAGATGGATTATTAAAAATATAGTGGTCAATGCCCAACATGCACCGTCAGAGATACTGATGAAATCCAATGCAATTATAATGCTTAAGCAGCTTTAAGGCAGACAATTAAATGACAGATATAATGAATTTCCTATATCCTCATGAGCATATGCCAGAGCACATAGCTTTGTATTATGTCTGTGCTTTACCAGAATTCACAACTGCATAAATCATAAGATTTCCAATTAACGCAGATTTTTAAAACAATATCAAATGACAATATCGCTTGCTATTTTTTAAATATTTTAATGAAATTGGTTGCACAAATTATTTCTGGAATCACATCTTGTTAGGGTCCTACACATTTAGCCATCTTCATGTGCAGATTCTGCAAGTAGAAATATATCATTAGAATAAGAAATGCTCCTGCTGTTTCTTAAGTAGAACCAAGGGACAGACGAAAATAGTATTTACCCAAGTGCTGACTGAATTTGTCAATCATTTGCAGTTACATTGTTTTATAGAAAGAAAAGATGATTTTGCAATGAAGTCATCAATTGCTCAAATATTAAAAAAATGAAATTGAATTTTAAAAAAGTATTCATAAACCAAGACTGACAAAACACCAAACACCAAAAGACAAATAAAAATAATACTGAGGGTACAAGTTAAAGAATCCTTGAAAGTGAGTGTGTAGGATTGAGTGAAGTTATCCACGCTGATTCAGAAGCCTGATGGTTGTAGTGTAATAACTGTTCCCAAACCTAGTGGTGTGGAAACCAAGTTATTTGTATCTTCTGTCTGCTGGTGGTAGTGAAAAGAGGGATTGTCCTGGATGATGGATCCTGCTTTATTGTGGCAGTGAACCATAGAACCATAGAAACTACAGCACAGAAACAGGCCTTTTGGCCCTTCTTGGCTGTGCCGAACCATTTTCTGCCTAGTCCCACTGACCTGCACACGGACCATATCCCTCCATACACCTCCCATCCATGTATCTGTCCAATTTATTCTTAAATGTTAAAAAAGAACCTGCATTTACCACCTCGTCTGGCAGCTCATTCCATACTCCCACCACTCTCTGTGTGAAGAAGCCCCCACTAATGTTCCCTTTAAACTTTCCCCCCCTCATCCTTAACCCATGTCCTCTGTTTTCTTTTTCTCCCCTTGCCTCAGTGGAAAAAGCCTGCTTGCATTCACTCTATCTATATCCATCATAATTTTATATACCTTTATCAAATCTCCCCTCATTCTTCTACGCTCCAGGGAATAAAGTCCTAACCTACTCAAACTTTCTCTGTAACTGAGTTTCTCAAGTCCTGGCAACATCCTTGTACACCTTCTCCGCACTCTTTCAACCTTATTTATATTCTTCCTGTAATTTGGTGACCAAAACTGAACACAATACTCCAGATTCGGCCTCACCAATGCCTTATACAACCTCATCATAACATTCCAGCTCTTATACTCAATACTTTGATTACTAAAGGCCAATGTACCAAAAGCTCTCTTTACGACCCTATCCACCTGTGACGCCACTTTTAGGGAATTTTGTATCTGTATTCCCAGATCCCTCTGTTCCACTGCACTCCTCAGTGCCTTACCATTAACCCTGTATGTTCCACTTTGGTTTGTCCTTCCAACGTGCAATACCTCACACTTGTCTGCATTAAACTCCATCTGCCATTTTTCAGCCCATTTTTCCAGCTGGTCCAAGTCCCTCTGCAGGCTCTGAAAACCTTCTTCACTGTCTACTACACCTCCAATCTTTGTATCATCATGAAAATATTTGTTTCCGCAAATGCTGTCCAACATTGGGAGTTCATCCAGCATTTTGTCATTACTGTAATACAACAATGTAGTAGTATATAGTAAACAGCTACTGCATGTAACAATTTAAAGTATTGGATAGGCTGAGCCACTTTCTAACATTTCTAGATGTTGCCTGTAAAGTTTGAAGAAGCACTGCCTGGCAAGTTGTTTTTTTTTTTTAAAAAGTGTGCTCTTATTGCAATCATGCCATGACAATAGTGCGCTCAGTATGAATCTTTCAGGTGAGCTGAAACTTTTTCAGCACAGCTTTCCCCCGCTGGCATTGATTGTTTAAGATCCACAATTTTGTTCTTTTTCAGAGTGCTGATCTTCTCATTTCGAGAATGATAGACAGCAGGACTTTTCCACTATTCATTAAAGCACGCTCGCATGGAACCATTCCATTTTGAAGAACATAAACCAAACCTACCCAAGGAGCTGCACTGATGAGCGACAGGGCAAAGGCAGTTGACAATGTTTACAGGTTGGAGGCGAGACCTACAATAAATTGAAAATCTCCGTTTGGTTCTGTGAAATAGATCAATGACAATTCATCATCAGGTCTGCATTTACAGTTCCTACTTAACTGCTGCATAGAACCAGGCCGCTAGTGAAGCAAATTGAAAAGTTCAGCAAGGCAATCTCATTGATTGATCTGGAGTCACATATAGGATATAGATCAGATCAGGTAAAAGCAGCAGAATGCTTTCCTTCAAGAATGATGGGGACAATCGTGGGACAAAGGGTCCGCCCTGTGCTGTACTGTTATATGTTCTAACCATACAGTGTCATGATCCTTACCAAAATTATGCATTCCATTTCCAGTTATATTAATTCCCTAGCTGTCATGGTGAGATTGGAAACCACACCTTGAAACAAAGTGGTCCAGGCATTTGAATTCCAAATCAGTAATAATTCATGAAAACGTTCCACATCAAATTGCCTCTGGAGTGTGAGGTGTAAAATCATCCATTTTATAGCCTACACTGCTATCAGCTGGCAACAGCTAGGTGCTAATAGCTGTGGAGAGTCTGCCAACACAGCAGTGAGTTGCACTCAAAAGGAGAGTAAATTGGACATGAAATTTAGGAACACCAGGAAAAAAAAACATCTAAGGGCATCAATTTTAGAAGTAACACAAACGTAGTTAAATGATAATAGTGTCCATACTTAATGTGCTGTTAAGCTAATCACATTGGTCTTAGCTTGCTTTTGATATACAGAACATGATGTAGTCAAAATAATTTATCACAATGTGAAGATATGATTAGCTTTTTGTTTAGGATTGAAAAGTCAAAGAAATATTCATTTAAATTGCAGCCTGTTATTTTCTTTTGCTAAACAGCATCTTCGACATCATTTCTCTCTTGATCAACAATACTGACTACCTTCATCCTTCTAACTTTCTGAAATGATTCCCTGCCGGAACTTTGTCATTTGGTGGACAATTTAATCATTGCCACACTTATGCCCATGGTTGTAGAACATGATTTATACAACACCAACTCCTCCACTTTTAATAAATTGCTTTAGTTTGTATAATCTCATCTCCTGAAAAATTAATGGGTTCAAACATCTCACCTCTGTAAATTCAACATCAATGAAAGCCAAGTCCCGCTAGTTTGAGATCAACTTTTCTAAATATTAAAAGAAATTTAAACTGCATTTATCCATTTCATTGGACATGTTGACTTATCAAGAAAGGCAGCAAAATTCTATTATTTATTGATATTTCATCCAATAAAGGCGATTTTGATTCTGTCAGCTAAATTTTAACCTGAGCATGCAAATAGGAAAATTGCAATTCTTCTTCAGTAAATATGTGAATGTGGCTTCAACAATACAATCAGGAACCAACTGTCATTTAATTTAGAACCATATACGGTTTGTAATTGTTATTAATTTAGTGTTAAGAGTCAAGCCATCAAGAAGCTAAAAATGGGCCAAGCAGCATCTGTAGGAAGAGGTGCAGTCGACGTTTCAGGCCGAGAAACGTCGACTGCGCCATGTCCTGACGAAGGGTCTCGGCCTGAAACGTCGACTGCACCTCTTCCTACAGATGCTGCTTGGCCTGCTGTGTTCACCAGCAACTTTGATGTGTGTTGCTTGAATTTCCAGCATCTGCAGAATTCCTGTTGTTAGCTAAAAATGGGATTTTTTTTGTGAAACTTTTCTGAAATTTGGAGGAACAAAAGGTGTGGAGCAGCCTAATATCCAAACATGAAGAGCATAGATAAGGTGACTGATCAGTCTTTATTTGAGAGTACGGGAGTCTAAAACTAAAGTGTATGAATTTAATACAGGCAAGTGTGAAATGCTGCTCTTTGGGAAGTCAAACCAGGGTAAGACTGGCAGGGCTTTGAGGTGTGCAGTACAACAAAGGGACTTTGGAAGATATATACATGGTTGCTTGAAAGTGGCACCATAGATAGATAGGATCATCAAGAGTGTTTCTAAGCACATTGGGCTTTACAACTCAGGGCATTGAGCACAGAAGTTTGACGTTATGTTAAAGTTGTGCAAGACGTCGGTGAGACAGATTCTGTCAGCATGGGCTATTTGGGTCAAATCATATATTTCTGTGCTTTGGTACTCCACAACTCTAATTAAAGTGAGAGGTGAGAGACATACAATAGAATTCACCCTGCAATTTGAGGGGGAGAAGCTGAAGTCGGATGTATCAGTATTATAGTGGAATAAAAGGAAATTACAGAGGCATGGGAGAGGATCTGGCTAAAGTTGATTAAAAGGGTTCTTTTGAAGACCCTGACCTGGAGTTACACGCTGACTACAGTTCTTTGCAGGAATGGGACCCGCTCTCAGGGTTTCATGACTGGCCGTTGTTTGGCAGGCCAAGGGCTCAGCACAAGATTCTGGCTCGGCTTTGGAAGCCTGGGATCTCGGGGCTCTGGAGACGGGCCGATCGAGGGTTAGTGTCACAGCAGGAGACCCGTGTGTCGTCGGGGAAGCCGGAATACCTGCAGCTGTGTGCCCAGAGAATCGTGATCTTTGGGCACAGAATTCAAAAAAAGCAACGTGGCAGACTTTTAACATCATAAACCAGCATGCTGTTTGTTATGTATCCCCGCTCGCTGTGAAAACTGAGACATCTTTTTGGTACGAGAGCCTGTGGTATGTCGAATACTGGGTGAAACGCCAAGTTTGTGGGGTAACCGCAAGTCCGTGTCTTTACTGTTGCTTTGCTTACACTTGAGGGCTCGGTGCCGATGCTTTTTGGTGCCAGCGGGGGGAGGCAGGATTGTTGCTTGCTGCCGCTTACACACGGGTGTGAGGGGGGTGGAGAGAGCGCTGGGAGGGACTTTGGGGCTCTAACATTTAACTGTCATTCATTCTTTGGGGCACTCCTCTGTTTTCGTGGATGGTTGCGAAGAAAAAGCATTTCAGGATGTATATTGTATCCATTTCTCTGACATTAAATTATACCTTCAAAATCTTTTGACATGTATAGGAAAGCTTTAAAAGAAAATGGGATAAACATAGGCAAATGGGACTACCTCAGGTAGGCATCTTAGTCTGCGTGAAAATGTTGAGCTGAAGGGCATGCTTCTATGCTGCATAGCGCTGTGACTCTATTAAGAATCACCAGGACTAGTCACTAAAGCACATTGGTTGCTTCTAGTGCTTTACCAGTGTTGATTCATTGCTGCTTAATCTTCAGCAACTGAGAGCAAAAAAAAAATCACAGAAAATTCCTGAGATGAGAAATGTTATCTTTAGCTGCCAATAAATGTGCTGAGAACATCAACCATCACTTGAACTGATTCTGCTGACTTCAGAGAAACCAGCAATTGGGAGTGAGCAACCTGCAGCAACCTGTTTAATGCCAATAACCGAAGATGAATTCCTTCACCCACTTTGAGCAAGAAAAATATAGCAGTAATGGCAAGAAATGTAATCTTTTCAATTTTGAGTAAGCATTTAAGTGGTGATGGGAATGTTTGAAGGTGAAAGTCCTGAACTTAATATCAAACCTGCTTTGTCCATTTCAATTCTGTGATCAGACACCGAACTCTTCATGCGGTTTTGTGGCAGTACAAACCTGTTGCAATGTTATAGCAGTTACATGGGGAAATCTGTCTACTGAACCAAGAACAAAGTCAGAATCAGAATTATTATCAGTGACTTAAATGGCACAAATTTTTCTGTTTTGCAACAGCAGCATTGGGCAAAGGCCTGAAAATTACAAAAAAATTAGAAAAAGCAAATCATGCAAAAAGGAAGAATAGTGTGGTTGTACTTACTTATTTAGTGACACAGCATAGAATAGGCCCTTCGAGCCATGCCACCCCAGCAACACCCAACAGATCAGATTAACCCTAACCTCATCACGGAACAATTTACAATGACGAATTAACCTACCCAGTACGACTTTGGACTGTGGAAGGAAACTGAAGGACTCAGAGAAAACCTACACATTCCACAGGGAGAACCTGCATAGACTCCTTATTGAACTCCGGAATGCCCCGAGCTGTAATAACGTCGAGCTAACCACTAGGCCACTGCGGCATTTCATGGATGAATCAGAAATCTGATGGTGCAGGAGAAGAAACTTCCTGAATCCATCAGTGAATTCTCAGGCTCTTGTACCTCCTCCCTGATGACAACAATGAGAATGGGGCATGTCCTGGGTGGTGAGGATGATCAGTAATTTATGCCACCTTCTTGAAGCACCAACTGTTGAAGACGTCCTCGATGGTGGGTAGTGTTTGCCCCTTCAGAGCTGGCTGCATCTCTTGCGTTTCAGTCTCTTAATAAATCATTGCAGTCTATTCATTTGGAGAAAAATGGCAATAAAAATAACTATTTTTGTTTGAGCAACACACACAAAATGCTGGTGGAACGCAGCATTTCTTTTACTAACTCTTCTTTCAGTTACTCCTGATGAAGGGTCTCGGCCCGAAACGTCACTTGTACCTCTTCCTATAGATGCTGCCTGGCCTGCTGTGTTCCACAGGCAATTTGTGTGTGTTGCTTCAATTTCCAGCATTGCAGATTTCCTCATGTTTGTATTTTTGTCTGAGTTTCATTTAATGTTCTGCGTAAAAAGACTTATATGCACTTTTAGGTGTTAATTTATTAATTGTCAACTATTGTTTGATGTGTAATTTTTATCTCATTCAAGGCACTTTGACCACTGGCAAAGCCTCAGGTAAACACGAGGAATTCTGCAGATGCTGGAATTTCAAGCAACACACATCAAAGTTGCTGATGAACGCAGCAGGCCTGGCAGCATCTCTAGGAAAAGTGTCATGTGTGACACCAAGCAGAGCTACCGGATGGATGATGCTAATGAGAGAGATAACGGAAGACAATGGATAAACATTCAAAATGCTAATGAGAGAGAAGAGAGAGATTAACGAGAAAGAAACATGATTCAGATATTGACAGACCAGTTGCTTTGAACCTGAACTGTTTGAAGTTTGATGGACAGGTGATACCCCAGCAGGGGGATTAAAAGAGCAGGTTTGCAAAGGCACATTGCACGCCACAAGACCCTGGAAAGAGCGGTGTGCCCCCACAAGTTGGTGAGTGTTTGGAGGACCGGTTCGTGGGAATTGGTCAGAGGCTCACAGGGTGTAAAGGTACGATCGGTGGGAACCTGGGGTGTGTGTCCGCCCTTGCCTGGGTGCCGGGTTCACCGCGGAAGAACGATCGTATCCGGAACGGAGAGGTCACAGCGGGATCAAAAGACATCAAAAGGTCTACTCGACACCAAATGCATCTCTCACTCTCTCTCTCCCCCTCCAACAGTACAACAACAGAGATTACTTCGAACTTCACTGAACTGAACTGAACTCTGCTTCACTTAAGACTGATCATTTTACACCTAGACTGCGATAGAGCTTGGTTGATTCCTATTACCCTAGTTCTGTGTATATGTGTGTATTATCATTGCTAACCTGTTACATTTATATCCTTGTGATTAGTGTACTGTATTACATATTTCTTTAATAAAACTTTATTAGTTCCTAGTAATCACAGATTCCAATGAGCGTTCCATTTCTGCTGGTTTGGCAACGCAGTTACAGGGTACGTAACAAGAGGTACAGTCGACGCTTCGGGCCGAGACCCTTCGTCAGGACTAACTGAAGGAAGAGCTAGTAAGAGATTTGAAAGTGGGAGGGGGAGGGAGAGATCCAAGATGATAGGAGAAGCCAGGAGGGGGAGGGATGGAGCCAAGAGCTGGACAGATGATTTGCAAAGGGGATATGAGAGGATCATGGGACAGGAGGCCAGGGGGGAGGGAGAAAAGGGGGGAGGGAGAAAAGGGGGGAGGGAGAAAAGGGGGGAGGGAGAAAAGGGGGGAGGGAGAAAAGGGGGGAGGGAGAAAAGGGGGGAGGGAGAAAAGGGGGGAGGGAGAAAAGGGGGGAGGGAGAGAGAGAGAGAGAGTATATAACAGATGGGGTAAGCCTCAGGTAAAACTCAGCTAATTCTGGCGTCAGTGGGTGTGGCTGCTTATGGTCTATCTATATGATGAGATGACATCACACAAAGTCCTTGTATCCTGTCAGCAATCAGTAAGTCCACAAAATTGGTATGGACATTGGAAATGAAGATGAGCAGATCACAACAAATACTGGCACACCGAATCAGATCTTGCAACCACCCCTCTTCCATCACATATAGTCTTGTCACTGATAAGAAAGGAGTTTAATTGTTGGCACACCATTTTTTTTAAGCAAATGTTTCCTAACTGCTGTTAGCAGGCACTAAACACACCACAGGTTGATCTGCTTAAGCAATTCCTGCTCACAGGCTGTAATCACCAGTCAAAACCTGATAAACATCAGACCAGCTCTCCAAGAAACAATTCGTTTAGATAAACATAATTGTAAACCACAGATAAGGAATGTCAACTCACAAATCTTTCAGTAAAGTCTATTTAATCTTATATCCAGATATTGTGTCAACAGTTACTTCCAGGTCAATAAGAACAGATTCTCCAAAACAAATCTTGTTTATTGATTGTTTTAGCTTATCAAGTTGATCATTGGTAAAAATAATGCCTATCAAGGTAAAACAAGAGCAATATAGATCAGAAGTATGGGAATTTCATTGTCACATTCAGATTTATCATATATACAGTACATCAAAACTGTGATATGCTGTTACATGCGCTCAAAGGATGTGAAAATGGCACCTTGGAATTTAAGTCTACAGTAAAAAATCCATTCTGTCCTTGAGACGAACAAACCAAGCAGAAGTGGAAGACAGGTAAAGCTGATCAAAGGTTATTGCAGTACCACTCTCAATATCTTATCTCCTATTTGACATGTTCATAATGAACACATCACACTTAGTCATTCATTTCACCACACTTTAAGTCCAAATTGTTAACTCTTTCACTAACAAGTGATCACTTGTCAAAACTGAGAAGCACTGAAATCAAAAGACCCACTGTAAATAGATAACTTATTTTTGGAACCAAGCCATGCTAAGATTTGAAGAGCACAATAATTTGTTGAATGTTTCAAACTGGGGGAGTTCGGAACAAGTTGTCCCAACTTCTTTTTTGTAATCCATACACTCCTCAGAATGTATAATTTATTTTCTGAACAGTACAATAGAGGAATACCATAGAGACACAAGAAAATGCAAATGTTCAATTTGGAGTGCAACACTATCTGTTGGAGGAACTCATCGAGTCAGGAGGCAAGCCGAGAGAAAAACTAGAACAATAAAAGGATAAATTAGATATGAACTTAAAAAGTCTGAGAGATGAATGTGGTAAAACCAGCAAATGAGTGTCCACTGGGTTGCAGTCATAGGAATGGACATGGAGGGAATTAATGAGGGAGATTGGAAGGTATAAGCCAGTGAAGTTGGTAAGTGAGAACATGCAGGCAAACAGAAGAGGTTATACACTGCCATACCTATTGGAATGACATCTACTGAGGTCAGACCAAGGACGACCCAGAATCTTGATGATACCCCAGTCTCTGACACCAATTACCGCAATCCACAAGCCCTTCACCCACAGAGAGAAGCAGAGCATATTATCTGAGCAGCCCTAACTTAAAGTTGTCTATAGGAATGCAAGCTCAAAACAATGATTACAATTCATCACATGTACTCCAAAGATGTATGCACGTTGCTTAAAGCTAAATATCTCAGATATTTCAGTGACAATCGGACCCAAGGGGTACAAGATGGTAGCTGAGCAACTAGCAGGAGTGCGAGAAATGAGGAGGGATATCTCAAATTTAACGGAGAGCTGAGGCAGCAACTTGGGGTTGGGAGGAGAGAGCACCTGGGGAATAAAAGTAATGTCTGTGGATCAGAAAGCTAATGAGTCTACCATAGATTACGAAGAGCACAAGTACTGGGAATACGAGTGCTCGGGATGGATGATCCAAGGAGTGATAGAACAATTTTCCTGAAATGTTGAAGGAAGGGCTGAGAGCCCACCAGCTTTAGATTTGGTGAACAGTTGTGCGATACCTTTTATTGTTCTAATTCCTCTCTCTGCTTGCCTCCTGACCTGATGAGTTCCCCCAACAGATAGTGTTGCACTCCAGATTGAGCTACACTGCAATAGTATCATTGGGAAAATAGACTGGAGGAGAGGGAAGAGAGATTGTAAGCTGACTGTAGTGGTTGCAGCTGCTTTGTGTGCCAGACAAGCAAGGCACCAAGCAAGGAATTGCCAGATTAGTAAAAGAAAAAGATAAAAGAAAGGAGTGAAGCAGAAGAGAGTAAAGGCCAATTAGCCTGACTTTAGCACTTGTTAAGATGTTCATATATTCATCATAATGGAAAGTCCATTATTAAGAATGAAGCTTCTGTGTACATGGAAGCACATGATAGGGTGGGCTGAAGTCAGTATGACTTCTTCCAGGGGAAATCGTACCTGACAAATTTGTTGGAACTCTTTGAGGAAATAACAGGCAGTTAAGACAAAGGAGAGTCAGTGGATGTTATTTACTTGGATTTTTAGAAGGCGTTTGACAAGGTACAACACATGAGGCTGCTATACCTGCTAATGGTCCATGGTATTACAGGAAAGGTATCAGCATGGACTGTCTGAAGGCAAAGAGTAGGATAAAAAGTATCTTCACTGGTCGGCTAGTGTTGTTCGCAGAGGTTGGTGTTGGGTCCGTGACATTTTATGTCATATGTTAATGATTTAGATGGCAAAACTGACGGCTTTGTGGCCAAGCTTGTGGATGATACAAAGACTGGTGGAGGTGCAGGGAGTCTGCTGAAGGTCTTAAAACAGATGAGGAGAATGGGCAAAGAAGTGGTAGATGGATACGGTGTAGAAAAATGTATGGTAGAAGGAATTAGGGCATAAACTTTTTTTTTAAAATGGGAAGTAAACTCAGAAATTGGAAGTGCAAAGGGACTTGGGTGTCCTAGTGCAGGATTCACCAAAGGTCCACTTACAGGTTGAGTCAGTAGAAAGGAAGGCAAAGTCAATTTTAGCATTCATTTTGGGAGGACTAGAATATAAAAGCTCAGGCTTTGTACAGCATTGGTCAGATTGCACCTAAAGTATTGTAAGCAGTTTAGAGGAACCATAATCGAAGAAAGGATGTACTGGCATCGAAGTGGTTCCGGAGAAGGTTTTTGAGAATTATCCTGGGAATTAAAGGGCTGATATATTGATGTATGAGGAGCATTTTATGGCTCTGAACCTACTCACTGGAGTTACGAATGCTGGGGAGGAGGGGAAATTATTTAAAAGATAGGCCTATATAGTTTGGACGTGGCAAGGATGTTTCAAATACTGGAAAATACTGGGAGAGTCCACAACCAAAGGGCAGGGTCTTACAATAGAAGGACATTCCTTTAGAACAGAGATGAGGAGAAATTTCTTTAGCCAGAGGGTACTGTATTTGTGCTGTCATTGCCACAGATAGCTGTGGAGGCCAAGTCATTTGGAATATAAAAAGAGGTGGTTCAGAGGTTCCTAATTAATAATCATGTCAGTTACAGGGTGAAGGCAAGAGAATAGGGCTGAAAAGGAACTACAACAGCCATGATTGAACAGCACAGCAGACTCAATAGGCTAAATCGTCTAATTCTGCTCCTTGGTCATATGGTCTAATGGTAAAGGAGCTGGTATGTTACAGCCTTGGTTGGAGGCAATGTTGAAAAAAAATGAATGAGGATACAAGAGTCACCCACTAAAAACAGCCAGAAACCACAGCAGCACCCACTATCTGATTTGACAGCTGACCAGATCATAGAACCAGTCAAGTCAGTATCAGAGTCAGGCAAAGGACTTGTGGTAGCCCACTTGCCAGTTATGATCACCTATGGATGTAAATGATCAGTTTCTAATGTCACCCAGCGAAGTTACTAGGTGCAGGATTGATAGTTGATTTACCCTTGCCCATGACTGGAGAAGTGATTTACATTGCCACTGCAGCGAGGGCAGAGAGAAGTGAGCCTCCGGTACTTGAGATAGAGGGGACTGCAACTTCCAGAAAGGAAATAAGAGGACAGATCACAGGGCAAAGAAAGCAGAAGAATAGAAAAGAATGAGAGTGCATAGAAAGGAAGAACTAAAGCCAATCTAGTGAAATTAGATGGAGACATGAAGGACCATTGCAAAACGTTGAAGGATCGAGCAAAGCAGCAGCAACATATTGCTGATCAGAGCAGAGAGAGACAGAGGAAGCGACAGCCATCCTTCCACAGCTGGGTGACCAAGTCACAGTAGGGTGGCTGCCTGAGATGGCTGGGTTCACTTGCCCAGATAGGAGCCCAAGTGGCACTAATGAGAAATGACACCCATGTCTGCGTGCAGACCAAGTGAGGCAGCCAGTGGGACAGGGGCTCAGGGAAAATGGTATCACTCACCTTCTCACTCACACAGACTGACCAAGGGACCAAGTCCACATATTAATGATATCACTATGAAGAATTTAAATGATTAACACCAGTCTGTTGCTTCACATCTAATCACTCTTGATGGAAGCAGACCTACGAATAAAAGAGAATGGAAACACAAATTCAGAAGATACAAAAATATGTCAGTAACCTATGATTAAAGCATTAAAGTATACTGGTATTATAACCTATTAATGTAAGCTGGCTCTGGGAGCTTAGTTATACAAATCAGAATAGAGGGGTACTGTGAAAACAGATAGAGAAGGGGTCAAAGTTAATTGCAAAAACAAGTTCCACAATTTTGAAGGATGGGCAGACTGTTGAGAGGGAGACAAACAGATCTACAAGTGATTCATTCCCAGCCTGAGCACAAAATGAACTTGGCCCATTCAGCACAGATCCAGCCAGCAAAGTGACATAGAGGGGTGCCCTTGGAGTGAGATCCTTACAGCCATTCAAATAGAGATCACACCAAACCCTCCTATAGACTGGTCAAAGGGAATGAGAGATGGTTTAATTAGTCCAACAAATTTCTGTATAGAATAGAATGTGAATTGTTGCCTGTGAAAATGGAACAAAGTTATTCAGCTAGTGCCCATGCCAACAAAGTAACTGCTGACAGCGATATCCGATAATTTAAGTTATTGGAGTTTGAATGAGCAAAGATAAATAAATTGCAATGAGTCAGCAAGGAAGGAGACAGCAAGGTGTCATCAATTACATCAGTGCATTTTAAAGACTGGATGAAATTAACGAGGGGGACAAATGTCTCCAAGAAAAGGGTGTGGTTGAATGTCTGGAAAGTTTTATAGCTGTCTTTGCTAGTGTCTTGCAGATAAACAGTTAAAGATGATAGATAATGTAGATGTAGGTGCACATAGGGACATGATAGGCTAGTTATTGGCTAGGAAACCTCAGTGAAGGTCATTTTCACTGCCCTACTCAAATAGATTGTCAAGGCTTGGACTTCCTGGGATAAATTTCTGTCCAGCAGCCAAGAGGAGAATACATGTTAGGAATTCTGCAGTTTATGAAATTGTATGAATAAAGTGGATATTAATGGAGAATCAGTCTTCGGTTCACAAATGTAAATTGCAAGCAGTAATCATTTTGAAGTTAAAAGACAGCTTTGTAAACAAGCAGTACTGTGTACAGAGCACAGGCTGCAGGCCCACAGCAGGTGGGTGGCTGCTCAAGAGACATGGTTTGTAAAGTGAAATGACTATTCTCATTACTACTATCAGGGAGGAGGTACAAGAGTCTGTAGCTCCATACTCTATAATTTAGGAACAGCTTCTTCCTCTCCACTGTCATATTTCTGAATGGTCCATAAACATTAACTCATTATTCTTTGCTTTTTTTAAAAAACAGTATTTATTTAGTAATTTATAGTAATTTTACTTCTTTGTATTGTATTGTTGCAAAAATTATATTGTACTGTGTACAAGATAATGAGAGGCACTGACCGTGTGGATAGTCAGAGGCTTTTCCCCAGGGCCGAAATGGCTAGCACGAGAGGGCATAGTTTTAAGGTGCTTGGAAGTAGGTACAGAGGAGTTGTCTGGGGTAAGTTTTTTTTAAAAAATGCAGAGAGTGGTGAGTGCATGGAATGGGCTGCCGGCGGCAGTGGAGGCAGAAATGATAGGGTCTTTTAAGAGACTCCTGGATTAGAAAAATAGAGGGCTACGGGTAAAGCCTAGGTAGTTCTAAGGTAGCGACATGTTCGGCACAGCTTTGTGGGCCAAAGGGCCTGTATTGTGCTTTATGTTTTCTATGTTAAAAAAAACAAATTTCATGTCATGCAAGACAGTGAAAATAAGCTGATTTTGATTCACATGTCTCATTGTTAGAATCAAAATCAGCTTATTTTCTTATACATGTCTACCAAATGCAAGACAATGAGGTATGTTAATTGGTCTTCATCAAACCAAGCAATTATGGCCAAGTTATTTTGCACCTTTGTATCCGAGTTCAAGGAAGCTTGCAGACCAGACTGATCTGGTCACCCGGCCAATAAAACGTGGCCACAGATATAATTGATCTGATCAATACTTGTGCACTCAGACAGTCAGCCTACAAAACATTAACTTTGAGTATCTAGGATCTCGGTCTTCAGAAGCTTTAAACCATTTTTGTGAAATGCTTTGTCCCAGCAAAGATGTTTGAACAAACTGATGTCTCCCATTTGTAGATATTTAATAAATGGAATCACGGACAGGCTCAAAATATTGAAGTATTGAAATATTAAAGTAAATGATGCCATTGTAGCTACTGAAATTGTCTCAAGTGTCCTGTTGCTACCATTAATCTTAAGGATAAAAAATGTAATGTCCTTCAAGCTTGATGTTGACTCCTCCAAGAGTGTTTCCAGGAGAATGTATACTTGTCATTATGAATGAAGAGTTTTATATCATCAGCTTTAAGTTTCTTTCTGGTGATTAAGATCACTGGAACAACATTTGGAGAAGTGTTGGGTTGAAATTCTGCATCAGGACTGAGGGTAGAGGGGGAAGATGGCCAGCATGTGGGTGGGGGGGTGGGGGGGGGGGAGACCAAAGTCAGAGATAATTAGTAGATGCTGTGGGGGAGGGGGAAGTGTTTGGGTGGAAATTAAGGATTACAGGTAGATTGAGCCTGGTATGGGAGAAGCGTAGAGTTGGGAGACAGAGGCAGGTAGGTGGACAGAAGATTGAGTCACACCGAAAAAAGGATGACCTAGCCCTCATTTGTCTGCCTCTATCATTCATCCACTTGCCTCTGTCTCCTAGCAACACACACCGACACACAAAATGCTGCAGGATCTCAGCAGGCCAGGCAGCATCTATGGAAAAGAGTGAACAGTCGACATTCCGGGATGAGACCTCTGTCTCCTGTCTTCCAACTCCCCCTTAACCTGGCTCAGCCTACCAAATATCCTTCACCAAACTAACCAGTCCACCAATCATCTCTCACCACTCCCATCACACTTCTCTTTATACTGGCCATCATCCCTTCTCCACTCTTAATCCTGATGCAGGATTTGACCCGAGACATGAGCAATTCCTTTCCTTCCCATCCCACAGATGCTGCTTGACTTGATGAGTTTCTCTATTGGATTATTTTCCAGTTATTACAAATGGTGTTTGTTTGCCTCCAAAAAGATATCTGGTAGCAAAGGATGTACATGACTGTTATTGATTCCCACAGACTGTTGATGACTAACTTCAGCATTCTCAGAATGGAGGGCAATTACTTTGCTGTACAAAATGGAGGAGGATGCAAAATGGGAAAAGGCCTCTTTACAACTCATGTTCTCAGGATTATTTTTACTCAGCAGTTTGTTTTCTTTTATAGATTGGTTACTTTTTAGTTTTTACATATAGCTTGTTGCAAAATTCTAATTTTTTTTCCTGTAAAGCATGCAAGATACCCCACCAGCCTCCGGTCCAACACATAATTCTCCGAAACTTCCGCCACCTCCAACGGGATCCCACCGCCAAACACATCTTTCCCTTCCCCCACTCTCTGCTTTCCGCAGGGATCGCTCCCTACGTGACTTCCTTGTCCACTCGCTCCCCCCATCCCTTCCCACCGATCTCCCTCCCAGCACTTATCCTTGTAAGTGGAACAAGTGCTGCACATGCCCTTACACTTCCTCCCTCACCACCATTCAGGACCCCAGACAGTCCTTCCAGGTGAAGCGACACTTCACCTGTGAGTCGGCTGGTGTGATACACTGCGTCCGGTGCTCCCAGTGCGGCCTTCTATTTATTGGCGAGACCCGATGCAGACTGGGAGACTATTTCACTGTACACCTACGCTCTGTCCGCCAGAGAAAGCAGAATCTCCCAGTGGCCACAAATTTTAATTCCACGTCCCGTTCCCATTCTGATATGTCCATCCATGGCCTCCTCTACTGTCAAGATGAAGCCACACTCAGGTTGGAGGAACAACACCTTATATTCTGTCTGGGTAGCCTCCAACCTGATGGCATGAACATTGACTTCTCTAACTTCCATTAATGCCCCTCTTCCCCTTCTTACCCCATCCCTCATTTATTATTTTTTTTTTCCCCTTTCTTTCTCCCCCTTTTTTTCTCCCTCTGTCCTTCTCACTACATCTTCCTCTGGTGATCCCCTCCCCCTTTCTTTCTCCCCAGGCCTCCCATCCCATGATCCCCTCCCTTCTCCAGCCTTGTACAACTTTCCAGCTCTAAGCCCCATCCCTCCCCCTCCTGTCTTCTCCTACTAATTCGGATCTCCCCCTCCCCCTCCCACTTTCAAATATCTTACTATCTCTTCTTTCAGTTAGTCCTGACAAAAGGTCTCAGCCTGAAACATCGACTGTACCTCTTTCTATAGATGCTGCCTAGCCTGCTGCGTTCCACTAGAATTCTGCGTGTGTTGCTTGAATTTCCAGCATCTACAGATTTCCTCCTGTTTGCGTAAGAAAATAAATCTCTTGGCAGAACTGTATATGGGTAACATAACAGTTTGATAATAAGGTTATTTTGAACTTGTACACCCTGGTAGGGAACTCATCCAAAAGATTAATTTTTGTTCAAGAAGATACAACATGAGGTGTGGTTAAAGTATTTGAAATTGTTTGTCTCAAAGGAGGATGTACAATAGCAACCCACCACCTCAATAACTAATTTTAAAACTAAACTTTTTCTCCAGTTATAAAAGCATATGTTATACTGATTATAAATGAAAATCACAATAGCATTGAAAATCTATCCTTCCCTCCTAGGGTATTTTTAAAGTACTTCTAAGCAACTTTTTAAAAAAAAATTGTAATAATTGTGCTTGTCTTCAGTCTCAAAAATAAACAAGCACAATTATTACTTTTTTTTAATGTTGCTTTTTCCGCTCCACAGAGGACTGTGGGTGCATGAAGTGTGTTGCAGGGAGTGGTGGCAGAGGCATATACATTCGGGACAAGTAAGGGACTCTTAGGTAGGCTCATAGAAGTAAGAGAAATGAAGAACTATGCTGGAGGAAAGAGGTTGATTGATCTTGGAGTAGGTTAAATGCTCAAAAATCACAGGCTGAAAGGACAATACTGTGCTGTATTGTTCTATGTGCTCAGTACTATATTAAAAATTCCCAATGTCAATTAATCCCCATGGGGGAGTAGCTTTCATTGCAAGCAGGATTGCATTGAGTGGTGAGTTTCAAGGAATTGCAGAACTGTGCCAAATGCAAATCACTTCAAACTTTATCATCTTCTGTAGTAATATTAAATGAAAGATGAGCACAACATCTTCAAAAGGCAGGATCTCATGAAGATAGCATCCATCGCTACTTAGGACTCACCCTATTCTTTATACAGTCAATGGGGAACCTAATGACCAAACAGCTTCTCCCCCATGCCATCAGTTTTCTGAATGGTCCATGAAACCCACAAATACAAACTCACTAATCTTTTTCTTTGCACTGTTATTTTATAAGGTGGGCAAGAGATGTAATAGCCTTCATGATGTGCTTGTTGACTACTGCATCCAAGGAGAACTTGTCACTGATGATAGACCCATGTTTCTGCACTGCTGAACAGCAGCCAGTTCGCAGTTATCAATGGTAATGACTGGTGGTGTCTCCAAATCTTGTTCCAATAAGTTTGTCTTTTTCAGGCTGATCGTCAGACTAAATTCCTTGCAGGCCTGGGAGAAGCGATCCATCAAGCTTTCTAAGTGCTGCAGAATATCAGCTGTAACTGCTGCATTATCAGTAAACAGCCTTGTACAGTTTGGTTTTACCTCTTAGGTGGGCAAGGTTAAAGTCTGCCATTTGATATAGTGTGTTCCCCCTCTGCTTCATCCTCCACGGTGAACTTGCTTCAGGCAAGAGAACCACTAGCCACCTGCATCTGTGCCTCAAAGATGTCTGCAACCAGATGTCCAACTTATGAAGGTGCTGGACATCAATACTGAGTCCTGAGAGGAACTTGCAACCAACTGCACTGGATGGAGTACCCTAAAACAACACCTTAGGTCAGGTGAAGAAAAATTCCTGAAAGTGGCAGAAGACAAGCTGACCCATAGAAAGAAATGCTGCAGCTCCAGAGCTGAGACCACTTACAGATACAACCTTTGCAACAGAGACTGCCACATGTCAGCCACAGACAAAACTAACCAACAACGTAGTCAGCTAGGAGGCAACATCCATGGCTGACCTTGACCAATGGAGGGCCATTTATTTGTAACTTAGACCAATCTTGTACCTTTGCACTGTACTACTGCCACAAAACAACAAATTTCACCACACAGGAGTCAATGATAATAAAACAGATTCGAACTCTCAAGACACAAGTCTGTGCTGCCCCATCATTTCAGGTGCACTCAAACATGCAAGTGCATGTACACAGACACACATTTCTTTTGCAGAAGAATAACCACGCCAGGATTCAGCAACTTTAGATAGCAACTTTCACCACCTGGACAATAGTAACACCTACATTTATTGACTACAGCTCAGTGCTCAACACAAACATTTTCAGTTCTCAACAACCACCTCTGGAATCTGGGCTTCTGTACCTCCCTCTGAAATTGGATCCTTAATTTCCTCACCAGGAGAACAGAGTCTGTGCGAATCAGTAATACCATCTGACAATTAACTCCAGTACATCTCAAGGGTGCATGATTAGCCCACTATTCTACGCCCACAAGGATGGGATCCAAGGCATACTAATGAATATGAACCATCCCACAACATAGCTGCAATTTTTTCATTGCCTCTCCCCTTTTGATTTCAACCACTGATAAGGATAAAAGTTTCATCTCCCTCAAAACTAAGCAATCCAGTCCTTCGCTCAATTGATTGCCTATTCTCCTAAAACTTAAATATGCATCACTGGAACTTCCAAAATTAAATGCAGTGTTATTGGAAGAATAGGTGTGCAATTGTTCAGCAAGTTTCTTTGTTCTTAGCATCCCTCAAAGCTTCTGTATATTCACTGTAAGCACAGTGTTGGAGAGGATGAACAGTCACACCTTCTCTGAATCAATAAAAGAACTGCAGGTTGTTCCCTAGTGGAAGAGAGATCTCAAATGATCTTCTACCCTTTACTGCTGTCACTGTATTCCTTAAATCCTTTGGTATGCAAGTTTCCGTCTTGAATAGTTCTATAGGAGGAACAATAAAAGTTCAAGGAGTTAGAAAATACCAAAAAAAAAAAAAATCGCAACATTGAGTAAAGAAATTTCTTTTTACTCCTGTAATAACAGCCTAACACTTATTTTCTGGCTCCGTTCCTGCATCTTATCTCTCCAGGCAGTGAAAGCACATTTAGTGCTCTGATCACAGTTGAGATACTTCTGCATTCTGTGGGTTTTAATGTGACATCCCCTTCTACTAAATTCTACTGAGCCTCTCCACACAAAATGAGATCCCAACCCAAGTATCAGTCTCCTGAAATTTGAGGTTAGAAAACCAACTTCTGTACAGAACTTCAGTGATAGTCTCACCAATACTCAGTGTAACTGAATTAAACCTCCTTACTCCAATATTCCCATTCTTTGTAACAAAGGCTAACATGCCACTGGTGAATTTGAAGACACAAGAGACTGCAGAATAACACACAAAACAATGGAGGCACTCAAAACTCATCCGCAATCTGGTTGGAAGGGTCTCAACCGAAACATCAACTGTCCGTTTCCCTCCTTGGATGCTGCTTGACACAATGAATTCCCTGAGCATTTTATGTGGTGCATTTTCAAAGCAGTCTGTGTTCTAATATTAATCATGAAAAATTCAAATGCTTAATGGTCACTTTGTGCAAGCAATTCTTCACAAATGCTTGAGAAAAACCAGTTTAACTTGAAGCATTACCAAACTGCCCTGTCTTTTCCAATTCTATGATAGTTAACTGTGTGTAAATTGAAGCATATTTCAAAATAAGTGAATTGGCTGCAGAGCACTTTAGCACAGAAGTGCAATTTTTTCTTTAAGTTTGTATGAACACTCTTGCATTATTCAATATAAAGCTCCATCATTAAACATTTTCATAGGAGACAATTATAGATAATTGCTATACCTCCAAAGCTCAACCTTCTGTATCCACATGAACGCGCACCCCCCCCCCCCACAAACCCAGCATAGATCTTCTATAAATCAAAATAAACAAGCCATAGCAATAGGTTGGCGGCTAGATAATGGCAAATTCAAATTGGTACATCAACAAATAAAACCAGAAGATATCCTCAAACTACATTGAAAACTTATTTTAAAAAAAGACCAAAAGAGATCAGATTTGACGAATGGTGTCAGGGACCTTTCTTATTGCATCAGTGCACATTATCATTACAACTATTTCAGTTGGAACATGTCTTATCATTTTCATAATACAACTCAATGAATCGTGAACCAGTAATTCCAATCGAAGTTTACCATTTCTCTTCACAATTAAGTATTTAGCAGTTACAACTCATTAGGAGTTACATATAATTGATTCATGATTACCAAACCTAGAAGGTACAAAGAATCCTCAAACCTGCAATGCTGAAGTGGTAGGGTGCAGGAATTAGTCATTGTTTTAGCACTCAACTCGCAGATGTGACTCAGACACAACTTGGAGAAGTTAATGACTTTCTGACTGGTTGCATCACCACCTAGTACAAAGGCTTCAATGTACAAGACCACTCAAGGCTGCAGACGGTCATAGACTCAGCCAGCTGCATCATGGGCATAGCACCCCCCCACCATCAAGGACATTTCAAGAGCTGGTGCTTCAAGAAGGTGACATCCATCACAAAGGACACTCAACATCAAGGGCATGCACTCTAATTATTATCATCAGGGAGGAGGTACAGGAGCCTGAATACCCACAATGATTCAGAAACAGCTTCTTCCCCTCCGTCATTAGATTCTCCTCCAACTTTATAGTAATTTTGTGTCTTTGCACACTACTACTGCCACAAAACAATGAAATTCACATCATACAACTTGATGATTTCAAACCTGCTTTGGGGTTCCATTGTCAGTAGTGGAGAGAGACAATCTACATTGGGTGCGTTAGCACCAGTCAAGGGACATTGAAACATTTCAACCCCCTTTTGCAACTTTGAAAGCCTTCCAAATTTCTACGATGAAGTGGCTGCTGTTCTAAAATAACATTTTCATTCCTGCTGCTAAAATAATCCAGGTTAGAGAATAACAAGTCAATGTAGAGAAAGTTGGTACTGTGTCCTGGGCCTACTCCACTATTCAGCCAGGTGGTAATCAATTTGATCTGTGGCTGTGTGAATTAGGATCAATGTTCCTTTAAGATCAGGGAACAATACAAGTAAAACATCCACTTCCCATCAACTAGTGATGAAAGTAATTCTCCTAGAATGGTCCTTTCTACATAAACTCTGGGAATTGCCATGGAACACACACAAAATGCTGGAGGAACTCAGCAGGCCGGGAAGCATCTATGGAAAAGAGCAAACAGTTGACACTTCGGGCCAAGACACTTCATCAGGACTGGAGAAGATGAGAAATCAGAATAAGAAGGTGGGGGGAGGGGAAGAAGAAGTACAAGGTAGTAGGTGATAGGTTACACCAGGTGGGGGGTGAGAAGGGAGTGTGAAGTACAGATCTGGGAATGGGGAGTAGTTGTGGGTGAGGAGGTGTCGAGGCAGGTGTAGAACTTAATCGACTTGTAAGGATTAAGTGCCAGGAGGGAGATCAGTGGGGCAGGGACAAATGGATAAGGGAGTTGTATAGGGAGTGATTCTGTTTGTTTGGTGATGAACTTCATTAAAAAATATATTACAAAAAAAAAGTGAGGGGGCAGGGGGAGGGAAAGATCTGCTTGGTGGTGGGATCCCATTGGAGATGGCAAGAGTTACAGAGAACTACGTGTTAGCATGAAAGCTAGTGGGGTGGTGGGAACAGGGGGTGAGGGTAGATGTGTGCACAGTGGAAGCAATATGGTTGAAAGCAGTGTTGATGATGGAGGAAGGGAAGCCCTTTTTTTTTTAAAGAAAGAGGACATCCCTTTAGTTCTGGAATGAAAAGCCTCATTCTGAAAACAGATGCAGTGGTGATGGGAGGAACTGGGAGCAGAGGATGGTGTTTTTACAAGAAATAGGATGGGAAGAGGAATAGTCCAGGTAGCTGTGAGAGCCAGTGTGCTTATAATAGACATCAGTGGATGAGCTGCCTCCAGTGATAGAGACGGAGAGATCAAGAAATGGGAGGGAGATGGCAGAAATGGACCAGCTAAATTTGAGGGCAGGGTGGAAGTCGGAGGCAAAATTGATGAAGTCTATGAGTTCAGCATAGGTGTGTGAAGCAGTAAAAGTTAGGCAGTGACACCAATGTAGGTTTGAAACAAACTGTTCACGTAGCTGACAAAAAGGCAGGCACAGCTGGGACCCGTGCAAGTGCTATGGCCACAGACTTGGTTTGGAGGAAGTGGGAGGAGCCAAAAGTGAAATTATTGAGTGTGGAGACCAGTTCTGGCAGACGGAGGGGAGTGGTGGAGGGGAACTGCTTGGGCCTGATGTCCAGAGAGAAATGAGAGCTTTGAGATACGTATAGGGACTGGCCATCCATAGTGAAAATAAGATGATCGGGGCCAGGGAACTTGATCCATTCAGAGCCCCAAACAGTCCTTCCAGGTGAGAGGACACTTCACCTGCAAGTCTGCTGGGATCATCTACTGTATCCATATATTACTGAGACCCAACATCGATTGGAGACCACTTCACTGTGCACCCAGAACAAGCAGGATCTCCCGGGGGGCACCTATTTTAATTCCACTTCTCATTCCCATTCTGACATGCCAGTCCATGGCCTCCTCTATTGCCGTGAAGAGACCACACTCAGATGGAGGAACAACACCTTATATTCCATCTGGGTGGCCTTCAACCTAAAGGAATTGATATCTATTTCTCACCCTTCCAGTAATGCCCCTCCCTACTCCTTTCGCCATTTCCTTCTCTCTCCTCACCTCCTTATCTGCCCATCACCTCCCTCTGGTGCTCCTCCCCTTTTCCCTTTCTTCCATGCCCTCTCCTATCAGATACCCCCTTCCCCAGCCCTTTATCTCTTTCACCAATCAACTTCACAGTTCCTTACTTCAACCCCCCCACCATTTCACCTACCACCTTTTATTTCTTCCTCCCCTCCCCACACCTTCTTACCGCTACTTCTCATCATTTTTTCTTCCAGTCCTGATGAAGGGCCTCAGCCCGAAACTTCAACTGTTTCCTCTTTTCCATCGTTGCTGTCTGGCCTGCTGAGCTCCTCCAGCATTTTGTGTATGTTGCTTGGATTTCCAGCATCTGCAGACTTTCTCTAGTTTCGGAACTGCTGTGGTTTCACTTGTAAATAGACAAGTACCTGACTGCTTTACTTCACTGCTTCGCTGAATGATCTCCTGCTTTAAAACTTCTGAACACATCAAAACATCACTGCCCGCATCCTTGTGCAGCACACCAGCCATTTCCCATCATTCTTCACTTAAAATGACTCCCAGATGAGCAAGATGTACATGTTAAAATGGTTTATAAATCTCTCCACAAAATCATACACCATAATCTCCAAACTTAAATCCAAAATGTCATCATTCCTCCAAGCATAGCTTTCTGCATATTTCCAATTTAATCCCTATGCCAGGAAGTATTGAGATAGGTTCCAAACTCCGGAAAACACTAGAGCTTCCTTTCATCTCCTTCCAGGACATTCCTTAAACCACACATAAAGATTCCAGCCACCACCTTCAATAGCAACTCTCCTGTGAAACACCAGAAATTATCATTAATGCTGTGACATTTGTTTTACAGGAGCAGGACAGAATTAGAAATAATACTATAAGTTACAAAATTGAATAGTGCAAAAGATGAATAACATCGTAGCATTTGTGGGTTCATACACTGTTCATAGGTTTGATGGTGGAGGGGAAGAAGCTGTTCTTAAATCGTTGAGTGTGGGTGTGTACTCCTGCATCTCCTCCCCAGTGGTTGTAACATGAAGAGGGCATGTCTCGGCTGATGTGGGTCTTTTATAATGGATGCCACCTTCCTTTTGCAGCCCCTCTTTCAGATGTGTTGCCTGTGACGGAGCTGGCTGAGCTGACAACCGTTTGCAGCTTCTTGTGATTCTGTGCATGCAAGCTTCCGTACCAGATTGTAATGCAACTAGCCAGAATGTTTCCTGCTGTAGAAATTTGCTGTATGCATTAACCCATTTTTTACCAATGCAAACTTTGATAATGAAACTCACCTCTCCACAGATGCTGCCTGTCCTGTTCGACAGCAAATGTGATTGGGGTAAACTCGTGTGCTCAGGTTTCCTCACACATACCAAAAGACATATGGGTTAGGGTTAGTGAGTGTGGGCATGCTATGTTGCCACCAGATGAATGGCAACACTTGCAGTCTGCCCCTACCACAGCCTCAAATGTGTTTGCCATTGACGCATTTCACTTCTGGTCTGATGTACTTGTGCCAAATAAAACTGAACTTCTAATTCTTCCCTTTTAGATTTCTAGCATTTGCCATTTTTATTTTCATTTAAAAATGCTTTTTTTGAAACTTGGTGGTGACTTTAATTTTAAGAAAACAATTAAAAATGAATAGTTTTGTGGTTGTGTGAAGCTTTGTTTTTCCCCCTCTGGAAAACAGTGCAGCAAAGCAGAATAAAAAGCCTGCCAGCTCTTCACTCAGTTGGTGGTGGTGATGGTCATTTTCTGACAGTCTTTGCTATCTTAATTATTCATAGTCTTGCTGTTTAAAGTTTGTTGAAAGTAAGGGGAAGAAAATTCATTTCTATTTTTTTTTAAATCTCAAATAAAAATCACATCTCTCTGTGGTTGACTCAGTGATTATTATTGAATCATTTCAGTAAGATCAGTGGTCAGAGCCAATCTTCCACTAAATTAAGTTCTGCACTTTGACAGCTCTTTATCCCACAATAAATTCCACTGTTGGAACCGTTAAAATGTTCATTTGAGCAATGGTAACTGATATTTCTTTTCTCATCACACTGTTGCTATGTTCAATTGTTAATGAAAGCAACATTGTTCAAGAGGCTGACGTCATGATCAAAGTAGGAAGAATCAGAGTATAAGAGGGGTTTGGATTAAATGCAAACAGTGATTATAGATCCTCTAATAAGGGGATCACCTAGTTTAAAATGAGTCTTAGCATTCTTCAGGCAGCAACTGATAAAAGCCTCATACTCTAGAGGAGTATTTATTGCAGGTGAAAAAATTGAAGGATGATAGAAATGCAATTTGATTTATAAAGAAGGTCACAATAATGTGATCCCTCTTTGAAACACCGAGGAACCAATGAAGACCTTGTGTATGCACTTGGGACCTCAGTAATTGGAGATCGAAGCTCATCCTCAGCAAATTGTGCAATACCGAAGACAGATGCACATTGCCATGGTGACTTCAATGAAGCTGAACGACAATACAAACCTACCATTATATTGCACAATACTGCATATGCTCCACATGAGAGCTACCAAACAAAATTGGAGACGATGATGTTGAGAATGGCACCCAAAAATCCTTCTTGTGAAGATTAAGGTCTTTGAATGAGATGAAAGAGGCAGGAGATTTAGTATAGGATTTCCAGTATTTGTGATCTACTTAGACGATGCCTGGCTGTCAGAAGTATAGGGATTAAAGTCAGAGATGCATAGGAAGCCACAGGAGGAATTTCTACACACCAGTCACTGATGAATTATATTCATTAAAACAATGTTGTCATTCACCCATGCATTTTCTGAAGATATATCCTCAATCACCTGATTAATTCAAACAAAAGGGACTTTTATGAAGATTGTTTAATGCCATTTCCAGTACACAAGTATAAGAGAGAACAAAATAATTGTTAGCAACAAACACAATAAATGGCACAATATGTTACTCTGGATCCAATACAGCACAAAAAGAAACACAATATGACAAAAAAATACTAAAAGTCTCAATAAATTAAGAAAACAAAACACATAAGATAGCTTAAATACATTGATTGTACGCCCATAAAGTGATACTAGGCATTAGGTGCACAAGGTGACTGACAGGAAATGATGAAGTGGTGGGGGGTGTGGAGGGGTGCATTATTGGGTGGGGGTGTTGGTCAGCCTTACTGCTTGGGGAAAGTAAGTTTTTGTGCCTGGTGCTCCAGGTCCAGGTGAGGATACTATGTAGCCTCTTATTGGGGTAAACAGTCCATGATCTGGGTGGGATCCATGACAATGTTACTGGCCTTTTCTGGCACCTTTCTGTGTACATGTCTTCTATGGATAGGCAGGTATCAGTGATGCGGTGGGCAGTTTTGACTACTCACTTTCAGGCCTTCTTACCCACTGCAGTGCAGTTTCCATATCATGCAGTACATTAGGATGCTCCCTACCGGGTAATCTTTAGAATGTCCCGAGTATTGATGTGCATAGGCAAGCTCTCTTCAGCCTCCTCAAAAGCAGAGGCATTAGTGAGCTTTCCCGATTATGCAGAATACCTTACGAGAGGTTTACGAAATGTGCACTTCCGAAAGACTGAAACTGCTCGCAGTTTCCACGGCTGTGTAAAGAGAAGCATGAGTGTTGCGTATTCTCCTGATGACAATCATCTTCTTTGTCTTGTTGACATTGAGGAAGAGGTTATTTGCTTGGCACTAGGCCTCAATCTCTTCCATCTCCTCTCTGTAGGCCTTCTCACTGTTGTGATTACTTGGCCATTCGGTAATATGTGAGCAATGGGCTCGGCACACAGCCCCGGAGGGCACCTACATTAAGGATGATGGTGAGGGAGGAGTGGTTGTGCATTCTGATTATCTGAGATCTGTTGCTCAGGGAGTCCAACACCCAGTTACACAGTAGTATATTTAGATGAAAGGGATCTGTGGGAAAATATTGCTCTGGTTTTCCAGGTATGTCAGAACCAGGGGCATGACAGATGCTATGGCATCTGCCATGGAGCAGCTCTGTTAGTAAGTGTCCAGTGTGGCAGGAATGAGCTTTTGATATGTGCTATTACCAGCTGTTCAAGCACTTCATGATGATTTCTTTCACAGCTTCAACTCAACTATTGAATCACTGCAATGGAACCTATACCTGAAGCAGGTTAAGCAATTATCTCAGAGAGGGTATGAAGAAGTCAATAAAGAAAAAAAAGTAAATGAATGCTTCTGGAATAACAGTCCAGAAACATGGCCATGTTTAAGCTAGCCTGCTCAGCACCCTCCTCTCTTGTATACATTTATCAGCCAGAAGATCTTGACACAGGAGCAGAGTTAAGCTATTTGGCCCAGTTAGCCTGCTCTGCCATTGTAATGTGGCTCAGATGTCCACTACTAGAAATGCAAAATGCCAAGTGCAAAGTTAGTTTTATTGTCTTATGCACAAATACACTTTTTTGCACAGATGCAAAGAAAAACTTACCTGCAGCAGCACCGCAGGCACGTAACTTCAGATAAGCAGCAATCACAAGGAAAACACAAGTCAAACACAAATTCTACATGATTTTTTACCAAAAAAAACTGGAGAAAAGTAGTACTGCAAAGTGATTTAAATGGTCATAATGTTGCTAAATTGATGTGATGATTAGCGTCATGCTGGTTGACTCAAGAAACTAAGGGAACTGGCATCTGGGCAATAGCCACTGAGTGGCGTTAACTTTAGGGTGAGTGCAAGGAAATTCAAAACAAAGGTTGACAAATGCCTGTTAGAGAAGCATTTTAAATGACATCTTAATGGGACAGGTCAATGGAGTTGAAATGGAAATCAGCTACGATCTAAATAAATGGCGAAACTGGCTTGAGAGGCAGCAGGCTAAAGGCCTTGAACATTTCACAGCTACATTTTGTTTAGAAACAGTTTTTCCTCTCTCTCCCACTCTCCCTCCAACACCCAGCCGTAACAAGCAAACTTCTCTTGTGTACAGACAGATCAAGATTTCACATTGTATTTAAAATGTTTAGCTTGAATATTTGCTCAGATGTACTTGGACATTGTAAATTCTGTACTCCCAGGCAATCAAGAATGCTTATTCAGCTCATAAGAAACTATTCACTGTGGCATAACTCATTGTGCAGAGATCAGTCAATTAAATCACCCTGCTGTCAGTCAAGGCAATCCTCTATTCCAGAAGGACTAGGTAGACACGGTACTCTTCTAATGATGGAGTCTCTCCTCTGGAATTGTAAGATCAGTAAATACAGGTCAGAGCTCTGTTGCTAATGAGGAAAGTTGTCCATGAAGAATATTTCTACAATGGAATCCCTGCAAACCACCATGGTGTGACTATCTCAAAGCTGCCTTCAATTTCCTCCCTTTCTCTCCCGAAGGCAACAATTCAGACCCTTCACTGCATTCTGGATAATTTCACGTACGCAAAATTTATAGTTTTACTTAAAACTACACTGCCAGCCCACTTCCTCACTGTTCATTAGGAAACAGTTACCCTCAAGCTGTTTTTCCCAAATACAAAGTAAAATAAAAGTAATCATATTGCTCTGAGACTGCAGTTACGTGTGTTTGTAGATTTACAATGTTTCTTGAAAGCTTCTCTCCAACTGGAGTTCGAGATAGTAGCTTTTCAGTAAAATCAAACTACAACCCAAATCCTTAAAGGAATCATTATCCATGTAAAGTATGTGAGCAATAAGAATATCAAAATGAGTTAATTTGCATAAATAATCATCTTGATCTGCTGTACTGAGCCAGAAAACAGAACAGCTATCATAATTAATTCATTCACTGATTGTGGACATTGACGAATGGACCAACACTGATGGCACACCCCTAATTGACCCCGAACTGATTAACTGAATCAACCATTTCTAGAATGCATGAAGCAGCCACACTTGAAGCCTCAGCAAATATCGGACAGGTAAGGATCTCCTGGTCCAAAATGCACAGGTTCAGTTTTGTAACAGTCTAATAGTTCTGTGGTCATAAAACTGACAATAGCCTTTAATTATGGATTCACTTAATTAATTACATGAAGTTGAATACGCACCTCTAGGCCATTAGTCCAGATGTCTAAATGAGTGGGCCTTATGTTGGGAAGGAAGCAACCCAATTCCCAGACATTCTCCCTTCTCCCACCTCACACTGGGCAGAAGATACAAAAGCATGAAAGCACATACCACCAAGCTCTAAGACAGCTTCTACCTTGTTGTAATAAAACCGCTTGTATAATATGAACTCTATCTCAAAATGCTACTTATTAGGACATTGCATCTTATTGTCTGCCTGTACTGTGTTCTATAACTGTAATACTGTATTTTGCACTCTGCTATCATTTGTTCCTTGTACGACCACAAACTACCACAATGTGCTGAAATGAGCTGTATGGAAGGCACACAAAGCAATGGTTTTAACTATACTTCACTCAGAATATTTGACAATGTGATGTTTCTTCTGGCTGGGCACAAAAGGTGTCGAGCAAAACTATCAAGCAATAAGAGAAGTGTGGCAGAAAATATTCCTAGGACATTGGCCAATGTCATCAGTTCCACAAACAGCGTACACAAGCACTATGATCAAACCATCCATTCACAGAGATCAGCAGTAATCAGTTAGCCAGTCCCATCAGCCAGTAAGAAACAAGCTGATCCAAACACCTCCTCTAGAGTCAGAATCAAATTCATTATCAGAGTTAAACTATGTGAAATTCAATGTTTTGCAGCAGCAGTTCTGTGCAAATGCATATATCATATGAACAAGAGCATGTGTGCAGAGGTAGAATGAAAAATTTACTTGCATCAATATTGCAACCATATAGTATCAAACACACATTTACAAGACAATACAAACTATAAACAATTTTTTTTTACAAGAAATAGCGCAATTAGAACACAAAAAAACAAAATCCATTGTAGTACTATGTGGTCAAAGTGGTCGGAGTGTTGCTAGACTAAGGTATTGATTTATGTTTGTGCAAGAACATAATGATGGAAGGGAGTTAGCTGTCCCTGAATTTGATAGTGAGCTAAGCCTTCTGTATCGAATCTCCTGCCTCTTCAGAGTTCACAAGGTTTGACAAAGAATAGTTTGTTACCTACCTAACTTTGCCTGAGGAAGCATGGCAAAATAATCCCAAATGGCTATTTTTTTTTTAAATTACCCAATCAAATCTGAAGCATACAAATTACTGAAGTCCTCAAATTATTAAAAGAATCCCATGGATTTTGCAGCGAGTCAAAATCTGTATAGACTCAACCTGACCAATCCTACTACTGAATGTAATATTTTACCTTCAAGTAACTTACATGGCTGTGAACCAGCAATTTTACCATTCAGAAATTTAAAACCATGAAGTATAGTTATATTTTTACCTTAAATAATAGTCTCTCCAAAGTTTCAGGCATTTTCATGTTCCTTTCCTTGGTCAATCCATCACAGATGGCAGGTTTGCTAGTGATGTACAAAGCTCATTATTCTGAATCCACCCCCACCTACTCACTCATACTCGGCAAGATGTTGATTGTGCTGGCCTTCTGTGTTCATTAATCAACAGGGAAGCATAACCAAGAAGTCGGCATCAAGCACTAAGGGTAAGAAGTCTGAGCTATACCTCTGTCAAAGCTCTCACGGATGGTCACAGGTCTGTTTTAAAGACATCAAGTTCAGAAGCTATTAATGTTCAACTAAAATTTTAAGATAATAAATCATAAATGCTCCCTGAAATAACAACAGGGTAGCAGATCTTGCAAACTATCAAAACTGCAGCAGGATCATAAGTTATTCACAATTGTAATGACGGGGAATCCCAGCATGAGTTCTTCCTGTTGGTTACAGAATCATAGAGCCATACAGCAGGAAAGTAGGCCCTTTGACCTAAGTGTTAATGCTGAACAAGATGCCCACCTAAGGCTCCATTTACTTGTGCTTGGACACATCCCTTTAAACCTTTCCTATACATGTACCTGATCAAGTTTTTTTTTTATATAAATGTTGTTAGCTGCTTAGCTACCTCCTCTGACAATGCATTCTATATATGGACCATCCATCTTGAAGAAGTTGCCTCTCAACCACATTTTAAATCATTCTCCTCTCACCCGAAACCTGTGCCCTCCGGTCTTTGATTCTCTATTCTCTGGGTGGGGAGGTAAGAAAAAAAATAAACTTTACATTCACCCTATGCCTTTGGCAAATCGACTGTCCCTGATCCCATTCCCAAATCCCAGACTTGCAGTCTGTGTGGCAAAAGTCTGGTCTTCTGTTTGCAGAGGAAACTCTCAGTATCACAGAGAGAACGCACAAATTATACATGGACAGTACTGAACGCAGGTTTCGGTAGCTAAAAGATACAACAACTGTGCAAATAAGACGCAAACCTTATTGTAAGGCAAAGCAGATGAGTGGATGATGCAGTCTATTCCTGTTCTTCCAATGGTATTAAATCAATAAGCCAACACCCCTTTTGACCTGTTGTCAACAAGCATTCCGACGTCTTCCCAAACAATTTTTTAAAAATCATATCACTTTTCCTGTTTTCCACCCCAGAGATGCTCTTGTAACCTCCCCTCCTCTCTTTCAATAGACAATAGGTGCAGGAGTAGGCCATTCAGCCCTTTGAGCCAGCACCGCCATTCACTCTGATCATGGCTGATCATCCAAAATCAGTGCCCTTTTCCTGCCTTCTCCCCATATCCCTTGACTCTGCTATCTTTAAGAGCTCTATCTAACTCTTTCTTGAAAGAATCCAGAGAATTGGCCTCCACTGTCTTCTGAGGCAGAGTATTCCACAGAACCAGAACCTTCTGTGTGAAAAAGTTTTTCTTCAACTCCGTTCTAAATGGTCTACCCCTTATTCTTAAACTGTAGCCTCTGGTTCTGGACTCCCCCAACATCGGGAACATGTTTCCTGCCTCTAGCATGTCCAATCCCTTAATAATCTTATTTGTTTCAATCAGATCCCCTCTCATCCTTCTAAATTCCAGTGTACACAACCCCAGTCGCTCCAATCTTTCTCAACACCTCAGAATCCATTTACCTCTCAGGTTTTTCCAAATCAGATGACTGATCCTCCATCTGAAAAGTCAGCGTTGGCTCATTCTTTGCAGCTGCTGCCCAACCTGTTGTGCATTTCTAGAGTTTTCAGTTTTATCTCAGAATGTGGTATTATTTAAAAGTATGGCATCACAGACAACCCAATACTGTACACATCCAATTTTAATACACCTAGACTATTTACTGGCTGACCGAATGTACCTTCCAGAGTTTTAGTTTCATGCCAAAAATAAATGTCGACCACAGTGTAGCTGCTGCAAGAGATTTATATCAGCTGGTGACGGTTGTCCTGATAGAGATCTTATTACTAATTTGCAATCATACAGGAGTGTGATAACAACAACCCATCAAATACTAATAAAAAATATTCCAATCACGCAACAAATTGTCAAGTCTCTATTCAGCAACAAAAGCCCTGACATAGCATGCTTCCCATTCCAAAGGGTAATGTATAAAGTATTTAACAAGCAAAGTTCTGGGTAAAGAACAAAGAGCAGGTCTTTGAGGTAGTTGATCAATTCACACTTTTTTTTATTGTCTTCATGTTGGCTAGCGATTTCTACTTTCGCTACATATCTAAATGTAAATCACAACAAATTTATACAGAGATTATAAAGGTAGGGGGCACAGTGGTACAGCAGTGAGAGCAGGGTTTGGGTGTAACCCTGACACTTGATGCTCTGAAGTTCGTCACCCAGAAGGCTCTGTACAATCCACATGCGTCCACAAAGGCTTAAGCCAGATGCCCTGGTTTCCTCCCACATCCCAAAGGCAAGTTGATAGGTTAATTAGCTACAGTAAGTAACCATCTCGAGTAGTTGATAGACATGTAAGAGTTAGTGACACTGAGGTTAAAGAGACTTAATGGGCATGGAAGAGAAGGCAAGTCACAGGGATACAGAAATACTGACCAAAAGAAGCTGCAGGGGGTTGTACATTTAGTCAGCTCCATCTTAGGTACTAGCCTACAAAGTATCCAGGACATCTTCAAGGAGCGGTGTCTCAGAAAGGCAGTGTCCATTATTAAGGACCTCCATCATCCAGTGCATGCCCTTTTCTCACTGTTACCGTCAAGTTGGTTGGTACAGATTCCTGAGTGGACATTGAACCCTTGAACATGACCTCACTTTTATAATATATATTATTTCTCTTTTTTGTATAATTTTTAATCTATTCAATATACGTATACTGTAATTGATTTACTTTTTTATTATTTTTCATTTAGTTTTTTTCCTCTATATTTTATACTGTATTGAACTGCTGCTGCTAAGTTAACAAATTTCATGACACATGCCTGTGATAATAAACCTGATTCTGATGGACCCACTGGCCACCCACACTGATGACAAGTTTAACAGGACATTTAATCCCACTTTTCTAAACGTTGCCACACCGCTTCGACACAGTGCTGAACAGAAGATTGATTTTTGCACTAAGTACCAGCCAGATCTTTTAATCTTCGCTCGTTTTTATTTCCCAGTCGCCAAGTTGTGATCCATGTTTACCTACTGATTATATTGCGAATGGTGTTTAAATTCTGTCTATTAAAATGAAAAATCTCAAACTGAAAATATGTGGGCTGCCTTCCAAGAAAGTCAAATCTACCACCCGATTCTCTCAAACAAATTTTAATCTGCCTGCAGTTCCAATGAAACCTAGAGCTTCACTAACCCATCCCTCAGGATCATTTTTTTTTTAAATTGACTCTCCAATTTATCTTAAAATAAATCAAAGAGAGAGAGAATTTTTTTTATTAAAAGTCTAAAGGGGCAGAAGGGCATTCAGTCCATTATAAATCTACCACCTCTCTCTAAGAACTGCTCTACCTAGTTTTTCCCTAGAACATTGTAATTTCTTTGGAATGGTGTTATTGAATAAGTTTTGACAATGAATGAGAAGCAGAAGTGGACTACTTAATCCCTTGCACTTATTCCACTGTCACTGAATATTTTTAACTTCGGTGTTATTAACCCTATATTTCTGAAAACCCTTTACCCAAGAGGGCAGTGCTGGCTCAATCTAGGAGTACATTAAAAGGCAAAAAAAGATTTTTTGATGTAGAGAATTCCAAAGATACAAAACCTCCTGCGTGAAACAGAGTGTCACAGTGTCACACTCCTGAAGCACCGACCTTTTATTTTGTGAATTTGACCACATCCAGAACAATGTACAATAACCCAGGTGTAGCCTCACTGGAATTCTGTATCGTTGGATTAAGACATCTTTATCCATGCCCTCAAATTATTTTACGAAAAAAAAACATATTATCTGATTCTTGATTGTTGCATTAACTTTCATGACTCAGAATATCTACAGTAATTCCACCATTTAAATTCAGCTTTCCTATTTTCTCCCCACCTAAGAGGATAACTTCACATTTTTCCACATTATTTTCCAGCTCCCACATCCTCACCAATTCTCCGAGCCATTTTCTATCCACTTGAAGTGTCCACATTCTCTTCACAACTCATACCTATTTGGTCTTACATCATTAACAAAGATACACTCAATGGCCACTTTATTAAGTATGGAGTAGAATCCAGTGTAGTCTTCTGCTGCAGTAGCCCATCCACTTCAAGGATTGATGTGCTGTACACTCAGAGATACTATTCTGCACATACTGTAACACATGGTTATTTGCGTTACTGTCACTTTCCTGTCAGTTTAAACCCAACTGGAAACTCTTCTCTGACCTCTCTCATTAATAAGGCATTTTCTCCCATAAAAGTACTACTCACTGGATGCTGGATTCTCGCACCATTCCTTGGAGATTGCTGCTTATAAAAAAAAAATCCCAGCCTATCAGCAGTTTCTGAGATACTCAAACCACACCATCTAGTACTAATAATCATTCCACGATCAAAGTCACTTAGGTCACATTTCTTCCCCGTTCCAGTGGTTGGCCTGAACAACAACTGAATCTCTTGACCATGTCTGCGTGCTTTAAGGCATTGAGTAGCTGCCACACGATTAACTGAATAGGTATTGGGATTGACGAGCAGGTATAAAGTGGCCACTGAGCGTATCTTTGTTCTCTCATCCAAATTATTGACATCGATTCCGAACAGCTGGATCCACAGCTCCTGCTGCAGCTTACTATTCATAACGTTTTATAACTTTCCTGCCCTAAAATGACCAATTTATTCCTACCTAGTGTTTTCTGCCTTACGAGTATTTCTCAGCTCAGTGATGCATATTATATCCAATCCCACAAGCTCCAATTTTTCCAATTTTGCTTAATAAATTCATGGGTGACACCTTGTAGAGGCCTTCATAATATCCAAATACCTGACTAACTGGTTTTCCTTTTTTTAAAAATAAAAATCTGCTACTTGCAACCTCAAAAAAGCTAACATAACTTTTAAAGAAAGGCTCTAAAAATAAACCAGGACATTGTAGGCCTGTGAGCCTGAAATGGGTAAAGTTACTGGAAGGTATTTTAAAGGACCAGATATACCAGTATTTGGATACACTGCAACTGATTAGGGATAGTCAGCATGGCTTTGTGTGGGTAGATCGGATCTAACCAATCTTTGAATTTTTCCAAGGAAGTTATCAGGAAAGTTGCTGAACGTTGTCTACATGGACTTCAGCAAAGCACTTGACAAGGCTCCACATGGGATGTTGGTTAGGAAGGTTCTGTTGCTTGGCATTCAAGATGTGGTATTAAATTGGATTAGAAATTGGCTTTATGGGAGAAGCCAAAGAGTTGTAGTAGGTGGTTGCCTCTCTGACTGAAGGCCTATGACTAGTGGAGTAACGCTGGGATCGATGCCGGGTCCATTATTATTTGTCATCTACATCAGTGATCTAGATGTTAATCTGATAAACGGGATCATCAAATTTTCAGATGTTACTAAGATTGGGAGTGTAGTGGACAGCAAGGAAGACTATCAGAGTGATATCTGGATGAGCTTGAAAAAATGGGCTGAAAAATGGTAGGTGGAACTTAAATGCAGACAAGCGCAAGGTGTTGCAGTTCAATAGGATCAACAAGGATAGGTCTTACACAATGAAGAGTAGGGTACTGAGGAGTGCAGTAGAACAAAAGGATCTGGGAACGCAGGTCTATTCATTGACAGTGGCATCACAGATAGACAAAGTCGTTAAGTTTTTGGCATATTAGCCTTCATAAATCAAAATATTAAGTACAGGAGATGGATGTTATTTTGAAGTTGTACAAGATGTTGGTGAGGCCTAATTTAGAGTATCGTGTGCAGTTCTGGTCACTAACCTGCAGGAAAAACATGAATAAAGTTGATAGAGTTCAGAAAAAAATTTCCAAGGATGTTGCCAGGACTGGAGGACCTCAGTAATAAGGAAAGATTGAATAGATTAGGACTTTATTCCTTGGAACATAGAAGATTGAGTGGAGATTAGATAGAGATATACAAAATTATGAGGGGTATATAGAAGGTAAATGCAAGCAGGCTTGTCCCACTGAGGTTGGGTGGGATTACAACTGAAGGTCCTGGGTTAAGGATGAAAACTAAAATCTTTAAGGAGACATGAGGGGAAACTTCTTGACTCAACAGTGTTATGGGACTGTGAAACAAGCTTCCAGGACAAGTGGTGCATGCGAGCTCAATTTCAATGTTTAAGAGATGTCTGGATAGGTACATGGATGGGAGGGATATAGAGAGCTATGGTCCGGATGCAGGCCGATTGGACCAGGCAGTTTAGATGGTTCTGCATGGATTAGATGGGTCAAAGGGGCCGTTCCCATGCTGTACTTTTCTATGACTCCAGCACATTTTTGTGCCCAGTCCCATTATTACATTTTAAATCTTATTACTGCTCATTAATGATACATTCAAGCATTTTCCCCTAATTATATCAAACTAAATAATCTATGACCCTTTATTTTCTATTTCCATTCTAAAAGAGCATGACTACCTTCAAATGCATGGTATAGTATCCACGGAACACAATCCTGTGGTATCCTTGGAATATGATGATCAATGCATCCACAAATTCTATTACTACCTTTGCAAAACCATGACATCCATCACTGTTTGACCAGGGCATTCCAGGTACAGTAGTTACAATTTTGTCTTACCTTGGTGCTTTTTTTTAAAAAATGACGGACAAATCTGTAACAACCAGCAAACAACTCAACTGCCCTTTGGTTAATACAAGCTCCATGCTCAAGGATAACACCATTTGTTTATTATGCAAGACCAAAAGACAACAACACAAAAGTAACATCAATTGTGCATTAGATCTTGATTAATGTTGCTGCTCATTCACAATTTGTAAACAGAACAAGAGCACTATAATTACACAAAATAGCTAGTTATGTTTACCAGCTAGATGGAATTATTTTTGTTAAATACTACGTAGAAATGTTACTCTATATGATGGTCTGTAGACTTTCATACAAACCACATTCGTCATTCACCAACTCTCTACCTCTCTACCTTAGACACCCACCTCAAAATAAACTTATTAATTGAAATCTGGGGATTGCATCTAACCCCAAGATGAATTTTGAATTACAGGACAAGCCTATGTCTACCTCCTTTACACAGCAGCACTCCAGCCTCATCTACACTCTAGACTCAACCATTCCAATGCACTCTTATCTGCCCTGTCTGTTTCTCACCTGGTAAACAAAGTTACTGAAAACTACACAGTTATTTCTCAAAATAATTTCTATCAAAAAAAAGAGCATGCACTTCGCCTTGATTACCTATTATTCCCTGCTATCACGTGCTAGTATCTAAACTGGCTCCTAATTCAACTTTCTAGTGGTAGTCTTTTAATCATCCCCAAATTTAATTGCCACACCAAGCTGCCAAAACCCTAAGGTTTAGTTTCCAAGTCCAATCATAATGCTTAAAACCTATTTTAATTAAGCATTAGAGCAGAGGTTCCAAACTTTTTTTATACCTTGGACCCAAACCATTTGCCAAAGGGTCCTTTAATGCCAGGATGGAAATCCCTGCTTTAGAGCAACACCACCACGAAATGCTAGAGGAACTCAGCAGGTTAGGCAGCATCTGTGGAGTGGAATAAAGAGTCGATATTTCGGGCCAAGAACTTTCATCAGGACTGGAAAGGAAGGGGTAAGAAACTAGAATAAGAGGGTGGGGGGAAAACAGGAAGGGCAGGAAGGATGAAATGAGAAGAATGGATGTGATAGATGGAAAACGTAAAGGTAAATAGGAGAGGAGTGAAGCATGGGAGATCAGGAAGGAGGAGGGGCACCAGAGGGGCGGATAGGCAGGTGTGAAGAGAAGGAGTAAAAGGGGAGACAGAATGCAGAATGGAAAATGGAGAAGAATGGACTAAGGAGAGAAATTACAAAAAGTTGGCTTGACCATCAATTTCTCCATCAGGTTAGAGGCTACCCAAATGGAATACAAGGTCTTGCTCCTCCAAACTGAGAGTGACCACATCGTAGCTGTAAAGGAGACCATGGACTGAAATGTCGAAATAGGAATGGAGAGTGGAATTAAAATGATTGGCCACTGTGAAATCTTCCATTTATGGGCAGAACAAAGGTGCTCCTCGAAACAGTCACCATTAGGTCTCACAACTTTGTTTGGTATAACTGTTTTATACTACCTATTGCTACCTTATGATGCTGTTTGTTAAATTTTGTTTAGTAGCACCATGAAGCATCAATTTTACTGCATCAAGTGTGGTGTATGAATACAAATAATTCAGCATTTTTCCATGGATGACTTCTCTCATATTAAAGAGTAGCACAGTTTCCTCTTTTTACAGGAAAGCTGATAACACAAGGGACAAAGACATACATTTCATGCAGACAGAGATCAATGGGTAATTGAGAGGTGGTTACTACGGAGCAGATACACTAGACTGGACATAAGGACCAATTCCCTGCACTTTGCCTTCTACTGTGCTCCATAACTCTTGTCTTTGAGAGAAAATTAACAGGTAAGAGAAATAGAAGTCAAGAAAATAGAGACAACTCCATGATCATATCCCAGAACCTAATGAGATCAGTTGTCAGTGGAGATGGATAACAAACCCAGCCTAGTGAGGTGTCTGCTGAGATCGGATATATTACCCGATTAATGCTCTTCCAGATAACACAAGATTTGATGTTCATTGTAAAGACTGAATTTAATGAGAATAAATTTAAATGTGGCCCAAAGAACTTATATTACTGAAGATTAAATGATTCTTCTATGACTGCGTCTGTAGCAAAACTCAGCTGAATAGAACTTGGATCATTAGTCTATTTTGACATCTATGCACGACTAAAGAAGTTCTTGTTAACAAAACATGTCATTTTATGATCATGTATATATTTATAAACAACTACTCAGCTTCCTGAGTATTTTCCTCAAGCATGTTTAATACAGGTTTGGGAAAGGAAGAAAATAATACCACACAGAGCATTCAACAGGTCAGGCAACATCTCTGGAGGGAAATGGACATTTGATATTTTGGGTCCAGACCCTTCATCTGGACTAAAATGTTGTTGTATTGAAGTACTTAAAGTCAAGACAGCAACTTACATGTAAAATGACATTTGCTGTGTAATTATTTAGCAACATGTCAGATTATTAATTGCAAAAAAAGTGGAATATTGCATAGCTTTTGATTAAGTCTGTAAAGTAAACACACCATTCCTTAAGTGAAGAGTCAAACTCTTCCTTTGATCTATTTCATGCATAATCAGCTACATCGTAATAACATGCTACTTAAATGGAAAGTGTATGCCAAAGATAAGACAACTAACTGGTTTAAACTCAAAGAGCTGCAGATGTTGTTTTACCTGTTGAAATTTACCGACTGTTATAAAACAGCTGGTAATAATGCAACAGAAATTCGATGGAAGTGCTTACACAAGCTTTGGTGGAAAAACTCTTGTATCGTTTTTATTTACTGCTGGACCATATTGATTTTACTGACCCTTGTAACATTACATGGGCTGCTCCTTAATCAACTTCAAATTCATCTGTGATGATATGTTGCACACGCAGGCATGAAGGTTTTGTTTGATTTATTTTTGTACTCAGAAAGGTGGACAGACAGTTCAACCATTACACATGAAGTGATCTACAAGTCTCTCTAATAACAGATATTCAAACCAAGTGCCAATTCTGCTCCTTTATTCTGTGAGGTGCCAAGAATATTAGCTTAGTCATCAATCATGGCGAATTTTGATGTGAAGAGTTAATTGTCTTTCACAGTATTTATTTTATAAATTTTGTCTTGCACTGCACTGCTGCCACAAAACAACAAATTTCCCAACATGTGTCAATGATAATAAACCCGATTCCGAATGGCCTATCCAAATACCCCCCCCCCCCACTCATGGGTAAACACTAGGTACAGAGGAGTCATCAAAGACCACATCGACTGAATAACTACATTACACAGGACACAAAGTAGCTAGTGGAGGGAGATATTCCATTAAGGGGCAGCAAATAAATCTCTATCCTTTAACAGTTTAATTTTCCTCCACATACTTCTAAGAGGGTTTAAGCAGACATGTTTCCTAAAGCTACTGTGAAACTAAAGCAGGAATTCTCAACCTGGGGTCCATGGACTCCTCAGTAAATGGTAGGGCTCCAGGGCATAAAAAAGGCTGTGAACCCATGAACTAGAGGCTGGGCATACAAAAGCATACCCAGAATGATTAGCCTTTAATGCTCTTTCTTCCAGAGGAGGTGCCCAGCTCCAGTCTGTGATACCTCATGGAGCAGGCTGAACAAGTTAGTTGGAAAAGTCCTATATAGGCATACTGGAACACAGGCCTTTCAGCCCACCTCATTCATATCTCTGAGCTTACCAATTTGCATACTTTTGATCATAATCCCTCTAAACCCTTTCCATCCGAATGCCCGTCCGTCATTTAAAAGAGATTTAAACCCGCTTCTACCACTGATAGGTCGATCTACATGTCCACCACGATCTGTTTTGAAATAAAAACTTGTTCCTCGGGTCTCTTTTAAACCTCCCCCTTTTTGCCTTAATCAGCTGCCTTCTCCTTTTCGACCTCCTACCACAGGAAAGACTGCGACCATTCACTTCATCTGGGTCCCCAATGATTTATTCATATTTTAGGTCATCCGTGGTTCAGCCACCGAGTGGAGACTTATATTTACTATCCCTTATTACCGAACTCAAATCAAATGTTTTTGTTCTTGTGTGAACAGTTTTCAGCCTTCGCTGGGTTTAACCCTGGTAGAAGTGTTGGGAGAACATGGTTGGGTAACATTGAAAATTGATTTATCATTATCACATGTACCGAGGTACAGTGAAAAACTTGTTACGCATATGCTCCATACAGATCAATTACAGCCGTACTATGAGGTAGTACAAAGTAGCATATACAGTATTAAGTATGTATTCTAGGCAAACGTGATGCGCTTATTTTGCTTCCGCCTTTATGACTTGTTTCACATGTTGCCTCTAAATTCAAGAAACGCTGGAGACCATTAGTGTGTCTGACGCGAGCAGTAAAAGCGTTTACAGATTTATCTGTGATGGAACGAACTCCGTTATGGATGCAGCTTTGGAGTGTTACCCCTGGTTCCATAACGCCACAAATCCAGACATTAAACTGGTCCTTATTTAATGCACACGGGACCGTGACTCTAAAGTTAGTTCTATTAAGTGGAAAGCTGAAATTTTACCTGTGCAGGCATCCGTCCTCGGCTCCTTCGCAGCAATCGGTGGTGGCCAGTTCTTCGTTCACTTCCTCCAGCGACGGCTTGCTCTCCCTGGTGAACTCCAGGCTCGGGACCTCTTCCAGTGTCTCCATGTAGAAGACGGCACGCTGCTGAGTTTGGCTTTCCACCGTCCTGGCCCTGCACGGCGCCGGCAGCAGAATGCCATTGCTTTTCTTCCAGAAACTCGCCCGGTCCTGGCTGTGGTTTTTGAGCCGGCCCTGACTGTTGCCCCAGTTCTCATAGCCTTCCTGCGATTGCAGATAGCCGCCACCGCCGGCCGGGCTGGGTGACGGGTGGCTGAACAACTTCCAGCGGAGACGCAGCATGTGCTTCACATCGAAGTCCTTTCTCCCCGAGCCTGACATGCTTCCCGAAAAGGGGAGAGGGGAGTGATGGTTCCAAACTCTTGCAACTTTAAGGGAAGTCCCGCGAAAGGACAAGGGCGAGTGTCAACAGCGACGTATAGCTCAGGACAGTGCTGATAACTATCTTCTGGAGCTTAGACATACGTTTCTCCCTCCCTCCCACACTAACTACCAGAACCACACTCCCAGCAAATCACGAGGTTACCTTGCTGATAACAAATCACTTTTACTACCCGCAACACAGTCAACATGAAACAGAGTTATCTATATAATCTCAGGGGCTCTCTCCGTACACCCCACGGCTCTCTATCTCTGACAGGTACTGAAGATGGGATATAATGCACGAACATACTGTGTCCAGGAACCCGTATTCCATCCCTTTTTTCCCCCTGCAGTCAGTGACGGGAACGCGCTGTGAAACCTTCCAACGAGTCTAGGGGGATTTCCCGACCTCTCTTATTACCTTGGCTTTTATAGTCCCCTGGGCTGGTTTGCCAAAGAAGGGTCTCCGAGAGAAACGCGCGTCAAACGAGTAATCCCACGACTGGGTGTAAAGACCACTTACTGGCCGCACAGGGTCACAGGTTAGGTGGTAGCTGCGCAGCGAGCAATTAAAGCGAGCTAGAGTTCAGTTTGTTCAGTCCGGAGACGGCGATGCGCCCGTTTTCAGTATAAATAGATTCAGTCAGCGTAAAAAAAAAAATTCTGTCAAGGCGCAAAATAGATTGCGTTCTTTTTTTTCCGCGGAAGTCTGTGGATTTCTCTGCCGCTTGCTAGAAATCAGTCTACAGCATACACCGCAGTTTCTACCGCAAGCAGTGTACCTTGGGGCAGTAGAGAAAATCATTACAGGGCAGTCAAATGTCTTACAAACGCGGAAGGGAGTGGGTGTTAAGAACATCGCCGGTTCGTCTTCGCCGCAAAGGTCATTTGTTCCTCAAATGAACAGCTCATTTATTTTACGATTCCCGAGCGGCAACGGGAACATCAACATCTTCAGGGTGAAAAGGCAGCACAAGTGAAAGAAAGCAAAGAGTAAGTTTACTGCTACAGCGAGCTGTATGGCAGCGTGGGGGATTAACATAACTCCCAATGGACGAGACGGTTAGTCCCATTCAAAGGGATTTAAATCACCTTTCAAGAAATCTGTTGCCGAGATAATGAACCTATTTATCAGTCGCAGACCAACCTACGTTCAGTATCAACGTGCTGTCATTTTACAATGGCATTACTTCTAAGAGAGACGTCTGATATTTGTGTTGCACCCGATGTCATTATATTGGTTACCTTCCAAATTTGTGAGAATGTTTCCCTGTACCTGCATTAATTAATTTCACCTCAAATCAATTCTGAATGTTCTTTTCTCTTCTGCTTACATTTCACGGGAGAGTTTGAAAAAAAAATGGAAGCCATTGATTTTTGTTTGTAATGGGAATTTCAATCGGCATGTTTCAGCTGAGTAAGAAAGCTTCTGATCTTCTGCATACTTTATTCATTGCCCTAATTGTCCAATTAAGGTCCCGTCTAAAACAAGTCCGTTGCTTTATTGGAATAATGTGACATGATCTCCCAAATTACTCAGCTTATAATTTATCTTCAATTGTGTTTTCGGCATCTAATATGCTGCCGTAAAAAACTCAAAGAAGAAGAAGGCATCTAATACTTAAGGGATGGGAAGGTGTGCGGTCAAAGAATGTCAGAGGGTGAACGATAGCAAGCCTTATCAAAAATGTACATCCCTGGTAGTAGAACAATCGGTCAGTGTTACACTGTCTACCACGTACAAATTCCCAAGTGCAATTTGAACCCCGAAATGGACGAACTTAACTACTTAGCTACCTTAATGGAAGTAACAACAACTTACTAATAAAACACTGCTCTGGGGAGTGTTATTAAACAGGGACATCTTGCTGGGCAAGTACATAGTTCCTGAAAGAAGCAATGCAGATAGATAGAGCAGTGAAGAAGCCGTATTGCAAGCTTGCCTCATCTACATCTATATAAGTTGGAATACAGTTGTACAAATTGTTGGTTAAGAAATATATATTTATACTGTATATATAAATATATATAGAGACTTTATTGATCTCAAAGGAAATTACAGTGGCACAGTAACATTACAAGTGCACAGATATAAATATTAGAAGAGAAGTAGAAAGAATAAAAAAATAAGTTACCACAGTCTAACAGGAGGGGATCATCAGTTCTCTGGCTATAGGTTGACTTTTTATAGAGCCTAATGGCTGAGGGCCAGAATGATCTCATATAGCGCTCTTTGGAGCAGCACAGTTGTCTTAGTCTATTACTGAAAGTGCTCCTCTGTTCAGTCAAGGTGGCATGCAGAGGGTGAGAAACATTATCTAGAATTGGTAGGATTTTCTGTAGAGTCCTTTGTTCTACCACAGCCTCCAGTGTGTGCATTTTGACTCCTATAAATGAACAGAATAGGCATTCTAATTAATTGAGCCTATTGGCATCACACGTGCAGATGCCATTGCCCCTGCACACCGCCACATAGAAGATTGTACTGGCGACAACAGACTGATAGAACATGTGAAGGAGAGGCCTGCATACTCCAAAGGACCTCAGTCTCCTCCTTCTGTGTTGGTGCTCCACTCAAGTCTGTCACCTCCAGTTCTTGTAATATTGTTCTATTTGCTAAGGTATAGGAAGAATATGATTAAGTTGAAAAGGGTGCAGAAAAGATTCACAAGAATGTAGGCTGAAAAGATAGACTTTGTACAGCAAGGACAGACAGGAAGGCATAGGCAGTGGTGCGGCTCTATTAGCAAGAGATGGAATTACAGTTTTAGAAAGAGGTGACATGGGGTCAGCCAATATTGAATCTTTGCGGGTGGAGTTGAAAAACTGCAAGGGTAAAAAAAAAAATGGGAATTGTATATAAGCCTTCAAATAGTAGCCAAGATATGGGGTTGAGATTGCAAAGTGAGCTGGAAAGGGCATGTAATAAGGGTAATGTTACATTGTAATGAGGGACTTCAATATGCAAGGGGATTGGGAAAATCAGGTTGGTGTCAGATCACAACGGAGGGAATTTGTTGAATGCCTACGAGATAGCTTTTAGACCAGCTTGTGCTTGAGCCTGTTAGGGAAAAGGCTATCTTAGAATGAGTGTTGTGTAACAACCTGAATTTTATTAGTCAGCTGAACATAAAGGAATCCTTGGGAGGCAGTGATCATAATATGATTGAATTCATACTACAACTTGAGAGGGAGAAGCGTAAGTCACATGTATCAGTATTACAATGGAATAAAGTGAATTACAGAAGCATGAGAGAGGAGCTTGCCCAGGTGGATTGGAGGGATGATGGCAGAAGTTTCTGGGAATAGTTCACAAGGTGCAAGATAGCTATGTCCCACAGAAGAAATTCTTTTGAAACGGCAGGGCTAGGCAACTGTAGTTGACAAGGGAAGTTAAGGACTGCATAAAAACCAAGGAAAGGGCGTATAAAGTATCAAAAGTGAGTGGGAAGTTGGATGATTGGAAAGGTTTTAAAATCCAATAAAAGGTAACTAAGAAAGCTATCAAAAGGGAAAAGATTAAATATGAGGGCAAACTAGCTGATAATGTAAATCAGCATACTGGAAGTAATTTCATTATAAAAAGGAGGTGAGAGTTGATATTGGACCACTGGAAAATGTTGCTGGTGAGGTAGTAATGGGGGATAAAGAAATGGCAGAAGGACTTAATGTGTGCTTTGGTTCAGTCTTTACTGTGGAAGACTCTAGCTGTATGCCAGAGATCTGTAAGTGTCAGGGAGAAGGATTGAGTGTCATTGTTTTTACAAAGGAAAAAGTGCCAGACAAACTCAAATGTCTTAAGGTGGATAAGTCACCTGGACCAGATGGACTACATCTCAGAGTCCTGAAAGAGGTTGCTGAAGAGATAATGGATGCATTGGTCGTGCTCTTTCAAAAATCACTTGATATTGGCATGGTCCCAGAGGACTGGAAAATTGAAAATGTCAGTCCACCCTGTAAGAATGGAGGAAGACAAAAGAGAGGATATGATAGGCCAGTTAGCCTAGCCTCAGTGGTTGGGAAAGTGTTGGAGTCTATTATTAAGGATGCAGTTTTAGGGTACTTGGAGACTAATGATAAAGTAAGTCAAAGTCAGCATTGTTTCTGTAAAAGGAAATTTTGCCTGACCGATCTGTTATAATTCTTTGAGGAAGTTGCAAGCATAGTGGACAAAGGAGAGGCTGTGGATGGCATTTACTTAGAATTTCAGAAGGCATTTGATAAGGTGCCTCACATGAGGCTGCTTAACAAGATAAAATCCTATGGTGTAAACAGAAAGATACTGGCATGGATAGAGGAATAACTGTCAGGCAGGAGGCAGTGAGTAGGAATAAAGGGCACCTTTTCTGGTTGTCTGCCATTGACTAGTGGTGTTCTTCATCACTTTTATTGGGACTGCTACTTTTTTTATTTTTTGTCAATATTTTAGATAGTAGAATTCCTGGCTTTGTGGCAAAGTTTGTGGATGATATGAAGATAGGTGGAGGAGTACGTAGTGCTGAGGAAGCAATGTGGCTGCAGCAAGACGTAGACAAATTAGAAGAATGGTCAAAAAAGTGGCAGATGAAATATAGTGTTGGGAAATATGTGAGAATGCATTTTGGTAAAAGGAACAATAGTGCATACTATTATCTAAATGGGGAGAATGTTCAAACATCAGAAGTGCAGAGGGAATTAGGAGTCTTCATGCAAGACTTCCAGAAGGTTAAATTCACAGGTTGAGTCTGTGGGAAAGAAGGCAAATGAAATGTTGGCATTTATTTCAAGGGGAATAAAATATAAAAACTAGGAGATAATGCCGAGTCCTTATAAGACACTAGTCAGGCCTCACTTGGAGTATTGTCAACAGTATTGTGCACCATATCTTAGAAGGGATGTATTGTCATTGTAGCGAGTCCAGAGGAGGTTAACGATGATTATTCCAGGAATGAAGGGGTTAACATAAGAGGAATGTTTGGTAGCTTTGGGCCTTTACTCACTGGAATTTAGAAGAATGTGTGGGATATCATTGAAACCCATCAAATATTGAAAGGACCAGATAAGGTGAATATGGAGAAGATGTTTCCTTTGGTGGGGATATCTGGAACTAGAGGACACAGCCTAAAGATTGAGGGGTGACATTTTACAGCAGAAGTAAGGAGGATTTTTTTTTTAGCCAAAAGGTGTGAACCTGTGGAATGCACTGCCACAGACTGCGGTGCAGTCCAAGTCCATGGGTATGTTGATAGATTTCTGATTGGCCGGGCCATCAAGGGGTGTGATGAGAAGGAAGGTGTATGGGGTTGAATAGGATCAGTTCAGCCATGATGAAATGGAGGAGCGGACTCGATAGACTGAATGGCCTCATTCTGCTCCCATGCCTTATGATCTTATGATAGAGATCTTGATAAAAGCTCTTGGCCACATATGTTCATTTCCCTACATAGCCTGACCTGCTAAGTTCCACAAGCACTTGTGTTGCTCAAAATTTCCAGCATGTGCAGAATCTCTTGTGACTCCATTCATGAGAATGTTGCCAGGACTGGAGGACTCTGGTTACAAGGAGAAATTGAGGAGTTTGGAACTTTGTTCCCCGGCATGAAAGCGGATGGTGAGAGATTTACGGGGAGCATAGAAAGGATGGATTTTGTTCCCAGGATAGAGGAGTTTTAAACTTGTGGTGTATGTTGAAAATGAAAGGGGAAAAATTTAAATGGAATCTGAGGGATTTATCTTTTACACAAGGATGTTTTGTATGTTGGACGAGGAGGTGAGAGTGTCAGGTGCAATTGCAACATTTAGAAGACATTTAGACAGGTACATGGACAAGAAAGATTTAGAGGAATATGGGCCAAATACAGGCAAATAGGATTAGATTAGACAGGCACCTTAGTCAGTATGGATGAGTTGATCTGAATGCCCTGTCTCCATGCTGTATTTGACCAAAAGAAATCTATGAATCTTAACAAGCTAGTTCACAAACGTAGGTTGCAAATGGCGCATCTTGACGTGAAGTCCCAATTTTCTTGACAATGTTTAAAGTAGCTTCAAAGTCACCTTTGTTTGTGATTCTGCCAATGAGTACTTCAGGGAAAAGACAGGCTGAGCCACCACAGATCAGTCATTCAATGCCATATTATCAAAGGTTGTAAAGCAGCTAGAGTTGTGCCATCAACCCACACACCTGCAGAGCTTTCTCTGTCAGGTGGTCGTTATTTTCATACACAGGCAGAGAGGCACATACATTGCTAAGGACGAAATGTAACACAAAGGGTCTGGGAGTGTGGAAGGAATACTTGATTATTGTAAAGGAAATTGTCTGTGAATAGAACAGGTTTTTAAAATGTTACTATGTACGATAAACTAACACACTAAATAGAAAATAAAGGCCAGATGTTAATATATATTTGGAAGAGAGGCTGTCATGATGTAATATAACGTGAACATTCACCTTTTAAATCAGTCTGCAATAAAAGTTGGAGAACAATAATAGCTTCTGAGATAAATGTATTCTGTTCATTCATTCCCAGATTATTATTAATATTGAAAACTATTATGTCTAAATTTACAATAAAATATTTATCAGAAATTTTAGAGGAAATTGTTTCAGAATTCCTTATATCAAAGTGCATGCTACCTTTGTCAAAATGTACTTTGCTTTGCAGAAATGATGAGGTAAGTTCCAAGTGTCCAAGCATTGATAGTAACAGACATCCCACCTCTCCCGGAAGTTCTGGGAGTCTCCCGCATATTGATAGTGGCTCCTTGACGCCCGGAAATTATATACAATATCCCGGAAATAGTTTTTTTTGAGAGGGAGAGCGAGCATTCTGATTGGTCTCTCTTCGTGCTAAGAGTGGTCCCCAACCACCAGGCCATGAGGAAACAATATGATTTGGCGATATGAAACGATATGAGTCAGCTGCACCTTTCCTCATTTCATGCACTGTTGAATTTTAACGCACGCGAGGTCATCAGTGACCCAAGACGTGCAAAGGAATGGGTCTGTGACCCATTTGTGAATGTCCCTGGTGACTCATCCATCTCAGCGCGGGAAGAAGATCAACTCCTTGAGCTTACAAATGACGATGGGCTGAGAAGTATGTTTGTCATAACGTCTCTGCCAGCATTCTGGATCAAAATCAAGGCTGAATACCCTGAGACAGCCACGAAAGCACTGAAAACGTTGCTTCCACTTCCAACATATTTCTGCGAAGTGGAGTTTTCTGCAATGAATGCAACGAAAATTGCGGAATAGACTGGACATAAGGAATCCCCTTTGAGTATCGCTGTCTTCTCCCATCCCTCGATAGGACCGTGTTGTTGCAGGAAAACAAGCCCAGGGCTCCCACTAATTCAGCGATATTGGTGTGTTGCAATGATTTTATATGTTCATACGAGGAAAATATGTGCTGTGTGTTTAATATCCAAACGTTACTTAAAATGTTATGATGCTATTGACTTATAAGTGATTTATAATTCAGTGGTCCCCAACCTCTGGGCCGCGAAGAATACAGCGGTGGCCGGAACGCACCCAGCACACCTTTAAGAAAAAAGCCAAAATAAACAAGCTAATTAATTAGGTGCCGCCGGCACGTAAATGTCGGCCCACATCAGAGGCGATTGCCGATTGCGTCATCTCTGATCTGGGCCGACGTTTACGTGCCAGGCCGCACCTAATCAATTAGCTTGTTTATTTCGGCTTTTTTCTTAAAGATGGGCTGGGTACATTCTGGCTATCGCTGTACTACTGCATTCTTCGTGGCCCGGAGGTTTGGGACCACTGTTATAATTGACTTATCACTACATTCATGCAAGGAAAATATGCGCTGTGTGTTTAATATTAATTTGTTAGATAAACCCCTTTAGAAACGAAATTGAGTGTATTAGCCTCTTACAAGTTACTTACATTTGACTTATCACCTATATTCCGGTCGCGTTTAACACCATCACCACCCACCCCCCGCGGGTTGGCTGGTCCGCAAGAATATTGTCAATATTAAACCGTTCGCCTTGCAAAAAAGCTTGGGGACCCCTGATTTAAACTAGCTGGCTAGCTGCCAAGGAGCTACACTATTGATGTCCTACGTGATGAGGCCAAACTCCCTGTAGACTTGCTTAAAGTTATAATAGAGTAAACATGATAATATAATATAAGTACATATTTTAATGTCACATTTGCTGCATATACCCAACTTGGTTTACAAGTTAAACAAAATCACTAAACAAAGTATTACATACACCCTTGGAGGTCGATGGGGGGGGGGGTGGACATGGGGTTGCGGGGGGCAGGGGTGCTACCCCCCTGCAATGGTGGTCCTTCCTCCCTGAAATGGGTTTTTGCAGGGTGGGATGTCTGTAGTAAAAGATTTTCAGATTGGATTTATCCTGGTATTTTCTTAACTCACACTTTATACCCTAGCTGAAAATTTGTATTTGTACTTTACAGATTTTTTTCCCCCTGTCTCTGCAATCATTTCACATTCTGCAATATTTCACCTTCCACCAATAAAGGAACTATTTTGCAACAACAAAAAACAGCAAATGCTGGTACTGAAATGGTATTTAGATCTTGAATATATTAAATTCAAACTTCTAACTATTTTAAATTGTGGAATTAAATTAGAACAGGTGGCAAGGCCCTAGCTGGTTTAGGAGCAGCTGTAGTTGTAGTTGGGCACATCTCCTGGCTGGTTTGCATATGTATTCATTGCTTGCTTCATGTTGTTTTTTTTTAATCAGGCGCTTATAGAAATCCACACAGACGGTTCCCTGAAGGCTCAGCTGGTTAGGAGAGATTGTAGAGGTTCCAAGTTTGCTTTTTGGTTTGTGTATCCAGCTGAATTCCGCTGGGAAGATGCCACTGGTTTATAAGTGGCCTCAATTCTCAAGGGTTATGGAGGAGAGAAATCTGCTGGAGCTTTCAGTCCTTATAGATAAATATATACACAGATGCATATATTCTTTCTACTTACAGTATGCACAAGAGATGATGATCATGGACAAGTTCAGATATATTGGCACATCCATGGTTAGCTCTTGAGTTCTATGTCTCAGGGAATAGTTAAAAATCAACATCATTACCGAGTATCTGGACTCTAATATCATAAAAGACCAGGATAGATGGCACATTACCTTTGTGAAAGTACATTAGTGCACCAAGTGGATCTTTACAACAATCCAGCAGATGTGTGATCATCACTGATACTTGTTTTCTTCGATTCAAATGTTTTTAAAACTAAACTTACATTCACCATTACAATGTTGGGGGACTCCAGTTTTAATATTGGATCATGCCCATAAGTTGCTTGTCCACTAACAAAACCAGCTGCTACAGATGCAACATTGAAAGCAACGTGCTCTGGTGCATTACAGCTTGGCATGTTCTGTGCTACATTGCAAGAAACTGCAGGGAGTTGTGAACGCAGCCCAGTCCATCGTGCAAGCCAGCTTCTCGTCCATTGAACAAACAACAGGAATTCTGCAGCTACTGGAAATTCAGGCAACACACATCAAAGTTGCTGGTGAACGCAGCAGGCCAGGCAGCATCTCTAGGAAGAGGTGCAGTCGATGTTTCAGACCGAGACCCTTCGTCAGGACTAACTGAAGGAAGAGTGAATAAGAGATTTGAAAGTTGGAGGGGGAGGGGGAGATCCAAAATGATAGGAGAAGACAGGAGGGGGAGGGATCGAGCCAAGAGCTTGACAGATGATTGGCAAAAGGGATACGAGAGGATCATGGGACAGGAGGTCCGGGAAGAAAGACGGGGGGGGGGGGACCCAGAGGATGGGCAAGAGGTATATTCAGAGGGACAGAGGGAGAAAAAGGAGAGTGAGAGAAAGAATGTGTGTATAAAAATAAGTAACAGATGGGGTACGAGGGGGAGGTGGGGCATTAGCAGAAATTAGAGAAGTCGATGTTCATGCCATCAGGTTGGAGGCTACCCAGATGGAATACAAGGTGTTGTTCCTCCAACCTGAGTGTGGCTTCATCTTTACAGTAGAGGAGGCCATGGATAGACATATCAGAATGGGAATGGGATGTGGAATTAAAATGTGTGGCCACTGGGAGATCCTGCTTTCTCTGGCGGACAGAGCGTAGGTGTTCAGCAAAGCGGTCTCCCAGTCTGCGTCGGGTCTCACCAATATATAAAAGGCCACATCGGGAGCACCGGACGCAGTATATCACCCCTGAATAGTGGTAAGGGAGGAAGTGTAAGGGCATGTGTAACACTTGTTCCGCTTAAACGGATAAGTGCCAGGAAGGAGATCAGTGGGGAGAGATGGGGGGGACGAATGGACAAGGGAGTCGTGTAGGGAGCGATCCCTGCAGAAAGCAAAGAGAGGGGGAGAGGGAAAGATGTGCTTAGTGGTGGGATCCCGTTGGAGATGGCGGAAGTTACGGAGAATAATATGTTGGACCCGGAGGCTGGTGGGGTGGTAGGTGAGCACCAGGGGAACCCTATTCCTAGTGGGGTGGCGGGAGGATGGAGTGAGAGCAGATGTATGTGAAATGGGGGAGATGCGTTTAAGAGCAGAGTTGATAGTGGAAGAAGGGAAGCCGCTTTCTTTAAAAAAGGAAAACATCTCCCTCGTCCTAGAATGAAAAGCCTCATCCTGAGAGCAGATGCGGCGGAGATGGAGGAATTGCGAGAAGGGGATGGCGTTTTTGCAAGAGACAGGGTGAGAAGAGGAATAGTCCAGATAGCTGTGAGAGTCAGTAGGCTTATAGTAGACATCAGTGGATAAGCTGTCTCCAGAGACAGAGACAGAAAGATCTAGAAAGGGGAGGGAGGTGTCGGAAGTGGACCAGGTAAACTTGAGGGCAGGGTGAAAGTTGGTGGCAAAGTTAATAAAGTCAACGAGCTCTACATGCGTGCAGGAAGCAGTGCCAATGCAGTCATCGATGTAGCGAAGGAAAAGTGGGGGACAGATACCAGAATAGGCACGGAAGATAGATTGTTCCACAAAGCCAACAAAAAGGCAGGCATAGCTAGTACCCATACGGGTGCCCATAGCTACACTTTTAGTTTGGAGGAAGTGGGAGGAGCCAAAGGAGAAATTATTAAGAGTAAGGACTAATTCCGCTAGACGGAGCAGAGTGGTGGTAGAGGGGAACTGATTAGGTCTGGAATCCAAAAAGAAGCGTAGAGCTTTGAGACCTTCCTGATAGGGGATGGAAGTATATAGGGACTGGACATCCATGGTGAAAATAAAGCGGTGGGGGCCAGGGAACTTAAAATCATCGAAAAGTTTAAGAGCATGAGAAGTGTCACAAACATAGGTCGGAAGGGATTGAACAAGGGGGGATAAAACCGTGTCGAGGTATGCAGAAACGAGTTCGGTGGGGCAGGAGCAAGCTGAGACAGTAGGTCGGCCAGAACAGGCAGGTTTGTGGATCTTGGATAGGAGGTAGAAATGGGAAGTGCGAGGTGTGGGAACTATAAGGTTGGTAGCAGTGGATGGGAGATCTCCTGAGCAGATAAAGTCGGTGATGGTGTGGGAGACAATGGCCTGGTGCTCCTTAGTGGGGTCACGATCGAGGGGTAAATAAGAGGAGGTATCCACGAGTTGTCGCTGTGCCTCGGCAAGGTAGAGGTCAGCACGCCAGACCACAAGAGCACCCTCCTTATTGGCGGGTTTTATAGTAAGGTTAGGATTAGTGCGGAGGGAGTGGAGAGCAGAGCGTTCTGAAGGAGTTAGGTTGGAATGGGAACAAGGTGCGGTGAAGTCGAGACGGTTGATGTCCCATCGGCTGTTAGCGATAAAGAGATCCAGAGCAGGCAGAAGACCAGAGTGGGGTGTCCATGAAGAAGAGGAGGGTTGAAGATGGGAGAAGGGGTCATCGGTGGGGGTGGAAGAGTCCTTGCTGAAGAAGTAGGCTCGGAGACGGAGACGGCGGAAGAAGAGTTCCGCATCATGGCGAACACGGAACTCGCTGAGGTGTGAGCGTAGGGGGACAAGGGTGAGGCCTTTACTGAGGACAGAGCGTTCTGCCTCCGACAGTTGAAGGTCGGAGGGGATGGTATCACCTGTCCAGCTCTTGGCTCCATCCCTCCCCCTCCTGTCTTCTCCTATCATTTTGGATCTCCCCCTCCCCCTCCAACTTTCAAATCCCTTACTCACTCTTCCTTCAGTTAGTACTGATGAAGGGTCTCGGCCTGAAACGTCGACTGCACCTCTTCCTACAGATGCTGCCTGGCCTGCTGCGTTCACCAGCAACTTTGATTTGTGTTGCTTCTCATCCATTGAATCTGTCTAAGCTTCCTACTGCCTTGGAAAAGCAGCCAACATAATGACGGACCCCTCTCACCCTGGTCACTCTCCCTCTTCACCCCTTCCATCAGGCAGAAGATGCAAAAGCTTCGGAGAACATAAACCAACTTCTACTCCACCCTTATTAGAAACCGGAATGGATCTCTTGTATGTTAAAGATGAACTCTTGATCTCTTAATCTACGAGGGGTGGTTGATACATTTATTTTTCAACATAGTCCCTCCTACATTTTCACACTTAGTCCAGCGGTCGTGGAGCATACGGATCCCATCTTTGTAGAAGTTGGCATCTTGGACCTCTGGAAAGTGGTCCACAGCAAGGGTGATTGATAAGTTTGTGGCCTAAGGTAGAAGGATATGAGTTATACAGCTCTCGTTACATGCACGTGCAGTTCAACTGTTTGAGTGATTATGCAGAAAGTTTGAAGTTAATAACTCATCTCCTTCTACCTTAGGCCACAAACTTATCAATCGCCCCTGTTGTGGACCACTTTCTGGAGCTCCAAGACACCGACTTCTAAAAGAAGGGATCCGTATGCTCCACAACCACTGGACTAAGTTTGTAAATGTAGGAGGGGACTATGTTGAAAAATAAATGTGCTTGGTTTTCTAAAATTGACTCCTTCTACCTTGAGCCATGAACTTATCAATCACCCCTTGTCAGTAAGAACTGGAATTCAATTGTGAACAAGGTGGGAGAAACGAAACCTGATTGGATGAGGACTAACCAATCAGGAGGGATGGACTACAGGAGTATAAGTATCACCAGACTAGACCATCAATCATCCTTGATGAAGATGGCAGTGTTTGTCATTGAAATGTTGGTTACAGTTGATACCTGTACTCAACTGGAAGCCTGAGAGAGTTTATTTTACTTCAGTCTACTTGTGTTTGGACTAACCTGTCTGGACAAAAGTTTTTTCTACTGTATCTCAGTATATGTGGCAACAACAAAACAATTACAAATGATCATTTGTCTACCATATTATAAATAAAAAGAAATAAAAGTCCTTACTTTACTGTACACTGCAATTTAACCACACTTACACAAACCAATCAACTCTATTTTGGTCATTTTTTTTTACCATTCTCTTATACACAAAGGTAATTTATGACAGCAAATTTTCCTGCCAGTGAGACAGTAGAGAAGATTTGTAAACAAGGATGAGAATTTTAACTTCATGGTGCTGTTTAACTGGGAGCCAACATAGGTCAGTTGACACAGAAGTGACGGGTGAATTAAATTCAGAATCAGAATGAGATTTATTCACACTACTGTGCAAGAAATAAAAATTAATATGTTACAACAAATAAATAAATAGTGTAAAAGATAAATAACAAAGTAGAGTTCATGGGTCCGTGGACCATTTTGTAATCTGAGGGCAGAGGGGAAGAAGATATTCCTAAAATGTTGAGTGTTGGTCTTCAGGCTCCTGTACCACCCCTGTGATGATGGTAATGAGGGGAGGTCATTGACAGTTTATGAAAGTGAAAGGAAACTGGAAGAAAGCTACATGCTAATTAAGAATACCAAACTTTACATACATGGCATTTAAGGTTAGTATTGAACTCATGTTGGTAGATCTGTAAGGTTACCACAACACCAAAACTGCAATCAGCAGTTTACAAGTCCATCCGACCAATAGAGCTACATGAATTCACCATTAAACAAGTGAACCTTAGGTACACAAAATTAAATGACACGGTAGAAAAAATACATTATTGCCTGTAGTTTATCTCAGTAAATTGTTGGTAATGAGAGGTTGTTGCGGAGAGCTGCTGGAAGTAACTAAAACTTTGAGAAGTGGAAAAATTAAATTGATTTCAGAGCAGTTTGTTCATTCTCATTTTTTGTTGTGTCTTGAAGGTAACCATTTTTAAAGAATTGTTGATAGATTGGTATATGCATCTGTCATGAACATCCCTTCACTTTTCAACCTACACACCAGTTAATGAAATATGACACATTTGGCTTGACTGACATTATGTCAAAGAGAGAAAATAAAATGGCTGGAGGAACTAGGCAGGTCAAGCAGCATCTGAGGCAAAGGAATGGTTGATGTTTTGGGTCAGGACCAAAGCCTTGGCCATTCCATTACCTCTATAGATGCTGCTGGCTTCCTTCAGGAGTTTTTTTTTGTTCTAAATTCCGGCATCTCTTGGGTGAGCTGAAGTGTGTTGATAGTTTGGCTCGCAGGGTGGAAATATGCCTCTTCCAAGGGAAATGTAAGGCACTCCTTCCCTCCATGGGCTTGCAGCTCATCTTTGGGCTATGTGAAGTACCCGTTTACAGCTGTGAGTAAGGTCACGTGAAGCCATGGGACCCAATGGCGGATGGTCGTATGAACAGCTGGTGCCTATCACAAGTTCTGGTTTTGAGACCACTGACCCCAGGCAGACAATCTCTGAAGAGAATTGATAACAGCTGAGATCATACATCTTGTAAAGACATTGTCCAGTAGAAGGCAATGGCAAACCACTTTGGTAAAAAAATTTGCCAAGAGCAATCATGGTCATGAGACCATGATTGCTTATGTCATACAGCATGGCACATAATGATGATGTGCTATTAATGCAGTAGAATGTATAAGATGTCTCATAAGAATTCATCAAATAAATTTTGAAATCAAGATACTCAGCTTCAGGTCCTGGACCCTCTTTATCTATTTCTTTTCCTTTCCACACATACTGCCTGACTTCCCAAGTATTTCCACAATTTACTGCAACTGTTTCAGTTTTCCAACATCTGAAGTTTTATTTTTGATTTTCATAGAAAATGAAATGAAGTGATGGGCATTCAAGGACGATCTTAAAGGTAGAAAGAGATTTAGGGAAGGAATTCCAGAGCTTAGGCCTCAGCAGTGAAACAGTTAAAATGGAAGGTGTGCAAGATGCTGAAATTATGAGGGAGTTCTGCAAATTTGAAAGGAAGTAGTGGAGTTGTAGAATATTCAACAATCTCAGTCTTGACTTTGTTCAATGATCAAATATCTTGGTTAGAGACTCCAAAACTCAACTTACTAATGTGTCTCATACCTCCACTTTTTTCCTTAAGAATGATAAATCTTAAGTACAATATTTACTACAAACTCGGTAGACAAATTTGTCACATCATGATCAATCTTTGCCAGAGATTACTAACTGACTTTTAATTAAACAATCCATCTGAACAATGTCTGATCTATAATATTTTGTTCATTATCTAGAAATATTGGTTTAAAAAAACTACCTTAATGCATCCCAAATTTTTCTCCTCCATAACTGTACTACAATTTTTATTTGTCCTGTCTTCCCTGCATTATCTCTGTCTACACTTCCCACTCTTTTGGGAAAGCAGCCAAAATAATCAAGGACCCCTCCAACACAGGTCATCACCCTCCATTGGGCAAAAGATACAAAAGCTTGAAAACATGCTCTACCAGTCTCAAAGATAGCTTTTATCCTACTATTATAAGAGTATTGAACAGTCATCTTGTATGGTAATGATAAATTCTTGATCTCTTTCTGATCTGTCTCTTGGTGGTCCTTGCATCTTATTTTCTACCTACATTGTACTTTCCCTGTAACTGTAACACTATATTCTGCATTCTACTATTTCTATTCCTTTTGTACTGCTCTATATTCTTATGTTTTGAAATTATCTCAATAGTTGACATGCAAACAATAGTTATTGGTACATGTGGTAATGATTTATTATTGCCTGTTATCATTGAGGATTGAGGCACTTATAGGTTTTATATATTTATTTATTGAGATACAGTGTGGAGTAGGTCTTTCTGACCCTTGACCCTTTGAACAATGCCACACAACAATTTAACGCCAGCCTAATCATGGGACCATTTACAATGACCAATTAACCTACCAACCAGTATGCCCTTGGACCGTGGGAGGAAACCAGAGCACCCAGAGGAAAGCCACACAGTCACCAGGAGAATGTACAGACTCTTACGTGCAATGTCGGGAATTGAACCCAAGTCACCTGTACAGTAAAGCATTGTGCTAACCACTATACTATCATGCCACCTGATTATTGTAATATGATTATCAACAGATTTATGCTTTTGTAAACAAACTGCTCTAAAACTCACGTAAATATGAGAGGCCCTTTAATCCATTTCAGCCAGTATCTGCAGACCTTTAGTATTTCATAGCTCTCTCCAAATTGAATTCAGCCCTGGTTTATCTAAGTCATCAATACTTATCTACCTTATCCTTCATTATTCAGGCTGAACACCTCCACAATCAACCTATTTCCATTTTGCCCATCTTTTTTAAATGTCAAGTATCCTCGAATATTTAGTTCCTTAGTCACTCTGCCATGATTATTAGCACAAACCCATTTATTTCTATGTATGCCAGTGATTCATCAGTTGTTCATGAATGTTTCATGCATTAAATGGAATACCTTTAACATTAGCTTTTGTTCTCATTTCTCCTGATGTCACTTCCATCACTGATGGCATGTTATCTCTGTTAGACTTTCTATCCTTTCATGACGCATTCTTATTATTTTAGCAAAGTCACCTCTTTCTTCTACATTTTGACCTTCCTCTTAATTATTTTGAATTTAGCTTTTCTTGAATCCTCCTTGTACATTTAATGATGGCAGGTAACCACGGTGCTATAGCCATGTTACAGCAGAAAATCAGCCTTACTGAATTCACAAATGACTACCAAAATCTAAGATGAGGAACAGCATTTTGCTCTCATGGAATTTATGTGAGAAAAAACAAATAGATAAAACAATATTTTTTCCTACATGATGCATGCACAGAAGATGAGACTTTGCATTGCAGAAAAATGTAATAAGGACTGATTTCTATGAACACATACTGCACAAAGAGGCACTCATTTTAAAAATAGGCACCCTGCAGGGCTGTGTGCTGAGTCCTATGCTCTACACACACATGACTGCACCCCCATCTACACCTCCAACTCCATAATTAAATTTGCGGACGATACCACAATGGTTGACCTGATCTTGGACGAGGATGAAACAGTGAAACAGCCTACAGGCTTGAGGTAGATCATCTGACGGAGTGGTGTAGGGACAACGACCTGGTCCTTAACACTTCTAAAACAAAAGAGATGATCATTGACTTCAGGAGACTAAAGGACAGAGTACAAACCCCCCTCCATATACATGGAGAGGTAGCGGAAAGTGTGGAAAACCTAAAGTTCCTTGGAGTTATGTTGTCAAAACAGCCAACATGGACCTCACTGCCTGTAAAAAAGGCACAACAAAGACTCTTCTTCCTCAGAAAGCTGAAACAGGCCAAACTCCCACAAAAGCTGTTGCTTAACTTCTACAGAAGCACAACTGAAACCATCCTGACCAACAGCGCCACCGTGTGGTATGCCAGCTGCACAGCCGCTGAGCGACAAGACCTGTATCGCGTGGTGAAGGCAGCCCAACGAATTGTCAGGATGGAGCTCCCAGGACTGGACACCATCTATTCCAGAGGAAAGCAATCAGCATAAACAGAGACACCACACGCCCCGGCCACTCCCTGTTTGACCCGCTGCCATCCAGCAAAAGGTTCAGGACACTAAAAGCCGGAACAAATAGACTGAGAAACAGCTTCTATCCCAGAGCTGAGGCCTCCATCACACCACTCCCACAGAACGATGACTGAAACTCTGAGCACACACATGCACACACAAGGACTCAAATACTTGCACTAATGGCACTTTGTGCATTACTGTGATACTCTGGTGCTGCTGCAACTTATTTTCTGCTACTTTTCTATTTAATACTGTTTTTCTATTACTGTCTTGTTTATATCTACCGCTTTATTTAATTGCCTGAGAGGAAGCCAAACAGAGTTTCATTGTACCTATGTATAATGATAATAAAGATCATTCAATTCAATTCAATTCAAAGATCTTTCCTCACCTCCCCCACCCCCCACCCCCGACAACTTCCAGCTCTATAAAGTTGGGTTACCCACATTCTCTTTGGACATGGAAATGTTTTACTGTACAAGCAATACTTGTCATCTGTGGTGGCTTACTGTGCATAATTTGGCTAATATGTTTATGATATTATATCATTGATAACTTCATAGGCAGCGAAGCACTTTTGAATATTCTGGAAGGAAATGAAAGGTAGTATTTAAATAAAAATAATGACACTGATTTTCCCATTTTCCCATGCAAACTGAGGAGAAATATATCTGATATTGTTTAAGAATAGTAACTCTAATTGAACCAGGTAACTTAATTGACTTCACCAAACTAGAAGGGTTAGCCTGTGAACATCAACTGTGGTATAGGGTTGTATCTTTATTTGGAGGAAAACTTTATGGAATAGTCTTTACCAACAGGAGTTATTGTTGATTATGGCCCAATTAATAAATAACCTGATTATAATAGTTTAGTTGAGGCTAGGTCTGGAGAGTATAGAGATAAGATTAGGAAAATGTATTTAAGAATATAATTAATATCTCCTAAGCTTCTCTGAACATGGAAATAATATTTGTGAAATTAGTGAAGTTATTATTGTAATGTTAAGGTGATATTCCAGAGTTAAACAGATTACCATTAGGATTTTAAAAAATCACGGTTACCTTATGAGTAAATTGCCTCCTGTTGACAGTATATAAACCAGATTACAGATTACCAGCATTTGAAATATATTGCATCATGGCCAGGTGCTATTTGGGTCTCTCTTCCAGTAACATTATGGTGTTCCCATCAGTGGGAGTTATGGACCTGCTGAGGACATCAGTTTTCACAAGATGTTGAAAGGAACCAGGCAGAATACAGTATATATATTTTTTGTTCGAATAAATCATTCTGCAAACCACAATTCTGGCGGAGGTTGTGAAAGCTTTAAACAAAACTGACTGATGCAAATCATTGATTAAAATGTGCTCACCACATACCTACACTGAAACAATGGCAGGACAATACATAACTCACTATTGGAAAGTTGGAAAAATATCATAAACAGGTGAGTCAATTTCTTGAGTCACACACATTGAAATGCTGGAGGAACTCAGCAAGTCAGGCAGTATCTATGGGATGGAATAATGTATCTATGTTTCAGTCCTGATGAAGGGTCTCAGCCGAAAACATCGACACTTTATGCTTTTCCATAGATGCTGTCTGACCTGCTGAGTTCCTTCAGTATTTTGTGTGTATTACTCTAGATTTCCAACATCTTCAGAATCTCTTGTATTTATGAGTTAATTTCTTGGATCTTAGAAATTCTAGTTACAGGCTTTTGTTGGTGGGCGTGGGATCGATTTAAATTGTGTTCTTACGGTAATGCCAAATTGGGTACCATCATTTAGGAATCACGATCTAGATATTCTGTTTCAGTGTAAATATTCAGTTGTGTTAAATTTCCTTTGCACAGGACCTGGAAGAATGCCCGTTTATTGAACAAATAATCCATCAGACTTGCTGAACTGCATAAATATTGCGGAGCCACAATATGAACCCCAGTCTTAAATTTGAAGATCATAAATAGGACCCTGAGCCCACCCAGATTTCATCAAAATATAATTTATCATAAACATTCTCTGATAGTGGTCACTCTAAGCAAATTAAATGAATAAGATATAAATAGAAGAAAATCTAAACATGCTGTAAATCAAGATACACACACAAAATGTTGGAGAAACTCAGTAGACCAGGCAACATCTATGGAAAAGAGTAAACGGTCAATATTTTGTGCTGACACCTTTCATCAGGACTGGAAAAAAAAGATGAGAAGTTGGAGCAAGAAGGTGGGGGGAGGGGAGGAAGAAGTATAAGGTGGTAGGTGATAGATGAAACCAGAAGACGAGGAGGGGTAAAGTAAAGAGGTTGATTGGTGAAAGAGATAAAAGGCTGGAGATGGGGAATCTGATTGTAAAGGATGCAAGACAATGGAAGAAAAGGAAAGGGAGGAAAACTAGAGGGAGGTAATGGAAGGTAAGGAGATAAGGTGAGAGTGGGAAATAGGAATGGGGGAACAATTATCAGAAGTTCAAGAAATCAATAAGACGTGACTCCAATTTTAATCAAGGCTAAAGCAAAGAAAAATATCAAGGTTTTCCTATTTGGTTGAGGAACTTGTCTGAGGACAAACAAGTATACACTTTCAGAGCCGTAGTAGGCCTGCTCTAGGGTAGAAAAGATGGTCCACTAAATCCAAAATCTGGGTTTAATTCCCAACCCAAAGACTTGAGCACACGTAACTATGATGACATGAATACATGCTAATTCTCAGATGAAACATTAAATGAAGCCCCTTTGTCTAAAACTAACATAAAAATTCCCTGGAGTCCTTTTGAAGAGCAGGGTCTCCACCATTCATAATTAGTCAAGTATAGATCACATATTATCTCATTACTGCTTATGGAAGCTTCAAAACTGATTGCTGTGTATGTAACGACACAGAAAAGACAACACCTCAAAAGTATTTCATTAGTTGCAGAGCTCTTGAGGCTTATGTAAGCTGCTTTACTGGCATTTTGGTAATCGCTAACTGGAAATGCCAACATTCCCTATGGGAAGATTATGGTTATTATGTTAACATTGATTATTTCAGAATATTGCTGAGAGAATTGACTGCGGATTTAGAAGGTTATGCTTCAGTTATGGAGGACAGTGCAGAGGCCACATCTGGAGTACTACCTACTGAGAAGAAAATGATATAAATGTGTTGGTGGAAGTCCAAGGAATGTTTTCGAGACTAATACCTGGAAAAGGTAGGTGGTATAATCAAAGACAGGAAGGGAAGTCTTACACCCATTGGCCCTTGGGGAAAAAAAGTACAGTATTTGATTGAAATATACAAGACCGTGAAGGATCTGGAGAGGTTGGATGAGGAGCAGATGCTTCCTTGTTTGGATAACCTAAGCAAGAGGTCAAAATGAAGGGTTGTCCAATAAGATAGAGTCAAAATCTTTTCTGCCACAGGTCATGAAAGTCATCTTCATAGATTGGTGGAAACAGAGTCTTTGAATATTTATAAGGCAGAAGTAGAAAGATATTTCAGGTCATACAACATGGAAACAGGTTCTTAGTCCCAACTGCCACATGTCTTCCAAGATGCCTGCCCAAGCTAGTCCCATTTGCCAGCATTTGGTGTATAGCCTTCTCAGTCTTTCCTATTGATGTAGCTGCCCACTGTCTTTTATAAGTTGTTATCCTATCTGCATCAACCATTTCCACTGGTAGCCTATTCCTATTCCACATACATACCACCCTTTGTGAAAAAAATGTTGCCGTCAGGTTCCCTTTAAGTATTTCTCCTTTCACCTTAATGCCCTGTTGTCTTGATTCCCCAAACTTGGGGAACAGACTGAGTGCATTCAATTTATCTAAGCCCTTCATCATTTTATACACCTCTATAAGATCACCTCTCAGCCTCCTTCACTAAAGATCTGAGCCTGTTCAGCTTCTCCCTATAACTCAGTCCTTCAAATCCTGGCAACATTCTAGTAAACCTTTTCTGCACCCTTTACAGTTTAATTACACCCTTCCTTTAGCAGGATAACTTACCTAGTAAGCAAGGACTTGACAGGAATGTGGAATTAAAGTTACAACCAAATCAACTGGAATCTTATTAACTGGTGAGCAGGCTTGAATAGTTGAGTGGTCTACTGCTTTCCTAATTTGCATGTTTATGTCTTTGTATGCATGCAAGTGCCAAATTTAATTATGCTTGTGATTGAGTCCCAAACCTTATGTTATTAGCCATGGTATGTTTTAACAGAGCTTTGTATGGAAATGGCATCATAACATTCAGTATACCCTTGATGTGGAACTCAACTCCATGGCACCAGGTTGTCAAGTTAAACTTCCTAATTTCCATGTCTGGACCTGAAGTGTTTTGTTCCTGTTTATGTCGAATCCCACATAACTGAAAATGAAAAAGAAAATGTACAATCCAAATTCAAACCACAAATCTTTCTCTACCCTAGTTTCCCAAGGGATAGTTGTAACGTCCCCAACACTTGACTTTTCAGCCCACCTGCAAGTCTCAATTGTAATCCCTACTTCCAATTTAGCCCAGTACGAAAGATGGTTAATATCTACCTGATCTTCAATTGTCAGCATCCATTTTGCTTCCTCTTCATCCAGTGCAGGTAGCAGGGAAATCAGCTTCTGTTGCATAAGCTTTCTAGCCAACAGATTTCCCTCTGCCAAGTACAAGATGAAATGTTGAGGACTAGTCAACACCCACTCAACCATGTTACATCGATAGCTACTCCTTCTCTCTAATTGACACTGTAATATTACATGCAGAGGTTGTATTGTATGTGTGTGATCCAGTTTCCAAATAGCTCTCTTTTGGATATTTTGGCCCTTTGCATTTTATTTGGTATATTTTTCAGCCTTTTGGAGCAGATATTTAAAAACACAGCTTATATTGATGATTGGTTTTATGAACACAATAAGTACAATCATGGCACAACAATGCAACAATAAAGTGGATTGTCATCAGTTCTAATGTGTTATTTGGGGGAAGAGACTGCTGTACTAAGGTCTTAGTTGTTCATCCCCAATTGTTCCTGGAACTAAGTTGTCTACCAGACCAGTTCAGAGGCCAAGTCATGTTCAACCACTTTAGTGGTGTTGGCAATCACATGTAGTTCAGACCACACAGGGATAGTAGATTCCTTCCCTGAAGGACTTCAGTAAAACAAACGGATACTAATGACCAAACAGTAGTATTGTTACTATTACTGATAATTTAAAATTCTGAACGTATTTAACCACTCGAATTTAAATTCCCTGATGGGGATTGAAAACTACTCTCTGAATTATCAATTCAAAAATCTACTGTGTATATTAGTTCATTAAGTTAAGCACCATGCTAGTGTACCTCCAGAATAAAATTGCTTCTAAATCTTTTGGCGCAGATTCTCTTGTTTTCCCTCATATTCTTGCTAACATCAGAAAATAGGACAAGACCATAAGATATAGGAGCAGAAATTAGCCATTTGGCCCATCGAGTCTACTCCACTATTCAATTATGGGTTGATACAATTCTTCCAGTCATCCCCACTTCCCTGTCTTCACCCTATACCCTTTGATGCCCTGGCTAATCAACAACTTATCTATCTCTGCTTTAAATACTCCCAATGCCTTGGCCTCCACAGCCACTCGTGGCAATAAAATTCCATAGGTTTACCACCCTCTGACTAAAGTAATTTCTCTGCATCTCGGTTCTAAAATGACATCCTCCAATCCTGAAGTTGTGCCCACTTGTCCTAGAATTGCCTACTATGGGAAATAAGTTTGTCATACATAATCTGTTCAGGCCTTTTAACATTTGGAATGTTCTACAAGATCCCCCCTCATTCTCCCAAATTCCAGGAAATACAGCCCAAGAGATGCCAGAAGTTCCTCATATGGAAGCCCTTTCATTCCTGGAATCATTCTTGTGAATCTTCACTGAACTCTCTCCAATGTCATTATATACATTTTAAAATAAGGAGTCCAAAACTGCACAGAATACTCCAAGTGTGGTCTCACGAGTGCCTTATAAAGCCCCAACATCACATCCCTGCTCTTATATTCTATACCTCTAGAAATGAATGCCAATATTGCATTTGTCTTCTTCACAATTGACACAACCAGGAGGTTAACCTTTAGGGTATCTTGCACAAGGACTCCCAAATCCCTTTGCATCTCTGCATTTTGAATTCTCTCCCCATCTAAATAATAGTCTGCCCATTTATTTCTTCCTCCAAAGTGCATGACCATACACTTTCCAACATTGTACTTTATTTGCTCCTTCTTTGCCCATTCCCCAAAACTACCTAAGTCTCCCTGCAGACTCTCTGTTTCCTCAACACTACCCACTCCTCCACCATCGACCAATTTAGCCACAAATTCATTAATACTGTAGTCCAAGTCATTGACATACATCGTAAAAAGCAACGGTCCCAACACCAACCTTCTGTGGAACTCCACTGGCAGCCAGCCAGAATAGGTTCCCTTTATTCCCACTCTCTGTTTTCTGCTGACCAGCCAATGCTCCACCCATGCTAGTAACTTCCCTGTAATTCCATGGCCTCTTATTTTGCTAAGCAGCCTCATGTACGGCACCCTGTCAAAGGCCTTCTGAAAATCCAAGTACACCACGTCTACTGCATCTCCTTTATCTACCCTGTTTGTAATTTCCTCAAAGAACTGCAGTAGGTTTGTCAGTCATGATTTTCCTTTCAGAAAACCATCCTTGCTTTGGCCTATCTTGTCATGTGCCTCCAGGTACTCTGTAATCTCATCCCTAACAATTGATTCCAATGACTTCTCAATCACTGATGTCAGGCTAATAGGTCTAGAGTTTCCTTTCTGCTCCTTCCCACCCTTCTTAAATAGCGGAGTAATACTTGGAATTTTTCAGTCATCCAGTACAATGTCAGAGTCCATCGATTCTTGAAAGATCATCGTTAATGCACCCACAATCTCTCCAGCTACTTCCTTCAGAACCCAAGGGTACATTCCATCAGGTCCAGGAGATTTATCCACCCTCAGACCATTAAGTTTCCTGAGCACCTTCTCAGTCATAATTTTCACAGCACAAACTTCACTTCCCGGACACTCTTGAATGTCCGGTATACTGCAGACATCATCTGCTGTGAAGACTGATGCAAAATACGCATTCAGTTCCTCTGCCATCTCTGTATCTCTCATTCTAATATGTCCAGCATCATTTTGTATTGGTCCTATATCTACCCTCAACTCTCTTTTATCCTTTATATACTTAAAAAAACTTTTAGTATCTTCTTTGATATTAGTCGCCAGCTTCCTCTCAAAATTCATCTTTTCTTTCCTAATGACCTTCTTAGTTTAATTCTGCAAATTTTAAAAAGCTTTCCAATTCTTTTATCTTCCCACTAGTTCTGGCTCCCTTGTGTGCTCTCTCTTTTGTTTTTACTTTGGCTCTGACTTCACGTGTCAGCCACGGTAGTGTCCTTCTTCCCTTTGAAAATTTCTTCTTATTTGGAATATATATGTCTTGAACTTCCCTCATTTTTACAGAAACTCCAGCCATTGCTGCTCTGCTGTCCTTCCTCCAAATGCTCCTTTCCTGTCAACTTCAGCCAGTTCCCCTCTCATGCCATTGTAATTTCCCTTATTCCACTGAAATACCGACACATTGGATTTTATTTTTTCCGTCTCAAATTTCAAAGTGAACTCGATCATATTGTGATCACTATTCCCTAAGGGTTCCTTAACCTTATGCTCTCTTATCAACTCTGGATCAGTGCACAACACCCAATCCAGCACAGCTGTTCCCCTAGTGGGTTCAACAACAAGCTGTTCTAAAAAGCCATCCGTTAGACATTCTACAAATTCTCTCTCTTGAGGTCCAGTACTGACCTAGTTTTCCCAATCCACTTTCATGTTAAGATCCCTAATGATTATCATGATTTTGCCTTTTCTATCTCCTGCTGTAATTTGTAATCCACATCCCGGCTTCTGTTTGGAGGCCTGTATTCAACTGTCATTAGGGTCCTTTTACCCTTGCCATTTCTTAACTCAACCCATAGAGACTCTACACCGTCCAATCCTATGTCATCTCTTTATAATGATTTAATATCATTTTTTATACACAGAGTTACACCACTCCCTCTGCCCACTAACCTACCTTTCTGATACACCATATATCCTTGGACATTCAGCTCCCAATGGCAGCCATCCTTTAGCCAAGTTTCAGAGATGGCCACGACGTCATATTTGCCGATCTGTAGCTTAATTTCAAGATAGTCTATTTTATTCATTATTTGAATATTATGCATTCAATGAACAGTATAAGACCAATGGGGACAGGAAGTGAGGTCATATGAGGGTAATTGGTCATAATAAACTTTATTAGCACCTAAAATGCCAGTATCACTATAATTACTAGATTATTTGACAAGCATTACATTGGTGTTGAGAGACATCATTGTGCACTAATTGGTTGCTGTGTTTGCTACATTCTGACAATAGCCTCACATTAAACAAAAGTACTTAATTAGCTGTAAAGTGCATTGGGATGTCCTGAGACCATAAAATGGGAAGTTCTTGCTTTTTCAGCATTCTTAAAGCTTTTCTTCATTCCCCAATATTCCCTTTTCCACAGAATCTAATGCTAATTTGCACCAGAGCCCTCCTAGCTACAGTGTATGAATTGCTAATCTTCCAAAACAGTGATAGTATCAATAAAGCTGGTGAAAGCATAATGAAGCACTACAAACAGTGTTTAAAGGGTGCCACTTCTTATCTTTTTATGAATTTGGTGTCGTGTCTGACATTTGAACACAGAACTGGAAACATGAAAACCAATCTGTAGAGGGCACCATTGTAGTAAATGAATCAGAATCAGAATCAAGTTTACTATCACCGGCGTATGTCGTGAAATTTGTTAACTTAGTGGCAGCAGTACAGTGCAATACATGATAATATAGGGACAAAATCAATTACAGTAAGTATATATATATATGTATGTATATTAAATTGTTAAAAATAGCACAAAAACAGAAATAATATAAAAAATGTGGTAGTGTTCATGGATTCAATACCTATTTAGGAATTGGATGGCAGAGGGGAAAAGCTGTTCCTGAATCACTGAGTGTGTGCCTATAGGCTTCTGTACCTCCTTCCTGGCGATAACAATAGGAAGAGGGCATGTCCTGGGTGTTGGGAATCCTTAATAATGGACGCTGCCTTTCTGAGGCTCTACTCTTTAAAGATGTCTTAGATACTATGATGTCTTGGATACATACTTAAATTCCTGCTCATTTTTGTTTACAAATAAACACAGGTTCTGTCCAAAGTTGCTTAGTGAAATGGATCAGTGCAGAAATTCGGCATTTGTTGCAGTCAATAAACCTTAAACATGAATCTTGGTTCATTTGATGTTAATAGAACTTAATTTCCCAATGAGAGTTCACAGTTCATATGACTGTGTGGCCAAATACAGCTCAAGCACTATTTAGAAATTTGCTAGTGATACCATTGTTGTTGGTGAGGTCTCAAATGGTGGGGAAGAGCCCTACAGATGTGAGTTAGATCAGCTGGTTGAGTGGGGTCACAATAACCACCTAGCACTCAGTGTCAGCAAAACCTAGGTATTGATTGTGAACATCAGGAAGGGGGAAGTTAGGACAGCACTCATTAGTCCTCACTGAGCGGTCAGTGGTGGAAAGGATAAGTGGCTTCAAGTTCCTGGGTGTCAACATCTTGTAGGATCTATCCTGGGCAGTCACAACAAAGGCATGTCACCCAAGAGTCCTGCAAATTTCTACGCTGGTACGGTAGGGAGCATTCTGACTGGAAGCATCATGGCCTGGTATGGGGGCACCAACATACAGGATCGGAAGAGGCTGGGTTTTGGAATCACCCAGCTCCATTACAAGCATCTTTGAAAGGTGGTGCCCCAGGAAGGCAGCATCCATCATTAAGGACTCTCACAATCCGGGACATGCCCTCTTACGTTACTATCAAGGAGAAAGAACATCCTCTTCCCCTCTGCCATCAGATTTCTGAATGGTCTATCAACCCATGAATGCTGCTTGTCATTCCCTAGTTTTGCACTAGTTACTTATTTTGTAATTTGTTATAATTTTATGTCTATGCACTGAACTGCTGCTGAAAAGCAACACATTTCATATGAGATAGTATAAAGCAGGGTTAATAAACCTGATTCTGATTCAGTGTCTATAACATCTATTCTGTAGTCCAGCCTTTATTACAATAATTTCTGTGCTTATGCCTCCTACATTTTAACAATGTTTTCACTGCAAAAGTAAATTCATTGCCTACGTACATTAGTCAAAAAGATATGAAGGGTGTGATGTAAATTAGTTCTAAAATCTGGACAATGGGCCGTATAAAATCCCATTTACTTACTTACTGCCTGTTACACCACTGGCATTTAGGGCAGCAATAAAGGTCCTCCATCTCTGTCTGTATAGAAGGATTATTCGTTGCTGTTTCCATACCAATTTTCTTTTAACCAGTCAGGGTTGTTAGTCTTGAGCTGAACCCCTGAACCTGGACGACTGGTGGACCACTCTTAGTTTGACCTGTTTAGTTTTGCTGACCCAACCAAGAGCCAAAGCACAGGCCCTGACTCTAGCCAACATAGCTCTCCAGGTCATTGAGGCGCACAAGCCTATGAACCCTACAACGAGGTGTAGTCCTTTTGGAGGATAAAACCACATTCCTTACCTTCAATAAGAAACCAAACCTTTGTAAACAAAGGAGTTGCATACTCTGTTCATATTCATAAATGGGATATCCCTTCATGGTATACAGTAAGTATCAAGGCTGCATAATCAAATATTCAGGCATACAAACCAATGTTATCAATGACACCTGTCACCCAAATTATTCCTTGCACCCACAGCTCATTGCGCAGAAGATACAAGAGCTTGAAAACACACACTAACAGGCTCAAGGACAGCTTCTATCCCTCAATAGTAGGACTCTTGAATGGATATCCTGGATGGTAAAAAAGAACTCTTGATCTCTCAATCTACCTCATCATGGCTCTAGCACCTTACTATCCACTTGCATTTCACGTTTTGTAACTGTAACTGTAACACTATACTCTGCATTCTGTTAGGACCTTCCCTTTGTACTACCTCAATATATTTACGTCTTTAAATGCTCTGCATGGTTACCATACAAAACAGTTTTTCACTATACTTCAGTACATGGGACAATAATAAACCCATTATGGATTGGTAGGGTAACTCCCATTGGAAAACATTACTTTGCATCTATGCGGGTGAATATGTTTAACTGAAGTTGAAGGTTTGAGAAGAAATGGCAATGATGTTAATGAGGCTAATTATCAGGCACTGAATGCAAATTATATTCTTCATTATGTAACATGGCTGGTTAACAAGACTGGGTTGGACTTCAGCTATCCTATTATTCTGGTCTGCATTGTATGCTTAGTGGATGAAGCATTGAATTAAAAGCTTCCAGCTAATAGTTGATTGTGGACTTCAGGAGGGCAAAACGAAGGAACACAAACCAATCTTCATAGATGAATCAGAAGAGAAGAGAGTGAGCAATTTCAAGTTCCTGGGTGTTAAGATCTCTGAGGATCTAACCTGGTCCTAACATATCAACGTAGCTATAAAGAAAGCAAGACCATGGCTATATATTGGTACCAATGACATAGGTGGGAAAAGGGAGGATGTCCTAAAAACAGACTACAGGGAATTAGGAAAGAAGCTGAGAAGCAGGACCTCAAAGGTAGTAATCTCGGGATTACTGCTTGTGCCACACTGCAGTGAGTATAGGAATAGAGTGAGGTAGAGGATAAATGCATGGCTAAGGAATGGAGCAGGGGGTAGGGATTCAGAATTCTGGATCATTGGGACCTCTTTTGGGGCAGGAGTGACCTGTACAAAAAGGAAAGTTTGCACTTGAATCTGAAGGGAACCAATATCCTGGCAGGGAGGTTTGCTAAGGCTATTGGGGAGGGTTTAAAATAGAATTGCTTGGTGGGGGAGGGGGGAGGTAGGAACTGAACTGAAGAGATGGAGGAAGGGGGGGTTAGCTCACAAATAGAGAAAACTCATAGGCAATGTGAGAGGGAGGATAGGGAGGAGAGGGTGATAGAGAAGCAATGCACTCAGACTGATAGTTTGAGATGTGTCTATTTTAATGCAAGAAGCATCATGAGCAAAGCGGATGAGCTTAGAGCATGGATCAGTACTTCGAGCTATGGTGTTGTGGCCATTACAGAGACTTGGATGGCTCAGGGGCAAAATTGGCTACTTAGAGTTCCAGGCTTTAGATATTTCAGAAAGGAAAGGGAGGGAGGTAAAAGAGGTGGAGGTGTGGCACTGCTGATCAGAAATAGTGTCACAGCTGAGAAAAGGAGGAAGTCATTGAGGAATTATCTACTGAGTCTCTATGGGTGGAAGTTAGAATTAGGAAGGGGTCAAATAACTCCACTGGGTGTTTTTTATAGACCACCCAATAGTAACAAGGACATCAAGGAACAGATAGAGAGACAGATTCTGGAATGGTGTAGTAATAATAGGGTTGTTGTGATGGGGGATTTTAATTTCCCAAATATTGATTGGCATCTCCCTAGAGTGAAGGGTTTAGATGGGGTGGAGGTTGTTAGCTGTGTTCAGGAAGATTTCTTGACAAAATATGTAGATAAGCCTACAAGAGGAGAGGCTGTACTTGATCTGGTATTGGGAAATGAACCTGGTCAGGTGTTAGGCCTCTCAGTGGGAGAGCACTTTGGAGATAGTGATCACAATTCTATCTCCTTTACCATAGCATTGGAGAGGGATAGGAACAGACAGGTTAGGAAAATGTTTAATTGGGGTAAGGGGAAATATGAAGATATCAGGCAGGAACTTGGAAGCATAAATTGGAAACAGATGTTCTGAGGGAAATATACGGCAGTGATGTCGCAAACATTCAGGGGATATTTGCATGGTGTTCCACACAGGTATGTTCCAATGAGACAGGGAAATGATGGCAGAGAATAGGAACCATGGTGTACACATGCAGTAGAAAATCTGGTCAAGAAGAAAAGAAAGCTTACGAAAGGTTCAAAAATCTAGGTAATGATAAAGATCAAGAAGATTATAGGGCTAGCAGAAAGGAGTTTAAGAATGAAATTAGGAGAGCCAGAAGGGGCTGAGAGAAGGCCTTGGCCAAAAGGATTAAGGAAAATCCCAAGGCATTCTACAAGGTATGTGAAGAGCAAGAGGATAAGACGTGGGAGAACAGGACCAATCAAGTGTGACAGTGGAAAAGAGTGTATGGAAGCAGAGGAGGCAGCAGAGGTACTTAATGAATACTTCAGAATTGACTATGGAAAAGGTCCTTGGCGACTGTAGGGATGAATTACAATGCACTGAAAAGCTTGAGCATATAGACATTAAGAAAGAGTATGTGCTGGAGCTTTTGGAAAGCATCAAGTTGGATAGGTCACTGGGAACAGATGAGATATTGCTTTGTGGATCCAGAACTTGTCATGGTCTGGTCCGTGAAGTCTGCATTCTGGTTCATAGTCCGGTCTGTCGATCTGTATTCCAGATTTTCCAGTTTTCCATTGTTCTGTTGGGTGCTCTAATTAAGGCACATGATTCTCATTTGGGCAGACACATAAATACCTCTGGAGACCAGGGCTTGGCTGCTGGATTGTTCCTGTCCAAACCCCTTGTCTGAATCCCTTCTCTGCCCCTTCCTCCTGAAGCCTTGCCCTGCAACCAGTGTCTGAAGCCTTGCCTTGCCTTGCTTGTAACCCTTGCCTGCAACCTTTGCCAGTGCCACTGTCAAGTTCAAACACTGGAGCAAGATAAGGAAGTGTCTATTGTTGGTTTGAATCGTCTCTATGTCCATGCCTTCGCTAGGTAGGTCTGGCTGTTTGCCATTACCTAGTGTTGGGAACCGTCTCTGTGTCTACGCCTTCGCTAGGTAGGTCTGGATGTTTGCCGCTAACTTGTGTTGCGAACTGTCTCTCTGTGTTCTGTGTATGAGTCCCGGCCCTACGTCCTGTTCCCAAGGAGGGGTCCTGGCTCTGTGTTCTGCCTTCCTGTCTCCCTTGACCAAGTCAAGGCTTCGTGTTCTCATCCTGTCCATGTGTTTTGTCATGTGCTGGAGTTCACTCGTCCTGCCCAGGAGTCTCTGGTTCTGTCCTGTAGCCTTGCCTAGTCCTGCCTCCCAAGACCATTTCATGTCTTGTCAGGAAAGACAGGCAGGTGATGGGGCAAATGTGTAGCCATTGGGATGAGTTGCAGTGCAATAAAGTTGCAGTGAAATCAAAGCAAAAAGTATCAAATACTGGTCTTAAGGTGTTGTACTTAAATGCACGCAGCATTAGAAATCAGGTGGATGATCTTGTTGTACAGCTACAGATTGGCAGGTATGATATTGTGGCCATCACTGAGACCTGGCTAAAGGATGCATATCTCTGGGAGCTGAACGTCCAAGGATACACGGTGTATCGGAAGGATAGGAAGGTAGGCAGAGGGGGAGGCGTGGCTTTATTGGGAAGAAATGATATTAAATCATTAGAAAGAGGTGATACAGGATCGGAAGGTGCAGAATCTGTATGGGTTGAGCTAAGGAATAGCAGGGGTAAAAGGACCCAGATGGCAGCTATTTATAGGCCTCCAAACAGCTGCAGGGATGTGGACTACAAATTACAACTGGAAATAGAAAAGGCTTGTCAGAAGGGCAGTGTTATGATAATTGTGGGGGATTTTAACATGCGAGTGGATTGGGAAAATCAGGTCGGCACTGGATCTCAAGAGAGAGAATTTGTAGAATGTCTGCGAGATGGCTTTTTAGAACAGCTTGTTGTTGAGCCCACTAGGGGATCGGCTGTACTGGATTGGGTATTGTGTAATGAACCGGAGGTGATTGGAGAGATTGAGGTGAAGGAACCCTTAGGAGACAGTGATCATAACATGATTGAGTTCACTGTGAAATTAGAAAAAGAGAAGCCGAAATCTGATGTGTCAGTGTTTCAGTGGAGTAAAGGAAACTACAGTGGCATGAGAGAGGAACTGGCCAAAGTTGACTGGAAAGAGACACTGGCGGGAAAGACAGCAGAGCAGCAGTGGCTGGGGTTTATGCGAGAAACGAGGAATGTGCAAGACAGGTATATTCCAAAAACGAAGAAATTTTTGAGTGGAAAAAGGATGCAACCATGGTTGACAAGAGAAGTCAAAGCCAAAGTTAAAGCTAAGGAGAGGGCATACAAGGAAGCAAAAATTAGTGGGAAGACAGAGGATTGGGAAGTCTTTAAAACCTTACAAAAGGAAACCAAGAAGGTCATTAAGAGAGAAAAGATTAACTATGAAAGGAAACTAGCAAATAATATCGAAGAGGATACTAAAAGCTTTTTCAAGTATATAAAGAGTAAAAGACAGGTGAGAGTAGATATAGGACCGATAGAAAATGATACTGGAGAAATTGTAATGGGAGATGAGGAGATGGCAGAGAAACTGAACAAGTATTTTGCTTCAGTCTTCACTGAGGAAGACAGCAGGATACCGGACACTCAAGGGTGGCAGGGAAGAGAAGTGTGCGCAGTCACAATTACGACAGAGAAAGTACTCAGGAAGCTGAATAGGCTAAAGGTCGATAAATCTCCTGGACCAGATGGAATGCACCCTTGTGTTCTGAAGGAAGTAGCTGTGGAGATTGCGGAGGCATTAGCGATGATCTTTCAAAAGTCGATAGATTCTGGCATGGTTCCGGAGGACTGGAAGATTGCAAATGTCACTCTGCTATTTAAGAAGGGGGCAAGGAAGCAAAAAGGAAATGATAGACCTGTTAGCTTGACGTCGGTGGTTGGGAAGTTGTTGGAGTCGATTGTCAAGGATGAGGTTACAGAGTACCTGGAGGCATATGACAAGATAGGCAGAACTCAGCATGGATTCCTTAAAGGAAAATCCTGCCTAGCAAATCTATTACAATTTTTTGAGGAAATTACCAGTAGGCTAGACAAGGGAGATGCAGTGGATGTTGTATATTTGGATTTTCAGAAGGCCTTTGACAAGGTGCCACACATGAGGCTGCTTAACAAGATAAGAGCCCATGGAATTACAGGAAAGTTACATACGTGGATAGAGCTTTGGCTGATTGGCAGGAAACAGAGTGGGAATAAAGTGATCCTATTCTGGTTGGCTGCTGGTTACCAGTGGTGTTCCACAGGGATGAGTGTTGGGGCCACTTCTTTTTACATTGTACATCAACGATTTGGATTATGGAATAGAGGGCTTTGTGGCTAAGTTTGCTGACGATACGAAGATAGGTGGAGGGGCCGGTATTGCTGAGGAAACGGAGAGTCTGCAGAGAGACTTGGATAGATTGGAAGAATGGGCAGAGAAGTGGCAAATGAAGTACAATGTTGGAAAGTGTATGGCTATGCACTTTGGCAGAAAAAATAAACGGGCAGACTATTATTTAAATGGGGAAAGAATTCAAAGTTCTGAGGTGCAATGGGACTTGGGAGTCCTCGTACAGGATTCCCTTAAAGTTAACCTCCAGGTTGAGTCGGTAGTGAAGAAGGTGAATGCAATGTTGGCATTTATTTCTAGAGGAATAGAGTATAGGAGCAGGGATGTGATGTTGAGGCTCTATAAGGCGCTGGTGAGACTTCACTTGGAGTACTGTGGGCAGTTTTGGTCTCCTTATTTAAGAAAGGATGTGCTGACGTTGGAGAGGGTACAGAGAAGATTCACTAGAATGATTCCGGGAATGAGAAGGTTAACATATGAGGAACGTTTGTCCGCTCTTGGACTGTATTCCTTGGAGATTAGAAGAATGAGGGGAGACCTCATAGAAACATTTCGAATGTTAAAAGGCATGGACAGAGTGGATGTGGCAAAGTTGTTTCCCATGATGGGGGAGTCTAGTACGAGAGGGCATGACTTCAGGATTGAAGGGCGCCCTTTCAGAACAGAAATGCGAAAAAAAATTTTTAATCAGAGGGTGGTGAATCTATGGAATTTGTTGCCACGGGCAACAGTGGAGGCCAAGTCATTGGGTGTCTTTAAGGCAGAGAGTGATAGGTATCTGAGTAGCCAGGGCATCAAAGGTTATGGTGAGAAGGTGGGGCAGTGGGACTAAATAGGATAAAATGGATCAGCTCATGATAAAATGGCGGAGCAGACTCGATGGGCCGAATGGCCTACTTCTGCTTCTTTGTCTTATGGTCTTATGTCTTTGCCTAGTTCCGGAGTCCGAGCCCAAGTCAAGACCCAGGTTCTGGGTCCTTGTCCAATCTCTGGCTCGGAGTCCAAGCCCAGGCTCCTAGTTCCCAATTCCTAATCCTGGTCCTGCTTGACTTGCCAATGTCCTAGCCCAAGTTTGTGTTCTTGTCCCAGCTCCTAGTTTGCATCCGGTCATGTCCCTAACTCTAATCTCTAGTCCTGTCCTGTTCCTAGTACTTCAGTGTCCGTGTCTTGCGTTTGAGTCCGCTCTTGCCGCCCCCATATGACAGAACTGGCTTGCACACAGAATGCAAAGAGTGGTTGTAGATGGGTCATATTCTGCATGGAGGTCAGTGACCAGTGGTGTGCCTCGGGGATCTGTTCTGGGACCCCTTCTCTTCGTGATTTTTATAAATGATCTGGATGAGGAAGTGGAAAGATGGGTTAGTAAATTTGCTGATGACACAAAAGTTGGGGGTGTTGTGGATAGTGTGGAGGGCTGTCAGGGTTTACAGTGGGACATCAATAGGATACAAAACAGGGCTGAGAAGTGGCAGATGGAGTTCAACCCAGATAAGTGTGAGGTGGTTCATTTTGTTAGGTCAAATATGATGGCAGAATACAGTATTAATGGTAAGACTTTTTGCAGTGTGGAGCATCAGAGGGATCTTGGATCTGAGTCCATAAGACACTCAAATCTGCTGTGCAGGTTGACTCTGTGTTTAAGAAGGAATAGGTTGTATTGGCCTTCATCAACTACGGGACTGAGTTCAGAAGCTGAGAGGTAATGCTACAGCTGTATAGGACCCTGGTCAGAGCCCACTTGGAGTACTGTGCTTAGTTCTGGTCACCTCACTACAGGAAGGATGTGGAAACCATAGAAAGGGTGCAGAGGAGATTTACAAGGATGTTGCCTGGATTGGGGAGCATGCCTTATTAGAATAGGTTGAGTGAACTTGGTCTTTTCTCCTTGGAGCGACGGAGGATGAGCGGTGACCTGATAGAGGTGTACAAGATGATGAGAGGCATTGATCATGTGAATAGTCAGAGGCTTTTTCCCAGGGCTGAGTTTCTCACTTATACCTCTCTGCTGCTTGTTCCAATGGAGGTGATCCTGCAGCTGGGTCATGACTCTGAGATGGGGTACTAAATATGCTCGGTAACAACAGCCGGTCCGCCCTTTGCTGGGACTTTGCGGGTCCCGTCTGCTGGCGGTTTCCCTTGGGAGTCATATATAGGCCCGATTTCCACATACCCAGTGGGTGCTAGTTACTGGTTCGGGAGAGTCTGCAGTGGTATAGGTGGTACAGCTGCTATTTCCCAGAAAAAAATGCACTTTCCCCTCCCTGGAAGTTACAGTAACAGGTGGCATTTACCGCTCCTCTGCTGGGCACCTGCAGGAATGGTCAGGATGCATGTTTCCCAGTATATGAGGTTCTGTTCTGTGGGGGGGCTGAAATACCATCCCTCAAAACACTGACAGCCACAGTCACCTCTGACTGGACTACAGTTCCGTGCCTCACTTCCCCGGGTGTTATTTGAGGAAGCCCAGGCTGAGAACTCCTCACTCTGGTTGAGCGGGATTACTGACATGGGAATCATAGTTCTACCATGCCGCGGAATTTCAGCGCAAACCCAGCAGGCCCCTACTTCTACCTGTTTGGCATAGGTGTAACAGAGAGACAGATAGGTATTAACATGGGGTCCCCCACATACTGGGGTGAGCCCTCTCAAAGGCATAAGCATGGACACCACTATCAACCAATACATATCCCCTTAGTCGGAGAGAGTCCTACTCAGTTCCTTCAGTAACACGTTTGCGGTCTGTTTGATGTATCCACCGAGATTGTCCCTTCAGTTTCACAGCCGTGGGAGTGGTCAGTAACACCTGATATGGTACTCATCACTGAGGTCCGAGTTTCGCTCGATCCCAGTTTTTGATCAGGACAAAATCCCCAGGTTATAGGGTGGGATAGTCACTCCTCTCTGCGGGGTAGTTCTCTTCTTTGTAAGCCTGTCGTACCTGTGAATATAATATTTGGAGAATTTTGGTTAGTTTGCATATATATTTCTCCATCTCTTCCCTCCAAGGTATGCATATCCAATTTTTACTGGTAGACTTTCTAGGGGCAATGGTACACAAGATCTTGGTCCCCTGATGTCCTCATGGGCCGTCCATAAATGATTTCAGCTGGTGACAACCCTGTTTCCCCTGTGGGGTAACCCTCATGTGGAATAGGGCTAGTGGTAGGACCTTCAACCAAGTGAGTCCAGTCTCTGCCGTTAGTTTGGCCAATTTACTCTTCAGAGTGCCATTGGGTCTTTCCATTATGCCCGCGGCCTGTGGGTGGTGTACTTTTGCCACAAAGTGTGGGCCATTGTCAGAGCTCAGCATCTCTGGCAGGCCGTACCTGGGAATTATTTCCCATAATAATACCTTCACAACAGTCAAAGCAGTATTATTGGTAGTTGGAATAGCTTCAATCCATCTACTGAACACATCTATAATAACTAAGCAGTATCTACAGCAATGTACTCTAGGCAATTCAATAAAATCAACTTGTAGACATGAAAAAGGTCCACCGGGCAAAGGAGTCGTACCTGATGTGAAGAGTACAGGTTACCAACCACTCCCTCCTTTTCCCAGGTGTGTACAATTATGTATATAATTGACCAATATTGGTAAAAACTGTGTTGGAACACAAACCTGTCCCACTGAGGTGATCTAAAAACCTAGGTCGGTGTCTTTCTGGCATCCCATCTGGGACCACAGTTTGCGCTCCTCAGAGGCGTCCCCCTGAAAGTAAGTACCTCCCGCATGTCTGGCAAACCTGTTCTGCTTAAGTCACTGAGGGTTGCTTGACGGGAACCCAAGGGGACTACAACTACCGAGGATTGTGCCGCACTTTTCGCTGTCTTATCCGCTAAAACATTGCCTTTAGTGACCTGATCGGACATGCAGGTGTGAGCTGCACACTTAATAATAGCCAAAACTCGAGGTAGCTGTAGAGCGGTGAGTAAATTGTTTACAAAGGTGGCATTACTGATGGGGTGGCCAAAGGAAGTCAGGAATCCCCGATATTCCCAGAGTGCCCGATAGTCATGTGCAACTCCAAATGCATAACAGGACTTGGATACAGGCACGAGTCAGATCAAACAGCTCAGCCTTCTGGGCTGAGACAGCTGTTTCAAAAGAGGCCTGCTCAATTACTTCACTGTCTGTCACTATCGCATAGCCATAACATTGTTTCCCTGCTGGATCCACAAAAGAGCTTTCATCCTTATAAAACTGAGGGGTTATTGCGGAATGGATGGGAGAGTCTGTCCTTCTTTCACGGTGATTCGGAGAGGGGGCAGTTGGTGCGGCCAACTTCATGGCCTGAAATTGCTTAGAGATGAGGTACAACATCTTGGGTTTGGTCAATATTAAAAAAGTGTCTCACCAGATGTCCCAACTTCACCTCAGACTCCATCCAGTATTGGAGTTGGCCTGCGGCCAAGTCTTGCTGGTCTCCATTGGTGCTGGAGGCTTGTTTCGTCAGTGTGTAGGCAAGGAACCCAGGGCAAACCCTAAAGGTAGTATGGGGTACCACCAGTCCTGTCTGGCACCAAAGGAAATCCGGAACTTCGGCCGGTAATGCACTGCCCTCTCTTCCTTTAACCTCTCCAATCGCCGTGACTGGGAACTTCTGTCCCTCGAGGGGTGCATAATATTGGCTTTCCTCAATTCAGCACCCCGTTGGACAGGGTCACATGGGGGTCGACCGCTGGCAGAGGGGGTTCAAACGAAGTGGAGTCCAGATTAAGTGCCCACCACTGGGGGGGGGGGGGGGGCGGTCGGAAACTGGGGAAGCTGTCAGTTGTTAACTAGTCCCAGGGAAATACCCTTGCCTGTGCATAGAATCTCGACTTCCAACGGACAGAGCACATCTCTCCCTGCTAGATTACACCTCAGACTGGTGGTGGCTGTAAATGAGACCTCACACTTGTTCCCCTGGAATTCCACCTGCAGTGGTTGGGTATGTGAATACGTACATTCCGTGCCTTCGAATCCCGATAGAGTGATTGTAGCGCCCGATAGCTGGAATGCCTGTTCCGATACTATTTCCTGATCGAGGGTGGATGTGGTTGCCCCCGTATCAATCATAAAAGGAATTGGAATTCCAGCAACTTGCAATATTACATTGGGCTCTTCCCGAGGGGTGGTACTCATGGTAGGGAGCATCCTTGCTTTTCAATTTCTAAACGGGTTGTGGGCAGAGAATGAGGTCGTTGTCCCCACCTGTCCCTTGGTAGGTTTTTGTTCCCATGGGCACCTCACCTTCCAATGCCCAGGACATCCACAATTGAAGCACACCCCACCTGGTCTGGGGTTGGCCTCCCCATACCCATTGCCTGTCTGTGATAACGGTCGGCGCGGTGGACCAGGCCTACAATTCCTAGAATCCTAACGGTTGGATGGAAGTCGTTGGGCTAGCATTCTATTGGGTGCTGTCCAATAAGAGTCCGGGTTATCAGGGTACGGCCAATCGGGAAAATGATCCCAGTTCTGATCCCCAGATATAGACCGCTCGCATCCTTCTCCCCACTGAGCATGTTCACATTTAATATTAGTTCCCTTCAGGGTAGATTGGGATTCGAAAGCCGGGTCCCAATAATATGTCAAAGCTCGTCGCATTCGATTTACGTCATTGCCAGGCTAATCCTATTATTTGTTTTAATCATGTTGGCTAACTTAGTTGATAAGCATTGGAGCAGTAGGGCATTGAACTGGGGGAAGGATTGCCATTATTAAAGGCTCGGTCTCCTGCAAAAGTACCGTAGCAGGCCACAAATCGCTCCCAATAGTCTGGTCCCGATTCCCCAGGCTTAGGTTTGCATTCCAGTACTTTAGTGATGTTTACAGGTTGCTTGAGAGCCCTTTTCAAGGCTTGAATAATCTGGTCTGTCTGCTCCTTCTCATTAGGGTTTCCTGCCTGTAACTCCTGATAGGTTTGGTATCTTAATTCTGCCTTCCATTTCCGCCTCTCATCAACTAAGAGAATCATGCAGCACAGACCGAATAAACCTTGTGGGGTCGCATTATACACTTGTATAGTGCTGCAGATATACTGAGCAAACTGTGCTGGTTTTTCTTTTCTATCTGGGACCTGATTCATGATCATTATCATTTCTTGAGGCTTCCAGGGTGCATACACAGGAATCACTGAGGGCTGTCCCTCCTCCGCTGCTTGTGGGCTGGGCAGCATTTGGGTGGGCAATTGTCTTGGTGGAGCTGTTAATTCTGGGGTATTATTGGATTCCTCCCCCCCGATCTCGGAACAATCCTCGGTATTCCCTTGATGGATCTCAGGGTATAGGGACCACCCCTTCCCTGCTGCAGCTGTTTTACCCGAGCATCTGAATACTGGGAGGATTTGGGTTCCGGAGCACTGGGCGCACTTGGCCCCTGGTAAGGTGGGGGGTGGGGTACGGTGGGTGCCCATTCCTCATTGTGGTCACTGTCCTCAAACAGGGTCGGTATGCCAGACATGGGTTTGGGGTCCCTTGTTTCCCTATTAGTTTGAACTTTAGACTGACGTTCCTGCCCTTCTCTCCCATCTAGGTTAGCCTTGGTTTGCTTACGTTGTTTTTCCTGCTCTCGTTTTCGGCGCCCATCCACTCATTCACGCTCCACCTATAGTGTCTCTAACCTTTTGGCGTTCCTTCTGCAGTACTTACCCCTATCCTTTTGTCACATGCATTTTTCCTCCAACTTGCTAATAATATACTGTTCCACTTTACATCTGCCTTTTCCTTCCATTCCCTTTTAAACAATTCCCACTTCTTTCCACAGTTCTTTTTCCAGATCAAATTTACTGCTTGTTCTCATGAGGTAATATCCCAGGTCCCCTCCCCACCAGTGGCCACATTTTGTTCCCCAATTTCTTATTCAGCACTGCACTCAACATTCGCAAATCTTTTTCCTTGTCTGGAAAACTCTCACACGTTGTGTAGGACTGCTCCTGGCCCATTCGTATCAATCGACTGCAATTAACCCATGTTCCCTAAGTAATTTACCTGACACAAAGCCTCCTGCTCAATTAATAAATCAGATGAATTTACCCAGCTTGGCACCTCCTAACCAATTAATAAATTTACCCGGCTTGGCACCTCCTGCTCAATTGATAAAATTGACCCAGCACGTCTGCCTCCTGCTCAATTAATAAAATTTGCCTACATTGTACGAGTCTCCCAGCAGATTCTTTCCTGATCCCGTCAAGGTTATGCGATCAGCCTTGGGTGTGGGACCATGCGTCCAAAGGAACTAACGGACAGCGACAAAAGGTAAAATACCTATTGGGCACCCAGTTGGTCTCCGCATTCCCCAGAGTGGTCCAGCCCCTTACTCAGCCCGTCTGCTTGGCACTCCCTGTATTGGGATCCTGTTCATGATGCCAAATGTTAAAGTCGAATCTGAATAAAACTCGGGACACCAGCTTCTTATAGTTACAACAGTTTATTGCGCACCCTCCTGCAGAAGTTTGAGACCCAGTTGTCGAAAGGTAGGCACGCAAGTACTGCCAACATCTGATAGGTGGGCCTGCTCTCTCCTGTTGCAGTTGTATATTTATACATAATAAGCCCCATACATTACTGTTGAAAGATGTCATTTGAACTGGTACACCCACCAAGTCTGTTGGTGTGAAACTTAGTTACATAGAAGAGAGTCTGCTAAATCAAGGCTTAATGACAGATGGATGTGCTGTCCAGTCCTTATCAGTTATTCCCTTTGCTAGGCCCTGACTTAGTTACAGATGGATGTTCATTACTGTCCTTATCGGTGAGTTCTCCTTCTCTTACTCAAATGAGGGTACAATGTACAATGTTGTCAAACCCTCAATATCTCTTTGCAAACTAAGGGAGAACTAGTATAAGCCGTTTTTTAGCTAACTGCTGAAGGCAGAGTTTACTTCAGTTCAAAAATTCCTATTCAGTCCCAATCTTTCTTTAAGCCAGAGGTTACATAGATTCAAAATGACTTTTTTATATCCTGAATTCCTCAATGTCAGGGGTAAGTTTTTTTACCCCGGCGACAGTGGTGAAGGCAGATACAATAGAGTCTTTTAAGAAGCTCCTGGAAAAGTACCCGGAGCTTATAAAAATAGAGGGCTATGGGTAACTTGAGGTAATTTCTAAAGTAAGTACATGTTCGTCACAGCATTGTGGGCTGAAAGACCTGTATAGTGCTGTAGATTTGCTATGCTCTATATTTCATTGGAAGTTCAAAGGTATTTGGTTGGTCAACAAAAACACTCAAAACGTTCTACAGGAGTACTGTGGAGAGCATTCTGACAAGCTACATCACCATCTGCTATGGGGGGAGGGGAGGGGAGGGGGAGGTGGTTACTGCACAGAACCAAAAGAAGCTACAGAAAGTTGTAAAATAGTCAGCACCATCTTGGTTACTAGCCTTTGTAGTATCCAACATCTTGGTTACTAGCCTTTGTAGTATCCAAGACATCTTCAAGGAGTGGTACCGGAGAAAGACGGCATTTGTCATTAAGGGCCCCCATCACCCAGGGCATGTCCTTTTCTCATTGGCACCATCAGGTAGGAGGTACAGAAGCCAGAAGGCACACATGTAGTGATTCAGAACCAGCTTCTTCCCCTCTGCCACCCAATTCCTAAATGGTCATTAAACCCATGAACACTATCTCACTTTTTGAAAAATTTAAAATATGTATTATTTCAGTTTCTGCATTATTTTTAATTTATTTAAGAAACTTATTGTATATACTTACTGCAATTGACCTATTTGGTTATTTATTTATTTTTCAACACTATCGTGTATTGCATAGTACTGCTGCTGCTAAGTTAACAAATTTCATGACACAGGCTGGTGATAAATAACCTGATTCTGATAATGTCTCATATTAATCCAAGAATGAAATAATGCAGATGCTGGAAGTCTGAAATAAAAACAGAAAACACTGTCAATACTCAAGTCAGGCAGCACCCGTCTAAAAAGAAAACAATGAGTTAATATATCTTTCATCAGAACGCTTTCTTCAGGTTCAATGATGAAAAGTCATTGACATGAAATGTTATTCAAAATTTTAAAAAAAAATGTTAGAAACCCTCAGCAGATCAGGCAGTATCCTCTCCCTGGAACTTTCAGCATGTTCTGCTTTCACATATGCTGCCTGTCCTGCTGAGTATTCTCAGCATTTTCTATCATTGGAATTAGAATGTGAACTCCCTTTCTTTCTCCACAGACAGCCCCTAAATGTTTCCAGTACGTTCTGTTCCTTTTTATTTCTGTTTCATATTCAGTTGTCACTAATTAAGAATTTGCTCTGTAGAAATCTCTTGACTCAGTTAAATGTTATCCTTTGAATTATTTGATCTATGCAATTTAATGGTAGTAAATCTCCGCAAAGGCTCTTTTTGCAGCTTTCTTTCAGCGTAGTGAAGCTTGATTATTTTCAAATCTTTCTCTTTTCACTTGTTTTAGCTTTCAGAGCTTAATGAAGCAATCTATCTCTTCACAGAACACATGAACTAAACCAATTAAACACCCTTAAATCATTGCTATGATAAACTGGTCTTTCTTTGTCTTGTACTTACTAACCCATTACCACATATTGTTTGAAAGATTTTTGACATTTACCTTTCAGTTAGTTATATTTATGATATACTTGTCACATGGGGGCGCTGGGAGCAGACCCAAATACAAGACACAAACACATCTTGTGAGGTTAACTTAAATTGAGATTATTACTCGTTACAAGGAGAGCAAAGCAGAAGCAGGAATAGCGTAATGGACAAGGACTCAACCCCGGCCTAGGCTGGGACTAAGGTTCTGGGCCAGGACTCGGAATCACGGACCTTGGAGCCAGGACTTGATACTTGAAGCCTCCGGAGCCAGGAGCTCTTCTTATTCACGGGACAGACTCAGACACGGGACATAAAACACCGAGCCGGGAATCCTCCTTAGACACAGGACGGAGTCGGGACTCTTCTTGACACAGAGTCAGGACCCTTCCAGGGTGCAGGGCCGGGGCCCCTTTTAGACGCAGGACATGGATACGGAGACCACATAATGATGGACAGTACTATAACTGGGCACAAGTACGCTCCAAGCAGCGGCGAGCTCTTGAGTCACCCCAGCGGGTGAACTTTGACTGACCGGCTCTGGCAAGCGAAGGCGGCTTGCTGGCACTTGCGTCGGGAGGAGACTAGGCTTCCTCCACCCAGATGACATTGGCTCGCAGTACCTTCAGTGACTTTGTTAACGCTCTCACGCCAAATGGCTGAAAGTTGGAGACTTACAAACTGCCGGTTCAGCCGAGAGCAAATTGCCTCCAATCACCAAGCCCGAGGGAGATGGGAAAACAGGGAACCAAAGGGAAACAGGCAGTCAAAGGTCTGGGTGGTAACACAAAGTAAATTTAAGGGGAACCCAATCCGGACCATGACTATACTCTCAGTGGCTATTTTCTTAGCTACACCCGTGCACCTGCTCGTTAATGCAAGTACATAATCAGCCAATCATTTGGTTGCAGCTCATCGCAGAAAAGCCTTGCAGGCGTGGTCAACCTGTTCAGTTGTTGTTCAGACCAAATAACAGAATAGGAAGGAATGTGACCTAAGTGACTTTGACCGTGGAATGATTGTTGGTGCCAGACAGGATTTGAGTATCTCAGAAACCACTGATCTCCTGGTATTTTCACGCACAACAGCCTCTAGAGTTTACAGGGAATGGTGCAAATCAACAAAAAAAAAATCTAGTGAGCAGAAGTTCTGCGGGCAGAAATGTTGTCTTAATAAGAGAGGTCAGTGGAGAATAGCCAGAGTGGTTCAAGCTGTCAGGGAGGCATCAGTAACACAAAGAGCCATTCATTACAACAGTGGTGCACAGAAGAGCATTTCTGAACGCACAACATGTCCAACTATGAAGTGGATGGACTGCAGTATCAGAAGAATATGAATATATACTCACTGGCCACATTATGTACATGAAGTATAATAAAGTGGCTATTGAATGTATAAACACATCCTGGTCTCAGGCACATATATAACCTGCTCCCAAAAATCTCTCACCACTGTGAAGTGACGGAGCTCACCATTCTCTAGTCTATCAAGTTCTGAGATCACTTTAAATCTTGAGTTCCACCTCACTGTTTGTCCTAAAATTCAGTGCTTCTCCATGATTGCCGTTAAGTGCCAGGACCTGAAACTCCTTCCCTAACCTCCCTCACCCTCTATCTCCTTTTTGACGCTACTTCTTCCCTAAGCATTCCGTCATTTGACCTGATGTTTTTCATTTTGCTTTGTCCCAATAGATTGACATCATGTCTCTGATTCGTTATATTTGTATTAAGTAGATATATTAGACATAAAGTCATTAGTGCAAATAGAGCAATGTTTGACTAAGAAATGAATGTAGCATTAAGCATTAATCTTTCAACATACTGAAAGGCATTTGTGCTTCCATGTATTGACATTTTGAAACCAATATGCAATGTTCATTTAAAATAATTTGTTGCTATTTGCCTCTCTGGGAATATTCTCATCCACTAATAATTCTGTGTGACATATATCTTCCTGTTATTGTCATGGCTAACAGTTCTGCTGAGTGACATTACTATGTTAATCAGGTAAATTAAGAGAAATGCTTCTGCTGCGATTTTATATGTATGAAAAAATCTAGAGGTCAGGTGCAATGACAATCTGAGATACAGTTTCCAGATTCAAAATAAAGTGGCACATGTATTTTACTTTGTGTCTGAGCTGAACATACTTTTCAGATTTAACAGAAATGTGAACATGATCATCAACATTTCAAAGGCATAATTCCCTAAGGATGGAGCTAGTGGGAGGGCAGTTGACTGAATCTATAAAAATCCACATTAAATGTCAAACCCTGATTTCTTTACCTTGGCCTCTGTGGACTGCACAGTGTGTCACACATTAAGTGTACCTATCCTTTTGTTCCAACTGTGACAGAAAAGATTGATAATACACAAGATATCAAAAACAGAAGTGAGTTTTCTATTTTCTGTAACAATTACCAATGGTTTCCTTTTAATTTTGTTTTGTATTTTTTTTATTTCCAAACACGTCTGCACAGCAATTCAGCAATTGAATTATATTCCATGTAATCTTAGTCTTTCTTGTATATTATTGACCATAAATAGCTTTTGAGATTAAAATTTTTGAATTAACTTCACAAGATCATAAGACAAAGGAGCAGAAGTAGGCTATTCGGCCCATCGAGTCTGCTCCGCAACTCCCCCAGGAGCTAAACTATTCTCCCATCTGGTTCCAATTTCCAGCTTTTTCCCCATATCCCTTGACACCCTGACTAATTAGCTACCTATCAATCTCCTTCTTAAACATCCTCAATGATCGGGCCTCCACAGCTGTATGTGGCAACGAATTCCACAAATCCACGACCCTCTGGCTAAAAAAATTTCTCCTCATCTCTGTTTTAGATGGGTACCCTCTAATTCTAAGACTGTGGCCCCTTGTCCTGGACTCACCCACCAAGGGAAACAGCCTATCCACATCTACTCTGTCCAACCCTTTCAACATTCGAAATGTTTCTATGAGATCCCCTCTTATTCTTCTACACTCTAATGAATACAGTCCAAGCTCCTCATATGTTAGCCCCTGCATTCCAGGAATCATCCTTGTAAATCTTCTCTGAAGTCCCTTCAACATCAGTAGATAGGGGGCCCAAAACTTCACACAGTATTCCAAATGAGGTCTCACTAATGCCCCATAGAGCCTCATCAACACCTCCTTATTCTTATACACTATTCCTCTTGAAATGAATGCCAACATAGCATTCGCTTTCCTTACCGCCGATCCAACTCAGTGGTTAACCTTTAGGATATCCTGCACAAGGACCCTCAAGTCCCTATGCACTTCCGGTTTTTGAATTTTCTCCCCATCTAAATAATAATCTGCCAGATTATTTCTTCTTCCAAAATGTACAACCGTACATTTTTTAACATTGTATCTCATCTGCCATTTCTTTGCCCACTCTCCTAAGCTGACCAAGTCTCTCTGCAACCTTTCCGTTTCTTCAACACTTCCTGCTCCTCCACCTATCTTGGTGTCATCTGCAAACTTAGCCTCAAAACCATTTAATCTATAATCTAAATCATCGATTTACATTGTAAAAAGAAACAGCCCCAACACCGATCCCTGCAGAACACCTCTAGTAACCGGCAACCAATCAGAATAGGATCCCTTTATTCCCACCCTTTGCTTTCTGCCTATCAGCCAATGCTCCACCCATTCCAATGTCTTTCCTGTAATTTCATGGGCTCTCATCTTATTAAGCAGCCTCTTATGCGGCACCTTATCAAAGGCCTTTTTAAAATCCAAATACAGAACATCCACAGCCTCTCCCTTGTCAATCTTATTTAAGATTACCTCAAAAAATTCCAATAGGTTGGTGAGGCAGGTTCTTCCCTTCATAAAACCATGCTGGCTTGGGCCTATCTTGTCATGCACTTTGAGGTATTTCATAACCTTGTCCTTGAGGATCGACTCCAATATCTTTCCAACTACCAATGTCAGACATATAGGTCTGAAATTTTCTTTTTGCTGCCTCCCTCCTTTCTTAAACAGCGGAACTACATTTGAGACCTTCCAGTCCTCCGGAACCATGCCAGACTCTATTGATTCCTGGAAGATCATTTCCAATGCTTCCACAATCTCCAAAGCCACCACCTTCAGATCTCATGGGTGTACCTCATCCTGACCGAAAGACTTACCTATTCTTAGTCCACTTAGCTTCCCAAGCACTTTCTCTCTAGTAATCTTGACTGTACCTAATCCTATTCCCTGATAGCTCTGGCTATCAAGTATGTTGCTAATGTGAAGACTGATGCAAAATACTCATTTAGTTCCTTGGCCATCTCTTTGTTACCCATTATAATTTCTCCAGCAACATTTTCAATCGGTCCTATATCTACCTTTGTCACTCTTTTACTCTTCATATATTTAAAAAAAAAACTCTTAGTATCCTTTTTAATGTTAATTGCCAACTTCCTTTCATAATTCATCTTTTCTTTCCTAATGACTTTCTTAGTTTCCTTCTGTAAGTTTTTAAAAGTCTTCCAGTCCTCATTTTTACCACTAATTTTTGCTTCCTTGTACGCCATCTCTTTTGCTTTTATTTTTGCCTTAACCTGTCTCGTTAGCCACATTTGTGCCATTTTTCCATTCATGATTTTCTTTTTTCTTGGAATATATTTTTCCTGCACTTTCCTTTATTTCTTGTAGGAATTTCATCCAATTCTGCTCTGCTGTCCCTCCATCTAGCTTACTTTTCCAATCGACTTGGCCCAGTTCCTCTCTCATACCACTGTAATTTCCCCTGTTCCACGGAAATATCGATACACCTGATACCAGCTTCTCCTTTTCAAATTTAAAACCAAACTCAATCATATTATGATCAGTACTTCCAAGGGGTTCCATTACCTCCAGCTCCCTAATCGCCTCAGGTTCATTACACAGCACCCAATCCAAAACAGCCGGTCCCCTGGTGGGCTTATGGACAAGCTGCTCCAAAAAGCCATCCTGTAGGCATTCTACAAACTCCCTCTCCTGAGATCCAGTACCTTCCTGACTTTCCCAATCCACTTTCATATTAAAATCCCCCATAATTATCTTGACATTTTCCTTCTGACACACTTTTTCTATTTTCAGCTGTAACTTGTAGTCCACATCCCGGCTGCTGTTTGGAGGCCTGTATATAACTGCTATTAGTGTCTTTTTACCCTTGCCATTTCTTAACTCTATCCTATGTCCCTTCTTTCTAGTGATTTGATATCATTGCCTACCATCAGGGCCACGCCACCCCCTTTACCTACCTTCCTATCTTTCCTATACACTGTATATCCTTGGACATCCAGCTGCAAATCACATCCATCATTGAGCCATGACTTGGTGATGGCCACAATGTCATATCTTTTAACCTGTAGCTGTACGGGAAGGTCATCCACTTTATTTCTAATGCTGCGTGCATTTAAGTACAGTACATTTAGATCAGTATCCGTTACTGATTTTGCTATATTTCTATCTCGCAGCAAATGATCCTGTATATTCACCGGCCTGTCCTTCTTGCCATCTTTGCTGCACAGTATCTTTGACTTATTTCTATTTTCCTCTTCCTCAACCCTAACACCCTGGTTTCCTTCCCCCAGCCAACTTAGTTTAAACTCTCCCTAACAGCTATTTTAAACAATCCTACCAGGATATTAGTACCCTTTGATTTCAGTTGTAACCCATTGTTTTTGTAAAAGTCATACCTCCCCCAAAATAGATCCCAATGATCCATCAACTTACACGGATGATGTGTCTGTTTTAGCATGCCTAAAACAATTATTCAGCCAATAATGTGCAGCAAAATCCTTGAAGTAAATAAAACACTTCCGGAATAACACATGCATATATTTGACTGCAATTTGACATTGAATATGAGACGCCCCCAAACCATGCATTACAATTTCAAGAACATATTATGTTACATCAGTTTCTTTGAACTGGAGTAATGAAATGACAGACATTGTGGTATTTGGTGTTTGTGATGAACTGCCAGTGGATTTCTGTTGAATGTATGTGGGTTGATCGAACCACAAAGAGCAAATTGTTCCCATTACTAAGAGTAAATAAGTTGTACCTAGTTTTTGCTTCTACATGTTATCATAGATCCATACACCACAAGATATAGGAGCAGAATTTGGCAACTCAGTCTATCAAATCTGCCCTGCCATTTAGCCATGCTGATTTTCTTCATCCCCGTTCTCTACCTGTAGCCCTTAACCCTTTACCATCTTGGGCACAGCCCTTCCCACTGTCAAGAATATCTTCAAAAGACAATGCCTCAAGAAAGCAGGATCCATCACTGTGGGCCCTCACCATTTGAGGAAAGACCTTTTCTTGTTACTACCATTGGGGAGGAAGTACAGGATCTAGAAGATCTACACTCAATGGTTTAGGAATTGTTTCTTCCCATCTGCCATCAGATTTCTGAGTGGTTTCTGCACCCATATGAACATTACCTTGTTAGTCCTTTCCTTTGCCGCTATTTATGTATTTTGTCATTTGTGGTAATGTTTTATGTTTTTGCACGGTACCACTGCCAATAAACAGCAAACTTCATTTCACTTAAGTCAGTGATTTAAAAAAAATTCTGATTCTAAATCTAAGCCTTAAATACATGCAGTGACTTGGCCTACACAACCCTTGGTGACTATAGTTTCAACAGATTTACCACCCTCTGGCTGAAGAAAATTCTCCTCATCTCAGTTTTAAGGGGACTTGATTCTGAGGCTGTTCCTTTGGATCCTAGACTTTCTTGCTGTTGGAGACATCCTCTCCGCATCGAGTCCATCAGTGTCCGGTAGGTTTCAATGATTTCCCTCTTCATCATTCTGAATTCCATCAAGTACAGATCCAGAGATATCAAATGATCCTCAGAAGCCTTTTGCTCCCAAGAGACCTCAGCCTGGGGAAGCTGATGTCGTTCTCCTTGGGAGTGCAATGTTAAGATGTGATTTGCTGGCAGTGTCCTAGATTATGATGGGTAGAGGGGAGTGGTTTCCTTTTGTGTTTTTCCTAAAAGGACAAAGGTATAAAGACTGGTGCATAATAAAAGAGGGGATATGAGTGCAAATATTAAAAAATTGGGAAGTTAGTTATGACTTTAATTTACCACCTATTAGGTACCCTGTGTACCTAATAAGTTGCCCACTGAGTATATGTTTGTGGTCTTCTGCTGCTGTAGCCCATCCATTTCAATGCTCGATGTATTGTTTATTCACAGCTTCTCTTCTGCACACCACTGTTGTAACACATGGTTATTTGACTTGCTGTCGCTTTTCTATGAGCTTCAGGCAGTCAGGCCATTCTTTGAACTCTCTCATGAATGACACATTTTCACCCAAAGAGCTGCTGCTCACTGGATTTTTTTTTTTGTTTTTCACACCATTCTCTGTAAACTCTAGAGTCTGTTGTGCATGAAAATTCCAGGAGATCAGCAGATTTTGAAATACTCATCTAGCACCAACAATCATTCCATGGTCTAAGTCACTTAGATCATATTTCTTCCCTATTCTGATGTTTGTTCAGAACAACAACTGAACCTCTTGACCATGTCTGTATGCTCGTATGCATTGAGTTACTGTCTCATGATTGACTGATTAGATCTTTACATTAATGAGCAGGTGTACAGATGTATCTAATAAAGTGGTCACTGAGTATATATTAAATTAGCCACTTACAAATATTAAAAATTTCAATTCAATACAGTTCTTAAATCTATACAAACAAAACTTATTCACATTATTCTTCCTTGACATAGTTCTACCCTATAAGCTAAGTTTCCCTTTCCTGTATTTTCTTTATTTTCTATCCTGCATTTGCACAATTTGGTTTTGTTTTGCATGTATGGGGCAGGGGATTCAGATTTCTGGGTTTGATGTTCTTGTTGCCGTTTGTGTGATTTGTGTGTATTTTTTGCATGAGGTGGCGGGGGGGGGGGGTGGGTGATGGTTGATGGTTTCTCTGAACAGCTTCCAAGATTTTCTTTGTTTCGTGGTGGTCTGGAGAGGAATTGTATACTGCATACATAATTAGATAATAAATGTACCTTGAACCAATACAGATACAATTCCTTGGAATCATTTCTTCTAATAAACCAAACACAAGCTCTGTTCTCATTTTGTGCCATAGAGTGGAAGTCTGGGCTCTAGCCAATCTACTGAGCTGCCTTCAACCTTATATAATTCACAAAATACTACCTGAAATTTAAAGACACAGAACAAAAATTCACTCTCACTGAATTTATAATGAGAAAATGAATAAATAAATGCAATTTTATTTAACCTATTTTTTGACAGTACTGTGTAAAAGTCTTAGGCATACTCAATATATATAGCTCGGGTGCCTAAGACTTTTACAGAGTATTGTGAAAATTTTATATATTGCACTGTACTTCTATCACAAAAAAAGTTGTGACAATCAACCTGGTCATGTGTCAGATCTCTCAGTGGGAGAGCAATTTGGAGATAGTGATCACAATTCTATCTCATTTACCATGGCATTGGAAAGGGATAGGAACAGACAAGTTAGAAAAGCGTTTAATTGGAGTAAGGGGAAATATGAGACTATCGGGAAGGAAATTGGAAGCATAAATTGGGAACAGATGTTCTCAGGGAAATGTCCGGAAGAAATGTGGCAAACGTTCAGGGGATATTTGCTTGGAGTTCCACATAGGTACGTTCCAATGAGACAGGGAAAAGATGGTAGGGTACAGGAACCGTGGTGTACAAAGGCTGTTGTAAATCTAGTCAAGAAGAAAAGAAGAGCTTAAGAAAGGTTCAAAAAATCTAGGTAACGAAAGACAGCTAGAAGATTGTAAGGCTAGCAGGAAGGAGTTTAAGAAAGAAATGAGGAAAGCCAGAAGGGGCCATGAGATGGCCTTGGCAGACAGGATTAAGGAAAACCCCAAGGTGTTCTACAAGTATGTGAACAGCAAGAGGATAAGATGTGAGAGAATAGGACCAATCAAGTGTGACAGTGGAAAAGTGTGTATGGAACTGGAGGAGATAGCAGAGATACTAAATTCAGTATTCACTACAGAAAAGGATCTTGATGATTGTAGGGATGACTTACAGCAGACTGAAAAGCTTGAGCATGTAGATATTAAGGAAGAGGATGTGCTGGAGCTTTTGGAAAGCATCGAGTTGGATAAATCACCGGGACCTCATGAGATGTACCCCAGGCTACTGTGTGAGATGAGGGAGGAGATTGCTGAGCCTCTGGTGAAGGTCTTTCAATCATCAATGGGGATGGGAGAGATTCTGAAGGATTGAAGGGTTGCGGATGTTGTTCCCTTATTCAAGAAAGGGAGTAGAGATAGTCCAGGAAATTATAGACCAGTGAACCTTACTTCAGTGGTTGGTAATTTGGTGGAGAAGATCCTGAGAGGCAGGATTTATGAATATTTGGAAAGTATAATATAATTAGGAATAGTCAGCATGGCTTTGTCAAGGGTAGGTCGTGTCTTATGAGCCTGATAGAATTTTTTGAGGATGTGACTAAACACATTGATGAAGATAGAGCAGTAAATGTACTGTATATGGATTTCAGCAAGGCATTTGATAAGGTACATGATGCAAGGCTTATTCAGAAAGCAAGGAGGCATGGGATCCAAGGAGACATTGCTTTGTGGATCCAGAAATGCCCTGCCCACAGAAGGCAAAGAATGGCTATAGACGGGTCATATTCTGCATGGAGGTCGGTGACCAGTGGTGTGCCCATGGGATCTGTTCTGGGACCCCTACTCTTCGTGATTTTTATAAATGACCAGGATGAGGAATTTACTGATGACACAAAGGTTGGGGTTGTTGTGGATAGTGTGGAGGGCTGTCAGAGGTTACAGCAGGACTGGGCTGAGAAGTGGCAGATGGAGTTCAACCCAGGTAAGTGTGAGGTGTTTCATTTTGGTACATCAAATATGTTGGCAGAATATAGTATTAATGGTAAGATTCTTGGCAGTGTGGAGATCTTGGGGTCCAAGTCCATAGGACACTCAAAGCTGCTGCGTAGGTTGACTGTGTGGTTAAGAAAGCATACTGTGCATTGACCTTCAACAATCGTGGGATTGAGTTTAGGAGTCGAGAGGTAATATTGCAGCTTTATAGGACCCTGGCCAGACCCCACTTGGAGTACTGTGCTCAGTTCTGGTCTCCTCACTACAGGAAGGATGTGGAAACTATAGAAAGGGTGCAGAGGAGATTTACAAGGATGTTGCCTGGATTAGGGAGCATGCCTTGTGAGAATAGGTTGAGTGATCAGCCTTTTTTCCTTGGAGCGACGGAGGATGAGAGGTGACCTGATAGAGATATATAAGATGGCGAGTGGCACTGATCGTGTGGATAGTCAGAGGGTTTTTCCCCAGGGCTGAAATGACTGGCACGAGAGGACATAGCTTTAAGGTGCTTGGAAGTAGGTACAGAGGAGATGTCAGCAGTAAATTTTTACACAGAGCGGTGAGTGCGTAGAATGGGCTGCCGGTGATGATGGTGAAGGCAGATACAATAGGGTCTTCTAAGAGACTCCTGAACATAGAGGGCTATGGGTAACCCTAGGCAATTTCTAAGGTAAGGACATGTTTGACACAGCTTTGTGGGCCGAAGGGCCTGTATTGTGCTGTAGGTTTTCTATGTTTCTATATGAGTGATGATAAACCTAATTCTGATATGGATCTCTGTTGTGGACTGAGAGTGGGAAGGTGGCAGGGAGAGGGGAATCATGGTAGAGAAAAAGAGAAGGGAGAGGAGAAGGAACGGGAAGCTCCAGAAAGGTATTCTTTAATGACAAATAAACTAATTGTTTGGACTCAAATGAATTTACCTGCTGTCTTAAGACTGTATGTGTCCCCACCTGTGTGCTATCCAGACAGATCATTCCATATGCAAGTACATTATGGCAGTACAAAATGCTTGTCAACTACTGTAGCATTTGTAATCATTTTGAATATACCCCACCTTCCCCCAAGTACTCACAAAATAAATCCTAATTCAAACCTTCCATAAGGTTCCTCATCGACATAGCTCTGTGCTGATGGTTCCTCATCCTGATTTTCACTGTGCCTTCCAATTGATTCAGGTGCTGTTCTCTTTCCAGCTGTTCCTGAAGATGCAGACAAAGGAGTCGCCATTTAGCACCATCATGACTAAACTCCGCCCTCTTCTACCAATCAATTGATTGATTTAATTATTTATTTTATTTCTACATTATCATGTATTGCCATGGTAATTAAAGCATTGGGCCACCTTAAGAGGGTACGTTGAGGCTGTGGCTCCATTAAATATATCAACAATGTTTCCCACCTTTTCCACCCACATAAGAATCAAAAACAGGTTTATGATCACCGGCATGTGTCATGAAATTTGATAACTTAGCATCAGCAGTTCAAAGCTCTATTTCTATCTTTAATATCTCTAATTTTCCCTTTCAGGGTTCTTTTGAAAACCCTGACCCGGAGTTACATGCTGACTATTGTTCTTTGCGGGAATGGGACCCGCTCTCGGGGTTTCACGACTGGCCGTTATTTGACATGCCAAGGACGCGGCCTAAGAGCTTAGCTCATCTTCGGAGGTCCAAGATATTGTGGCTCTGGAGATGGACGGATCAGAAGTCGATGTCCCAGTAGGAGATCGGTGTGTTGTGGGAGCCGGAAAATCTTTGGCTGTGTGCTCAGAGACCTGAAATCTTTGGGCACAGAGTTCGGAAAAAGTGACGCAATGGACTTTTAACATTGTAAACCAGTGAGTTGTTTGTTATGTCTCCCCTCCCGCTGTGAAATGGAGACACCTCTTTCTCCCTTATTAGGGAGAAAGAGAGCCTGTGGTATGTCGAATTACCAGGTGAACGAGTAGTCTTTGGGGTACTGCAGGTCTGTGACTTTGCTGTTGCTTTGCTGCACACTTGAGTGCTCGGCGGTGGTTGCCGATGGTTTATTTGCCAGTGGGGGGAGGGGGGATCATTGCTCACTGCCACTTACACGCAGGAGGGAGAGGAGCTGGGAGGGACTTTGGGGTTCTAACATTTAACTGTCGTTCATTCTTTGGGGGCACTCCTCTGTTTTTGTGGATGGTTGCGAAGAAAAAGCATTTCAGGATGTATATTGTATACATTTCTCTGACATTAAATGTACCTTTGAAAGCTTTGAATTAGAGTAAATATATATATATATATGCATATTGAATAGATTAAAATAGTGCAAAATCAGAAATAATATGTATTAAAAAATAAAGTGAAGTAGTATTCATGGGTTCAATGTCCATTCAGAAATCATATGGCAGAGGGAAAGAAGCTGTTTCTGAATTGCATGCCCTGGGCAATGAGTGTCCCTAATAATGGATGTCGCCTTTCTGAGGTACCTCTCCTTGAAGATGTACCCAAGGTGGAGCTGGCTAATTCTATGACTTTCTGTAGCTTCTTTCAGTCCTGTGCATTAGCTTCCCATACCAGACAGTGATGCAGCTTATCAGAATGCTCTCCACAGTACGTCTAAAGAAGTTTTCGAGTGTTTTAGTTGACACACCAAATCTCTTAAAACTCCTAAAGAAATATAGCCTCTGACTTGCCTTCTTTATAGCTGCATCAGGACCAGGTTATATCCTCAGAGATTTTGACATCCAGGAACTTGTAATTGCTCACTCTCTCCACTTCTGATCTCTCTATGAGGAATGGTTCATGTTCCCTAGTCTTACCCTTCCTGAAGTCCACAATCAGCTCTTTCCTCTTACTGACAAGGTTGTCTGTGATACCACTCAACTCGCTAGTATATCTCACTCCAGTATGCCCTCGAGTCTCCATATGAGATTCTACCAACTTGCAACTACCAACCTGCAGTCTAACAACCTCCCATCACTCCCCTAATCTCTTTGACCTCCTCCTGTCAGGCAGAGATACCACAGTATAAGAACAAAGCCTTTCTCCCCCAGGCTGTAAGACTTCTGAACAGCTTGCTACCAGCCAGTAAGCATCATTTATGACAGCACCAGTAGCAATATACTGTTGTATATTTAATTATATATTGTAGTTCACTTGTTTGTGCTGTATTGTATGACATGGGCATTCACAGTCTTTCCAAGACCATGATTATTAACACAAAATAATCTGCAGATGCTGTGATCAAAGCAACACTTTCAGTACGCTGGATGAACTCAGCAGGTCGGGCAGCATCAGTTAGAAATGATGAGTCGACGTTTCGGGCCGGAACCCTTAGTCACAACTGAAGAATGAAAGATATTTGAAGAATGCCTATAGCTTCAGTTCAAAGACCAGTAATTTGAAAGACAAAGGGGTGGGGGAGGGGAAGCATTGACATCATAGCCCTGAGAACAATGGGTAGTAGAAGAAGGAGGCGGAACCATGAGGAAGCTGGGGGAGGGGGTAGAGTTAAATGGGGATAGAGGAAGGGAGGGGGAGGGAATTACTGGAAGTTGGAGAATTCTATGTTCATACCAAGGGGCTGGAGACTACCTAGACAGTATATGAGGTGTTGCTCCTCTAACCTGAGTTTAGCCTCTCTTACTTACCACTGGAACAGGACCCCACCAAAAAACATCAAACCATTGTCTCCCGCACCATCACCGCCCTTATCAACTTCGGAGACTTTCCATCCTCAGCTGGTAAACTCATTATTCCTACACCCCGTACCACTCGGTTTTACCTCCTCCCAAAGATACACAAGCCTGACTGTCCCGGTAGGCCCATAGTTTCTGCCTGCTCCTGTCCCACCGAACTTGTATCTGCCTACCTGGACTCCATTTTATCACCCATAGTTCAGTCCCTCCCCACCTACATCTGCGATACATCCCATGCCCTCCACCTCTTCAATAACTTCCAATTCCCCGGTCCCAACCGTTTCATTTTTACTATGGATGTCCAATCCTTATACACCTCCATTCCCCATCAAGAAGGCCTCAAAGCCCTCCGCTACTTCCTGGATAATAGACCTCACCAGTTCCCCACCACCACTACCCTCCTCCGGTTGGTGGAACCGGTTCTCACACTTAATAACTTTGCTTTTGGCTCTTCCCACTTCCTTCAGATCAAGGGTGTAGCTATGGGCACTCGCATGGGACCCAGCTACGCCTGCCTCTTCATTGGTTATGTGGAACAGTCTGTGCTCCAAACCTATTCTGGTACTGCTCCCCAACTTTTCCTTCGGTACATTGACGACTACATTAGTGCTGCTTCCTGCACCCATGCTGAGCTCGTCAATTTCATCGACTTTACTTCAAACTTCCACCAGCCCTCAAATTCACTTGGTCTATCTCGGACACTTCTCTTCCCTTTCTTGATGCCTCCGTCTCCATCTCTGGAGACAGACTGTCCACTGACATCTTCTACAAGCCCACTGACTCTCATAACTACCTCGACTATACCTCTTCCCACCCTACCACATGCAAAAATGCCATTCCCTATTCCCAGTTCCTCTGTCTCTGCCCATCTGCTCTGAGGATGAGGCTTTCCGTTCCAGGACATCTCAAATGTCCTCTTTCTTTAAGGATCGTGGTTTCCCTTCTACCATCATCAATGATCCCCTCACCCGCATCTCCTCCATTTCCCACACTTTGGCCCTCACCCCAACCTCCCGCAACCACAACAGGGACAGGGTTACCCTTGTCCTTACCTACCACCCCACCAGCCTCCGGATCCAGTACATTATCCTCCGCAACTTCCGCCACCTTCAACAGGACCCCACCGCTAAGCACATCTTTCCCTCTCCACCCCTCTCTGTTTTCCGCAGGGATCGGTCCCTCTGCGACTCCCTTACCCGCACGTCCATCCCCACTGATCTTCCACCCGGCATGTATCCCTGTAAGCGTAAGTGCTACACCTGTCCCTACACCTCATCTCTTGCAACCATTCAGGGCCCCAAACAGCCCTTCCAGGTGAGACAACACTTCACTTGTGAGTCTGTTGGGGACATCTATTGCATCCGGTGCTCCTGGTGCGGCCTCCTCTACATCGGTGAAACCCAACGCAGACTGGGGGACCGCTTCATCGAGCACCTCCACTCCGTCCGCCACACCAGACAGGATCTCCCGGTAGCCACCCACTTCAACTCTGCTTCCCATTCCCATTCAGATATGTCCGTACATGGCCTCCTCTACTGCCATGATGAGGCTAAACTCAGGTTGGAGGAGCAACACCTCATATACCAACTTCCGGTAATTCCCTCCCTCTCCCTTCCTCTATCCCTATTTCACTCTACCCCCTCCCCCAGCTCCCTCATGGTTCCGCCTCCTTCTTCTACTGCCCATTGTTTTCAGGGCTATGACGTCAATGCTTTCCCTCCCCCACCCCTTTGTCTTTCAAATTACTAGTCTTTCAACTGAAGCTACAAGCATTCTTCAAATCCTTCCCCATCTTTCATTCTTCAGTCCTGACGAAGGGTTCCGGCCCGAAATGTCGACTCATCGTTTCTAACTGATGCTGCCCGACCTGCTGTGTTCGTCCAGCGTACTGAAAGTGTTGCCAAGACCATGATTGTTCTTGGCAAATCTTTCTGCAGAAGTGGTTTGCCATTGCTTTCTGCTGGTCAGTGCCTTTACCAGACAGGTGACCCCCAGCGATTATCAATATCCTTTAGAAATTATCTGCCTGGCATCAGTGGCTGCATAACCAGGACATGTGATATGCACCAGCTTCTCAGACAACTATCCACCACCAGCTCACTGACTCGGGGGGCTAAGCAGGTGCTACACCTTGCCCAAGGTGACCTGCAGGATAGTGGAGGGAAGGAGTGCCTTACACCTCCTTTGGTAGAGACTTATCTCCACCCCACCACCCGACTATACTTGTACATCTACAGAATACATTTTAATGCATTTTTAATATCTATCAATATTATTGGGTTAATATTATTTTATGTACTGGATATGATATATGTACAGAGTTTTGCACTTTGGTCCCAAAGGATCTTTGTTTTATTTAGCTGTATGCATGTGTACATTTGAATAACAATAAACGTGTGGTATTCCATAATCCGCAGGTGTCCTGTATTCAACTGCATTCTCTCATTTGTGTGCATGCCTAATCCTGGAGTGCTCAGCCTGAACTGGTGTCTTCAGCAGATCAATAAGTTTGTCCAGCTGTTTTCTTTGGCCCTTAGCTGTACATACCAATTTGTATTAAGTTGCAGTGAAGGGGACGGTTTTCCCGAGTCCTGGTAAATGATCTTTGACCTGAATTATTAATTACATTTCTCTCCCCACAGATGCTGCCTGATTTGCTGATCACCTTCAGAATTTCCTGTTTTTAGCAAGATGTACTGCTTTGGCAGAATTTTGCTTTTTGATTAGATTAGCTGAGATCTCATTGGATGGTGGAGCAGGTTCTATGAGTCACATGGTCCACTCCTTTTCCTGCTTACTACCTTGGTATACTTTACAGGTGGGACCTTGTGGAAAGGCATAACGCCATATCTAAAGGACTGATTAGGATAAGAAATCTATTGTTCACTTGACACATATATATATATTAGATTTATATCATGAGACATAGAATGAGACACTTTGAGATTATCCAGCTCTCAGAGCAAACTTCTACATTTCCCCTTTGCCACGCATCCATATCAACTCTCTGTAATTTTTCTGACATCCATCTATATGTGATTGCCGGGGCTGCAGTCACAGCCCGAGCTGCTCCTCATTTTCAAAATCAGAATCAGAGTTAGAATCTAGTTTATTACTGCTGCCCTGTCATGAAATGTATTATTATGTGATAGTAGTACTGTGCAAAACATAAAAATTGATTTTAAAATATAAATGCATAAATAAATCCAGCAAAAGAGGAAAAGCAATGTAGTGATCATGGGTCAATGGACAATTCAGAATGCTGATGGCAGAGGAGAAGAAGCTGCTGTGAAATCATTGATGGTGGGTCTTCAGGGTCCTGTATTTCCTTCCTTGGTGCTTGTCGTGAGAAGAGGGCATGTCCAGGTGATGAAGGCCCTTAGTAATGGATGTCATCTTCTTCAGGCACTACCTTTTGAAGATGCCTTTGATGGATATGAGGCAGGTGCTTCTGTTCAGGCTAGCTCAGTCCACAACTCTCTGCAGCCTCTTTCGATCCTATGCATTGGAGCTTTCTTACCAGGCTTATGAACCTGTACCATACAGCGTCCATATCTCCCTGGGTAAGACAGACCTGCATCCTCCCTGCCCTATTTTCAGGTAGTTCACACTGGATCAGATTTCTCAAGGAAAGTTAACACGAGAATATATCTTGTACCTTCTTTATTCAAAGGATTAACTGGAGCTAGTGCATATGGCAATAGCCTCCACCAAGTATTGTGCCATCTAGTCGCGGGAGAGGAAGGGAAGCAATCTTGAGACCAAAATATACTTTGACCTTTACTAATTTCAAGGTATGTGAGGGGAACAGAGTGAGAGTTACTGTATTTTGTTTAGGAAATGCCTCTTTTTCCGTCGGCTGCATGTTGTCTAGAGTTAGATTTGTTCTGAGCGTGCAGGGGTCTCAATATATGATAAAAGGGAGCACCACACAGACTGGAATCAATTCACTGCTCCTGATTTTTTTTTTATTTGACTGGCCTTATCTGAATATTGTCAGATAGATGATCCAGCAGATCAAGCAGTAGTATTACATACACAAGAAATAGAAATCCAAAGCAACATTTGCAAATGCTAGCGGAACTTAGCAAGTCAGGCGGCATCCATGGAAATGAACAAACAGTCAATGTTTTCCTCTGAGACCCTTCTTCTGGAATGTAGTAATTTAGTATTATTATATGTCTAGTGTAACAAGGCAAGCTAGATTGTACATAATAAGGTTGTCTACTGGAGTACAGAGGACATACATATTTCAGTGATCATTTATCACTCTATTAACTTTGACTCTTTGCTTAAAAGTTTTCTTTCACCTTTAGCACCACCTGTCAAATTATATCAGAGCATTCACTTAATCCAAGCTGTTTTCTTGGACTCTAGTGTGGTAAGAAGGTCAGGAGCTCAACTTTCAAGAAGAACATCCTCAGCTTCCATACAGTGAAAAATTAACACATAAATCATTGGTTACATGCTGAAACTGGCATGCCTTAGCTAGTTTTGTAGAAGTGTCATTCTAGAGCCATATTAATGCTTTCATTGTAAACACTAAAAGGCAGAAATCTCTCTCCAAAGAGATCACATTTGTCACTGAATGCTGAGTTACATTGCAGAGATGTAGTCTGATGAAGCCATTTTTAGATTGGAGAAGCAGCACCTCATATTCCATCCAGGTTGCATTCAACCTGATGGCATGAACATTGATTTCTCTAACTTCTAATAATTTTGCTTCCCCCTTCTCTCTTTTTGATTTCCCCTTTCTGGCTCCCCTCTTACCCCTTCCCTTATCTTCACCAGCCCATCACCTCCCTCTGGTGCAACTCCTCCTACCCTTTCTGTCATGGTCAACTCTCCTCTCCTATAACACTCCTTCTTCAAAGCTTCACCTTTTCCACTAGTCACTTTGCAGCTTCTTACTTCATCCACCCCCTCCCCACTTCTCCACCAACCCATTCCCCACCCCACCCCCACTCACTTGGCTTCACTACCGTAATTGTACTCCTTCTTCTTCCCTCATCTTCTTATTCTGGCATATTCGCCATTCCTTTGCAGTCTTTGTGAAGGATCTCAACTTGACCCGTTGACTATTTGTTATCCTACATAGACCTGCTAAGCTTCTGCAGCATTTTGTGCATTGCATTGGATTGAATGTCTCACTTTGTTATATGCTAGGAAGCCCCAAAGCATTTGACATTTGGTTGCTATTTGAAACTTTGGTGACCACTATTATGCAGGCAAATGTGACAGTCAATTAATAAATAGTCAAATTCATTATTCTGTAATAATATGAATGATTGGCTATTCTGTTATTACAATGCTAGTTGAAAGGGAAATATTGGCACAGACAGTTTTGGTATCCATTTGAGCAATCAAAAAGGTGACATGCACCTTTTGCATCTGCACCAGGCAAAAATTCCTCACTATAGCAGAGTCATTTTAGAACGTGTCCTCAGCAGGGTGTGAAGCTTTAACCTTCTAACTCAGAGATGAGAGTCCCACCAGGCTGGTTATCACACTTTATAAATGGAGTAATGGAATCGGAGAATCATAGCATGGTTTATGCAGAGAATGCTGGAGTTACGAAGTAATATACACGGAAATAGGCCCTCTGGTCCAACTTCTCTGTGTTGTCCAAGGTGCCCACCTAATCTAGTCCCATTTGCTCCAATCCATGTACTTATCTAAATGATTTTTATATGTTATTATTTTACCTTCCTCAACCACTTCCCCTGGTAGCTTGTTCCATATATGCACCATCTACTGTGTGAAGAAATTGTCCCTAAGGTTCCCTTTGAATCTTTACCCCACCTATGTGCTCTACCTTACCAAAAGGTCTCCTTTCCTTCGAAGAAAGTCCGTAGGTATTTATACCATCTTTGCCCATTGTGATGTTTTCACACCTCTGTAGGTTCACCCTATAGTCAATCACAAACACAATAAAGTCTGCAGATGCTGGAGATCCAAACCAACACACACAAAATGTTGGAGGAACACAGCAGGTCAGGCAACATCTATGGAACATGTTAAACAGTCAACTTTTTGGGCTGAGACCCTTCTTCAGGACTGAGAAGGAAGGAGGATGATGCCAGATTAAAAATGTGGGGGGAGGCGAAAGAGGTTAGCTGGAAGGCGATAGGTGAAGCAAGGTGGGCGGGAATGATCAAGGGCTGGAGAAGAAAGAATCTGATAGGAGAAAGGGAAGGAGGCAGGGACCCAAGAGCATGGTGAGAAGAACTGAAAGTTCAGATTGGGGAATGGGAGGGGTGCATATTTTTTCACTGGAAGGAGAAGTCTATATTCAGGTTGGAGGGTACCCAGACAGAATATAAGGTGTTTCTCCTCCAACCTGAAGGTGACTTCATCTTGGCACAAGAGGAGACCATGGATCCTGTATTCTTCTACATTTCAAGGAATGAAGCCCTAGCTTGCCCAAACTCTTCCAATAACTCAGGCCTTTGAATCTGGCAACATCATTGTAAATTTTCATTTTTCTCTTTCCACCTCACTGGCATCTTTCCCATAACGTTGTAGATGAGATTGTAGGACTACCTTTAAGAACTGTTGTGTGGTAATGGTATACATTTTGGATGCATTACTGTACTCAGCCATAGATGCTGCCTGAACGTCTGAGACTTCCCTGCACGTCTGAGACTTCCCTGCATTTAACATTCAGTGAAAACCCTTGTAATTCATATAAACCAGCTCAAAAACTCAAAGTTTTACTTTGGTCAATAGTGATTACACAGACATGTATATCATCTGCACTATAATAGGACAATAATAGGATTTTTCGTGTTTGACCTTGATCTCATTTCTTTTTGCCTGAGAACTGTAATTCTTCATTCTACTCTAATCTCGGCCTACATTACAGTTAATGACACAAAGTCTATAATTGTCTGGTGTAGCAACTACAGAGCAGCTGAGAGAATCAGTAAATTGGTTTATTGGTTTGTTAGTGTCACATGTACTGAGATACAGTGAAAAACTCTCTTGCAAGCCATCCATATGGATCATTCTAATCAGTGCATGGAAATAGTACTAGGTAAAACAAAGAATTTAGAATAAAGTACAGGTGTCCCCCGCTTTTCGAACGTTCGCTTTACGAAACCTCACTGTTACGAAAGACCTAGATTAGTACCCTGTTTTCGCTTTCAGAAGGTGTTTTCACTGTTACGAAGAAAGGCAGCGCGCGATAAAAAATCAGTGCGCAAAAAAATCAGCGCGCGCCCTGAGCAGCCGCTCTCCCCCGGATTCGGAACAGCGTTGCTTTAACATGTTGCATTGAGCAGCCGTTAGCAAGTTGAGTTCTAAGGTGTCGGAAAAGCCTGAAAGAGCTCGTAAGGGTGTTACACTTAGCGTAAAACTAGACATAATTAAGCGTTTTGATCGTGGTGAACGAAGCAGGGACAAAGTGAGTTTGGCTTGTGGAAGTTGATGAAGATGATGTTGAAGAGGTTTTGGCATCCCATGACCAAGAACTGATAGATGAAGAGCTGATGCAATTGGAAGAGGAAAGGATCGAAACCGAATGCAGAAAATGAAGCAACTGCATGAGATCTTTGCTGCAATGATAAAGTACGACTTTAATTTTGAAAGGGTACGTAGGTTTAGGGGATATTTGTAGGATGGTTTGAGTGCTTACAAACAACTGTATGATAGAAAAATGTGCGAGGCTCAGCAGTCAAGCAAGCCTTCCACATCAGCCACAGCAGACGACGAACCTCGACCTTCGACATCGAGGTGGGCAGTCATAGGAGAAGATGAGCTGCCTGCCCTGATCAACAACGAGATGACACCCCCGTGTCCCACCGCCCCAACCCCCGGGCCCCGGACAGATACTGTACTGATTTGCGGAGATTGCAGCGGTAGCCGGGAGGCACACAGCGCATCTTTAAGAAAAAAGCCAACATAAACATGCTAATTAATTAGGTGCCACCTAGCATGTAATTGTCAGCCCAGATTAGTGGCGATGCAATCGGCAATCGCCTCTGATCTGCGCCGATATTTACGTGCAGGGCAGCACCTAATTAATTAGCATGTTTATTTCAGCTTTTTTCTTAATGATGTGCTGTGTGCCTCCCGGCTACCACTGCGTTCTTCGCGGCAATGTATCGGGTCGGCAGCCCAGAGGGTGGGGGCCACTGCACCACCCAACCTGTGACGACTCAGTCTAACACACCATCATCAGTGTGCTCAGTGCTGTTTTCCCAATTCCAGTAAGTGATACTACACTGTACATACATTATTTCTACTTTATATAGGCTGTGTATTTTTACATGTTATTTGGTAGATTTGGCAGCTTCTTAATTTAAAGGTTACTGGAGAGCGCGTTTATGCCAACAGAGCTTGCGTGAGATTTTCTGATGAGAGCGCTTACGTGAGATTTTCGCTATGGAGATCTGTGCAGGCAATCATTGTAGAGAAGTATTTCTACTTTATATAGGCTGTGTATTTATCATATCATTCCTGCTTTTACTATATGTTACTGTTATTTTAGGTTTTATGTGTTATTTGGCATGACTTGGTAGGTTATTTTTGGGTCTGCCAACGCTCACAAGATTTTCCCATACAAATAAATGGTAATTGCTTCTTCACTTTACGACATTTCGACTTACGAACCCTTTCATAGGAAAGCTCTACCTTCGGATCGTGGGGGAAACCTGTATTACAGTTACAGAGAGGGTGCAGTGCAGGCAGACAATAAGGCCATAATGAGCTAGATATGAGGTCAAAGGTCCACCTAGGGCACTGTTTGATAGTGGGGTAGAAGATGTCCTTAAGCCTGGTGCTTTTAATGCGTTGAGACTTTTGTGTCTTCTGCCCAATGGGAGGGGGCAGAGGAGAGAATATCTGGAATCTATGGGGTCTTTGATTATGTAAGCTGTTTTAACAAGGCAGTGAGAAGAGTGGAGAGAGTCCATGGCGTGGAGGCTGGTTTCCATGATCTGCCGAGCTGGGTTCAAAACTCTCTGCAGTTTCTTGCAGTCTCAGGCACAACAGTTGTCATGCAAGCCATGATTCATCCGGATATGATGCTTTCTGTTGTGCATCAACAAAAGTTGGTGAGGGTCAAAGGGACATGCCAAATGAGTAGGTCCAATGGACAAAAACAACAGAGTGGTTAAAGAAGCACATGGACTACACTAATTAGCTGCTCACACATGAAGGAGAATTTTTATTTGTGCTGACAATTCCAAAGGATATCTATGTGGAAGTAAGCCTTTCAATGATGGAATATCCAGGATTAAAATTATGAAGGGAATATAGTTTTAATGAGACTGACTCTTTCATTGTTTATCAAATTGTTTGAAGCCATATTTAAAATGAGACTGACAAATAAAGCAGCAAAGAACAAAGTCAGCATTAACAATGCTATTGAAATTATAGTCCAAAATATTAAAGCTTTTAATTGTTGATGCTGGTAGATAAATGTCCCCAGTCCACTATTTTAATTGTGGCATTTATTTATTTAAAAACAACTTAATGTCTTTATTAAACATTAACATAATTTGTAATGAATGCGTGCTAGCATTCAATATGTTCACAGCCTGCCATCTTGCATGATGAACAGTCTCAAATATTAGTGTATTCTCCTGAGGTTTTGACCTTAAATATTCATGTGTTTCTAGCTTATCAAAGCAGCAGGGTAACAAGACTTATTTACTCTTTACTTGGGGCAATGTATAATTTTATAATTTATCTTCAGGCATCAAGTTACCTTCTTTGTGCATTATAACCCAATTTTATATCACTATTTCACTATAAAAGTAATTATTTGTACATTAAATGGTCACAGGATTATTGTTATAAATTGCAAACTATACTTTAACTGGTGCATTTTTTGTTTGTTTGCATTTCCTGGCTCTTTCCAACTTGCAAATGATCTATGAACAATACTAGTTAATGTATTTGCTGATACTGGCAACATTTAACAGAAGCTATTTGGTAATACAAGCTGTTTGTACGGTATGCCGTCTAGATACTATATAACAGGTCTGCTTTTTTTTGTCACCTTTAGGGTTTGTTTTCCAAATTAAATTTGATTATGAATATATTTTGCTGATGATTCAACACTTCCTTGTTTCATTCCACTTGGACATGTCATCACTTACCCAAGGGATAATCCCATATTTTTGAGCTGATTGCAAATCATAATTCCAGAGGAGAGACTATTCCTATTGAATTAGTGCTGATGACTAAGTATCTACTGGATTTGTTAAGACGCTACAATGGATAACTCTCCACTCCATTACCTGCCTTGTCTGGAGGTTGAGGGCCAACCACATTCTGCATTACTACAGTGTGTTCTGAAACTCTCCTCCACTGTGCTCAGGAAGCCAAGGACCTAAAGCACCCAGGAAGGAAACACAGCAATGTTGGATGTCAATGATATGAGGTACTTTGACAGTTTTTAAAAATATATATCATCTTATAATTAATTGAAATGTCAACATATTAAAAGAAAACGACTTATCTTCTTCAAATCCCCCTAATTCACAGCTCAAAAACACCCTGGTAGAGACTTTGTTCTTTGATCCTATACTAGAACAGACCTGAGGCAGCAATTCTTCAATGTAGAACTCAGGAATCTCAGCAAAATTGTGCCTGCAGCTTGATTCATGATGTGCCGATCTCTGGAGGGGAAAAAGGCCATTTGAACCTTTGAATCTGTCAGTAATTCCCAGATTTCTGCACTTAATCAACCACGGTGGTGGGATTGTGAAAACTGAAGCAGGCATTTATACATCACAAGCTTAGCCAAACAGTAATATGATAGTATCTTGTTAACCTTCTATTTATGTTTACACAGACTGAGGGATAGATATTGCCTAAAGAAGTCAATAACTATCATCAAAAATCACCACCATCTGGGCCATACCATCTTCTTACAGCTACCATCGGGGAGGAGGTACAGAAGCCCACACCACCACGTTTAAGAACAGCTACTTCCCTTCAAAAATTTGACTCTTAAAGTGACCTGCATAACCATAATCACTATCCAGTACAGCATACAATGACCATTTTGACCACTTCACTCTACAATGGACAATCTTATTTATTTCAATTGTGTTCATCCTTGTAAAAATTGCATATAATTTATGTTTATGTTTTTTTATGTGAATGTTGTGTGTCTGAAGCAATGTGTCTGTAATGCTACTGAAGTTAAGTATTTCATTGAAATGCGCATACATATATTTGTGCATCTGACACAATGACATATACTTTGATACTGGCCAGTTGACCAGGGTTCATTCCTGTCCTCTGGTGGTCCCACTGTGGAGTTCACATATATACCCTTCGACTGTATGTTTCCTTCAGGTGATCTGGTTTACTGCCATATCCCAAAAACATGTGAATTAGCAGATTAATTGACTACTGTAAATTCTCCCTGGTATGTAGAATCAAAGGGAGGAGAGAATGGGTAAAGATGATATAAAAAGATACAAGAGGCCTAGCTATGATTTCCAGAAAGCCATCTCATGGGTCCAAGACTAAACCTGAGTAACGAAGGATGTGCAATAGTTGTGACAGGGTTTGAATGCGATCACCTCTTACTATGTTAAATCAAGTGACAACTGGACTTTGCTTCCGGATGAGCTCAATGCCTTCTAAGCTCAGTTATCTGTCAAAACATGGAGGAACCATCACAAAGTCCCACAGCCCCTGATGATCCTGCGATGTCAGTCTCTGAGACGGACATGAGAGTACCCTTCAGAAGGGAGAACGCACAAAAAGATACGGCCCTGACGGTGTACATACGACCGGTGCTGACCAACTGGCTGGTGTGTTCACCGAAATCTTTAACCTGCAATCTGAGGTATCCACCTGCTTCAAGCAGACTTCAATTATACCAGTGCCTATGAAGAACTTAGCAACTGACTATCATCTAGTAGCACTTACATCTACAGCGATGAAGTGTTTTGAGAGGTTGGTGATGAAGAATAACAACTCCTGCCTGAGAAGCGACTTGGATCCACTCTAATTTGCCTACCAGAGCAATAGGCTCACAGCAGATGCCATCTCATTAGCTCTTCACTCAACCCTGGACTACCTGGACAGCCGAGATGCATATATCAGGATGCTCTTTATCAACTACAGCTTGACATTCAACAACACCATCCCCACAAAGCTAATCAATAAGCTTCAAGACCTTGGCCTCACTACATCCTTGTATTGGATCCTCGATTTCCTCACTTGCAGACCCCAGCCATTTTGAACTGGTAACAGCATCTCCATAATCTCCATTTGTACAGGTGCAGCACAAGGCTGTGTGCTTAGCCCCCTGCTTTACTCACTTTACACTTAGGATTTTGGAGCTAGGAACAGCTGCAGTGCCATATTCAAGGTTGCTGATGAAATGGCTGTTATAGGCTAAATCAAAGGTGGTGACGAATCAGCATTTAGGGGGAAGATTTAAAATCCGCCATAAGAACAGCCTCTTATTCAATGTCAGCAAGACCAAGGAGATGATTTTTGACTTCAGGAGCAGAAAACCAGAGGTCCATGAGCCAGTCCTCACTGGAGGATCAGAGGTGGAGAGGGGCAACAACTTTAAATTCCTCGGTGTTATTATTTCAGAGGACCTGGTCAGGGCACAGCACATAACTGCAATTATGAAGAAAGCTCAGCAGCAGCCCTACTTCCTTAGGAGTTTGCAAACTTCTTTAGGAGTGTAGTGGAGAGTATATTGACTGGCTGCATCACAGCCTGGTGTGGGAACACCAATGCCCTTGAACGGAAAATCCTACAAAAATTAGTGGATACAGCCCACCCCATTATGGGTAAAGCCGTCCCCACCGTTGAAGACGTTTACACAAAGCTTTGTCACAGGAAAGCAGCATCCATGATCAGGGATCCCCACCACTCAGATCATGCTTTCTTTTTACTATTGCCATCAGGAAGACGGTATAGGCTTCTCAGGACCCACACTACCAGGTTCAGGAACAGTTATTACCCCTCAATCATCAGGCTCTTGAACCAAAGGGGATAACTTCACTGAACTTTACGTACCCCATCATTGAAATATTCTCAAGATCTATGAACTCACTTTCAAGGACTCTTCATCTTATATTCTTGATAGTTATTGATTATTTATTTATTTATTTATTTATCATTATTTCTTTCTTTTTGTACTTGAACAGTTTGTCATCTTTTGCACACTGGATGAATGCCTAACATGATGCGGTCTGCCATCAATTCTATTATGGTTATTATTCTATTATGGAATTATTATGCATGCCCGCAGGAAAATAAATCTCAGGGTCGCAAGTGATAACAAATATGTACTTTGATAATAAATTTACTTTGAACTTTGAAATGGTCATCTCATGGTCGGTGTGGACTTGTAGTGCAAAAGATTGGGTTTTTGTGCAGTAGCTCGCTATGACTTGAAAACTCCTTTTCTCCTTTGAAATACTCCCAGTAATTTACAAAAAAAGATTTCTTCTGTAAATGATCATCTCCAACAGGGCAGCATCTCAGCAGTATCATAATGAAGTTACGGCTCAGATCCTTCTGCTCAACTCTCCAGAAAGTGAGTTGAACACAAAACCTGATTCTGAGAAAAGACTGCTACCAAATTAAAATAATTATTAATCACAGAATATTACCATAATATGTGATATTTCTAAACACTGTTCACAGCCACAGATCTAATTTACCAGGAAGAGAAGATCAGGAAAGCAAAAAAGGTTTCTTCTCTCAGCATCAGGGTCATGAATGAAAGAATGAAGGATCCAAGAATTGACAGCTATTGTGATCCATGCTCCCAGCAACCATGACAACCATTTTACTGGCAGAGCAATAGATCATCAACCCTTTCTAACTGTGGAACGGAATACAAAATACTCAGTTTCTGCTATCTTAAATACAAAAAAAAATGCAAAATCCAACATTTAACTCTTAGTTATCTCCATTATGAAAAAAATTATAATTGGATATCATATTTTGTGACAGTTACAGCTATGAAACTATAAATGACTAAACTTCCCTTGTCTGAACTCATTGACAGCTTCAAGTAAATTATAACAGATGAAGGGTGAAGAACTTGACATTAAATGTTAATGTTCATCACTAAAAGAGGTGTCAAAATGTCAGTCTTGTTTCTGAATTCATTTTTCCCCTTGACATCTTAAGAAAGTGTGCTGTGATACTGTAAGAGTAACATTAGGTAAAGAGCTACTGATAAACATTGGTCTGGATTCTACTTGTAAATGCTAGCATACCGAGGATTCTGTATATATGTACACCCAGTAAAATATATAAAATTACCAATCGACATGTTTCATTCAGCTCAGTCAGACCAAGTTTAATATTCTTGAAGTTCCCTTGCATTTACATCAGAATTGTTTTCAGAACTTGCACCTGATTTAATTTCAATAATTTCAGCAGATTGTTTTAGTATTTTAACTATTCTTTAATTTTAAGTGTGACTCACCATTGTAACATCAAAGAAAAAACACAGCTTTATTGGGTTCTACAAACAGTCTAGACAATTTTTTTCTCAGTTGTTTACTGATATATTGATTCATTGGATAATATGCTGTGATACTTAAGAATATGTGTGTAAAAGCAGACCATTCTAGCTTGTCCTTCATTATCTAGGGTGATCAATGCAGCAGAAATTCATCTTCAATAGTTCTTAAATTGTTCTTGCATTCAGAAACATTTAAGATGTTGACTCTTTAGACAGCCAATACAGATACTTACTTGAAAATTCAGTGAGTTTCTGGTGGCGTTTTCTCCACTGAATCACCTGAGGTACTGCCTCGGAAACCAAGTATTCATGCAAAGTGATGAAAGCCAATGTTTCCCTTCCACCAACATCTGTTCCACAGACAGCCACAAAGAAACGCCAACATCAATAATGTACAAAATAACTCATGGAATATAGTTCCCTTCCTGAGATACAAAAGTCTGAATGCCAAGGTTGTTGATAAAAAGGTACAATGAGCAATTAGGGGCTTGGGAATCAGGCCTAGGTTCTCGCACATTTGCATGGAAACCTTTACTCAAACACTAAATTGCTCCTATATAACATGTGCAAAAAGTTAAATTTAATAAAACAGCAAAGCAGATTGCATTTATTTAGTTAATTACTTAATATGTTCAAAGAAAGAGCAATGTTTAAACAAAATTTGACAGCAATACCCATGAGATGATAGAAAAGTAGACTGAAAGCCTGATGATGAATTAAGATGGTTGAAGAAAATAGTTGATTAGGTAGGGAATTTTGGAATTCAGGGTCTACAGTATTAAGACCAAATCCTGATAGGGGAGTGATTATGTGGAGTACTTTGCCATGTCTTCAACCTGAACCTGAGGCTCTGGAGGGTTCCTGTGCTGTGGAAAATGTCCTGCCTTGTCCCTGTGCTTAAGACGCCGCGCCCCAGCGGCCTCAATGACTACAGACCAGTGGCATTGATCTCCCACATCATGAAGACCCTGGAGAGACTTGTTATGGAGCTGCTCCAGCCTATGGTCAGGCCACACTTAGATCCCCTCCAGTTCGCCTACTAGCCCCGACTAGGAGTTGAGGATGCCATCGTCTACCTGCTGAACCGTGTCTACGCCCACCTGGACAAGCCAGCGAGCACTGTGAGGGTCATGTTTTTTGACTTCTCCAGTGCGTTCAACACCATTCGCCCTTCTCTGCTGGGGGAGAAGCTGACAGTGATGCAGGTGGATGCTTTCCTGGTGTCATGGATTCTTGATTACCTGACTGGCAGACCACAGTACGTGTGCTTGCAACACTGTGTGTCCGACAGAGTGATCAGCAGCACTAGGGCTCCACAGGGGACTGTCTTGTCTCCCCTTCTCTTCACCATTTATACCTCGGACTTCAACTACTGCACACAGTCTTGTCATCTTCAGAAGTTTTCGGATGACTCTGCCATATTTGGATGCATCAGCAAGGGAGATGAGGTTGAGTACAGGGCTACGGTAGGAAACTTTGTCACATAGTGTGAGCAGAATTATCTGCAGCTTAATGTGAAAAAGACTATGGAGCTGGTGGTAGACCTGAGGAGAGCTAATGTACCGGTGACCCCTGTTTCCATCCAGAGGGTCAGTGTGGACATGGTGGAGGATTACAAATACCTGGGGATACGAATTGACAATAAACTGGACTGGTCAAAGAACACTGAGGCTGTCTACAAGAAGGGTCAGAGCCGTCTCTATTCCTGAGGAGACTGAGGTCCTTCAACATCTGCCGGACGATGCTGAGGATGTTCTACGAGTCTGTGGTGGCCAGTGCGATCATGTTTGCTGTTGTGTGCTGAGGCAGCAGGCTGAAGGTAGCAGACACCAACAGAATAAACAAACTCATTCGTAAGGCCAGTGATGTTGTGGGGATGGAATTGGACTCTCTGACGGTGGTGTCTGAAAAGAAGATGCTGTCCAAGTTGCATGCCATCTTGGACAATGTCTCCCATCCACTACATAATGTACTGGTTGGGCACAGGAGTACATTCAGCTAGAGACTCATTCCACCGAGATGCAAGACAGAGCGTCATAGGAATTCATTCCTGCCTGTGGCCATCAAACTTTACAACTCCCACCTTGGAGGGTCAGATACCCTGAGCCAATAGGCTGGTCCTGGACTTATTTCCTGGCATAATTTACATATTACTATTTAACTATTTATGGTTTCATTACTATTTAATTATTTATGGTGCAACTGTAATGAAAACCGATTTCCCCCGGGATCAATAAAGTATGACTATGACTATGACTACTATGTACTATTGAAGTTTAAGATGCATAAAGGGCTATATGGTGATGTCATGGTTAAAAATATAACAAATAATGAAAAATGAGAATTTTAAAGGTTGAAACAGTTGTCAGTAGAGGTTGCTGAACACATGGGAGTGATGGGTAAATTGGATTTGATGTGAGTTAGCACATGGATTTTTACAAGCTCAATTTTAAGTTGAGTGGAAGTTGAGATCCCAGCAAAGATATTGTGATAGTCAAGTTCAGAGCTATCAGTAGCGCAAAAGAAAGTTTCATCTGAAGAACGGATATGGAGGTCAATTTAAACTGATCATCTTCCTTACTTGGGCAGTTTTGTACCACAGCAGGTAGTGTTGTTGCTTCTCTGCTCTAGTGACCTGATTTGATCCTGACCTTGAATGCTGTCTATCTGTAGAGTTTGCATGATCTCCTCATAATGCTCCGTTTTTTTTCCTCCTCCTGGTAAAAATATGTGCTGGTTGGTAGATTAGTTAGTACTCTAAATTATCATGATTATAGTGGGGTGGTGGAAAATTAAGGGGCAAGTTAGATTTTAGAAGGACTTTGATAATGTACTGCATAAGAGACTACTAACCAAGATAAGATCACATAGTATTACAGGAAAGCTACTAGCATCGGTAGCAGATTGGCTGAATGGCAGGAGGTTAAAAAGTGGGAATAAAGGGGGACTCTTCTGGTTGACTTCTGGTGGGTTCAGTATTGGGGACCACTTCTTTTCAAGATATATGTTTGAATGATGGCTTTGTGGTCAAGTTTTTTGGACAATATAAAGATAGGTGGAGGGACAGGTAGTGTTAAGCAAGCAGGGTATCTGCAGAATGTCTTAGACAGATTAGGAAAATGGGCAAACATGTTGCAGATGAAATACAGAGTGAGGAAATGTATGGTTGTGCACTTTGGTAGAAGGAGTGAAAGCATAGACTATTTTCTAAACCAGGAGAAAATTCAAAATCTGAGGTGCAAAGAAACTTGGGAGCCCTCATGCAGGATCCCCTGAAGATTAACTTGCAGGTTGCGTTGGTGGTGAGGAAGGCAAATGCAACATTAGTATTCATTTTGAGTGGACTACAACATAAAAGAAAGGACTCAATGCAGGGACTGAAAGGTGCAGACTATTTTCTAAACAGTGGGAAAATTCAGAAATCAGAGGTACAGAAAGACTTTGGAGTCCTTGTGCAAGATTCTCTAAAGGTTAACTTGTAGGCTGAGTTGGTAGTAAGGAAGGCAAATGCAATGTTATTATTCATTTTGAGAGGATTAGGATATAAAAACAAGAATTTAATGCTGGGGCTTTATAAAGCTCTGGTCTAATCAAACGTGCAGTATTGTGAGCAGTTTTGGGCCTCTTATCTAAGAGAGAATTTGCTGGTGTCACGATCAATTCTACAAACCAGTTGCTGCTGCTGCTGATGCCCACAGATTGTTATCTTTGCATGATGTGCTCACCAATCACTCCAGTAATGATGTTCCACAAAGTCAAAGAAATATATTCAATCTTTTATTAGCAACTAGCAAAACAGACAATCTTGAAGCAATTCAGTTGAGCATAATGAAGTGGATTTTGCATAAATTAAGCAGTCAACAAAAGATATGGCATCCGTCAGACCCCAGCTCCAAAACTGCCCAGACGAAAGCATGAATATGTAATTTATTCCCTTGGCTTTTGACACACCCTCGCTCACGTGACTAATAACCATAACACACATAATAAATATGCAACATGGAATACAAATCAGATAGAAACCAGATGCATAACTCCTACAGCTGGCGTTGGGGAGGGTTCAGAGAAGATTCACAAAATTGATACCTGGAACAAAAGGGTTAATTTTCGAAGTGTTTGCTAGCTCTAGGCTGTACTTGCTGAAGTTTAGAAGAATGAGGAGCAATCGTATTAAAACTTATTGAATATTTGACAGCCTAGATAGAATGAACAGGGAAAAGATGTTTCCTATAGTGGTGGAGTCTAAGACCAGAGGAGGCAATCTCAAATTGAAAGAACATCCCTTCAGAACAGATATGAAGAGGAATTTCTTTAACCAGAGGGTGGTGAATCTATGGAATTCATTGCCATGGATGACTACGGAGGCAAGTCATTGGGTTTATTTAAAGTGGAGGTTGATATATTCTTGCTTAGTAATGGTATCAAAGGTTACACAAAATTGGATAATTCCATGTCATAATGAAATAAAGAATAAAAATGTTTAAATATAATAAGAAAGTTAGTGCTCTCGCTGGATGTGTGCTTGTGGGAGTTGCATCAGGATGCAGGGTCACAGTCCAAAATGATGAGCATCCCTTTGCCTCCACAGATGCTGCTTGACTCATTGGGTGCTTTCATCAGTTCATTTTGTGCCCTGACCACAACACCAAGTCGCAAGCAATCTGGATCAACCTCACCCAGTTGCAGAGTGAAGGATGGAGTGAGTAGCTAGAGATTGGAGACAGCGGTAAGGACAAAAACCAAGGGTTCAGACTTCCTAGAGTTCAACTGGAATATATTTCTTTGCGTCTTTCAAATCTACAGTATAACAAATCAGATATTACAATGAATAATCTGCCAGTAGAAGTCAGCATGCATGACACACACCACTGTGCCCTCTGATGCACTTCACAATATAGACAAATAGAATAAATTATGTACAGTGTTTAAAGGGACATCCAATGCCAATTTATTTTCAGCATATACTGAAGTTACCTTTTGTTCTCTGATGATTGAAAGTCTATTTGTTGTGTTGATGCTTTATAGATTTAGGGACGTTGTTGACCCTCACTTTTAACAGCAGGATAATTTATTGCTCTGTTTAATCAGATCCAGAAATGCTGACACTTTGGCTTCTCCTTTTGTGATTTTCGAGGAAGAAAATGACGAGATGTCTATTTGCTGCCTTCCACGGCATTCCAGAGCATGCATCAAAAAAGTGCATACATCAAAAGAGGGCAATAATAGAATCACAGACTGCAGGTCCCTTAGCACCTGTCCCTCTTATCTCAGCATCACTTTCCTGGACTCACTCCATCCCCTTTGATTCACTCAATATCCTAGTCATAGTCATAGTCATACTTTATTGATCCCGAGGGAAATTGGTTTTCGTTACAGTTACACCATAAATAATTAAATAGTAGTAAAACCATAAATAATTAAATAGTAATATGTAAATTATGCCAGGAAATAAGTCCAGGACCAGCCTATTGGCTTAAGAACCTTTCAATCCCATCCTTGGAATTCTGCAGGGGTGGAGATTTTCAAAAAAAAAATACTATCTGGGTAAAGAAATATCCTTACATTGGTTCTGAATGATTGATCCTGTACTTTAAGGCTGCTCACTGACTCTAGGCATCTGAGGGAACATCAGCTTTCCACCTACTGTGTTAAGCATTGTGAAAATGCCATACATTTCAATGAGATTGCTTTGTTCTTCAAAGCTCTGGAGAGTAGCAGTCAAGTTTGCTGAATATTTATTCAATTACACCAACTCTGAAATTCAAGGGACAAATTCTCATAGATTTTCTTCCATCTCAGGTATATACTCTATCTTCATAGTAGGGAGTCCTACCAAAACCCAACACCCTATATCATTTAACTGAGATCTCCTTTTTTCTGTTATGCAACTCTTATGAATCTTGTAACTCACTATTGTAGCCAAAGAACATAACAATAATCACTCCTCCTCTGTCCCTTCCCCTCTTCTATCTCTTTCTGATCCACCAGCCCCCCCCCCCACCCTCTCCATCTGCTGATAATCCACATGGTCATCGACCTGGTTACTTTCCCAACCTCCCTTCCCTTATTCCATCTTCACCTTCCTCCCCTATCTGATATCTTCACCTTCAGCCATTTGTCACTTTCACCCCCTAGTTTCTGACATCGTGCCCCTTCTTCCCTTTTGCCTCTCACCCCCTCACCTGGATCTACCTATCAACTGCTAGCTCTTGATCCACCGCTTCCCCTCACCTTTTCATACTTGCTATCTTCCTTCTTTATTTCAGTCCAGATGTTGGATCTCAACCTAAAACGTTGACTATTTATTTCCCTCTAGACCTACGGACCCACAGACTTCGGTCAGCATCTTGTAGGTGATTTTACGTGCCAGCACCTGCAATACTTTGCATCTCAAAAAATGTAAACCAGCTCGTTGAGTATTGTAATGTTCTACAAACAGGTAGGTTCAATTAACCGAACAATATTTCAGTGATGCTGACTGAAAGTTTAATATTGATTCATTGGTTAATACTCTGTGATTTATAGGAAAATTCGTATAGAAAAGGACCATCGGTGACTTATCCAACTTGATACTTTCCAAAAGCTCCAGCATATCCTCTTCCTTAATATGTAAATGCTCAAACTTTTCAGTCCGCTGTAAGTCATCCCTACAATTGCCAAGATCCTTTTCCGTAGTGAATACTGAAGCAAAGTACTCATTAAGTACCTCTGCTATCTCCTCTGGCTCCATACACACTTTTCCACTGTCATACTTGATTGGTCCTATTCTCTCATGTCTTACCCTCTTGCTCTTCACATACCTGTAGAATGCCTTAGGGTTTTCCTTATTCCTGTCCACCAAGGCCTTCTCATGGCCCCTTCTGGCTCTCCTAATTTCATTCTTAAGGTCCTTCCTGCTAGCCTTATAATCTTCTAGAACTCTAGAATTACCTAGTTTTTTGAACCTTTTGTAAGCTCTTCTTTTGTTTTTGACTAGTTTTACAACAGCTTTTGTACACCATGGTTCCTGTACCCTACCATCCTTTCCCTGTCTCATTGGAACGTACCTATGCAGAACCCTACGCAAGTATCCCCTGAACATTTGCCACATTTCTTCCGTACGTTTCCCTGAGAACATCTGTTTCCAATTTATGCTTCCAAGTTCCTGCCTGATAGCCTCATATTCCCCCTTGCTCAAATTAAAAGTTTCCTTAATTTGTCAGTTCCTATCTCTCCCCAGTGCTATGGTAAAGGAGATAGAAATATGATCACTATCTCCAAAATGCTCTCCCACTGAGAGATCTGACCTCTGAGCAGGTTCATTTCCCAATACTAGATCAAATACAGCCTCTCCTCTTGTAGGCTTATTATGTCAAGAAACCTTCCTGAACACACCTAACAAACTCCACCCCATCTAAACCCCTCGCTCTAGGGTAGGGGTCCCCAACCTTTTTTGCACTGCGGACCGGTTTAATATTGACAATATTCTTGCGGACCGGCGGACTGGCCGACCCGGTGGGAGGTGGGGTAGGGTTGCCGACGGACAAGAATAGCAGTCAAATACGTTGGGTTTACCCCGAGAAAGACTACAATGACCATAAGGCCATGCGCGGTCACTAGTGTGCATGCGCGTACATGTAACATACCGAATTTTGTCTACAAATGGTTTTTGGTGATTCTGTCGTGGGGGGGGGGTGTTAATCATGACTGCAATATAGGTGATAAATTGCTAATACACTCAATTTCGTTTCTAAAAGGGTATATCTAACAAATTTAATATTAAATACACAGCGCATATTTTCCTCGCGATGAATATAGTGATAAGTCAGTTATCAGGAGAGGACAGGGGAGCTTGAAGTAAGTGTAGAACGAACTTCCATTAGAAGTGGTAGAGGCAGGTTCGATATTATCATTTAACGAAAAATTGGATAGCTATATGGACAGGAAAGGAATGGAGAGTTATGGGCTGAGTGCAGGTCGGTGGGACTAGGCGAGAGTAGCGTTCGGCACGGACTAGGAGGGCAGAGTTGGCCTGTTTCCATGCTGTAATTGTTCTATAGTTATATAAGTAAGTCAATAGCATGGTAACATTTTAAGTAACGTTTGGATATTAAACACACAGCACATATTTTCCCCGTATGAACATATAAAATCATTGTAACACACCAATATCATTGAATCAGTGGGAGCCCTGGGCTTGTTTTCCTGCAACAAGACGGTCCTATCGAAGGGTGATGGGAGACAGAGATACTCGAACGGGGTTCCTTATGTCCAGTCTATTCCGCAATTTAGTTTTCGTTGCATTCATTGCAGAGATACATTGGAAATGGAAGCAACGTTTTCAGTGCTTTCGTGGCTATCTCAGGATATTTAGCCTTGACTTTGATCCGGAATGCCAGCAGAGATGTTATGTCAAACATACTTTTCAGCCCGCCGTCATTTGCAAGCTCGAGGAGTTGATCTCCTTCCCGTGCTGACATGGATGACGCGCGGGTAATGACCTCGCGTGTGTTCAAGCTCAACAGTGCGTGACAGGGAATGAGGAAGGGTGCAGCTGACTCATATTGCCAAATCATATCGTTTCCTCGCAGCCCAGTAGTGCATGCTTTGCGGCCCGATACCGGTCCGCGGCCTGGTGGTTGGGGACCGCTGCTCTAGGGAGATGCCATTCGATATTTGGTAAATTAAAATCTCCCATCATAACAACCCTATTATTATTACTCTATTCCAGAATCTGTCTCCCTATCTGCTCCTCAAAGTCCATGTTACCATTGAGTGGTCTATAAAAAACACCCAGTAGAGTTATTGACCCATTCCTGTTCCTAACTTCCACTCAGTAAACAATCCCTCCATAACTTCCTCCTTTTCTGCAGCTGTGACATTATCTCTGATCAACAGTACCACACCCTCCACCTCTTTTGCCTCCCTCCCTGTCCTTTCAGCAACATCTAAAGCTTGGCATTCGAAGTAACTATTCCTGCCCCTGAGCCATCCAAGTCACTGTAATGGCCACTCCAAGTACTGATCCATGCTCTAAGCTCATCCGCTTTGCTCATAATACTCATTGCATTAAAATAGACACATCTCAAACCATCGGTCTGAACGCCTCCCTTCTCTATCATCTGCCTATCCTCCCTCTCGCACTGTCTCCAAGCTTTCTCGATTTGTGAGTCAACCGCCTCTTCCTTCGTCACTTCAGTTCAGTCCCCACCCCCCAGCAATTCTAGTTTAAACTCTCGCCAATAGCCTTTGCAAACCTCCCCGCCAGGATATTGGTCCTTTTGGGATTCAAGTGCAACTAGTCCTTTTTGTATAGATCACATCTGCCCCAAAAGAGGTCCCAATGATCCAGAAATCGGAAACCCTGCCTCCTGCTCCAATCCCTCAGCCTCGCATTTATCCTCCACCTCATTCTATTCCTACACTCACTGTCACGTGATACAGGCAGTAATCTTGAGATTACTATCTTTGTGGCCCTGCTTCACAACTTCCTTCCTAATTCCATGTAGTCTGTTTTCAGGACCTTCTCCTTTTTCCTACCTATGTTGTTGGTACCACAATGTACCACAACCTCTGGCTGTTCTCCTTCCCACTTCAGGGCATCGTGGACGTGATCAGAAATATCCTTGACCCTGACACCTGGGAGGTAAACTACCATCTGAGTTTCTTTCCTACATCCACAGAATCGCTTGTCTGACCCCCTAACTAAAAGAGTCCCCTATCACTACTGCCTTCCTCTTCCTTTCCCTACCCTTCTGAGCCACAGGGCCAGACTCTCTGCCAAAGGCGCTGCAACTGTTGCTTCTCCCAGGTGGGCCATCTCCCCCAAGAGTACTCAAACAGGAGTAGTTATTGAAAAGGGGGACAGCCACTAGGGTACTCACTAGTACCTGGCTCTTGCCCTTCCCCCTCCTGACTGTGACCCACTTGTCTGTCTCTCGAGTCCCCAGTGTGACTACCTGCCTATACCTCCTTTCTCTCACCTCCTCGCTCTCCCTGACCAGACGAGTGTCATCAAGCCACATCTCCAGTTCCCTAATGTAGTTTCTAAGAAGTTGCAGCTCGGTGCACCCGGTGCAGATGTGGCCGTCCGGGAGGCTAGGAGTCTCCTGGAACTCCTACATCTGACACCGAGCACTGAACACCAGCAAGGTGAGGTCAGGTGATCTCAGTGAGGTTTTGTAAATCACCGAGGGAATAGATAAGGTCAGTCTTTTGTTCTATGATAGGGAAGCCAAAAACTGGAGGTGACAGGGAAAAAAAAAAATTAAAGAAGACCTGAAGGGCAAGCTTTCACACATAGGCTGAGGTGGAATGAAGTTCCAGAAGAAGTGATTGGGGTAGATACAATTATGACACTTTACGGACATTTGAACAAGTCCATAGACAGGCAAGATTTCAAGAGATATAGGTCAAATACAAACAAATGGGACCAAATCAGTAAAGCAATTTAGCTGGTATGGATGGAATGGAGTGAAGAGCCCTTTTTCTATTTATGCTATTTATTAACTCAATGTCCCTGTGACACTAAAACCCATTATGTCTCCTGTGTTCAGTATTTTTCTGTGGCTAATTTTGTGTACCTCTAAGTATCACCACAAAATGCTCAATATTTTTAATGCAATGTTATCAGCTGCTGACAAATGTAAATTGGATATGAGTGGCCTTGAACATTCTGGGTGAAATTACCATTTGGAAATAATCATAAAGCATGGTAAACAATTTCATGATATTGGCAACAAATAATAATGCCACAGACTTGAAATTCTACAGGTGCTTAAAATGGGGCAAGGGGACTGTTTCAGTGCTATATTACTCCATGAATCTATGAATCAAAGCCCAAATGCCAGAGATTTAAATTAATTGTCAAAAGGTAATCAGGAGAAATAAATGTATATGCAGTAATGGTAAATGTGTATTGTGGAGCCTCCAGCTATCAACAGCTGTTGAAGAGGAGAGAAATCCATATCTGTAATGCTTCAAATAACCTTCAAAGTGAAGCCCGATATCCCCTCAGCACACCTACTGTGAGAGAAATCCATCCCAGATGTGAGTATGGAGTATTTATTGTCATACTTCACCTAGACAATTCATTTGCCTCAGTGACTGCTGTGCCTCACCACACTTTCCCTGTCAAGTTTCAGGAGGTATGGGAAACCAATGGATGTAATCTTAAATTTAAAGATCAGTTGAAATACTACTCTGCTGAGTTTTGAACTGATGTAAGTTGGCAAGCAGTCATTTCCAAAGGGTTTGTGTTTCAGATACACTTCCTGTGCATTTTTATTAGATTTATAAAAGGGACAGCTACGAACCTAAGATAAGCAACAGTACACAGCGATATGGCAATTAGAGAGACTTCTTAGAGAGAGGTACACTTCAGTTAATCACTTAAGAGGAAGATGTTCCATCCTGGATTTGTACACGACAGACAGACATATTGATGTGTAGCTGTTATCACCCTCAGGATTGGAAAAGAGAGAGGAGATGAAGCCTTTTTTTCTTTTCTGAAAGGAATCGACAATATACTTGAAAAGCAGAAATTTGCATGGCTCTGGGGAAAGGGAACTGGAGTGAAACTAATTGGACAGCTCTTTCAAAGGAATAACGCAGGATTGATGAGCTGACACGGCTCCTCCTGTTGGGTAAATTTCTACAATTTGGTAAGAGTTAAAAACAAGGGAATGGTGGTAAACGCTCAGCAGTGTTTGAATTAAAATACAATAATATCAAATCTCTATCACTTCTCTACAATAGTCACCTGGAACATTTCTGACAAGCTCAGAAGCAATTACTGTGCTCTTGTTCAAACTTGGATGCAATATCAATGCAGAAATTGATTTTCTGACCAATGGGATAATTCCCTATGTTGCTCTTTGAATGCTTTCACAAAAAGGAACTTGACATTGAACTTCGCCAATATAGTACTTTTCATCTAGCAAGCTGACTGAACATCCTATCACAAAATTGCTGGATCAGAATCAAAATCAGGTTTATATCACTGACATATGTCATGAAATTTGTTGTTTCATGGCAGCAGTACAGTTCAATATATAAAATTTACTATAAGAATATATCAAAATAGTGCAAAAAGAGAGCAAAATTATGAGGTGTTGTTCATACATTCATGGACTGTTCAGAAATCTGATGGTGAAGGAAAAGTAGCTGTTCCTAAAATATTGAGTGTGCATCCTCAAACTCTCTTCCTTCCTCCTGATGGTAGTAATGAGAAGAGGGCATATCTTGGATAGTGAGGATCCTTCTTGATGAATGCTGCCCTTTTGAGGAATTGCCTTTTGAAAGATATCTCAATGGTGGGAAGGCTAGGGCCAGTGATGGAGCTGGTTGAGTTTCCAACTCTGTGCAGGTTTTTCCAATCCTGTGCATGGGTGTCTCTGTATCAGGCTGTGATGTAACCAATCAAATAAGCTCTCCACATCTGTACATCTTTGGTGACATGCCAAATCACCTGGAGGTCCTAATGAAACACTCACTGTATAGCCGCTGGCACGTCTCAATATTTTGAGCCCATGATAGATGCTCTGAGATGTTGATGCCCAAGATCTTGAAACTATTCACTCTTTTCACTCCTTCATGAGGTCTGGTGGGTGTTCTCCTGATTTACATTTCCTGAAGATTGCAATCAATTTCTTGGTCTTACTGATGCCTGTTATGGTACTCACCCGACCGCACCAGCCTCTGGGGTTTAGGTGCTCCTATTCTCTGGAGTATGGATAGCTGGCGCAATCCCTTTAAAGCTTCTGGCCTGCTTCGCTAATTTGCGGCCATGCTTTGGCACCAAGATTTGGATGTATAAAGAGCACCTGAACTCAGGTTTGGTGCTCAATCGTCGGCTTAACTTTGGTTCGGTCTGTGATTGCGTTAAGGATTTCTGTCTCTTTAGGTGTCTTGACTCGTGTCATCAAGATCTTGTCTGGCATCTAGTCAAAAAACCCTGTTCTCGTCTCAGTCTCGAAGTCCTGTCTCGATTCTGGTCCCGGGTATTCCAACGCTTGGGTTCTTATCATCCTCTCTTAGGCCTCTCATCCCATGTTGAGTTCTAGGTTGTTGTTGTGGCACCACTCAACCAGCCAAACTATCTCACTCCTTTATGCCTCCTCGACACCATTTGAGATTCTGCCAACAACAGTGGTGTTATAGGAAAGTTTGGCATTTTGAGCTGTGCCTAGTTATGCAGTCATGAGTGTAGAGAGATTAGAGCAGTGGACTAAGCATGCATCCTTGAGGTACACCTGTGCTGATTGTCAGAGAGGAGGAGATGTTATTTCTGATCCGGACTTACTGTGGTAGAGCAGTCAATGCACATGCAGCAAGAGGAACAACACTGCAGGACAGCGATCTTCCATTAAAATCACAGGAATTTTGAGACTTTTCCTCACTTTTCAGCATATTTCCAGCATTTTCTGATTTCAGATTTTAAGCACCTATAGTATTTTTATTGAGTGGAACAATTATTTCTGCTGCCAATATCATGAAATTGTTTGCCATGCTTTTTGATTGGATTAGCATTGATGGTGATTTCACTGATGATGTTCAAGGCTAATCAAATCCAATGTAGAATTGTCAGCTGCTAACAAAATTATAAAAATAAACACAATCAATATTTTGCTTCCACAGAAGTTTTAGAGGCCCACAAAATCAGCCAATACTGAGTACAGGAAACAGAAAAGTTATAGGGTAAGAGTCATAGACAGATATAGCACAGAAACAGGCCCACCAACCTAATTCAACCATGTCAGCCAAGTTGCCTAACTGACTAGTTCCATTTTCTTGTGTTTGTCCCATATCCCTCTAAATCTTTCCTATCCGTGTACCTATCCAAATGCCCTTTAAATGCCATAATTGTATACATCTCTGGCAGCATGTTCATGTATGCACCGGCTTCTGTGTGAAAAGGTTGCCTCTCATGTTCCTTTAATCCTTTCTCCTCTTACTCTAAATCTCTGCCCTCTAGATTTGGGGAAAGAATAATGCTTGAATGCTCTGTCTGTATTCTCTGGAGTTTAGAAGAATGAGAGAGGATCTCATTGAAACACATGAGGTATTGAAAGGCCTAGATAGAAAGGGTGTGGAAAGGGTGTTTCATAGAAAACCTACAGCACAATACAGGCCCTTCGGCCCACAAAGTTGTGCCGAACATGTCCCTACCTTAGAAATTACTAGGCTTACACATAGCCCTCTATTTTTCTAAGTTCTGTTACCTGTCCCGTAAGTATCACCAACTTCCATGCAGAATATGACTCGTCTACAACGACTCTTTGTCTTCTGTGGGCAAGTCAGTTCTGGATCCACAAAGCAATGTCCCCTTGGATCCCATGCTTCCTTACTTTCCAGTAGTGGTGAGTCTAGTACTAGAGGGCACAACCTCAGAATAGAAGGACATCCACTTAGAACAGAGATGGGGAGGAATTTCTTGAGCTAGAGGTTACTGAATCTAAGGAAATCATTGCCACAGACAACTGTGGAAGTCATTAAGTATACTTAAAGTGGAGGTTGGTAAGCTATTGATTAGTCAGGGTGTCGAAGGTTATGTGGAGACGGCAGAGGAATGGGGTTGAGAAGGATAATAAATCAGCTTTGATAGAATGGTGGAGCCAAATGGCCTAATTCTGTCTCTATGTCCCTTATAGTCTTATGTCCTAATTGGAGTTTGGAGTCACGTTTCTTTGGGAAGCTGACAAGAGACAGGCAAATGATATGGCCTTACAAAAGGAATTAACCATATTAATGAAGAGAAAAACTAAACATTAAAGACAAAGGAGATATCTCCATGAGATGATGAAGGAGTGAGAAATAATCCAATCCAATAATTTATCGATTTACATGTATGGAAAGACAGACAAAATTTAAATAATGTGAAGGTAAAATATAATGAATTCTGGAAATTGCAAATGGAAACAGGAAGTCCTGTGCTCACCAGGTCAGAGAGAGAGAAATGGGCACAATGTTTCAGGATGATTGCATTGCATCTGAATTGGGAAAAGTTAAAGAAATTAGGTTTTACTTCTGAAGGGTTTATGTCTAGTTCATTATCTTATGCTCAATTATTGTTAAAAGGGTGTGATATGTTGCCAGTATTTTTCTCTCTATACTTTCAAGGGAAAAGTGTAAGGATCTTTTTTCCCACTCAAATGGGACAGACTTCTCTGAGCAATGAACAGGATAAATAATACCTGAAGTCAAAGAGAGCCATAAGTTGAACATAAGATCATAAGGGGAAGGTCAACAACTCCCATGTCCCTTGCTCCACACTCATTAACATCATGGCTGATCTCTTAGCACTATTTTATTTTGAAACCCTTTAATCTTGTAATGTTTTTTTGGTAAATCTTTGTCAATGTCTGTTTTGAATAAGCTTAATGACTGAGTCTTCACAGCCTTTAAGGAGACAGAGTTTCAACATTCACAATCCTCTGAGTGAGAGTTTCTTTCCACCTCTGTCCTGACTAGTTGATGCATTTTTCTATCATTGTAGCTCTTGGTTTTGGACATCACATCCTAGAGAAACATCAGCTCCACATCTACAGTATTGTAAGAATTTTTTACATATCAATGAGATAGTTCTTTAGTCTTCTAAGCTCGGAAAGTAGGTCCAGTCTGTTTGATATGTCCTGATGAGACCATCTCATCTCATGAATACCTTTCCTTAAAGTGAAACCAGATGTACAGTACTGTATGTGCAATATTCCAGAAACAGTCTCAGCAGTGTCCTATATGCAGGTCCAACCCATCTTATGAGCGTCCCACCTTTGTACACCTGAAGAAATATTTGGAGACTGGCAGCATGGCTCTCTTTGAGATCAAGTTTAATTACCATTCAACCATATACATATATACAGTTAAACAAAACTGTGTTCCTTCAGGGCCAAGGTGCAAAACATCGTACATATATTCACACATAGCATTCAGAGCATATAGTTATGATAGCATATAGAGTCACCAAAATAATATTAGTTTTATCCAGAGGAAAAGCCTTTGACGGTTTCTCCTTATCTATGTCATTCAAGATTGTATAACCCTTTATAAGGTCACCCCTCAGCCTCCTATGCTCCAGAGTCGAAGTTTTTGTCTGAACTTTTCTTTGATGGTATAGAATGAGTGGGATTGAGATTTGAAGCCTTAGCCACATTTAGGTTATTGACAGTTCTCATGAACAGAACCCTGTTGTAACCCTCAGGGGGTCTGCAAGTCGAACAAGATGCCTCTTTTTTTGCATGCAATGAAATGGAATGATAATTCAACTGATGATTCTGCATATCATTGTATAATAACCAGTTAAAAAGATAGAATTGTTCTGAGCTGTGAGCCTTGTCTGGTTTATCTATCCTGTTGTTTCTGGTCAGATTCAGAGTTATGACTCAGGAATGATGGAGAAGTTCCAATTATGTATTTCCATCTGTGAGCTTAGCTGCAAATTACATTACAGCTCCTTTACTTTTTTGCAGTAGCCTTAGTTATATTCCGTGTTTTGAAGATACAATAGCTCAGTGCTCCTGCATAACCCTAGAGGCTTTGCCATTGCATTTGACTGTTATGCTTGTCAGAATGGACAAAGAGTCACTTCCCCCTAGGGACTTCATCTAATGTCTAGACCACGGAAGAAGAACTTATAACACAATATACAAATGAATCATTGGTATCCACTAATACAGTGTTCCAGTGGGTATTCCACATACGTGCTGTTCCTGCAGAGAATCCACAGATATATTTTTGGAACATTGTAAATAGATTGATCAATGAAAGTATAGATCAAAAATTGGAAAGAGAAAGTGGAGTGGGGATTTTATTTTCATATTAGAAGAAAAGCAATAGCTTGTAAAATAAATGCAAAATGAAATAGCCAATTACAGATCTACTCAAGGCTTATTGTTGACTTACCCTCAATACTGCTGAGTCGATATACCACTATAGAAATTAGGGTCTCGTGTGCCATTGAAATTACAATTCATTTGCTTGGTATATTCTGAATTAGGGTTTCTCAAATGACCCATAGAACTAAACTAACATGAAGTAATCCTCGGTCATCAAATTGATGGGGAATCTACGGATTACTTCACACAAATGTAACGATGATGTCAATTTTAACATTATAATTGAACCAAATTATCAGAAGGATCTGTCTTCGTTTTACAGTATCTTGTTTCTCATAATAATCCATTGGATTGTAAAGCATGTCCCTGGCTATTGGTTATATTATAATTTCAAAACATCACAGTGTTTTATCACACAAATGATAAAAATTAGACTTTTGGTAATTGAAAACTGATTATGCTGGACGACAATTTTTTTTCTAAAGTTTGCTACCATTGATTTTTTTTGTTTATGATTGACAGCTTGAACCTGAATACAATATAATTTCAGACTACTTATATTACGTAGGAATTTTGAGAAACAAGAAATTAATTTTTATTCGATATAATGCATATAATTGTGTAACGGTGCTGATGCTTCGCAATAGTTCAAAAAAGCTAAGAATGTTTTGTTCATGGTTTTTATATGTACTCAGTGTTTGAGAATTCTTGCTTAAGTGTCCAATAATAATCAGCCAGTATTGATCGATTCCTGTTGCCCTGATACCATTTCTCCATGATCACAATGTCCTGGTGAAACCTTTAACTGTACTCGTCACTGACAGTGCTAAAATTTGCAGGGAAGAAGTCTAAATGGGAATGCAGAAAATGAAACTTTAATGACATGTTGTACTTCATGGTTTTGTATGCTTGAAGCATGTTGTCAATCAGTCAAACATAGTTTAAAGCATTGTAGTCAGCAAGAAAAATTTCAACAAAATCCTTGAATACTTTCCATGTGATTTTCTCTGGTCCTGCTAGAAGTTTTTCTAGTTGCCTGTCATTGATGATTTAATTGACTTGGGGACCAACAAAAATGCTTTCCTTAATCTTGGCATCAGTTATTCTGTTTTGAATTATGAATTGAAATAACAAATATAGGCATGTTTTAAAAATGTGTGTGATTGGGAAATTGCATGATGTTCTCCATGATCAGCAGCCTAAAATTCATAAGGTACACTGAAAAGTATTCAAGAAGCAAAATTTTGCTGTCCGGTGTTATCATTGGTAGTGGAGGACAGGCATAACATGGTCAAGGCAGAGGTACGGAATTGCAATGATGAAAGGTGGATATTGAAAGCAGTGGAGTGGGGTCACAGGGAGCCTGGATGAAATCGGATCTTCCCAAGCGCCAGATCACTTGCGCAGAGCTTTGGAGACTGGAGCCCTTCTACACTTCTTTTCTCCTGTATGACACTCTCCCAAGACCATCACAACTGCACACATGGGGGCTGAGAGAGGAGAGATTTAACACAGGTATAGTATAGCTGGCATAATGACAAGGTCCTGCTGTGCCTTGCTGGCACACTGGAGCGGGAGAGGTGTGTAAAGAGACCAGCTGGCTGAGAAGCAAACAGGGCAGTCATTTTCATCAAGGTGAGGGCCACACTACTCATATCAAAGAGGCCTAAATCCAATCTACTGCTAACTGCCAAATCATGGGAGATGAGGGTCAATGTGGGGAGGAAGCTGCGGTTCCTGGAGGTGGCGCAAACCACAGTTCGACTAGGAGTGGTCCACCAAAGATAAACAAATCATCCTGGTGGAATTCACAGTACCATGGGAGGAAGGATGTGAGGAGGCTCTGAAGTACCAGTCCTTGGTCCAAGACTACTACACAGGACCGAGAGAGGCTGCAGGGAGTTGTAGATTTGGATGGATCCATCATGGGTATCAACCTGCAGAGTACCCGGGACATCTTCAAAGAGCAGCGTCTCAGAAAGGCAGCGTACATTATTTCAGAACTTCGACACCCAAGGCATGGCTTTTCTCACTGTTACCATCAGATAGGAGGTACAGAAGCCTGAAGGCACACACTCAGCAATTTCAGGAACAGCTTCTTCCCCTCTGCTGTCCGATTCCTAAATGGACATTTAACCCGTGAACATTACCTCACTATTTTTAATATATAGCATGTCTGTTTTTTGCACTATTTTTAATCTATTCAATATATGTATACTGAATACAGTATACTGAATAAGATTTACTTATTATTTATTATTATTTTTCTTCTATATTATGTATTGCTACCAAGTTAACAAATTTCACGTCACATGCCGGTGATAATAAACCTGATTCTTATCCTGGACAAAGGATAGCAGATGTGGCTCTTCCCCATGGAGATCAGCTAAGAGGGTCCCGGGTAAGGTCAGCATGGAGTTTGCTGTCTATACTGGGTCTTGATGAAAAGAGCAAGAACGAAGCAGCTTGCAGGATGGGGGAGGAAGTAGAAGGAGCCTCTTGCTGAATATGGAGCAGACAAGAGGAGTTCAGCTGTAAGTCAGGAGCAGATGGGCCAACTGGAGAGTGTGGTGATTAAGGGTCGAAACACTCTATGAAGTTTGGGCACCACCTGACAGCATCTGCTCCTGGCCAAAGGCTATGGTAACCTCATCAGGTAACTGAAGAGAACAGTATGATGCAAGCAAGGGATAAGGAAACTATTGAATTATTGGGAAAAATTACAGTGTACAAGATTATCTGCTTTTGGAGAGGTAGGGATTAATCAAATGTAATTAGCATGGTCTTATTAAGGAGATAAGACCATGAGATGGGTTCATGAGTAGCATAGAGATGGGGTGCTTGCTACATGGCAACAGCATATTGAACTGCCCTGGCTAGTATACCTAAACAGCTAGGATGGAACATCCACGGCTGACCCTGACCGATGGCGGCCTCACTCACTCAGTGCACAAATCATAAAAAGTAAGCAGGCAGATCCACCTAGCAGTGAAGAACACAAATGACATTTTGCCCTTTATTGCAAAAGGTTTGGAGTTAAAGGATAGGGAGGTTTTGTTAAAATTGTACAATTGTTGAGGCCAAGTCTGGAGTGAAACACACTTACCTAAAGTAGCATTGGAGGAAGTCCAAAAGAGATTTGCCAGCCTAATTCCTGGGATGAGCAAACTGGTAAGTTGATAAACTGGTAAATCAGTTTATTAATGTCACATGTATGGGGATTTGTTAAAAAAAATCTTGTGTTGCATATCATCCATGCACATAATTCATTACAACAGTGAATTGAAGGTAAAGTAATAATACGTTTATAAGACAACAAGACATAGGAACAGAACTAGATCATTCAGCCCATATAGTCTGCTTTGCCATTTCATCATGGCTGATCCATTATCCCTCACAACCTCACTCTCCTGCCTTTGCCCCTTAAACCTTGACGCCCCCACTAATCAAGAACCTAACAAACTGCTTTAAAAATACCCAATGACTTCGCTTTCACAGCCATCTGTGGCAATGAATTCCACAGGTTCACCACCCTCTGGCTAAAGAAATTCCTCCTCATCTTTGTTCTAAGTGAGCAGCGCGCAGTGGCCACTCTGGTGATGAATATCTGTTATCTGTCAAGTAGGGTGCTGTGCACAATCCTGATTTGATGGAGGCAGACATGAAACTTCTGAAATGCCTGGTTCGCTGCCACTGCTACCATGTGATCCAGAATCTCCAGAGGGGAAGGCCCCGAGTCCTTGGCTTTGCTTGTTGCTCGGCGGCCGGGGCGGGGTCGAAGTGCTCGGCAGAGATGGTGCTCGGTGCTCCGTGTCGGAGGGCTGGTCGGAGGCTCAAAGTTTTTGGGCGGACTCAGAGTCGGCTGTGGTCGGGTGCTTTCAGGGTGCTGCATCGGCATGTTTGCGCCGCTAGAAGTTCATGGCAGGGAGGGTTTCTCCCTTCTACCGTCTGCGTGAGATGATGGGCTATCGGGACTTTGAGACTTTTTTTTACCATGCCCATGGTCTGCTCTTTATCAAATTACGGTATTGCTTTGCAGTGTTGCAACTATATGTTAAAATTATGTGTTTTTTGTCAGTTTTAGTCTTGGTCTGTCCTGTGTTTCTATGATATCATATTGGAGGAACATTGTATCATTTCTTAATGCATGCATTTCTAAATGACTATAAATGAGGACTGAGTGTCCTCATAATCTAATAAATGGATTTCCCTCTATTATGAATTTGGGCCCTCTAGAGCTACTGTAGACCCCCTGCTGTAGGAAACATCCTCTCCACATCCACTGTATCTAGACCTTTCAATATTTAGTTGGTTTCAATAAGATTCCCATTATTCTTCTAAACTCCAGCAAGCACAAACCCAGAACCATCAAAACCTCCTCATATGATAACTATTTCATTCCTGGAATCATTCTAGAGAACCTCTTCCGGACGTTTCCAATTATAGCATGTCTTTTCTTAGATAAGCATACAGTCCAAAACTGATCACAATATTCCAAAAGTGGTCTGACCAATGCCTGTTAAGGTCTCAACTCTACATCCTTCCTTTTATTCCTACTCTTCTCAATATGAATATTAACATCGTATTTGCCTTCTTTTCCACCAATTTAACCTGCAAGTTATCCTTCAGGGAGTCTTGCATGAGGACTCCCAAGTCTCTTTGCAACTCTGATTTTTGAATATTCTCCCTATTTAGAATATAGTCTACCCTTTATTTCTTCTACCAAACTGTTTGACCATACACTTCCTGACACTATATTCCATCTGCCGCTGCTTTGCCCATTTTGCTAATCTAAGTCCTTATGTGAACTCCCTGCTTCCTCAACACTACCTGTCCTGCCACCTATCATTGTACCATGAAAACCTGGCTACAAAGCCACTAATTCCATCATCCAAATCACTGACATATAACAATCGCAAAAACAAAGGAGCTAGTTGCAGATTACAGGAGGAATGGAGACAGGCTAACCCTTACTGACATCAATGGATCTGTGGTTGAGAGGGTGAACTGCTTTGAGTTTCTCAGTATATGCATCACCGAGGACCTCATGTGATCTGTACTTACCAGCTGTATAGTGAAAAAAGTACGACAGTGCCTCTTTCACCTCAGATGGTTGAAGAAGTTTGGCATGAGCCCTAAGGACTTTTTACAGATGCACAATAGTGAGCAGCCTGACTGGTTGCTTCACTGCCTGGTATGGGAACTGCACTTCCCTCAATCACTGGACTTGCAGAATGGTGCGGACAACCCAACGCATCTGTAGATGTGAACTTCCCAGTGTTCAGGTCATTTATATTGACAGGTGTGTAAAAAGGATCCTGATTAATTTACGCTGATACAATTGTATTTCTATGCAATATTGACTGTCCTGTTGTACATACTATTTATTACAAATTACTATAAATTGCACATTCAGACGGAGATGTAACGTAAAGAGTTTTACTCCTCATGTATCTGAGGAATGTAAGAAATAAAGTCAATTCAATTCAATAATGTGAAAAGAAGTGGTCCCAACACTGACCCTGTGGAACACCACTAATCACTAACATCCACCCGGAAAAAGGCTTTCTTTATTCCCATTCTTATTCTCTTACCAGTCAGCCAATTAGTCCATGCTAATAACATTCATGTAATACCATGGCCTATTCCCTTGTTAAGCAGTCTTATATGCGGCACCTTGTCAAAGGTCTTCTGAAAATTAAGCAAATAGCATCCATTGACTCTCCTTTTTCTGTTCTGCCTGGTATTTCCTCAAAGAATTCCAAAAGATTTGTCAGTCAAGATTTCTCCTGAAGGACACCATGCTGACTTTGGCCTATTTTATCATGTGCCTCCAAGTACTGCAAAACCTCGTCCTTAATAATGGACTCTAACATCTTCCCAATGGTTTCCTTTAGCGTGAGCTCCCTAATCAAATCTAGTTCATTACAGAATGCCCAATCTTGAATTGCCTTTTTCCCTAGTGGGCTCAAACACAAGCTGCTCTAAAAAGCCACCTTGGAAGTATTCTACAAGTTCTCTGTCTTGGGATACAGCGCTAACATAATTTTCCCAATCTACCTGCCTATTGAAATCCCTCATGACTATCGTAACATTGCCCTGTTTACATGCATTTTCTATGTCCCATTGTAATTTGTACCCCACATCCTAGTTATTGTTTGGATACCTGTAAACAACTCCCATGGTGGTATTTTTACACTTGCAGTTTCTTAACTCTACCCACACATGTCCAAGATCTTCCAATCCTATGTCATCTCCTTCTAAGGATTTGATTTACTTTTTTACCAACAGAACTAGCCTGCCTCTCGGCCTGCCCAATCAATACAATGTATATCCTTAGATATTGTTCCCAACTATTATATTCTTTCAGCCACGACTCAGTGATGCCCACAATGTCATACCTGCCAATTTCTAACTGTGCTACAAGATCATCTATCTTATTTCATAAATTGTGTGCACTCAAATATAACACTTACAGTCTTGTTTTCATCACCCTTTTCCATTTTGCCCTCACGTTACACTTCAACTCATCCCACTGATTGAAAATTTGTCCTATCATCTGCTTCTCCTTGCTCACAGTCTCACTACATACTGCAGTGACTGGTATAGCAATTGTTCCATCCTCTGCTCTATCACTCTGGTTCCCCAACCCCTGCCAAATTAATTTAAACTCTCCCCAATAACTCTAGCAATTCTGCCTACAAGGATATTGGATCCCTTGGGTTCTTGTGCAAACTATCCCATTTGAAAAGGTCATACCTTCCCCAGAAGAGATCCCAATAATCCAGAAATCTGAAAGCCTGTTCCCTGCACCAATTCCTCAGCCATGCATTTATCTGCCAAATCATTCTGTTCTTAGCCTCAATGGTGCATGGCAGAAGCAGCAACCCGGAGGTTACTACACTTGAAGTACTGCTTTTCAGGTTTCTATCTAACTCCCAATATTCGCTTATCAGGACCTCATCTCTTATCCTACCACTGTCACTGGCAACAATATGTACTGGGATTTCCGACTATTCATCCTTCCCCTGTAGAATACTGTAGACACAATCGGAGACATGACTGACCCTGGGAGGCATCATACCATCTGGAAGTCTCTTTCACACCCTGTCTGCTCCTCAGAATGTGCAGAATATAGAGTAACAGTTACCAAGAAAGTGCAGTGCAGGCAGATAATATGGTAGTGTAGCAGTTAGGGTAACGCTGTTACAGAGACTACACCACGGGTTCAGTTACACCGCTGCCTATAAGGAGTTTGTATGATCTCTCAGTAAACACATGGGTTTTCCCTGGATGCTCCAGTTTCCTCCCATGTTCTAAAAACATATGGGTTGTTAGGTTAATTGGTCACATAGGTGCAATTGGATGTTGCAGGCTTGTTGATCCTTTAGGGCCTGTTACCGTGTTGTATTTTTATATTTTCTGGGAGAGGGAAGAAGAGGGAATGTCCAGGGAGGGTGGGACTTTGATTATGTTGGCTTCTTTACCTAGGAAGCAAGAACTGTAGACAGAAACAATAGAGGCGGTACTGGTTTTCATGGTGTGCTGAGCTGTGATCACATTCTGCAGTTTCTTGCAGCTCAGGCAGAGCAGTCGCCTTACCAACCTCAAATGCATCCAGGTAAGTTGCTTTCTATGGTAATTAAATAAAAATTGGTACAGGTCAAAGGGGAGATTCCACTTTCTTTTAGTTTCCTGTGGAAATAGAGGTGCTGGTGAAACTTCTTGGCCATGGTATCGAGATGGTTGGACAGTAATAGCTATTGTTGATATTCACACACAGAGGATATAACAAGTGCAGTGGATAGAGGGAGAACAGCTGGGTGTTATTTACTTGAATTTCCAGAAGGTGTTTAATAAGCTGACACATAAGACTTATCCATAAGATAAGGATGCATAGAGTTGGGGATGATGTATTAGTATGGATAGAGAATTGGTTAACTAATAGAAAGCAGAGAGTTGGGATACATGGGTGTTTCTCTGGTTGGCAACCAGTGCTGGGCGGTGTGCCACAGGGGTCAGTGCTGGGACCTTAATTGTTCACGATACACCTTAGCGATCTGGAAGATGGGACCAAGTGTAGTGTATCTAGGCTTGATGATGACATTAATTGAGTGGAAAAGTAAATCGTTCAAAGGATATGGAGAGTCTGCAGAGAAATATAAATAGGTTAAGTAAGTGGGAAAAGGTCTGGCAGATGGAGTATGATGTTAGTAAATGTGAGGTCATCCACTTTTGAAGGAAAATTTGAAGATCAGATTATTTTTTAAATGGTAAAAGATTGCAGCATGCTGCTGTGCAGAGGACTTGGGAGAGCTTGTGCATGAATCACAAAAGGTTGGTTTGCAGGTGCAGCAGGCTATGAAGAAGGCAAATGGAATGCTGGCCTTCATTGCTAGAGGGATTGAATTTAAGAGAAGGGAGGTTATGCTTTAACTGTATAAGGTACTGGTGAGGCTCCATCTGGAGTACGGCATGCAACAAAGGATATACTGGCTTTGGAGGTGGTGCAGAGGAGGTTCACTAGGTTGATTCCAGAGCTGAGGGGGTTAGACTATGAGAAGAAATTGAGTCACCTGGGACTGTACTCGCTGAAATTCAAAAGGACAAGAGGAGATCTTATAGAGACATACAAAATTATGAAAAGGATAAATAAGATAATAAGATAGAGACAGGAAAGTTGTTTCCACTGGTAGGTGAGACTAGAACTATGGGACATAGCCTACAGATTTAGGGGAGTAAATTTAGGGTGGAGATGAGAAAGAACTGATTTTCCCAAAGAGTTGTGAAGCTGTGGAATTCTCTGCCTAACGAAGCACTGGAGGCTACCTCAGTAAATATATTTAAAACAAAGTTGGACAGATTTTTGCATAGTAGGGGAAGTAAAGGTTACGGGGAAAAGGCATGTAGATGGAGATGAGTCCATGAGCTTATTGAATGGCAGAGCAGACTTGACTGGCCAGATGGTCCACTCCTGCTCCAATTTCTTATGTTCTTATGTTAACTTGCAGCTCTTAACCCTCTTGACCTCAGTAATTTTGGTATAATCAGGACCACAGGCACTGTTCCGCTGCCCTGCCACCCTTCTCTTCCTGAAGTGCCATGACCAGCCTCAACTAGGAGCTTAGAAGTGTGAAGAGTGACCTTATTCAAACATGTAAAACCCTAAGGGGAGTTGATAGAGCAGAAGTTGAGATGTTTTCACCAGAAGGAGAATCAGAGATAAGGGAACTTAGCAACAAACTAAGAGGTCCGTCATTTAAAACCATGGTGCATAGAATTTTTTTTTTCTTTCAGAGGGCAGTGAGAATGGTGGAGTTCAGATGACCAGATCTATTTAAGGTGGAAATAAATAAATATTTGGAAGATGGAAGAGTTGAGGGCTACAGTAACTGGCACAGAAGAGGACCACTGAGGCTAGTGAAGATCAGTTATAATCATTTTGAATGATTCGGACAAGGTTTATGACCTGTTCCTTCTCCTAATTTTTTGTGCTCTTCTGTTCTTGTGAATGTGAATGTAACATGTATGATTTGTAAGTTTGGAGGTAATGTAAAAATCTTGTAGTGTTATTCCAGACCAAATTACCACAAACTCAAGACATTAGAAATGAATATGAAGTGAATGAGGAAAAGAGTTTTGTGAAAGTGGAAGAATGGTTGCTTAATTGTGCAGATTAATTCTCAAAGTGGTGGAGTGGTTCAGGTATGGAATTTACCATTACAGGAAGAATGGACTCAGATTCAGTTGTATCATTCTAAAGGGTGCTGCATGTATATCTGAGAGAAAAAAATATGCTGGACAATGGGGAGAAGGGCTAGTTGGCTGTCTCCTAGCTAAGGTCAATACAGAGATAATCAGTGTTGTCACAGGTATTATAAAAGCAGTCGTAGACAAGTGAGTCCCCACAAAATCATTCAAAGTCTTCCCCAACTAGACATGTCATGTAAACCATGAATTTTCTAAACTGCTGAGGGCCAGATCAGAGGCATTCAGGTCTGGTGACCAAGAAAGTTACAAGAGGTCCAGATATAATCTCCAGAAAGCCATGTCATAGGCGGTGGCAATTCTGGACTAAACTTGAATCAGTCAATGGTGCTCGACAGCTCTGGCAGGGCTTGAATGCTGTCACCTCTTACAAAGTGAAACCAAGCAACACAGGTGACAACAGGGCTTTACTTCCAGATGCGCTCAATGCCTTCTATGGTTGATTTGTACATAAGAATTAGAGGAAATATCACAAACTCCTACAGCCCCCTCAGTTAGTCTCTGAGACTGACATTAGAACATCCTTCAGGAGGGTGAACCCACAGAAAGCATACAGCCTGGATGGGATACCAGACCGAGTACTAAAACCCAGAGCTAATCAACTGGCTGGAGTGTTCACTGCGATCTTTAATCTCTCGCTTTGGCAGTCTGAGGTACCCATCTACTTCAAGAAAGCTTCAATTATACCGCTGCCTAAGAAAAATGTGGAAACTGCCTCAATGACTATTGTCCAGTATCACTTAAATCCACAGCAATAAAGTCTTTTGAGTGGTTGGTGAAGAAATAATTAATTCCTGCCCAAGAAGCAACTTGGATCTGATCCACTTTGACTCCCAGAGCAACAGGTCAACTGCAGTTGCAATTTCATTGGCTCTTTAATCAAAGCTAGAACATCCAGACAGTGAAGATTCATACATTAGAATTTCTTTATCAACTACAGCCCAGCATTCAATACTATCATTTCCTCAAAGCTAATAAATAAGTTTGGCCTCAGTACCTCCTTGTGCAGTTGAATCCTCGATTTACTCACTTGCAGACTCCAGTCAGTTTGGATTATCAACAAAACCTCCTCTACAATCTCCATTACCAAAGGTGCACGACAAGACTGTGTGTTTATCCTCTGCTCTACTCGCTTTACACTTATCACTGTGTTTCAAAGCACAGCTCCAACACCATATTCACGTTTTCTAATGACACAACTGCTATAGGCTGAATCAAAGGTGGTGATGAATCAGTATATACCAAGGAGAATGAAAATCTGGTCGAGTGGTGTCATAACAACAACCTCTTACTCAATAGAAAATTGGTTGGCAGACAGGAAACAAAGAGTAGGGATTAATGGGTCCCTTTCAGAATGGCAGGCAGTGACTAGTGGGGTACTACAAGGCTCGGTGCTGGGACTGCAGCTATTTACAATATACATTAATGATTTAGATGAAGGGATTAAAAGTAACATTAGCAAATTTGCAGATGACACAAAGCTGGGTGGAAGTGTGAAATGTGAGGAGAATGTTATGAGAATGTAGGGTGACTTCTGATTGAAACATATAAGATTATAAAGGGATTGGACACGATAGAGGCAGGAAGCATGTACCTGGCGTTGGGGGTGTTCAGAACCAGAAGCCACAGTTTAAGAATAAGGGGTAGGCTATTTAGAATGGAGTTGACAAAAACTTTTTCACCCAGAGAGTTGTGGATCTGTGGAATGCTCTGCCTCAGAAGGCAGTGGAGGCGAATTCTCCGGATGCTTTCAAGAGAGAGTTAGATAGAGCCCTTAAGGATAGCGGAGTCAAGGGATATGGGGAGAAGGCAGGAACGGGGTACTGATTATGGATGATCAGCCATGAGCACAGTGAATGGCGGTGCTGGCTCGAAGGGCCAAGTGGCCTACGCCTGCACTTATTATCTATTGTCTATTGTCAATGTCAGCAAGACCAAGGAGCTGATTATTGACTTCAGGAGGAGGAAACTGGAGGACTATGAGCCATTCCTCATGAGGGAAACAGAGGTGGAGAGGTTCAGCAACACTAAATTCCTTGGTGTTATCATTTCAGGTGACCTATTCTGGGCCCAGCACATAAGTGCAATTATGAAGAAAACACAGCAGTGCCTCTACTTCCTTAGAAGTATGCAAAGATTCAGCATGACATCTAAAACTTTGGCGAACTTCTATAGATGTGTGGTAGAGAGTATATTTATTGGCTGAATCATAGCCTGGTATGGAAACACCAAGGCCCTTGAATGGAAAATCCTACAAAAAGTTATGGATATGGCACGGTCTATTGGGAGTAAAGCACCTCCCCCTACAATTAAGTACATCTACATTGAGCATAGTCTCATACCTTGAACTTTGAGCAGGATAGCTGACTGGCTCCTAGCTAAGGCCAGTGCAGTGTCAATAGGCCAACTAGCCTTATTTTATGCTGTGAATGTTGTATGAGTTTGTGACCGCTAATGATTTTGTATGGATTTGAAAATAACTGTGTCATAATCTCATGGCAAAGTAGGAATTCTGGTCTCTGTACAAGTTTGCTAGCCATTATTGTGGCACATGAGTACCCCCTTGTTGGAAGCAATACACTGAATATCGTCTGCAGACAACACAGTACCTTTGCTGATGGTGACCTGTATCCTACGGCCTTTGCACCATTGTGAGCTCTCTCTGTCAGGTGCGCTGCAAATAGGATTGAAGTAGGACTATTGTTGCTCTGAATTCTTCTTAATGCTTTCCTTATTGCATTCTCTAATCTAATTATAACATTATTGCTATCAACCCTCATTCATCAAGGAACATTTTTAATTTCAATATTCTTCAGCTGACCACAGTCCTAATGTACATAAACTGTGTCTACAGAACAGCAAGAAAATTAATGAATATTGCCACACAAGTGCATCTTTGTTCTAAATTAGAAGTACAGAGAAAAAGCTAATTAGGTTATTTTAAGGAAATTAAAGAGTTGTGAAAGTTTTGAATTCTGTGCTGATATTAGCTATACCAATTATGTGACTTCTGATTATGGATTCAATTCATCTCATTTTAACATCTATTTTATATGTTGTAATGAAAATCATACAAGCAGCACTATGAGTATTACGAAAGTTTTCTCAGATTCATACATTATCACATTTATAATATGTTCTTTTGCTTCCTTCAGTTTTCCTTTTGCTTTCCTTCACCTCCCCATTGCCGCCCTGAAAGCCTGTGTTCACTAATCTTATAGCAGTGCCTAGCTGAAAAGAAATTGTGCCTCTTGTAGCAGAGATCTTCATCTTCCAGTTTAATCTTCTGCTCAGCTGTAATCCGCCCATGTACACCCGAAGCATCATTTTCCATTGGGGATCAGGAGCAGGAGCTGGCTTGTTATACCTATCCTTCACTTGTGGATCTTGTGACCAAACAAAGACAGTCCTTTCACTAGACAACTCAGCACAGAAAAACCACTGAACATGAGATTTTGGTCTGTTGCAGTGTTAAAACAAGTGCATAGATATCCAGTGTTTCTTAATATTATTTTTCTTTTCCAATTATTTTTCATCAATTGAGCTGGGAGCATGTCTTTTTTTTATTGTTGATTTCCCCCTACGCTCTAAACTCTCCTCATCTCTTCAGCTTTTCCTGACCATGTAATTTTAAATCAGCAGAAGATATCTGGTCTCCCGGGCATCGTTCTTCTTTCCACTCAGTGCCTTAAGCTGCTGAGTTCTCAAACTCTTTGCAATTGTCTCCTTCAATCCATTGCGACTTCACATTCCTCTCATCCTCCAAGCAATTTTTTAAAGTTTCATCTCTTTGATTAAAGATGATTCATTCTTCATAATCTTCTGGACTTTCACCTCCATAAGCAAAGGCTTTCAAGTTATCTGCAGGAGTGGAAAAGAAGATAAACCAAAGCTAGCAGCAGACAGTGAATGCAATAAAGTATAAAATAGAGCAAATCTTTGTAATACATTGTCCAGTCAGCACTTGTAATGTAAAAATGACGACTAAAGTAACTATATTAATATTAATTGTCAGTACAAAATGTACAAGATATTTTTTCAATTATTTGATATAACTTACTTACTTGACTATTTTTTGTCTAATTCTATCTCCTTGCTTTAAAATTGCTAGGTCCTATTCTTAATGGATTCTTGCCCTCATAATCTCCACCATCATGGCCTTGCACCTTATTGTCTGCATGCAATGCACTTTCTCTTTAATAGTAACACCTCATTCTGCATTTTCACAATGCACAAATGAGATGAAATTATCTGTATGGATGGTATCCTACGCAAAGTTTTTCATGATACCTCAGTACATCTGATGATAATAAATGATTGTACCTTAATGTTCTTCCTTCTCTTCACTTATCTGATTCTAGTTTATTTGTACCGGCCCAGAAGCTCTTCAACAATATTTAGTCCATTTTTTCCCAGAGACAAACAGAATGCCAGGATTTGCCTTCACTTCTTTCAAAATGGCATTCAAAGTTCAAAGCACAAAGTAAGTTTATTATTAAAGTACATATATGTCACCATATACAACCCTGAGATTCATTTTCCCTTGGACTTTCACAGTAAATACAAACACAATAGAATCAATGAAAAACCGTGCACATCATAGATGGATAAAAAAGCAATGCGCAAAAGAGAACAAATAGTGCTTAAGTACAAAAAGGGAAATAAATAAATAAACAATAAATATTGAGCATATAAGTAGTAGATTCCTTGACAGTGAGTCCATAGATTGTGCAATCAGTTCAGCTGACTGAAGTTATCCTCTTTAGCTCAAGAGCCTGATGGTTGAGTGGTAATTACTGTTCCTCAGTCTGGTGGTCTAGAACCGAAGGCTCCCGTACCTCCTTCCCAATAGCAGTAGTGAGAAAAGAGCATGGTCCTTGATCATGGACCCCCAACATAATTTAATGAAAAGCTAAAGAAATTTTGTATTCCCGCACCATCTCTTACCAATTTTTATCCATGCACCATAGAAAGCATGCTGACTCAATGCATAACAGCTTGGTGTGGCAATTGCTCTGCACGTGACCAGAAAAAATGCAGAGAGTTGTGGTTACATCTCAGGACATCTCACGAACCAGCCTCACCTCCGTGGACTCTGTCTACACTACTTAGATCAGAATGCCATTGTTCTGTATAACATAGGAGCAGAACTAGGCCATTCAGCCGTTCGATTCTGCCCTGCCATTCCATCATGGGTGATCCCAGGACCCACTCAACCCCATATACATGCCTTCTCGCCATATCCTTTGATGCCCTGACCGATCAGAAAACAATCAACTTCTGCCTGAAATATACCAACGGACTTGGCCTCGACCACAGTCTATTGCAGAGCATTCCACAGATTTACTACCCTCTGGCTAAAAAAATTCTTCCTTACCTCTGTTCTAAAGAGTCGCCCCTCAATTTTGAGGCTGTGACCTTTAGTTCTGGATGCCCCAACCAAAGGAAACTCCTCTTCACATCCACCCTATCTAATTTTTTCAACATGTGGTAGGTTTCAATAAGATCCCTATGCATTGTTTTAAGTTCCAGTGAGGACAGGCCGAAAGCTGCCAAACGCTCCTCATATGTTAATCCCTTCATTTCGAATCAACCATGTGAACCTCCTCTGATCTCTCTCCAATGACAACACATCCTTTCTGAGATATGGGGCCCAAAACTGTTGACAATACTCCAAGTGCAACCTGACGAGTGTCTTATAAAGGCTCAGCGTTATCTCCTTGTTTTTATATTCTATTCCCTTTGAAATATATGCCAACACTACAATTATCTTCTTCACCACAGACTCAATCTGTAAATTAACCTTCTGGGAGATCTGCATGAGGACTCCTAAGTCCTCTGCACTTCTGATATTTGAGCCTTCTCCCCATTTATATATTAGTCCGCACTATTATTCCTTTTACCAAAATGCATTATAATACATTTTCCAACACTGTAATCCATCTGCCACTTTTTTGCCCATTCTTCCAATTTTTCTAAATCCTGCTGCAATTGCATTGCTTCCTCAGCACTACCTACCCCTCCACCTATCTTCGTATGATCCGCAAACTTCTCCACAAAGTCATCAATTACATTATCTAAATCATTGACAAACAATAGCAGTCCCAATACTGACCCCTGAAGAACATCACTAGTCACCGGCAGCCAACCAGTAATGGCCCCTTTTATTCTCATTCACTGCCTCCTACCTGTCAGCCATTCCGCTATCCATACCAGTATCTTTCTTGTTACACCATAGGATTTTATCTTGTTAAGCAGCCTCATGTGTGGCACCTTATCAAATACCTTCTGAAAATCTAAATAAATGACATCCACTGCCTCTCCTTTGCCCACCCTGCTTGTTACTTCCTCGAAGAACTCTAACAGATTTGTCAGGCAAGATTTCCCTTTACAGAACCATGGTGACTTAGTCTGTAAGTAACTTGAAACATCCTCCTTAACAATAGACTCTAACACTTTCTCAACCACTAAGGTTAGGGTAACTGGCCTCTAATTTCCTTTTGTTTGCCCTCTTCCTTTCTTTAAGAGTGGAGAGATATTTGCAATCTTTCAGTCCTCAGGGATCATGCCAGAATTAAGTGATTCTTGAAAGACTGTGACCAATGTATGCATTATCTCTTCTGCAACCTCTTTTAGGACTCTGGGACGTAGTCCATCTGGCTCAGGTGACTATACCCACCATAAAACCTTTGAGTTTGCCTGCACTTTTTTCTTTGCAATAGTAGCGGCACTCACTCCTGCTCCCTAACACTCACAGACCAGTGGCACATTGCTAGAGACTTCCACAGTGAAGACAGATGCAAAGTCCCATTTAGTTCTTCTGCCATTTTTTGACCCCATTACTACCCCACCAGCATCACTTTCCAATGGTCCAATATCAGTACTACCTCCATTTTACTCTTTATATAACCGAAACAACTTTTGGTATCCTGTTTTATATTATTGGTCAGTCTGCTGTCATTTTTCATCTGTTCCTTTCTTAAGCATCTTTTCCCTTCTTAAACCTTTTGTTGGATTTTAAAGGTATCCCAGTCATCAAACTTCCTATTCACTTTTGCCTACTTATAAGCCCTTTTCTTGGCTGTTCTGCAGTCCTTAACTTCCTTTGTCAGTTCCAGTTGCCAGCCCCTGCCATTTGAGAACTTCTTCCTCTTCTTGGCCCACAAATATATCAGTGCTGTCTCAATTCTGCTCACCAGACCTGGAATATCTAGCAGTAAAGTGCCATCCTTTTTACCTACCACAGAAGTTCTCTAGGGTCATTTTGGTAGCAGTTTACATTCCACCTCAGGCCCATGTCAAGCAGTCTGCAGATGATCTGAGTAATGGGATGACAAGAGAAGCACAGGAGTGCCTACAGGACTGCTTTGAATTGGTAGACTGGACTGTATTCGGGGATTCATCTTCGAACATGAATGGGTATGCTGCAGTTGTTACCAACTTCATTAAGACCTGTGTGGATGAGTGTGTGCCCACAAGTACTTACTGTACATTCCCAAACCAAAAGACGTGGATGGACCAGGAAGTATGTCGTCTGCTGAAGGCTAGATCTGTGGCATTCAAGTCTGGCAACCAAGGCCTGTGCCAGAAAACCAGGTATGATTTGTGGAGGGCTATCTCAAGAGCGAAGAGATAATTTTGAATGAGGTTGGAGGTGACATCGGATGCACGTCAGCTCTGGCAGGGTCTGCAAGACATTACTTCCGACAAAGTGAAAACCAATAGCATGAATGGCAGAGATGCTTCACTACCAGATGAACTCAATGCCTTCTATACATGCTTTGAAAGGAAGAACACAGCTACAGCTGTGAAGATCTCTGCTGCACTTGATGACCCTGTGATCTCTGTCTCAGAAGCTAATGTTAGACTGTTTTTAAAGACACTGAACCCCTGCAAGGAGGAAAGCCCTGATGGAGTACCTGCTAAGGCTCTGAAAACCTGTGCGAACAAACTAGTAGGAGTATTCAAGGATATTTTCAACCTCTTGCCACTATGGGCCAAAGTTCCCACTTGCTTCAAAAAGGCAACAATTATACCAGTGCCTAAGAAGAATAATGCAAGCTTAATGACTTTCACCCGGTAGCACTCACATCAACAGTGATGAAATGCTTTGAGAGGTTAGTTATGACTAGACTGAACTCCTGACTCAGCAAGGACCTGGACTCACTGCAATTTGCCTATCACCACAATAGATCAACGGCAGATGCAATCTCAATGGCTCTCCACATGGCTTTAGACCACCTGGACAACACAAGCACCTATGTCAGGATGTTGTTCATTTGACTGTAGCTAGCATTTAATACCACTATTCCTACAATCCTGATTGAGAAGTTTCAGAACCTGGACCTCTGTACCTCCCTCTGCAATTGGATCCTCGACTTGCTAACCAAAAGAGTGCAATCTGTGCGGTTTGGTGATAACATCTCTCCTCACCTACGAACAACACTGGTGCACCTCAGGGATGTGTGCTTAGTCCACTGCTCTACTCTCTATATACACATTACTGTGTGGCTAGGCATAGATCAGATACCATCTATAAGTTTGCTGATGATACGATTGTTGGTAGAATCTCAAGTGGTGACGAGAGGGTGTACAGGAGTGAGATATGCCAACTAGTGGAGTGGTGCCGCAGAAACAACCTGGCACTCAACATTAGTAAGACAAAAGAGCTGATTGTGGACTTCAGGAAGGGTAAGATGAAGGAATACATACCAATCCTCATAGAGGGATCAGAAGTAGAGAATGTGAGCAGTTTCAAGTTTCTGGCTGTTAAGGGTATAAGGATCTAATCTAGCTCAACATATAGATGTTGTTATAAAGAAGGCAAGACAGTGGCTATACTTCATTAGGAGCTTGAAGCAATTTAGCATGTCAACAAATACACTCAAAAACTTCTATAGTTGTACCGTGGAGAGCATTCTGACAGGTTGCATCACTGTCTGGTATGGAGGGGCTACTGCACAAGACTGAAAGAAGCTGCAGAGGTTGTATATCTAGCCTACAATATACCCAGGGCATCTTTAGGGAGCGATGTCTCAGAAAGGCAGCGTCCATTATTAAGGACCTCCAGCACCCAGGGCATGCCCTTTTCTCACTGTTACCATCAGACAGGAGGTACAGAAGCCTGAAGACACACACTCAGCGATTCAGGAACAGCTTCTTCCCCTCTGCCATCCGATTCCTAAATGGACATTGAATCTTTGGACAATACCTCACTTTTGTTTTTAATATACAGTATTTCTGTTGTTGCATGTTTTTTTAAAAAAAATTCAATATACATAATTAATTTACTTGTTTATTTATTATTATTTTTTACTCTCTGCTAGATTATGTATTGCATTGAACTGCTGCTGCTAAGTTAACAAATTTCATGTCACATGTCAGTGATAATAAACCTGATTCTGATTCAGATTCTCCGTGGGTCATAGCTATCCTGTACCTTGTGAACTTTTCCCAGAAACTTCAACCATCTCTGCTCTGCCATCATTCCTGCTGGTGTCCTCCTTCAATCCACCTGGGCAAGCTCCTCTGTCATGCCTCTGTAATTCCCTTTATCCCATTGCAATACAGATACACATGAGTTATACTTCTCCCTCTCAAGTTGCAGTATGAATTCAATCATATTATGATCACTTCTCCTAAGGGTTCCTTTACATTAAGCTCCCTAATAAGATCTGGGTTATTACACAACAGCAAAACTGATAGCCTTTTCCTTGGCAGGCATGAGCACAAGCTGCTCTAAAAAACCATCTCATAGGCATTCAACAAATTTCCTCTCTTGTGATTCGACACCAACCTGATTTTCCCAATCCCATTACAATTGTGTCATTACCCTTATTACATGCCTTTTTATCTCCCTTTGCAATCTCAACCCCACACATTCATGTTACATCTACTTCTAAACCTGCTGTCTCATCCTCAGCTCTCTCACCTCACTGCTATATTAGTTTAAACCACTCCAAACAACTCTAATACTTGTTGCCTCAGTAATGAAGCCAACATAATCAAAGACCCCAACCATCCTGCACGTTCTCTTTTCTCCCCTCTTCCATCAGACAAAAGCCTGGAAGGAGAGCTACTATCTCTCTTGAAGTGACCTCTTCAAGCTGAAGCTTATCGATTTTCAACCATACATATGTATAGAGTGAAATGAAACAACATTACTACGGGACCAATGTTCAAAACACAGTACATATATGACATCCAGCATGTAAAATAATATTATCACATGAATATGAACAGATAATACAAAATCTAGAGCTATACAAGTTGTCATAAAGTGCATGTATGACATTAGTTAAATATACAACAGTATAATGTTACTGGTCCTGTCATAATTAACATGTTCTGCGTGGTCTCACAACCTAGGGGAAGAAGCTGTTACCCAGCCTAATAGTCCTTGTTTGTGTGCTGTGGTACCTCCTGCCTGATGGTAGGAGGTCAAAGAGATTGTAAAATGGATGGCAGAGGTCCTCGACAATGCTGAGGAATCTGTGAATGCAATGTTTATGCTATATGTCTTCTTTATGATAAGAAGGATTCTTGAACTCACAATTTACCTTGTTACGATCTTGCACTTTATCATTTACCTGCATTGCATGTTCTTTTTGTATTTTTTACACTTTATTCTGCATTGATATTATTTAATCATTTTCTACTTCAGTGCACTGTGTAATGATTTGATCTGTGTGAACAGCATGCAATACAAGACTTCCACTGTAACTTGGCACATGTGACACTAATAAACCAATAACCATTAAATTAAATCCACACTGGGCAAAGATCCAGACTAGAAAGTTTAATAAATGGCTCATTTTGGTAAAGTAGCAGGTATAACATACAGGGTAATAACATAATCATTTTTAGTACTTCTGATTGAAGCTCTTAAAATTTGACTTCTCTTCTTCCAGTAGTTAGAAAAACTTTCACCATCCACTACACAGCCTGATGAAGCAATGATACTCCTGCTTGTGACTATGCATGTCCCAATCAATCAATCGCCTTATAAATGTGTGCCACATCACCATGAAGACAGAATACAATGAAGCAGAAATGAGTTTATGATGACTATTCATTTCATTCCTGAGACGTTTATCTTCTACTTCAAATTATTTCTCAACCGAGGTGATAATGAAGGGTCAATCACATTGGTGGGCCTGCAGTCAGTTATTGGCTGGACCAAGTAAATGATGACACATTTCCTCTCTTGAAGGACATTAGGGAATCCAATATTATTGTTACTGAGACTATGTTTAATTCCAGATTATTCAAAACATTGGTTAGTCTATTGAAGCCGTGAGAGCATTTCCTGTCACCTCACTACAGAAAGGATGTGCTTGCATTGAAGAGATCGTAGAGGAGATTCACCAGGTTGTTGCCTGGAAGACTTCAATCATTGGGAGTGATTGGATAAACTGGGCTTGGTTTCCTTGAAATGAGTATGACCTGTATATAAAATTATGTGAGGCAAAGACAGGGTAGATAGACAAAATATTTTCCCATAGTAGTGGCTGTCCATCATATCCAATGATGTCAGGAATCTGTGCAGGAGAGTTTTTTAAAGTGGAAAAGCAATTGTACTGGAACAGTTCCACCCTCTTAACCTCAAAAGTCCGGATCTAGTGGTACAAGTGGTCATCACAAACTGAGGTCTTCCTCGGCTGCAGTAGATAAACATGATGCTCTTTTGTGCCTTGTCATGCCCTTCACTCTCCACAAAGCATTGCAGAGCAGCCTTCAAGACTGTCAGGTCTCACTAATGATCCGATCCACTCAGACAGCTGGAGCCAACTTCACATGCTGTGATAGGCATGACCCTCATTCTAGGGTAAGAGGTCGCCGGCTACCCTCACCTGGTTTAGCCTGCTTATCAGAGTGGTGTATCGGGTTGTGGCCACTATTGCACGCAAACAGCAATTTGGAGCCACAAGTGAGAGCTGAGTGTCCGGTGGGGACCAAGGGAGAGTGAGCTGCTCCAGAATGGACATGACAAGCCTCTTCACCAAAGCTGTTACCCCTCCCTGAAAATCTGACACACCCCTTTCCCATGGTAGGTGGGTTATCAAATACAACAGTGCGTAGGTTTAATAGTGGGTATTTTAAAGGGGATCAGAGGGGAAAGATATTTACACAGAGATGTGTTGATATCTGAAACTCACTGTCAGAGCAGGTGGCAAAATCAAGTTCAATCATTTTGTTTGAAATTCATTTAGACAGACTCATGTATGTAAAGGCAAAATATAGAAGGACATAGTTTTAATACGGGAAGATGTGATTAGCATTAATGAGCGAAAGGCTGGCAGAGACACGGTGGCTGAAATTGCTCTCCAGCTTTGTGACTTTATTTAATTCTCTGAATTCAAATTCTTCGGCAACACAGTTAGGCACATTTAAATCATTCAAACATAGTTCAAAGTAAATTTATGTAACCAGTTGACTGTTGAATGTTATTTTTTATTGTTAAAGTGGACTTGTGTATTCACCCTGGTAATGCTAAAATAGCTACCTGTTCCTTTAAGAGAAAATTGCGACGTCATTATGCACGTACAGAGTAGGAAAACAAGCTACAATGTTCTAGAGAGAATATTGAGTGCTGGGAGCTGCTTTTCCCAGATTTTCATGAGTAAGGTATTGGTGCTGGATAGCGTGGTTGTACAAAGTTCCTTATTGGCCTAGTAGCGAGGAGAATTCGTTTCAGGGTCTAGCTTATACATGTTTGGAAGTTAAGCACGTGCATGCCAAAAATTACCACTGCCATATTAGTCTTGTATATTTTGTTTTATTTATTTACAACTGCTTATGCAACTAATTGATTCACAAGTGCGTGGACTGAAATTCAGCTGAGATTGTAACGGCAGGAACTATTTTTTTTAATTCATTTTGTTCTTTTTATTTTGGTACCCTGTTTCTGCATTAAAACATCTAATACAAATAAAGGACCTGAAACAGTACTTGTTGTCCTGAGTGTGTATTTTTCTTGAACTACAAAATTTGGTACCAGGAGTGGGGTAATTCCAAGCCAGTTTAGAGGGTTTTTGAATTTTGTATGCAGTACAATATACAATATATAATACAGTAGTGGTGAAGGACAGGCCAGCCATTGGATGGAAGGAGAGCCCGTTATCACATGGACACCATGGTAGAGCCTTGAAACTGGGCTGACGCCAATACATAGAACTATAATGGTGATCCAGCGTATCTGCAGTCATGAAGTTTTCTGCAGGGGACATCATCAACCCCTTTTCCAGGCTTGTTCTAGAGACTTTAAATACTGGAATTCTCACAATGTTGCATCCATACTGAACCTAAATTGAATGAACAAATTAGAGCATTGCATAGTAGGAATGAGGAAGCCATGGCAACTATAGATAAATTAAGCAAATGGTCCCATGTATATGTTCCAAGGAAAAGGGCAGATTGTTCCATTTATGGGGAATGTTGAGAAAGATGGGAGGTCTGTTAATGACTTTCTTGTGCTTTGGTGTTAGATATCAGTCTAACCAGGATCAGTATGCCAAGAAAAGCAAATATACGTAGTAATGCTGAGGAAGACCAGGCTTGATGACTTGTTTGCCTATCTCAGGGAAGCTTTCAGAGATGAACGCAGTGCACCCCAGCTGTTGCATAACTTCTGTTGTCTCAAACAGCATGAGGGTGAAGACTTAAGAGAGTTTTCACATGCTCTAGCCCAAGCACTTAACTTGCTACTGAAGCGTTCTCCTGATGCAGTGGCCAATAAGAGGGTGGAGCTAAGAAATTAATTTATAGAAGGGATCAGAGATCCTTCCCTTAGAAGGGAGCTTCACAGATATGTGCGGAACAATCCAGAGTCCTCAGAGATAGAACTGCGAGAGGAGGCTCATCTGTGGTTTTCAGAAGAGTCCTCAGGAAATGCAAAGACTGTAAAGTCAAAGTGTAGCAGTAGCCAGGCACAGTGCTCAACTCTTGAAGCTCAGGAATCAAAGTCTGTCCTTAAAGCAGTTGCAGAGCAGGGCAAAGCCATTCATGAGTTGACTCAAGCAGAGAAAGATCCTACTGTACAGAGAGGTGTTCCACATGCTACTAGTAGTAGACCTAAGTTACAGCCTAGGTTCACAGAGGATGGGCAACCAATATGTTTCAGGTGTCAGGTGTGGGGGCATGTGGCCATGAATTGCCCACAGAAGCGAAGAGCAAGGGATATAGAGCCTGAATCCTCCAGTTCTCACACTGTTATGAGTTGAGCAACTTGGGGGAACCTTATAGACTCAGACAATGTAACAGCCATCCTGGGACAACATGCCATAGGAACATATCCTGTCATTGAGTTTAAGATATCAGGTGTCGCTGTCCATTATCCGTTGGACACAGGTAGTCAAGTGAGCACCATGACTGAGCAGTTCTTTCAAGAACACCTGAAAGGAGAGGATGAGGATATGTTATCCGCTGCTGGCTGTCTTAGGTTATCAGCCATTAATGGTCTTGATATTCCTTTCCTTGGGTATCTAGAGCTGGAGGTTCAGGTGATGGAGATACTCAGTTGTGGCTTTCCAGTAGTCAGAGATCCTGCAAGCACTGAACAACCCGTCACCTGCATTGTAGACATGAATATTAAAGCCAATGTAAACAAATTGTCTATGCAGAATTTGACGTGACCCTAGAAGGAAAATTGGATTCTGATTGGATTGGATGTTTTCCAGAAAGTGCAGATACACACTATCAAAAAGTAAGCTGTAGTCCAAGTATTGGGAAATTATACTGAGCACATTCCTGCTGAATCTGTAGTTACCATTGTGGCTAGGAAGGCCACTGGAGATGCTGGTACTGACCATAAGATGATACTTGAGCCATTTAACACCCCTCTACCTGGATGTCTTTGCAGTTGAAGAGGACCTTGGGTACATTGACAAGGTCAAGCATGAAATTCATTTAATTGATGACGATCCCGTTTCACCGCTATACTGTCACCTTCCACCCAATCAGTACAGTGAAATGAAAGAACTCATCTCCAATTTGTTGAAGAAGAGTGTGATTCAGGAGACTGATAGTGCATATGCCTCACATGTAGCGTTGATATGGAAGTCTGATGACAGCACAAGACTGTGTGTAGATTATTGGAAGCTGAATCTTAAAACAAAACAGGATGCGCTCCTGCTCCCGTGTATCGATGTGAATTTTGACGCCCTGCGGGGAGTGCAATTTTTCTCAAAACTAAACCTTGTGAGTGGTTACCACCAAGTGGTGGTAGAGGAGTGTGATGGCATAAGACTGCTTTTTCGACTCTGTTTGGTCTTTATAAATATCTTTTCATGTCTTTTGGGGTCTGCAATGGGCCATTGATTTTTCAAAGACTCATGCAGGCAACCATGAATGACTTAGTCTTCCAAATCATGCTGGTGTATCTGGATGATATTCTGGTATATTCATAAACTTTCCAGGAACACTTGGAAAGGCTTGGCACTGTGCTTCAGCGCCTCAAGGAGACTGGTCTGAAGGTGAAATTGAAAAAAAATGTTATTTTCTGCAGTCAAAGCTCAGGTTCTTAGGCCACCAGATATCAGTCAAGGGGATAGGTACAGATCCCGAGAAGGCCTTGGCTGTTCAGCAGTGGCCAGTTCCATCTGTGGTCAAATACTTTAAATAATTTCTTGGCTTTTGTAATTGTTATAGATGGTTCATTCAAGGGTTCTCAAAGATTGCAGGTCTGCTGTATGATGTAGTGAATTTGTGCCTTAAATCAGCAAGTCCTAGTAAAACAAACCGGCAGTTAAGCAGCCTTGGATGAAAGACTGTCAAACTGCCTTTGACTTACTCAGTGAGAAGCTGACTAGTTCATCAATCCTCGGCTTTGCTGATTTCACACAACCTTTCATAGTGGAGACTGATGCAAGCAGTCATGGACCAGGACCAGCAACAGGGAAAGTCAAAGAGGGTTATTGCATGTGCAAGCTGACGATTGAGAAATGCTGAAAAGAACAATAGGAATTATAGCAGCATGAAATTAGAGCTGCTTGCACTTAACTGGGCTATAGTAGAGACATTTTGTGGTTACTTATTGGGTTCCAAATTTACTGCAATTAATGACAATAATCTGTTATCCCACTTGAAAACTGCCAAGCTGGGAGCAATTGAGCACAAATGGATCTCACAGCTGTCAGTGAGATACCGTGGCTGATGCTCTCTCTAGGCAGCCATTTGCAGGGGAGCCTGAGCCTATCTCAGAGGATGCTGAGTTTGCCGGGTCTGTGGCGATCTGTAGTCTGAACAATTGTAGCACTGCTCTTGACCTGGCACTGGTTACCACTGGTCTTAAAAGCTGTAAAGTTAAGCAAATTTGAGCTCTTGAAGCTGGTACTAGCAATGTAGGTGGTCTGATGCAAGGAAAACCGCAACCCTCCCAGGTTAACCTAATGGGGACTTGCACACTTTCCAACACCAAGTCCCTGTGTTAAGTGTCTTCAGAACTTATGGGACAAAAAAAAAGTTGAATGGCAAGGACCGTGAATCTCTGCCTAAACCTCTTTTGTCTCTGTTAAAGCACTGGGAGCATAAGAGGTTACTGTATTGTGTGGTTGAGGATGAGAAGCACAGGGAGTGTTATCAGCTTCTGCTACCTACCAGTTTGAGTAAAATGTTAGGGTATGTACATGACTCTATGAGCCATCAAGGCATAGATCATGCTCTGCACTTGTTGAGAAGCAGATGTTTTTGGCTGGGCATGCACAAGGATATGGTATGGTGGATCAAGAATTGTCCATGTTTTGTGTTAACTAAGATGCCACACCCTAAGATCTGTCCCCCCATGAAATCATTTCCTGCTTCTAGACTGCTCGAAGTTGTCGCAGTAGATTTTACTGTGCTTGAGCTGGCAGCTGATGGGCATGAGAGTGTCTTAGTAGTCACAGACAGTTTTACAAAATTAACCCAAGCATTCTCCAACTCAGAATCAAAAGGTGGATACCACAGCAAAGCTGCTCTTGAGCAAAAGAGTACTCTGAACAGAAGGCTGCAGAACACGTTACCTTACAGGAGGATACAATTCATTGCCCTAAGATTGATGCAAATTCACTGGTTTACCTCAGTCAGGAACAAACAATTAGGCCACAATAAGATCCAGAGTGCTTAGGAATCAACTGTAGAGGTACTAGACAATACGTATACTGTGGAACCTTTGGAGGGAGGCCCTAAAAAAACATAAACAGGGTAGACATGAGGCCCTGTGAGAACCTTCCAACCCTAGCTCTCAAGTGAGACTGTAAACTCCTCTGATTCAGGCTATCCCTCCCCAGGACATGAATCCGATTCTGAGAATTCAGAGAATGGTGTGATATTGGTAGTAGATTTGTCAGAACAGGGTGTAAAGAATCTTGACACTAGGCTTGACACCATATCTTCTGGAACTGAGAAAATAATGCCTGTGACAGCTGAAACATGGTCAGATGTTGGTAATCCTCCTGTTGCAACACCCAGCAGGAGTGAAAGAGTAAATGCTGGACAGCTCTCTAACCCACATCACGAACCAAGGTCCGTCCTAGATGAGGCCTCCATAAGTCCTGCAGCAGTGTCACAGATACTGGCTAGTCTAGGTCTAGTTCTATTCAGAGCAGCAGTTAAAGAGGTTAAAAGTACCTTTGCAATGAGCGGGTCATTGAAGATGCTTACCTGTTTGCAGGGGAGAATGTAACCAGGTGACTGTTGAAATTATTTTTATTGTTAAGTGCACTTGTGTATTGACCCTGATTATGCTAAAATAGCTGCCTGTTCCTTACCGGACTGTAGCGTGAGTGAGGAGAATTCGTTTCAGGGTCTCGCCTATACACGTCTGGAAGTTAAGCACGTGTGTGCCAAAAATTGCTACTACCATATTGGTTTTGTACATTTTGCTTTATTTATTTTCAAATTGAATATGTAACTAGTTGATTCACAAGTGTGTGGACAGAAATTAAGTTGAGATTGTAACAGCAGGAACTGTATTTTTTTAAAATTGATTTTCAACAGATTTTATTTTGAAACCCTCTTTCTGCATTAAAGCATCTAAAACAGATAAAGGAATTAAAGACATGAAAAAATATTTGTTGTGCTGAGTGTGTATTTTTCCCAGGCTACAAAATTTATTATCAAAGTACACTCAGTATATGCCACTAAGATTAATTTTCTTGCAGGAATTCAAAGTAGATGCAATACAATACAGTAGAATCGATATAAACCTACACTCAGGGAAGACGGACAAACAAGCAATGTGCAAACGGAGACAAGCTGCGAAAAGGCAATAATAATAATAAATATTAAATAATATCAATAACAAAAGTTCTCAATATAATTTATTACCTACTGAATTTATGCTTGTATTATTGTTATTATTATCTGTTTTTTTTCCACACCAGTTCAGGAGCCTGATGCTGTAGGGTAATAACTGCTCCTGAATCAGATTGTGTGGGACCTAAAGCTCCTATACATCCAGCTCAATGGTAACGTTAAACATAACAGAACACTGTACTAGGTCCAGCTTGATATAGAAGCAGGAAGCTCGTTTCCCTATATGGAGACCTATATAGGAATTGATTGACAATCTGAAGTTTCAATACTGTAATTAATTTGAAAGTAGAAATTCATATTTTCTTCCATTTAAAGTTGAAATGGTTGAGAGTTCTCAAAACCAGTCCAATCCAGGCTGGAATAGTTAACATAAGAACTTGTTTAAGTACAGTAGAGTGCACGCTGCTGAACACAAATTTTCATGGCACTTATACCCTGGACATGTATTCTTATAACAACGATAAGCTCGAACTTGAACAGTAACAGATAAGGCAGGGAATGGTAACAGGCGTAACTATTTCAGGGGAATGATGTAGTCATTTATGATACTTCTGATAGAATGCCTTGAAGTTCCACTTTTCTTTTTCCAAAATATTGAGTATTCTCTCAACATATTAGTTACTTCATAATTTCATTGGTACTTTACATTGTCTCTTTAAAACAGTAGGAGTTGTATTTATGAAGCACCTTTCTCAACATTTAGCCAGGTAGTATTATATGAAACACGTTGTCATATTGTTATAAACAGTACAGTCAATTTTTACACAAAAGTTTGCATAAACACCCAGGTTATAATTGCATCATAAACTGGTGTTAATGATGTTGATTGAAAGATAAATACTGATCAGACATCTTGGACAATTTCTGTTCAATGCATGGAAACAAAGAAACACAGAAAACCTACAGCGTAATACAGGCCCTTCGGCTCACAATGCCGTGCCAACATGTCGTTACTTTAGAAATTACCTAGGGTTACCCATAGCCCACTATTTTTATAAGACTCCGTCCAGGAGTCTCTTAAAAGACCCTATCATATCCATCTCCACCACCGTCGATGACAGCCCATTCCATGCACTCACCACTCTCTGCGTAAAAAACTTACCCCTGACATCTCCTCTGAATCTACTTCCTTTTCCTTTTGGCGTGTGCACGTGTGCGTGTGTGTCTGTGCGTGCGCGTCTGTGCCTGTGCATCTGTGTGTGCGTGCATCCGTGTGTGTGCACGATGATGTCTTTTTCAAGCCTTTATAAGGCGCGGAACGAGAGAGAGAGACTGTGCGGCGCACCACCCCCCACACCGACATCTTTGCAGTATTTTTCCCTTTTACTTTACGAGGTCAAGTTGCGATCTCGACACTCAACCCAGCACGGATGGAAAGCGTACTCAAGAGTGGCCCCGACTGGATTCGAACCCAGGAACCCCCATTCCAAGGTCCGGCGCTGATGTCATTGCGCCACCAGCCAGCCTAACTCTGTATCTACTTCCAAGCACCTTAAAACTGTGCCCTCTCATGTTAGCCATTTCAGCCCTGGGAAAAAGCCTTTGACTATCCACACGATCAATGTCTCTCATCATCTTATACACCTCAATCAGGTCACCTCTCATCCTCCATTGTTCCAAAGAAAAAAGGCTGAGTTCACTCAACCTATTCTCATAAGGCATGCTCCCCAATCCAGGTGACATCCTTGTAAATCTCCTCTGCACCCTTTCCATAGTTTCCACATCCTTCCTGTAGTGAAGAGACCAGAACTGAGCACAGTACTCCAAGTGGGGTCTGGCCAGGGTCCTATAAAGCTGCAATATTACGTCCCGGCTCCTAAACTCAATGCCACGGTTGATGAAGGCTAATGCACTGTATGCCTTCTTAACCGTAGAGTCAACCTGCATAACAACTATAAGTGTCCTATGGACTCAGATCCCAAAATCCCTCTGATTCTCCACACTGCTAAGAGTCTTACTATTAATACTATATTCTGCCATCATATTTGACCTACCAAAATGAACCACCTCACACTTATCTGGGTTGAACCCCACTTTCCACTCTCAGCCCAGTTTTGCATCCTATTGATGTCCCACTGTAAACTCTGACAGCCCTCCACACTATTCACAAGACCTCCAACATTTTTGTCATCAGCAAATTTACTAACCCATCTCTCCACTTCCTCATCCAGGTCACTTATAAAAATCACAAAGAGAAGGGGTCCCAGAACAAATCACTGAGGCACACCACTGGTCACCTCTACGCAGAATATGACCCATCTACAACTACTCTTTGCCTTCTGTGGGCAAGCCAATTTTGAATCCACAAAGCAATGCCCCCTTGGATCCCATGCCTCCTGACTTTCTTAATAAGCCTTACATGGGGTACCTTATCAATTGCCTTGCTGAAATCCATATACACTATACCTACTGCTCTACCTTCTTCAATGTGTTTAGTCACATTCTTAAAGAATTCAATCAGACTCGTAAGGCACGACTTGCCTTTGACCATGCTGACTATTCCTAATCATATTATGCCTCTCTAAATGTTCATAAATCCTGCCTCTCAGGATCTTTACCATCAACTAACCAACTACTGAAGTAAGATTCACTGGTCTATAATTACCTGGGCTGTCTCTACTCCCTTACTTGAATAAGGGAACAATATCTGCAAACCCTGCAATCCTATGGAGTCTCTCCCGTCCCCATTGATGATACAACGATCATTGCCAGAGGCTCAGCAAACTCCTCCCTCACTGCCCACAGTAGCTTTGGGTACATCTCATCCAGATCCGGTGACTTAACCAAATTGATGCTTTGCAAAAACTCGTGTGCATCCTCTTTCTTCATATCTATATGCCCAAGCTTTTCAGTCTGCTGTAAGTCATCCCTACAATCGCCAACACGAGGAATTCTGCAGATGCTGGAAATTCAAGCAACGCACATCAAAGTTGCTGGTGAACGCAGCAGGCCAGGCAGCATCTCTAGGAAAAGGTACAGTCGACGTTTCGGGGAAGGGTCTCGGCCCAAAACGTCAACTATACCTCTTCCTAGAGATGCTGCCTAGCCTGCTGCGTTCACCAGCAACTTTGATGTGTGTTCCTACAATCGCCAAGATCCTTTTCCATAGTGAATACTGAAGCAAAGTATTCATTAAGTACCTCAGCTATCTCCCGCAGTTCCATAGACAATTTTCCACTGTCACACTTGATTGGTCCTATTCTCTCATGTCTTATCCTCTTGCTCTTCACATACTTGTAGAATGCCTTGGGTTTTTCCTTTGGTGAGAATTCAGTTCAATGCTGTATGTCAAAAAAAATTACTTCCAACATCACAGTTCTTCCTCTGTGCACCAATGTTCAGATTAAGATTAGTTTATTATCACATAAACCAGAGTGCAATGAAATTCTTCGCCTGCATGAAGCTCAGAGTAAACAATATGCCTGAGAATAAGAAATACAACAATCAATGCAGTGCTTAGCACAGAACAGAAGATGTAGTGCAAATAGAAATGCTGAAGTAATAATAACAAAGAAAGAAGAGTGGTAGAATTAAAAGTCTGGATATGTGGCAGCACCAGTGGGAGGGGTATACGAAAGAAGGTGATTGGTTCAGACTCCTGATACCAGTGCCTGCCGAATCTGATTAGTTTCTTGGGCTCAAGAAAAAACAATTGATCTTGAACTCACAACCATCTGAGGCATTTGTGATATTAACTGGACCACCAGCAACATGTCACATTAGGGCATTTCTCCTCGGTACTCATGTCTGAGAACTTACCATTCCACCCACCTATTCTGCTTTATGTAAAGGATAGCCTGAGACTGTGAGCTGGACAGAACATGCCAAAGATATTGGATTGTTTCTGGTGCAAACAATTTCTCAGGTAGGTGCTTCCAGGGAGGTAGTTATGATTTCCCCCCCATTTAGTACTGAGCTTTGTTTACCAATTTTTCTGGATGTTTGCACGCTCTGAAGCTAGTGAATAATGTGATAGTTTCCATTTTGGTGTGTAATTGAAGGTCATGTTTAGCGTCACTCAACCATATACATGCATACTACCAAATGAAATAACCTTGCAGTCCAGTACAACATAGTACATGTAAATCACACAGAACACAGATTTAAAAGTAAATAGTATAACACTACCATACATGATGATATCGAAGTGATGGGAGTTCAGTAGTCTCATGGCTTGGGGAAAGAAGCTGTTTCCCATTCTAACAGTTTTTGTCCTAATGCTACAGTACCTCCTGTCCTATGATAGGGGGTCAAAGAGATTGTGAGACAGATGGGAGAGATCATCGGCAATGCTAAGGGCCCTGCATAACAAACTAAGACTACTACATTGACTCAGGCCTAGGGGGCTGGCGTAGGGCACGATGATGGACTCTTCACTTCTCCTTCTCCCTCATCAGGGAGTTTTTGCATAGCAAAACTCCTGATAAATATCTGGGATGGGTGGAATAGAGACCCTGGTGATCCTCTCAGCAATCTTCCCAATCCTTTGTAGGGTCTTGTGGTCAGATACCTTGCAATTCCTGTACCAGATGGTGGTGCAGCTGGTCAAGATACTCACAATAGTTCTCCTATAAAAATTGATTAGAATGAGGGTGTGGGAGGGTGGGGAATCCTCGCCCAACTCAATCTCCTCAGGGAGTGGAGAAGCTGCTGTGCCTTCTTAGCTGATGAGATGGTGTTGAACGACCAGGTGGGATTGTTCATTATGTACACTCCAAGAAATGGTGCTCCTAACTTTATCCACAGAGGAGCCATTTATGTGCAGTTAGGAATTATCAGTCTGCACCTTCCATAATCATTACAGTAGTCTTGTCTATGAACCAGTTAGTTTCTGCAGGAGTCCATTTGATATTTACCCACTGCAGTTTCAAAAAGAATAAATGCCATGCTTTATTTTTGAGAGCGCTTTCATCTATTGTCTTAAAAAGCCTCGGTAATTTTTGCCTTCCTCCACAAGGCTCAGATTTCCAAACCACAGGCAAATGCTTACAGATTTGGAGAACCTCCAGAGGGCGTTCTCAATAATGATCCCAGGAATGAAAAGGTTATTGTATGAGGAATGTTTGATTACTCTGGGCCTGTACTCACGAGAGTTTAGAAGATTGATGGGGGATCTCATTAAAGCCTGTTGACTATTGAAAGGCCTAGATAGAATGGATATTGAGAGGATGTTTCTTATAGTGGGGGGGAGTCTAGGACCAGACGATAGAATAGAGGGACATCCAATTAGAATGGAGATGAGGAGAAATTTCTTGAGCCAGATGGTGATGAATCTGTGGAATTCATTGCTACAGACAGTTCAGATGGCCAAGTCATTTGGGATATATAATTTGAAGATTGATAGGTTCTTGATTAATAAGGGCATCAAAGTTAAGAAGAAGAAGGCAGGAGAATGGGTTTGAGAGGAATAATAAATTAGCCATGATGGACTGACGGAGCAGGCTTGATGGGCCAAATGGCCTAATTCTGCTATAATGATATTTTGGTCTTATGGAAGAACTTTACAAATAATCACAATGAGAAGTAATTAACTATCATGCTTCTGTGCACTTTTAAGAATCTCTTATTCCACGAGTGATACATTTACGCTGGATGCAATACAGAGAGGGTTAATTGTGTTGATCCCTGACAGAGACATCAAATTGGGATATTAATTTAGTTTCTTTCTCCACGAATATATCCCGATTGGTGGATATTTCCAGTAATTTCCGATTTCATTAAAATTTCCAGGATTTGCACTTCTGCATAGTTTCTGGGTTGCCAGTTTAAGATGGAGATGAGGAAGAATTTGGTCATGAATATTTATAATTTTCAAGCCAGGCGAATAATGGAAATGAAATTATAAGGTCAGGTAGACAGATTTTTGCTCTGCAAGTGAAGCAGTATTTATGGAGGAAGAATCTCAGGCCTAGAGTCGAGCCCCTGTATCCTCATTGACGAGTGGAGCCAGTTTGAGAGGTTCTGTCGCCTTCTCTTGCTCTTTATTTTTATGATACTCTTACGTTCAAAGCTGGTACACTGAAATTTCATTAACCTCTGAAGAACCTTACAAAGGTACAAAATTAAATTAATCAGGTTGATTTGGGCTAATTTTGGATGTGAGTGACAAAGTAACGCACATTCTATTTCCAGTTCCTCTTGGGGCTTCCTAAATAAGTTCACTTATTTCTTGATTAAATATCCTGGTTGTAGCAACTTTGACCTCAATATTCCCAGAAAAGTGGGCAGGTCTGAAAATGGATGAGAAAGGTTGGAACTGAGGTGCTGTATAAGTCATTGAGAGCTGAGCAGCAGTGCAATAACAAGCTGTTCATTTATTGATTCACAACTGGCCATGTGGATACCCCAGCAAACAGACAAAGTGGGTGGAATAGGCAAAAGGTTGCAGCTAGAGATGCTTGAGAATGCCCATCACTAATCGATCAGTCAGCAGTTGCTGGTATCAGGAGTGGGTGTGTGAGAGGGAAAGAGAGAGATGAGTGCAGAGTTGGGAAGGAGCCTCCCTGAGTACCTAAGGGCCTGTTAAAGCTTCTTACCTTTTAGTGCTGACATTCCCTAACCCCAGGAATTACAGCTCTGCATGTGCCTGATTTAAGCTAGGTGTTGGTCATGTTGAGGACATGCACATCTTCTGGTGCTTTCTTCCGCCACAGTCCCTCTTCTGCCCATTTTAGAAATTGGATGAAGCCACCAAATGTGTCTGTCAGTGGTTAATATGTTGAATCTTGGAATGAGCTTACTTAATGCCATGTAAATTGGTAAATTAGTAAAATGGTTTATTATTGCCACATGTATCTGGGTGCAGCGCACCTGTAGAGGTGAACTTTCCACTATTCAGGACATATACAAGGACAGGTGTGTAAAAAGGGCCCGAAGGATCACTGGGGACCCAAGTCACCCCAACCACAAACTGTTCCAGCTGCTACCATCTGGGAAATGGTACCACAGCATAAAAACCAGGACCGACAGGCTACGGCAGTGGTCCCCAGCCTCTGGGCCACGAGGAATGCAGCAGTACAGTGGTAGCCAGAATGCACCCAGCACATCTTTAAGAAAAAAGCCGAAATAAACAAGCTAATTAATTAGGTGCCACCCGGCACGTAAATGTCGGCCCAGATCAGAGGCGATTGCCGATTGCATAGAGCAAGTGAAATCAGCAATCGCCTCTGATCTGGGCCGACATTTACGTGCCGGGCAGCAGCTAATTAATTAGATTGTTTATTTCGGCTTTTTTCTTAAAGATGTGCTGGGTGCATCCCGGCCACCACTGCACCCCTGCATGCTTCGCGGCCCAGTATCAGTCCGCGGCCCGGAGGCTGGGCACCACTGGGCTACGGGACAGCTTCTTCCACCAGGCCATCAGACTGATTCATTCATTTGTAATTCTATGTTTTATTGACTGTCCTGTTGTATATACTACTTATCATAAATTATTATAAATTGCACATTTGGACAGAGATGTAACATAAAAATTTTTACTGCTCATGTAAATGAAGGATATAAGTAATAAAGTCAATTCAATTCAATTACCTTGCATATTGTCCATCCAGATCAATTCATTGCAATGGTACATTGAGATAGTGTAATGTAAGACAATAAAAGAGCACAGAATAAAATGCTACAGTGTACAGTCGGCCCTCCGTATCCGCGGGTTCTGCATCCGTGGATTCAACCAACCGCGGATCGAAAATATTCGAAAAAAATTCCAGGAAGTTCCAAAAAGCAAAACTTGAATTTGCCGCATGCTGAGCACTGCGCTGAAATCCATGCAAATGAAGTGATGTGTAGGCATACCCTGCTGTAGCCTCCCGCCATTTCACAGATCCTCAGCCTCTCTCCAGCACTCATTGTTTGAGCATTGTTCGCCTTGCGTCTCATTCGTTTGCTACGTGTGTTGTGTTCACCCTTTGTTTCTGTGAAAAAGTGACTCCTAAAAAGCAATTAAGTGGTCAAAGCAATTCCTCAAAGGCTAAGAGAGAGCGTTAGGTGCTATTTCTCACAGAGAAAATAAAAATCTTAGATCTTTTGAAAAGTGGCATGTCGCTTACCGAAGTGGGCTGTAAGGTCGGTAAGAACGAATCGAGCATTCGCACAATAAAGCAGAAAGAAGCTGAAATTCATGGAAGCGCTAGTGCTACCCCGACAACAGCAAGAAACAAACGATCCTTCGATGGAACGAAACCTCCATGTCACTCTAGGGAAACCTCCATGTCACTCTAGGGATCATGCTTCCAAGATTTGTTTGATGATGCAAAGAAAAAGAAGGAACAGCTTCCTATAACAATGTTTCTAACTAAAGCATCTGCAATTGTGAAGCCTTGACCTTCAACGCTTGAAGATCCTCAGGCAGCAACCTCCACATATCCTGACATTAGTATTATTGAGCCTGCTCCAAAGCGTCATTATTCCCTAAGTAATACAGTATAGCAACTATTTACATAGCATTTACGTTGTATTAGGTATTATAAGTAACCTAGAGATGATTTAAAGCATACGGGAGGATGTGCGTAGGTTATATGCAAATACTACACCATTTTATATAAGGGACCAGAGCATCTGCAGATTTTGGTATCTGCGTGGGGTCCTGGAACCAATCCCCTGCAGATGCTGAGGGATGACTGTACATTAGATGTAGTGCAGTGCCTTAAAGTGCAAAGTCACAACAAGAAAGTCTGTGAGGTCAAGGGCCCATCTTATCATCAGGGAAACATTCAATAGTCTTATAACAGTGAGACAGAAGCTGTTCCTGAACCAGGTGGTAAATGCTGTATGCCTCTGATGCTGCTGCAAGGATTTTTCCATTACACCTGTGCATACATGTTCTTGTGCATATGATAATAAACACAAATTTGTCTTTGACTTCGAATCATTCACTTATAATAGCCTGAACCAGAGAAGTTTGATCCAATGGATCTGAAGGAACCAGACTAAAAGATGAAAAGATGAACTCTTAATTTCCCTTTCTACCATGTCATGGACACAAAATATTCTGCAGATGCTGGGGTCAAAGCAACACTCACAACACGCTGGAGGAACTTGGCAGGTCGGGCAGCATCCGTGGAAATGAACTGTCAACATTTCGGGCCAAGACCCTTTGTCAGGACTGAAGAGGAAGGGGGCAAGGGGAGTGTTTGTTTCCACAGATGCTGCCCGACCTGCTGAGTTCCTCCAGCGTGTTGTGAGTGTTGCTACCACATCATGGTCCTTGCAATTTATTTGTTTGCTTGTACTTTATCTGTGATGTAGCTGCAACTCTATATTTTGTTTTCCTTTTTATTACTTTGATGTAACTATGTATGGAGTGATGTCTGAATAACATGTCTAGATGCATGTGACAATACTAAATTAAGTTTAAGGTTTTTAATTATATTTTAGCATATTAATTGCTTTTAATTTTAAAATGATTTAAGTGTTTATTTTTAATTATTTGAAACACTCTTGAAACATTTTGAATGTCTCTGAATTTTTTCAGTCAGATTCCTTTTAAGGGATGTCGTGACATTTTGGCAGGGGTGGGGTTTAGATCTCTGTTGTTCTCAATCACTACATGATCTCAATAGATAAAGGGTCATTAAGGTGCACACTTCACATTGGGTCCAGGCAAGTGGGGGCATTTAAGAGGAAATTCCTCTGGAACAAACTTCAGGCTATTAATACAACCAATATTTCAGTGAGCTCTCAAACTTCTGTCAAGGTCTGGACCTTGATGACTTGAGAGCAGAATTTTGTCCCAAATATCTGTAAAGAAATCTGGCTGCACTTTTTACGGATTGCATCAAGAACTTGATTTTCTCAGTAGACACTTTGGCTAAGTATACATAACAAGCATTTTTACTTGTTGATCTATTTTGGTGTCGTTACTTTGATTAAGCAATCATCAATGCTACTGATTAAATGAACATCATGCCTTGTAATCAGCACCAATGAATACTTCATCAGAATTGAAAGACAAACTTTGCAATGAGGTAATTGGCAAAGCTATTTCTCAATTACATTATAAGATGCTTCTTCATCTGAAAATCTTCAGCGTCCAGGGAAAATGAAGAATAAACAAGTAATTCCTATTCAAATAGAGTTGTTCTGCTCTTTCTCAAATGAACTCGGCGCAAGATAAGTCACAGAAGCACAGACTTGTTGTTGCACAAACAAGGCCACCTCCTCCACCAGTCTGAGAAGAAAAATCCCATTAGTCCCATTCCCCCACTCTTTACCCTGTATATTATTCATTTATAAGTGCCTATGAAATTATCCATTAAAGGCACTGATTGATTCTGTTTTCACTTTCCCGTGGGCAGTATGTTCAAGATCATCAACTCTCTTTCAATTTAATAGGTTTCCTCAAACATCCAATATAACTTTTGGTTAAAATCTTAAATCTTTGTGGCATGATCTTTGCTTGTTAGTACTAATCTTTTGTGAAGTTAACATCTTCCAGGGTATCATTTCCCACGCTGTAATTTCTATTGACTTCAATGAAATGTTCAGGGTGATTGTGGTCTATGGTCAATACTTTTATATGGTTCTTTCAATGGTAATTGGTATCAAAATCAGTCGAGGTCAAGTTTATTGTCATATACACAAGGACACATGTCTACAAATGCAATGAGAAACTTCCTTGCAGCAGCGCCACAGGCACATAGCATCAAATGGACATCACTCACAGGAACAACATCTACATTTTAATATACTTTTCTTTAACGAGGGAAAACATCAGAACAAAAAGGAAAACACGAGGAAACTGCAGATGCTGGGATTTCAAGCAACGCACATAAAAATTGCTGGTGAACGCAGCAGGCTAGGCAGCATCTATATGAAGAAGTACAGTCGATGTTTCGGGCCGAAACCCTTCGTCAGGACTAACTGAAAGAAGAGATAGTAAGAGATTTGAAAGTGGGGGGCGGGAGGGGGAGATCCGAAATGATAGGAGAAGACAAGAGGGGGAGGAATAGAGCTAAGATCTGGAAAGTTGATTGGCAAAAGGGATATGAGAGGATCATGGGACGGATGGGAGGCCTAGGGAGAAAGAAAGGGGGGAGGGGGGAGGGGGGGAAGCCCAGAGGATGGGCAAGGAACAAAAAGGAAGTCCATTGGAGTGCAAAGTGATCAATCATTCATGGGCCATTCTTAAGCAAAATTGGGTTATTGTCACCCACCTATCTCTCCAGGTAAAGCCTACTGCACTTGCTATTCCCAGGTATTTTCCTATCCAATTGCCGTATGAGGTCAGAAACTGCTTAGTTTCTGAGATCATATAGGATCAGTTAATTCCAAATTAAACTACTGGAAATATAAAGCACATTAATCAAAAAGAAGCTGTTAAAGTGTTTATGTACTCAGTCGTGGAATGTGGGCATCACTGCCATTACAAGCAATAATGGTTCATCTTTATTTCCTTAATTGTCATTGAACTGAGGGTGCCAACCACATATTGGTAGATCTGGAGAGACATATGAGCCAGACCAGTAAGGGTATCATGTCCCAGACCTGAAGGCCATACATGAGCCAAGATTGATTTTGATGACAATCTAATATTTTATGGTTGACTGCTTTAAGACTAGCATGATATTTTAAATGTATTTGAATTGAAGTTCTACAATTGCCATAGTGCTATTCAATTTCCAGCCACTGGACAAATGGTCAGCACTCTAGCTGACAATCCGGAATGTTACAGTATCCAAAAACGAAAACAATAGAAGTCTGAAACGAAAACAGAAACTGTTGGAAACTGTTTGCAAGTCAGGCAGCATCTGTCAAAACAAAATGTTACTCTTACAGGTTGAATCTCTTTTTCAGACCTACTGAAGGATGAAAACGACTTAGCTTCAAGCGGACAAGAGGTGAGAAAGGATGCATAGTTGCTCCTTTTTTTCCTATCTATCCTTCCCCACATTCTCTGCAAATTAAAACAATCCTATTTTATTTTCCACAATCCCAGCTGTAATGAAGAATCTTTCAACCAAAATATTAATTCTAGATTCTCTTTTTCTTTTTAAATCTTTTTATTAATTATTATTGAAAATCAACAAAAATACATTAAAGTGGTCAAATCAACATATCAATATATACAATAAGAGTTAAACAACTGATTAACCAAGCTAAACAGTATACCAATAATAATAAGAAAAGACAAAATGCTAAAACTATTATTTTTTTTGGAAAAAGGAAAGAAGGAAAAAAGAACCCCTACTAACTAAAACAAAAAAAAACCCTACTAACAAAAAAAAACAAGAAAAAAACCATTGGGAGCACAACCCCGGAGCTATACGCCATACAAGCTTCCATAAAAGAAAAACATCAATCCGCCAACCAAAACCAATTACACAAGAATCAGAAAGAAACCACCTTAATTAACTCAAATCAACTGGTAGTAGCAGGCAAAAGAACCCCACCTTTTCTCAAAGTCAAATCGAGGATCAAAAGTTCGACTTCTAATTTTCTCCAAACAAAGACATAACACCACCTGAGAGAACCATTGCATCAAAATGGGAGCAGAGGCATCTTTCCATTTCAATAAAATAGTCCTTCTGGCCAATAATGTGACAAATGCAATTACATGTTGGTCTGATATAGAAATACCGTGAATACCGTAAAGAAACTAGTCTAATTCTAGTTTCTCATTCCCTTATTCAAACATATATGGGAATGACAGGTAAATGTCAATGCATTTCCATGAGCAGGTGAATCATGAAAAGGCGAGCGTAGCTGTAAAATAAGGGGATGGTTATTTAATACTGAGGTTCATAGAAAACTCTTCTCTTAGAGGAGTGGAAATCTCAGCAATGATCTGCCCCAGAGTATGGTGGGGACCATATCATTTGATGCATTAGAGAGTAATATTTGAAGGAGCAAAGGATTGAGGGTTATAGGGAATTGGCAAAGATGATTTGCCAGCATATAGAAGCCATGATCATATTGAATCACAGCACAGGTTTGAAGGGCCAAGTGGCCTATTTATGCTCTTATTTTGTCAAGTATTGATTGAAGTACAATGACGACAATGCTTCCTGCTTACCTTAGTTCACATTCTGGGAAAAAAGCTTAGTGATTTTGATAGATGTTATTTAAGGAGTGGTATTATTTGATTTCTAGGTTACTGCTTTCACTCCACGGTGACAGTGTTGGGTTTTACTTTGACTGAGAGTTTTAGTTAGTGGCCTTGTTTGTCTAGCGTTTATGATTTTCCTTTGTTTCATTCAGTTCTTATTAAAACTCAGTAAACTGTTCATTCTGAGTCTGCATCACTCCCTCTGCATCTGGGTCATCACTGAACTCCTGACTTTAAGACTTGTCCATCAAAATAAATCAAGGAAGGTAGTGCACCCGTGGCTGACAAGAGAAATTAGGGATAGTATCAATTCCAAAGAAGAAGCATACAAATTAGCCAGAGAAAGTGGCTCACCTGAGGACTGGGAGAAATTCAGAGTTCAGCAGAGGAGGACAAAGGGCTTAATTAGGAAGGGGAAAAAAGATTATGAGAGAAAACTGGCAGGAAACATAAAAACGGACTGTAAAAGCTTTTATAGATGTGTAAAAAGGAAAAGACTGGTAAAGACAAATGTAGGTCCCCTACAGACAGAAACAGGTGAATTGATTATGGGGAGCAAGGACATGGCAGACCAATTGAATAATTACTTTGGTTCTGTCTTCACTAAGGAGGACATAAATAATCTTCCAGAAATAGTAGGGGACAGAGGGTCCAGTGAGATGGAGGAACTGAGCGAAATACATGTTAGTAGGGAAGTGGTGTTAGGTAAATTGAAGGGATTGAAGGCAGATAAATCCCCAGGGCCAGATGGTCTGCATCCCAGGGTGCTTAAGGAAGTAGCCCAAGAAATAGTGGATGCATTAGTGATAATTTTTCAAAACTCATTAGATTCTGGACTAGTTCCGGAGGATTGGAGGGTGGCTAATGTAACTCCACTTCTTAAAAAAGGAGGGAGAGAGAAACCAGGGAATTATAGACCGGTTAGCCTAACGTCGGTGGTGGGGAAACTGCTGGAGTCAGTTATCAAGGATGTGATAACAGCACATTTGGAAAGTGGTGAAATGATCGGACAAAGTCAGCATGGATTTGTGAAAGGAAAATCATGTCTGATGAATCCCATAGAATTTTTTGAGGATGTAACTAGTAGAGTGGATAGGGGAGAACCAGTGGATGTGGTATATTTGGATTTTCAGAAGGCTTTTGACAAGGTCCCACACAGGAGATTAGTGTGCAAACTTAAAGCACACGGTATTGGGGGTAAGGTACTGGTGTGGGTGGAGAGTTGGTTAGCAGACAGGAAGCAAAGAGTGGGAATAAACGGGACCTTTTCAGAATGGCAGGCGGTGACTAGTGGGATACCGCAAGGCTCAGTGCTGGGACCCCAGTTGTTTACAATATATATTAATGACTTGGATGAGGGGATGAAATACAGCATCTCCAAGTTTGCGGATGACACGAAGCTGGGTGGCAGCGTTAGCTGTGAGGAAGATGCTAAGAGGATGCAGGGTGACTTGGATAGGTTGGGTGAGTGGGCAAATTCATGGCAGATGCAATTTAATGTGGATAAATGTGAAGTTATCCACTTTGGTGGCAAAAATAGGAAAACAGATTATTATCTGAATGGTGGCCGATTAGGAAAAGGGGAGGTGCAAAGAGACCTGGTTGTCATTATACACCAGTCATTGAAAGTGGGCATGCAGGTACAGCAGGCGGTGAAAAAGGCAAATGGTATGCTGGCATTTATAGCGAGAGGATTTGAGTACAGGAGCAGGGAGGTACTACTGCAGTTGTACAAGGCCTTGGTGAGACCACACCTGGAGTATTGTGTGCAGTTTTGGTTCCCTAATCTGAGGAAAGACATCCTTGCCATTGAGGGAGTACAGAGAAGGTTCACCAGATTGATTCCTGGGATGGCAGGACTTTCATATGAAGAAAGACTGGATGAACTGGGCTTGTACTCGTTGGAATTTAGAAGATTGAGGGGGGATCTGATTGAAACGTATAAGATCCTAAAGGGATTGGACAGGCTAGATGCAGGAAGATTGTTCCCGATGTTGGGGAAGTCCAGAACGAGGGGTCACAGTTTGAGGATAGAGGAGAAGCCTTTTAGGACCGAAATTAGGAAAAACTTCTTCACACAGAGAGTGGTGAATCTGTGGAATTCTCTGCCACAGGAAACAGTTGAGGCCAGTTCATTGGCTATATTTAAGAGGCAGTTAGATATGGCCCTTGTGGCTACGGGGGTCAGGGGGTATGGAGGGAAGGCTGGGGCGGTGTTCTGAGTTGGATGATCAGCCATGATCATAATAAATGGCGGTGCAGGCTCGAAGGGCCGAATGGCCTACTCCTGCACCTATTTTCTATGTTTCTATGTTTCTAAATGCACCCAGCAAGAAGTGAACGGCTGAAATCAGCCCTGAATTTCATTGGCCTGTTGGGGGAGAAGTTAACTTCAGTGGGTTGGCAGAAGTAGTACCCTCAGTGCAGCAACTACACTCAGAACAGCAAGCCCATTCCAAGCTGGAAAAGTAGATGTCAGCACTAGCAACCACGATTAGGTGGCATCCATTATTGTCCTCACTGTTATTATTCAGCAGTTCTCTTCCAGGACAGCCGAAATGCCCGGTTTGCTGCCGCTGTTACTGTGCAATTGAGAATCTCCGGAGGGGAGGCCCCAAAATCTTCAGCTTTGCCTGCTGCTGGCGACTGAGGCTGAGGTTGAAGCGTTCGGCAGAGATGGTGCTCAGTACTTGGTGTCGGAGGGCTGATCGGAGGCTTGAAATTTTTGGACGACTCAGAGTCAAGACTGTGGTCGGGCATGGCAGGGAGAGTTTTCTTCCTTCTCCTGTCTGCGTGAGATGTGGAACTTTCGAGAGACTTTGAACTTTTTTTACTGTGCCCATGGCCTGTTCTTCATCAAGTTATGGTATTGTTGCACTGTTGTAACTATATGTTATAATTATGTGGTTTTTGTTAGTTTTTCAGTCTTGGTCTGTCTGGTGTTTCTGTGATATCACACTGGAGGAATATTGTATCATTTCTTAATGCACGCATTACTAAATAACAATAAAAAAAAGACTGTGTGTCATAATCTAATCTAATCTAATAATCTAATCTAATCTAGAGTCGGTCTCTGCCCGTTTCTCCTCTATCACGTCTCATCAGCCCTAGCTACTATTGCCCTGATTCCCTTGGCTGCTCCTGGACCTGAACCGGGCATTCCTCCACCAGCACGTTACTCCAGTGACCCTGATGGCTGTTGAAAATTTATTAACCAGTGTGAGCTGACTTTCCAAACTCCAGCCAGGTAGGTTCAGGAATGATGCACATAAATTGGCTTCCGTGGTGAATCTCCTAGACTCTACTCAGCTTGTTCAACACCCTATGAGAACAAGGTTCTCCTGCAGCCCTGTCTTTCCAGCAACTTGTAGTTAAGTTCAAGAGAGGGTTTGACTGTACTCTTGCGGTTGAGACTGAGTGGAACGAGAGATCTCTCATCACTGCTGTTCAGCATGGGCTGACCACAGAGGTCCATCGCGAGATCAGAGACTGTGACGAATAAGACAGCCTGGATTATAAACCCGGTCATTTGAGTAGACAACTGGGCAGCAGAGTGTTGAAGAGAGAGAATACCTGGAGCATCCTATTCATCAGATCACTGCCTGTCTTCACCCCCTCTTTCATCATCAAGTACACACACACTGCCGGAGGAGTCCATGCAGGTAGACAGCCTCCACCTGTCTCAGGAAGAATGAGCAAACACGAGGAATTCTGCAGGTGCTGAAAATTCAGGCAACACACATCAAAGTTGCTGGTAAATGCAGCAGGCCAGGCAGCATCTCTAGGAAGAGGTACAGTCGACGTTTCAGGCCGAGACCCTTCGTCAGGAGCTCTTCTTTCAGTTAGTCCTGACCAAGGGTCTCGGCCCGAAACGTCAACTGTACCTCTTCCTAGAGATGCTGTCTGGCCTGCTGCGTTCACCAGCAACTTTGATGTGTGTTGTCAGGAGGAATGAGATTGGTGCAGAAGAACAGGTTGCTTCCTCTGCTGTGGCTCTTCAGGACACTTTCAGGCATTATGTCCCAGGAAAGAGGAAACCCGACAGTAAGAAGGGGAATTCTGATAGGTCGATTCTCCATGCAAGCATTTTCTACTAAACAAATAGCGCACCCAGCTTCTCTGTTGTGAGGGGGTGGGTCGCAGAAGCATCATTTTCTGGTATTTATTGACTCTGTTGCAGCTAGGAACCACATGGATTTCACTTAGGCTGAAATATGTGAATTTCCCACTCAACAATTGAGAGAGAATATTGATGTCAAGGCTTTGGATGGTTGCCCTCAGTACACTGGCATGATCCACCTTTCCACAGCACTCCAATAACTTGTGTTAGAGGGCAATGAGAGTGAACTACTCTCCTAGCTGGTTGATTCACCAGAACTGTCACTGGTGTGTGGCCTTACCTGGCCCTCTCAACACAATCCACAGATCGATTGGTTCATCTCCTTGGGGCTGGGTCTTTTCGCTCTCTCGTCCTGAAATTGCAACCATGGAAGAATATATCAAGGAGGCTTTGGCTATAGGATTTATTGGTCCATATATCTCACCAGCAGGGGCATGCTTCCTTTTTGGGAACAAGAAGGATGGCGAGCTCTTTCCCTGTATTGATTATCGGCCCTTCAGCAACATCACGGTGAAGAACCACTATCCTCTTCACCAGCTGGCCTCTGCAATTGAGCATCTCCAGGAAGCAACCATATTTTCCAAGGTAGATCTGCACAATACTTACAACCTGGTTCTCATCCAAGAAAGGGATGAGTGAAAGACAGCATTTAAAACCCCCACTGGCCACTATGAATACTTCATGATGCCATTTAGTCTGGCCAAATCTCCTGCTGTTTTTCAGGTTTTGGCACATTGGTCTTCATAAATTATCGAGTACAGGAAATGGGATGTTATGCTGAAGTTGTATAAGATGTTGGTAAGGCATAGTTTGGAGCCTTGTGTGCAGTTTTCATCACCTACTTACAGGAAAGATGTAAACAAGGTTGAAAGAATACAGAGGACATTTACAAAGATGTTGCCAGGTATGGATGTCCTGAGTTATAAGGCTTTCTCTACTGAGGTTGAGTGCAACTACAACCAGAGGTCATGGGTTAAGGATGAAAAGTGAAAAGATTAAAGGGAACATGAGGGGAAATTTCTTCACTCAGAAGGTCGTGAGAGTGTGGAACGAGTCTTCAGCACAAGTGGTGTTTCATTAAGGTTTGGATAGGTACATACATTATAGGGGTATGATCTCTGTGTAGATCAATGGGAGTAGGCAGTTTAAATGGTTTGTCCAGGACTAGATGGGCTGAAGGGTCTGTTTCTGTGCTGTACTTTTCTATGATTCTATGTACTCTGGGAGACGTTGAATCAGCTTGTTTTTGTGCATGTGGATGACATCCTTATCAATTCCTGCTCTCACCAGGAACACATCCAGCATGTCGAGACGGTTCTCAGATGGCCCCTCAAGACCAATCGTTATGCTAAGCCTGAACGGTGTGAGTTCCACAAAGAGTAAGTGTTGTTCTTGTTCTTACAAACTTTTATCGCCGACTCATCAGAAACTTCAGTTCCATTGTGGAACCCATAAATTCACTCACCAGGATGACTGCTGCAGGATTTTAGTGAATGTGAAAGAGACCAAGCATTCAGGAAATGCTTCACCACAGCCCCATTGCTGCACCTTCCAGACCATCTCATCCATTCATTATCCAGATTGATGCTTCTGATGTCGACATTGCAGCAGCACTCTCCCAGAGCTCTTGAGTAGACAATCGGCTGCACCCTGGTTTGATGGGTAGCATGGCTCATTGGATTGGAAGGATCTGTTTCACATTGTATCCCTAAATTATAAATAAAGAATGAAATGGTTTAATTTCACCCTCATTATCATCCTGGCAGGAAGAATACTAAGGTCAATGCTCTCTCCACCAGTTTGGTATCTCTGAAGACAATGGTAATCTAGTTGATATCCTTCTCTTCACGTGTGTAGCTGCTCCAGTGATTTGGGGAATAGAAAGGGAGATGAAGGCTGCCAAACAGTCAGACCCAGGTCTGGGGTTTGGGAGGGGGGGGGTAACATCCCCTTCCCATCTGTTTGTTTGTCCCTACTACTGTGGACCCCAGAGCATTGGAATAGGGTCACTCTTCTCATCTGGCTGTTTACCTGGGGTTCAATGGACCTTGGAATTTGTAAAGAGATGATTTTGGCAGTCGTCTCTGTCCCAAGATGCCCATGACTTTGTCTCTGCCTGTCTCACTTGTACCCAGAATAAGGCATCAAGTCAGAGCCCTGCTGGTCTGCTCTGTCTGCTGCCTGTGCCCCACCATCCCAGGACCCACCTCTCGGTGGATTTCACCACTGGTCTGCCTCCATCACATGGGAGCACTATCATTCTGGTAGTCGTGGGCCAGTTCTCTGAAGCAGCCCACATCACTGCTCTCCCTAAGCTCCTGTCAGCTCATGAGACTGCCGCCCTCACTTTTCAGCATGTGTTCAGGCTGCATGCCTTCCCTCTGGATATAGTGTCTGATCGAGGATGACGGTTCACATCCCATTTGTGGAAGGATTTCTGTTCTCTTGTAGGAGCCGCAGCCAGTCATTCATCAGGTTTCCACCCCCAATCTAAGGGTTGGGCTGACAGAATGAATAAGAAGCTGGAAACAACTCTGTGTTGCCTTGTCTCATCCAGCCCCATAACCTGGAATTCCTAACCAGCTTGGGCAGAAATTACCCGCAATTGTCACAAGCGCAGACACTACCGTGAAGTCTGTGCATTTTCACAGGCAGGCAGCTGAAAGAAAACAGCAGTCATGCACACATTCCATCCACTTTTTTTGTATTTAACTCTCTTCCTTTTGCTTCAGTCTTGTCAAGTCTTGACTGAAGCACAGTGACGACAATACTCCCTGCTTACCTTAATCCACGTTCCAGGAAAGAAAATTAATGATTTAAATATTATGTGATATTATTATGTCATATATTATGTTATGTGAGTGGCATTAATTAACTGCTTTCGAGCCACAGTGAAAGTGTTATGTTTTAGTTAGTCTGAAAGTTTTTAGTTAGTGGCCCTGTTGGCCTTGCATTTATTATTTTCCTTTGTTCTGTACAGTTCCGATTAAAACTCAGTGACTCTTCATTCCATGTCTGCATCCCTCCCTCTGCACTTCAGCTCTCGCTGAACTCCTGGTTGCAAAGGCTGGAGGCCTGGAGGTGGACTGTCCTGGGCTTGGAGGCCTGTCTGGGTGTGCCAGTGAGTGGGTGGGAAAGGGGCGAGTTTTGCTCATTTTATCTTGTATTGGTTAGTTGTTGCTGCTGCCTTGTGTTTATTCTGAGTAACATTGTGGCCGTGCTATGTTGACGTCGAAATGCGTGACAACGCTCACGGACTAGCCGCCAGCTCAGAGTGTGCTGGTTGTTGGTGCAGTTCACCGTATGTGTTGATGTACATATGATGAATAAAGATGAATCTGAATTTGTTTATTCATTAGCAGTGTGGAGGAACAGAAGGATCTTGGGGTTCACTCCCGTAGATCCTCTGCGCTTCCACACAAATTGATAAGTTTGTTTCCAAGGCATGTGGTGTGTTGTCCTTTATTAGGAGGGGGTTTCAGTTAAAGAGCCATAAGGTAATGTTGCAGCTCAGTAAAACCCTGGTTAGACCACACTTGAAATATCGTGTTCAGTTCTGGCTGCCTCACTCCAGGAAGGACGTGGAAGCTTTAGAGAGATTTATCTGCCTGGAAGAGAACATGTCTTTTGAGGATAGGTTGAGTGAGCTAGAGATTTTCCCTTTGAAGCAAAGGAGGATGAGACATGACTTGATGGTTTGATGGAGGTGTACAAGATGATAAGAGGCATAAATCAAGTGGATAGGCAAAGACATTTTCCCAGGGCAGAAATGGCTGATAAGAGGGGGCATAATTTTAAGGTCACTAGAGGAAAGTACGAGGGGTGATTGATAAGTAGAAGGAGATGTTAATAACTTCAATGTTTCTGCATAATTACTCAAAGCGTTGAACTGCATGTGCGTGTAACGAAAGCTGTATAACTCATCTCCTTCTACCTTAGGCCACAAACTTATCAATCACCCCTGCTGTGAACACTTTCTGGAGATCCAAGATCTGTATGCTCCACAACTGCTGAACTAAGTGTGTAAATGTAGGAGGGGACCATGTTGAAAAATAAATGTGCCAGGTTTTCTAAAATTGACTCCTTCTACCTTAGGTCATGAACTTATCAATCACTCCTCGGATAGGGGAATGTCAGAGATAAGTCTTTTACACAGAGAGTGGTGCGGATGGTGGTAGAGGCCGATAGATTAGGGGCTTTTAAGAAACTGTTTGATTGACATAGAAAAAAGGAGAGCTATATAGGAAAGAATGGTTAATTTGAACAGTCAGAACAACATCGTGAACTGAAAGACTTGCACTGTGCTGTAATGCTCTATCTTCTATATATCTATTTATGTATTAATAATTTATTATTTATACATATAAATAATACATTTCGCTGTATCAAGAATCCAAGAGGAAATTCTTTTCCCCAAGGATCCATTCGAGTATGGAAATTACTAGCAGAAGTAGTCGAATGCAACACAAGTTGAAAATGAAGCTGGATCAATTCCTCAGCATGAAGGACAGAGAAGGTTGTGTTGATAGGATTGATAAGGTCAGAGTGAACCTGGAAAACACAACAGTATGATCTTGTGGGCCAAATAACATATTTCTGATGTGTATTTTTCATATTTCCAAAGAAGCTGGTAATTCTTAACATTACCAAAAGCATACTCCTTTCAGGTTAAGATGAAGATTATTTTGTTTTGTCACGTGTACATTGAAACATTAAAATATGTCATTTGCATCAAATCATGGCAGTGAGGATTGTGCTGGGCAGCCGGCAAATGTTGTTTAATTTGCAGTGCCATCATGTCATGCCCTAAACTCACTCACCCTAAAAGTACGTCTTTGGAATGTGGGAGAAAACCAGAACTCCTGGAGGAAGTTCACGCGATCACAGGGAGAACAAATTAGCTCTTTACAGAAAGCAACAGGAATCAAATCCCAATCTTACAGCTGGCACTGTAAGGTGTTGTGCTAACTGCTACGCTTCTGTGCCACACTTACCAGCAGCTGGTGGGAACCCCGAAGAGGGAAGGGACCCATGGTTTCCCCAGTAACGAACACCAGCTGCCCTGGTTGAATCTCTATTATTGAATGGACCTGAAGGCAGTAATCTTTAAAAGTGAGCCAAAAAGAAGTACAAGCTTTGGTGCATGCTTTGTTTCACAATAAAGTTGACAGATGTGATTTCAGTACCGCACTTGCTGCAGATGCTGTGAACTTACATCTGGCCTGATAAATTGAATGAACTTAGCCTTTTGTCAGCAAGCAGCAACTGAGACATTAATCTTAGTTACTACATATTACTCCAAGAAACACAATACATCTTGTGTAAGAAAATGAAATTTCCCTTTTGGGATAAATCAGTGTTATAGCAGTTGGTCAGGGTCCAAGTAACTTTACAATGTGGATTTCAGCTTACAGTATCTACAATTTACAGCTCAGGGACCAAGAGCCTGAACACATACTCGGTTCTGGATATTCCAGCCAGAATCTTGTTGAAGACCCCTCTTCTAGCAAGAATACAGAATATTTTACATAGAAACATAGAAACATGGAAAATAGGTGCAGGAGTAGGCCATTCGGCCCTTCGAGCCTGCACCGCCATTTATTATGATCATGGCTGATCATCCAACTCAGAACCCCGCCCCAGCCTTCCCTCCATACCCCCTGATCCCCGTAGCCACAAGGGCCATATCTAACTCCCTCTTAAATATAGCCAATGAACTGGCCTCAACTGTTTCCTGTGGCAGAGAATTCCACAGATTCACTACTCTCTGTGTGAAGAAGTTTTTCCTAATCTCGGTCCTAAAAGGCTTCTCCTTTATCCTCAAACTGTGACCCCTTGTTCTGGACTTTCCCAACATCGGGAACAATCTTCCTGCATCTAGCCTGTCCAATCCCTTCAGGATTTTATACATTTCAATCAGATCCCCCCTCAATCTTCTAAATTCCAACGAGTACAAGCCTAGTTCATCCAGTCTTTCTTCATATGAAAGTCCTGCCATCCCAGGAATCAATCTGCTGAACCTTCTTTGTACTCCCTCTATGGCAAGGATGTCTTTCCTCAGATTAGGGAGCAAAACTGCACACAATACTCCAGGTGTGGTCTCACCAAGGCCTTGTACAACTGCAGTAGTACCTCCCTGTTCCTGTACTCGAATCCTCTCACTATAAATGCCAGCATACCATTCGCCTTTTTCACCGCCTGCTGTACCTGCATGCCCATTTTCAATGACTGGTGTATAATGACACCCAGGTCTCGTTGCACCTCCCTTTTTCCTAATCGGCCACCATTCAGATAATAATCTGTTTTCCTATTTTTGCCACCAAAGTGGATAACTTCACATTTATCCACATTAAATTGCATCTGCCATGAATTTGCCCACTCACCCAACCTATCCAAGTCACTCTGCATCCTCTTAGCATCCTCCTCACAGCTAACACTGCCACCCAGCTTCGTGTCATCCGCAAACTTGGAGATGCTGCATTTAATTCCCTCATCCAAGTCATTAATATATATTGTAAACAACTGGGGTCCCAGCACTGAGCCTTGCGGTACCCCACTAGTCACCGCCTGCCATTCTGAAAAGGTCCCGTTTATTCCCACTCTTTGCTTCCTGTCTGCTAACCAATTCTCCATCCACATCAATACCTTACCCCCAATACCGTGTGCTTTAAGTTTGCACACTAATCTCCTGTGTGGGACCTTGTCAAAAGCCTTTTGAAAATCCAAATATACCACATCCACTGGTTCTCCCCATCCACTCTACTAGTTACATTCTCAAAAAATTCTATGAGATTCATCAGACATGATTTTCCTTTCACAAATCCATGCTGACTTTGTCCGATCATTTCACCGCTTTCCAAATGTGCTGTTATCACATCTTTGATAACTGACTCCAGCAGTTTCCCCACCACCGACGTTAGGCTAACCGGTCTATAATTCCCCGGTTTCTCTGTCCCTCCTTTTTTAAAAAGTGGGGTTACATTAGCCACCCTCCAATCCTCAGGAACTAGTCCAGAATCTAATGAGTTTTGAAAAATTATCACTAATGCATCCACTATTTCTTGGGCTACTTCCTTAAGCACTCTGGGATGCAGACCATCTGGCCCTGGGGATTTATCTGCCTTCAATCCCTTCAATTTACCTAACACCACTTCCCTACTAACATGTATTTCGCTCAGTTCCTCCATCTCACTGGACCCTCTGTCCCCTACTATTTCTGGAAGATTATTTATGTCCTCCTTAGTGAAGACAGAACCAAAGTAATTATTCAATTGGTCTGCCATGTCCTTGCTCCCCATAATCAATTCACCTGTTTCTGTCTGTAGGGGACCTACATTTGTCTTTACCAGTCTTTTCCTTTTTACATATCTATAAAAGCTTTTACAGTCAGTTTTTATGTTCCCTGCCAGTTTTCTCTCATAATCTTTTTTCCCCTTCCTAATTAAGCCCTTTGTCCTCCTCTGCTGAACTCTGAATTTCTCCCAGTCCTCAGGTGAGCCACTTTCTCTGGCTAACTTGTATGCTTCTTCTTTGGAATTGATACTATCCCTAATTTCTCTTGTCAGCCAGGGGTGCACTACCTTCCTTGATTTATTCTTTTGCCAAACTGGGATGAACAATTGTTGTAGTTCATCCATGCAACCTTTAAATGCTTGCCATTGCATATCCACCGTCAATCCTTTAAGTGTCTTTTGCCAGTCTATCTTAGCTAATTCACGTCTCATACCTTCAAAGTTACCCCTCTTTAAGTTCAGAACCTTTGTTTCTGAATTAACTATGTCACTCTCCATCTTAATGAAGAATTCCACCATATTATGGTCACTCTTACCCAAGGGGCCTCTCACGACAAGATTGTTAATTAACCCTTCCTCATTGCTCAATACCCAGTCCAGAATAGCCTGCTCTCTAGTTGGTTCCTCGACACGTTGGTTCAAAAAAACATCCCGCATACATTCCAAGAAATCCTCTTCCTCAGCACCTTTACCAATTTGGTTCACCCAATCTACATGTAGATTGAAGTCACCCATTATAACTGCTGTTCCTTTATTTCACACATTTCTAATTTCCTGTTTAATACCATCTCCGACCTCACTACTACTGTTAGGTGGCCTGTACACAACTCCCACCAGCGTCTTCTGCCCCTTAGTGTTACGCAGCTCTACCCATATCGATTCCACATCTTTCCGGAATATTATGGAATTAGCCCAGAGAAACAATGTTCAGGAGTACAACTGAGGACTCCTACTTGTGAACTACTGACCGTAGCTGTACAGATTTGATAATTAATAGTGATACCTGAGATATGATGGTGAAAGTGCCAAGAATATAACAACAAGGGATATTGTAATAAAGGCAACACTCAAAAGCAAAATACTAAAATTGCTGAAAATCTGAAATAAAAAAAAAATACCAATAAGCTGGCAAGCATCTGTGGAGAGACAATTATCAAGTCAAAAGCCTTTTATCAGAATTGGCAAAAGTTATATACAAATAGGCCTTAGGATGCAGTGAAAGTGGGGAGGGAGGAGCAAAAAGAAAAGCCTCAGAAATGGTAGAAGGCAGGTTTAAATATATCCAATGATTTATCCTCCACATCTGTCTGTGGCAATGAATTCCACAGGTTCACTACCCTCTGGCAAAAGAAATTCTCCCTTATCTCTGGTCTATGTGGATGTCCCTTTATGTCAAGGTTGTGTCCTCTGGTCCTAGACTCCCTCACTATATGAAGCATCCTCTCCACATCCACTTTATCTAAGCTTTTCAATAATTGATAGATTTCAATATTGATTGAGATCTCCCCCACTATTTTCCAAATTCAGTGAGTACAGGCCTAGAGCCATCAAATGTTCCTCATATGTTAACCTTTTCATTCCCAGAGTCATTCTCATGACTCTCCTCTGTATTCTCTTCAATGCCAGCACATCTTTTCTTAAATCAGGGGTCTAAAACTGCTGAGAGTACTCCAAGTGCAGTCTGACCAAAGCCATATAAAGCCTCAGCTTAAACTCAATGTGGGGCCCAGAAAACTACAATCTGGCCAATCTGATATTGAAGTGCTGGTATTCTAGCTTCCATTGAGCTTCATATTACAGTGGGGTTCATAATTAAACGTGAAATTTGCTTAAATTATTGATGAGAAAACATTATACCAGCTAGAATGTTAACCTCAATGAAGAAGGCAATTCAGCCGAGACGTCTGTGCTGGCTCTCAGAGTAATCTCTTTAATTCCAGCCCCTCACCTACTTTTCCTAGAAGCAATTTTCTCACATGCCTCCATCTACATGCTAGGGGTAGTATAGTAGCTAAAAACCACATCCTTGTAATGTGGGAGGAACTCAGAGCAGCCACACTCACAAGCAGCAAGCTCTACTTGGATGACATTGGAAGTCAGAATTGAACATGGGTCACTGGAACTACACTAGTTAACACCACTGTACTACAGAAATAAATCTTTTGTGATTGGTTGGTGTAGCACATTATCGTGGCAGCAGTTTGGAAGCTTTTTCTCAGCATCCTGTGATACAGATTGACCAATAAAGCTGAAATTGTTGAAATATCAGCTAGTCTTTATAACATGTACCCTAGCTGAAGGCCTCGGATTTCCTTACCTACCTGCCAAGCTTGCTCTTAGAAATTTCCTCAATAGCAACTCCAAAATTTCTCTCTCCAAAGTGAGAACTGAAAGAAAAATTTAACACCAATGGCTCAAATATTGAATCTTATTCCTTCAGGTTTTAATTACAGTGGGTTTGGGGTAATTGCACCATTGGTTAATCAGGGCAGCTGCTTATTTGGGGCAGCTCTGAAGAGCAAGAACTAATGGAGAAAGTAGCCACGATTCCCTTTGTTTATTTGTGTCACTCAGATGCTTAATTGGAATAAGAGACTGCGGCTGAACAGTTTCTAACATCAGTCATGTGCACTTGCTGTCAAACACTATTCTGAGCTTAGACAGAACAGTTTTTAAATAGCATTAGCCGTAAGTGTGCTCAAAGGGCAGCAATTTTGTCATTGATAGTTGGTGAGAAATAAGCAGTAAAACAATTCAGGACTGTTTTACTCATTGTGGTTTCAAGCATTCATGCTTGGGGATGACAAAAATGGCAGTAGTCAAAATGACATGATGTAACTACTTCTACAAGTTAGCAAATACAAAGAATTTAAAAGTATTGACAATCATCTTGAATGTTACAATGAAAATGAAGATTTGGAGGATGCCATTGTCAACAGCACTGTCCACATAATTCATTACTCAGTTAAATGGCAGTTTGTCTTTTAAGTATTTCCATGAAACTTTGACGAAGTTGGGATGCTGCTTTTGCTAATTGAGCCAAAATGTACTGGTCCAGATGTGTCCCAAATAACTGGAATCTACTGCGTCATTTTATTTGCACCTTGATCCCTGAGGAACATTGTTTCATTTAGCTGTCTACCTGTCTATGGTTGAATGAGAATGAACCTGAACTTGAACTTAGGAAGGAAATGATGGCCCAACTAAGCAAGACTGGGGAAGCCGCTTCATTGAGCTAAAATGTACTGGTCCCAATGTGTCTCAATTAACCTGAATCTACTGTATTTGGTTTGTCACCAAATTAAAGTGTTTTTCGAGTACATTTATTTTTTTATCCATGCCCATAAAAAAAGTTTTTTTCTTTGGTTCTGTTTTAACTTTGTATTTATCCATTCATCATCATTCTTTATATGTCTCGTAATGCTGCTACTTGTTCTATTGAAGATATCCCAAGTTGCTTCATCCCAGAAACCCCACAATAGTTAGTCTGTCACACAGTCATCCACTTGTAGTTAGTTACAAAATAATATTGCAATTATTAGGTGAGACTAACTCCAATTAACGATGGGAGCTAAGTCTTTGGGTTAATATGTTTTAAGTGTGCAGATTATTTTTGAATTCTATAGAATTATATCTTTCAATAAGATCAATGGCTAACAGATATTTCAGAATTATTTAATTGTCTCTAAGGCTACGTCCACACTACGCCAGATAATTTTGAAATCAAAGCTTTTTCTCTTCGTTTCGACCCTCCGTCCACAATGAAATGGCATTTTCATCCCCCGAAAACAGAGCTTTTCTAAAACACTCTCCAGGGTGTGTAAATTTGAAAATGATTGTTGCACATTGTAGTGTGGACGGGGTAAACAGAGAGATTTAAAAACACTGTCATGACAACACCACAACAACAATGCTTTTTCTGCTTCTGCTTGGTACTGCGCAAGAACTGCCGGACAACTGTTATAATGCGCAGTCGGTGTGAACGACAAGAGAATTAAATTGTAAACTGAGCTTTTTTGACGAGATCCCCTAAGTTGATTTGATTGAGTCTATCTTTAAAAATATTAATGTCAGAAATACTGTGCAGGTCTGCCAGCAGAAGATTCCACTCTCTTGTTGATCTTGGGTAGAGGACAGTTTCATGTGTGTGTTGTTTACTTTATTGTCTACATTAATAGCTTGTTTGGAGTTAAACATCTCCATGTTCTCCACTGCTTTGCCGACTTTGTAGTCGTTTGTAACTTGCAGAAACAGCTTGACTTCATTGTCTGTCTAAACGAAGAAGTCCGGTCTGCTTTTTCCAGCGGAGGTTTTCTTTGTATTTCTCAAAGACATTGTTGAAAACTTTCTTTCACTGTTCTTGTTGGTACTCTAGTTTTTGACCATGGAAATAGCACAATGCCGCCGCGGAAACATTAATATTATACTGTTCCCTCTTTGCTTGTTTTCTGTAGATGTGTCTGCGCATGGCCAGTAGGAGTAGATTCTCCCAAATATCTGTTTAAATGTGGACAGAGATATTTGAAAAACACCTAGTGTGGATGCCTGTCATTTTTACTCGAAACCGGCGTTTTCAAAATTATCCAGTCTAGTGCGGACGTAGCCTAAATCATCTTGTGTGACAGAGTGGAGATACGTTTCTACCAAAGGACGTGAAAGGCACTCTTTCCCTCTTCTAGCCTGTAAGCCACTCTTGACCAAAGTGTAGCACCTGCTTAACCTCCCTTCCAGCCCACCGGTCAGGGTCACGTAAAGCCATGGGAGCAGGCGATGGATGGTCGTATGAGCAGCACAAATCCTGATTATGCGATGATTGATGCCAGGCAGACAGTCTCTGAAGAGTGTTGTTAATGGCTGGGGTCATCCATCTTGTAAAGACACTGCTCAGAAGAAGGCAATGGCAAACTGCTTCTGTTGAAAAATTTGGCAAGAAGACTTACATGACACGACACACAATGAACAAATGATAAATCGTCTGAAGGCCATTTGTAAATGAGTTCTTAATGTTAGGGGTTAACAGTTTAATGATGATATTGATGATGGCACCTCCCTCCTTTTATCCACTGCCCTCTCCTATGATTCCTTCTTCTTCATCCCTTTACCTCGTCTACTTATTACTTCCTTTCCAGTCCCGATGAAGGGCCTTGGCTCAAAATATTGACTTTTTATTTCCCACCATAGATGCTGGCTGACCTGCTTAGTTCGTCCAGCAATTTTTGTGTGTTGCTCATGTTTTCCCGAATTTGCTGTACTTTTTGCGCCTATTAATGATAATGTTCAATAGACTCAAGAAGACAGCCTTTAAACTTCAGCTAAATCAACTGAGATATAAAATGCTAGACTCCAACAGTGCAGCTCATATATGAGGGCTGGCCAAATAGCTGTGAGAAGTAATGGGGTTAAAATCCTGAACTAAAACAAATAAAGTTTACTGAAGCATTAAATAAGTTTTGTAGACAAGAACAAAAGACTTTAATACGAAGTCTAATTTAAGAGGCAGTTACTGTCTTTAATAAATGAGTTTCATTGTGTCCTAAGAGATATATATTTTATCATTGTAGATTTATAATAAAATCTAGAGGAATAGCAGTTGCTATCACAGCCATGATCCATGGTCCTATCAAAAAAGCAATGAAAGTAGCAAAAGGTACAAAAAAGAGCTTATTTATAATGTTATTTTTGCCATAGTCATATATCATAATTCTTGTTAAGTTATCACGATTAATTTTTCATTTCACTGTCAAACTGGATAACAACATTCTTTAAAAAGATACATTAGAGTAGGTCCAGGGCGAAGCAGAAAACAAATTTGAAAAAAACTTGACAAACATCTCTGGAAGGGGATAAAGAAGCATTTTGGAGTTGCTCTGTAAGTCTGTTATGTTGTCATTTCATTATAGAAGATTTAAGTCTGAAACAGTGAGGTTGCTGGAACAGCATGAAAAGTCACAGGCATATAACAAATTGTTGTATTTTATAATGGAGTTGTTCCTCATAGCTTCGAGTCGGACAAAAGGTTAATAAAGTAAGATGTTGAAAGTGCGTGCAGAAAGATTATATAATTACTGACCTCTGCCATGAAAAATGGGAAGAGTCATTCTGTCACTGACTCATTTAAAATCTCATAATCCGTTTTGTTTCACGGAACAATATTGCAATAAAGTGCCAACCGAATGGAGCTTGCTTAGTGGTGATGCTATTTTAGTGGGAGACAAAACATTCGAGTCATTAGTTCTGCAGAGATGTCAAGGACAATGGCTTTATTACAGCATTGTAATAATGGTTTCATTCATGCTAAAGGTAGCACAAGACACTTCAACAGCTGCACAACTATGAACTGTCAATCTGCAACCCAGTAGTTTTTGACTCCAAACACGTATTCATTAAAGTGAAGAAGAAAAAGTCTGGGGAAGCTAATAAGCAGAAAATTCCCATGGACAATGAAATGACAGTATTGTATAGTAAGTCAGCAAATTTCTGCAAAGAGATGATACAGTTTAGTGGATAAGAGATTCCAAAGTGTGAAAATATGGGCTGAAAATGGTACTGAAGGATAAATGGTTTCCAGTTTTGAATGTAGCTGCAGGGAAGAATTCTCTTATGAGAAGTCATGTGACTTCCAGATCAGCTAATGTGTGCGATCTCCTGCCAAGGTGATAGTTAGGAATTAATTAATTAATTAATTAATTATTGTGCCAGGGACCCTCATGGCCCTTCAAGCCACATCGCCCAGCAATCCCCCGATTTGATCCTAGCTTAATCATGGGACAATTTACAATGACTAATTAACCTACCACCTGTACTTATCAACCTGTCCTATCAGAGGAAGCAGGAAGGTTTACCATGAAACATGTGGGATCGTAGAGTTATGTAGCAGAGAAACAAACCTTTCAACCCAACATGTCTATGTTGACAATCAAATCCCTATCTATACCTAAGGAACTGCAGAAACTGGATCAAGAGCAAAAAGCAAGCTGTTGGAGGAACTCAGTGAGTAAGGTAGCATCTATGGAGGGAGATGGACAGTGGCCGCTTCAGCCTAAGACTATTCATGTGGACTGAAAGAGTAGAGGAAAGAGAGCCAGTATAAAGTACCCATCTATATGAGCTCCATTTACCAGCACTTTCTCAATGGCCATCCATGCCTTCGTGATGTAAGTGCTCATCCAGATGTTTTTTAATTGTTGTACTAGTGCCTACTTCCACCACCTTCTCGGACAGTGCATTCCACATTCCAATTGCTCTCTGAGAGAACAAATTCTTCCTCAGATCTCCTCTTACACCTCATATTACTCCAATGTCATCTATTATTGGACACCTTTGCCATGTTAAAAACATCCTTCCTGTCTACATCTTCAGAGGAGATTCCATGCTTGTTTTCAATGGTGGAGAGTACCACAGTAACTGCAGTATGGATTGTCTGTCTAAACCTTGTTCAGTTGGGCTACAGTTCTCTCCCTAAATTCAAGTTTTTATTGTCATTCAACTGCACACATGTATACAGCTAAATGAAATGATCCTCAGGGATCAAGATGCAGATCACAGTGCCACAGATTTCAGTTCATTGGGATACATCAGGACCAATACATTTTGCCCAATTAAGTCCCAATTGGCTGAAGTTTTATTATAATAGTTAAAAAGGTATGTAAGAGACAATCTATCATTCAACTGAGTAAAAAAAATAGGTAAATGAAATACAGAACAAATTAGAACACTACTAATATTACTGCAGTACTATAAAACTATATTAATTCCCAATAGTTATCATTGGAGGAATTTATCCATAAGCATTCCGGGGAAAACTCATTAACCAGCACTGTGACTGCCTGTACAGAAATTGCATGTGTCAAGTCAGTGGCTTGGAGCTTCCGCCAGGCACATGGCACATCAGGCATACCCGGTGGGGCAAATCCAACCTTCATAAACTTCCAGTGGCAATTTTCTTTAGCTATCTGCCCTGCTCTTATAATTGTCTGTAAATTAACAAGATCAGTACAGACACTCAGTACAGATAATGGACTGCCTTCATACAATGCTTTCAATGATTGCATCCTCAAAATCTTCATTTTCGAGATATCCTGGTGGTGGCTGATGGAGCAACAGCAATCTGCCGTTGCTCCAACTTTAATTATCTTACTATTTCCAACCTGTCTTGAAACTTTTTTTTAGTGTGATATTCTTTCATTATGGCTGGAAGGAGTGCCAGAGGTAGTAAAAAGATGATTTTCCTTTCTCTTTGGATTCCATTATGGAATTGCTGCAAAGTCATACACGAGAAGCCTCTGAGAAGTTTCAACAATTCAGCACTGAATTTATACAAATAGATGGTAAATTGGACTCTATTCAACAAACTCTTAATGAACACGATAAACGTATTAAAAATAATGGGAGGAAAATTCGTTGGCTCCGGAAATGGAAGTGGATGAATTGCAGAAGATTTGTGAAAAGCAACCGGTCCAACGAAAAGTTAAGACAGAAGATTATCGACCTAGAAAATAGAAGTAGAAGGAATAACCTATGGGTTCTAGGTCTCGAAGAATTAATCAAATGTAACTATCCAATGGAGCTTTTTGCAAACATTTTGCAAGAACTATTTCCGGAGATTTTGATGTCTATGCCTATGATCGAATGAGTTCACAGATCTCCTGCAATTAGATCTCCTAAGGCTCAGAAACCAAGATCAGTAATAATCTGCTTTCATGAATTTAAAACAAAGGAATGCTTAATTTGTGAATCTCGACGAAGAGGCATGATTGACTATAATGGCCGCAAGATTAGAATTGTTGAAGATTATTCGCCTGAGGTTATGCAGGAATGTGTTAAATTCAAAGCAGTTATGTCCGAGCTTTTTAATGTGGGTTTCAAGCCTTCCCTTCCCTACCCAGCCCGACTCAGAATCACACTTAAAAATGGTTCTTTTGAATGGTTCAGCTCGACTATTGAAGCACAGAAGTTTTTAAAATCCGAAGGTTAAATTTGAAGGCTAACTGTTTCGTTTCTCCTTACATGAAGACGCAAGATTAAATGAGAAACTTTTAATTCGCAAATCCTGTTGAAGGGGCATGTCTGGTTATAGGGTGGAATATTAAGATTCTCAAAGGTTGTTCGCTTGAGGTTATGCAGGAATGTGCTAAATTTAAACAAGCTCTGTTCGAATTTGTTTTTTAACAAAGGTTTTAATCCGTTCCTTGACTACCCAGTTTGACTGAGAATCTCATTAAAGATGGATCCTTTGAATGGTTTCATTTGAATGTTGAAGCACAAAGATTTTTTAAATTTGAAAGCTAATTGCTTAGTCTGTTTTTCCACAAAGATATAAGATTAATGTTCAATGTCTATCTGTATGAATAATTGTATCTTTTACTTTTGGTAAACCTTTGTAACTAATTTCCTTTTGTATTTTTTAATACTGTATTTTTGATATAGGAGAACTGAATCTGTTGCTTGGGTATTGTTTAGTCTAGGTTGGAATATAAATAACCTTGAAACTAATTGGAGCGATCAGCAGGTTTTTTGGGGGATTGTCAGTAGTTTGTAGATGCTGACTTTCTATTGATCAGTTTTCTTTCTTTGGGAGGTGGGCGGGTATTTTCCTAGAAGCTGTTTTCAAATTTTTTAGTCAACTTGTTGCTTGGTTATCATTTCTCAAGGTTTATGGCTTGGTTTTTAACTTACATTTTAACCCTTCCTTTAAATAATATTAAAAATGGACCAAACTATTAATTTACTCAGTTTTAATGTGAAAGGGTTAAATCACCCTGTTAAACGTAATAAGATTTTTGCTTATATTAAGAAATTTAAGCTCCCAATTATGTTTCACAAGAAACTCACATTTTTTTCCCCTTTCTAGTCCCATTTATTCTAAGTTTCTTAAAACCCTCCATGACTGATTTAATTTTTAAAGAATGGGACAGGTTGGTTATTAAACGTTTTTGGGATCTGTTTGTTAGAGGAAATCTTTTTTTCGTTTGAGTAATTGTCAGCTAAATACAGCCTACCCAATACTCACTTTTTTAGATATCTACAAATCAGAGACTTTCTAAGATGTCTATTATTCACATTTCCTATAATCTCAGATAAGAACTTACTAGACGTAATTTTTAACTTGACATCTTTTTATAATGGTTCAATATCTAATATTTATGGTATATTACTGGAGACGAGGAATGCTCCTTTAGAGAAAATTAAGAATCACTGGGAACAAGACTTACAGACATCAATATCTGAGGAAATTTGGAATGAAATTTTTTAACTGGTTAATACTTCATCGCTATGTGCTCGCCATTCCTTCATACAATTTAAGGTGGTACACAGAGTTCATATGATTAAAGATAAGCTATCTCGTTTTTATTCGGATATATCTCCCTACTGTGATAGATGCAATAAGGGATTAATTCATATGTTTTGGACTTGTCCATGTCTTGAAAAATATTGGAAGGAAGATTTTCAAATTTTTTCTTTACTTTTCAAAGTCAATTTTGAGCCTAATCCTCTGATGGGCCTATTCAGTATTGTTGCAGGACAAGATATCAAGTTGAAGACATCAGGTTTATATATATCGGCCTTTAGCTCTCTTATAGCTAGGAGGGCACTTTTGTTTAAATGGAAAGATGTTTCTCCTCCTACTCATGCTCAATGGTTATGCGACGTTACGTCATGCCTAGATTTAGGGAAGATTCGTTGTTCAATTTCTGAATCTCGTCAAGACTTTCAAACATTGTGGGGACCCTTTCTGAATTAAATTTCAAAACTTTCAAAACCCTCAATTCGTTGTTTAAATTTAGATGTAGGCTATTGTTAATTTTTATCATACGAAAAGGTATTTTACCTTTTTTTCTCCTTAATAAACAGCTTCAGTCTTGGTAGGGGTTAGATTCTTTTTTTTGTAATAAATTAGTTTACTTCAATATAACTTTGACTAACACATGAATACGGAGTAATAAGATTGTTATTATGAATAGATATAATGTAATTGGTAGTTGTTTTTTCCAAATTTTATATATACTTTCTTGTACTCTGTATTCTTCTATGTAGAAACTAATAAAAATATTGAAAAGAAAGTCTTCATTTTCAGAGTAACGTTCAAGATGATTGCTGATACCTTCAAATACTTCAGAGTCCCTAACTCATTGAAGTAGTGAAATCATTTCATTTTCATTCCTACTCATTTCTGGCATCTCTAGGCCTCAGGTCTTGAAACCACTGTGAGCAAACAGTTCTGAATTGTCTTAATGCTTATTTCTTACTAACTAACAGTGACAAAAATCACTGCCTTTTGAACACAAGCACACACAACTAACACTATTTAAAAACTGTTCACTCTAAGTGTCTAATGGTCATGCAAGAGTGCTTGACTAACATTAGTTAGGAATGGTTTGGCAACAGTCTCCTGTCTCAATTAAGTGGCATAGTGTCCCAAATAAACAAAAGGAATCCTGGCTATTTTCTCGATTCGTTTTTGTTCTTTAAGGGTTGGCCCAATAAACAGGTGTTCCAATTAACTGATGGCCCTATTAACCAGAATCTAATGGACATCAGTCACCAACAGCACAAAAAATAATACTAACACAATTACATTAACAGATAAAAAGTATTTTGTAGATGTAAAAGTTGACATAAAGTGCATATTGACATATAGTTAAATATACAACAGTATTTCTGCTGCTGGCACTGTCATAAATAATGTGTACTGGTGTTAGCAGGGTGTTCAGAAGTCTCACAGCTTAAGGGAAGAAGCATATCCCAGCCTGACTCTTCTTGTTCTTACACTGCGGTACCTGATTGCTTTACTACTTGAGACCCATGTTATTTTTGCTCACTTCAGAGTGCAGCAACAACACCAAGTCCATTGCCTGCTCATTCACAACACGGTGTGTGCCCATTTAGACAGATCAGTTTCATTTTGTATGTCCTAACAGTGCTAATGGGGTCTGTAATTAATTTATCACCTCCAGTCAAGATCAGAATCAGGTTTATTATCATCAGCATGTGACATGAAATTCATTAACTTAGTCACTGCCATACATCTTACTGAAAACAGCATGCACTGCTCAATTAAATTCCCAGCCTATTCTCTTGCTATGATTCCTTTCTTTGATCTAACAGCACAGTTTTGCATTCTCTTATGCTTTTTCCCTTGTATTACATCAATGTACTGATTGGATGAAATAAACTATAAGGATAGTATGCAAAAAAAAAGTTTACTGCTGTACCCATGTGTATGTGGCACCAATCAACCAATTTACTAATTTTCTTTGATTTATCTTCAGTTGACTGTTTCTGCTCCTGTTGCAACACATACTAATTGTTTTTTTGAATTCTTGTTTTAAAATGCCTTGAGATTTATTAATACCCATACAAGGGCCACGGAGACAGAAGTGGTGTGATAGGAGGTACCAGATATAATACAGGTCAGTTTACACAGGCACAACTAGAGGAGCCATTGCCTCACAAAGCCAGTATCACAAGTTGGATCCTAACTTCTGGCACTGTCTGTGTAGAGTTTGCATTCTTTCCATCACTGTGTGGATCTCCTGTGAGTGTTCCCATTTCTCCCTACGTCCAAAAGACAGGTGGGTCAGGAAGTAAATTGACCAACATAAATATGCATCTACATCCATAAAGTTATGTTAATAAGTAGTGCAAAATGAGAAAAAAATAGTTTTGGGTTCATGGGTTCAATGTTCATTCAGAAATCGGATGGCAGAGAGGAAGAAGGCGTTCCTGAATCATTGAGGCTCCTGCACCTCCTTCCTAATGAGAAGAGGGCACATCGTGGGTTATGGGGGTCCTTAATGATGAATGCCACTTTTTGAGCTCCTTAAAGATGTCCTGGATGATGGGGAGGCCAGTGTCCATGATTGGAGAATCTACAACTTTCTGCAGCTCATTATTATAAATGGGGGAATTAGTTTTCTCTGTGTGCTGGCATGGACTTGATGGGTTGAATGGTTTCCTTCTATGCTGTGAAGAAGTACATAAATTAGTAGCATACTCAGATTCAAAGAGGTATACATTGTCACTTCTTGGGAAATCAAGGAAAGATGTTAAATGAATCATTTAAGTCTTAAATATCTATTGTGCCACCATGTTTATCAAAAGCACAAGAGGTTCTGTAGATGCTAGAAATCCAGAGCAACTTGGACATAAAGGAACTCAGCAGGTCAGACAGCATCTATGGAAGGGAATAAATAATCAACATTTTGGTGCTGAGTTCTGATGGACCATTCAGCAGCCTGAAAAATCGTCTGTACTCTTTTCCATAGATGCTGTCTGACCTGCTGACTTCCTCCAGCATTTTGTGTGTTTTACAATGTTTATACCTGTGCGCCTGTGAGCTAGCAAGCTTCTCATTGCACCTGTACCTCATAGTACTTGTGCGTATGTCACACAGGTGTCAAGTAAACAACCTCTCCCTCAATGTCGCAAAAAATAAAAGACCTGGCTGTAGACAACAGGAGGAATGGAGACAGGCTATTGACATCAATGGATCTGGGATTGATAAACATTGCTGAGGATCTCACGTAGTCTGCACGTACTGGCTGTGTGGTGAAAAAGACACAACAATGCCTCTTTCACCTCAGTCGGTTGAAGAAGCTTGGTCTGGGCCCCCAAATTTTAAGAACTTTCTATAGGGGCACGATTGAGCGTATCCTGACTGGCTGCATCACTGCCTTGTATGGGAACAGTACTTCCCTCAATCGCAGGGCTCTGCAGAGAGTGCTGCGGATAGGCCAGCACTTCTGTAGATGTGAACTTCCCACTATTAAGGACATTTACAAAGACAGGTATGTAAAAAGGGCCCAAAGGATCACTGGGGACACGAGTCACCCCAACCACAATCTATTCCAGCTGATACCATCCGGGAAACGGTACTACAGCATAAATCCAGGACCAACAGGCTCTGGGACAGCTCCTTCCACCAGGCCATCAGACTGATTAACTCGTGCTGACACAACAGTACTTCTATGTTATTTTGTATGTCCTGTTGTACGTACTATTTATGATAAATTACTATAAACTGCACATTTAGACGGAGATGTAACATTAAGGTTTTTACTCCTCTTGTGTATGAAAGATATAAGTAATAAAGTCAATTCAATTGAACTTTGGACTGTGGGAGGAAACTAGAGCACCTAGAGGAAGCCCACACAGTCAGAGGAGAATGTACAAACTCCCTGCAGGCAGTAGTAGGAATTGATGCCTGGTCACTGGTACCGTAAAGCAATGTGCTAACCACTATGTTACTGTGCCATCCTGTGTCACCAAACTCGACTTGAACACCATATAATGGAGGCCTTTATCTGTTAACACATTTCTAACATAGGGATATGAGAAGTTATAGAGTCACAGGAATAAGTTGGCACAACTGAATTTGAACTGCTGATTTCTCCAGTTTGGAGCCTATGATAATCACTCATATGTGGATGTAGAAACAGCAGTTTCAACAACAGTAATGACAATATGATTTTTCTTTTAAATTCATTCACAATAATGGACAGTGGGAATCTGGTCAGGAAACTTGAAAAGATGCTAGGACTAAAATTAATGGCATGCCTAATCTGGATGCTGACCAGGATCCTTGATATTAGTCCACTTAGCTCCTCTCTGCCACGTTTTCCAAAGGGAAATGGAAGTAAACTGGACTATTTGGGAATGTCACACCTGTAGATTCCCCTCCTATGTCAGGTAACATCACTAATTGAAAGTGAATGACCGTTCCTTCACCATCACTGCATCCAGCTCCTGAAACTCAGCTGACTGCACCACGAGAACAACGTCACTGGAAGGACTGTGGCAGCTCACTACCACCTTCCAAAGTGAAATTAAGGATGAGCAAGTATGTCGCTATATCAGAATCAGAATTTGTTATCACCGGCATGTGACGTGAAATTTGTTAACTTAGCAGCAGCAGTTCAATGCATTACATAATCTAGCAGAGAGAAAAAAAGATAATAAATAAAATAAAACGTAATAATAAATAAACAGGTAAATCAATTACGTATATTGAATAGTTTATTAAAAAATGTGCAAAAACAGAAATACTGTATATTAAAAAAGTGAGGTAGTGTCCAAGGGTTCAATGTCCATTTAGGAATTGGATGGCAGAGGGGAAGAAGCACTTCCTGAATCACTGAGTAAGTGCCTTCAGGCTTCTGTATCTCCTACCTGATGGTAACAGTGAGGAAAGGGCATGCCCTGGGTGCTGGAGGTCTTTAATAATGGATGCTGCCTTTCTGAGTCACCGCTCCCTAAAGATGTCCTGGGTACTTTGTAGGCTAGTGCCTAAGATGGAGCTGACTAGATCTATAACCTTCTGCAGCTTCTTTCGGTCCTGTACAGTAGCCCCTCTATATCAGACAGTGACGCAGCCTGTCAGAATGCTTTCCACGGTGCAACTATAGAAGTTTTTGAGTGTTTTTGTTGACATGCCAAATCGCTTCAAACTCCTAATAAAGTATAGCCTTCTTTATAAATACATCACTATGTTGCAACCAGGTTAGATCCTCAGAGATCTTGACACCCAGGAAATTGAAGCTGCTCACCCTCTCCACTTCTGATCCCTCTATGAGGATTGGTATGTGTTCCTTCGTCTTGCCCTTCCTGAAGTCCACAACCCCCTCTTTCGTCTTACTGACGTTGAGTGCCAGGTTGTTGCTGTGGCACCACTCCACTAGTTGGCATATCTCACTCCTGTACGCCCTCTCGTCACCACCTGAGATTCTACCAACAATGGTGTATCGTCAGCAAATTGGTAGATAGTATTTGAGCTATGCCTAGCCACACAGTCATGTGTATACAGAGAGTAGAGCAGTGGGCTAAGGACACACCCCTGAGGTGCGCCAGTGTTGATCGTCAGTGAAGAGGAGATGTTATCACCGATCCGCACAGACTGTGGTCTTCTGGTTAGGGAGTCGAGGATCCAATTATAGAGGGAGGTACAAAGGCCCAGGTTCTGCAACTTCTCAATCAGGATTGCGGGAGTGATGGTATTAAATGCTGAGTTATAGTCGATGAACGGCATCCTGACGTAGGTGTTTGTGTTGCCTAGGTGCTCTAAAGCTGTGTGAAGAACAATGGAGATTGCTTCTGCCGTTGACCTATTGTGACAATAGGCAAATTGCAATGGGTCCAGGTCCATGCTTTTCCTACCAATCTCCATTTCTTGCTTGAATAACACAAAACATCTAATCATGAACATTATGCCCACTGCCTTCCAGAGGTACCTAGCTGCTGGTGAGTCTTAAAATGATTATGATGGATAACAAAGAGGCTAAATTTGTCATGAGCCTGGAGGCCTCTGCAGCTTGCCATAGAGCATTGGGCTTCTAGGTCTCTCGAGCATTCATATTTCCTAGTTGTCGTATTGATGGAAGTCATTCAGCTCTTGTGCTTTCTGTTTAATCTGGTCAGTTAATTGTGACTGGCATGGGTTTTCTGTATTCTATGATTAATAAAAGAGGACTCTCATTTAGTGCCTTAGCAGAGTCATTGTTTTGGAGAGGATTTGTCTCGCAATGTCACTCAAACATTCCTCCGAGACTCTGTTGGTATCGCTATGTCTGACCTCTTGCATCCATCTCTACTGCCTCCCCGCTCCTAGGGTCGAGCCATTGTCTGCACTCCCCATGGATAAAGCCCGCCATCATATGGTGTTCAAGTCGAGTTTGTTGACATGGGGTGGCACGGTGGTATAGTGGTTAGCACTTTGCTTTATGGTACCAGTGGCCCGGGTTCAATTCCCGCTACTGCCTGTAAGGAGTTTGTACATTCTCCTGTGACTGCATGGGTTTTCTCTGCTGCACCTGTGTTGAGACGTTCCAGCAACTGACAGAGAGACCCTGCAGACCCTGCCTCTACTCAGTTCCTGTCCTGCAAATGCACACCGTGACAAAATTAGCAGTTTTGATTCAGTTATGTAAGCTCATTCCATAATTGATTTCACTATCCTATCGCCTTATAATAACTGAATTTAAAGCATTAGTGATTTGCTTCTAAATGAAGCTCTCTTTACATTATAATCTAAAACCATATTATTTTGACTCTTAAGATGTTAGTTGGTATTAAAATACTTCGTTAATTGCCTATCTTTTTCTTCTGTTTCTTTGGATTACTACTTTAATAATTGCTGTTTTATCAAACAGCATATTGGACACAGAAGTGCCTGACGTTAAGCTAAGTATCTATTTGAAAGGATTTTCAGATTGTTTCTAAGGTACAGTGCACTGTGCTGACAGCTGTTTAAAGACTTTTTGTTTGACTTGAATGCCTCACTATTATTGTCAATGTGAAATCAGGGTTTTTGTACTAGATAAAGTCTGGGGTTACAAGCCCTGGCAGGAATTGCATTGTCATCCCTGAATCAGTCTTAGACAAAATTGCTGTTATGGTAGGAGATAATGATTAATGCTGTAACACCAGTTCGTCAATAATAATTGTCAGAAGAAGCTGAGCATCCCTTGTCTTGAAATTTTAAACACTGTATGTGTTAATAAGTATGTAATAATGAGATAATGCCTGCTTGAACGTTCAATTCCAGATTTCCTGATTTATTATTTCTCCTAGGTTGGCATTATGTCAAGAGATTAAGTCTCAATTCCTGGATAATCCAGCAACTCTGGCAATCCCTGACCTAGCAGCTTTCTTATATATAAGACCTGAAGACCAGAAGATATAGGAGCTGAATTAGGCTACTTGGCCCATTGACTCTGCTACACTATTTCATCATAGCCAATCCATTCTTCTTTTCAGGTCGACCAATCAAGAATTTATACACCTCTGCCTTAAATATGGCTCGCTCTCCACAGCTGCCTGTGGTAAAAAAAATCCACAGATTCACCACTTTTGGGCTAAAGAAACTCCTTCTCATCTCCATTCTAAAAGGATGCTCTCTATTCTGAGGCTATGTCCTCTGGTCTTAGACTCTCCTACCATAGGAAACATTCTCTCCACATTCACTCTATCTAGGCCTTTCACCATTTGATAGGTTTCAATTAGGTCACCCTCATTCTTCTGAACTCCAGTGAATACAGGCCAGAGCCATCAATGGTTCTTCATATGACAAGCTGTTCAATCCTGGAATCATTTTCGTGGACCTCCTTTGAACCCTCTCCAGTTTCAGAATGTTCTTTCTCAGATATGGGGCCCAAAACTCTCACAGTACTCCAAGTGAGGCCTCATCAGTGCTTGATTTAAATCTCAACATTACATCCTTGCTTTTATATTTGAGTCCTCTTGAAATGAATGTTAACATTGCATTTGCCTTCTTCACCACATATCGTATGTTTTTGTGTACACTGTAATGAAATGCTTGTGCATGGCTGTAATTTAAAGTTGTTCCTCTTTGTGCACATGAAATGATTAAAGACAGAGGCCGCTGAGTAATTGCGACGACAATTCCTGCATCGAAGCAGCTTCAGTCACACATAAAGGGAACATATGTGTGTTCCCTCTTTCCTTTCTGTTGTGTCCAAGTCTGACATGTCCCTTGAAAAAGCCAGAAAGCATTAGTGGGTGGAAGGTTAGGAGGTGATTGTCAACAATAGCAAGAGAAGAGAGCTCAGGAATAAGATGTAAGCAAAGAAAGCAGGGTTAACAGAGAGAAGATGCAGAGAGCCAGGGACTCAGTGTAATCATGGTGTGAGGATTAGAGAAGTTTGTAAGCTACAGAGAGGGGCAGAGGAGGAAACATTTTCAGTAAACCTTGAAAACAGAGACATTCTTGGTTTCTTCACACTTGGCACAGGAGGTGATGGAAGTGCAGTGGAAAGTTGACAAGTATCGAGAGCCTAAGTCAGAGGAACGGGGTAGGCAGGCTAGAACATTAGTCCTTCCAATGGCGGAGACGTGAAACAGGGTTGACCTTGTGGAGGTGTATAAGATAATAAAGGGCAGAGATAGGGTGAACGCACATTATCTTTTTCCTTGAGAAAGGTAACTAAAGATTAGAGGGCATAGGTTTAAAGTGAGTGCGGAGAGATCTAAAAGGAACTTGAAAGGTAATTTCATGCAGAGGGTGGTGTGTATATGGAACAAGCTGCTCAAGGAACTGGTTAAGGCAAGTACAGAAACAGTGTTTCAAAGACAGTTGGACAGGGAAATGAACAGGAAAGGTTTAGAAGGATACAGGGCAAACATGGATGAATTGGGCCAAAGGGCCTGTTTCAGAGTATGTGTTAGGTGAAGGGGATGTAAAAAGAAGCATCTTGAAGCAGATTAGTTATGCTGAATAATGACTTTGAAGCAATTTGGTTTGAATGCTGAAATAACTATAAACTTTGTGCATGTATAAGTGATTAAGCCCGATGAAAAAAGAAAGCAGAAATAATTATTCATGAATCTAGTGTAATTTTGCATTTTGTATTCATCGAGCACTAATAAGAGTAAATAATGAAACAGTATCCTTTTGCAGCTTCTTGCTGTCCAATGAATATATTTATGTCACAAAAATGTCATTGAAACATGACAAATGGTAATAGCTTGCCTTGAGATATTACATTTGAATCCACATATCTAAACTATAGGAGTCGATGAGACAACAACATATTTGAATCTTATCTGTATGCTGCCTTGGAATTAGATGGTTATTCGAATTTATGATTGGTACATTACATTGAGCTACCAGACAGGAGTCAGTAAGCTTTAATTTATAAAACTATAATGGTAAAAAAGATGTTAAGGTTGCAAACTACATGCTTGATTAACTGTAATTATATCTTAAATTGGATGGAATTACTTTGCCTTTAGTAAAATCTAGACTACAATCTGAAAATTAATAGCATGCTGTGATGTAAGTCTTCAGAACATTCAATTAAGTGATTGTGGTCAACAGGTATGGATTACATTACAAATAATGTACGAACATGGAGACCAAATGTTGTTGATATTGTGCAGTAATAGAATCTGTTACAAAGTATTATTTACAACAATGAAAAGAATTCCCAGCTATTCTGTTTAAGGTCTCTTACAAAAGAATGATGTCTCTCGGTTAGACTCCAGCTAATCAGACAAATAACCCGGTATAGAGCAGCTCTTCTCTGCTTAATAGAAGGCAGAAGGTTGTCCAGATAAAGTTTGATATTTGGGGATCCAGAAGATGTTCAGGGCACACTAGTGAATATGAATATCAGTTAGTTAATAATAAATTCAATAAAGAATTCTGCAGACACATCTTTATCCTTGAACATTTGCTCCCATCTGGAGTATTTAAGATAAATTTAATATACACACTCATTTAAGGGTAAACTAAGAAAATATATGAAGGAAAATAAAGAATAAATAGATATATTGGAAGGGATAGGTGGGATGGATGGAGGTTCTTTTGGGGCATAAATATCAACATGTTTATTGTACAGAATGGTCTGTTTCTCTGCTGTAAAGTCTGTGCAAAAATGTAGAATGATTTTAATAGAAATGGCCATCATTCTATTTTTGACATTATCAGATTGCAACAGGAGTTAACCAATAAGTGTTGAAGGCATTAGCGCAAGGTCTACAAACCATTGTCAGTAGCATTTTTAAAAAATCATGTTCAGTATCGGTCGAGAAAGATGAATAAAAATATAAATTCTGCATAATAATTAATACTATATGGAACAATACTAGTGAGAATAAATTATTTTCCAAGTATGTCTTTTATCTGTTAAGACCAAGGCAAGTCAAGGGCTGTTTATTGTACATGACACTTTTTAATATCTTTTTAATAGCTCTTCTTATGTTCATCTCCAGCAGTCCAGTGGGAGTTGGCTGCTAGGATGAGATGGGAGCCACATGAACACAAACAAGACCAAGGTCTGACTGTGTTGACTTCCTTGATTGGGCCCCTGAATTACTCCAGTCACATGTGCTGCTGGTGCGTTGGGTGGTAGATCAAAGCCCTTCTCTAATCCTCCTCCCAGGCATTCAATACACATAGTACTTTCCCTGAAAAGAGACCAGGTCAGGAATGAATCCTGGTTGCTGGAGCTATGAGACAGCAACATTGTGCCGCTTGTCCAGTTGATATTAATTCAGCATGAAACCCTATTGCAGTAGCTATTTAGATTACATAGAACACAATACACAGAGGAGTGGAAATATAATAAGGGTTACTGGGAATATAGTTCACTTTTTTGGTTGATTACTAATTATAATTACATTCAAGGTTAATAATCACAAAATGCTGGTGGAACGCAGCAGGCCAGGCCAGACAAAGGGTCTTGGCCCGAAACGTCGACTGTACCTCTTCCTGTAGATGCTGCCTGGCTTGCTGCATTCCACCAGCATTTTGTGTGTGTTGCTTGAATTTCCAGCATCTGCAGATTTCCTCGAGCAAGGTTAATAATGTGTTTGTGTTGCTTTGTCAGTATCAGTCTTTCCACATTTGCTTGATTATCTGCTTCAGAGACCATCAGCATGATGAGGCTGGGGTCACTGAGCGCCAGTGCTGTGTGCAGACAGAGATATTTGAGTAAGAGTGTCAGCTGTGGTCTTTGAGGAGATAGCCACTGACTTGTCTTCTGTGTGGGATCCAGTTAGACCCAATGCTGGCCCTCAGAGAGGGAGATTATCAAATATTTTGCTCTGGGAGGTGAAATTCATCCTGGTTGGCTAGTGCCAAAGCTGAAGAGGAATATCAGATGCTGGTGCACTCACATTTATCTCTGTTTTTTATTTAGTGACAGAGCACAGAGCCAGCTCTTCCCTCTTCTGGCTCTACGAGCCACGCTGCCCCTGCAGCCCCTGACAGTCCCGATTATCTCTAACCTCACCACAGGACAATTTAGAACAACCAATTAACCTACTCTCTGGTACACCTTTTAGACTGTGGGAGGAAGCCAGAGCACCCAGGGAAAACCTATCCATCCCACGGGAAGAACGTACAAACTCCTTACAGAATGGCATCGGAATTGAACTCTGAACTCAGAACTCTAGAACACTCTAAGCTGTAAAAGCCCATTGCTAATCCCTATGCTACCATAACTGCCCACATTTGCCTGTTCAGTTCCATTGAACGGAAGTGAACAGCTACAAACTGTTGCCTGTACATGCATTTAACATGAGAGAATGCAATCTTATTTCTTTAATACTTTAGCTAGATATTGGGGTTCTCATACTATTGGTTGGCTTGGAGCAATACACATGCTACCAATTCTGTTGGACAGGTCTGAACTGGCAGCTGAGCAAACAACATCAGAAAGAAGAGCCAGGAAACCAGAACTAACCTCTCCTATACTTTGATGTATGGGATGTGGCTTCAAAGGGAAAACAAACCATGAAATAACCTATGTGCCATACAGGAGAAGGACGGATGTAAGAGAGGTCTGCAGTTTTTCCCTCCTTTCTCCGACAGGGAATGCCAAATTGATCTGTAGGAAGTCGAAGAGAAGGTGAAACCAATATTCATCTTCCCTAAGCAGTGCTTGCCAAAATCAGAATTAGGTTTATTATCACTGACACGTTGTGAAAATTGTTGTTTTGTAGCTGCAACAGAGTGCAATACATAAAAATTATTATAGGTTACAGTAAGAAATATTAAAACATAAATAAATAATGCAAAGAAAGAAATAAATAGTGAGGTACTGTTTATTGCTTTGTGGATCACTCCCCAATCTGATGGTATAGAGGATAACGCTGAGCTTAATGGTTGCTGCAGCCTTCTTGAGGTACTAACTTTTGAAGATGTTCCTGATGGTAGGGAAGCTGGTGCCTAGTTAGCTGACTCAATAACACTCTGCAGCTTTTTTTTCAATTTTGCGCATTGGAGCATCCTTACCAGGCTGTGGTACTACCAGTTAGAATGCTCTCAACTGTACATCATTAGAAATTTGTCAGTGTCTTTTATGACATACAAAATCTTCTCAAGTTCCTTATGCCTACTTCCCGATTACATCGATACATATGGCTCAGGATAGATCCTCAGAGATGCTGATGCCCAGGAACTTGAAGCTGGTCACCCTCTCCACTGCTGACCCCGCAATGGGTACTGATGAAACCCCTTTTTATTCTGAAGAATCATTGTGCTTCTGAAATTTGTTTGGCCACATATTGGTCCTGATTTTAACCGAAGAAACACCTGGGGAAGGATGGAGGGAAAAACATCCTGTAGTGAGTTTTGTATGAGCTCTGCCTAGCCTATTCTTATCAGGAGTCAGAATAAAATGTTAGGGGGTTTGGGACAAATAATAAATAAATAAATGTAAACAGCACATATTTTATATAAAGGAAATTAACTATAAAATTAGGATTCACTGCATTTCAAAGGAGATCAAAGTGGAAATTAAAATAAAGTCAGGTTAAGTAAAGTGAATCCCTGCTTTATGTTTTTTGATTTACAGTTTCTGGGAGCAAACTCTCTCAATCTGAAACTTTCACTTCAAGGATAAACAACATGATCAACTATTTTTTGTTTCATTTTAGATTAGTTTTCCCAGTCATTGAGAGATACAGTCCAGAAACAGGCCATTCAGCCCATTGAGTCTGCACAACTATCAAATGCTCATTCACACTAACACCATTGTATTCTTTCTCACATTCCTGTCAACCTCTCCTAGATTTTAAGTGCAATTTATAACAACAAACCTACATGCATTAGGGACCTTGGAGGAAATACACTTAGTCACAGGGAGAATGTGCAAATCCCACAGAGGCACCACCTGAGGTCAAGATTGAACATGGTTAGCGGAGGTGTGAGGCAGCAACTCCATGGGACATGCCACTGCGCTGCCTGCCCTGTTAATATTAATTATCTATGAAAACCTTTTCCAGTATTATGTAATTTACATGGAGTGGTAGACATAGGGTAATGAAAGTAAAATATAAAAGGTTATTAAGGATATAGATCACCTTTTAGGTTGCTTACTAATTATCATTACATTCAAGGTATTTATGTTGTGTTCCTGCAACTATGTCAGTGTCAGTCCTTCGACATTAGCTTACACCATAAGACCATAAGACATAGGAACAGAATTAGGCCATTCAGCCCATCGAGTCTGCTCCACCATTCCAACAAGGCCTATCCTGGAGCCCACTCAACCCCATACAGCTGCCCTCTTGCCATATTCTTTGATGTCCTGACCAGTCAGGAAGCAATCGACTTCCACTTTAAATATATCCACAGACTTGCCTCCACTGCAGTCTGTGGCAGAGCATTCTACAGATTCACCACTCTCTGGATAAAAACATTTGTCCTTACCTCCGTTCTAAAAGATCGCCCTTCAATTTTGAGGCTGTGCTCTCTAGTTCTAGATACCCCCACCATAGGAAACATCCTCTCCTCATCCAGCTTATCTAGTCCTTTCAACATTCGGTAGGTTTCAATGAGATCCCCATGTATTCTTCTAAATTCCTGTAAGTACAGGCCCAAAGACCTGGCTGGTGCCATAGTGGCATCAGCGTCGGACTTCAGGACAAAAGGTCCCAAGTTCGAATCCAGCTGGCTCCCCTGCACGCTTTCCATCCGTGCTGGGTTACGAGCTGGTGATCTCTTTGAAAACTGACCCGACAGAAGGCAATGGCAAACCACTGCTGTAACTTGCCTCGTAAGCGGTTCCCCACTACGTCAGAGAGGTATGGTGGGAAATCGTCCGCTAACCAGAGAAACGGCAGATGCGATGCACCTTTCCTTTTTTACAGGCCCAAAGCTGCCAAATGCTCCTCATATGTTAACCCACTCATTCCTGGATTCATCCCCGTGAACCTCCTCTGAATTCTCTCCAATGACAGCAGGTTCTTTCTGAGATATGGGGCCCAAAACTGTTGCTAATAGTCCAAGTGAGGCCTGACTAGTGTCTTATAAAGCCTCAGCATTATCTCCTTGTTTTTATATTCTATTTCCTTTCAAATAAATGCCAGTTGTAATCATATTGCTTCCTCAGCACTACCTATCATTCAGCCTATCTTCGTATTATCTGCAAACTTTGCCACAAAGCCATCAATTCCATTATCTAAATCATTGACAAACAATGTGAAAAGTAGCGGTCCCAATACTAACCCCTGAGGAACACTACTAGTCAACAGCAACCAACTAGAAAAGGCCCCATTAATCCCATTCACTGTCTCCTGCCTGTCAGATATTCTTTTATCCATGCCAGTATCTTTCCTGTAATGCCATAGGGTTTTATCTTGTTAAGCAGCCTGATGTGTGGCACTTTAGCAAATGCTTTCTGAAGTTCAAAGTAAATGATATCCACTACCTCTCCTTTGTCCACCCTGCTTGTTACATCCTCGAAAGACTCTAACAGATGTGGTTAGGCAAGATTTCCATCTACAGAAACTACGCTGACTTTGACTTATTTTATCATTCGTCTCCAAGTACCTCGAAACCTCTTCCTTAATAATAGACTCCAACACTTTTCTAGCCACTGAGATCAGGCTAACTGGCCTCAAGTTTCTTTATTTTGTCTTCCTCCTTTCTTAAGAATGGAGTAACATTTGCAATTTTTCTGTCTCTGGCACCATGCCAGAGTCCAAACACTTTTGAAAGATCATTTCTAATTCAACATATTCTCTAACACTATCTCTTTCAGAACCCTAGGGTGCAGTTTATCTGGTCCATGTGACTTGTATACTTTTAGGTCTTTCAGCTTTTTGAGCACCTTCTCCATTGTAATAGTAACTGCACCCACTTCTCTTCCTTCACCCACTACAACATTTGACACACTGCTAGTGTCTTCCATTGTGAAGTCTGATGCAAAATACTCATTTAGTTCTTCTGCCATCTCTTTGTCCCCCAATATTATTTCTCCTGCCTCATTTTCTAGTGGTCCAATATCAGTCTCATCTCTCTTTTAATTTTTACATACTTGAAAAACCTTTACTATCCACTTTGATATTATTTGTTAGCTTGCTTTCATATTTCATCTTCTCCCTTCTGATGATTCTTTTAGTTGCTCTCTGTAGGTTTATAAAAAATTCCCAATCCTTTATCTTCTGACTAATTTTTGCTTTGTTATATTCCCTCCCTTTTGTTTTTACATTAGCTTTGACTTCCCTTGTCAGCCACGGTTGTACTATTTTGCCAATTGAGTATTTCCTCACTGTTGGAATGCACATGTCCTGCAACTTCCTCATTTTCCCCAGAAATGCACACCATTGCGGCTCTGCTGACATCCCTGCCAGCAGCTCCTTCCAGTTTACTTTGGCCAACTCCTCTCTCATACAATTGTAATTTCCCTTACTCCACTGAAATACTGCTATGTCAGACTTTACTTTCTCCCTATCAAATTTCAAGTTGAACTCAATTATTTTGTGATCACTGCCTCCTAAGGATTCCTTTAACTTAAGCTCCCCAATCACCTCTGGTTCATTACATAACACCCAATACAGTATTGCTGATCCCCTAGTAGACTCAACGACAAACTGCTCTAAAAAGCCATCTCAAAGGTGTTCAATACACTCACACTCTTGAGATCCATTACCAACCTGATTTTCCCAATTGACCTGGATGTTAAAATCTCCTATGACTACCAAAACATTGCCCTTTTGAAAAGTCTTTTCTATTTCCTTTAGTAATCTGTAATCCACCTCCCAGCCAGTGTTGGGAGGCCGGTATATAACCGCCAGCAACAGCCTTTTAACCTTGCAGTTTCTTGACTCAACCCACAAGGATTTAACATCTTTTGATACTATGTCACATCTTTCTACTGATTTCATGCCATTCTTTACCAGTAGAGCCACACCACCCCCTCTGCCTACCTTCCTATCCCTCCAATATAATGTGTAACCTTGGACATTCAGCTCCCAACTATAACCATCTTTCAGTCATGATTCAGTGATGGCCACAACATCATACCTGGCAATCTGTAATAGTATAACATGAACATCCGCCTTATTTCTCATACTACGCGCATTTAGATACAATACCTTGAGTACTGTATTTGCTATCCTTTCTGATTCTGCATCCCTAGTGTTTTGATGCTCAGTCTGTTGGCTGCAACTAAGTCCTATCACCTGCCTGCCTTTCCTGACAGTCTAAGTGCGCACTATCTTTACTTTTTTTACCATCCATCCTGTCCTGAGTCCCTTCATTCCGGTTCCCACCCCCTGCCAAATAAGCTTAAACTCTCCCCAACAGCTCTTACAAACCTGCCTGCGCAAATATTGGTCCCCCTCGGGTTCAGGTGCAACTGGTCACTTTTGAACAGGTCATGCCTCCCCCAGAAAAGATCCCAATGATCTCAATGACAGTCCTCTGGGATCATGCCAGAATCAAGTGATTCTTGTAAGATGATGACCAATGTATCATTTATCTCTTCAGCATCTTCTCTGAGGACTCTGGGATGTAATCCATCTGGTCCAGGTGACTAAGACCTTTCAGTTTGTTCAGCACTTTTTCCTTTGTAATAGCAATGGCACTCACTCCTGCTCCCTGATACCCATCGACCTCTGGTACACTATGAGTTTCTTCCACAATGAAGGCTGATGCAAAGTACTCATTAACTTCATGCACCATTTCTTTGACCCCCCAATGCAGCCAATGACACCAGAGTAATAACAGATCTTTAAAAAAAACAACTAATCTGTGCATATGTATTCCGCCAAAGCTTTCGACATTTGCTCATATATAAATTTCGGAATTGCAGCCAGAAGGATAAATGCATTGAAAGCAGACAAAAAAAAGTCTCTATATACTAATCAAAACCTTACAAATCCCAAGGAAAATCATGGCAAAATAGTAATGCATTTCTATTTTTAACTTTAGACCAAGTTTGTTATTAAGTGCAAAGACCAAGTACAAATTGCAAAGTTCCTCAAGGGCCTGAACAAGGTAAATGTAGATGCAATGTTTCCCCTGGGTTGCCCTGTCTGGAAGCAGGACGGGGGAGGGGTGACAGTTTGAAAATAAGGAGTTAGTGATTCAGGACGATGTTGAGGAGAGATTTTATCACCCAGGGGATGGTAAATCTCCAGATTTATCCATCCTGGAGGCTGTGGATGCTCTGTCATTGATGATGCTCCAGAGACAGAGGCTGATTTTTTTTTAGATATTCAGAGAATCAAGTGATACCATAAAGTTGACTGCAGTAAAATATTAGCTTTGATCTTATTGAATGCAAGAGAAGTTACAAAATGCTGAATAATCTACTTCTGCTTCTGTTTCTTAGAAACAAACAAATTAGGAGCAAAAATAGGCCTCTCAGTCCTTCAAATGTGTTTTGGCATTTAATATGATCGTGGCTGATCACATGAAAACCTCATTTCCACATTCCCATCTATCCACGGTAATGATTTATTCTCTTTTACAAAGAATCTATCTATTGCTGTGTTGAATGTATTCCAACACTGATCCCACGGGCACACTATTTTGGCGCCAGAATGTGTGGCAACACTTACAGTCTGCCCCCAGTCCATCCTTTTAACACAAATGACATATTTTTCTGTGTGTTTCAATGTTCACTTGACAAATAAACTTGAATCTTGAATCGTATCTATCATTAATATTTTTCAATAATGACTCCATGTTCTGAACTCTCTCACAAAAGGAAGCACCCTTTCCATATCCATCCTGTCAAGCCCCTGTGGTGGCTCGCCCATGCAGCAAGCGAACTGGCTCCAGCACTCGCCGGCGAGCCCAGAGCCAGCGGCAACTGAGAGGACTCTGAGTGCGGAGCAGATCTTGGCCCGGAAGCCGACGTCACTTCTGCCCCGCAAAGAGCGGGGGTTGCTGGGAGCGGGTACTTAAGCGCGCACTGATTCAAACAGTAAACGGTTCAACCCGACCCTGCTCGAGTCAGTGTGTTGTTTCACTCGTAGTGCATCAGCATGACTACACCCCTTATGATTGTATACATTTCAGTCAACAGGCCTTGTTTCATTCTTTTCAACCTCACCATTCTTTCATCTCTGTCTTTATCAGGTAACCTGCTTCTTTCAGATATAAACAAGATAAATGGTTCCAGTACACAGAACCATTTAATTGGGATGTTCATTTGTTTGAGGGGTTTCTCAGAGGAAAGATTTTTTTTCTTTTGGTTGTCTCTGAGACATGAGTACACTTGCAAGGTCTGATTTAATGACAAAGCCACAAGCGACCTTGGTGATCAGAAAGCCATGTGTTGCTAACACTCTGATAAAGGGATAAGTTAGGGACCATGAGATTTTGAGCCTGTCAACAAAGAGGGACTAGAAAATTCAGATCAATTATTGACTCTCAGTAAAATCTGTACTGTGAGGTCCTCTCTCACTGCTCTCCCTCTCCAATGTTTGCTGCTCTCTAGCTCTTCGTCAAGTATTTTCACTCTGCTGAAATAGCCAGGATCTCACAGTGGTCAATCTTTTTAATTGCACTTCCCATTCCCACTCTGACATGTCTGTCCACAGCCTCATCTACTACCGTAATGAAGATAGGTATAGAAAGGAGGAATAAAAGCTCATATTCCATCCTGGTTGTCACCAGTCTGATGGCATGAACATCAACTTCTCTAATTTCTGGTAACCGTTAACCTCTATTTCCATCCCCAATTTGATTTCCCTTATTCCTCTAGCCTCAGTTCCTGTTCTCTTCCCCTCCTCTACCCTCAGTGTCAGGTTTTGTATCTCTAAATCATAAAACTAATTGAAAGGAAAAGACGGGAGCCCAGAGATAATGTGACTAGTTTTATTTTTAATTTAAGCGAGGTGTGCACATGTGAAATGGTGGCGTGAAAGGCATTCCAGGATTCATGTGTGGGGCATTAAGTTGTATACTTTCTAATAGGCAATGCAGGCTGAGCTTGGGTTGGTTTGCCTGGTCTTGGAATCTCACACGACTGCTTTGTCCACCAGTAGTTAGTGCTTGAAGCCTCCAGTTGCATTGCCAATCACCCCTGATTAGTGCTACACACACACACACACACACACACATATATATACACATACAAATGTTAAATTGTCCCATTCAGGACTAAAGACTTAATTGCTGTGGAAGGTTTCTTTCTCTTGTGGGATAATGTATTTGCTGACATATTGAATGTATTTCCTAATGTATTGAATGGTCACTCTGGTTGACAGGTGGAACTTATGACGGTTTGGCAGGAAGCTGTTATCGTAATAGACAAATCCTAAAAATGACCACAACTGTGACAGTCTTGGGGCATCCACCACTGCTTGAATTTTCTTAACACACTTGTATAAACCTTGTGTGTCAATGGTGTGATCACAGTAAGTGATGCTTGGTTTAAAAATTCACTCTTGTTGCATCATGCTCTGAGCCCATAATCTTGTATTCTCTTTCACACTGTTTTGAGATTTTGGAGATCCTCCTTGTAATCCTCACTGGTAACAGTGATGTCATCCAGGAAACACTGCGTTCCAGGGCAGCCTTGCAGCATTTGGTCCATAGTTTTTTTACAGAGTGCAGTTGCAGATGCTACTCCAAAGATAAGCCTATTTTGGCAATAAAGCTCTTTGTAAGAGTTTATGGTGAGAAACACTTCAGACTCTTCTTCCATCTCCATCTCTAAGTAAGCCTCAGCTAAGTCCACTTTGCTGAAGTATTTCCCTCCATAAAGGTTTTCAAAGATGTCCTCTATCCTGGGCAGAGGATATTGATCTACTTCCAGTACTGGGTGGATGGTGACTTTAAAATCACCACAGATCCTGACAGACCCACCCTTCTCGGTTACTGGAACCACTGACATTGGCCATAGGCTCCAGTCAATTTTATAAATAATTTCTTCGGACTCCATGTCAGTGGCTTCTGGCTTCTTTATCATGGATGGTATAAGGAACTGAACCGGCTTTATAAAACTAGGATGTGACATTTTCATTTAACTCTACTTACCTTTGATATATTTGAGTTTTCCAATGCCTTCCTTGAACACTACTGCAACATCATCCAGTATTTTTCTTATAACCCTTTCAGTTGACTCTATTGCAAGGGATGTGGCATGCAAATGGTGGATGGATCTCTAATCAAGTTGTAGCTGTCTCCGCCAATCATGCCCCCACAACACTAGCTTGTTGGTTGTAGTATTTCACTGTCACGAATGTCATTCCCACAGGAATGATCTTTTCTCCAGTATAAGTTCTTAATTGGATATCTGTAGGCTTCAGTATAGTATCACTGACATGCTGTTCAAACTCATTTTGTCCAATGACTGAAGCAGATGATCTAGTGTCCAATTCCATTTTAATTAAAGGCGAGAAGATCTGCAGATGCTGGAATTCCATGGAAAACACACAAAATGCTGGAGGAACTCAGCAGGCAGGCAGCATCTATGGGAAAGTGTAAAGAGTCAACCTTTCAGGCTGAGATCCTTCTTCAGGTCTCAAAAAAAAGATGAGAAATTAGAGCAAAAGGGGGGAGGAGGGAAGGAAGAAATACCAAGTAGTGGGTGATTGGTAAAACTGGGAGAGGGGAAAAGTGAAGTAAAGAACAGTGAAGCTGGTAGATGAAAGAGATAAAGGGATGGAGAAAGGGATTCTGATAAGAGAGGGTAGAAGACCATGGAAGAAAGGGAAGGGGGAGAAGCACTAGAGGGGGGCGATGGGCAGGTGAGGAGATGAGGTGAGAGGGGGAAACGGGAGTGGGAATGATGAAGAGGGAGAGCAAATACCAGAGGTGAGAAATCAATGTTCATCTCATCAAGTTGAAGGCTACCAAGACAGAATATAAGGTATTACTCCTCCAACCTGAGTGTGGCCTCATCGTGGCAGTACAGACTGACATGTCAGAATGGAAATGGGAAGAATTGAATAGGGTAGCCACTGGGAGATGCTGCGTTTCCTGCTGGACAGGATGTAGGTTCTCCCAATCTTTGTCAGGTCTCACTGATATAGAAACATAGAAACATAGAAAATAGGTGCAGGAGTAGGCCATTCGGCCCTTCGAGCCTGCACCGCCATTTATTATGATCATGGCTGATCATCCAACTCAGAACACCGCCCCAGCCTTCCCTCCATACCCCCTGATCCCCGTAGCCACAAGGGCCATATCTAACTCCCTCTTAAATATAGCCAATGAACTGGCCTCAACTGTTTCCTGTGGCAGAGAATTCCACAGATTCACCACTCTCTGTGTGAAGAAGTTTTTCCTAATCTCAGTCCTAAAAGGCTTCCCCTTTATCCTCAAACTGTGACCCCTTGTTCTGGACTTCCCCAACATTAGGAACAATCTTCCTGCATCTAGCCTGTCCAATCCCTTTAGGATTTTATACGTTTCAATCAGATCCCCCCTCAATCTTCCAAATTCCAACGAGTACAAGCCTAGTTCATCCAGTCTTTCTTCATATGAAAGTCCTGCCATCCCAGGAATCAATCTGGTGAACCTTCTTTGTACTCCCTCTATGGCAAGGATGTCTTTCCTCAGATTAGGGGACCAAAACTGCACACAATACTCCAGGTGTAGTCTCACCAAGACCTTGTACAACTGCAGTAGTACCTCCCTGCTCCTGTACTCGAATCCTCTCGCTATAAATGCCAGCATACCATTCGCCTTTTTCACCGCCTGCTGTACCTGTGTGCCCACTTTCAATGACTGGTGTATAATGACACCCAGGTCTCGTTGCACCTCCCTTTTTCCTAATCGGCCACCATTCAGATAATAATCTGTTTTCCTATTTTTGCCACCAAAGTGGATAACTTCACATTTATCTACATTAAATTGCATCTGCCATGAATTTGCCCACTCACCCAACCTATCCAAGTCACTCTGCATCCTCTTAGCATCCTCCTCACAGCTAACACTGCCACCCAGCTTCGTGTCATCCGCAAACTTGGAGATGCTGCATTTAATTCCCTCATCCAAGTCATTAATATATATTGTAAACAACTGGGGTCCCAGCACTGAGCCTTGCGGTACCCCACTAGTCACCGCCTGCCATTCTGAAAACGTCCCGTTTATTCCCACTCTTTGCTTCCTGTCTGCTAATCAATTCTCCATCCACATCAATACCTTACCCCCAATACCGTGTGCTTTAAGTTTGCATACTAATCTCCTGTGTGGGACCTTGTCAAAAGCCTTTTGAAAATCCAAATATACCACATCCACTGGTTCTCCCCTATCCACTCTACTAGTTACATCCTCAAAAAATTCTATGAGATTCATCAGACATGACTTTCCTTTCACAAATCCATGCTGACTTTGTCCGATCATTTCACCGCTTTCCAAATGTGCTGTTATCACATCTTTGATAACTGACTCCAGCAGTTTCCCCACCACCGACGTTAGGTTAACCGGTCTACAATTCCCCGGTTTCTCTCCCCCTCCTTTTTTAAAAAGTGGGGTTACATTAGCCACCCTCCAATCCTCAGGAACTAGTCCAGAATCTAACGAGTTTTGAAAAATTATCACTAATGCATCCACTATTTCTTGGGCTACTTCCTTAAGCACTCTGGGATGCAGACCATCTGGCCCTGGGGATTTATCTGCCTTCAATTCCTTCAGTTTACCTAACACCACTTCTCTACTAACATGTATTTCGCTCAGTTCCTCCATCTCACTGGACCCTCTGTCCCCTACTATTTCTGGAAAATTATTTATGTCCTCCTTAGTGAAGACAGAACCAAAGTAATTATTCAATTGGTCTGCCATGTCCTTGCTCCCCATAATCAATTCACCTGTTTCTGTCTGTAGGGGACCTACATTTGTCTTTAACAGTCTTTTCCTTTTTACATATCTATAAAAGCTTATACAGGAGGCCTCACCAGGAGCACCAGATACAGTAGATGATGCCAACAGACTCACAGGTGAAGTGATGCCTTACCTGGAAGGACTGTTTGCGGCCTTGAATGGTATTGAGGGAGGAAGTGTAGTGGCATGTATGGCACTTGTTCCGCTTGAGAGAATAAGTACCAGGAGAGAGATCAGTGGAGAATGATGAATGGGCAAGGGAGTCACGTAGGGAGTGATCTCTGTGGAAAGAGGAAAGCGGGGGAAAGGAAAGATGTGCCTGGTGGTAGATTACCATTGGAAATGATGGAGGTTATGGAGAATTGAGTACTGGACGTGGAGGATGGTGGACAGTTGGTGAGGAGCTCTATCCCTGGTGGGATGGCGTGAGGATACGTTGAAGGCAGATGTGCACGAAATGGAGGAGATGCGGGTGAAGGTAGCTAATGAGATGTCCTCCTTCTTCAAAGAAAGGGGCTTTCCTTTCTCCACCTTCAATGCTGCCCTCATCCGCATCTCTTCTATTTTGCGCCCGTCTACCCTCACCCCGTCCTTCTGCCACCCTCCCTGGGATAAGGTTCATCTTGACCTCACCTACAACCCCAATAGCCTCAGCATCCAGCATGTAATTCTCCGTAACTTCTGCCATCTACCACAGGATCCAACCATCAAGCACATCTTCCCCGCCCCCCCCAAAACCTTACACTTTCCACACGGATCGCTTCCCATGCGACTCCCTTGTCCATTCATCCCTCCCCACTAATCTCTCTACTGGCATTTATTTTTGTAAACAGAACAAGTGCCATACCTGCCCCTACACTTCTTCTGTCACTACCATTCAGGGCCCTAAACAGTCCTTCCAGGTGAGGCAACACTTTACCTGTGAGTCTGTTGGGGTCACCAAGTGTGTCCTGTGCTCCAGGCGAGTCCACATATATATCAGCGAGTCCTGACATAGATTGGGCAACTGCTTCACCAAGTACCTATGCTCCATCAGTCAGGAAAAACAGGATCTCCCAGTGGCCACCCACTTCAATTCCACTTCCCGTTCCCATTCCGACACATCAGTCCATTGGCTCCTCTACTGCCACGATAAGGCCACACATAGGTTGGAGGAGCAACACCTTATATTCTGTCTGGGTGGCCTCCAGCCCGATGACATGAATGTTGATTTCTCAAACTTCTAATAATTGCCCCCCTTCACCATTCACCATTCCAGTTTCCCTCTCTCACCTTATCTCCTTACATGCCCATCATCTCCCTCTGGTGCTCCTCTCTCTTCCCTTTCTTCCATGGTCTTCTACCCTCTCCTATCAGATTCCCTCTTCTCCAGCCCTTTGTCTCTTTCAGCTGTCAGCTTCCCTGCTCTTTACTTCATCCCAACGCCTCTCCTGGTTTCACCTAACACCTACCTCCTGGTACATCTTCCTCACCTCCCCCACCTTCTTGCTCTAACTTCTCATCTGTTTTCCCGGTCGTGATGACGGGTCACGTCCCAAAACATCAACTGTTTACGATTTTCCATAGACGCTGCCTGGCTTGCAGAGTTCCTCCAGCATTTGGTGTGTGTTGTTTCCACAACACAATTTGTTTGACCAGACCGGTTTCTGTGTAGATGTTGCAATTTTCTTAAGCTCCCTTTCATTCCTAACTGCAATTCAATTGCTTCTCTTCTTCTTCCATTGAAACAAAGAAATGGCTTTAGTTAGGAGCCATTTCTGAATGTTTTTTTGTAAGGTTCCACAAAGTAAGTTATCTCTTTTTGCATCATTAAACCCATCACTGAACTGACAATGTTCAGATAATCTCTTCAATTCAGCCACATATGCTGAAAGGGCTGAATTGATTCAGATTGATTCCACTTATGAAACCTGAGACATTCTGCAATCAACCATAGTTTCATTTCTAAATTTTCCTGCATTACTTTATCAATATCACCAAAGCTCATTTTTGCTGGTTTGGTTGCAGCAGTCAAACTTCTAGGAAGACTATATGACTTCAATTCCAATGTACTCAGCAAAACTTACACTTATTTCTCAATGGCTATCCCATTTGCTTTAAAATACTGCTCAATTGGATGAGTGTACATATTGCAGTTATTACTTGTGCAATTGAACATGTCCGTCTTTTCAAGGTAGCCAGAAATTTCTCTGTTTTTCTTTTAATTTATGATTATTATCATCCAGTATTTATTGTTTATGAACCTATGCATTCATTGTTTTCTGCCTCCTTTTTATCCTAACCATATGATAGAAGACTAAGCAAAGATAATGTATGCAAGCTGGTCAAAATCTACCTACGTACCTACTTTAAACTTTTAACAGCACGCTTTACAAACAGCAGAAAGGGACAACAATGTGTATCCATCAACGAGAAAATCTGCAGATGCTGGAAATTCAAGCAACACACACAAAATGGTGGTGGAATGCAGCAGACCAGGCAGCATCTCTAGGAAGAGGTACAGTCAACGTTTCGGGCCGAGACCCTTCGTCAGGACTAACTGAAAGAAGAGACAGTAAGACATTTGAAAGTGGGAGGGGGAGGGGAAGATCTGAAATGATAGGAGAAGACAAGAGGGGGAGCGATGAAGCTAAGAGCTGGAAAGTTGATTGGCAAAAGAGATGGTTCGTCCATCGTCATCGATGAAGACCTCAACACCATTAGTACTTTTTACGAGGTTGAGTTGCTAGCTCGACACTCAGCTCGGCACGGAAGGAAAGCATGCCAGGGAGCGACCTGACTGGATTCGAACTCTGGTACCTTCGCTCCGGGGTCTGGTGCTGCTGTCACTGTGCCACCAGCCGGCACTTGATTTGGATTTAAGTGAGGGAGAGTTGTGCAGCATTAGCCTCACTCTCTCTTCCCAATTCCCATCTGGATCCAGTAGCAAGACAAGAGTTGAGATGGCTAGAGATGGGACTAGGCACAGTGGATGACCAGGACATCTTCTCTGTCCTGTCATGCTCTACGCGTTCCACGACACTTGCAGAGACCACCTTCTTGACCGTTAGACCTTTCATTAGTCTCGTCCGCTCAAACCGCCGGAGTCTGTCTTCACATGCTGGGATAGACAACTCCCTATCTCACCGAGGGTTTGAGACCCGTCAGCTACCCTCACCTGGTTTAGCTGGCTTGTCGAAGCCGTTGCCCGGGGTGTGGCCGCTGTCACATGCAAACAGCTACGGGGAGCCACAGGTGAGAGCTGAGTTCTTGGTGGGGACAAAAGGTGGACAAACTGCCCTGAAAAGGACGCAACATGTTCCCCCACCAGCGGTGCTACCCCTTCCTGACACCCCATACACCCTGGCAAAAGGGATACAAAGCTGGAGAAGGGGGAGGATCATGGGACGGGAGGCCTAGGGAGAAAGAAAGGGGAAGGGGAGCCCAGAGGAAGATGGAGAGCAGGCAAGAAGTGATTGTCAGAGGGACAGAGAGAGAAAAAGGGGGGGGGGGAGGAGAGGAATAACAAACAAATAAATAAATAAATAAGGGATGGGGTAAGAAGGGGAGGAGGGGCATTAACGGAAATTAGAGAAATCAATGTTCATGCCATCAGGTTGGAGGCTACCCAGACGGAATATAAGGTGTTGTTCCTCCAACCTGAGTGTGGCTTCATCTTGACAGTAGAAGAGGCCATGGGTAGACATATCAGAATGTGAATGGGACGTGAAATTAAAATATGTGTCCACTGGGAGATCCTGCTTTCTCTGGCAGACAGAGCGTAGGTGTTCAGCGAAATGGTTTCCCAGTCTGCGTCGGGTCTCACCAATATATAGAAGGCCACACTGGGAGCACCTGACTCCATCTATGGGTTTATAGCAGAGGCCATCATGCAAAAGTTAGGAAAGACAGTGTTGCCAATTATAAATCCTAAAATGAGGTTCTGTTATATTGATGAGATCTTTTATCATAGTAAAACACAGTGAAATTGAAAGAGCTTGTAAGTTAATCAATGATGTTTTGGACGATATTAAGTTCACAAGGAAGCAGAACCTCAGGGGAAACCAGCATTCTTGGATGTGCTTGTCAGTAGAAACACAGACAGCACTTTGGAAACTTCTATTTATCATGAGGGAACACATACAGATCAAAATCCTAAATTATCACAGCAACCACCCAGATGCACACAAGAAGAGCAAGAAGAGCATAATCAAAACTCCATTCCTAAGAACAGAGATGCACTGCAGCATGGTGGAACGAAAGGAGAAAGAGAAGAAATAACTCTTAAAGTATTTGCACGAAACAGATACCCACGGAACTTCATGTGAAGATGCCTGCAAGGTCAACAACGCGCCAACTAAGGAGTGACCAAATGGGTTGTCATTCCATACATTCAATATGTCTCAGGAATGATGGTCCAACTGCTCCAAGAACAGTCGGACCATCAGTCGGTTGAGCATAAGCAAACAGTAAAGATGAGAAAAGTACTTTGTGGACCAAAAGAATGAACCAAGCTATTGATGAAGACGAATATGGTCTACAATTCCAATGCGATGACTGCAGCAAATATGATCTCAGTCCAACTGGGAGAAAACTATCCACGGGAATCCATGCGTGTCAACTCTCTGTAAGTGGCATGGTCAACACTCCCTAGTCTCTACCCATGAAGATCAAGAGGGGCACAAATTCGACTGGGCTTCAGTCAAGTCATGGCACAAGCAAACACACGGCATGCAAGAGAATTCTTAGAAACATGGATTTCCGTGAACAACTCTGTAAACAAATATGTGGACTTCAAGTCAATACAAGCAAAATTCCAGACTACAATGCAGGATGTTCATCGTGCAACCAATCAGTGACAAGACTTCCTTCCCACATCACAGTTTGCAAAATGATGATCAATCAATTGATTGATAAGTATATAAAGGGCAAAGATTTGGAGAATACATCGCAAATAACGTGGCACTGATTTTGTCTCCTTGGATAGTTACGATCGGAGCTGTGTTGTTCATTGACTGTGGGCCACAGAGCCGGTCCACGTTGAAGTGCACACAGAATACCAATTAAAAAAAAGAGTAACCAGAAGCATATGGAACATGGACCACAGAGTCCCGTAAAACATAGTCCACTCCATGAGCTGCAGCAATCAAACCTTGCCAAAGACCCAAGACTCCTGCTCCTCCCTCGGGCAGCAGCAAGTGACAGGGAGAGGGAGACTGGTTACGGGTAGGCAGATGCCACTGAACACCCACTCACCTTCTGCTCATCAATTTCAATCTTGCTCGATGCTTTAATCGGTGTCTGCCTGACCTGCAGATATTCTCCAGCAGTTTGTGTGTGTTGCTCCAGTCCAGATCCTGCAGTCTTTTTTGAGTTTCCGATTCCAGGCGTTTTTATTTAGGAAGAAGTTGCTTAGCTGGCAGAAGCTGCATGGATTTTATTTGTCATTTGAAGGTGATGAAGCTGATGGAGAGCAGAACGGAATCCACACATGTGCAACACTTTGTTTGCATGCCCTTGCTTCAATCAGGACCGACCTTGCTGAGGTCTGTTCTTCCTTCTGAGCCAAGCGTGGGGGAGGAAGGAAGACTACTGAGACAGTCAGACACTGGGTGGTGGGGGGAGTTATTAACCTACAACCATCAGGCTCCTGAACCAGTGTGGATAACTTCACTTACCTCTGAATGCTGAACTGACTCCACAACCTATAAACTCACTTTCAAGGAATCTACAACTCATACACTCATATTATTTATAAAATTATTATTTGCATGATTTGTATTCATGGGCACTTTGTTTGATTGTAAATCTTTGTTTATGTTTAGTTTATCAGAAATTCTATTGTATTTCTTCATCTTCTTGTAAATTCTTGCAAAAAAAAGGAATCTCAAGGTAATGTATGATAATTTTCAGCATATGTATTCTTTGAAGAAAGAGGACATCTCCAATGACCTGGAAAGGAAAGCCTCACCCTGAGAGAAGACACGTTGGAGAAGAAGGAACTGAGAAAAGGTGGAACTGACAAAGGCAAGATGATGGGCAGGTGGAACAAGGTAGGGGAAGAGGTAGGAATGGTGAATCAAGGCAGAAAAAAATCCCAGGGAGATAGATATTTGTGTGCCTAACTGATGGAACTAGGCTGAAGGGGATAGTGAGCTTGATTTTGTTTTGTTAGTGCTCATTTTCCATTGAAGACCTGCTTGAAGAGAAAGCAGACCTGACAGATTCTACTGCAAACAACAGGAATTCTGCAGATGCTGGAAATTCAAGCAACACACATCAAAGTTGCTGGTGAACGCAGCAGGCCGAGCAGCATCTGTAGGAAGAGGTGCAGTCGACGTTTCAGGCCGAGACCCTTCGTCAGGACTAACTGAAGGAAGAGTGAGTAAGGGATTTGAAAGTTGGAGGGGGAGGGGGAGATCCAAAATGATAGGAGAAGACAGGAGGGGGAGGGATAGAGCCAAGAGCTGGACAGGTGAATAGGCAAAAGGGGATACCAGAGGATCATGGGACAGGAGGTCCGGGAAGAAAGACAAGGGGGGGGGGGACCCAGAGGATGGGCAAGAGGTATATTCAGAAGGACAGAGGGAGAAAAAGGAGAGTGAGAGAAAGAATGTGTGCATAAAAATGAGTAACAGATGGGGTATGAGGGGGAGGTGGGGCCTTAGTGGAAGTTAGAGAAGTCGATGTTCATGCCATCAGGTTGGAGGCTACCCAGACGGAATATAAGGTGTTGTTCCTCCAACCTGAGTGTGGCTTCATCTTTACAGTAGAGGAGGCCGTGGATAGACATGTCAGAATGGGAATGGGATGTGGAATTAAAATGTGTGGCCACTGGGAGATCCTGCTTTCTCTGGCGGACAGAGCATAGATGTTCAGCAAAGCGGTCTCCCAGTCTGTGTCGGGTCTCGCCAATATATAAAAGGCCACATCGGGAGCACCGGACGCAGTATATCACCCCAGTTGACTCACAGGTGAAGTGTTGCCTCACCTGGAAGGACTGTTTGGGGCCCTGAATGGTGGTAAGGGAGGAAGTGTAAGGGCATGTGTAGCACTTGTTCTGCTTACACGGATAAGTGCCAGGAGGGAGATCAGTGGGGAGGGATGGGGGGGACGAATGGACAAGGGAGTCACGTAGGGAGCGATCCCTGCGGAATGCAGAGAGAGGGGGGGAGGGAAAGATGTGCTTAGTGGTGGGATCCCGTTGGAGGTGGCAGAAGTTACAGAGAATTATATGTTGGACCCATGATTCTACTGCAGTCTGTCCTAATGTGATTTTCAGTTTCCAACTGCACTTTGCTCGCAAGATGTGATCAGCAGCATGCACTGCTCATTTTCATTACTTAACGAAGGAAATTGGATCAAAAGGTCCAAACTTATGGCCTTTGTGATTAATCAACAATAAAACATGGAAGTTTTCACTTTGAAGTTGTTTAGTGTAATTGGGCAGTTGATAGTGGGCTGAAATACCTGTTTCTATGTTGCATCTTTCAATGCTGCTATGCCAGTCAGTAATCAAACCTTGGTCACTAGAGCTTTGCTAACTGCCACAAGACACATTTTATTTTTATGCAGACCATGATGATGATCGAATATTAAGGACAGCTGAAACAGTAAGTCATGATTTTCAAAATGGAACTGTTTAGAGGTTTAAAAGAATATAATTTTCAGGGCTACAGGGAAAGAACAGTGAAGTGAGGCTGACTTGAATATTCTGCAATGTGCCAGCATGGGCTTCATCTGACAAATAGTCTTTTTTTCTACTGTACTGACCTTAAAGTTCAATAATAAACATAGATTTGGAATGCACATGAATTGTGGGGCTAACATGATGTGGTGAACTATATAATTTGAATTCAAATATATATTTCTTACAACTGTTTGTGCTGCAATTTCACCCATTCAATCACTCTGAACTAGCATGTACTCCATAGCAATCACATGGTATCCACTGGGGATCTCCTGTCTATGTAAGTCAGACACTACAGTGAGAACAACTGAGAATAAGATAGAGATCAACTTTGCATCGTTCAATGTGGTTAATTTGCGGAAATGTTCTGCAATACACGTTTAATTGCCATTGCACAATATGACTGATGCCTTTTTTATTTCTTAGCCAAGGATAACATTTAGGAATAGGGAGTGAGAGATCTAGCACACTCATTTAATCATCCTCACTGGAGTGCATAGCCTCAAAGGGAAAGCAATGCTTTGTGTAGGCAGTATGAAGATTTAAGACAGTGTGGGGAAAATGAAGCAGGAGGCGTCAGACACCTTTATGTGCTGTTGTAAGCAAAGTCTGCAGTTGTCTGGGGACACAAATTTCAGCTCCATTTGCAAGTCCGCAGCAAAGGCAGCTTATGGGATATGCCACCTGTCTTTTCGTTAAGGCACAAAAGGAGGCAAGCTCCTTAGACTTATAGGGATAACTCCACAGAGGAAGAGGTCATGTTTGCTCGCTCACACTACAAGTTTAAGCATCAAAGTACATTGTAATGTAATCTGGTCATATATTGGAGGAACTCTTCATTCAGCACCATCGCTCAGTCCATGACAAAAGGCAGGATCTTCCAGTGGCTCCCCATTTCTGTTCAACTTCCCATTCTCATCCTGACATGCCTGTCCATGGCCTTCCCTACTGCCAAGATGAGGCCCAACACAGGTTGGAGAAATAACATCTGATATTCTTTCTGAGTTGTCTCCAACCAGATGGCATGAACAATGATTTCTGTAACTCCCCCCCACACTTCTCTCATTTTTCATTCCCCATTCTGGTTATTCTCTCACTCCTTCTCTTCTCCTCACCTTCCCATCATCTTCCTCTGGTTCCATAAGACCATAAGATATAGGAGCAGAAGTAGGCCATTCAGTCCATCACGTCTGCTCTGTCATTCAATCATGAGCTGATCCAATTCTTCCAGTCATCCCCACTCTCGTGCCTTCTCCCCGTTCCCTTTGATGCCCTGGCTAATCAAGAACCTATTTATCTCTGCCTTAAATGCACCCAATGACTTGGCCTCCACAGCTACTCGTGGCAACAAATTCCACAGATTTACCACCTTCTGACTAAAGTAATATCTCCGCATCTCTGTTCTAAATGGATGGCCTTTAATCCTGAAGTCATTCCCTCTTGTTCTAGACTCCCCGACCATGGGAAATGACTTTGCTATATCTAATCTGTTCAGGCCTTTTAACATTTGGAATGTTTCAATGAGATCCCCCCTCATTCTCCTGAACTGCAGGGAATACAGCCCAAGAGCTGCCAGACGTTCCTCATATGGTAACCCTTTCATTCCTGGAATCATTCTCGTGAATCTTCTCTGAACTTTCTCCAATGTCAGTATATCCTTTCTAAAATAAGGAGCCCAAAACTGTACACAATACTCCATGTGTGGTCTCACGAGTGTCTTATAGAGCCTCAACATCACATCCCTGCTCTGATATTCTATACCTCTAGAAATGAATGCCAGCATTGCATTCGCCTTCTTCACCACCGACTCACCTGGAGGTTAACCTTTAGGATATCGTGCACAAAGACTCCCAAATCTCTGCATTTTGAATTCTCTCCCCATCTAAATAATAGCCTGTCTGTTTATTCCTTTCACCAAAGCGCATGACCATGCACTTTCTAAAATTGTATTTTATTTGCCACTTATTTGCCTATTCCCCTAAACTATCTAAGTCTCCCTGCAGGCTCTCTGTTTCCTCAACATTACCCGCTCCTACACCTATCTTTGTATCATTGGCAAATATAGCCACAAATCCATTAACCTCATAGTCCAAATCATTGAAGTACGTCATAAAAAGCAACCGTCCCAACACCAACTCCTGTGGACCTCCACTGGTAACTGGCAGTCAGCCAGAATAGGATCCCTTTATTCCCATTCTCTGTTTTCTGCTGATCATCCAATGCTCCACCCTTGCTAGTAACTCCCCTGTAATTCCATGGGGTCTTATCTTGCTAATCAGCCTCATATGTGGCACCTTGTCAAAGGCCTTCTGAAAATCCAAGTACACCACATCTAGTACATCTCCTTTGTCTACCTTGCTTGTAGTTTCCTCAAAAAATTGCAGTAGGTTGGTCATGCAGGTTTTTCCTTTCAGGAAACTATGCTGGCTTTGGCTTTTCTTGTCATGTGCCTCCAGGTACTACATAACCTCATCTTTAACAATCGATTCCAACAACTTCCCAACCACTGATGTCAGGCTAACAGGTCTATAGTTTCCTTTCTGCTGCCTCCCACCCTTCTTAAATAACATTTGCAATTTTCCAGTCATCCGGTTCCTCTCCTCTTTCCTTTTCTTCCATTGTTCACTGTCCTCTCGCATCAGCTTCTCCTATTCTATCAGAGAGAATAGACAGCTAGTATCTCTTTCCCAGGAATGTTTAATTCTAGAGTGCATGCATTTCAGATGAGAAGGAGAAATGTTAAAGATATGTGGGAAAAGTATGTTTTCACACAGGGAGTGGTGGGTGTCTGGAATGCATTGTTAGGGGTGGTGATGGAGGGTGATGTGATACAGGTATTTGAGATGGTCTTAGATAAGCACTTGATTAAGCTAGGAATAGAAAAATATGGACCATATGAAGACAGAAGGGATTAAATGTCACTAGTTTAATAAGTTCAGCAGAACATCATGGACGAAGGACCCGTTCACGTACCGTTCAGTTCTTTGTTCTATGTACTAAAGGAATACAATGTATGAGGAACAGATATTCGATTTTGAGAACAGTGTGATTACAGACTTCACTGATTCCATTTCTTTTCAAAAAGGGTTAGACTGCAGCTGTTAACACACAAGAATTGCTTGAAAAAGTTAAATAATAATAATAGTAATAGTAATAATAATTTATTTATAGAGTACTTTTCATACAGACAATGTAATTCAAATTGCTTTACATTGTGATAAAATGCAAACATGAAAATAAAAGACAAAATAATATTAGTTAAAAGCAAGATTAAATAAATAGGCTTTGAACTGGCATTTAAAAGTGTCAACTGAGTCTGTACCCCTTATAGTTATAGGTATTGAATTGCACAGGTTAGGAACGGGGTTCAAAAAAGCTGACCTGTCAATTATCTTTTGAGGGAGATTGTTTAAACTTAAGAGACCAGCAGAAGAAGACCTGAGAGCTCGAGCAGGATTACAAAACAAAAGCGATTCTGTGATGTTCTCTTGTCCTAGAGCATTGAAAGCTTTAAAAACAAGTAATAGAACTTTAAAATCAAAACTAAAAGATGCTGGAAGGCAATTCTGATCAGCTACGATGGGAGTAATTTTAATTAAAAGTCTAGCAGCGGTGTTCTAAATGAATTGAAGTTTGTCAGCAGATTACTTTGGAAGGCCAGTAAAATTTGCATTACAGTAATATACTGTATTTGATATAATAGCATGAATTTGTTTTTCAGCATCATTACATGAGCAAAATGGACATATCTTTGCAATATTTCTGAAAATGTAGAAATGTGATTCTGGTCACTTTCTCCATGTGCAATTTAAAATTCAAATTTGAGTCAAGGATAATACCCAGATTTGTTCCATCCAATTCTACAAGGGGAGACTAGTTCCCAAGTCTATCAAAAAGTTTATCTCTTTTGGCTTTGGAACCAACCCAAGTATTTCAGTTTTATCTTCATTTTGTTTCAGGAAATTATTGCTCATCTTCTTGTTTATAGCAGCCATTCCAGAAGTCAGAGAAGTTAGGATGTTATCATCATCAGGCTCAAGCAAGATACACAATTTTCTGTCAACTGCATAACTGTGGAGATCAGATTTATGCTTTTTATAACGATGTCTCCTAAGGGAAGCATGTACGTATACCGAGAAGAGTAGGAGACCTAGAGTAGAAGAGCAACACCAAAAGCTACAGTATATTATATCTCCTTGAAAATTAGGCTCCAAGAGAGACAGAAAAAATTCTCCCTCAGATATATGGGTGAAACCTATTGAGGGAACTATTAGAGAGGCTGACCCAGTTCTCAAGGCAATCTATGCAAATATTCTGGTTAATTGTGTCAAAGGCAGCACTTAGATCTAGAAGAATTAGAACTGATATGCTGCTAGCCTCTGTGCTAGCATGTTTGCTCACAGGTCGCTGACAATATAGTAAGGACTGTCTCCATGCTACAGTTTGCTTTAAAACCTGACTGAAACTTTTCTAGAATATTGTCCTCATTCAGAAAGTTCTTGAAAATTACATTCTCAAGATTCTTGCCCAGGAAGGGAATATTTGATATAGGCCTAAAGTTAATTAATAGCTCACTGTTAAGATTTGGCTTTTCAAATATGGGTTTGACAGCTGTAATTTTGAAGACATGCAGTTTCAAAGGATATATTAATAATTTTTCTAACTAAATTGAAAACACTATTAAACTATTTCTAGATTGGAAATACTAGTAAATTTTGACATGGTTGACATCTTTTTACAAAATTGGCTATAGAGTTTACCAGTATCTGTAACCTAATGTAAGTAATTTTGTTGATAAAGAAATATTACGAATCCTTACATTTTGAGGCAGATGCTTGACTGAGGACATTATAAGTTGGGGCAAGGTTCAACAATCGGTTTATAATTGAGAAGAATTTTCTTGAATATTGTCATTATTGTCAGTCCAAAATGGGGAGGTAGGCGGAAATCTGTTCTTACCCACGATCTTCATTGCCCTTATGTAATGACTAGCAAAGCTAGTCCAATCCTAAATGCCATGAGAAACTGGAGTAAACCAACATCTTTAATCCCAGGTGACAATGTTCCAGAGCTTTAATTCAGCATTAATGAAAGAAGAGTGAAATAAACTCTAATCAGGAGTTGTCATACATGCTGTCATATATGGTGGAAGATTTGGCAGATTTTGTCAAAGAATGTTTAGTGAGTTGCAGCAGTGTATTTTGTAGATGGCCTACAATGCAGCCCTGTTCACTGTTCAGTACAGAGTGAAAGTTTAAAGCAGCAGATAGGGCCCCAGTGAATTGTTCTGTCCACTTTTGATAAATATCCTACTATCTTACCTGAAGCAACATTCTGCAGAGTTTATAAGGTCAAATCAAGACTGCAGATAGCTACCATACTACAAAGGTTATGTTTCAGTTATTTTAGACACTGGTAAGATCACATCTATCACAATATGTGCAGTATAAGACTCCTAATTTGAGAAGGGCTGTGAATGTATTGGATGCAGTCTGGAGGTTTAACTAACTAATGACTGGAATGGGTGGGTTGATATATGAAGTAGGATTGGACCTGCGGGGTACATATCCATTACAGTGAGAAGGGATTCCACTGGATCCTATAAAATTCTGAAAGATTGTGATAGGGTGGATGTGGAGATGAAGTTTTCTCTGATGGGAGAATGCAGAATCAGGAAGTGTTTTTTTTTCAAAATAAAGTAAGGGCACACTTAAAACAGAAGAAGGTCAAAATATTTTCCCTCAACAGATTGTGCACCTTTGGAACTTCTTTCCTCAGCAGAAGCAGAGCCTTTAAATATATTTAAGGCAAATCTATACAGATAGTTAATATGCAAGGGGGAGGAGGGGTTGGGGGGGATTGTTTCTGAGGGAGGTGGGAATGTAGCGTTGAAGTTACAGTGAGAGTTATCAGATTCATATCCATTTATTTATCACATGCACTGGGCCCCGACTTCCCCAGCGGACTAACAAAGATCCGTAGATCTGGCCATCACACCTCAAATTTGGACTTCGGATCGACTTTCAGGCTCAAATTTAGACTTCCAATCAACCTTTGTGCATCAATCTTCAGTATCAACCCAGGACCTGCAGAAGATGATGAATGAGGACCCTGGTTGAAGTCCCGAACTTCAGGCCTCAACTCCGGGGTCTCCCTGGTAACGGGGCACCAAACGTCTCACCAATCTGCCAGCCCAACATCTGACCATGCCCTTGCCTCTGGCCTTCAATAGAAGACTAGAGGCTTAGACTCAGGCCTGTCCACTAATTATGCTACATCCCTGATTGCTAAGTCTCCTCTCTGTCCCCAAAACCATTCCAACAAACCTAAAATAAACCTGAGAGAAAACTAAGTGAGCAGCGACCTCTATGGAGACTGTAGCTCGGTGCCATCTTGACCATTTAATACCAACGTATTAAATGTAAATTAGGTTTTCTAAATTCATAAGAAGAACTTCCACTTTCTTAGCTTCGACATGTTTGCAAAACATTGCATGCACTCCACTTCTTTACAATGCTGCTTTCTGACTCACTGGGTTTAATAGTATGCAGCAGTGCCTGTGCATAAATTATATTAGTATTTCATGGCAATGCAATTATATGACAAGAGTGATACATTCCCTTGACTCCCAACATCCATACAAAAACATACAAAAATAGAGTACAGCACAAAGGAACAGCACATCCTTTTTGGCAGATTGACATTGTTCTTCCAATTACCGTCAACATCATTTAACCAGACTGCTGTTCATTTGACAGGTGCCAGAGACTTTGATGCACAGTAAAGTCAATTAATTCCTGGAAACCTAAGACATTTATATTAAAGGTAGTCAAACGTGGCAGTTATAATCATCAGGTCTTATTGAGCCTGATCAGTATGGGTATTATGTTGCTGTTTATAATTCTGTTCACAAGTCCAGAGATGCTAAAAGTTGTGATCTTTTGTTTGTTATCAGTGACAAAAGTCAAAGATGGATTAAGCTTTGCGTGAAAGCACAATTAAACATGCAGTTGAAGGGATCTGCCCTCAATACAGCTCATCACATGTCATTGCTAATTCCTGGAATTAAATCTTATGTAAATTAGAAACAGGTGGGTCAAATTGATTTCCTTTATTGAAGTAACCTTGGTGATACAACTAGAACCACAGAGCAGCAGATCACCAGGGCTGCAGAAAACTACACTGGAATATGGAAGTGATGCATTTGAAAGGAAAGCGTGCTTTCACTGCCAGGGGCAGTGCAATGCAATGTTCAGATGCTGAATATGAAGGAGTGAATGGAAATGACCTCGTCCGGTTGGGAAGTTGCAACGTTGATAGTGAAGGAACAACTAATTTGGAACCTCCCCTCTCTGATGACAACAGTAATCGAGATCAAGTAGGGCAAACTCCAGGCAGTTCAATGCATCACAGAAAATGACCAGAAGACATTGGAGCAGAATTAAGTCATTTGGCCCATCAAGTCTGCTCCACAATTTCATTATGGTGGATCGATTTCCCTCTCAACCCCATTCTCCTGCCTTTTCCCCATAACCTTTCACACCCTGACTAATCAAGAACCTATCAACCTCTGCCTTAAATTCACCCAGTGACCTGGCCTCCACAGTTGCCTGTGGCAATGAATTCCACAGATTCACCACCCTCTGACTAAAGAAGTTCCTCCTCATCTCTGTTCTGAAAGACTGTCCCTCTATCTTGAGGCTGTGGCCTCTGATTCTGGACTCAGAGGCAGCAGAGAGTGTCATCCATGCTGGAGTCAGTGCTGTGCCCCAGTGTTTGATCCGCCAAAGACAACCTGTATTGTGTTCAACTGCAGACTGCTGCAGCATTCATGGACTCAGGAACTTGGACTATTTTTTTCGTGTCTGAATTTTCCTGCTATCCTATATTTGCTTGCTATCATATATGCGCTATGTGTGTCTTGAGGGGTGTATGACTATTGGAATTGTGCTTTTCGCCTTGGCCCTGGAATAATGCTGTTTCATTTGGCTGTGTTCATGGGTATTCATGTATAGTTGAATTGCAATTAAACTGGAATTTGAACTTAACTTGTGCTATTTCAATACACTGACATGATGAAATGATCCATTTGGATGCCAAAGTTTTTCATTGTAATTCAGGGCATGACACAATAATAAACTGATTTACCAATTTATTTGTTTTCCATTAAGTTTGACACAATTGCATTTCGGGAGGAGTGCAGATAAATACAGATAAAGGGAGATAAACAAAAATATTAGAAAATAAACAGTTCTAGAGCATGTTATTTTCTGAAAATCTGAAATGAATGAGAATGCTGGAAGTATCTGTGAAGAAAGAAAACCTCAATGTTATAGATTAGTGACTATATTGAAACTCACACGAACGGGAAAACGTGGCAATTTCAAATTGTTGAATTCAGTATTAAGTCCCAAGGGCTACGGGTCACCTATACAGAGGATGAGATTCTGCTCCTTGGACTTACACTGGACTTGGCTGGAACAGAATTGTGAGCCAAAGGTAAGTAGTTAGAGTAAGAGTGGCAGGGAAAATTACAATAACAGGCAGTCTTTTGCTATTGAATAGTAATGCTCAGCATAGATTAGTCATCTATGTTAGGTTTTTTCAATGTACAAGTGACCATGCTCAGAGCAGTGAATGCAGTATTTGAAATTGGAGGAAGTGCACGGCACTAAGTTCACACTACATTGTTCACCAAAGCGTCCAAATTGTGCTGCCCTGTTCTGTATTTTGCATTTATTTCTCAAATGTAGAGGGAAGACCATCCTCAGTGAAAGGTTTGTTTTACTCCTCACAAGTTATGTTACATCATTAGATTGGACCCAGGAACAGATTGGTGAAATGATCTCCCAACCATAGCCTTCAGTGTAACTAGATGGTCATGCTAATGTCTGGGATTTTCTGGACAAATAGCAGCAGTTCCCTATAAAGCAGTGAGGTTTTCCCCATGTAAGTGTGTAGAGGTTTTGTACACATACAAACAAGATCTTCCAAATTTCCCAAGAGATACCTGTTAATCTTCTTGTGATTGAATTCCAAAATTGGCCATATATTCCAGTGAGAGAACATACAAGTACCCCATTACCATTACTGGGAAATCTGTCTGGAGCGCCTGCACACAAATAACAGTGTAATTTATTTGCATGGTGGGAAACAGCTAGAAGGAGCCAAGGTATATATTTACTTTAATTAATTCACAAATGCTTTTAAGTGTTGGGATTTTATACTTTTCTTACATTTTTTTCAAGCACGGATTAATTTTGAATGTGTCTGAATTTCATAGATTTTCGGAAACATCCAATGCTTTTGAAAAATTTAGCAGTCAGCTAAGATGGAAGATGTTTATTGTAAGCCGTACAAGTAAGCTGCAGAAACCTGTACACCACTGATTGAGATGGATTAATCAAGAAAGTTGGAGTATCCACATGATGGAACAATGAGATCTAGTGAATGGTGAATGGCTGCTGGGGAATTTGGGACCATTAAGTATTACCCAATATGACCTACTACTCAGAACTGTCTCTTAAGTTTCTCTTACATCAATGATTAACCTTGCAAGGATACATATGCCAGGAATGTAAGAAGCTATAAAGAGTAGTAGACTCAGCCTAATCCATCATTGGCACATCACTCCCCAGCATCAGTAGTATCTCCATGAGGCACTGACTCAAGAGGGCAATATCTATCATCAGAGTTGCCCACCATCCTGGTCATGCCATGTTATTGCATCTACCACTGGGCAGGAGATACATATTAAAGCCTGAAGTCCCACACTACCAACTTCAAAAAAAGCTACTGCCCTTCAACCACTTGGCTCTTGATTCAATCTACACAACCCTAATCACTACCTTAGTACAGAAAACCTATGAACACTTTGCTCTTCAATAAACTTAATTTTAATTGAGTTCTTTCTTTTATAAATTTGTATAAATTTTGTTATTTATTTACTGTGTTTTTTTCTTGTGAATATTTTGTAACTAATGTTGTGTGTGTGATCCTACTGTCATAAGGGGGGCATTGATGGTGGACCCAAATGCAAGACACAGACACTGAAGTACTAGGAACAGGACTGGGTGTGTCAAGCAAGCAAGGGAAGTGGGGAAGAAATGATGCTGGACAAGACACAGGCCCTGGATGAGGCTAGGATACAGGGTCTGGGCTAGGACTAGACTAGGAAAGCGGAACCTGGAACCTGGACAAGGACTCCGAGCCAGAGACTGGACAGGGATCCAGAACCTGGGTCTTGACTCGGGCTCAGACCCCAGATCTAGGCTAGGACACGACAAGGCTACAGGACGAGGAGTGGCAACAGGACTGGACGTGAGACTCCTAGACAGGACAAGGAAACCCCAGCACAGGACAAGGGAACTCCAGCACCAGGCTGAGTGAGGCACATGGACAGGACGAGAACACGAAGCTTTGACTTGGTTGAGGGAGAACAGGAAAATGGAACACAGAACCGAGACCCCTCCTTGGGAACAGGACTTGTGGCCAGGGCTCTACACAGAGTCAGGACCCCTCCTAGGGAGCAGGACATAGGGCCTGGACTCATACACAGAACACTGAGAGACAGATTTCCACTCAAAGTAGCTGCAAATGTCCAGACCTGCCCAGTGGAGGTGAGGGCACAAAGAGACAGTTCCCAACACAAAGTAGCAGCAAATGGCTGGACCTACCTAGTGAAGGCGTGAAAACAGAGATGGTTCTCAACTCAAGGTAGTGGCGAATGGCTGGACCTACCTAACGAAGGCGTGGACACAGAGACAATTCCTATCTCAAGGTAGCGGCAAACGACCGGACCGACCTAGCAAAGGTGAGGACACAAAGAGACAGTTCCAAACAATGAAAGACAGTTCCTTATGTGGACACAGCAAGGCCCCGATCTTGCCCAGGAGGTTCAACCTGACAGTGTTACAGGTGAGGACACAGGCAAAGGTAGCAGGCGAGGCTTCAGAAGGAAGGGGAAGGGGAGGGAACAGTCCAGCAACTAAAGCTGAACCCAGGAGCTGTTTATGTAGCCAGCCCAAAATGAGAATCATGTGCCTCAATTAAGGCACACAACAGGACAAGGGAAAACCGGAAAACCTGGAGTGAGGATCGATGGACCGGTCTGTGAACCGGAATGCGGACTTCATGGACCAGACCATGACACCTACTGTATATCACTTCTTCATTGCACCTGTGGATACATGTATATGGCAATAAACTTGACTGTGACTTTGAATATAATCATGCTGAAGATCTCCTTCAAGAGTTTGAAACAGTGGGTAAAATAAAAGCCTTTTAGTAACTGGACATGAGGTGAAGCACTGCAGAGGGGCTATATACAAAACAGATCTGCCAGCCTTTGGCAGGACACAGTGCCGGAGGTGGAGATACTTGTCCTTATGAACGTCAAACTTCATAAGACTTTAAATGCTTCTGATATTCAAGGATGGAGAAAAATCATTTGAATCATATAAAATCTTTAAGAATTATTAGAACTTTAATAAAAGGAAATGAAAGGATACAACATATTTAAATGTCAACCAAAGTTAGAAGAAATTAATAAAGCAAAAATATATACACTCTGTTTGCTGTTTTACCTTGAAGACTCTTATCTTCAGGTGTGAAACACTCATTCAAGTGACCGGGGATCCTAATGCTGTACCTGGTACAAAATCTCCAGGGCAGATCCCCAGCTTAGTGCTGGGAGAAGACTGTATACAGCACTGTGCATAAGTCTTAGGCACATAGATATAGACTGGCTGTCTAAGACACTTTTTACAATACTCTAGTGTAAAGATATATACACACATACATATACACATACACACACACACAGTATATACTCAAGACTTTTGCACAGTATTCTATTTGTGTTGAACAGACTTCTGTGATGAAGTGGAGCAAACCTCATCTTCTCTGATACAAGCCAACATTTTAAACTCAGCTGTGTGTATGCCCGTAAGAAGTTGAATGCTAACAGTTCTCCTGGTAATTCCTGTTTACATCCTGCTCGCTTTGGTCCATTGGATCTGGTCTTATAGCCTTTCATTAAAGAAAGCAGGGAAATAACTTCAGTTTACTCTCACCATTTAAATTTCCAATGTTTTCTGTTTTTATCATTCTGTGAAATTGATAGGCCATCTGCAAACCCAAAGACAACCACCAAACCTTAAGTTTTAAAATATTTAATTGTTAGTTGTCTGAATCAACCAGCAATTAGTATGCATAGTTCTGTATGAAGTTAATCCTGCTAAACAGAACAGTCTATTAAGTCAAGATTAATGATTTATATGCTAAAATACTGAGGTGATGTAAAACACCCAGGAACGACACTGAATCTTCTTCCTGTTAGGTTGTCAGAACAAGTCATTTCCAAATAACACTTCTATTCACAAAGATGAAGGATGAAGGATGAAGAGCATTTTAGTTTAATAATCTACCTGAAAGTTCATTGAGAAGCAGCTTGGATGGCTGGAGGCTTTTATCTGGCTTTTAATTTTCTTTCACAGGATTGATTTCATAAGCAGATCTCTCAAGCCAGTGTGGAGGCGTGACAGCCTCCAGAGTTGCTTGTAATTACTTTCACAGTGTAGCGTTGTAAAATATGAGTTTAGAACATAAAGCAATACAACACAATGCAGTGCTCTTCAGTCCATAATGTTGTGCTGACCACTTAACCTGCACTAAGATCAATCTAAACCTTCTCTCCAATACAGCCTCAAATTTTCTTTCATCCATGTGCCTACCTAAAAGTATCTTAAATGCCCCTAATATATCTACTTCTACCATGATCTTCAGTATACATTCCATGCACTTATCACTCTGTTTCAAAACCTACCTCTGACATACACTTCCCCTACTTTCTTCCAATCATATTAAAATTATGTTGTCTTTTATTAGCCATTGCTGCCCTGGGTAAATATTACTGGCTGTCCACTTTATCTTTGCCTCTTTTCATTTTATATTCATCCATCAGGTCACCTCTCATCCTCCGTCACTCCATGGGTATAGCCCGAGCTGATTCAACCTTTCCTCATAAATCAGACTCTCTAATACAGGCAGCATTCTGGTAAATCACCTCTTCACACATTCTAAAGCTTCCTATAATGAGGCGATCAGAACCAAATACAATACTCCAAGCATGGTCTAACCAGGGTTCAAAAGGGATGCAGCATTACTTTGTGGCTCGTGATCTCAACCCCCTGACTAATTGAGGTAACACACCATATGCCTTACTAACCACCTAGACTCATTCCACCGAGATGCAGCACAGAGCGTCATAGGAAGTCATTCCTGTCTGTGGCCATCAAACTTTACAACTCCTCCCTTGGAGGGTCAGACACCCTGAGCCAATAGGCTGGTCCTGGGCCTATTTCCTGGCATAATTTACATACTACTATTTAACTATTTATGGTTTTATTACTATTTAATTATATATGGTGCAACTGTAACAGAAACCAATTTCCTCCGGGATCAATAAAGTATGACTATGACTGACCACTGCTGCAACCTTGAGAGACCTATGGATGGTATCTCCAATATCACTCTGTTCCTCCATAATATCCTGTATCCTCTCATGGTCTTATAGTCTATCACTGTTCTGTAGTATCTTATAAAACCTTCTACACCTTCCACAACACCACCAACTTTTTACCATCTGCATACTTACTTACCTTTCCTTCCACTTCCTCATCATAGTAATTTATTTTTAAAAAATCACAAAGCAGATGTCCTAGAATTGATCCCTGGAAAACTCCATTTATCACTGACCTCAAAGTAGCATGCACACCATCTACTGTTACCCTTTTCTTTCTGTGGGCAGCCAATTCTGAATGCAACCATATTTCTCTGGATCCCATGCCTCTTGACTTTCTGAATTATCTTAACATTGGAAACCTTTGTTGCAAGGACGAGGCTGAGGATGAACTCAAGTGCAGGACACAGGCGCGGAGACAGAGTCATGAGGTGTTAGCACCACCGCGAATGGGGAACCAGTATCCAGGAGAGTCTTTACACAGAGACAAGGTTTACATAGAGTATCCAGGAAATGATGCGGAGCTTAGAACCGACAGAACCAGGAAACAAGGTTTACTCAGACTAGCGTCGACCATCGAACCGGCAAAGCATGGCTGTGCTGCCCGAGTTTTATCCCATGTTTGCTAATGGGAACCAGGTGTGCTGTAGTTAATGGAACTGGGAATGATTGGAAATCAGACGAGGAGATTAAGGCCCAATTAAGGAGGTAATAGCAAGATGGGGAATTGGCAGACAGGACCATGACAATACCTCACCCCTCAACAGGAGCCTCCAGGCGATCCTCCGGGCTTGTCCGAATGGAAGTCTTGGATGAGGGAGGGGTCCAGGATGAAGGAGCGGGGAGCCCAGGAACGCTCCTCTGTGCCGTACCCTTCCCAGCCAACCAGGTATTGGAGGCCCCTGCCCCGACGGCGCACATCTAGTAACCGCCGGATGGATGTTGATGATCCGGGTGGGTGGAGGGGTTTCTGTCGGAGGACACAAGGGGCTGATGGAAAGTGGTTTTAATTGGGAAACATGGAAAGTAGGGTGGATGTGCATAGATCTTGGTAGTTTAAGTCGGACTGCTGTGGGGTTGATGATACTTTCGACCTTGAAAGGTCCCAGGAAGCGAGGGGCGAATTTCTTAGGCTCGTTTTTGAGAGGGATGTCTTTGGTTGAAAGCCACACCATCTGCCCAGGTCGATACTCAGGCACAAAGGTCCGGTGTCAATCAGCAATCCTCCTATTGTGATCGGTTGATCTGAGCAGAGCCGTGCGTGTGTCCTCCCAAATCTTGTGGCACCAATGGATATGGGCCTGAACAGATGGCACCGCAATCTCCTCTTCTTGTGCAGGGAACAGCGGGGGTTGGTACCCAAGGGAGCACTTGAAGGGAGACATTCCGATGGCAGTACTAACCAGAGAGTTGTGGGCGTATTCAACCCACGCGAGGTGGTCACTCCAGGTAGACGGGTTGTTGGTTGTAATAACCGAGTCCTGGTTGACCTGTTCTGTTTGCCTGTTCATCTGTGGGTGGAAGCCGGATGACAGGCTGACTGAGGCACCCAAGGCTTGACAGAAGCCCTTCCATACCTACGAGATGAATTGGGGACCTCGATCAGAGACGATGTCCGCGGGAATTCCGTGGAGGCGGAAGACGTGGTAGACGAGAAGGTCTGCGGTTTCCTGAGCAGAAGGAAGTTTAGGGAGGGCTACAAAGTGCAATCTTGAAGAACCAGTCTACCACGGTGTGTACGGTGGTGTTTCTTTGTGAAGGGGGTAGACCAGTGACAAAACCTAGTGCAATGTGTGACCAAGGACGACCAGGGACAGGTAGTGGATGAAGTAATCCCGCAGGTGGCCGATGGGAGGCTTTTCCACGGGCACAGACAGAACATGCAGAGACATAGGAATGGGTATCCGCCTCCATGGAAGGCCACCAAAAGTGCCTTTTCAGGAGAGCCAGAGTCTGATCACTCCCAGGGTGGCAGGCAAACCGAGATGTGTGCCCCCACTAGAGAACCTGAGATCTGATGGAATCAGGCACAAAAAGGCAATCGTCAGGTCCATTACCGGGGTCAGGGTCATCCCGTTGGGCTTCCTTTACTATGGACTCCATCTCCCAAGTGAGGTTTACCACCACACAGGATAGTCTCTGGGCTGGAAGTGTCCTTCTTGGAGTTGTACTGGCAGGAGAGCGCATCCGGCTTTCCATTCTTGGACCCTGGATGGTTTGTAAGGGAAAACTTGAACCGTCCAAAAAATAATGCCCAACAGGCCTGGCGGGAGTTCAAACGTTTAGCGGTCTGCATATATCTCAGGTTCTTATCATCAGTCCAAACAATAAACGGGTGTTCCGCTCCCTCCAGCCAGTGCTTCCACTCCTCCAATGCTAGCTTGCCCGCCGGTAATTCCCAATTCCCCACGTCGTAATTCTGCTTGGCGGGGGACAGTCGGCAAGAAAAGAAGACACAGTGATGAAGCTTTTCATCCGGACTTGATCGTTGGGACAGGACTGCTCCTACCCCAGAGTCAGAGGCGTCAACCTCAACAATGAATTGACGGGAGGGGTCTGGTTGGACCAGGATGGGAGCGGTTGTGAACTACCTCTTCAGGTCAGTGAATGCCGAATCAGCCTCGGAGTCCCAACAAAAAGGTGTGGTAGGCGAGGTTAAGTCGGGTAAGGGGCACTGCCACCCAACTGTAATCCCTGATAAGTCTGCGATAAAAGTTTGCAAACCCCAAAAAACGCTGAAGTTGCCTACGGGTCGTGGGTCTGGGCTATTCTTCCACCGCCCGGATCTTCTCGGGATCTGTCCTCACCTGCCCACTCGCAATGATGTAGCCCAGGAAGCTGAACAAAGAGACGTGGAACTCACATTTCTCCGCCTTCACAAATAACTTGTTCTCTCACAGTCTCTGGGGGACGAGACGGACATGGTGAATGCATTTCTGGGGGCTGCTAGAAAATATTAAGATGTCATCTAGGTAGACGAACACGAAGCAATTAATAAAGTCCCTCAGTGCATCATTGATTAGGGCTTGAAAAACGGCAGGGGCATTGGTGCGGCCAGACGGCATGACCAAGTGTTCGAAGTTGCCCAGTGGTGTACTAAAAGCCATCTTCTACTCGTCTCCCTCCCTCATCCTGACTCGATGGTAGGCGCTACGAAGGTCCAACTTCGAGAAGTTGGTGGCTTCGTGGAGTGGTTCAAATGCAGAGTTAATGAGGGGTAGTGGGTACTTATTTTTAACTGTTATATTGTTTAGGCCTTGGTAATCAATACAGGGACGAAGTGACCCATCCTTCTTCTCTACAAGGAAGAAACCAGCACCCACTGGGGAGGATGAAGGTTGAATAATGCCCTCTGCGCGGGTCTCACTAATGTATTTCTCCATGGCCTCTCTCTCAGGATAATTTATAAAGACGACTGGTGAGTAACGAGGCCCCGGGGAGAAGGTTGATTGCGCAATCATACGAGCGGTGCAGAGGCAGGGAAAGAACCCGTTGTTTGCTGAATACCTGTCCCGGGTCATGCTATTCTGCAGGGACTCTGGAGAAGTCGAGGGGTTCCAAGACAGGTGGGGTCGTGGCAGCCTCCATAGGGAATGGAGCCGATCGCAGACACGTGGCGTGGCAAAATGGGCTCCAGCTGGCTATCCTCCCGGTGGACCGGTTGATAAACGTGTTGTGGTGGTTCAGCCAGGGATATCCTAGAACTGCAGCAGCCTGAGGAGAATGGATGAGATTAACTTGTACCTCCTCTCGATGGTTTCCGGACAGAATCAAGGTCAGGGGTGGCGTACAGTGGGTAACCCAAGCCAGCAGTTTTCCATCCAGCGCCCGGGCCTCCAGAGGGGTACTTAAAGGCTCCCGAGGTATTCCGGCCTGGGAGGCTATGTCCTCTTCCAGCAGATTTCCCTCGGCACCGGAATCCACCAAGGCGGATAAGGACAGGGGTTGTTGTTGATAATTCATGGTAGCCAGGATCGGCATCCGGGTCTGGGGGACTGAAGGGAGTGTTGTCCGGCTCACCAGGGTCCCCCTTTCTACTGGTGAGCTCTCCCTTTTGGCCACAGAGGACAGGAATCCCAGAAATATCCCAGCTGGCTACAATAGTAACAATCCCTACCTCTCTGCTTCCGGAGTCATTCTGCAGAGGAGAGACGGTTCCGTCCCAGCTGCATCGGTTCCTCCCCCAGGGTGGTGGGGATGGTCGGGGCAGAAGCTATACTTGGAGCAGCTGGGGAAGGAAGGCTGGCTGAAGATGGTAAGGTGGGACATGAGCTGACCCGAGGAGTGGGGCAACTGGTCTTTTCTCTCAGACACTCTTGAAGTTGATCATCGAGCCTGGTGGCTACAGAGATCAGCGAGTCCAGGATGTCCGCATCCTCCTTCGCTGCCAATTCATCTTTTACCTTATCTGAGAGGCCCTGTCAGAACAGCCCTGTCCCGTAGTGCCTCGTCATTCCACCCAGAGTCAGCCACTAATGTTTGAAACTCGATGGAGTATTTTGCTACGCTTCACGAACCCTGATAGAGAGTTAGCAAGTGCTTAGCGGCGTACTTACCGCGAATGGGATGTTCAAAGATCTTCCTCATTTCAGAGGTGAAGGAGGGGAAGGAGGAACAGACTTCTGGTCAGTTGTCCCAGATCGCAGTGGCCTATGCCAAGACATCCCTCGTAACAGCCCCATGATGTACACAATCTTTGATCTGTCCAAGATGTACGTACGTGGCTGTTGCTCAAAGACCAAAAAGCATTGTAATAAGAAGGCCCAGCACTTCCCTAGGTCCCCAGTGTCGGGTTCCGGTTCAGGCATGTACAGCTCTCGAGGGGATTGTGTTGCCGATCCAAGAGGTGTAACCATCCCAGGCTGTGCGGTTTGGTCAATCGGGGTTCTTGGAAGGGATGGAGTAAGGGAAGCGGATACCCGGTCAACCTGCTCACTGACCTTCGTCACATTCATGGACAGTGCACAAGGGTTTTCCATGACCTCTCTGAGCAGTTGGTCGTGGGTGCCCAGTAGGTGGCCCAGGCTGGCGAGGGCCTGTTGCATGGGGTCCGTGTCCGCTGGGTTCATTCTTGGCCAGTTCATTCTGTTGCAAGGACGAGGCTGAGGATGAACCCAAGTGCAGGACACAGGTGTGGAGGCAGAGTCGTGAGGCGTTAGCACCACCTTGAACAGGGAACTGGTATCCAGGAGAGTCTTTACACAGAGACAAAGTTTACATAGAGTATCCAAGAAATGATGCAGAGCTTAGAACTGACAGTCCCAAAGAATCAAGAAACATGGTTTACTCACACTAGTGTCAACCAACAAACTGACAAAACATGGCTGTGCTGCCCGAGTTTTATCCTCTGTTCGCTAATGGGAACCAGGTGTGCTGTAATTATTGGAACTGGGAATGATTGGAAACCAGACGAGGGGACTAAGGCCCAATTAAGGAGGTAATAGCATGATGGGAATTGCCAGACAGAACCATGACAACCTTACTAAATCCATATACGCCAGATCCACTGTTCTGCCTTCATCAATATGTTTTACCATTTCCTCAAAGAATTCAATAAGGCTCATGAGGCATGACCTGCCCCTCAAAAACCCATGCTGACTGTACCTACTCAGACTATGCTTCTCCAGATGTTTGTAAATCCTGTCTCTAAGAATCCTCTCCGATACTTTGCCCACTAATGATGCAATACTCACTGGTCTAAAATTCTAAGGGTTATCTCTATTTATTTTCTTGAACAAAGGAAGAACATTTGCTACCTTCTAATCCTCTGGCACTACTCCTATGGCCAGGGAGAATGCAACAGCTATCACCAAACACATAGCAACCTCTTCCATCCATTTCCATAGTAACTTGGGCTATAATCCCATCTGTCCCTGGGGAGTTATCTATCCTAATGTATTCCAATGTTCCAGCACATTCTTGTTCTTAAAGTTGACACATTCCAGCATATCAGCCAGTTCTACACTCAACTCATTTTCTTTAAATTCCCTATCATAGGTGAAGACTGAAGCATGATGGAGCTCCCCTACCTCTTCTGAGTCCAGACACATATTTCCTACTTTACTAAATAGTTCTACCTTCACTCTAGTCATCCTTCTGTTCTTCACATAAGTGTAGAACACCTTGAAAGTTTCCCTATTCCTACTCACCAAGGTATTCTCTTGTCTCCTTCTAGATCTCAAGTCACTTCTTAAGCTCTCTCCTGGCTACCTTAGACCTTTCTTAACCTTTAAAAAATGTCTATTGCAGAGTGTACAGACTCATTTACATTAGATACGAAGTGTACCTTCTGGGTACATGTTCAAGGATTCTCTCTAGAATAGAGCATGCTCCAAAACAGTGCTACAGCCCAGGCTGTAGATAGTCTCATAACATTATATTTAAAGTGTGCAAGTCATTGTTTGTAACAATGTTATTCATGCTGCACAGAGAAACCATTGTTCATTTTCCACCATATTGTTATTTGTTATTCTGTAGAATCTCTCTGTCTAATGATACATTTGTCAGTATTGAAAGTAATTTTTATTTTATAAGAATTAGAATCAGAATATTAATTTATATTTGTTTATATTATAATTTCAGGTTGCAATAGTCTTTTAAGAAGCATACCACTCATTGCATTTAAAACAACATTAGATTCTGCTTATCCTGGGGTATTCTGAGGTATTTGAATGGGGATTATGAAGAGAATTGCTACAAATCAGAAGATTGGGGTTTACATCCCATTCTCAAAGGCAAAAAAAAACATGGGTGTCTCATTTCTGGAGGTACAATGCAGCAATGGAAGTGTCTATTTTCAGAAAAGATAATAATCTCAAATGGAGACAAGAAATGGATTATGAAATCTCCATGATCCTGGACAACATTTCTCATTTTCAAATCTGTTAGCAACCTTTTCAATGCAGAGATAGATGTTTTAACTGTTTGTACTTGGTTATGAGAACAGACAAAATTGCGGAGTCATAGAATCATACAGCATGGAAGCAGGACCATCAGCCTAACTCATTGGTGCAGACAAGGATGTCTATCCCAGTTGCCTCCAGTTGGTCTATAGCCACCTTAAGCTTTCCTATCCATGTACCTGCCTAAACTTCTTGCAAATTTTATAGTGGTGCCTGCCTCAACAGCTTCATCTGGCAATTTGTTCTATATACCCATTGCATTCTGTATGATGAAACTGTTCCTGATGTATTTTTGAAGTCTTTCTCTTCTCATCTTAAATCTATGTCCCCGAGTTTTAGACTTTCCTACCTTGCCAAAAAGGACCATGTGCATGCACCTTACGATTTCATACTGTATACCTATGTGAGTTTTCCCTTCATCCTCCGATGCTCCAGGGATACAAGTCTCTACCTACTGTATGTCTTTTCCATCTTACTGACGTTCTACCTAGATGGTCAAGCAGAACTGCACACAATGGTTTGAGAGTGGTCTCACCAATGACATGTACATTTGGAACATGATGAGACCCAGATTAGATCAACTAAGACCTTATATTCAATATTCCAGTCAATATTCCAGGAAGCATTTGATCTATTTCTCCAAAAGGGCCACAACCTTGTCATGCTTTGGAGGTTTGCATACTTCAATAACCGGGAAAGTTATGCTGGTTAGTATTGGGCCTTATGCTTTGACACTTGGTAGGGTCACCCAAGCTGAACAGGTCAAAGGGTAGAGGTCAGACTAATAGTGGTCCACCTGTCCTCCAGGTTCGGGAGTTCAACTCAGGGCTAACAACCTGACTGGTCAAACAAAACTGTTAGGGAAAAAAAAAATGAAGAATAATTCTACATCTGTGTGCGGCCAAGGACAAACAGAGATGGAGGATATTCAATGCTGCCCTAAATGACAGCAGTGTAATGGGCAGTATATAAGTAATATGACCTATGTTTATTCCTTTTTCCATTGCAAATTTGCTGGGCATTCATTGGGTGCAATGTTTCAATAAAAATTGCTAAGGAAATGCAAGACATTTTTACTGGCATCTTCTAGCCTGGAGCTACAATAGAAAAGAAATGATTGTGTAACCGGTCTAATCTACAAAGAAGGAGAGAGAGATTGTCTTGTGGAAAATTAGAGCGAGTCCTGAGTGCTGAGCATTTATAGTAAACACGCACAGTTAGTTAGTTCCCGTTCCCAGCTGAAGATCTGCCGCTTTGTGTTTGGTGCTCTGAATTGCTCTTTTTTATGTCCTATTTTTTTCCCAGTGTTAACAGCAGTGAGAGTTGGATGTTCTCAGGACTGAAGATACTAAATTTTGAATACTTCTATACAAATTTCACTTTATTGATTATGCTTTACTCAAGCATGCCTTATTTGCATTAGTTTGCTTATTTCATATTTTTTGCCTCAAGATCGCCAGGAGCAAGTTCTCATCTAATTTCCCGTGTGATTATAAAATATTAAACTTAAACCTAAAAACTATCTTCCACTTCCAGCTAAGCTCTGATTCACCACAAACCAAACACCAATTAAAGCAATAAAATACAGAAAAAGTCAGTGGGTCAGAAAAAAAAGTTTATGGCGAAAAAAACTATGACTGTACAGCGCCTTGTAAAAGTATTCAGTCCACACAAATCTTTCACATTTTACTACCTCATTTTCTAAATGAAAACTATAATGAAGTAGGATTTTTTGAGCTAATCTACAAAACATTGTGCATCATAACAAATCAAAAGAAAAATTCCAAGACCTGTCAACAGTTTACAGGAGGTCAAGGAAGAAGCTCTGGCGAGAAAAGCAACAACATACCCTTGCCTATAAAGACCTAGCAAAGTGTCTGTTAGAGTATTCTAAGAAGATGTGGAAGAAGGTCTTGTGGTCAGATGAGACTAAGGTAGAACTTTTGGCCTCAACACGAAGCAGTACGTGTGGTGTTAATCTAATACTATTCAGCAACCAAGAAACACCATCTTATTGTAAGGTATGGTGGAGGTAGCATTATTCTATGGGAATGCTTTTCAGCAGCAGATATTGGAAATCTGGTCAGGGTTGATGGGAAGATGAGTACTGCTAAATACAGAGAGATACTGGATAAAAACCTACTAGCCTCTGCCAAAAAGCTTAAACTGGGGTGGAAGTTCATCTTTCAGCAGGACAACAGCAAAAAGCACATTGTCAGAACAATCATGAAATGGCTGCAAAAGAAGAAAATTGACGTCCTTGAGTGGGCTGGTCAGAGCCCTGATCTTAACTCATTCAAACATTTCTGGCAAAACCTCAAGATTGCTGTCCGCTGCTGCTCCTTAACTAACCTGGTACAACTTGAACAATTTGCCAAGGAAGAATGGACAAACCTGCTCCATCAGGTTGTGCCAAGCTTATAGGGACTTATCCAAAAAAGTTGTTGGCTGTAATAGTTGCAAGAGGTGGTTCAACTAAGTACAGAGCAAAGTGGGAGGAATACCTTTGAACTGCTGACATTTCAGTTTGATTCTTTTAGTTTTTTCATGCTTTGCAATTTTCCCTGTTTTTAGGCTCTACTGTGCATGTGATTCGCAAGTAAACATTCTCAGTTAAATTGACCATAGTCCCTGGATGCAATACTCAGCAAAGGGTTGAACAAAGGATTGGGTTGATGAATACTTTTATAAGGCAGTATATGTGGGTGGATCCATTGTTTTCTTCTGAGACGCTACAGAGGATGATCCTGAATGCATTTTGTACAGTGAAATATCTCATCCACCATTCTAGGAAGGAGGTTAGTGTCAGGCCTGCATGTGCAGGTTCCTCCCAATCTCCAGCCAGCTAATAGGTTTCATCTGCCACTTGTTCCCAAATCATCACCTGAAGCCTATTTAAACTCAGCTGTCATCTACAATCCTTGCTCACTCATACGAACCAGCCAGTTGCTCCTAGCCTTCAGTTGCCTTGTTGCATGAGTGATCTCTTTTCTCTTGCTTTGTGGCCCCCTCTGCGTTTGTTATTTTGCAGTTCATTATTAAAGTTATTACTCACTACTAAATCATCTCTGCTGTTTTGTGTTTGGGTCAAGCCACCTCTATATTTCCTGACAGGATGAGTGAATCACCAACTGACAAAGCAGAGTTTGCTTGCCTAAAGCAAGTTGTCAACATGAGCACACAATCCAAAAGCAGCAGGAGATCACTGACCATCTGCTCTCCACTCAACCAACTCTCTATCTCAGTCCAGTGCCTGAACATTTCAATGGTTCCCCAAGCTAATGCTGTAACTTAATGTCCCACTGCATCCTACATTTTGAGCTCCAGCCGTCTCTGTATGTTACAGACTGAGCCAAATTGCTTTGGTCATTTCTCTATTGAATGGGTGAGCACTGACCTGGGCCATAGCTAACTGGAACAATTAAACCTCTATTTGCACCAGTATGAAGTTTTTACCACTGAAATTTGCTGGGTTTTCAACCATCCGGGAAGTGGAAGGGAGGTAGCGGTTCAGATATTTTGCTTGTATCAAGGCTCACGCTCTGTGCAGGATTACACTGTGGAATTTAGGATCCTCATGGCGGAGTGTGACTGGAATGTGGAAGCTCTGCTCACCATGACCATCACAGCACTTGAAAGACAAGCTGTATATGTGAGAGGTGCCCACTGACCCTGAAAGCTTCCTTACTCTCACCCTCCAAATTGACAAGCATCTTATGGAACAAACCTCCAGATCATGAGTTCCTTTTTTAGAACCATTTTAGGTTGCAGATCCCTCATCATCAATGCCTCTAGATCCCAGGAAAATAAGGAGAGGGCCCTTAGCACACCGCCCACCCCCAAGAGTGTGACCATCAGTGAAAAAACTACTTGTGTGCTTATTAGGGAGCCATCAATCACCCATGCATCAAATGCCCACTGTGTTGATGAAATCAGCACCACCACATAGAGATGAGGGGGCTTCGATCGGGCCTTTTGTTTCAGCACCATTGCTTGACTCACTCACCTTGTCCTCCTCTCTGCTTCATTCTGGTGCAAGAGTCAACTTTCTGGACCAGATTCTGTGTGTACAACTTGGACACCCTACCGAGCCAATCTCTCACCCCTTCTGCAGCACAGCGATTGATAGATGTCCCTTGTGGACTGGGATGGTCAGAGAGCGCATATAGCCTGTGCACATGAGTATTGGAGAGTATAGGTGGTCCACCCAATTTCTCCTGACTGACTCACCCTACACTCCCCTCATCTTGGACTACCTCTGGTTCTCCACTCATGACCTTCACTTCACCTGGTCTTCCACTTCACTGTTGCATTAGGAACCCATCTGCTGGACCCACCTACCTACAACCTCTGTTGACCTCACCTCATAAATCATTGGAGACGGTGTAAACTCTCAACTTCATGAAACTCCCACAGTAATGCAACTTAGCCATCACTTTCAGTAAAAAGGAGGCCAGCACACAGGCATTGACTACCATGAACTCAGCAAAAGCACCATTAGGAATTGCTACCTTCTCCTCTTGATGAAAAGTGCATTCCAAACACTCTGTGAGTCCCAGATCTTCACCAGACTGGATCTACAGAGGGCGTACAACCTGATCTGCATCTACCAGAGGGATGTGTGGAAGATGGCATTCATTGTACCCACTGGCCACTACGAATACTTGGTGGTGTCTTTCAGACTTTCCGTCAGTCCAGCCATTATTTAAGCTTTCATCATTGAGATCCTTTGCAAAATAGGTATGTGTTCATCTACCTTGACGACATCCTTATCTTTTCCAAATACCCCCAAGACCACATCTGTTATTTCCGATCACTCCTTCAGCATCTCTGCGAAAAACCGACTGTACTGCAAGTTAGGAAAATGGCACTTTCATATCTCAAGCAACACGCATCAAAGTTGCTGGTGAACGCAGCATCTCTAGGAAGAGGTACAGTTGACGTTTCAGGCCGAGACCCTTCGTCAGGATGCTGCCTGGCCTGCTGCATTCACCAGCAACTTTGATGTGTGTTGCTTGAATTTCCAGCATCTGCAGAATTTCTGTTGTTTGCGTTACTTTCATATCTCAACCATTTTCTTCCTAGGTTATGTCCTTTCACCTCAAGGAATAACCATGAACCCAGTGAAAGTGCACACCATTGTTGAATGGGCCCAATTGCACTCTCTCAAATAGCTAAAGCACTCCTTGGACTTCTCCAACTTTTATCGCTGTTTCATCAGAAACTACAGCCAAATCACTACTCCTCTCACCTCCCTCATGAAGTTACCTACCTCACGGATAAGCAGATCTGCAGTCACAGACCACACTTTTTAGGAGCTCATGAGATGCTTTATCACTGCTCTCATTCTCTGCCATCCAACCCCCCCAGACCTTTTCTGATAGAGGAGGAAGCAGCTGAGGTGGGCACCAGCCCATCTTCTTCCTGTGAGGACCGGGTGGTAAGGTACACTCTTGTGCCACTTTCTCATGCAAGTTCAACTCAACTCAATTTTATTATGGAGTAGGAGACAGGGATCTACTTGTCATCAAAAGGGCCTTGGAGGAATGGAGACATTGGCTGCTAGGAAACACTGAGCCCTCCCTGAGCTGAACTAACCACCGAAACCTCATCTGTTCAACAGGTTCACCAACTCAACACACATCTGGTGTACTGAACCCTCTTCTTCGAGTAGTTCAACTTCACCATCTCTCACTGAGCCTGTTCCAAGAACATTAAGATAAATGCCCGGTCATGACACCTGAAACAGATTTCAACCCCTAGTCCATCATTCAATCCTCCCAGATCCTCACCCGACTACCTGGGACCTTGAGAACCACATCCACCAGGCCTTACCACACGACCCTGCTCCAGCCAACACACATGATAACCGCATGTACGTGCTAGTGGCTTTGTGCTCTGAGGCACTCCAGTGGGTCCACCCTTCACCTCTCTCCAGTCATCAAGGCATACGAATGACTCTGGCTTTTCCACAACGCTAGTTCTTGTGGCCCTTCCTGAATGCAGATGTACGGGTACACCAGTTTGCCCCTGCCTGCCCCCTGTATACCCTGTCCAATTCCTCCAACCACTGGCCTTTGGTCTTTTGCAACCCCTGCCAGTGCCTCGATGCTTGTGGTCCAACATTGCCATGGACCTCACCTTACAGTGGGGGCCAAGGTGATCATGATAGTGATGGACCGGTTCCCCAAGGTAGCTCCCTTCATTGCGCTGCCCGGACCTCCGTCAGCCACTAAGTTGGCAGACCTAGTTCCCTAACATTCATTTCCCCTCCACAGATACCCCCAGGTCATTGTGTTAGACCAGGGACAACAATTTGCTTGCTACTTCTGGCAAGCCTTCTGCTCCCTCATCCACACCGCAGTAAGTTTGTCCTCTGGCTATTATCCGCAAAACCAATGGACAGTCAGAAAGAGCCAATCGGCAGGTGGAGAAGTTTCTGTGATGCTTCACCACCTCTATCCCTTCCACATGGATGAAGTATTTGCTCTGGGCCAAGCTGTCCCACAATCTTCCTGTTTAAGATGGCTCTACAGAAGGTGAGTGTTGGCGCGTGGCCAAGTAGGTAAGGCATTGGTCTGGTGATCTGAAGGTTGCTAGTTTGAGCCTCAGCAGACGCTGCATGTTGTGTTCTTGAGCAAGGCACTTAACTACACATTGCCCTGTGACAACAATGGTTCCAAGCTGTATCGGCCCTAGTGCCCTTCCCTTGGGCAACATCGGTGGCGTGGAGAGCGGAGACTTGCAGCATGGGCAACTGCCAGTCTTTTATACAACCTTGCCCACGCCTGCACCCTGGAAACCTTCCAAGGCGCAAATCCATGGTCTCACGAGACTAACGGATGCCTATGACTGAAGATGTGCAGCAGGTTACTGGTAGTTGGAAGGGCAAAAAATTCAACAAAAAACATTACTAATAACACCTTTTCTGAAGAAAATTGTGGTAAACTATCACTGCAAACAATGAAGAAACAAGCGGAGGCGAGGCTGATTCAAAAAGATGGGCAGTGCGGGTGCATTGCAAAGCCAAAGCAAAATGTGTTGAAAACGGGGTCACTGATGGTCTTGGTATCGTTGTTGGAGTTGGATTTGGAGTGAGTGATTTGGAGAGAAGCCAATATGGAAGAGTTTCAATACCCGCCCATTTTAACTGGGCGAGAGGTTGGGTATGTCCAAAGCACCAAGCCCATTTGGTGAGATTGAGAGCAGTTTCAAGTTGGGTAGTCCAAGCATATTGCTACGCCAGGGTCCAGGTCCTAGGGTCAGGCATTACTTGGTGCTGGGATAATTTAAATGCTGGTACAGATCGACTGGAAAGCCCGAGTGTTGGGATCAGAGGTGAGGGTTGGGCTGATTTGCATTGCTCTCCCGTGATGTTCATTCATTTCTTAGCAGTGAACTGCTCCAGCTGCTGTGCTGCTGAGGCCGAGGCTTGAGCCTACTCCGTCTGCCCCTGCGAATGGATCTAAAGACTCGGTATGGTTCACAACACTGTTGCTTGCTTCTATAGTTTGCATTATTGTTTTTTTTTTCCTTCTTTCTCTTTCTCTACGCATTGTTTATAGTCTTCCTTTTTTTAAATTGGGTTCTTTGGGTTTCTTGCTTTGTGGCTGCTTGTAAGCAGACAAAACTCAAGCTGTATGATTTATACATTCTTTGATAATAAATATACTTTGAATCTTTGAATCTTGATTCTACACATTTCTTCTGCCATGAATGTGTTTCCCTTTGAAGTGCTTCATGGCTATCAAACCCCATTATTCCCTGCGGAGGAGCCAACTGTTGAGGTCCGGTCCACCAGTGTCTCAATTCACTGCTTCTGGAATGTTTGGAAGGAGGCAAAGATTGTCATCCTACCTGCCAACCATGCTTACGCGACCAGGTTAACCACCATCGGTGCCCAGCCTGATTACTCCAGCCTGGGGACTGTGTCTGGCTGTCCACCTAAAATCTGCTCCTGTGCATTGGCTCCCACAAGCTATCACCCCGGTTCATTGTGGCTTCAAGAATTACTCATTGCATCAATCTAGTCACCTACTATCTCCAGCTGTCATCTTCCCTCACAATCACTCCTAACTTCCCCATGTGCTGCCTCAAGCCCATTGTCGATGGACCACTCCACTCAGCTGGGCCTACACCTCCAGAACCAAAGATGGTGGAAGGTGCTCCAGTGTACACGGTTTGCTGACTATTGGATTCAATCTGTCGTAGCTGGGTGTATAGCACCTGGTCAACTGCGAAGTGTATGGGTTGGAGGAGAGATGTAGAGTGTCGTCCTCTTACATCTTGGATCCATTGCTCTTCGAGGAGGTCCACAGGACCCACCTGCATCATCCTGGGCTGTCAGAGGCCAGCTGTGGGAGGGAAGGTTTAATTCCTGTCAGATCTGCACATACAGGCTCCTCCCAGTCTCCACTCAGCTAAGGGGAGTCACCAGCCACTCACTTTCAATTCATCACCTGTAGCCATTTTAAACTCAGCTCTCATCCATGGTCCTTGTTCACCCAAATAAACCAGCCAGCCTTAACCAGTTGTTCCTAGCCTTCAGTCACCTTGTTGCCTTGTCATGTTAAGCATCTGTTCTCCCTTGTTTTATGGCCCCTTGTGGCTTGTTATTTTGCAGTTTATTATTAAAGTTATTGCTCACTGCTAAATAGTCTCCACTGCTCTGCCTTTGTGTTACGCCTCCTCTACAGTTAGAATCTGTGATGCTTGTATGCATTGGAATCTGCAGCTTCTATTTGTCACATCCAAACATGATCACTGCTGATTTGGTAACAGTGCAGACAAAATAGATTGCAACAATGCAGTTGGCAGGATGAACTAAACTTACAGAGGGAGGATTACATTTGTGAAAAAAAAACTTAAAGCTACGTGCACCATTCAAATTAACCAAGGTTCAAAAGCCAAAATAATCCGTCAGAAATTTGGTTGTTAAGAAGCATTGGTTTTATTTGTGGACCTTGTCACGTTTCAAAATTTACATGGAGATGAAGCAAAGCTACAAATTGCGTCCTGATCTGGCTAAGGCTAACACTCCAGGGAATAGACCAAAGGTGCCCATTTCTCTTGCAGTACATCATAATAAGTGACTAAGAAGAGAATATAAAGAGTAAGGTGTGTTGGCGCGTGGCCATGTGGTTAAGGCGTCGATCTATTGATCTGAAGGTCGCTAGTTCGAGCCTCAGCTGAGGCAGCGTGTTGTGTCCTTGAGCAAGGCACTTAACCACACATTGCTCTGCGATGACACTGGTGCCAAGCTGTATGGATCCTAATGCCCTTCCCTTGGACAACATCGGTAGTGTGGAGAGGAGAGACTTGCAGCATGGGCAATTGCCAGTCTTCCATACAACTTTGCCCAGGCCTGCGACCTGGAAATCTTCCAAGGCACAAATCCATGGTCTTACGAGACTAACGGATGCCTATAAAGAGTAAAGTAATCTAACCAAACTGTGAAGAATCAGAATCAGAAATTGGTTTATTATCACTGACATATTGTGAAATTTTGCAGCTCATAAGACTTACCATAAATTACAAAACAAACAAACAAGTAAAGTGCAAAAAGAGAACAAAGAAAGGAAACAAAAGACTTCTGCAGATGTGAGGACTATCTACTAAGCAATTTTGAAATGCTCCTCACACAGCTACTTCTTGGATGGAGTTATTGCACATATTGCAGCTGCAAACTATGGCCAGTGACAATGAAAATAATGGACATCAGTAATTTCTATGCCTCTGGCTTTCTCAGACTGGTGCAAGAAACATCAGAATCTCAGAGCAGTTTGTGTAACTCTGCCTAAACAGGGATGTCACAGATACTCTTGGATCAGAGAGATGTGAATACAATCAAAACATGTGGATTCAACTACCAAGTCATCATGAGATTGTAGGATTTGAATACATCAATTTTTGGCAGTCACAAGGGATTTTACACCTCGAATGAGCAACCTATTCACAGCTGGATCAAGATTTTTTGGGCATAGTCCAATACTGGAGTAGCAGTCAAGGCATTTTATTTTTCTGATTATCTGCTGTACCCTCCTTCAGTGCCCCATTGTCTTAGACCAAAGGAGGTCCACTTGCAGACTCTGGTTATCCTTCTACTCCTGGTTGTCCACTCTACCCTGAACCCCTTGTATGGAAGGAGAATGTGTTGAAATATGAATATAAGGATGCTCACATAAACAATATGTTGTTTCTTTTCACTGCTTGTGGTGGGTTGGACAGCATTTTTGCCATTTTTGAAGCATTAGACTGCTTTTTATGAGGCCGAGATGCTAACTCAATGCTCAGCCCAGCACAGATGGAAAGCGCGTAAGTAGCCAGCCAGATTCGAACTCAGGACCAATTGCCTCATAGTCTGGTGCTAATGCCACTACACCACTGACTGGCTAGAAACAATATACATATCTAGGAATTGAAGCTGGAACCTCCTTGGTGTGTTAGGTGTCCGCCATGTTTAGCATTAACAGACAATTCTTGTTCCACAATAAAAATAGAGTTGTAGGTCACTACAGCAGATGAGCAGGCTCCTCAGCCCATCTAGTCCATGCTGACCTGGTCTTCTGCCAATTCACATTCACCTGCACCAGGATTGTAGCCCTCAATACCACTTTCAGTCATGTACTTATCAAAACCTCTCTTACATGGTGCAACTGAACCCCCATCTATTACTTACTTGGCAGCTTCTTCCACCCTCTGAATAAAGAAGTTCCCCCTCCAATACCCCTGAACATTTCACTTTAGATCCCAAACCCATGACCTCTAGTCCTGGTCTCACCCAGCTTGGGGGAAAAACATTTATACATTCACTAAAATTTGCCTAATTGAGCAAAAGTACATCATTCTTCACATTAAGATAAAGTCAGTGTTGTGCTGACCAGTGACCTTAAAGAGCATCTGACCACAGACTGTCTGTGGAGAAGGCAGCCTCAGAGATGTGTGTGACAGGGGGAGCAGCATTCTCCAGTGTCAGTATGGCTACCCGTCACCTCATCTCTTACGCTGATTTGGTCCTCTGCTCCACATGCTCCCACTATACTGCAAGGTACAACTTAAACATCTTTGCAGCATCTCACATTTGTGGTCCTTGTCTGAAATGCCGTGATTATCATGGAGGGGCAACCGGTGGAGCCATGTGTATTGCTCAACATCAACGCAGTTTGGCAGAGGATGTGACTGAAACACTGCCTTCACACTGGGCAGCTATAGTTCATGTCCCTCGACCAATCTAATGCCAAGTTTGCTCCCAGTTATTTTGTGTTTAATAGTTGAACACCATGTTAGATTGATAATCAGATCATCTGTTGCCAGGGAAATGCAACTAGTGCCCAGGCAAGCTGCTTTTTACCAATTTCTTGACAGCTGCTAATTGATTCAGAAATTATCAGTAACACAACAATACCTACAGAAAACTGTTCTCTTGTGTGTGCGTGTGTGTATGGTATTTGTGTCAAAAGGTTCACAAACAAGTAATTTCTAGGCAGCAAACTAATCGACACTCCTTGATTTGTAACTGAACCCTTTCAGCTTAATCTTATCGTTTAGATCTCTCTTCCCAGTTCCCAGTTACTAACTAAGAGTCAAGAGTGGCCAAGGGCCGTAATTTCAGTTATTAACATTCAATACATTGTTTTAAAGTGGTCTAAATTCAATAGTGAAATCTACAGAGTGTTTGAAACGAGTGTGACAGGCATACGTAGAAAGTACTGCAAGAAGTATTGATGTATTAATTTCAGAAAGAAAATTTCCCCTATTATACAATAAAAAGACCTGAACTGCAAGTTCAGAGAATGTTGAACAATATGAGGACAATAACATCATGTGATACTAATGTACAAAAGAACCAGAAAATTCAAGAGACTGTAAGGCAAAACATGGCTTTCAGATTTCCAGAAACTACTCATTGATGTTACTCCATTTTGGCAAAAACACCCTTGTTATTTTAAAGAACTGGCTGACTCTGCGCAAAAGACACTCATTAAACCTGCTGCAGAACCTTACTCATTAGGGACAGCATGCATGAGCGCATTAAATGAGCATAGAATTATACCTTACCCTGATATACTGCACTTCCAAAGTTTTTTTGTCATGATGAAGGCTTAAAACAGGGAGAAACCTTTGATTAGGTCTTTTTTTCACAGCTCCCTCAATGTGATTGCTAAGGCATGAACACTTCAGACTTGAAGGAGCAAATTGAAGTAGTGGGAACTTGGAAGAATAATTTGTTGAGATGGAATGTGTCTGATAAAAGCAATAGGAGGGCATGAACATTAAATACTGCAATGGCAATTTTTAGATCTTCTAAACACAAGAATCACATCAAGATTGAGAATTCCTGACAAGGTTCTAATCCTGAAAGGATCAGGAGGATGCTCCGTGTAACTACATTGTTCCAGCAGCATCTACAATGGGAAGATAAATTGAGGTTGGCCAAAAAGTTCTGACAGCACTGAGACAGAGGAAGCACAAAATTATAGCTTTTAAGGACAGATGTATAGCTACAAATGTATTGACTTCTTTTTAGAAATAAAAAGACGACGTTAATTGGGAGCTATCTAATGTGCAGGAATCAAAGTTCAAAGTAAAATTTATTATCAAATTACACATATGTCACTATTTATACACTGAAATACATTTTTTCGGTCATTTACAAGAAAATAAATACAATCAATTTTATGAAAATCTACACATAAACAAAGTCTGACAAACAGCAAATGTGCAGAAGAAGGCAAGTTAAGCAAATGATAAGAATTAAATTAATAATACTTGGAATCCAAGTTATAGAGTCCTTGAAAGTGAGTCGATAGGTTGTGAAATCAGTTCAGCATTGAAGTGAGTGAAGTGATCTACACTGGTTCACGAGCCTGATGGTTGTTGGGCAATAATTGATCCTGCAACTGGTGTTGTGGGACCCAGGGCTTCTGTACCTCTTGCCTGATGGTAGTAGTGACCGAGTAGTAGTGATGGTGGGCAGGTCTGAAGTTCATCTCCAGTCCCTTATACTCAAAGTGTAAAGTAATATTGGAAGTGTATTATATTCCAGATCTGAAATTCTGTTTCATTAAAGTCTGTGTGGGTAGTTCGTTACACAGATGCATACAGAAGGTAGAGGTCACTATTTCTGACACTTATATCTGCCAGCACATCTGTGCAGTGTTATTGGCTTTCAAGTACCATGATGCTGTCCATCAATATCATTTGAAAAAGGACAATTTCTTGGAAAGTACATGTGGAATTCCAAGCTGCCTGTTAAACCTGCCAAGGATGTGTAAACCTTCCCAGAACAGGGATCAAGGCTTAAAACATTTGAAGAAAGTAAAGGATTCTTGGAAAACATATAGGGAATACCAAGCTGCCCATTAAACCTGCCAAAGATGTATAAACCTTCCCCAAAAAGGGAATGAGGCTCAAAATATTATCCAAGTAAACTCAAGCCCTTCTTCAACTGGGTGCCATGTTTGATTGCGCTCTCCACAAAACCATCTCATTTCCCTCAGAAGTTCAACCATAATATATTTCTGCTACATGGTAATAAGATAACCTTGGTTTCAGTGATGAGTCCACCACAGTTCCAGTTCTAGTGCAGTTTGTGGCTGTGGAAGGATTGACATTGCTCCAAAGGATTTTCTCAACCACTCTCACTTATGGTAGGCATTTTCAAAACACTTGTCCTCTACCAACCTGCCCACTTAAAGCATTGTCTCAGAGAGTCATAGACTCGTAATGTACAGCTTGGCCTCTTGCTTATATCCACATTGGCCTTTTTGCCCATCTGCATTAATTCCTTTAAAATAAATGTCCAGGGTGTAAAGCTGTCAAACATGAGTCTTTTGTTTTCTTATTTCAGGGTCCATCTCTCAGCAGAGCTAGAGGTGATTCAATAATGGAAAGTTAACGATGAAACTCACTGTCATCTCCAGCATGCTTTTACAGCCTTTAACCATCGATATAAAAGGAAATTTGAAGAGTAAGACCTCAAACCAAACACTCATACTAATGCTCACCCTTCTGCACGCTTCCATGACATGGATTATCTACAGCAGGTGGCTCAAAGTTCTCATAAAGTGCCACGTGTATAAAATTCTCCAACCTCACTAGCATGATCAGCCAAGCAACATCAGCATTCATTCCTAAAAGAATGTTAGCAACGTTGAGTTTCTAATTCAACTTGGCTGGCTTCAGCAGAACAATTTGCTCATGCCCTGAAAAAGGCATTCCAAGAGATTGTCCTGGTGGATTTCAAAAATCCAAAACTTCAAAATTTCAAAAAAAGGAAACATTTAAGAAAAAAGGTCATCTCAATATCTGTTTTTAGGATGCAGGTTCATGGGTTAGGTAGGTGAGACAGAAGACACTGATAATGAATAAGCGCATTAATCATTTACTTACAAACAGTAAAACATTCATCAAAACATTTAAGTCCCTCCAAGTTACACACAACTATGATACTAAAATTCAACAAACAGATACTTAGCCAAGAGTGCATGTGGGCTCTCCTAAATCTGGAGCATACTTTCCCAATGGTTCTTCAACACTAGTCATGATCTCAGTGTGAAAAATGAGCGCCTTGAAGACAAAGGAAAGGCACCTGAAATCAAACAACAGTCTTATGGTGCACAAAGGTAACCAATGGGAAAGAGCTGCTGCATACTTCAAATGGGTCAATCAATGAGAAGCATGGTAGAAATGGCTTTCAACCAACAAGTAAACTAATCACCCTGTACCCCCCCCGCATGACAATGTTTCTGTTAAAACAAAGTGCAGTGGAAGGAATATGTCATGTTTACCTCCATTACCCTTGGCATTGATTCCAGGAGTTGAAACATCAAGTTTCAGTTGTACAAATCATACATTCGACCAGACTTAGAGCAGTTGTTCGGTTCTGATCACAGTGTGAAAGGAAGGATATGTTTAAGCTAGGGAGGGTGCAGGAAAGACTCACAAGGATATTCTCTGGACTATAGGGTTTGTGTTTTGAAGAAGGATTGCTTGGCCTGGGACTAATTTCCTTGAAGTGAGAGAGGCTAAGGGACTTCACTGAGGTGCATTAAATGATGAGGCGAATAGACACGGTAGATATTATAGTCCTTCTCCCTAGATAAGGAGTCTAAAATGAGAATGTATAGATTTAAGATGCAAGGGAAGGAGTTTAAGAGGATTTAAGAGTCAGATTTTTCACACAGATGGTGGTGTATATATGTGATGAGCTGCCATTGGAGGTGGTAAATGCACATACAATTATAATATTTAACAAGCATTTGGGCAATACTTGGATTAGATCGGATGAGAGATCAGATATATTTGTCACATGTACATCAAAACATCAAAACATTGAAATATACAGTAAAATGCATTGTTTGTTTGAACGACCAACACATTCCGAAGCTGTGCTGGGGCAGCCTGCAAGTATCGGCATGCTTCTGGCACCAACCTGATCAGGATTTATTAAACCTAACGTGTATGTCTTTGGAATGTGGGAGGAAACCAGAGCACCCAGAGCAAACCCACTTGGTGTGGGGAGAATGTCTGAATTCTTTACAGACAGTGGTGGAATTGAACCCCAGTCGCTGACGCTGTATAGATTTATGATAACCGCTGTACCATTGTGCCAACAGGAAGGGTTTATAGGTGTGACACAAATGCAGGTTAATGGGGCTAGTTTAGGTCAAAAGGACTTATTCCCATGCTGTATAACTCCATGAATGTATCAATCGATCTATGGTGGAAACAGAGAAGGAGTACAGAGATGACTGGCTATGATAGCATAGAGAACCTTGACTTACTTCATCAGAAATGTGGCAAGAAGAGTCTGTGGATCTATCATTGGCCTTATAAACAACTCAAAACCTACTGGAGCAGAGAGGAGTCGTCCTCGATCATGAAGGACTGCATAAAAGGAATGCCTTGGGACATGTTACCTAGAAGAAAGGAAGACGTGTTAAATCACTGGAGCATTCTATCAGCACGGACTGTACTCCAGGTTGAAGCCAGCATCGATACACTTCATCACTGACTGATCTTTATGTGAAGCTGACAATTTGTTTTCAGTCTAGCCCTGAAATGGTGTAATCTTCTGGACACGGAGTGAAATGGCAGGATGGGAGATTGAAGTGATTGGTATTGGCAACTTTAGCTATGTGTTGTCATGCTTCACAATTGCACCGTCTCACAGCGCACATTTCTTTGCACTTATGCAGGATAATCAGTCACCTTTGTCAACGCCTGTAAAACTGTCACTTGTTATCTCTGTTTTTCATTTCCAAGTTCTGCAGCCCTGGCCTTTATTAACTGCTGAGGGATTAGAGTGATTAGATCAGTGTACCTTCTTGATTTTATCGTTGGCTGACAGCATGACAAAGTATGTTGTCATTGCTTGACATATTAGCATTATCTGCCAAGCAAATCAAATGTAGGAAATTTAATTGATATAAATCAAGAATTGCCTGTAGAATTTATCTGCATTATATCTACAAAGGATTAATGCTTTTCCCCAAAGTGTTACTGTTGTAATAATACCTTCAGTATAGAGGTCCTTCTTTTCCCAAAGAAATATATACTTTGCTTTAATATTTAGGAATTACATATAATGCAACTTTATTACTCTTGCTAGCTTTTTATTTGTATCCTTATTTCTTTCTGTATAGTTATATACTCCAGCTATAAATGGTACACACTGAAAATTATTTTGATGAATGCAAGATGCTAAAGGCATTGACTAATGCAAGATTTTAAAGGCATTGACTCAAGCCTTTCCAATGTTCAAAGGTGACAGTAATTTTAGTCTTCAGGTTGATCTGTCACCTGACAGAAAGAAACTAATTAACAGCAACTCCAATATTACTATTAACCACCCAGATGTGCAGTTCATCGAGAAGCTGTTTCACAGTTCCAGCAACCAAGCTCCCAGTTTTACATTAATCCTACCCTAACCCATTCTGTTCTCACCACATTCTCATCAAATTAGACCATAGCCATAAGACCATAAGATACAGGTGCAGAATTAGCCTATTCAGTTTGCTATACCATTTCATCATGGCTAATCCAATTTTTCTCTCAGCCCAGCCTCCTGCCTTCTCGCTGTATCCCATCATGCCTTGACCAATCAAGAATCTATCAGACTCATTTCCACCCCCTCCCCTCAATTCCACAATCACTCACCTACTGCAGGGGCAGTTTTCAGTGGGCAATTAACCTACTGACCTACCTGTCTTTGGAATGAGGGAATAAACTGGAGTACCCAGAGAAACAATAGAATGTGCATTCACTGCATAGACAGGACTGAACCTGGTGTGCTGAAGTTGAGAGCCAGCAGCTGTAATAGAGGAACAGTTTTCTTGCAATTATAAGATCCTGTTGGACATTGGTAATGTAGAATACTGCAAGTTAGTTCACTGAGAATGACGATGGGGGAGCTATGTTGCCTTGTTTTTTTGCAGGGACTAGGCCTTCAAGCTGTGGGATCGCCTGCTGCAGCCGCCCAGGAGAGGAGAAGCTGAGGCAGTGTGGGAGAGGGTAGAGGTCTCTGTAGACACACTGGAGTTCTTGCTGGGTTGGGGGCTAGCCTCTCCTATTGATATTGCCATCTAGTTTTCACTCACTGCTGCTGCCATTCAGTGGTTGCTCGGTGCTGCCCCCCACTGTTTACTTGATGGAAGAACAAGCTGGACCAGGACAACATCCCATGCATCACCATTCTACGGAACTTGCCACTCAAAGTCTTGAGTGACATATTGTTTGTGATCGTATGTTTTTCTGTTAATTTCTACTAAAATGCAGAAGTGCACTTTGGCCAAGAAACATCTGAGTGTACTCTATCTATGGACTTCAGTGGAAGGAGCACAAATGTTTTCCACATTGGATATTCTCCTCACAAGTCCTACTTCAGAGAAAGATTTCGAGCCTGTTCAGCTTTTGGAGATTTGTTTATGGGTATGAAAAGTAAATATACAAAACAGAACACAGAAAATAACACCACCTTAGGCCCACAATGTTGTGCTGATCTAATTAAGCTATTGATGTCTAACAAAACAAATCTCTTTTGTTTGCACATAGTCCATATCCATCTATTCACTGCATATTCATGTGCGTATTCCAGAGCCTCTTTAACATCTCTACCATATCTGCCTTTACATCCACCCAGGGTGGTGCACACCAGGCACCCCCTCACCTTAAGTGCATAATCTGTGGTATTATACATTTCAACCCTGGGGAAAAGATAATGGCTGACCACTGAATATGTGCCTTTCATAGTTTTTATAAACTTATATTACTCTCTCTTCGGTATCTGCCACTCCAGAGAGACATTGTTAGTCTAATCTCTCCTTATGGTTCATGCCCAGTGATCCAGGCATGATTGAAAAAGAAAAGGCTGATATTTCTTCTCTCTGAGAATCATGAGCCATCAGAATTCTCATTCCATAGAAACATCGAGATAAAATAATTGAGGAGGGGAATCAAAGGTTACGGGAACAAAGCAGGTAAATGGAGCTGAGGTGAAGAACAGATCAGTCTTTGGTTAACTGAATAGTGAATGAGCTAAATTATCCACAATAACTTATTTCTGCTCCATATTTCATAAGCTCTTACAATCTTTTTTTGAAATGATGTTTCAGATAGTGATAAAGGAGTCTGCAGATGAACAAAAAAAAAACAAAACCCTAGAAGAAGTCAGCAGGCAAGTCAGCATTTGTGGAGGTGAATGGTGGAAGCCAATGTTTCAGGTAGAGTTCCCTACAGCACGATTGAGAGGGTATAGGAATGGTTGCCAGCATATCGTAGATCAGGTGGGATGAGGGCTGACAGGTGATAAATGGAAATGGATGGGCAGAGGGTGGAAGAATGATCAAAGGATGTAGAAAACTAGGTAGATAGGTGAATGTGTATGGGAGGAAAATATTGGAGTGTGGATTACATAAAATGGGAAGGTTTATTGATCATACCATTGGGTTGCAAGTTGCCCAGTAGAAGATGAGAATTTTTTTGCTTATTTTGTGTTTGGCTATGCCATAGCATTAGAGGCTGAAGACAAAAAGGATTCTACACATGTTTAGCTCTCCTTTCTAAATCACTTTAATTACTGTAATGTATCAAAGATTGCAAACTTCGCCACGTCTTGAACTCTGATTCTCCGAAATAGCCTTCACTTTCTTCTGATCTGAGCCTATCACTATCCTCAGTTCCAGCTTTGTTTTCACCATCCCACCTTACCCCACTTTAATCTTAAATCAGAATCAAAATAAGAATCAGGTTTATAATCACCGGCATGTGTTGTGAAATTTGTTAACTTAGCAGCAGCAGTTTAATGCAATACATAATATAGAAGAAAATAAATAAATAAACAAATAAATAAATTGCAGTAAACGTATACTGGATAGATTAAAATGTGCAAAAAACAGAAAATACATATTAAAAAAGTGAGGTAGTGTTCATGGGTTCAATGTGCATTTAGGAATTGAATGGCAAAGGGGAAGAAGCTGTTCCTAAGTTGCTGAGTGTGTGCCTTCAGGCTTCCATATCTCTTACCTGATGGTAGCAGTGAGAAAAGGGCATGCCCTGGGTGCTGGAGGTCCTTAATAATGGACGCTGTCTTTCTGAGACACCGCTCCTTGAAGATGTTCTGGATACTTTGTAGGCGAGTACCCAAGATGGAGCCGACTGGATTTACAACCTTCTGTAGCTTCTTTCGGTCCTGTGCAGTAGCCCTAGCCCTCAACTCCCTCCATACCAGACAGAGACTCAGCCTGTCAGACTGCTCTCCACTGTACATCTATAGAAGTTTTTGAGTGTATTTGTTGATATACCAAATCTCTTCAAACTCCGAATGAAGTATAGTTGCATTATAACTGCAACAATAACTGCAATTGGGACCAGGTTAGGTCCTCAGAGATTCTGACACCCAGGAACTTGGAACTGCTTACTCTCTCCACTTCCAATCCATCTATGAGGATTGGTATGTGTTCCTTCGTCTTATCCTTCCTGAAGTCTACAATCAGCTCTTTTGTCCTACTGACATTGAATGCCAGGTTGTTGCTGTAGTATCATTCCACTAGTTGGCATATCTCACTCCTTGTGCCCTCTCATCACCATCTGAGATTCTACCAACAATGGTTGTATCATCAGCAAATTTACAGATGGTATTTGAGCTGTACCTAGCCACGTAGTTATGGTTATAGAGACAGTAGAGTAGTGGGTTAAGCACACACACCCTGAGGTGTGCCAGTGTTGATCGTCAGCGAAGAGGATATGTTATCACCAATTCGCACAGATTGTGGTCTTCCAGTTTGAAAATTAAGGATCTAATTGCAGTGGGAGGTACAGAGGCCCAGGTTCAGTAACTTCTCGATCAGGATTGTGGGACTGATGGTGTTAAATACCGAGCTATAGTCGATGAACAACATAATGTTTGTGTTGTCCAGGTGGTCTAAAGCCTTGTGAAGAGCATTTGAGATTGCATCTGCCATTGACCTATTGTGGCAAATAGGCAAATTGTAGTGGGTCCAGGTCCTTGCTGAGGCAGAGCCTCAGCAGATCAGTTCTCAGCAGAGGCCCTAGCTTCATCCTCCTCCATTTTCACTTCAGTGAACTCCAAATCTGACATGTAGTTGAAATTCAAAGATTCAATGTACATTTATTATCAAGCTATCTATAAATTATACTGGCTTGAGATTTGTCTGTTTACAGGCAGCCACAAATCAAGAATCCCAAAAGAACCCAATTAAAAAAAGGACCTAGAGAAAAAAAAGCACAAATCATGCAAACAATAGAAGCAAGCAACAGCATTCTAACCAAATTGAGTCCATAGACTCAAATCCCTGGAGTAGCCAGAGTAGGCCCAAAGCCTCAGTCTCAAGTTCATCATATAGCAGGGCAAGCCTCCACAAAGCTCGCAGACACAGAGCACATAACAGTGGGAGCGGACTCACAGACTCAATTCCGCAGAGAAATGAGTAAACAACGTGGGAGAGCGAGTGATATCGGCCCAACTCTCACCTGCAGTCCCAGCACTCTGCCGTTCCAGTCTATCTTAATCAGCATTTAAATTGTCTGAACACCAGGTTGTGCCCTGCTGGGACCCAGCGCAGGGCCTAGGCTTTGCCACCCAGCCCAAAGCCATTCTCAACATCTCCAAGTCGGCTCAGCGCTTAGTGCGATTCAACCTTCTACCTGGTTTAGGTGGATGGGCTTCTAAACTTCCATCCAGACTTCTCTTCAAATCGCTCATTTCAACTCCATCTCTGTCTCTCAAGTTGCCTCAAACACGTTATGCCCTGACTTTGCAACTCAGCAGAAAGGCTCATCTTTCAAGTCAGCTTCACCTCAACTCACCTCTGTTGTTTGCAGTGATAATATGCCACAATTTACCTCATTAAAAAAGTGTTATTAATACTGTTTCAAGTGTACTTCTGGCCTTCTGAACTACCAGTAAGCTGTCGCACAGCTTCAATGGCATCATCTTAAACCAGAGGTTCTCTGCTGCCTTTGACTCCATGCCCATTACTGTGGGCCTGACTCTTCACACTAGACTATGAGCCCATTTTTCCACTTTCACTGTTTGCTAGGATTCCTTTCTACAGCCTCTTACCCTCTCTAGACCTGCTCATCATGCACCACCATTTGGCATTAACTGCCTCGATTTTTCTACATCTGTATTCACGCTAACTTAGGCACCTCTGAACAGAGTACTCTGTTCGCTGAGGACTGATCCCAAAATCGTTAACATTGCTGACAACTGATTTAATTGTTGATAGGTGACTTCATCTCTACTTCAGAGACCAACACCAGTTCTGACCTCTCCACTGAATATCATCCATTGTGTCCCAGATTGTCAATAATCCAATCTCCATTGGGCAACTTCCTGCTACACTCTCCAGCTGTCTTACTTTTACTATAGATGTCCATCTAGGGCGGGAGGAGAGAGAGCAGTGCGCAGCCCGCCACACGTGCGCAGCCCTCCGGTGAAAAATGATATCGTATCCGTTAAATAGGGGCCGTGGACAATTCTGATTTAATGGAGGCGGATGTGAAAGCACAGGAACATCTGGAAAAATTTCTGAAACACTCGTTCGCTGCTGTGGTTACTGTGCGGTCGGGAATCTTTCGGAGGGAAGGCCTCAAAATCCCCGGCTTTGCCTGCTGTTGGCGACCGAGATGGAGGTGGAATCGTTTGGATAGAGATGGTGCTCAGTACTCGGTGTCGGAGAGCTGATCAGAGCTCGAAGTTTTTGGATGACTCAGAGTCGGACCGTGGTCGGGTATGGCAGGGAGAGTTTTTCTTCCTTCTCCCGTCTGCGTGAGATGTGGGACATTTGAGAGACTTTGAACTTTTACTGTGCTCATGGACTTCTTCATCAAGTTATGGTATTGTTGCACTGTTGTAACTATATGTTATAATTATGTGGTTTTGTTAGTTTATTTCAGTCTTGGTCTGTCCTTTTTTTTTGTGATATCACACCGAAGGAAATATTGTATCATTTCTTAATGCATGCATTACTAAATGACAATAAAAGAGGACTGTGTGTCTTCAAAATCTAATCATAATTCCAGAGGATGGTTTGAGTGCATTTAGGTTCTTCCTTGAAAAGAGACACAAACCCATCCCTCCACCCCACCAAACCACCTGTAATGCCTGGCTGAACTTGTTCTCACATTGAACAAATTCTTCTTTGACCTCATACATTACCACCATTACTGAACACCCACACTCAGTGATGCAGGAACAGTTTCTTCCCCTCCGTCATCAGATATCTAAACAGTCCTTGAACCCGTGAACAAAACCCAATTTTCCTACTTTTTGCAATATTCATTTATTTTATAATTTATAGTGATTTTGTGTTTCTGCAATGTACTGCTGCTACAAAACAAAAAAAATTAAAATCATATAAGATGGCAATAATAAACCTGATTCCGATTCCAATTCACTCACTCCCACTCTAGCTGCAGGAAGCAGTGTGGCTTAAATGGGGTCACAAGAGACTACAGATGCCGAAATCTAGAGCGAGCCACAAAAATTCATGAGGAAATTAGTCAGTTAGGCAGCATCTATGCAAGGAAACAAACAGCTGACATTTTGGGTCAAGACCCTTCATCTGGACTGGAAAGAAAGGAGAGACAGCTAATATAAAAATGTGGGAAGAAGAGGTGGAGTAGGAGATGACAGGTGAAAGGTTGATCCAGTTGAGTGTGGTGATGTGCAGATAAGGGTAGGGGAGAGCTGGGAGGTAATAGTTGAAAGTGACCAAAGGGATGAAGATGATAGAATTGTATAGGAGAGGATGGTGGAGCATGGAATAAAGGGAGAGAGGTGTGGAGACAAACCAGAGAGAGGTGTGTGTGGTTAATGGGCAGCTGTTCTGTTGAGCTTCTCCACCATGGATCACCTTTCGGAATGGCAGGTGGTGACCAGTGGGGTACCGCAGGGTTCAGTGCTGGGACCGCAGCTGTTTACAATATACATTAATGATTTAGATGAAGGATTTAAAAGTAACATTACTAAATATGCAGATGACACAAAGCTGGGTGGTAGTGTGAAATGTGAGGAGGATGTTATGAGAATGCAGGGTGACTTGGACAGGCTGGGTGAGTGGGCAGATGCATGGCAGATGAAGTTTAATGTGGATAAATGTGAAGTACAGCAGGCAGTGAAGAAAGCTAATGGCATGCCGGCCTTCATAACAAGGGGAGTTGAGTATAGGAGCAAAGTGTCCTTTTGCTTTTGTACAGGGCCCTGGTGAGACCACACCTGGAGTATTGTGTGCAATTTTGGTCTCCAAATTTGAGGAAGGATATTCTTGCTATTGAGAGAGTGCAGCGTAGGTTCACGAGGTTAATTCCCGGGATGGCGGAACTGTCATATGTTGAAAGATTGGAACGACTGGGCTTGTATACAATGGAATTTAGGAGGATGAGAGGGGACCTGATTGAAACATATAAGATTATTAAGGGTTTGGACATGCTGGAGGCAGGAAGCATGTTCCCGCTGATGGGTGAGTCCAGAACCAGAGGCCACAGTTTAAGAATAAGGGGTAGGCCATTTAGAACGGAGTTGAGGAAAAACTTTTTCTCCCAGAGAGTGGTGGATATGTGGAATGCTCTGCTCCAGAAGGCAGTGGAGGCCAAGTCTCTGGATGCTTTCAAGAAAGAGATGGATAGAGCTCTTAAAAATAGCGGAATCAAAGGTTATGGGGATAAGGCAGGAACTGGATACTGATTGTGGATGATCAGCCATGATCACTGTGAATGGCGGTGCTGGCTCAAAGGGCCAAATGGCCTACTCCTGCACCTATTGTCTATTGTCTATCACCGTTATATCTACTTCTTTATGGGATACTCCTCAGCGGTTCCATTTTACTTATAATTGCTTCATTGTTTCTGCTTCCTACACTTGTACATAACTTCTAGATTTCATCATCTTTGCTGCCAGATTTGACTTTGCTCTCAGTTTCACATTGCCTAGCTCCAACTTTGTATCCTAATTTTCACTTGTCCCTTGGTTAATGGCACGGATCCATTGCAAGGCAATAGACTCCCACAACTATGTTCACTCCAGTTCTTTCTACCTTGATAAATTGTCTTCTGTAATGACTCATTCATTCTCTTACTTTATATTAGATTCAACCACTTCGGATCACCTGTCTTTGCAGGTTGTATAAGAACAAATTAATTTTGATGAACAATCTCTCTTTACTGATGTTTCCGGACCTGCTGAGCACTTTCAGAATTCTCTTTTTTATTTCATAGTTACCTAGCTTTTATCTCACAATTCTGCTGTTGTTTATTTTCTCTCTTTTCCATTTCTATCAACTCCCTCCATCCATGCCTCTTCCATGCAGATTAGCTCCGATTAGGCAGCATCAGCACTACTGCATCATTTAGACTTGCATCCTACCTACAGACATTCCTTTTTCTTTCTCATTCTTCAAGACTTAAAAATAAATTTGATGTATGAATTTTCTAATTTTTGGTACAAGATTAACAACATGAAATGTTAAATCTGTTTGTTTTTCTATAGATGCTGCCTAATCCATAGAGTAATCCTGGCATGTAATAATTTCATTTATGGTTTCCAACATACGCAGTGTACTTTATTTCAATTTTGGAACTAACTTGCGAGATTCCTTTGGATCCCAAGGGCTTTGACTTCCTTTGGCTGGTTTTCCATATGATTTTATAACCATTGTAATTTATTTCAGATCCTCCTTATTTTCCCTACTTCAACAATTTTGCCCAGATTAGCAACAATGTGAATTTTGGGTGCTCTTCCAGTCTCAGTAACGCCACTATCTATTTTTCCACTATTGACTGCCCTTCCTTCAGCAGACTGGACCCAAACGTTACCTGGGGATGACCAGTATGTAATTAAACTTCTTTTACATCAGTTTTAATTGCAATTTCTCACACAACTTCTAATTTACCAGTCCACACTTTGTTTCCAAGAATGTATCTTTTTAGAAAGATTTTGCTATGCTTATTGTGGGCAAGTGCAAGAATTTCAAAATGATTCTTTTCAGATTATGGATCCAAAGCAGAAAAAATACTTTCTTTTCTGATTTAGAATGGAATAGTGATATTTCCTAATGCATGTTCTTTAGAGATTATAGCTACAATTTTAAACTAATGTTCTTTTGAAACCCACAAAGAGCTTTCTCAGTGAAATACTGACTTTAAATCCTCTTCTGAAGAATTGCACTCTGATGTGTATAAGCATTTCTAAAATGCTTTAATGGCATCATTGATTTTCCATGGCTCAAATGCACTGGAACCAAATACTTGATTAATGAATGCTATAATCTTATCAGTTTCTAGTTTGTATAACATATGAGCTGATAACTTCTAAATTGACATTCACAATTTTTCAATCTTGTGTATTCCAAAAATTGTAAGCCATTAATAACTTTTCAGATTTCCTTTGAATTCCATGTCAAATCAAACGAATCTCCTTAAAAGTGTATTCACTTACAGTACATAGCTGTTACGGCTTATAAAATAATAGTCCATTTTTTGTCGTACTCAACTTTTATTAATTCTAGGTAGATCTTTAATCATTGCCTTGGTATTTCAGGTTGTTTGTTACACATAATTGACATGACATATGTTGCCAGGTTACTGTGCCCCAAATGGATACAACTAAGACTTGTCATGGTCAATATTGTCAATAACCTGAAATTGTGATCTATTATATTGCTCATCATTCAGATGACAAGTAACACATGAGTAAGTCTCATCTGATTTACAATATATTCATGTTTTGAGGACATCCTCCTAATCAGTGCTGAACCAGAGTTTGCTGTGTACTACAATTGTGAAGGGGGGGTTGAATATACTGGTGATCCTGGGGGCGTTTCTGACACAAGGTCTCGGATCCAAAAGGTTTGTTTCCCTTTCCACAGGTGTTGCCTGGCCTGCTGAACTGCTTTTCCAGCATTTTCTGATTTTAATTCATAGCAGGCAGGTTTCTTCTGCTTAGAGTCTGGCTCGCAAGCCTAAATTTGAAACCATTCTTTTCAGCATAGTTTTTTTTCTGTTCAGTATCATATAGGAACATAATCCTTTCATGGGTATGTCTGCTTTGGTTGTCCTCATCTTCTACAGATGAGCATGAAACATTATTCATGGGACTCTGAACATTGTTATTCCCCATAATAATTTATTCATGGTTCCTCTAAGGTGTATTTGAGTTGCCCAGTGTAGATAGCAGAGAACAAACAATGGGACAGTAGTTTACATTACCTGCTGCCATTAATATGGCAGAAGTAAACACAAGTATCATAACAAATATTGCACTAAAGGTCCAAGCCTCATAAAGAGATATTAGTATAGATGACAACAAGGTTGGGGAAAGAAACTAGAAACAAAGAGGACAGAGAGGGGAGGGGGGAGAAAGAGAGAGAGTGAGAGAGAGAGAGAGAGAGAACAGAAAAATCAGGGAACACACATCAAAGTTGCTGGTGAACGCAGCAGGCCAGGCAGCATCTCTAGGAAGAGGTACAGTCGACGTTTTGGGCCGAGACCCTTCGTCAGGACTAACTGAAGGAAGAGTTAATAAGAGATTTGAAAGTGGGAGGGGGAGGGGGAGATCCAAAATGATAGGAGAAGACAGGAGGGGGAGGGATGGAGCCAAGAGCTGGACAGGTGATTGGCAAAAGGGATATGAGAGGATCATGGGACAGGAGACCCAGGGAGAAGGAAAAGGAGGGGGGGGGGAAACCCAGAGGATGGGCAAGGAGTATAGTCAGAGGGACAGAGGGAGAAAATGGAGAGAGAGAGAAAAAGAATGTGTGTATATAAATAAATAATGGATGGTGTACGAGGGGGAGATGGGGCATTAGCGAAAGTTAGAGAAGTCGATGTTCATGCCATCAGGTTGGAGGCTACGCAAACGGAATATAAGGTGTTGTTCCTCCAGACTGAGCGTGGCTTCATCTTTACAGTAGAGGAGGCCGTGGATAGACATGTCAGAATTGGAATGGGATGTTGAATTAAAATGTGTGGCCTGACGAAGGGTCTCGGCCCGAAGCGTTGACTGTACCTCTTCCTAGAGATGCTGCCTGGCCTGCTGCGTTCACCAGCAACTTTGATGTGTGTTGCTTGAATTTCCAGCATCTGCAGAATTCCTCGTGTTTAAGAAATATCAGGGAATAGTTTTTCAAGCTTTGGGCCATGAAAGTTGAAGGACTGTAAACCAATGGGAAGTGGAGTAGTTTCATGCATGCACTGAAGCTCAAAATTGAAGAGGCACAGGTATTTAAAAGCTGTGCACAGATTTTATGGTGCTGAAGAGATAAGAAGAAGCAGGACAATGAGATTGGAAATGGATGAAGTTTTTTTTAAAAAATTAGCCAGGAAGCAGAATGTGTATTCAAAAATGAAGAAAATAATTTAAACTGAATATTCTTAACGATAGCAATAATGTTATGCAGGTGCAACAGCTTGCAGTAATAATTCTGCATTTTAGATGAGATGCTATTTATAAAACCTGTTTACAAAATGATGGAACTTGCTGCTGTCTGGCTGTTTTAATTTGTAATACATCTTGTCTACATCAGAGTATACAAGTCAAGTCAAGTCAAGTCAGGTCACTTGTTATTGTCATTACAGTACACAGTAAAAACTAGACAACAAGACAACAAGACAACATTTTTCAAGACCATGGTGCCAGATTTATGATGTAGATGCTATGATGGGTGAATGGGTCAGCTGCAAGGAATGTGTGTTGATTTACTTAACACAGCTCTGTCAAGTACAGAAGAATTAAATGACCAGGCAAGTAATGAGCTATTGAAAAGGTAAGGACATGTTTAAGGAACTAGTTATATGGTTTATTTAATATCCTTCTGAGACGCTTTCTTTGGAATCAACTGAGTATTTGCTCTGTCACGTACTCCTCATTCTCAGTATATGGTAAAATATACTAAGACCAAGAGAAGTGCAACATTTTGAGATCATAATCACTAAGATGTCAATAGTATGGGAAAAAATGACTATTCTATTTGGCTTAATTCTTACAATTGGTAAGCACAGTTGTGAGAAATATCAGTATTTCTTTCAATTCTATCCATTAAATGTAACCTTCCCCAAAGTTGCTAGCTTCCAGTTTAAACAGTAGTTATTCACAAAAGGAATTCAGAAGATAAAAATAAAGATTCAGAATCTATAATCGATGACAGCAAAGAAACAATCCTATCCAGTGGGCTTCAGCTCTCTGGAAGGTCTAGCAATCTCTGCAGAATGGCCCTTAAATCTCTAAGCTTTTGATGGCTCTGGACCTGAACTTGCTGGAGTTTAGAAGAATATAGGAGGATCTCTTTGAAACCTACTGAATATTGAAAAGGCCTAGATAAAGTGGATGTTGACAGGATGTTTCCAATAGTGTAGGAGTCTAGGACCAAAGGGCACCGCCTTGGAATGGAGGAATGGAAGGGTGTCCCTTTAGAACAGAGATGAAAACAAATTTCTTTAGCCAGATAGTGGTGGATCTGAAATTCATTTCCATTGACTACTGTGGCAACTGAGTTATCGGGTATATTTAAAGTGGAGGTTGGTGGGTCTTGATTAGTAAATGTGTCAAAGGTTATGGGGAGATGACAGGAAAATAGGGTTCTGAAGGATAATAAATCAGCCATAATTGAATGGCTAGCACTCTCAATGAGCTGAATGGCAAAATTCTGCTCCTGTATCTTATAGAGAATTTCATCCAGACAAGTGGCAGGTGTTGCACTTTGGGAGGACTGCTATCCTGCCCCACACCTGGACCATAGCCTTCCACACCCTCCAATCCATGTACTTATCCAAAATTCTCTTAAAAGTCACAATCAAACCTCCATCCACCACTTCTGTTGTTAGCTCATTCCACACTCACACCACCCTCTGAGTGAGGAAGATTCCCCTTGGGTTCCGCCTAATTATTTCACCTTTCATCCTGGTTTTAATCTCACCCATTCTCAGTGGAAAAAAGCTTGCTTACATTTACCCTATCTACACTCCTTTTAATTTTGTATACAATACCTCCATCAACTCTCCCCTCCTTATCTTACAGTGCAGTGAATAAAGTCCTAATCTACTCAACCTTTCCCCGTAACTCAGGTCCTCAGGTCCCAGCAACATCCTTGTAAATTTTCTCTGTATTATATCAATCTTAATAATATCTTTCCTGTAGGTTGTTGGCCAGAACTGCACACAAATGTGGTCTCACTGATGCCTTATACAAATTCAACATTAACATCCCAACTCCTGAACTCAATACTCTGATCTGTGAAGGGCAAGTACCAAAAGTTCTCTTTCTGACACTACCTGTGACACCTCTTTTAAAGAACAACCAGATCTGTATTACCAGATCCCTCTGTTCTACAGCATTAGTCAGAGCACTGCCATTCACCCTGTAATCCTGATTTGTGCAACACCTCACACTTGTCGGCATTAAATTCCACCTGCCACCTTCCACCTATTTTTCCATCCGGTTCAGATCCCGCCACAAGCTTTGAAAACCTTCCTCGCTGTCCACTCTGCCCCCAATCTTGGTGTCATCTGCACATTTGCTGATCCAGTTTACCACATTATCATCCAAATCATTAATATAGATGACAAATATTCAGCCAGATATACATTCAGCCAGAGACTCATTCCACCGAGATGCAACACTGAGCGTCATAGGAAGTCATTCCTGCCTGTGGCCATCAAACTTTACAACTCCTCCCTTGGAGGGTCAGACACCCTGAGCCAATAAGCTGGTCCTGGACTTATTTCCTGGCATAATTTACATATTACCATTTAATTATTTATGGTTTTATATTGCTATATTTATATTCTATTCTTGGTTGGGGCAACTGTAACAAAAATCAATTTCCCTCGGGATCAATAAAGTATGACTATGACTATGACTATGAATATAAACAACAATGTAGCCAGCACTGTGGCACACCATGTTCAAAGTTCAAAGTAAGTTTATTATCAAAGTTCATATGTGTCACCATATACAACTCTGAGATTCATTTTCTTACAGGCATACTCAGTAAATCCATAATAAAATAATAGTCATAATAGAATCACTTGTCAGAGACCTTGAGTCAAAGAGGCAACCATATACAGGTCCACAATCCCTTATCCGAAATCCTTGGGGCCAGTTGCATTTCAGAATTCAGAATTTTTCGGATTTCAGACCGCCCCCCCCCCCCCCCCCATACCAAAAAACACGTATGCTCGAGTCCCTTATTTAACCCGTTTTAGTGCGGTGGACTTTAAGACCCAGTGGCACGCCAAACCTATGCACATCCTCCCATATACTTTAAATCATCTCTAGATTACTTACAATGCCTAATACAATATAAATGCTATGTAAATAATTGTTATTCTGTATTGTTTAGGGAATAATGACAAGAAGAAGTTTTATTTCCAACAAAAACATTCAATAAAACAAAAATATACAGGTTCAAACGAACCAGATCAAAGACATGGTAAATGACTTATTGGAATAAATGTAGAATGTCACTGTCACTATAAAACTTCAGTAACTTGTCTTTCTGTTTATGTAAATCATATACAGTGGTAGTTCCGACACTATTTTCTTCAGTAAGACGCCGCACAGACACACCACGATCAAGCTTCTGCAATAATTCCACTTTCTGCATTATTGATAGAGAAGATTCCTTCTCTTTTGCTCAGTGTTACCCATAGGAGTATCTGCAGCTCTTTTTGACATTTTCACAGTGAAATTAAACACAAATTCAACAATGAACACAAAATATCAGTGAACAGCAAATGCACGTGTAACCAGTACGAGCGCTGAACCACAACTGACGTCTGGCGGCCTCTGCAAGTACTGCCACGTTGCACCTGAGTGCTGTCAGCTGCTGGTGAAAAAAGAACTTCAGTTTTCGGAGATCTTTGGATTTCAGAATTTTGGATAAAGGAATGCGCAGCTGTACTACCTGTGTCTGACTTCTCCAGCTGAACCAGTGTTGAATCCCATTTCTTACTTCATCCTGAATGCCAAGCGACTGAACCTTCTGGACCAGCTGCCCAGGTGAATATTTGTCAAAGGCCTTGCTAAGGTCCATGTAGAAAATACCTACTGCCTTTCCTTTATCAACATTCCTGTAACCACCTCAAAAACCTCTATAAATTCTATATAAAAATACCATGCACAAAGCCATGTTCACCATCCCTAAGCAGGCTTTGTCGGCCCATATGCTCAGACATCCTGTCCCTCAGAACACCTTCAAATATTTTACCTACTACTGAAGTCTGGCTCTCTAGTCCATAACTTTTGGCTTAGCTGCACAGTGGGGCTGCTAGTAGAGACCTGGGTTTAATCTTGATCTTGGATGCCCTCTGCATGGAGTTTGCATGTTCTCCCTGTGGCAGCATGGGTTGCTCCTGTTTCATTTCCACATGTTAACAACATGCTGGTTGTGAAGTTAAAAGCCACTGTAATTTTCCTATGGAATGCAGATTTCTGCAGGTTTTTTTCAAAAACGTAAACATGAGGAAATCTGCAGATGCTGGAATTTCAAGCAACACACATAGAAGTTGCTGGTGAACACAGCAGACCAGGCAGCAACTCTAGGAAGAGGTACAGTCGACGTTTCCGGCCGAGACCCTTCGTCAGGACTCACAAAGGGTCTCGGCCCGAAGCGTCGACTGTACCTCTTCCTAGAGATGCTGCCTGGCCTGCTGCGTTCACCAGAAACTTTTATGTGTGTTTCTATAGGTTTGATAGCTTGAATCTGGACTTTTTTATCGGGTGGCCGTATCTTTCTGAAATCTTTAAGTGCTTGCCATCTTGTATGAGCTATGTGTGCTTTGTGCTGTGTGACTTGCTGTGTCTGTGCACAGCTACTCATCAATTAAATAGAAGCACACACATGGGAGATGGCTTTAACTGCTGTATTCACATTGCAGTGAGAGAGAGAGAGAGAAAGAGAACAGTGCGCATATGTAGACAACAGACTGATACATAGTGTTAAGAGGGGGCGGCAAATTTTGCTCGAAAAGAAATAGATCCATACATCACACTTACTCCCCCTTTAGATTAATGCAGCCTAAAACTATATATGTACAAAACATTCATTTTCCCTTTCACGAACCCATATTCCAAATGAACATGCTTTTGCAATAACATTCCACTAACTTCACAGTTCTAAAGATTGTCTTTTGGATGGTGCTCTGTTTCTTTCAGGATAGTGCCTCTGGGCCTGTGGAATAGCATTAGGTTTGGCCAGTGTCTTGTCAACGATAATGTTCTCATCGTCACGCCTCTGGACCTGTGAGGTTGCATTGGGTTTGGTAGGTATCTTGTCTAAGACAACATTCTCGGTTTCCAGCATCACATTGCTGTCAGTGATGTAATTACTGAGAGGTAAGTCCAGTAATGTGTCTGTCTTGTTGGATGCAGTTAACTCAGGTGTGTTCTTCAGTTGACCATCCAATATCTGGTCCACATGATGTCTCCATGTCTGATCTCCATCATCCACTGTGTATGTTAGTGACCCAGTTCTTGCATTAGTAGTCCTAACGGGTGTCCACATCTCTTCTCAATAATCATGCACTAGGATCTCCTGTTCAATCTCAAAGCTCCATTCTGCTTCACTTGTCAACTAGCTGAACTGTTTATTCTGCACTCCTCTCCCACCCCGTAGATTTGGTTTCAGGAGGCCTCTGTGAAATCTCAGATTCCTGTTTATGAACAGCATTGCAGGTGTTTGATTTGTCATTGTACGGCGTTCCGATACACGAAAAGGAAGTTGTCCACGTTGTGCTGTAGAGGAATGTCCTCCTTGTCCATCACTTTAATGGACTCCTTGAAGGCTTGGATAAACCTTTCAGCTAACCCGCTCACTGCTGGGTGGTGAGGAGCTAACTTCAAACGTCTGATGCCATTTTCCTTCATGAGCAGTCTAAATTCTTCCGATATGTATTGCGGTCCGTTGTACCTCACAATTTATTCTGGCAAGCCGTATCTGGTGAAGGTAGTCCTCAGGGATGGGAAAGTTTGTGTCTTTCTGCAATGTATTCAGAAATGGTTTCATCCTTTGTCTGCTTCCTTTTGTAAGATCTAAATCTCTCAGCTATTGCCAGCAGATTAGGGCTCAAGTGAATTTGTAAAACTGTAACAGTTTTGTCAAATGTCTTGCTTGCTGGATTTCCAGGGGTTTCTAAGTTGCATAAAAGACTGTACATCATTGGACCCATTAAGTGTAGGGGCATTGTTTTGTTCCTCCACGTTGTTTGTGTTACAATACAGTTCAACTCCCTCAGTATATGACCCCCAGCCTTCATTCGTGCTATCAAATTCATCAGCTTTCCCAGCTGAATCTATTGCCATGTTATTTTCACTTTAAATTCTGTGCGTCTTTCACTGTTTCTCACAAGTTCCTTTGTTAGCGTTCATGACGGCTTTCTCGTGCTGTTTAGCTCCGCTGTACTGTAACTGTTGGTGCGGTTCGTGATATTTTCTGACATTCAAGTTCGTTCTCATTGCCAATTTGTAGTGTCTGTGCACAACTACATATCACTTAAATAACAGCACGCATGCAGGAGATGGTGTATTCACATTGCAGCGAGAGTGAGAGAGAGAGAAAAAACAATGTGCACGTGCAGACAATAAGATCAATAAGTAGTGCTGGGGTGTGGGTATTATTGCTCTAAAAGAAATAGATTGATTACACCCTGCTGGTTACTGTGTGTTCCACCTTAGCCCCAGAATAATGCTCTTTCATTTGGCTGTATTCATGAGTATTCATGTATGGTTGAATGACAATTAAACTTCAATTGAATTGAGTTGAGTTGAGCAGCAGAATCTGGGGGAGGGGTGTTGTGGTGAAGGGAAAATGGGATGAATAAAATGAGATTAGTGTAGAATGGGTACTCTGTGGATGCCATAGTAAACCAAAGATTTTGTTTCTGTATGGTATGACCCAACTTTTTTTTTGTCAACAAAAAAGATTCGATAGTTATACCAAACAAACATCAGTCTTCCACAAGGACTTCATTCAGACTTGTCGACAAAATTAGAAGTGCAACATTGATAAACCAGGAGTAGCTTGTGGCAAGTAATGACCTTTTGTTGACTCATGCTGTGCGTTTGGGGTTTTAACAACATTTGGAATGGTTATGAGGGATACAGGGAGAAGGCAGGAGGACCTGAGAGGGAAATGGATCAACTATGATGAAATGACAGAGCAGACTCAATGGGCCAAATAGCCTAATTATGCTCCTATAGTTTATTATGGTTTTATTAAAATCTCTATGTGGGTAATTCAGGGTAATGATGGCAGAACAAAGTCATAAATAATGTAAAGTTACATCAGTCCAAGCGACTTCCCTTAATTACTGTGGAGAAAATTGCCATCACAGCAGCCTATGGTAGAGCACAGAATTACTTAACAAGTTCAAAATATTCCGTGATAAACTCTAGTATGTAGATATCCAGAAGCTGCTGTCAACATTTCAACTGTGGTTTTGCCTGCATTATAAAAGCAAACGCTATTATAATTATCCTATGAAATTGGCCAGAAGATTCAAAAAGGGATAATTTAATCCACAGAAGAGATTGTTAAAGTTTAGAAATGTAAATATGCTCAATTAATATTTTAATATATGTATTCAAAATTGCAGTGTTTCTATGATACTTAAGAAATGGTTCTACCATTATTCTGGGCTAGTCGATGGCATAATTACCTATTTTTTATTTTGGTTACTAATTGCTATAGGACTATAGTTTTCTTATTGCAAAGAGCAGTCCATCACAAGAAAAACCCTCCCCACCATTGGGCACATCTACAAGGAGTACTGTTCAATTCAAAGTTCAGAGTGCATACAATTTCACCACATACAACCCTGAGACTCTTCTTTCTGTGGGCATACTTAACAATTCCATAGGACAGTAACCGTAGACAGGATTTGTAAACTGTAAACATTAGGAACTGTAAAGTGTAAACAAATTATGCAAATGCTGATTATAAATAACGAGCATGAAATAAGATGAAAGAGTCCTTAAATGAGTGTAGTTATCTTGAACCTGGTGGTGTGAGTCCTGAGGCACCTGTACCTTCTACCTGATGGCAGCAGCGAGAAAAGAGCATGGCCTGGATGATAAGGATCCTTGATGATGGATGCTGTATTTCTACAGCAATGTTTCAGGTAGGTGCACTCAATGGCTGGAAGGCTGTTACCCATGATGCATTGAGCCAAATCCACTGTATTATGTAGGATTTTCCACTCAAAGGCATTGGTGTTCCCATACCAGGCCCTGATGTAGCCAACAAGAATACCACACAACTATAGAAGTTAGCCAAAGTTTTTGATAACATGCCAAATCTCCACAGACTCCTGAGGAATTAAAGGTGCTGTCATGCTTTCTTCATAATAATATTTATATGATGGGTCCAGGAGAGGTCCTCTGAGATAATGACACCCAAGAATTTTAAGTTACTGACCCTCGCCACCTCTGATCTTTTGATGATTACTAGGTCATGGGCCTTTTGTTTCCCTCTCCTGAAATCTACGATGGTTCCTTGGTCTTGCTGACATTGAGTGAGAAGTTGTTGTTATTACACCACTTGGCCAAACTTTCAATCTCCCTTCTATATGCTGATTCATCACCACCTTTGATAGAGCCCATAACAGTGGTATCATCAGCAAACTTGCATATTGTACAGTCACAAGAGAGCAGCGTCCATTATCAAAGAACCCCATCATCTGGGCTATTCTCTCTTCTCAATGATGCCATCGGGGAGGAGGTACAGGAGCATCAGGTGGACAGCACCAGGTTCAGTAACAATTATTACCCTTCAACCACTAGAGTGAATAATTTCACTCGCCTCAACACTGAACAGATCACTAAACACAACCTATGGACTCGCTATAAAGCCCTATGCATCTCATAGACTCAGTATTATTTGGCTTTCTATTTGCACAGTTTGTCTTCTGTACATTATTTGCTTGTCAGTCTTCGTGTGTGGTTTTTCATTGATTGTATTGTATGCCTTTGCTCTACTGTGAATGCCTGCAAGAAAATGAAAGTCAGGATAATATATGGTGATACAGTACATATATATTTTGATAATAAATTTACTTTGAACTTTGAAAGAAGTGTTTGTATTTTAATTGTTTTTTAAAACTTCTTCAAACATCATCTTTATCTGGAATTATAGGCTTCACTATTCAATGTAGCAAAATTAGGAGTTTCCTTTTAATTTATAAAAAAATATTGATCATATTCACTCCAACTATACCATGTGGAGAATGAGTAAATGTGAAAAATGCACAGAAGGCAGCAGCTTAACGTCAGAAGACCACATACATGTGTCATACCAATATCAAGCTTTTCTTACAACATACTTAGAAAGAATATTATATCAGAAGGGAAATCATGTACTTTAAAACACAGCATAAAATGAAAAAGAAACTGATTAACCTCTGTTATTCCATCTTTTTTCTTAATGACAGAACATTTGGGAGTTTGTAACAGTCACTGATGCAAACTCCTAGATGGCTGATTCCAAGCTAAACCAATTCCACCCATGTAACAGTGGGAGATTAAACTGTTCAAAAATAACGAAAGGACAAGAGCAAACAAACAATGGAATCTTGATTGGATTTTTCCAGAACACTTTAAATAGTTGAGAAAATAGACCAGTACAGCACAGAAGCAGGACTTTCACACATAGTCATAGTCATAGTCATAGTCACAGTCATAGTCATAGTCATAGTCATAGTCATACTTTATTGATCCCGGGAGAAATTGGTTTTCGTTACAGTTGCACCATAAATAATAAATAGTAATAGAACCATAAATAGTTAAACAGTAATATGTAAATTATGCCAGTAAATTATGAAATAAGTCCAGGATCAGCCTATCGGCTCAGGGTGTCTGACCCTCCAAGGGAGGAGTTGTAAAGTTTGATGGCCACAGGTAGGAATGACTTCCTATGACGCTCTGTGCTGCATCTCGGTGGAATAAGTCTCTGGCTGAATGTACTCCTGTGCCCACCCAGTGCATTATGTAGTGGATGGGAAATATTGACCAAGCTGGCATGCAACTTAGACAGCATCCTCTTTTCAGACACCACTGTCAGAGAGTCCAGTTCCATCCCCACAACCTCACTGGCCTTACAGATGAGTTTGTTGATTCTGTTGGTGTCTGCTACCCTCAGCCTGCTGCCCCAGCACACAACAGCACACATGATAGCACTGGCCACCACAGACTCGTAGAACATCCTCAACATCGTCCGGCAGAAGTCAAAGGACCTCAGTCTCCTCGGGAAATAGAGACAGCTCTGACCCTTCTTGTAGACAGTCTCAGTGTTCTTTGACCAGTCCAGTTTATTGTCAATTCGTATCCCCAGGTATTTGTAATCCTTCACCATGTCCACACTGACCCCCTGGATGGAAACAGGGGTCACCAGTACCTTAGCTCTCCTCAGGTCTACCACCAGTTCCTTAGTCTTTTTCACATTAAGCTGCAGATAAATCTGCTCACACCATGTGACAAAGTTTCCTACCGTAGCCCTGTACTCAGCCTCATCTCCCTTGCTGATGCCGATCATGATACCTACCAATCAGAACTCACCCCATCTGGTCAATATTCTTTCATTCCCTGCACATGCTAGTCTCACAATCAGAACGCTGGTTCTGATCCTTTCATTCCTTGCTTGTACATGTGCCTGTCGAAATCCCTCTTAAGTGCTGCAAATATATCTGCTACCCCCTTTTCCCCTAGCAGTGTAGAATTTATAGATACAAAAGCTCAGTATCTACAAAGCCAGACTAAACAGATACATGAACTGTGCCAAATGAACAGAACAGAATTATCAGTTCAGAATCAATGCAAAAGGGTTATACAAGACATTGAAACTAAATTCAATGCACCAAAATAACACCAATCGCAGCACAGAATTAAGAACAACACAGAGATGATCAACTTTTGGTCAAATGGGGCGACACAAATCAAGTAGCAAGCTCAATTGCTCTTTTGCTAACCAACCCCATATTAACATATTCTTTTGGCATATGTCCTGGTCCCAAACTGATCTGGAAAACTAACAAAGAAAAGTAAGAAGTGAATTGACAAATTTTAGAAATCACTATGTACACTCGAATGCACTTAGATTAACACCCTCTGATTCAAGTACTGAATGCTGAGCTGTAATCAATGAAAAGCATTCTGATATGTGCATCTTCACTGTCCAGATGTTCTCAAGTTGAGTGAAGAGCCGATGAAATACATCTGCTGTGTATGTGTTGTGCTGGTAGGCAATTTGGAGTGGATCCAAGTCACTTCTCAGGCAGGAGTTGATATGTTTCATCACCAACCTCACAAAGCACTTCATAACAGTGGGATGTACTTGCTACTGGATGATAGTTATTAAGGCACTGGCATAATTGAAGCCTGCTTGAAGCAGGTGGGTGGCTCAGACTGCAAAATGAGAGGCAAAAGATATCAGTGAACATTCCAGCCTGTTGATCAGCACAGGTCTTTAGTTGAATGTCTTCCGGTTGCAGCACCCTGCAGGAGTAAAAGAGTAAATGATGGACAGCACTCTAACTCACATCATGAACCAAGGTCAGTCCTAGATGTGGCCCATATAACTCCTGCAGCAGTGTCACAGATACTGGCCAGTCGAAGTTTAGTTCTATTCAGAGAAGCAGTTAAAGAGGATAAAAGTACTTTTGCAGTGAGCGAGTAATTGAGGACGCTTGCTAGTATGCAGGAGAGAATGTAACCAAGTGACCGTTGAATATCATTTTTTAAAATGCATTTACGTATTCACCCTGGTAATGCTAAAATAGCTGCCCGTGCGTTTAAGAGAAAGCAATGATATCATTCTGCATGGGTCGAGTAGAATGAAGAGTTGCTATGTTCTAGAAAGGACGATGTTCAAATGCTTTTCTCAGGTTTGGTAAGGAATGATTTTTGCAAGTAAATTGAGCAGCGCTGGATAGCGTGATTGTGAATTTCCTTAATTGGCCTACTAGATTAGTCTTCTTAGTAACACGCACAAAATGCTGGAGGAACCCAGCAGGTCGGGCAGCATCTGTGGAAATGAACAGTCAACGTTTCAGGCTGAGGCCCTTCGTCAGGACTGAAGAGGGAGGGAGCAAGGGCCCTATAAAGAAGGTGGGGGGAGGGTGGGAAGGAGAAGGCAGGTAGGTGTCAGGTGAAAAACCAGTAAGGGGGAAGGATCAAGGGATGGAGAAGGGGAAGCAGGGAGGTGATAGGCAGGAAAGGTGAAGAAGGAATGGGGGAAGTACAATGGGTAGTAGAAGGAGGCAGAACCATGAGGGAGGTGATAGGCAACTGGAGGAGGGGGCAGAGTGAAACTGGGATGGGGGAAGGGAGGGGGAGGGAAATACTGGAAGTTGTAGAATTCAATGTTCATGCGAAAAGCCTTTTTAGTAATTCAACTGCAAGGCAATATATTGTAAAAATTTATTTGTCTTTCTTTATTGTTTCATGACCGAATGTAAATGTAACAGAGTAATGTGAATGTGTTAATCTCTGTTCATATAGCGTGAGTGAGGAAAACTCATTTCAAGGTCTAGCCTATATGTGTTTGGAAGTTAAGCACGTGTGTGCCAGCGTGTGTGCCAAATGTGAGTATATCTCTTAGTCGAGATGAGATGTATTTATTCATACTTTTGATGTTGTATATAAGGTACAGGGTTGGTGGATTCTAACATTGTTTGCATTTTTTTAGAATTGCCACCGTCACATTGGTTTTGTATGTTTTGTTTTAGTTATTTTCATACTGCATACCTTACAAGGGTGTGGTCTGAAGTTAAACTGAGATTGTAATGGCGGGACACATCAAAGTTGCTGGTGAACGCAGCAGGCCAGGCAGCATCTCTAGGAAGAAGTACAGTCGACGTTTTGGGCGAAGACCCTTCGTCAGGACTAACTGAAGGAAGAGCTAGTAAGAGATTTGAAAGTGGGAGGAGGAAGGGGAGATCCAAAATGATAGGAGAAGACAGGAGGGGGAGGGATGGAGCCAAGAGCTGGACAGGTGATTGGCACAAGGGATATGAGAGGATCATGGGACAGGAGGCCCAGGGAAAATGAAAAGGGGGAGGGGGGAAAACCCAGAGGATGGGCAAGGGGTATAGTGAGAGAGACAGAGGGAGAAAAAGGAGAGAGAGAGAAAAAGAATGTGTGTATATAAATAAATAACGGATGGGGTACGAGGGGGAGGTGGGGAATTAGCGGAAGTTAGTCGTCAACACAAAATAATCTGCATATGCTGAGGTCAAAGCAACACTCACAACACGCTGGAGGAACTCAGCAGGTCGGGCAGCAACTGTGGAAAAGATCGGTCGACGTTTCAGGCCGGAACCCTTCGTCAGGACTGTAGAGGGAAGGGGCAGAGGCCCTATAAAGAAGGTGGGGGGAGGGTGGGAAGTAGAAGGCTGGTCAGTTCCAGGTGAAAAACCAGTAAGGGGAAAGATAAAGGGGTGGGGGAGGGGAAGCAGGGAGCTGATAAGCAGGAAAGGTGAAGAAAGAATACAGGAAAACACAATGGATAGTAGAAGGAGGCAGAACCATAAGGGAGGTAGTAGGCAGTTGGGGGAGGGGGCAGAGTGACATAAGGATAGGGGAAGGGAGGGGGAAGGAATTACCGGAAGTTGGAGAATTCTATGTTCATACCAAGGGGCTGGAGACTACCTAGACGGTATATGAGGTGTTGCTCCTCCAACTTGAGTTTAGCCTCATCATGGCAGTAGAGGAGGCCATGTATGGACATATCTGAATGGGAGTGGGAAGCAGAGTTGGAGTGGGTGGCTACCGGGAGATCCTGTCTGTTTTGGCAGACAGAGCGGAGGTGCTCGACGAAGCGGTCCCCCAATCTGTGTCGGGTTTCACTGATGTAGAGGAGGCCACACCAGGAGCACCGGATGCAATAGATGACCCCAACAGACTCGCAAGTGAAGTGTTGCCTCACTTGGAAGGACTGTTTGGGGCCCTGAATGGTGGCAAGAGAGGAGGTGTAGGGACAGGTGTAGCACTTGTGCTTACAGGGATAAGTGCCAGGTGGGAGATCCGTGGGGAGGGACGTGTGGACCAGGGAGTCGCGGAGGGACCGATCCCTGCGGAAGGCGGAGAGAGGTGGAGAGGGAAGGATGTACTTAGTGATGGGGTCCTGTTGAAGGTAGCAGAAGTTGCGGAGGATAATGTGTTGGATCTGGAGGCTAGTGGGGTAAGAGTTCCCCTTGTCCTCACCTACCACCCCACTAGCCTCCAGGTCCAACACATTATCCTCCACAACGCAGATTGGGGGACCGCTTTATCGAACACCTCCGCTCCGTCCGCCAAAACAGACAGGATCTCCCAGTAGCCACCCACTTCAACCCTACTTCCCACTCCCATTCAAATATATCCATACGTGGCCTCCTCTACTGCCATGATGAGACTAAACTCAGGTTGGAGGAGCAACACCTCATATACCGCCTAGGTAGTCTCCAGCCCCTTGGTATGAACATAGAATTCTCCAACTTCTGGTAATTCCCTCCCCCTCCCTTCCCCTATCCCTATGTCACTCTGCCCCCTCCCCCAGCTGCCTACTACCTCTCTCTTGGTTCTGCCTCCTTCTACTACCCATTGTGTTTTCCCGTATTCTTTCTTCACCTTTCCTGCCTATCACCTCCCTGCCTCCCCACCCCCATCCCTTTATCTTTCCCCTTACTGGATCTTCACCTGGAACTGACCAGCTTTCTACATCTCACCCTCCCCCCACCTTCTTTATAGGGCCTGTGCCCCTTCCCTCTACAGTCCTGACAAAGAGTTCCGGCCCGAAACGTCGACCGATCTTTTCCACGGATGCTGCCCTACCTGCTGAGTTCCTCCAGCGTGTTGTGAGTGTAGCGGAAGTTAGAGAAGTCAACGTTCATGCCATCAGGTTGGCGGCTACCCAGACGGAATATAAGGTGTTGTTCCTCCAACCTGAGTGTGGCTTCATCTTTACAGCAAAGGAGGCCGTGGATAGACATGTCAGAATGGGAATAGGATGTGGAATTAAAATGTGTGGCCACTGGGAGATCCTGCTTTCCCTGGCAGACATAGCGTAGGTGTTCAGCAAGGCAATCTCCCAGCCTGCGTCGGGTCTTGCCAATACAAAAAAGGCCACATCGGGAGCACTGGACGCAGTATATCACCCCAGCTGACTCACAGGTGAAGTGTCGCCTCACCTGGAAGGACTGTCTGGGGCCCTGAATGGTGGTAAGGGAGGAAGTGTAAGGGCATGTGTAGCACTTGTTCTGCTTACACGGATAAGTGCCAGGAGGGAGATCAGTGGGGAGGGATGGGGGGTACGAATGGACAAGGGAGTGACATAGGGAGCGATTCCTGTGGAAAGCAGGCGGGGGGGAGGGAAAGATGTGCTTAGTGGTGGGACCCTGTTGGGGATGGCGGAAGTTATGGAGAATAATATGTTGTACCCGGAGGCCGGTGGGATGGTAGGAGTGAGCACCAGGGGAACCCTATTCCCAGTGGGGTGGCGGGAGGATGGAGTGAGAGCAGATGTGTGTGAAGTGGGGGAGATACGTTTGAGAGCAGAGTTGATGGTGGAGGAAGGGAAGCCCTTTTCTTTAAACTTTGCCGAGACCCGACGCAGACTGGGAGACCGCTTTGCTGAACATCTACGCTCTGCCCGCCAGAGAAAGCAGGATCTCCCAGTGGCCACACATTTTAATTCCACATCCCATTCCCATTCTGATATGTCTATCCACGGCCTCCTCTACTGTAAAGATGAGGCAACATTCAGGTTGGAGGAACAACACCTTATATTCCGTCTGGGTAACCTCCAACCTGATGGCATGACATTGACTTCTCTAACTTTCGCTAATGCCCCACCTCCCCCTCGTACCCCATCCGTTATTTATTTATATACACACATTCTTTCCCTCTCTCTCCTTTTTCTCCCTCTGTCCCTCTGACTATACCCCTTGCCCATCTTCTGGGTTTTCCCCCCCCTCCCCCTTTTCCTTCTCCCTGGGCCTCCTGTCCTATGATCCTCTCATATCCCTTTTGCCAATCAACTGTCCAGCTCTTGGCTCCATCCCTCCCCTTCCTGTCTTCTCCTATCATTTTGGATCTCCCCTCCCCCTCCCACTTTCAAATCTCTTACTAGCTCTTCTTTCAGTTAGTCTTGACGAAGGGTCTCGGCCCAAAACCTCGACTGTACCTCTTCCTAGAGATGCTGCCTGGCCTGCTGCGTTCATCAGCAACTTTGATGTGTGTTGGTTGAATTTCCAGCATCTGCAGAATTCCTCGTGTTTACGTTTGTAATGGCGGGAACTGTTCTTTTAAAATTTACTTTGTCATTTTTATTTTGATACCATCTTTCTGCAATAAAAGATCTAAAACAAATAAAGGAATTTAAGACCCAAAAACGTATTTGTTATCCTGCGTGTGAATTTTTCCCAGGCTACAATAAGTATTTGGCCAGGTACTCTCTCTGGACCTGATGCTTTCCATGGGTTGGTTCATCCTTCTGAAGGATGCTGTCACGTTAGCCTCCGAGACTGAAATTACGTGGACTTCAGGGTCTGTGGGAGGTTGTGAAGTCAATGCAAGCATAAAAGGCATTGAGCTCATTTGGGAATGAAACCTTTTTGTCACCTATGTTGCTTGGTTTCACTTTTTGGGGGATGATAGCATTCAAGCCCTGCCTCAGCTGTCAATCTTCCTTCAGTGATTCACGTTTAGACTGGAATTGACACTTCGCATGTGAGATGACTTTCCGGAAATCATAGCCGGACCTCTTGCGTTTTATTTGATCTCAGACCTGAATATCACTCATCTGACCCTCAACTGACTGCATCCCTCATGGTTCATCAAGGTCATCTGCTGGGGAAAACTCCGAATGATTTTCTAGGGACACACTCATCTGGGACTATTTTGATAAAGTCTGTGACAACCTTGACAACCATGAACATGACCGAGTCTACTGACTCAAAGCAATCCCATAGCTGATCCTTTGCTTCCTGCCACCACCTCTTTATTGACCTTATCTCTGAGCGTTGTTCTTTAGCCTTTGCCTGTGTGCAGGTAGGAGGCACTTTTCTTGGATAAAATCCAATATCTCTTGCTAAAATTATTTAATAACTCTGATCATATGCATTTCCTACCTCACAGAGAGCAGACGCATCTGTTTCAGCAGTATAATTGTTTTTCTATGCTCCTCAGGAGTGAGAGCATGTCTATCAGTCAAGCTAGGAACTATCCTCCAACGGAAGATTTTAAAGTTCCCGTACAAAGTCAACAAGTCAGGAACACAGACTGACAGAATTATTGTATTGATTCCTATTCTTGATGCCTCTGGGCAATTCCTTGGAAATCAGTGTGGAATTGAATCTGGTAATGAAATAAACACAGCAATTATAACCCATGTGGAATGAACACTGCAATGTCTTCACGAGGGAAGACACAAGCAATCTCCCAGATGTATGGATGGGCCAAGGACATAGGGTAACAGAGGAACTGAAACAGATTGACATTAGGAAGGAAACGGTGATGAGTAGACTAATGGGACTGAAGGCTAACAAATTCCCAGGTCCAGATGGTCTGCATCCTAGGGTACTAAAGGAGGTGGCTCTGGAAATTGCGGATGCATTGGTGATCATTTTCCAATGTTCCTTAGATTCAGGATCAGTTCCTGAGGATTGGTGGATGGCTAATGTTATCCCACTTTTTAAGAAAGGAGGGAGGGAGAAAACAGAGAACTATCGCCCTGTTAGCCTAACGTCAAGAATGCTAGAGTCCATTATTAAAGATGAAATAGCGGCATATCTTGATAGCAGTGATAAGATTGGGCCGAGCCAGCATGGATTTACCAAGGGCAAATCATGTTTGACTAATCTATTGGAGATTTTCAGGATGTAACCAGGAAGATAGACGCGGGAGATCCAGTGGATGTGGTGTACCTTGACTTTCAGAAGGCATTTGATAAGGTACCACATAGGAGATTGGTGGGTAAAATCAGAGCTCATGGCATTGGGGGGAGGATATTGACATGGATAGAAAACTGGTTAGCAGATAGAAAGCAAAGGATAGCAGTGAATGGGTGTTTCTCGGAATGGCAGGTGGCGACTAGTGGGGTGCCACAGGGCTCGGTATTGGGACCACAGCTGTTTATGATTTACATCAGTGATTTAGAGGAAGGCATTGTGAATAACATCTGCAAGTTTGCTGATGATACTAAGCTGGGTGGCAGTGTGACATGTGATAAGGATGTTAGGAGAATTCAAGGTGACTTGGATAGGCTGGGTGAGTGGGCAGAAACTTGGCAGATGGGGTTTAATGTGAATAAGTGTGAGGTTATTCACTTTGGGAGCAAGAACAGGAAGGAAGATTATTATCTGAATGGTGTGAAGTTAGTTAAGGGAGAAATACAAAGAGATCTAGGAGTACTTGTTCATCAGTCTCTGAAGGTGAATGAGCAAGTGCAGCAGGCAGTGAAGAAGGCTAATGGAATATTGGCCTTTATTACAAAGGGAATTGAGTACAAGAGCAAGGAAATCCTTTTGCATTTGTACAGGGCCCTGGTGAGACCACACCTGGAGTATTGTGTGCAGTTTTGGTCTCCAGGGTTAAGGAAGGACATCCTGGCTGTGGAGGAGGTTCAGCGTAGGTTCACTAGGTTAATTCCTGGGATGTCCGGACTGTCTTACGCAGAGAGGTTAGAGAGACTGGGCTTGTACACGCTGGATTTAAGGAGATTGAGGGGGGATCTGATTGAGACATATAAGATTATTAAGGGATTGCACAAGATAGAGGCAGGAAATATGTTCCAGATGCTGGGAGAGTCCAGTACCAGAGGGCATGGTTTAAGAATAAGGGGTAGGTCATTTAGGCCAGAGTTGAGGAGGAACTTCTTCTCCCAGAGAGTTGTGGAGGTGTGGAACGCGCTGCCTCAGAAAGCAGTGGAGGCCAATTCTCTAGATGCTTTCAAGAAGGAGCTAGATAGGGGAATCAAGGGTTATGGGGACAAGGCAGGAACCGGGTATTTATAGTAGATGATCAGCCATGATCTCAGAATGGCGGTGCAGGCCCGAAGGGCCGAATGGTCTACTTCTGCACCTATTGTCTATTGTCATATCCTGACTGCTGTTGGAAGACATTGAGATTTCACTTTGATCTTCTCAGCTTATCTTTGTGGTCAGTCTTTGCTCTTAGTTGATTTGCTTGTTTTCCTTCGTTGCATCCCCAGCAATTGTTACGCTCCATACATGATCCTTGTCATTTGATGCATTCTACTTCAATGTCACTGTCTGTCAACAGAAGCAGTTGTCGATGACCCAGTCCAGGGGATGGAAAAATATCAGCCTTGTCAAGTTGAAGTGTAAATCAGTTTGAACTGTATCGAGATCGCTGCATGTGCGTGCCTGTAGGCATACAGGCACCTGTCACACAGCAGATTGATAACGCTGTCCTATGCACGGATGTTTCTTCTGTGTGGGACTTCAGAGGCTCACTCACTTTTATCTCAGTTGACTGTAAATTGCTTGGTGTTTGCCGTGGTCAACATGACTCAGTAAAAGGACAATTATTATACTGCACATTGAGTGTACTCTTTTCCATAGATGCTGCCTGGCCTGCTGAGTTCCTCCAACATTTTATGTGTATTTATTATACTGCATCTTCAGCTTGACCAGACCAGGATCTATATAAGTTTGCTATTAAAATCAGTAAATATTCTTGCTTCTCATAATCTACAACTGTAGATACTTGTTGCAGACATCAGTGAAAACACTAATCAGATCAGGTGGAAAATATTTCAGGTTAAAAACTCTTGACTGGATCAACCTGGAATGATAAATATTCTCTCTCCACAGGTGCTTCCTGACTTGCTGAGTGTTTCCAGCATGTTCTGGTTGAATTTCATCATTACTGTGTCTGAAATTTCTTGATTTTCATTTACATGAACAGTCCTTTAGTTACACAGAATCAAGATCAAGTTTATTGTCATTTGCATAAGTACATATATGCACGAGTGCAGTGAAAATCAATTTGCAGCAGCATCACAGGCACATAGCCTGAGATACGCAACATTCACTGAAAGCAGAAAGTAACCATTAATTCCATTAATTATACACTCATTGCAAATGGGTAAAATGCCTAATGATAAAAAATAACAACAAGATCTACCAGAAATACTTACATTGAAGAATAGTTAAATTGAAGGACAATGTACATAACAGAGATACGAACACTCTGCATCAGGGATATTATAGCAAACTGTTTAAGGCTTGCTCAGGTAGGTAGGAATGTAGTTTCTATAATACAGTCCATGTGAGCTCTCAATTCCTTCAGTTTATTCCTTATTTCTTATTCCTCTGTTAGAGAGAGTGCAACTCGTTCTTTTGCGGACACAAAAGGCTGCAGAGGCTGGAATTAGGACCAAGAGAAAACAAACTGTTGGAAGACTCTTTTTGCTTTTGCAACTTATAGATACAAAAGTTTCTGTAAATCTTGTGCAACACCCACAGAAAGCTGGAGTAACTTGGAATATCAGACAAAAGCAAAGGGTAACTCACTGTTGTCAGTTAATTTACCAACCAGTCTTCTCTGCTGTGGTGTGCTGGGGCAGTCACATCAAGAAGGGTGATGCCAACAGGTTCAATAAACTGATTAGAAAAGCTGGCTTTGTTATAGAAGTCAAATTGGACACACTGGAGGCTGTAGTAGAACAAAGGACCCTGGCAATTTTGGACAATGTTTCTCACACTCTGTCTGTTAAGTTGGCTAAACAGAGCAACACTTTTAGTAATAGACTAAGACAACTGCACAGCTCCAAATAGCACTATACGAGGTTATTCTTACACTCGGCCATTAGGTTCTATAATCAGTCAATCTATAGCCAGGGAAGTGAAGACCCCCTCCTGTTAGATTGTTTGAGGTATCTTTTTTTTAATTCTTTCTTACTACTCTTCTAATATTTGTATATCTGTGCACTTGTAGTGCTATTGTGACACTGTAATTTCCTTTGGGATCAATAAAATGTCTACCTCTCTGTATATATATCACCTACTGGCTTCCCACCTCATTCTGTGCCCCCACCAATTTAACTTGCCCCTCACCTGGTCTCACCCATCACCTGCCAGCTTTTACTTCTCCCCCCTCCCACCTTCTTATTCTAGCTTCTACCCTCTTTCTTTCCAATCCTGATGAAGGGTTCTGACTCAAAATGTTAACTATTTACTCCCCTCCATAGACACAGCCTGACTTGCTGAGTTTCTCCAGTATTTTTAGTGTGTTGCTCTGTTTGATTAAGTACTGGAGGAGAATTGAACATTGACTCTTACAACCCATCACCCACACACACATTCAACTGGGTCCCCACTCTCTTTATTTCTTATCTGCCCTTCCTGCTTCCCATATGTATTTTTATCCTCCACATTTTCTTCCTATAAGATTCCATCATCTGCAGCCCTTTGTCAACTCCACCTGTCACCTCCCAACCTTTGTCACTATTCCCCCTCTCCCCTTCAGTTTGCCTAAAAATTCTCCTCACTTGGACGCACCAATTGTTAGCTCTTGCCCCACCCCACACCTCCCCTCTTTGGAGGCTATGTCTCCTCTATCTTTCAGTCCAGATGGAGGGTCTCATCCCAAGACATTGACTGCTCAGTTTCCTCCACAGATGTTGACTGATCTCCTGAGTTCCTCCAGCAGCAGTTTTTTTTTTTGCTTTTTCATCCTGTCTTGTCAGATCCTCAAATAAGTCCAAGAAATCTGGTCATCTTCTAGCTATGAGACTATGGGAATACATATACTGTGTGTGGCGTTAGAATTCACAAAAGACTGAGTGAAGTTCCAGAGAGTGGATAAACTCTTTGGCTTTTAGTTGTCATTAATCAGAGTAAACATTGTGGAGCAGGGACAAGAAAAGCTGACACTAAGAGACAACAGCACAACCACTGGACACCACAACACCTTAAGCTTGAAACAATTTCCCGAAGAATAGAGGTGAGGTAGCTGCCAGAAAGGGTATATGTAGATAAAGACATTTGGACAGATACATGGATGAGGAAATTTCAAAGTTCAAAGTTGAAAGTTCAAGGTAAAATTATTATCAAACTACATACTGCATATGTTACCATATACTGTGCTATCTTGAGATTAATTTTCTTGCAGGCATTTTCAGGAAAAAGTACAAAAGAATTTATGAAAAATTGTACATTACAAAGACTGACAAATAACAATTTGCCAAAGAAAGCAAACTGTTCAAAATAAAAAATATATTACTAAGAACATGAGTTGTAAAGGGTCAATGGAAGTGAGTTGGTGAATTGTAGTTCAGTTCAGAGCAGTGGTGTTTGAAGTTATCCACGCCAAATCAGGAGCCTGATGTCTGAAGGATAATAACTGTTCCTGAACATAGTGGTGTGGAAACTGAGGCCTTTGCACCTGCTGCCCAATGGTAATAGTGAGAATTGGGCATGGTCTGGATGGTGGGAGTCTTTAATAATGGATGCTGTTTTTTTGTGGCAGCACTCCAAGTAAATATATTTAATGGTGGGGAAGGCTTTACCTGTGATGGACCAAACTGTGTCCTCCACCTCAGGTTCAGAGTGATTGAATCAAAATGGGCAAATGGGACTAGCTGAGATGGGCATCGTCATTGGCATGGGCCAGTTGGACTAAAGAGCCTCCTTCTGTGCTCTAGGAGTGTTTATGTTAGCGGTCCCATTCCAAGGTAGAATTGAATTGCCTGAGTGACAAACAGTCCCCATCCTGTCAATCAGGCTAGAGACCAGGTGGGTCAATAGGTTCAAAAGCTTCAGCAAACAAATGAGCAGAGGTATTCAATATCATGGAGAGAAGCAACATTAAACAAAAACAACAGGAAGACAGCAATTTGATTAAACTTGGTCAATGGCAGAAAAGTGTATGAGTTTTTGATGCCAAATTTGGTATCTAAAGAAAATCTAGCGTTCCAGCCCCACCTACTGGTTAAATTTCCTTACTGCAGCTCACAGGGAGGTACTGAAGCTGTGCTTGGGCAGCAAACTAACTAAAATAATTCAAGTTCAAGTTTATTGTTGCCATGGGCAGTATGCAGGATACAAACACCATGAAAATTACTTCTCTGCTGCAGCAGCAGAGTAAATTACAGGACTCGGTCAAACATCAGTTAACATAAGCTTCAGTTGACATAAATTACACCTAACTTTGATGTGTGCAAAATGAACATAACAGCACTAATGGAAAATTGACAGAGATAAAAAAAAGTTCAAGGTAGTACTAAGACATTTCAGGTCTGTTCACGAACAATATGGCAGTGGGGAAGAAGCTGTTGCTGAGTTTTGGGGTGTGGGTCTTCAAGCTCCTGCTTAACGGCAAGAACAAGCAGAGGGCATGATCAGAAGGTGGAGGTTCCCTAATGATGGATATTGCCCCCTGAGACATCACCTCTCATAAATGTTCTCAGTGGTTGGGAGAGCTGTATCAATGAGGAAACTGGCTGAGTTCTGAAGTTTCTTGCATTCCTGTACAAGGGAGTTTCCATACTAGTTGTGATATATGCTCACAAAATGCTTTGTACTGCACATCTGTAGAGGCTTGTCAGAGTTTTTTATGATTTATTGAACCTTCTTAAGCTCTACTAAGATAGTAGAGATGTTGGAACACCTTCTTCAAGCTTGCATTTATGTGTAATGCTGGCACCTAAGAACTTGAAGCTGCCCATCATTTCCGCTGCTGATCTTTCAATGAGTAATGGTGCGTGTTTGCTTGATCTCCCTTTCCAAAAGTCCACAGTCATTTCCTTGCATTTGCTGGTGCTGAGCATAAGGTTAATGAGACCTTGGTTTCTGTACCTCCTTTTGCAATTGGATATTGAACTTTCTCATTGGGAGACCTCAATCAGTGAGGACTAATGACACCATTTCCTTCCCACTGGCCATCAATACAAGTGCTGGTAAAGGGCTGGAGAAGTAGGAATCTGAAGGAGATGAGAGTGGGCCATGGGAGAAAGGGGAAGTGGAGAGGCCCCAGAGGGAGGTGAGAGGCAGGAAAGAAGAGGTAAGAGAAGAGCCAAAGAGGGGAAATGAAGAAGAAGGAAGAGGGAGGGGAAAAAGATTACCAGAGGTTCGAGAAATCAATGTTCATGGCATCAGGTTGGAGAAAACTTAGCCAAAGTATAAGGTGATGCTCCTCCAACCTGAGTGTAACCCTCATCACAGCAAAAGAGGAAGTCATGGACCAACATGTCAGAATGGAAATGGGGATTGGAATTGAAATGATTGGCTACTGGCAAACTCTTCTTTTTGCAGATGGACCAAAGGTGCTAGACAAAGTGGTTCCCAATCTATGTTGAGCCTCCCCAGTGTAGCATCAGGAGCACGGTATACAGCAGACAACCCCAGCAGATTTGCAGGTGAAGTCTTGCCTCATCTGGAAGGACTGTTTTGGACCTTGAATAGAGGTGAGGGAGGAGGTGAGTGGGCACATGTAACACTTTTTCTGCTTGCAGGGTAAGTGCCAGGAGGGAGATAAGTGGGGAGGGATGAATAGACAAGGGAATCACAGAGGGAGTAAGCCCTGTAGAAAGTGGAGTGGGCAAGCGGGGTGTAGAGACATTTTTGATGGTAGGGTCCTGTTGAAGATGGCAGAAATTGCAGAAAATGTTGTGTTGGTTGTAGGGGCTCATGGAGTGGGAGGTGAGGACAGGAGAAACACTATCTGTGTTAAGGTATCAGGAAGATGGGGTGAGCATGGATGTCTGGGGAAAGGAGGAAACGTGGGTGAGGGCAGTATCATTTGGTGGAGGAAAGGAAGCCCCAATTTTTGAAGAAGGAGGACATTTGGAAAGGAAAAGCTCATCCTGGGAACAGATGCATCAGAGATGAAGGAACTGAGAAAAGGGAATGGCATTTTTACAGGAGACAGTCTGGGAAGAGGTATAGTCCAGATAGCCATGGGAATTTGTAGGTTTATTAAAGATATTGGTAGACAATTTGTCCCCAAGGATGGAGAAAGAAAGATCAAGAAAAGAGAGAGAGGTGCCAAAAATGAACCAGGTGAGTTTGAGAGTAGGGTGGATGTTGGAGGCAAAGTTGATCAAATTGATAAATTCAATATGGGTGCATGGAGCAGCCTCAATGTAGTCTTCAATATAGTGCAGACAAAGTTGGGAACATGGATTGCTCCACATATCAACAAAAAACAGCATTGCTGAGGCTTATGCAGCTGCTCATTCCTACACCTTGCAGTTGGATAAAGTGGGAAGAACCAAAAGAGAAACTATTGAGTGTGAGAACCAGTTCTACCAGATGGAGGAGGGTGGTGATGAAGGGGAGTTAGTCAAGTCTGTTGTTGAGAAAGAAGCAGAGAGCTTTAATGCCTTCTTAGTCGGGAAGCAGAAGTTTCTATTTATGTTAGTGCAGATTGAGGGATAGATATTTCCTCAAGAAGGAAACATCTATCATCAAAGATCCCCACTGCCCAGGTTATGCATCTTCTTGCAGACACCATCAGGTAGGAGGTACTGGAACCTGAAGACCCATAACACCAGGGTCAAGAACAGATCCTTCCTTTCAACATTGGGTTGCTGAACCAACTAGCACAGCTCTACTCACCACAGACATAGCAACACTGTTTTCACTTTGATCACTTTGCACTAAAATAGGCTTTGTAATTTTTGTTAGTTCTAATTTTGCTCTTTTTTGTAAAAATTGTTATTTAGTTTTTCTTGTGATGCTGGGTATCTGTGATGCTGCTGCAAGTAAGTTTTCATCTATGCATGCATCTAATTGTGCATATGGCAGTAAACCAACTTTGATTTTGACATCATTCAATCAGTTGACCAATATCACTCCTGTATACCATCTTATCACCATTCATGATTCTGCCAATTACAAATTGGAGAATTTACAGATAGAATTGTAATTTTGCTTTGTCATACAATCGTACAGCGAGAAATGAAAGTGCCCGGAGTGGATGGGGTTTTGGGGCTTATGATTTGGATGCAAATGCACAAGGCTTGACCAGCAAGTTTGCCCATGACACAAAATTAGCAGGTGTTGTCGATATTGTAGATTATACGGGAATCTTGATTAGTTGAGGAAGTATGTTGAGTTGTGGCAAATAGATTTCAATGCAGATAAGTACAAAGTGTTGCAATTTGGAAAGTCAAGTCAGTGTTGGACTTATACCATGAATGATAGGGCACTAGGAGTGTAACACAAAAGAAAGACAGGAGTACAAGTGCACAGTTCATTGAAAGCACAGTTATGTATACAGGGTAGTGAAAAAAGGAATTTATCATGCTGGTCTTCATCAGTCAGGGCATTGGGTATAGGCATTGGGACGTTATGTTGTAGCTGTATAAGTTGTTGGTAAATCTGCACTTGGAGTAATGTGTACATAGAAACATAGAAACGTAGAAAATAGGTGCAGGAACAGGCTATTCAGCCCTTCGAACCTGCACCACCATTCAATATGATCATGGCTGATCATCCAACTCAGAACCCTGTACCTGCCTTCTCTCCATACCCCCTGATCCCTTTAGCCATAAGGGCCATATCTAACTCCCTCTTAAATATAGCCAATGAACTAGCCTCAACTGTTTCCTGTGGCAAAGAATTCCACAGATTCATCACTCTCTGTGTGAAGAAGTTTTTCCTCATCCTGTTCCTAAAAGTCTTCCCCTTTATCCTTAAACTGGATGAGCTAGACAGTTTTGTTCACCCTGAGTGGTTAAACTGGAAAAAATGCAGAGAAGATTTACGAGGTTACCTGGACTAAAGAGCCTGTGTTATAGGGAGAGTTCAGGCAGGCTAGCTCTCTATTCTTTATAGAAATATTTAACATTTTGAGAGACATAGATCATGAGGAGAGACCAAAACTAAGGAGGTTAAGATTTAGGATGAGGGGGTAAGAGTTAAAAGAGACTTGAGGGTCAACTGAAGGGAAACTTTCATGCAGAGAATGGCGAGTATATGGAACCAGTTGCCAGAGGAATTGGTTGAGGCAAGTGCAATTATATCAGTTAAGAAGCATTTGGATAGATGCAGTACATGAACGGGACAGGCCTAGAGCAATACGAGCCAAATGCAGAAAATTGTATCCATGCCATATTGCTATATGACTATAACTCTACTGCATTGTTTGTGAAGTCCTTTATGATTATGAAAGGTAATATAAAAACACAGCACATTTGATGTTCCCTTGGAGCATATCATGAGAATTGAAATTCTTGAACTATAAAACAACTTGTTTTCTTGCCTCTATGAGACCTACTCAAAAAGAATAAATATTACCTTTGAAGCGTACTTTAACCGATGAACACATCAATGACATAACAATTGTGATTATTAACATGATGGACTTGGCCAATTAATTAAATCTGTTACCATTTAGAAAAACAAACAGTTCAGCTTCGTCAAAAATTCATTTCCCGTGTGTCACTCTTTGGATGAATAAAGATGAGCTAAATAGATTTTATTTGAGACATAATAATGGAAGCTCAGGATTTATTTGTTGATAAATTAATCACTGTGACATTTAAAATCTTAACAAAGCCACTAAATGTTGTTTCTTCTGAGATGTGTACAGCCTAGCTCATGCAGCTTCTGAATTGTTAAGTACTTTTAGGCTGTTCTATTAAAGTCTATGTGAACTTGTGGTGTCCTCAAGCAACAACATCCTCTGGGTGAGCAGATGACCAGGTCCTCATGAATAATAAGTGTGTTACATAATATCTTTTAACTATAGCTAAAGATGATGTATTGAGTAATGAGCTATTAACATTTACAGTCATGAAGATTTCCGATCACTGTCCTAGAATCAGTAGATCTATCAGGGATGCTGTATTTTACCTAAGGATTTTCTCTCACATTTCCTGCATAATTTGGAATGGCAGATTATGGACATTATATCAGGAGGCAAGCTGGTCATCTGTAGGGAATGCATCTGATTGCCAGTCCATTAAATGGGAGTACAATTGGCTGGGTTTCATCTTGAGCAAGTTATCTATCCCATGGTAGTGCAGCAGTCAGCACGATACTACTACAGCTCGGGGCATCTTCTGGAGAGCTCACTTCTGGAGTCCTTGGTAAGAAAGTTTGTACGTTCTTCTTGTGTGTGCATGGATTTCCTCCTGATGCTCTGGTTTCCTCCCTCAGTCTGAAGACATACCAGTTAGTAGCTTTATTGGTCATTGTAAATTGCTCTGTGATTAGGCTAGGGTTAAGTAAGTGGGTAGCTAGATGGTGAGGCTCATTGGGATGGAAGGGCCTATTCCACGCCGAGACTCTAAATAAATGAATGAATGAATGAATGAATGAATGAATGTATGAATGAATGAATGAATATGAATGTATGAATGAATGAATGAATATGAATGAATGAATGAATGTATAAATGAATGAATGAATGAATGAATGAATGAATGAATGAATGAATATGAATGAATGAATGAATGAATGAATGTGATCTAAGTGACTTTGACCATGGAATGATTGTAGGCTGCAGAACGGTTGGTTAAACTATCTCAGAAACTGATGTTAATCTGGAATTTTCATGCATAACAATCTCTAGAGTTTACCGAGAATGACGTGCAAAACGAACAAAAAAATTCAGTGAATGGCAGCTCTGTAGGTGAAAATACCTTGTTAATGAGAGAGATCAGAAGAGAATGGCCAAGCAGGTTGAAACTAATAGCAAGGCAACAAAAACTCATACGGCCTTACATTACACTTGTGATCTGTGAAGAACATCTCTGAATGCACAACACATCAAACCTTGAAATGGATGGGCGACAGCAGCAGAAGAGTACAAATATACACTCACTGGCCTAAGAAGTACCTCACAAAGTGGCCACTGAGTACAGTTTGTCAGAACTTTAATTGAACACGACATCAGCATTGAATAGATGAAATCTATTACCCAAGCTGCCTAGCCCAGGACATGCTGTCTGTTCTGGCTCTGACTTCTGCTGAGAATTTTATTTCCAGCTCTTTGGCATAGTATTCAAAGTAATATCGGGTACTTGAATGAACCTGAAAAACCCTAATTCTACCTTGGACTATATTTCCTTCAATTTGCACTAATATTATTATGCTTATTATTATATTGTTGTGTAATTTAAGGTTATGTAATTTATCTTTGTAATGTACTGTGCTGCTGCTGCAAAGCGCTAATTCTCGCAATATTTATACCCTGGGTATATACCCCCATGACAATAAGCTTGAAGCTAAGTTCAGCACTGGGGTCACTCATGCACTCACAGAAGAGCTTTGACAGTCAGTGAGACCCTAATCCCAGGCTCAAGGGCACTCAAAGCTTTCACTGTCAAAATTTTTACAGTCACTCAGGATTTGGTAAAAAATGAAAATATTGCCAATATTCTTTGGTCAGCACATACTGTATAACACTTTAAAACAACACAGCACAATCTTAAAATGGATTTTTTAAAAAAGGATTTTGAACCTATCTTAATAAATATTAGTGGAAATTCTATTTGCAGTGGATGTCACTCATTCCTTTCAGATAGGTTATCCCTTGAAAGGAATGAGTAATATCAGCCATAAGTCACTTATTTTATTTATGCCAGGTCCAGTTTGGTACAGACACATAGTGTACTTTCTTGTAGGTCACCACAAGGAGAGTCCCAGTGCAGCCAGACTAAAGCAGTATCCCTGCTGTGAGGTCCATACTCTAGTGGAAACTATGGTTTTCTATTTTATTTATCAATTTACAGCATACAGATAACATCAGCAATTATTGAGTGTCTCTCTGTCTCTCTTTATGTCGCAAATAAATCAACCACATTGCTTAGTATTATGAAAATTATTTTGAAATTCCTTTTGTGTTACTTTGCTTTTCAGCAGAAGCTATTTGCGTATGTGCTCACAAACAAATGAGACACTGCACACATTTAAAACCACAAGAAATTACTGTATTAGTTATATAAAACACACAATTCAGAAAGGAAAATCAATGATTAATGGAATAACAGTACAGAAAACAATCTAATATCATCCACTAAATGAAATGATCTGAAGAACTCGGTAAACTTTCATGCAGCCTTTCCTCTCTGTCTGTCTGTGTCTGTCTCTCTCACTCACTCTCATTATCTCTCTGTCTCTCTCTTTCTCCCTCTCACTCTCCCTCTCTACATTTTTGTCTCTACCTCTTCAACTCCTATCACTTATACTAGTCCTATGAGAGAATTCTCCTCTCTCTCATATCCTTCTTCTCTCTTCTTCTACAATGAAATTGCCCCTTTTATACCCTTGAAAACCCTTGCTATGCAGCAACCATCAAATTGATTCCTACCTATCCCACCAGTCTCTTAATCACTTATCCATAGGTATGGTGCCCATAAGCTGAGTGCTCGCAACTGGAGTGGACGTGCAACGACTGACATTACGCAAAGAGAAGCAGGAATGATTGACATTTAATCATTCAACATGAAGAGTGCGAGGAGAGAAAGGAAATCAAGTACTTCATTTGGAAGGAAACACTTCTGGATGTAAAGCTGAATTAAAAAAAAATCTATCTCAAGATTTGGAACTGCCATAATGAAATTTGAAAATGCTGAGACAGAAGAAACTGCAGATGCTGGAATCTGGAGCAAAACAACAAATTGCTGGAGAAACTCAGTAGGTCAACCAGGATCTGTAGAGACAGTGGGATGGTTGTGGGTTTGAACTGAAGCCCTGCATCAGGACTATTTGGAAGAGATATTTGTCTAATTCAGAAGTACTTCAACAATGAATAAAAATAATTATGGTGGAGAACTTTAGGTTAAGTTGACAGGAACAATTGTTTAGCCAATTAGCAAACAGAAGTGAAATTGCTAATGTTTAAATCTAAAAATGCCCATTTATTTAATTAGTAATAAAAGGAAGATTTTATCCCAGGTTTAAATGTCAAAATTATGAAAGTTTTAGAGGTGCAATATTAAATGAAGAGACTATCAATTTTTATTTAGCAGAAATGCTGCAAATCAAGGTCTGATAAAAGGTGTAAACTAAATATTTATATATTCTCAAAATAAATTAGCATTTATTGGAGTTTTGCAAATAAGGTACACTGATATTGGCATTGTAAGGACCTATCAGAGTGCCATCTACCTGTGGATTAGGTACTGCAGGTTTTGTTTTCTCTGGAACACTCACCTTCCCTCTATTAAAATGGGAGATGATTGTAAATTAATACAACAAGGATTGTGACTTTTATTGAGCCTACAATTTGAGGGAGCAGGTGGGCATTGAATCATTTATTCAGAATCATACACAGGCCTCCGTTGGTCAGAGCTGACCATGGATATTGCGTCCTAGTTGTCTAAATACGCAAGCCTGGGCAGGACGACATGGAGATCAAGCTGTTGCTCATGTAGCAAGCTCCCCCTCTCCACACATCTGTTAAACACAAAGGAACAGCATAGACTGATACAGCTTGGTACCAGTAGCATTGCAGGAGTTGCCGGTCAGCCGTAGTTGGCAGCTCATCTAGGAAAAGGAAAACTTTGACCTCAAACCTCCGCTGACTTGCGGCTATATCCATTCATGGGGAAGGCTTTGGGAGTAACCCCAAAGGAAAAATCCAGAGCTGGAGTCCCCAAGGCAGCCCTGCTTTGAGCTTCCACAAGGCCATAAGATATGGGAGCAGAATTCAGCCATCTGGTCCATCGAGTCTGATCCGCTATTCAATCATAGCTGATCCTTTTTTTACTTTTTTTTAATTTCCTCCTCATCCCCAGTTCTCAGCCTTCTCCCCATAACCTTTGATGCCACGTCCAATCAAGAACCTATCAATCTTTGCCTTAAGTACGCCCAATGACCTGGCCTCCACAGCTGCATATGGTGACAAACTCCACAACTTCACTACCCTTTGGCTAAAGAAATTTCTCCGCATCAGAAGTATTCAAAATTATGAGGGGTGTAGACAGGGTAAACGTAAGCAGACATTTTCTACCAAGGATAGGTGGGACTACAACTAAAGGGCAAAGGTTAAGTCATAGTCATAGTCATACTTTATTAATCCCAGGGGCAACTGGTTTTCGTTACAGTTGCTCCATAAATAATAAATAGTAATAGAACCATAAATAGTTAAATAATAATATGTAAATTATGCCAGTAAATTATGAAATTCCAGGACCAGCCTATTGGCTCTGGGTGTCTGACCCTCCAAGGGAGGAGTTGTGAAGTTTGATGGCCGCAGGCAGGAATGACTTCCTATGATGCTCAGTGCTGCATCTCGGTGGAATGAGTCTCTGGCTGAATGTACTCCTGTGCCCAGCCAGTACATTGTGTAGTGGATGGGAGACATTGACCAAGATGGCATGCAACTGAGACAACATCCTCTTTTCAGACACCACCGTGAGAGAGTCCAGTTCCATCCCCACAATATCACTGGCCTTACGAATGAGTTTGTTGATTCTGTTGGTGTCTGCCACACTCAGTCTGCTACCCCAGCACACAACAGCAGACATGATCGCACTAGCCACCACAGACTTGTAGAAGTCTGGTGAAAAGTGAAAAGTTTAAGGGGAACAGGAGGGGAAACTTCTTCAATCAGAGTGTTATGAGAGTATGGAATGAACTGCCAACACAAGTGGTGCATGCAAGCTTACTCCAGCGTTTAAGAGAAGCTTGGGTAGGTACATAGATGGTAGGGGTGTGGAGGGCTATGCTCCTGGTGTAGGTTGATGGGTGAATTGATAGGACAAGCTTTTCACTTATATGCTTGAGGGTATATGGAATGAGCTGCCGGAGGAAGCTGATTTTTCATTGTCACATGCTATCCATATGAATCATTTCAGCACATCAATACATTGTGATAGGTCAAGGGGAAAGTTGTAACAGAAAGCAGTATATACATTCAGTGGTCACTTTATTAAGTACACTTGTACACCTGTTCGTTAATGCTAATATCTAATCAATTAGTCATGTGGTGGCAAGTCAAAGCATAAAAACATGCGGACATGGTCAAGAGGTTCAGATCCAACATCACAATGGGGAAGAAGTGTGATCTAAGTGACTTTGACCATGGAATGATTGATGGTACCAGATGGGGTGGTTTGAGTATCTCTGAAATCTCTGCTCTCCTGGGATTTTCACACACAACTGACTTAACAGAGAACGGTGTGAAAAACAAAAAAAAAAATCGGTTAAGTGGCAGCTTTTTGGGTGAAAATGTGTGGTTAATGAGAGAGGTCAGAGGAGTATGGCCGGACTGGTTCAAGCTGATAGGAAGGAGACAGTTACTCAAATAACCATGCATTACAACAATGGTATGCAAAACAGCATCTCTGAATGCACAACATAGCAAACCTTGAAGTGGTACAGCAGGTAAAGTGGCCACTGAGTATATGTTACAGTGACAGAGAAAGTGCAGTCTGTGTAGACAACAAGGTGCAAACCCATGACGAGGCAGATTGGGAAAATCAGGGTCAATCTTGTTGTACAAGAGGTCCATTACATAAACTCATAACAGTGGCTGCTTCTAACAGAAGGCTATAATCTTATAACAGAAGATTATAAGAAGGTCAGAGTCACTTAGATGTTGGATGTGAACCTCTTGACCATGTCCTCATGTGTTTTTCAGGCTTTTGTAACTTCTGCTCAGCTGGGGGAGGGGTGGGGTGGCGTGTGGAGAAGATGGTCAGTTTCAGAAATGGTTGGATTTTAGATGCTAATATACTAATGTGGTTTAGTGCAAGAAAATGATCAGCCATAAACATTTTGAATTGAAGGGCAGGCTCAAGAAGGTTTACTTCCAGGTTTTTTTTGACTAGGTGACTATTAGGATAACGCATGTAATGAGGAACTGCTGCTTCGCAGCCCCAGCAGCAGAAAGGCCAGAACCACTGTTGCTGTCTGTGTAAAGTCAGCACATTTTCCTTGTGACCACATGGATTTCTCCTAAGTGGCCTAATCTTCTCCCACATTCTCAAAGACACATTGGTAGATTAATTGGCCATTATGAGTGGCAGGATTAGGAGGAGTTCATGGGAATGCAGGGAGAATAACTAGAGAATGGGGTATGAATAGAGGAATTAGGAGTTTCATGGTAGAGATGAACTCATTTGGCAGAAGGACAACATCTGCTACGCACACAAAATGGTGAAGGAACTCAGCAGGTCAAGCAGCATCTATGGAAATGAATACACTGCTGATGTTTTGGTCTGCGACCCTTCTTCTGGACTGGAAAGGAAGGGGGAAGATGATTCTATATCACCGTAAAATCTCATGCAGGAATGTTGATTGCTCATATTTCCCTATGCAACTGTGACCACACTTTAAAAGCTATTCTATTAATGTGATAAAACATTGTAAGTTGCCTTTGGGCAAATGCAGGATGGGTGAGGCAGAAAATAATGTCAAGGAACCCAAGCTTGTGGTATTAAATCATTGCTTCGCACTTTACACCATTCAGCTACAGGCATTTCGATTCATCCTTGACTCTGTGTGAAAGTCCAGACCCAGTTATGGAGATGTCTGTCTGAGTGCTAACAGCAATAACCATTGATGTATCACACTTATGACCACAATAGTTTTTTAAAAACTTTCCCTTGTTAAACTACAAAAAAAAAACTGGTTTCTAGCACTTATTTAATCACCTCCACCTCAAAAAAGGTCTCCTGCATAGCCAGGAGTCAAAATATTTTTATCTTTTTTTTCTAGAAAACTTCTAACATTAAATTTTAACTGCCATCTTTTCACAGCTTGGGATGATGCCAGAAAGTTTCTCATTGCACCTGTGCATATATGTGCATATTACTATAAATTTGAATTCAGCTTAGACTTTGACAATAATTGCTTTCCATGATTTTCATCAATATTACTTCCATATCTATGCACAACGTATTTTTTGACTAACGGTGAGAAATGGAAAACATTGCTCTTGGTGAGACAAAGATTCAAGGTCTCTCCCTCACCTATCCTAACAGAGTTATGTTCATCTAACTCATGATATGTTATCATTCTTAATCTACCTATGTACTAGGGCAGATTCTTATTAGTTATATAGAGACTTAGGGTCAGACAGTATGGAAACAATCGGTCCATAACCAACCAGGACACCTGCTAAGCTTAAACCATTTGCCTGCACTTGACGCATATCTCTCTAACATTTCCTTTCCTTCTACTTTTCCAAGCATCTTTTAAATACTGTTCATGTACCCGCTGCATCAATCATTCCTCTGGCAGCTTGTTTTATGTACAGACCAGCCTCTGGATGAAAAAGGTTCCTATTAAATCTCTGCCCTCTCACAGGAAACCTGCGGCCTTCAGTTCTTGATTCCCCAACCCTGGGAAACAGATAAGCAATTTCACCCTGTCTATGCTCCTCATGATATAAGATCACCCTCGTTCACCTATGCTTCAAGAAAAATGTTCCGCCCTGCTCAGTCTCTCTCCATATCTCAGTTTCTCAAGTCCAGCAGCAACTTTGTAAATATCCCTTGCTCTCTTTCCAGCGTAACGGCATCTTTCCTATAGCAGAGTGATCAAAACTGAACAAAATATCCCAAGTGCAGCCTCATCAACATCTCAGCAGCTGCAACATAATATTCCAATTTCATCTTTCTCTCCCCCTCACTTTCCGCCTTCTACGGGGATCACTCCCTACGTGACTCCCTTGTCTATTCGTCCCTCCCCACTGATATCCCTCCTGGTGCTTATCCTTGTAAGCAAAACAAGTGCCACACCTGCATCTACACCTCCTCCCTTCCTCCCTCACTACCGTTCAGGGCCCTGAACAGTCCTTCTAGGTGAGACGACATCTCACATGATGTTTGTTGGCGTCACTTACTGTATCCGGTGCTCCTGGGAGGTCCTCCTGTATATCAGTGAGACCCAACATAGACTGGGAGACCACTTTGCCAAGCACGTACCAGAAAAAGCAGGATCTCCTTATTCTACTTCCTATTCCCATTCCGACATGTCAGTCCATGGTCTCCTCTACTGCCGCGATGAAGCTACACTCAGATTGGAGGAGAAATACCTTATATTCCGTCTGGGTAGCCTCCAACCTGATGGCATGAACATCGACTTCTTGAACTCCAGTAATTCCCCCCCCCCCACTTCCCCTTCACCATTCCCCATTCCTATTTCTCTCTCTCACATTATCTCCTACCTGCCCATCACCTCCTTCTGATACTCCTCCCCCTTCCCTTTCTTCCACGGCCTTCTGTCCTCTCCTATTACATCCCCCCCTTCTCTTGCCCTTTATCTCTTTCACCAATTGACTTCCCAGTTCTTCACTTCACCCCTGACCGCTCTCCCAGTTTCACCAATCACCTACTGCCTTGTACTTCTTCCTTTCCTCCCCCCACCTTCTTACTCTGACTTGTAACCCATTTTTTCCAATCCTGATGAAGGGTCTTAGTCCGAAACATTGACTGTTTCCTCTTTTGCATAGATGCTGCCTGGCCTGCTGTGTTCTTTCAGCATTTTGTGTGTATCCCAATTTCTCTACTCATTGCTCTGACTAATGAAGGCTAGCATGCCAAAATCTTCTCCACTACCTTATATAACTGTGACATCACTCACCGATGACCACGTACTTGTACTCCGAGGTCCCTTGTTCGAAACACTTCACAGAGACCTACCATTCTATGCCAGGTAAAAGCAGTATATGTATATTTCAGGCTGGATGCAAAGTTGTAAGTGGCAGTTTAATTGCCAATGACATCAATCATGGAGCATTAGAAGATATCTGTAGATCAAAGTCCACAGCTGAAGAAAAAAAAATTGCTTATAGTGACATCAAATTACAGCAACATTGTCTGCAAGAGTTCAGGGACATTTGAAGTCACAAAAAGTTTGAAATAAATACAATGTGACCTCTTTGGAAAGTTAATGGAACTAATGCATTTGTTGCACAGTATACTAAATTCCAATATTAGAGAAGTGTACAAAGAACACAGAAGACAAATTCCAGTCGTATGTTCTTTATTCAGACCAGTAACAGACTGTCATCTTCAAATTTTGTCACTAGATGGCACCCTAGTCCTGTGTGAAGATTGAATTACATGCTTTCTCTGAGCTCACTGGAGTCGTGCGATTTAACTCAACTAGCAAACTGTAGGAATTCACAAGACATTATGGACTTCTTAAACTCCTAAACCTGTGGTTTATTCATGCATGAATGGAGACACTAAGACTTTTAATATCAATGTATTGGAACCACTGTAGCTGGGTGGGCACTGTGGTCAGCATGGATTGGTTGGGCTGAAGAGCATGATCTGTGCCTTCAAAGAACCATAGAGTAATACCGCACAGATTAGCAAATAACTCCATTCACTTTGGTCTGTGTTTGTTCCTTACACTTTAGTTCTCATTGCATTTTTTTTTATTGGCTAGTAGTTGCTTTGAATGATCTTTGAGCTTCAAGCACACTATGGATCAAAATATTTTTTGAACAATCATACAAAACAACATATTACTTTGGCTATCTGTTATATACTTCCCACTTTGTAACTTCATTGATATTTAATAGAGAATAAATCAGGTTTTTTTTTCTCAGCATAATCAAGATGGTGATGGCAATCATCGGTGACTTTCTACAGGCTGCAGCAAATTGTTCAAAATTTCCTCTTAAATAAACTTCTTTGGATTTACTTTCACCGCAGTCTGCAGCAGGTAAATTTCCTCTTAGCAATGAACTTCAAAATCACATCAATGTTCTTCATTTCTCATGATTGACGAAAGAACGCCCAGCACTCAAGCGCGGTGCACTTAAGAGTCATTGCCGTGGCCAGAAGCGCGGCAGAAGATGGGGGCTCGAAGCCAAGCTGAATCGCAGAGGAATGAGGCCTCCTCTCCCCAGCATCTTGTTGAGGAATGTGCAGATGTTGTAAAGTAAGATTGATGATCTCAGGGCAAGATTGCTGCATCAGGCAGATCTCAGTTATCTGCAGTACTGAGACTTGGTGGATGCAGCAGTTAGACTGTCAGGAATTACGGCTTTCAGGATGGACCGGACTGTGTACTCTGGTAAAGAAAAGGGTGGTGGTGTGTGTTTTTGGTCAATTCTTGTTGGAGCTCCAACGTGGTGGTTATGTCAAACCCGTGGACTTGGAACACCTATTGATCAAATGCAAACTTTCCTATTTGCCTCATGAGTTTCCATCTGTGATTATATCTTACCAGCGACTGACTATAAGCAACCACTTGCGGCACTGCGAGTCATCTGTAGGCAAGAAATAGCCCGTCCAGATGCATTTCAAATTATATTTGGAGACTTAAGCCAGGCTTGTTTGAAGAAAACCATGCCCAATTATCACCCGCATATAACCTGCAGCACCAGACATCCCAAAACAATAGATCATTGCTACACTACAATAAGGAATGTCTATCATTCCTTACCTAAACCACATATTGGTAAATCAAGCCACTTGGCTGTCCTTCTACCACCTGCATCCAGACAGACCTTAAAAAGCAAGGCTTCAGAGATTAAGACAACTAACAGGTGGTCGCAGGAGGCAGCAGAACGATTACGGGATTACTTTGAGTCAGTGGACTGGGCCATGTTCAAGCACTCATCTGTGGCTCTGAATGAATACACCAGGGTTGTAATGGACTTTATTAAAACAGCTACAGATGAATGTGTTCTCACCAAATCAACCCCGTCTTCCCCAATCAGAAGCCCTGGATGAACTATGAAATCCAAAATTTACCGATGGTCAGATCAAAGGCATTCAAGTCTGGAGATCAGGAATGCTACAAGAGCTGCAGTTATGATTTCCAGAAAGCCATCTCACAGGCGGTGGAGATCCTGGACTAAATTGTAATCAATAAGAGATACCCGACAGCTGTGACAGGGTTTGAATGCCATAATCTCCAACAAAGTTAAATCATTTGACATGAGGACAGCAGGGTTTTGCTTCCAGATGAGCCCAAAGCCTTCTATGCTCACTTTGACCACTAGAACAGGGAAGAACCATCACGCACATCCACATCTCCTGATGATCCTCTGGTCTCAGTATCTGAAGATGACGTGCAGGCTGCCTTCAAGAGGGTGAAGCCATGGAAAGCATTCAGTCCAGGTGGGGTACATGGCTGAGTACTAAAGACCTGTGTTGACCAACTGGCTGGTGTGCTCACTGATACCTTTAACATCTCCGTTTGGCAGTGTGTGGTACCCAACTGTTTCAAGCAGACTTCAATCAGATCGGTGCCCAAGAGGAGCTTGGTGACCTCCTTCAATGACTGTCACCCGTTGCACTTACATCTACAGTGACAAAGTGTTTGAAAGGCTGGTGATGAAACATATCAGCTCTTGTCTCATTGGCGACTTGGATCTCCTCCAATTTGCCTACTGGAGCAACATGTCCACAGCAAATGCTATCTTCTAGCCTCTTCACACAACCCTGAAAATCTGGACATTTAAGATGCATATGTCAGGATGCTCTTTATCAACTACAGTTCAGCATTTAATATCGTCATCCCCTCAAAACTAAAGACTAAGCTCCGAGGCTTAGGCCTTAATACCTCTCTGTGCAATTGAATCCTTGATTTCCTCGCTTGCAGACCTCAGTCAGTTCGGATTGGTAGGAATCTTCTTCTCCACATCCTCCATCAGCACAGGTACACCACAGAGTAGTGTGCTTAGCTCCCTGCTCTACTTGCTTTACAGCTTTGAATGTGTGGCTATGCACCACTCCAACACCATATTCAAGTTGTGACTGTTATGGGTTGAATCAAAGGTGGTGATGAATCAGCATACAGGATTCCTCGGTGTAATTATCTCAGAGGACCTGTCATGCACCCATCATATAAACGTAATTGCAAAAGAAGCAAAACAACACCTCTCCTTCCTTAGGAATCTACAGAGATTCGGCATGACATTAAAAAACTTCGATGAACTTCTATAAATGTGTAGTGGAAAGCGTATTGACTGGCTGCTTCACGGCCTGATATGGGAACAACAATGCCTTTGAGCTGAAAAGGTAGTGTATTTGGCCCATACATCATGGGTAAAACTCTCCCAACCACTGAGCACATCTACATGGAACGCTGTCGTAGGAAAGCAGGATCGATCATCAAAGTTTCTCACCACCCAGGCCATGCTCTTGTCTCACTGCTACCATCAGGTGCAAGGTACATGAACGTCAGGACTCTCATCTCTAGGTTTCAAGAACAGTTACTACCCCTCAACCATCAAGCAAATGGGGATAACTATACTCATCTATTTGGATGTTCCCACAACCAATGATCTCACTTTAAAGACTCTTTATCTTGTTATTTTATGCTCTTATTATCTATTGCTATTTATTTATATTTGCATTTGCACAGTCTGTTGTCTTCTATGCTGTACTTAATCTTTCATTGATCATATTATAGTTACTATTCTATAGATCTGCTGAGTATGCCTGCAGGAAAAAGAATCTCACGTTTGTATGTTGTGATGTGTATAATAAAATTTACTTTGAAGTTTGAACTAAATCCCACCAGGATATATTCTACATAATTTTGTATATTACACAATTCTCCTGCATTATCATTTCAATTTGTGATTCACTGGAACGCATGCAGAGTGTAAATGGTGAGAGATTCATTCAGTTTTGTATGTGTTTTGAATGCATTGACTTAAAATTCAGTAGTTCTTCTACCTGATACCTGAGCTAGAAACACAAGAGATCCAGATATTGAAAGAGAAAGAGCCAGATGGTATCAATACATGGTGGAGATAGTGGAGGGCAGGGTTCAGAGAGAAAACTCTAGGAGAAGTGACAAAGCCACACCAGGAAAGTTCCATTGAAGTAGAAATTTCCAAGATTTAAGACTTGCTTGTTACGAATAACTACACTCAAAAAGCACTCCTACATCTTTATATCCTCCAGAGTAAACTTTCACATTTAAGCTTCCTCCGGGCTGATTGGTGGGACTCCGTGTGGAGCAGGAGCTTCTGCTTATGAGTCATATAGAAATACTTCAAAAGCAGTCTCAGCCTTGCTTGAGAGCTGCTCTAATCATCAGGACCATCTCTGAAACTTGAATGTTTCTGAACATCCCTGATGTAACACAAACATAAAGAAGAGATGACGGTGTAGGACATTTGGCCCTCTCATCCCTGTCCCATTCAATGCAATAATAATCTCAGTATACACTTTCCTTGCTAACCCCATATCCCCTTATTCCCTTAATATCTATTAATATCATTCTTGAAAATCCTCATAGCCTCCAACATAGACAGTCATAAAGATTCACCACTCAAAGTTCAAAGTTCAAAGTACTTGTGTAGGTGTATGATGTAAAGTTTGTGCAAAGATGTAAGTCCAATTATGTGTAGCTTTGCTTTTTTGGCAATGATTATCATAAATGGAAATGCATGTGGAAAAAATACCTGTATGTAAACTACTGATCTGGTAATCATATTTACCCCATTCAGTAACTCTACATACTAATTTTTATTTATAAAATATATGTCTCACAATTTGCAGGATTGAAGAGATGGATTGATTTTCCACAGATTTATATTTACAAACACATAAAGGAAAAGTATATGAACAAAATGCATTCCTACATGATCAATCTGCGCATTCTTTTAAATGAGATAATAACTGGTTTGGGCTAATGCTCTTCTGAGACAGTGAAGGAATTTGATTGAACTATGCAAAGTACTGTTCAGTTGTCATATTCCACATATTTTGCAGGGAAGTAACATGCTGTATTGGTCAGCAAGTCTGACTGAAACAAGGGCCCAGCAACTAAAAGCCGTCTTACATCAAGAAATCTAAGAAAAGATGCTTGATTGTATCTTTCCAAAGAAGTGCATGCAGGAAAAATTATTATAAGAGGAATAGGTATGATTTTCAATTTATTAGCTGATTATTTGCATAGCTTAACACAATTCCAGGCAGAAATTCCTAAATGGAAAGGTAAAACACAAATTATTGTTCAATATTTTTAAATTCACATTGTTCTCTTGAAGGTTTTAATTACTGAAAATATCCTAAGTATTTAGATTGGATTGGATTGGGTTATATTTCAATTAAACTTTGTGTGAGACTGTGAAGACTGAGACTGAATTTTTAGATATAACTCAAATGAAACAATATTCCAATCACTGCAATTTCCTAACAAAATTGCACTGTTTGCACTCTAAGAGATTGCTCTAGTTTCTGGTTTCTTTCCTCTTTAAACACATGTTGCTTATAAAGTGAGTTGCTTTTTTTTTCTCCCACACACTGGGGTGATGCTTTGTGTTGGATGGTATTTTATTCTTAATAAACATTCTTTTGAGTAGAACGTGTTATGACACATAACATGCATCTGTCTCCAGCAGATGTTCCAGTGAAGGTCTTGGCTCTTTGTTACTGTGTATAATTTTGGTCACCCTGTTATAGAGTTTGGTAAGGATAGGTCTTTATTCCTTGGATCATTGGAGAACAACCTTACAGAAATATTTCAAGTTATGAGAGGCATGGATAAGGTGGAAGGTAACAGTTTTTCTCTCAGGGTTAGGAGAGACCAAAACTAGGCGGCATAGATTAGGCTGAGAGGGGAAAGATTTAGGATGGAACTGAGAGCCAACTTTCTCAGTGAGTAAATGAATTAGGCTGCCAGAGAAGGAGGTTGAGGAATGTAGGATAGATTCATTGAAGAAACATGGAGAGAAACTCCGGTCCTCCAGCATTTTGTGGACTTAGAGGGATATGGGCTGAATGCAGGAAATTGGGACTAGCTGAATGGGCACCTTGGTTAGCGTGGACTCTTTGGGCCATAGCATCTGTAGTGATGCTGTATTGTCCCATGAATCTACGATGGAGAAGGTTTGGTGAACTTGAACCAACATTCCCACCAATACTGAACAACTCCTGCGCCCAATTAGTCCTGTACCTGCAGGCCATCTGTGACTGCTGATGTTTTGGGAACACTATTATCTGCATGTTCAGCATGGCTCATGTTGTAGTCCAACACATCCATTTACATTTCTATTCATTTTTAAACTATGGTGAGCATGTAATTTCAAGTGTCTCGAAGTTCAATTTAAATTTATTACCAAAGTATGTAGATGTCACCATATATAACCCTGAGATTCATTTTCTTGTGTCAAAAGTGTCTCAAGTAACATTAGGAGAAAGTGAAAGCAAACAGGGAAGAAAAGGTTGTTGAAGGAGGGTAAGGAGGAGGAAAGAGAAGAGAGGAAGGGGAGGAGTAGGTAGGGAGAGTTGGAAGTAGGAACAAGGATGGGTATAGGGTGGAATATGGAAAGAGTGTAAGAAGAAGGGAGAAGTAAATATTGTGGGAGAAAGTGAGAGAAATGGAAGATAGAGAATGGGAAGGGAGAAATTGATGAAGAAAAGAACAGAACTTCAAAGAAAATGTGTGTAGGGAATAAGAGGAAGGGGAATAAGTAAGAGGTAAAAGAGGTATGGGATCTTGAATCTGCTAGTCTAGACCCCAACCGTTGGTTTTGGGTGAAAGGAACAAGATTAAAATGGGACCCTAGAAACAAACTTATTCATATAGAGGATGGTGGCTATAGGAAGCTCTGGATGCAAGTACTACCACAATATTTACTCCATGAAAAGCTTTGTGTAGAACTGGTAAATCTATTTTTTATTTGATGCCATCTCTTACCTTATAGGAAACTCAAGTTAAGATTTCCCCCTTGTTTCTCTATATATTAGAAGAGAAAGCATCAATGTTGTGATGTGGAGACAGAATCATTCAGCCCCATGTTACAATCTGCCTTTGGCTTCATTATTTCTTTACACCAACAGCTCTGCTTTAGGAGTTTGAGAAGATTCAGTATTTGACCAAAGACTCAAGCCAGTTTCTGCAGATGTACAGTGGAGAGCATTCTGACTTGTTGCATGACCTTCCAACTGCAAATGGCTGCAGAGGGATGTCGACTCAGACAGCTCCATCACACGTACAAACTTACCCACCAACAAGGGCAAGAGAAGGTGTCTCAATAGTCCATGAACTCATGAAGACTACCTCATTAATCCTTTATTTTGCATTATCTATTTAGTTTTGTAATTTATAGTAATATTTTGTCTTTGCATTGTAGTGCTGCAGCTAAACGACAAATTTCACATTGTGTAAGTCAGTGATAATCAACTTGATACTGACTATTCACCTCCTCTGGTTCTATTTGTGTTGCACATTATCGGAAGCGATACCTGGACACAGCTGTGGCTGCAGTAGGGAATCTCTAACTCAGCATCTTGGCAGCTCAAATGCTACAGAAGAAAACAAGGCAAAACAACAGCTGATGCCAAAAGCATAAACATGCCACAGGTTAACACAAACACAACACCATTTTCTCAGATTTGAATTGGTTTCATTTACTATAAATATAACACAAAGGATTTTACCCCTGTGAATGCCGGAGACCGAAATAAACACAGCTCAGAGTTTCCTTGATCTGTCATCAGAAGTTTTCTGATGCACTTCATCTGAAGGCCAACATTCCATTAACCTTTTCAATTGTGTTCTTTGCATTTAGTGATTTCCGTACTTGGACCCACATTTCTGTTAGCTCTTTTCAAATGCACTACCTTACGCTGTGTAAGACATACCCGAGCCTATCGTTTTCATTTTGTTTATTATTCACAAGGATGTCTGACTCAGAATCAGGTTTATCATCTCTGACAAGTGTTATAAAATTTATTGATTTGTAACAGCAGCAGAGTGCAAGATTCTACTAATACTCTAAGTTACAATAAAAAAAACAAGTTGAATATATAGTTCGAAAGAGAAATAGTGAGGTTCATGTGTTCATGGACTATTTAGAAATCTGATGGTGAAGCAGAAGAAGCGTTCCAAAAATGTTGAATGTGAGTCTTCAGACTCCTTTAGTTCCTCCCTAATGGTAGTAGATAGATAGATAGATAGACATACTTTATTGATCCCGAGTGAAACTGGGGTTCGTTACAGTTGCACCAACCAAGAATAGAGTGTAAATATAGCAATATAAAACCATAAATAATTAAATAATAATATGTAAATTATGCCAGATGGAAACAAGTCCAGGACCAGCCTGTTGGCTCAGGGTGTCTGACCCTCCAAGGGAGGATTTGTAAAGTTTGATAGCCACAGGCAGGAATGACTTCCTATGACACTCTGTGTTGCATCTCGGTGGAATGAGTCTCTGGCTGAATGTACTCCTGTGCCCAACCAGTCCATTATGTAGTGGATGGGAGACATTGTCCAAGATGGCATGTAACTTGGACAGCATCCTCTTTTCAGACACCACCGTGAGAGAGTCCAGTTCTATCCCCACAACATCACTGGCCTTACGAATGAGTTTGTTGATTCTGTTGGTGTCTGCTACCCTCAGCCTGCTGCCCCAGCACACAACAGCAAACATGATAGCACTGGCCACCACAGACTCGTAGAACATCCTCAGCATCGTCCGGCAGATGTTAAAGGACCTCAGTCTCCTCAGGAAATAGAGACGGCCCTGACCCGTTTAGAAGAGCTGGTAATGAGAAAAGCAGATGTCCCAGGTCCTTAATGAGGATGTCCCAGGTCCTTAATGTCTTTTGAGGATGACCTCAGTGGTGTGGGGGCAAGTGCCTGATCCTACAACCCTCAGCAGCTTCTTTCGATCTTGTGCATTGGAGCTTCCATATCCGGCGGTGATACTATCAATCAGAATGCTACATCTCTTCAGAATCCTAATGGAATATGGCTACCAGCATGCCTTCTTCATGCCGGCCATGTTGTGCCCAGGATAGATCCTCTGAGTTGTAGGTGCCCAGGAACTTGAAGCTGATTTGAATTAGGTGGGTTTGGGTTATAGGGAGAGGCTTAATGGGACTTTTTTCCCTGCAGAATAGAAGGCTGCGGCATAATCTTACAGAAGTATATAAACCATGAAATGTATAGATAAGGTGAATGGTCACCATCTTTGCCGTAGCGTAGGGAAGTTGAAAATTAGAGGGCATATGTTTATGATAAAAAGGGAAAGGTTTAAAATGTGCATGCAGGCCAGCTTTTTTACATAGAGGGCAGTGGGTATATGGACCAAGCTGCCAGGAGAATTTGTAGAGAGAGGTGCAACAACAACATTTCAAAGACTTTTAGACAGCTATGCACACAAAATGCCACAGGAGTTCAGCAGGTCAGGCAGCGTCTATTGAGAGAAATAAACAGTTGACGTTTCAGACTAAGAATTTCATCCCCTGAAACTTTGACTTCCTGAGCTGCTGAGTGCTTCCATCATTATCTGTGTGTTGCTCAAGATTTTCAGCATCTGTTGGATCTCATGTCTCTTTATACAACTAACTAGGTAGGAGACACTTAGAAGGATCTGGCTTATGCAAATTCAGAAAAATGGGGCAAACTCATTTGAAACTTGGTTGGCATGGATGAATTGAGCTGAAGGGCCTGTTTGAACACTTCTGATAATTATTTCAAGCAATGCCAGCAGTCATTGTCACTTCCTAATTGCCCATGAACTGAGGAAGTATTTAAGAGTCAACTACGCTTTGAGCCATGAAGTAAATATAGATTGGACCAGGAAAAGATGTTAGATATTTTTCCCTAAAGGATATCAGTGAACCAAATGTTTTTTTAACCATAATCCAGGAGTTTCATGGACACTGTTGTTGAGACCAGCTTATTTATTAGTTATTTGAATTGAAGTTCAAGTTCGAGCTTACTTAACCGTACATGAATATAACCAAGTAAAGTAGTGTTCTTCTGTGGCCACGGTGCAAAACACATTACCAGCAACTCACAGCACACTGTGCATAGCATATTGTACAGACAACGCATATGGTTACAATATCAGAAGAAAAATACATTCGCAAAGATAAAAAATAATAATATAGTCCAAGTCCCTTAGTGGCATGACTGGCATGGTAGGTTGTCCAGGTCCGGCTTGTTCTTCTGCTAAGCGAACACCAGAGGACAGCACTGAGCGAACATCCGATGTGATTCCAACTCACCTTTCTGAATCAAAGCTCCAGAATATGACTGCTAACTCACATTACTGTACTCCTGGATTCACATCCCTCCTGCTGAGCTCAATCTGTCACAGTTTTGCCCACTCACTCAATTTAGTCACTGTACCTAACAGGCAAATAATACATGGCAGAGTCAAAAGCTAAAAAGAAAAGGTAAATTAGCTAATTATTGTCACCTGTAATGAGGTACATTGGAAAACTTTGTTCTGCATGCATGCCATCTATCCATAGGGTGGTACAGAATCACAGGGGTTAGCATGATGAGTCACAGCACCAGCGACCTGCGTTCATTTCCGGCTGCTACTTGTACATTCTCCACAAAACCGCATAGGTTATCTCCGGGTGCTCAAGATTCCCCATATTCCAAAAATTTTAGTACGGTAATTGGTTATGTGGGTGTAATTGGGTAGCATGGACTGACTGGGCTGGATGAGCCTGTTACCATAATGTATCCCTAAATAAAATAAAATAAAACTAAAATAAATAAATACCATTTCATCACAACACTGCAAGGTAAAATACCAACAGAAGAAAGGTAGCTGTGTTACAGAAAGTGCAGTGCAGGTAGATAATAAAGAGCAAGGCCGTAAGGGAGATTCTGAGGTCAAGAGTCCACCTTATCGTACAAGAGGATGTACTGAGTTTTCAAACCTTAGCACAGGTTCTTGGTCCATGAACCATATATTAATAATTTTGAATGCTGCAGAATTTTCCACTGATTTAAATGAATGGCTAGTACAAAGGTCTCAAGGAAAGGTTGCAGCTCTATAAAACCTAGTTAGACCACATGTGGAATATGGTGCACAGTTCTGGTTGCCTCATTATCAGAAAGATGTAGAAGCTTTAGAGAGGGCACAGAGGAGACTTACCAGGATTCTGTCTGGATTAGAGAACATGTCTTGTAAACAAGCTAGGGTTTTTCTCTTTGGAGCAAACGAGGATGAAAGTTGAGCTGATAAAGGTGTTCAGGATGATTGGAGGCATAGATTGAGTGGATACCCAGAGACTTTTTTCCCAGGGTGGAAAAGGCTAAAACAGCGAGGATAATTTTAAGGTGATTGGAGGAAAGTGCAGGGAGGATGCATAATGTAGGATATAGCGCAGAAAGGAGATTTCTTGTGGTTTGGCGACGTTCTTTTAAAAGGAGAACATCACGGGCTTTCATTGTCATTCTAGCTGTCCAATCAGTGGCAGGAGCAGTGCTGAGAAGAGTAAATAAAAGTGCAGAAGGGACAAGTGAAGTGGCCATTATTAGAGTGGGCCAGTGGTGAGAGTGGGAGTGTTAGGTTTTGGCTCAAAGGAGGCTTTGGCTCAGAAGAGGCGTTCGCTCTGCGTAGGTTGTCCGACTGAGTTTCTGTTAATTTTCCCTTTTTTCTTACTGTGTAAGGGGTACTTAGTGTGATTTAAATGGTCATTGTGTGTTCTTCATGCCAGATGTTGGAGTCCTGGGAGACCCAGAGTGTCTCAAGGATCTCCATCTGCGTGAAGTGCATCCAGCTGCAGCTTCTTGAAGATCGCGTTATGGATCTGGAACAGCAGCTGGATAACCTTTGGCTTGTATGGAAAAGTGAGGAATACATCAATTGGAGTTATAGGGAAGTATTCACCCCTAGGTTGCAGGAGGAGATAGCTGGGTGACTGTGAACAGGCAGTTAGTGCAGAGCACCCCTGTGATCATTCCCCTCAATAATAAATATATATTTTTGGATACTGTGTGGGGGATAACCTCCCAGAGGAATGCCACAGAGACCAGGTTACTGGCACTGAGCATGGGTCCATAGTGCAGAAGGAAATGAGGGAGAAGAGGGGAGCAGTAGTGAGAGAGAACTCAATAGTCAGAGGAATAGATAGAAGATTCTGCGGATGTGAACGGGACACACGGCCGGTGTGTGGCCTCCCAGCAACATCTCAGATCACGTCCATGGCATTTTGGAGAGGGAGGGGGAGCAGCCAGATATCTTGGTACATATTGATAACAATAACATAGGAAGGAAAAGCAAAGAGGTCCTGAAAAGGGAATTTAGAGTGCTAGACCGAAAGCTGAGAAGCAGTACCTCTAGGGTGGTAATTCCTGGACTGCTACCTATGCCACGCGCCAGTGAGGGCAGAAACAGGATGATTTGTCAGATTAATGCATGGCTGAGGAGCTGGTGCAGGGAGCAGGACTTCAGGTTTTTGGATCATTGGGATCTCCTCTGGGGAAGGTATGACCTGAACAAAGGTGATGGGTTGCACATGAACCTGTTAGCGGCCAATATTCTCGCAGCAGCTTTGGTAGGACTGTTTGGGAGGGTTAAAAATAGTTTGGCAGAAGGGTGGGAACTCTAGTGAAAAGACTCAGGATAGGATGGATGGTAAAAAAGAAAAGATAGCGTGTCGTCAGAATGTCAGGAAGGGTAGGCAAATAATAGGCCAAAGTTGCAGCCAGCAGGGTGAGTACCAGTGCATGAGGGATGCAGAATCAAAACGGGTAGCAAATACAGTACCAAGTGTGTTATATCTCAATGCATGGAGTATAAGAAATAAGGTAGATGATCATATTGCACTTTTACAGATTCTCGGGTATGACGTTGTGGCCATCACTGAATCGTGGGTGTAGGATGGTTGTAGTTGGGAGCTGAATGTCCAAGGTTACACATTGTATCAGAGGGATAGCTAGGTGAGTAGAGGCTGTGGTGTGGCTCTGCTGGCAAAGAAAAGCATCAAATCATTAGGGTGATGTGACATAGGATTGGAAGGTGTTGAATCCTTGTGGGTTCAATTAAGAAACTTCAGGGGTAAAAGGACCCTGATGGCAGTTAAATACAGGCCTCCAAACAGTAGCTGGGATGTGTACTACATAATACAATGGGAAATAGAAAAGTCAAGTCAAAAGGGCAATGTTATGATAGTCATGGAAGATTTTAACATTCAGGTCGATTGGTAAGATCAGGTTGGTAAAGGATCTCAAAAGAGTAAATTTGTTGAATGCCTTTGAAATAGCTTTTTAGAGCAGCTTGCTATTAAGCCTACTAAGGGATCAGCTATACAGGATTGGGTGTTATGTAATGAACCGGAGGTAATTAGTGAGTTTAAGTTAAAGGAACCCTTAGGAGAGAGTGATCACAAAATAATTGAGTTCAACTTGAAATTTGATAGGGAAAAAAGTAAAGTCTGATGTAGCAGTATTTCAGTGGAGTAAAGGAAATTACAGTGGTATGAGAAAGGAGCTGGCCAAAGTAAATTGGAAGGAGATGCTGGTGGGGATGACAGCAGAGCAGCAATGGATTGAGCTTCTGGGAAAAATGAGGAAGGAGCAGGATAGGTGTATTTCAAAAACAAAGAAATACTCAAATGGTAAATAGTACAACTGTGGCTGACTAGGGCTGTCAAATCACAAACAAAAGAAAATGTGCAGATGATGGAAATCGAAGCAACACATGCAAAATGCTGAAGGAACTCAGCAGGCCAGGCAGCATCAATGGAAAAGAGTACAGTCGATGTCTCAGGCCAAGACCCTTCGGCATAACTGCTGAGTTCCTTCAGCATTTTGTGTGCGTTGAAGGGATATCCAAGCTAATATAAAAACAAAAGAGAGGGCATGCGGCAAAGCAAAAATTAATGGGAAGTTAGAGGATTAGGAAGCTTCTAAAAACCTACAGAAAGCAACTAAAAGAATTATTAGGAGGGAAGAGATGAAATAAGAAAGCAAGCTAGCAATCAATATCCAGGTGGATAGAAAAAGCTTTTTCAAGTATATAAAAAATAAAAGAGAGATGAGAGTGGATATAGGACCACTAGAAAATGAAGCCAGAGAAATAATAAGGTGGGACAAGGAGATGGCAGATGAACTAAATGAGTATTTTGCATCAGTCTTTACTGTGGAAGATACTAGCAGTGTGTTAGGTTTTGAAGGGTGTGAAAGAAGAGAAGTGAGTGCAGTTACTATTACAAAGGAAAAGATGCTCAAAAAGCTGAAAGACCTAAAGGAGCATAAATCACCTGGACTTAGATTAACTGCATCCTACGGTTCTGAAAGAAGTAGCAATAGAGATTGTGGAGGCATTAGTACTGATCTTTCAAAAATCATCGGACTCTGACGTGGTTCTGGAGGACTACAAAATTATAAATATCACTCCACTCTTTAAAAAAGGAGGGAGGTAGCAGAAAGGAAATTATGGACTGGTTAGCCTGACCTTAGGGTTGGGAAGATGTTGGAGCCATTTATTAAGGATGAGGTTATGGAGCACTTGGTGACACAGGACAAGATAGGAAAAAGTCAGCATGGTTTCCTTAAAGGAAAATTCTGCCTCGTGAACCTGTTGGAATTCCTTGGAGAGCTTACAGGGAGGATAGATAAAGGGGATTTACTGGATGTCGTATATTTGGAGATTCAGAAGGCTTTTGACAAGATGCCACACATGAGGCCGTTTACCAAGTTAAGAGCCCATGGTATTACAGGAAAGTTACTAGCGTTAATAGAGCACTGGCTGATTGGTAGGAGGCAGGAAATAGGAATAAAAGGATCCCTTTCTGGGTGGCTGCCGGTGACTAGTGGTGTCCTGCAAGGGTTGGTGTTGGGACCACTTCTTTTTATGCTGTATATCAATGATTTAGATGATGGAATAGAAGGTTTTGTTGTCAAGTTTGCAGATGATACGAAGATTGGTGTAGGGGCAGGTAGTAATGAGGAAACAGGAAGTCTGTAGAATGACTTAGACAGATTAGGAGAATGGGGGAGAAAGTGGCAAATGAAATACGATGTTGGAAAATGCATGGTCATGCAGTTTGGTAGAAGAAATAAATGTGCAGACTATTTTCTAAATGGGAGAAGATCCAAAAATCTGAGATGCAAAGGGACTTGAGAGTGCTTGTGCAGAATACCCAGAAGGTTAACTTGCAGCTTGCGACAATGATGAGGAAGGCAAATGAATTGTTAGCATTAATTTCAAGAGATCTAGAATATAAGAGCAGGAATGTGATGCTGAGGGTTTCTTAGGAACTGAAGAGGCCTACCTTGAGTATTGTGAACAGTTTGGGGCTCCTTATCTAAGAAAAGATATGCTAGCATTGGAAAGGCTTCAGAGGAGGTTCATAAGGTGATTCTGGGAATGAAAGGGTTATCATATGAGGAACTTTTGATGGCTCTGGGCCTGTATATGCTGGAATTTAGAAGGATGAGGGGGATCTCATTGAAATCTTTAGAATGTTAAAAGGCCTGGAGAGAGTAGATGTGGAAAGGATGTTTCACATCGTGGGGAGTCTAGGACATGAGGGCCTCAGGAGTCAGGGGTAACCATTTAAAACAGAGATGCAGAGAAATTTCTTTAGCCAGAGGGTGGTGATTTGTGGAATTTATTACCGGGGGAGCTGTGGAGGCCAGGTCATTGGGTGTATTTAAGGCAGAGATTGATAGGTTCTTGATTGGACATGGCATCAAAGGTTATGGGAAGAGGGTCAGGGAATGGGGTTGAGGAGGGGGAAAAGGGTCATCTATGATTGAATGGCAGAGCAGACTTGATGGGCCAAATGGTCTAATTCTGCTCCTATATCTTATGGTCTTATGCTCTTATGTTATAGATAAGTTCTTTACACAGAGATTGGAGAGTATACCAAGAGGTGGTAGAGGCAGATACATTTGAGGCATATAATAAATTCTTAGATAGACACATATATGATAAATAAATGGAGGGCTACGTAGGAGGGAAGGTTTAGATTAATCTTAAAGCAGATTACAATTCAGCTCCACATTGTGGGCCGAAGGGCCTGTACTGTGCTGTAGTGTTCTTTATTCTATATTCTACATGCTATAGAGACAACTCCATAAACACTTGAAACTTGTAACTTTCTTAAATCTGTTCTCATATCACAAACAGAGCTTTTATAACTTATCCAATGTCATCACATGAAAAAATAGGATTCAGAAGTGACTCTGCTGAGTTATGGGAGCTCCATTTCTATTTCATGGGTTGAGCTATGATTTTGCATATCTACCAAAAACATTGATGTGACAAAGTAGTTCTATATTTGGGACTTCCCAGATAAATCGTGCATAGTGCTTGACATTGTTAAAGACAATTTGAAGAAATGTCCTTGTGTTAACCACAAAAAAAATCTATATCTTACAATGTAATGGAGGAACATATATTAATTCTAAGTTTCTAACACATAATTACAGGTTTTCAATAGCCAAAAATATGTACATATGTTTATCTCAATTCAGTGCTTTTCATCTTCTCATTTGTTTTTTTTTAAATCCCAAATTAATTGCTCTTTATTTTCCCACCAGCAGGATCAACACTAAATACTGTAACTGGAAAATGCTGGAAAAAACTCAACAAGTCAGGTAGTGGCTGTAGAGTGAAATAGAATTGAGTTAGATAGATATGTAGATTGATAAATATTTTATTGATCCAAAAGGAAATTACAGTGTCACAGTGGCATTACAAGTGCACAGATATACAAATATTAGAAGAGAAGTTAAAAAGAATAAAAAATAAGCTGCTTTAAAGAGTCTAACAGGAGGGGATTATTCACTTCCCTGGCTATAAATTGACTTATTATAGGGCCTAATGGCCGAGGGTGAGAATGACCTCATCTAACGCTTTTTGGAGGAGCATAGTTGTCTTTCTCTATTAGTGAAAGTGCTCCTCTGTTCAGCCAAGATGGCATGCAGAGAATGAGAAACATTGCCCAGAAATGCTAAGATTTTGCTTAGGGTCCTTTGTTCTACCACTGCATCCAGTGTGTCCAGTGTGACTCCAATAACAGAGCCAGCCTTTCTTATCAGTTTATTGAGCCTGTTGGCATCACCCATGTTGATGCCATTGCCCAAGCACACCACCACATAAAAGATTGTACTGGTGACAAAAGACTGGTAGAAAATATGAAGTAGAGGCCTGTATACTCCAAAGGACCTCAGTCTCTTCAGGAAGTAGAAATGACACCAGGTTTCTTGTACACAGCCTCTGTGTTGGTGCTCCACTCAAGTCTGTTATCCAGGTGCACCCCCAGGTATTTGTAGGTCCTCACCACAACCACATCCTCACCATCAGTAGTAACAGGGAGCAGTGCAGGCTGAGTCTTCCTAAAGTGCAATATCATCTCCTTTGTTTTATTTACGTTGAGCTACAGATGACTCAGCTTGCATCATTTGACAAACTCCTCCATCGAGGCTCTGTATTCATCCTTTTGTCCTCCCTTTATATACCCAACCAATGCTGAGTCATCAGAGAATTTCTGCAGACGACATCACTCAGTGTTGCATCTAAAGTCTTATGTATACAGGGTAAACAGGAAGGGAGCCAGTACAGACCCCTGTCGGGGCCTGCTGCTGCTTGCTTTTAGCCCTGTCTGACACACAGCTCCGAAGCTGCACAAACTGTGGTCTGTCAGTCAGGTAGTCCATTATCCAGAATACAATGGAAGTGCCAAACTGCATTGAACGGACCTTCTCCCCCCAGTAATGACAGCTGGGGGAAATTAATGTTCCTTTTTCATTGTCTGCCATCGGAACTAGAAAGGAAAATGGAAGTTAGTATGTTTTGGAGAAAAGGAGAGGAATTGTGAGAACGGTCAAGATGAGAGACCGAGTGGCATAAATAGTAGATTTGTTGGTTTAAAAGAGGATGTTGAGGCTTAATAATGACAGCTAATCTGTCACTGTGAGATAGACAATGCTGGAAAAGTTTCAGCTGCTCAGGTAGCAAGTGTCGAAAGAGGGAAAAAAACTAAATTAATATTATCAGTTGATGATCTTATATCAGAATTAACCAGGTCTGACACAAACTTGAAAAACCGGTTATCTGAACTCATTAAATTCATTGTCAAGCTCTGAGAGGTCGTGGTGTGTCTGGACATAGACATGACTTTGCTCCTTGAATTGACATTGATTTTCGTTGGTGTAGTGTAAGAGAGCAAAGACAGAGCGGTCAGAGTAGAAGTAAAAATTAAATTCACATACAACTGAAAGCTGTAGGTCATTGCTGTGACTGAGTGGATATGTTCAGCAAAACAGTGAGCCAACCCATACTTGGTTTCTCCATTGCTGAGGAGACCATATCATTCTTAACCACACTCTCTTAGCTTATCACAGTGTGTCTCATCTATTATCTTTAAGCTTCAACACTCTCTCGTAGATTTCTCCACCCTTGCCCCTTAAAACATATGATTATTTTAATTTTACCTAGTTTTGATGAATGTAAGATGGTAATTATCATTCCATAGATGCTTTCTGGACTGCTGAACATTTCCAGCAAAGCCTGTTTTTATTTCAGGTTTCCAGCATCAGCGCTTTTTTGCTTTTCACTTATTGCCCATTAATTACTTTCCTTTGAAAAGGGGCGAAAGAACCGCAATCCTTGTAGGACAGATATTCCCATTCTGTCACTTCTAATAATGATGACACCATTGTTAAACAATTTAACAATACAAATGCTTAGGAAGTGATTCAGGAATATAGATTTATGTCCCACCACACTAGCTAATCTAAAGAAACTAGTAGTATAACTAGATATCTTTAGTAGTGGTGGCAATAGAAACTTGCATTTTGCAATAACAGTGACAACAAGGAATGCAATCTGCTGTTTTTAGCTGATCCAACCAGTGCTGCATCTCCAGAAACACAATGTAATGTGATTAGTCTTCATCTGACATATAAGGTGTGCTGGCAAATCACTCAGGACAAAGTAGCCGGGAAGGGGCATGAAATGTTGTCCTTGCTAGTGGTGCCCATGTACTGAAAGTAATTGTTTAATCCTTTAAGTAGTATTTGTTTTCAAAATTATGTTAAATAAAGAGTTTGAGAATTTTGACCCAGAGTCCTTTCCCGGAATCATCTTCATCATGTTGGCAATCAGTCACAGGTAGTACATCTAAATTTGCTCTTATTCTATATTGGTAGAGTGGTTAACAGAGTTATTTCAGAAAGCAGTCACATGTAGACCACATTGATGGTGATCTGCACCCACATATGGAGCAGACTTGATAAGGATAGCACATTCCTTTCATGACTGTAGTAAACTCTACAGCATTATACAACAGCCATATCATGGTCAAAGTACTTCTACAGCTTGAAACTCTCTGCTTCAGCATTCTGTGCTCCAGCAACTCTCATGGTATGGCATGTTTTCTCTAATAATTAACTAATTCTTACTAAGATCTAAAGTGATCTAAGATCTGCACTCATCTATATCTAATTAACCCACCAGGGCACTTTTGCTTTCTCAGCCGACAGCATATCCAGCTTAGGGAAACGTCAGGTTACAGACAGCTCTCAGGACATTTATAAGACCCTATACAAATCTGTATTAAAGAGAACAGTTCTCCTACTCAGAGGAGGATGACGGAGGGCGTTTTCTGTGGTATAGATTATTTGTTGTTCAGTGCAGATCAGGTCCCTAGGCTATTAGATTAGAACATTTCAACTTGTACTAGCTTTTTAATTCCACATCATTGAATTAACTGAATTTAAGTTCACCAGCTGCCAAGGTGAGATTTGATCTCAGCTTATTATTTTATTATTTCTCACCTTTCTGGTTGTAAATAGCAGTTTCTGGAATGTTCAATCACATGTGTTTCTCTTTTACACCACCAACATTGAAATATCTGTGGTCTAGATATCGTTATGGACTATTTTGTATAGGTTATATTTTCTTCCAGTTGTGCCCCACTTCCATCTATGTACAATGACACTGAGCAACATGATTGGAATTAATGCAGTCCAGAAGTTGATAATGCAGCCCCGCAGATCTGGCTCAGCACTGATTTGATTTTGGCCTCATGTCCATTTTCCCAACTGTTTCCCATAGCTCTTGACTCCCCTATTAGAACAACAATGAAAATTTTCAGACATGCTACAGAATCACAAACCTTCTCAGTCGAAATGATTCCCTCTTCATCTGCAGCTTATGTGGGTGACCCCTTATTCTGAAACTATTCCCTATATAATTCTAGATTTTTGCATCCTATGTGCATCTAGCATGTCAAAACATCTTTCCTTAATCTTGCATAGGCTCCACTAGCTCTACTCAGGAAGCTCTCTGAGGCGATGTCTGCTTTTGAGGACAGAACGTTGCCAAGGTATGTAATGTGGTCTACATTTTCAAAGGCGATAGTGCCAGCTTTTATGGAGGGCTGGATAAATGGCTGGTTGGGCAGCGGTTGAAATGGGACCTGTGTCTTTTTTACACACAAAACAAGATGCAACATGCCTTGACAAAGGCATTCAGGACACATTGGAGGTCTTCTTCAGAGCGTGCTGTGATGGTGTTGTCATCCACATACTGAAGCTCCATGATGGTGGTGGTGTTGACCTTGTTCTCGTCCTTGAATAAGTTGAGGTTGAAAAGCTAGTTGTCCAATTTATGCATGAATAGTGAGGTAGATGGATGAATTCTCTGTAGCAGGTCATTGCCTATGTGGCAAAGGATGCTAGCAATAAAAATGGCAAATAGTCTGTGCACAATGATACAGCCCTGTTTATATCAAATGCTTTTGCAAATTTTTGAGAGATAAGTAGAAGGATTGCCTTTGTTCAGAGCATTTATTCTGTAACTCGTATGCTGTGAAGATCATGTCTACGGTACCTCTAGATGGGTAGAAACCATTCTGTGATTCCAGGGAGTACTTCTCTAGTTAGTGACAGGAGTCAGTTGACAATGATATGATGCTTGTGAGCTCCTGAGAGAGATGCCGTCTGGAGTTCAGCTCCTGGTAGGGTCACTGACAGCAGTAATGTCAAGGGGAAGGTTCCAGACAAAGGGCAATCCAATCAAGATCTCAATGGTGGGGTTGGTGAAAGATGGCATCGCAATGATATTGGAGGCAAAGGAACACTGAAACAGTGAAGGGCCCCAGTCAACTTGCATTCCGTGCCACTGTATCCGGATCTGTCAATGACCTTGTTGTTGATTCAGTCACTGGATTGAGGCAGGAAGAGCCCTTCAGCAGCTCCACCCATGACAGGGCAGGCCTATTAAAGATCCACTCTGCTCACCCACTCGGGGAAGGAGCTGGAAAAGGTGCCCTAAGAATAGCCTACCTCAACCTACTGACTGGATTACTGTGTCCACGGGGAACACCATCTGTTTAGAAACAAAGAAACATGACCTTTGGAACCTGGAATATGCACACTCCGATAGATAGTGATTGACCAGAGAGGAAAACTATGATCATCGTTAGAGACCCGAGGAGATGCCAAATCGACCTAGCTGCTCTTTCTCAAACCAATCTGGCAGACAAAGAGCAATTGAAGGAGGTGAAGGGTTGTTTCACCGTTTGGAAAGGGAAGGCAGCTTTAGAACCCGAGATCCAGTGGTTTTGGGTTTGCAATAAAGAACCAGCTTGTCAGTCAACTCTTTGAACTTCCTGTGGGGATCAGTGATGATCCCTTAGGTGCTTGCCAACAACCAGATGGCAACCCTCAAGAGTGCTTATTCTCCAGCTCTGGACTCATGAGTATGAAAAAGAAGCCCTCTAATGCTTGCCTAGACATGACACCGTAAGGCATCCCCAAGGAGGATAAGATCATTCTCTTAGGGGACTTCAATGCCGGGGTCAGTTTGAACTTCATCCTTTGGAAGGGTACCATTGGAAAGGAAGGTATTGGCAACATCAACTCAATTGGAGTACCTCTCACATTATGTACTGAACACAATCTTGTCATTATGAACTCTCACTTCCACCAGAAAAAAACAAATTCAAGGTATCTTGGCAGTACACCTGATCTAAACAGTGGCATCTCATTGACTGAGCTAAGGACTGCTCTGATGTGAATATTACAAGGGCTATGATTGGCACAGATGACTGTTAGACAGATCACCACCTGATCTGGTCCACCATGTCCATCAGACACATGAAAAAGAGAAAGGTTCATAGAAAGCAGACCAGGCTAAGTCTGAAACTTGAGAACCTGATTGACACTGCATCTTTAGGCCTTGTTTGGGAAAACCTCCAACAAGAATGTCTGGAGGATATTGAGAAACTTTAAAGCTGCTTAAATCCACCATCCTGGATACCTGAAAAAAACATCCTTGGGTTCAAGTCCAGCAAGAATCAGGTTTGGTTTGATGATAATGACATGGAGACAGAACAATTTATCTCCAAGAAAGGGAAAAACTTCAGTGCCTGTCAGAATAACATCAGCGGCAAGGCCAAAAGAGAAGCTGACTCCAGAGCCAAAACAAATGTCTAGTGCAGGATAAGGGCACTAAAGAATTCTTGGCGGGCTGAGAATTCCATGGAAATCTAGAGAATGGCAGACTCTGGTGACACGAGAGGCCACTAAAGCAGTCTATGATCCATGTTCACAAACTAGAGAAAATCTACAGAAGCTGGAAATCAAAGCAACACACCAAAGTGCTAGAGGAACTCAGCCAGTCAGCAGCACCTATGAAAGTGTAAAGAGTCAATGTTTCAGGCCAAGACTATTCAGCAGGACTGAGAAAAAAGTACTGAGAAGTTGATTGATGAAAGAGATAAAGTGCTGGAGAAGGAGGAATCTGATAGGAAAGTGTAGAAGACCTTGGAAGAAAGGGAAGTGGGAGGAGCACCAGAGGAAGGTGATGGGCAGGGAAAGAGATAAGATGAGGGAGGGAAATGGAAATAGGGAATAGGGAAGGAGAGGGGGCATAGTTACTAGTAGTTTGAGAAATCGATGTTCGCCTTAGAACACCTTATATTCCATCTGGGTGGCTTCTAACCTGATCACATGAATAATGATTTCTTGAACTTCAGGTAATTGCTCCCCACCTTCACCTTTCTCTGTTCCCATTTACCTTGCTCACATTATCTCCATACCTGCCCAACAACTCCCTGTCATGTTCCTTCCCCTTCCCTTTTTTCTACCCTCTTCTATCAGATTCCCTCTTCTCTAGCCCTTTATCTCTTTCACCAATCAACTTCCCAGCTCTTTACTTCACCCCGCTCCCTCTCCTGGTTTCACCTATTACCTACCTTGTACTTCTTCCTCCCCTCCACCCAACATCTTACTCTGGCTTCTCATATTTTTTCCCAGTCCTGATGAAGGGACTTTGCCCAAAACACCAACTGTTTACTCTTTTCCATAGATCCTCCCTGACCTGCTGAGTTCCTCCAGAATGTTGTGTGTGATGTTATGGTTCAAGTTACTGTGTTTAAAGGTTGACACAACACGCTGCCTTGGCTGGGGCTCAAACTCACGACCTTCAGATCGCTAGTCCAATGCCTTAACCACTTGGTCACATGCCCACTACAAAAATAAAGCCAGCATACTAAATGCCTTATATAAAAGTTGCTGGTTAACGCAGCAGGCCAGGCAGCATCTCTAGGAAGAGGTGCAGTCGACGTTTCAGGCCAAGACCCTTCGTCAGGACTAACTGAAGGAAGAGTAAGGGATTTGAAAGTTGGAGGGGGAGGGGGAGATCCAAAATTGATAGGAGAAGACAGGAGAGGGAGGGATGGAGCCAAGAACTGGACAGGTGATTGGCAAAAGGGATACGAGAGGATCATGGGACAGGAGGTCCGGGAAGAAAGACAAGGCGGTGGGGAGGGGGGGGGACCCAGAGGATGGGCAAGGGGTATATTCAGAGGGACAGAGGGAGAAAAAGGAGAGTGAGAGAAAGAATGTGTGTATAAAAATAAGTAACAGATGGGGTACGAGGGGGAGGTGGGGCATTAGCGGAAGTTAGAGAAGTCGATGTTCATGCCATCAGGTTGGAGGCTACCCAGGCCATATGACAGATATGAAAGAACAAAAAATTGAAGGTTTTGGAGAAACGCCACAGAAGGAGACATGAGTCCAGCATAGATCAGCCACGATCATATTGACTTGCAGAACAAGGTTGAGGGGCCGAGTGGCCTTTTCCTGCTTTTATTTTCTGATGATTTTTGTACATTACAGGGGATTTGTAGTATATACTGGACTAATCCAAATTAACGCTTAATCATCAGTATTAATATTACAGATGCTCTATGGTGTATCAGAATTCAGTGCTAACTAAAATTGTCAGAGGTGCTCTAAGAATCAACACCATTAAGCTGGTTCTATATAAGATTAATTCTTAATCCTAAATACTGGAGTGTGTCAGAGTGGGTTATTTCCAACTAAATACTTCTCTGTGATTAGTTCTGTCTTCTGGACACATTTGAAAGCAAAACATTTACAGAAACAGAGAAACATAAAAACCTACAGCACAATACAGGCCCTTCGGCCCACAATGTTGTGCCAAACACGTACTTACTTTAGAAATTACCTAGGCTTACCCATAACCCTCTATTTTTCTAAGTTCTATGTACCTATCCAGGAGCCATTTGCCTTCATCACCGTCGCTGGCAGCCCATTCCACGCACTCACCACTGCATAAAAAACTTACACCTGACATCTTCTCTGTACCTAATTCCAAGCACCTTAAAACTGTGCCCTCTTGTGTTAGCCATTTTAGCCCTGGGAAAAAGCCTCTGACTATCCACACAATCAATGCCTCTCATCATCTTATACACTTCTCATCCTCTGTCACTCCGAGGAGAAAAGGCCGAGTTCACTCAACCTAATCTCATAAGACATGCTCCCCAATCCAGGCACTATCCTTGTAAATCTCCTCTGCACACTTTCTACGGTTTCCACATCCTTCCTGTCGTGAGGTGACCAGATCTGAGCACAGTAGTCCAAGTGGGGTCTGATCAGGTTCCTATATAGCTACAACATTACCTCTCGGCTCCTAAAATCAATCCCATGGTTCACGAAGGCCAATGCACTGTATGCCTTCTTGACCACAGAGTCAACCTGCATAGAAGCTTTGAGTGTCTTATGGACTCGGACCCCAATATCCCTCTGATCCTCCACACTGCCAATCGTCTTACCATTAATACTATATTCTGCCATCATATTTGACCTACCAAAATGAACCACTTCACATTTATTTGGGTTGAACTCCATCTGCCACTTCTCAGCTCAGTTTTGCATCCTATCAATGTCCCACTGTAAATTCTGACAGTCCTCCACACTATCCACAACACCCCCAACCTTTGAGTCATCAGCAATTTACTAACCATCTCTCCACTTTCTCATCTAGATCATTTATAAAAATCACAAAGAGTAGGGGTCTCAGAACAGATTCCTGAGACACACCACTGGTGACCAACCTCCATGCAGAATATGACCCATCTACAACCACTCTTTGCATTCTGTGAGAAAGCTAATTCTGGATCCACAAAGCAAAGCCCCCTTGGATTCCAAGCCTCCTTACTTTCTTAGTAAGCCTTGCATAGGGTACCTTATCAAATGCCTTGCTGAAATTTATATACACTACTTCTACTGCTGTACTTTCATCAATGTATTTAGTCACATCCTCAAAAAATTCAATCAGGCCCGTAAGGCATGACCTGCCTTTGACAAAGCCATGCTGACTATTACTAATCACATTATGCCTCTCCAAATGTTCATTAATCCTGCCTCTCAGCATCTTCTCCATCAACTTACCAACCACTGAAGTAAGACTCACTGGTCAATAATTTCTTGAGCTATCTCTACTCCCTTTTTGAAGAAGGGAACAACATCTGCAACCCTCCAATCCTCCCGAACCTCTCCCATCCCCATTGATGATGCAAAGATCATTGCTGGAGGCTCAGCAATCTCCTCCCTCACCTCCCACAGTAGCCTGAGGTACACCTCCTTTAGTTCCAGTGACTTATCCAACTTGATGCTTTCCAAAAGGTCCAGCACATCCTCTTTCTTAATATCTACATGCTCAAGCTTTTCAGTCCACTGTAAGTCATCCTGACAATCGCCAAGATCCTTTTCCATAGTGAATACTGAAGCAAAGTATTCACTAAGTGCTTCTGCTATTTCCTCTGGTTCCATACACACTTTTCCACTGTCACACTTGATTGTCCTATTCTCTCACATCTTATCCTCTTGCTCTTCACAGACTTGTTGAATGCCTTAGAGTTTTCTTAATCCTGTTCACCAAGGCCTTCTCATGGCCCTTTCTGGCTCTCCTAATTTCATTCTTAAGCTCCTTCCTGCTACCCTTATAATCTTCTAGATCTCTATCATTATCTAGTTTTTTGAACCTTTCGTAAGCTTTTCTTTTCTTCTTGACTAGATTTACAACAGCCTTTGTACACCACGGTTCCTGTACCCTACCATCCTTTCCCTGCCTCATTGGAACGTACCTATGCAGAACTCCACGCAAGTATCCCCTGAACATTTGCCACATTTCTGCCATACATTTCCCTGAGTACATCTGTTCCCAATTTATCCTTCCAAGTTCCTGTCTGATAGTCTCATATTTCCCCTTACTCCAATAAAATGTTTTCCTAACTTGTCTGTTCCTCTCCCTCTTCAATGGGGATAGAATTGTGATCACTATCTTCAAAATGCTCTCTCACTGAGAGATCTGACACCTGACCAGTTTCATTTCCCCATACCAGATCAAGTACAGCTTCTCCTCTTGTAGACTTATCTACATATTGTGTCAAGGAACCTTCCTGAACACATGTAACAAGCTCCACGCCATCTAAACCCCTTGTTCTATGGAGATGCCAATCAATATTTGGGAAATTAAAATCTCCCACCACAACAACCCTGTTGTTATTACACCTATCCAGAATCTTTCTCCTTACTTATCTGCTCCTTGATGTCCCTGTTACTATTGGGTGGTCTATAAAAAATGCCCAGTAGAGTTATTGACCCCTTCCTGTTCCTAACTTCCACCCACAGATACTCTGTAGACAATCCCTCCATTACTTCCTCCTTTTCTGCAGCTGTGACACTATCTCTGCTCAGCAGTGCCATGCCCCCACCTCTTTTACCTCCCTCTAAAACACCTAAAGCCTGGCACTCTAAGTAACCATTCCTGCCCCCTGAGCCATCCAAGTCCCTGTAATGGCCACAACATCATAGTTCCATGTACTGATCCACGCTCTAAACTCATCTGCTTTGTTCATAATACTCTTTGCATTAAAATAGACACATCTCAAACCATCGATCTGAGCATGACCCTTCTCTATCACCTGCCTATCCTCCCTCTCATACTCTCTACAAGTTTTCTCTATTTCTGAGCCAACTGCTCCTTCTTTCGTCTCTTCAGTTCGGTTCCCACCCCCCAGCAATTCTAGTTTAAACTCTCCCCAGTAACCTTTGCAAACCTCCCCACCAGGATATTGGTCCCTCTTGGATTCAAGTGCAACCTGTCATTTTTGTACAGGTCACTCCTGCCCCAAAAGAGATCCCAATGATCCAGAAGTCTGAATCCCTGCCCCTAGCTCCAATCCCTCAGCCACGCATATATCCTCCACCTCATTCTATTCCTATACTCACTGTCACGTGGCACAGGTGTAATCCCGAGATGACTATCTTTGAGGTCCTGCTTCTCAACTTCCTTCCTAATGCCCTAGAGTCTGCTTTCAGGATCTTCTCCCTTTTCCTACCTATGTCGTTGGTATCAATATGTACCACAACCTCTGGCTGTCATTTCATTCCTTTTTCAGTTGTGTGCATCATCTGCAAAGACAGTGTTTACTGTATATCCCAAATTGCCCTTCAGTTTAAAGTACAAAGTCCAAAATATCTTTTTTTATTATCAAAGTACATATATGCCACCATATACAACCCCGGGATTCATTTTCCAGCAGGCAAATTCAGCAAATTTGCTTTCTCAAGATGGTGTGAACCAGAGAATTTGATATATGGCAGATATTTGAAAGATCAAAAAACTGAGGGTTATGGAAATCTGCCACAGAAGAGGAGATGAGGCCAGCATAGAGCAGCCAGGATCATAGCAAATTGCAGGGCAAGCTGATCTGCTTTCCATGACATTTTACAGTGGTACTGTGGTGCAACTGTTTGACCTACTGCTGCACAGTTCCAGCAAGCCATTCATATTTTCATCTGCAATGGCAGGGTTCCTAGGGTACTCCCATGTCCTCTCACATCCCAAATATTTGCAGGTTTGTTGATTACTTGTTTATTCTGAATTGCCCCAAGAATGTAGGTGAGAGCTAGAATCTGAGGAGAGCTGATAAGGATGGGGGGAGAATGCTTCTGGTTTAAGATGGCTCTGGTGAAGCAAATTGATGACTTGCCGACAGCAAACACAACCATTAATTAGTTTATTACTCACCATTTCAAGAAGGCCACTGCGATCAATAGATTGTAACTTACCTTTTGGAGTTGAGCTTTTGAACCGCCTGCATGACCTGTCATTTTTCTGGTCTGAACTGAAGTTTCAAAGATGCAGCACGGTGTGTACGGGCTGAATTGAGGTGGTGGGCCCAGGGGTGAGAGCATATCGAAGCAGAAGGGCCCAGGGGCGAGAGCATATCGAAGCAGAAGGGTCCAGGGGCGAGAGCATATCGAAGCAGAAGGGTCCAGGGGTGAGAGCAAGAAACGACCCGAGGTTTGGCTGATTCATGCGCTGGGCCATATTGAAAAGGTCAATTTATCAGGATCCGTAGGCAAGGGATGGGCTGGTGTTCAGCTCACTGCTCAGTGAGGTTTACTATTCTCTGCTCTAAATTGAGGCTGTGGCCTACAACAAATGGGCTCCTGGATTGGCCGTGATTGACTAAGTGGCTGTGGACTCACTTTCATGAACTTTGAGGGAAGTCTTTAACTTGAGCTGGGAAACATGGAACACTGGGTGAATCTTCATGGATGATGGTAGGTTCAGTCTCTAGGAGGCTCTGTTGATGACCTTCTCCCAGTTACCACAAGGACAACCTGTAGCTCTCTACACCCAGTGAATGATCTCCAGACACCAGCCTAATTAGCATAGGGACAACCTGCAGCTCTCTACACCCAGTGAATGATCTCCAGACACCAGCCCAGTTAGCATAGGGACAACCTGCAGCTCTCTACACCCAGTGAATGATCTCTAGACACCAGCCCAGTTTCCATAGGGACAACCTGAAGCTCTCTACACTTAGTGAATGATCTCTAGACACCAGATAGACCTCTTCCCATGGGTTGAGAGCCCCACTCTACCAGCAGAGCCAATCAGCCTGCCGAGCAGATTGTTTCCTGGTGCACAGCAGAGAAGCCCTGACCCATCTTCACGTGCACCTGTAGCATTGGACCAACTGTTCAGCAGCAGGAACTTCCATGTCATTCTCTTGGTCAGGGAAGTTTGGGGGCTGGAATCCCTTTTGTCATTCAAATGGGGGGGGGGCTTGCCAGAGGAGTACAACTGGAGGTTATTGTGGGCAATCTCTTCCCAAACCAATAAGGAGCACCAGGTTGTAAGGCTCTTCTGGTTAAGATGGCACCAACGCCCAACACTGTCTCAGTTGACATCTTTCAGGCAGTCAATGAAAATATCTATTTTACTTCGTTTATATCTGTATTTCATCTTAAATGTGTTTCTGGAGCTGTCAGAGCCTGTGATTTTCAGTCTGGAGATCGATTGAGTGATGCAGCACTTCATTGTCTCCGAGAAGATCCCAGGAAGCGAGCACGCACTCGGACGACCTCGATGCGAAGAGACAGGGTGCAAGTCAATGCTCAACTCCATTTCACTGATTGAAGCATCTATTAATCACTGATTAAAGTGTCAAGGAAGATTGAGTCGTCAAGACAAATGCAGAAGGCAAGTGAGAGTTCAGAGCCAACTGCGTTCCTTTTGATTGCTGCCAGAGGAATGAATCTGTGAGAGGCCTATCACTGAGTGAATCACTGTGGCAGGTGAATAGGACTCTCGTGTGCTGCTCCTCTCTTTTGATGATGAAGAATGATGTTACCGTGGTTCTGCGTTATGGATCGGGCAATCACATTTATGGACTGTGGAGTTTCTCAGACTTATGGTTATTATATTCGGTGTTTCCTCCTGTTCTTTCTTGTTTTTTTGTATGGGGGAGGGGGTTTTGATGTTGGTGCTCTTATTGCATTCTGTTAGTTTTTTGTGCTGGCATTGGGGTTTGGGGTGGATGTTCTTGTTCTGGTTTGTGTGAAAGGAAAGGGTTTAGGGGTAGATGATCGGGATGCCAATCTTTATTGTGCCGGGGGCAGTGTGTTTGATTCTCTTTGAACTAATTCCATCCTTTTTCTTTGATTCATGGCTATCTGGGGAAGTAAAATCTCAGTGTTTTATATGGATTCATAATTTCATAATAAATGAACCTTTGAAATTTTGGAAGCAAAAAGGTAGTGCAGAATTGTCTTCAGCTACCGATTCAGTCTCTCAGTTTGGTTAGGAGTGGAAACCTGATGAGAGTCTGGCTGTGGCTCCCAAAAGGCAACAGAAAGCCTTCCAAAAATGGGATGTGAACTTGCCCTGAACACATCCCGAAAGGAGCTTGGGGAGAGCAGTGAAATGAGCTGCTTCAGAGAACTGACCCACAGCTTGCAGAATGGTAGTGTTCTCATCTGATGGAGGCGCACCAGTGATGAAAACCACAGAGAGGTGAGACCAGGGAGTGGCAGGGCAGACCAGCAGGGGGATGACGTGACATCTTGTTCTCGGACAAGTGGCATAGGGTGAGACAAAGTCGTGGACATCTTGGGGATGAAACGGCCTCCAAAATCATCTCTATAAATTCCAGGGTCCATTGAATCCCTGGGTGGCCAACCATATAGGAAGAATAACCACTTTCTAACGCTAGGGTGCACAGTGGCAATGACAAACAGCCTGTTGGCAGATCTCCCTCTCGAACCTGTATCCAACTGTTGGGCTGCCTTCCCTTCTGTTTCTATCTCCCAAATCACCTGCAGAGGAGGTTGGGCTCTGCATTGGTGTCGCCCTCAGAGATGTCCATCTGGTGGGAGAGAACATTGGCCTTGATATTTTTGCCGACAGGATGGGAGGTGAGAGTGAAATTAAACTGGGTGAAGAGGAGGGCCCAAAGCGCTTGATGGGAGTTAAGTCACAAATGTAGGGAAGATTTTTGTGGTTTATCCATACCAGAAATGGGTGCTCTGTGCCCACAAGCCAGTGCCACTATGCCTCTGGGGCTTCCTTAACAGCTTGAAGTTTCAGTTCCCAAAGTCATATTTACACACAGCAGGAGTCAAGCGATGGGAAAGAAAAGCACAGGGTGGAGGCAATTATCTACAGTAGAGCACTGGTACAGTACAGCTCCAATGCCAAAATCTGCTGCGTGAACCTTGATGATAAATGGATAGGATGGGTCTCAATATTGCAGCACTGGAGCAGTGGTAAAGCTCCGCTTCAGCTCCGAGAATGCTTGGTCTGCTTCACTTGTCCACAGGAGCCCTGCAGAGATCTCCTTGATGAGTGCATTTATGGGAGCCACGATGGAACTGAAGTTTCTTATGAAGCAGCGATAAAAGTTTGCAAACCCCATGAAGCACCTCATCTGTTTGATCGCCAACGGTTTCTGCCATACCGTGACTGCTTAAACTTTATACAGGTCCATTTCAACACTGGAAGCAGTGAGGATGTAGCCCAAGAATGGCACCTGTTTTTTGTGGAACTCACAATTCTCCGGCTTGGTATATAGGTGATTCTTGAGTTGGCTTTGGAGAACCTTCCAAACACACTGAACGTGTTCCTGACAAGAACAGGAATAGTTAAGAATGTCATCCAAATACACAAAAGCAAGCCAGACCAAATGTCATCACAAGGTACTCATAGAGGCCAGTGGAGGTGATGATACTGTCCTCCTCTTGTTCCCATCTTGGATGAGAACCAGGCGGTAAGGATTGCACAGTTATCTATTAGAAAGTATAGTTGCTCCCTGGAGATGTTCAAATGCAGAGGCAAGCAGGGGAAGAGGGTAGCAGTTCTTCACCATGATGTTGTTGATAATCAATGCAGGGATAGATCTTGCCATCCTTCTTGCTCACAAAAGAAGCCCACCCCTGCTGGTGAGGAAGATGGATCGGAATGTCCAGATTTATCAAGTTACCTAGGCTGTCCTGTTAATCCTGCACTGCAGTCTCACGCTGGAGCTCTATGCTCAGCCACAATGGAAAGCAGTGATGAGAGATCAGTTGTTCCACCCCATCTGAAACATAAAAGTGTGGAATTTTACTGCATAGCCCCTCACTAACTCTCTCCTATGGCACAGGGGAGGGATTCAGTGGGCAGCCTCCTGATCTTGTACTGGAAAGACAAACACTCTATTGAACTTGACTACAAATTGCTAGAAAGACTAGGCTGCAGCAGAACCTTGTTCTCAGGCTGAGTCGGGGTTTGTCTAAAGATTCACCATGTAAGCCAGTTTACATGCACCAGAACCGACTTGGCTGGGCTCACAATGGGTAATAAATATCCTACAGCCATCTGGGACACCGGAATACCTGCCTGGTGGAGGAACGCTCAGTTCAGTTCCAGAAGCAGCCAAGAGAATTAGGGAATTGGTGGCTGAGGTTGATGAGACTGCAGTAGAGGAGGATGCAGAAGATGCCATTACTGGAAGTGCGGCTGTCCTGGAAAGGAGCTACTGAATAGTGGCAGTGAGAGCAATAATGACTGCCACATGATTCTGGCTGTCTGCTGGGAGTTGCTGAGCCATCGTTGTGAGTACTGACACCTATTCTTCCAGCTTGAACTTGGCTTGCCACTAACAGAGGAGTTGTCACACTGCAAAAGGCTTTTTCACCAAACCAGCCTCCACTGACTTTAACCTCTACTTCAGTTGAGCAACAAAAATCAGGGCTGATTTCAGCTATTCTCTCTCCAGGGGGAGTTTTAATGGTCAAGTCTTGCTGACAGGAGTTCAGTGACGACCCAGATGCAGAGGGAGAGACAAAGACATGGAATGAACTGTTCACTAAGTTTAAATAAGAACTGTATAGAACTAAGGAAAATGATAGATTCTTGGCCAAAAAAGAGCGCTAAGCAAATCTTTCAAACTAGCTTAAACCTAATGCTATCATTGTGGTTCAAAAGCAGTAACCTAGAACTCAATTAATACTGTTCTTTTAATAGTGTCTGTCTAAATCAGTAATCTTCTTTCCAGAAAGTAGACTACGGTAAGCAGGGAGTGTTGTTATTGCTGGCTCCGATCAAGACTTGACAAGATTAAAACAAAAGGAAAAAAGCTAAATACAATTTCAAAGAAATTTTAATTGGCTGGAATGTGTGCATTTTCACATGTGTGATTGCTATCTTCTTTCAGCTGCCTGCCTGCGAGAGAACTCAGACTCTGCAGCAGTGTTTGCACTTATGACAAATGGGTGCTTGAAGAATACACTGTGAAGTCTCTTCCAGGGATGCTTACCATGAAAGAAGTTTAAATCTTTCCTTCCTCTTTTCCATCGATGCTGCCTGGCCTTCTGAGTTCTTCCAGCGGTTTGTGTGTGTTGCTAGAAAAACCGTGCAGATTCCATATGCTGAAAGGGCTGTTACCATGCTGCAAGACAGGCATTCAAAAATCAACTACTGTATATGAATCTGGAATCTTTAAAGTTCCTTCATACATACCATATGTCACTGAAAGTCAATATATAGATGTAGCAGGACTTCATGAAGTCCGGAGTCAAAGCTGAGAACTCCCAGGGACACTTGCCCGTGCTGTACTGCCAGCCTTGAGGGATCAGTCCTGCAAGGATCATCATTGCTGATGACAAGTACTTTTCAAAATTCAGATTAATAAATGGATTGAAATTTCACAGCGGTCCAAAGGGATTTCAACTTGTTTGTTGGATCAAGCCTCTTCTGAGTGCTAATCTTATAAATTAACTTCTGAATTACTGGTACGTCAATCTGAGAAGCAGCCAGTACAGATCCTCCCCAGCTTCAGAATGCCAGGTTATAAACAGTCTATACTATACGTAAGTGTAAGTGTTTGTGAAACCATTGGGATAGATATTCCAGCTACTCCGGGTCAGCAGGCAGCTTTTGCTGTGTGGGAACTCAGTTTGTGGACACACTTCTGACTTGTGAGCTGTCCAGGTTACCAAGAAACTAATCACAAGATCAATGTCTGCAGATAGCATGGAATTTGTAAATAGTAAGGAAAGAGTCAAGTCTTCAGAAACATTGACGAATACTGAAATGGAAAGGCATGCACTCAGATTTAACACAAAGTGTGATGAGAATAGATAATAAAAGCTGCAAATCGGGGAGGGAAATGAACAGTAAGTATTTCAGTTTGGTACCTTTCACTTGGACTGCCTTTGCCATCTCTTGCTTCTTCAAAATATAAAACATCATTTTTGGCAGATAGAATAAATTACTATAAACAAAATGACATAAACATGTTGCAAAATGATGCAAGAACCTAGATATACTTCTGTATTTTTTAAATACCAGCACAATGTCTAACAGACTGTTTTCTATATAAGAATAGCTACAAGTGTAGTATATTTGGACTGAGCATAAGCATTTCAGTAGAGAGCACATAAGAGGCTGTGCTCTTTGGGCTCAGATATCAGTATGGATTGAGGAAATAGCAATAGAGAAGATCACCAATACAATTAAGCAGGTCAGTTGTGGCTGTGACTGATTGTTTACCAGAAGGATTAATGCTTGGTCCACATTGATATACAACCTGTATAAGCAATCATACTACTTACCACATTGAGAAAGCAGCTCAGAGTCAATTGCATTGATGGGACTGGTCAGAAATCATACTCTGATTTCTGACCAGATTTCCTCCCCTGAAATATTTCAATAATCCGTTCCCGATGACACTGAAACGCAATAATTACCATTCCTGATATTAGTTTTTAATAACAGATGTAATTGAAATTCACTTACTTCAACAGCCCAGGAGAGATATGAACTCACCTGCAAATCTGCTGGGGTCGTCTATTGTGTCTGGTGCCCCCGATGTGACCTCCTTTACATTGGTGAGACCGGCTGTAATTTGGGGGAACAATTCATCGAGCACCTCTGCTCCCTCTGCCAAAAGCGGTAGTTCTCGATGGTCAAACATTTTAATTCTGATTCCCAATGCCATTCTGACATGTCGGCACAGGAGGAGGCCACCCTCAGGTTGAAGGGACGACACGTTGTATTCCGTCTGGGTAGCCTTCAACCTGATGGTATGAATATCAATTTCTCCATTCGGTAAAATAAATTGCCTCCCCCTCCCCTCATCTTCTATTTCCCACTCTGGCCTTTTACTTCATCTCAACTGCCTATTATTTCCGCTCTGGGTCAGCTCCTAATTCCCTTTCTCCTCTGGTCCACTCTCCTTTCCTATCAGATTCCTTCTTCTCCAGTCCTTTGCCTTTCCCACCTGCCTGGCTCCACCTATCACCTTCCAACCAGCCTCCTTCCCGTCCCCCACTTTTTTATTCTGATGCCTTCCCCCTTCCTTTTCACTCCTGCAGAAGGGTCTGGGCCCGAAGCATTGACTGTCTATTCATTTCCATAGAAGCTGCCTGACCTGCTGAGTTCCTCAGCATTTTGTGTATGTTGTTTTGAACTCTTATTTCCACTTAGTGGTACAAATTTCTGCCTGTCATCTTGTAACTCCAACACTATGCTGCTATACAGGTCTGTTGATAGTATGATAGTAGAAAGAATGTTAAGGTGCAGGAAAGTTGCTAAAACACGATTCAAGTTAAGAATGTGTCATATAAATACATGAAGTTAGTCTGGATTGGACGCAGCATCTCCAACACCATCACACTGAGCACTGGAGCCCCCCAGAGCTGTGTGCTCAGTCCACTGCTGTTCACTCTGCTGACCCATGACTGTGCTGCAACACACAGCTCGAACCACACCATCAAGTTCGCTGATGACATGACCGTGGTTGGTCTCATCAGCAAGAACGATGAGTCAGCATACAGAGAGGAGGTGCAGCGGCTAACGGACTGGTGCAGAGCCAACAACCTGTCTCTGAATGTGAACAAAACAAAAGAGATTGTTGTTGACTTCAGGAGGACACAGAACAACCACTCTCCGCTAACCATCGACGACTCCTCCGTAGAGATCGTTAAGAGCACCAAATTTCTTGGTGTTTACCTGGCGGAGAATCTCACCTGGTCCCTCAACACCAGCTCCATAGCAAAGAAAGCCCAGCAGGCTGAGAAAAGTCCATCTCCCACCCCCCATCCTCACCACATTCTACAGAGATTGTGTTGAGAGCATCCTGAGCAGCTGCATCACTGCCTGGTTCGGAAATTGCACCATCTCGGATCACAAGACCCTGCAGCTGATTGTGAGGTCAGCGGAGAAGATCATCGGGGTGTCTCTTCCCAACATTACAGACATTTACACCACACGCTGCACCCGTAAAGCCAACAGCATTATAAAGGACCCCACACACCCCTCATATAAACTCTTCTCCCTCCTGCCATCTGGCAAAAGGCACCGAAGTATTCGGGCTCTCATGACCAGACTATGTAACAGTTTCTTCCCCCAAGCCATCAGACTCCTCAATACCCAGAGCCTGGACTGAACGCCAACCTACTGCCCTCTACTGTGCCTATTGTCTTGTTTATTATTTATTGTAATGCCTGCACTGTTTTGTGCATTTTATGCAGTCCTCCATAGATCTGAAGTCTAGTGTAGTTTTATGTTGTTTTATGTAGTTCAGTGTAGTTTTTGTATTGTTCATGTAGCACCATGGTCCTGAAAAACGTTGTCTCATTTTCACTGTGTACTGTACCAGCAGTTATGGTTGAAATGACAATAAAAGGTGACTTGACTTGACTTAAGTAAATAAGATCATGAGAAAATAGGGATCACTTCACCCCTCAAACCTGTCCACCATTCAATTTGATCAACAACAATCTGCCCTATGCATTATCTCCATTTCTCTGCCAGTTCTCAAATGTCTTCAATTCCCTGACCTTTTAAAAATGCATCTACTTCTTTCTTAAGTGGCCCCAATTATCCTGCCTCCAAAACTCTGAGATAGAGAATTTCAGAGGTTCACCACTCTTGGCAGGATGAATATGGTGAGCAAAAGTTTGGAACATTTTCCTAGATATTAAGTCAATTGACTTCCAAATTCTGTGTATTTTCTAATGCAATTTCAGTCAATAAGCAAGTGTAACCAGAAATCAGGGCTTCAAAATCTACAGTTTTAGTTCAAGGTCAGGTGTATTATGAACAACTACCACACAAACACAGCCTGCCACGTGTGTGCAGTCAAGGTGACCTGGTAAAATGGGCATTAAGGGTAAATACTCTGATGGTTGGAATTATAGAAGGAGATGATTGTGGTTGTCAGATGTCAGCCTCACTCATTGGAGAAGATCCTTAGGTCTGTGCCTTAGACCAAGCCATCTTCAGCTACTTCACAAATGACCATCCATCCATCATGAGTCAGAAAGGGGGAAGATTGATGATGGTTGCACAATTTTCAATTTTATTTGTAACTCCTTGACAAAAGAAGCAGTCCATCCCTGTGTGCAGCAAGAGCTTAGACAACAAGTAAGGATGGTCTGATGATTGGCAAGTAGAATTTGGGTCATGAAAGTGACAAGCATTGGCTATTTTCAACAAAAGAGAATCTAACCACTTGCCTTTTAACCGCTGCAGAGTCCACTGCCATCAACATCACTGACCAAGCACTCAGCTGGCCCTTCAGGATAAATATTGGGGTTCAAGAGTAGGTCATAAGCTGGGTATCCTGCAGTGAATGACTCCGAACAACACACACTTTATATATTGCCAACACAAGTCAAAAGTGTGATGGAAAACATCCCACTTGTCTGGATGAGTGCAGACCAATTACTGTCAAGAAGCGTAATGTCATCCAGGACAAAACAGTTCGATTTATACCCATCCACCATTGGTAAATATTCACTCCCTCCACCTCCAGTACATAATAGTTGCCAAAGTAGTTCCTCACTTAGTCTACCCTATCAGCATTTCCTGTACCTATGACTCTACTATCAAGAAGTACAGGGCTAGAGCTGTAGGGGAGCACCAAAACCTGTTAGTTCTCTTAAAAGTTGCCAGCTGTCCTGACTTGGAAATATATCATTAATCCTTCATTGTTGCTGGGCTTAAATCCTGGAATTCCTTGCCAGGTAGCAACTTCAGCAGAGGGACCACAATGGTTCAAGTAAAAGACTTATCACAGCATCTCATGGGCAATGCATGTTGGCCTTATCAATGATGCCCAGGCTCTGGAAAAACAAATACGTTTAAAAAAACACTTTGATAGATGACATTTGATGCTTATGTTGGGTACAATTTGTGTGAATGAATTACTGAATCACCAACATAAACATAACTGCAGTTGTAACTGAGAACTTTGGGACTAACTTCCTTAGCCTGACTATAAGAAGTATGTTGAAAATTAAACCACAAACCACGACATATTTGCAAGAACTGATAGGCACGTGGTTACACTTTCCTATCGTGCCATACACTAGAATTCAGAGAAGGCAGAGAATTAAGCGGGATTCTGTCATTGTTTGAAGGTGATAACAGTGTGGTTTGGGGTACCTTGTGAAATTGTTTTACAGTTAGGAAGAGCTTTGTCAAAATTGTCATTTATCAAATCATATTCCCCCCTCTTTGCCATTACTACATATATGAAGTAGTTAGATCCTGTTTTACTATCAACATTTACAAATATTTCCTGAACCAGTTTACTTCCCCTCGAATCGCAACCGTTTATACTGAAGTTGCTATCTGCTCTTTCAACAGTCATTCTGTACAAAGTCATTTACTGGACTTGAAACTGTACTTAATAATTCTCTCTGTACTGACCCAAGAATGATAATATTGTAACAACACACACAAAATGTTGGAGGAACTCAGAAGGCCAGGCAGTATCTATGGAAAAGAGTACAGTCAGTATTTTGGGTTGAGACCCTTCATGATAACTGATTAAGGGTCCCGGCCCAAAACGTTGACAGCATTCTTTTCCATCAGTGCTGTCTGGCTTGCTGAGTTCTTCCAGCATTTTGTGTGTGTTGCTTGGATTTCTAGAATATGCAGATTTTCTCTTGTTTGATATTGTAACAACAGTTCCCCTTTAAGGAACTTATTGTTTTTATCCACTGAGCGTTGCCCCAAGTTAAATCTTTGTGAAAATTGCTTAATGCTGAAATATTTGGTGATATTAGTGAATGAGAGTTAACAAGATTATGTAGAATTAGTATACATTTGCTGTGAGATCAGAAGTTTCATAAAAAATAAAACACATTTGTTACTGAAAGTCCATAAAAAACAATAAAACATCCAGAAAGTTCTCCTGCAAAAAAGATTGCTTTATATAGTAAAATTGCGGAGTACTGTAATGAAGCAGAGTAATAGACAGAATTGGCAATGAGTAATTGGTAATTGGTTGATTAGATAGATAAATAAACAGGTCGATACTCTATTGATCCCAAAGTAAATTACAATGTCACAGTAGCATTATAAGTGCACAGATACACAAATATACATAAAAAAGAAGTAAGGAAGAATAGAAAATAAGTACCTCAAACAGTCTAACAGTAGGGGGTCATCACCTCCCCGGCCATAGGTTGAATTATTATAGAGCCTAATGGCTGAAGATAAGAATGTTCGCATATAGCGCTCTTTGGAGCAGAGTAGTTGTCTTAGTCTGTTACTATAATTCAGCTTGCACTGTCTGACAAAGACCTTCACCAGGGCCCTGTATTCATCCCCCTCGTCCTCCCTTTATACACCCAACAATTGCTGATTCATCAGAGAATTTCTGCAGATGACAGGATTCAATGTTGCAGCTAAGTCACATTATTACTGTCACATGTACTGAAATGATCATCTCTTTTGTTTTGCTGACATTGAGGGAAAGATTATAAAATTTTTAGGGTCTTACCACTCCCCTTGTCATGCTGGACCATAATGTTTGGAAAATTTAAGAACCAATTCACATTTTCAAAAACCTTTTAGAAACTAATGCCTTAATCTTGGGCAAGTATTTTCACCTGATTTTGTTTTAAAAATAATGTTTGCTGTATTCAGATCTATGTTACTTTATTTGATTTTTTAAAAAATCCACTTTTATTTAAGGAACTGAGGAAATATACATCTTAGTTTTGAAAGGCAATTTCATGGTAAAATTTATGATCCCTGAGAGTAACTACTTAGGTGTGACTAAAATATTTTTGAAGAATTAGTCATTACACTGTGTATTAATTAACTGCAGGTGATGAGTTACTCATGAATATACTGCTGTCCATGATGTCCATGATGAACAAAGTAACAGATCTCAGTGCTTCAGGATATGGAAGTTATGGCTAGGTCAGTGTTTAATTCCTCTAACTGTCCTTGAAAAGGTCTTGGTGAAAGACCTTCTTGTATATTGCAGTACTTCTCTGAATGTAGGCTCATGGTTCTGTTGAGGCTGAGTACCAAGATTTAGACCCGAAGATGATGAAGGTATGGTGATAGATTTTTAAGGCAGGATGGTGTGCATCCTGAAGGCCCTGCCTGCGCTAGCCTTCCTTGCCCCAGTTGATAGTAGAGGTTACGAGCTTTGTGAAATGCTTTCAGGGTAACATTAGACAAGTTACTCCAGTGCATTTTATAAATAAAACATATTGTAGCCACTCTGTCTATGGTTTAGACTGCTAAGTGGGATATCAATCAGGTGGATTGTGATATTCTGGATGCCACCAATGTTCTGAAGAGTTGGTGGAACTATCCTTAGAGCAGACAAGAGCTTGATTTAAAGTCTCAACATCTCCAGCTGTGCAGCATCTCCTTACTACTGGTCTACAGTCTCAGCTTAGATTTTTATGCTTAAGCATTTGAGTATATAAAAGCAAGTTAACAATATACTAAGTCACAGCTGATAATTACAAAGATCGTAACTATACTGGAAATCATCCCAATCAGCTTAAGTAGTTTCTATGAAATCAATAGAACTGAGCATCACTTATACATGGGTTATCATTTCTTCTACAACAAAATCCTGAATGAATTCAGGATTCCAGAGGAGAAATTAGGTGATTATATTTGTATTGCATCTCAAAACTAGTTGCTTACAGGCAACATCTCAAACAGTTAGACTATTTGAGGTTAAGATTTGCAGTTAAGTGCTTCATCTATCTACACGGAAATAAGACAACAGACCAAATCTGTGTTGACCAACACCCATTCAGCATTATACCCATCTAGAGCCTAAAAAAAACAGATTTACCTTACTTGGAGAGAACAGTGGCAAAGGACTACGGTTACCTGTTAAATATTTTCTGATTAATATCGCAATGTGTGTATTAAGGCCATGACTAATTGTGCAAACAATATAATTACAGTGGCAAAAGTACACTTGTACTGTGGAAGCATTGATGTAATCTTTTGAAATTGTTACCATCTTGTGTTCTGCTATCTTCTATTTCAGGAATGTAGATGATGCAATGCAAGCCACGCACTCTATAACAGATGTATTGTATGTAAGTAAGCCAGTTCAAAACAATTTTAAAAACATATCTTACTGCTGATCTCACAAACTTTTGATTATCATGTTTCCGCTGGAAGATTTGAAACGCACTAGTGCATTTTAAAGATTATATGAAGTGGAAACCTCATCTCAGACACAGGATGAATGTGGTCACTAAACATACCCTTTCTAATACTCCCTAAATAACGTATTCTGCATTGTAACACAGGCACGTAAAAGTTGGAAATCTTGTATTTAATCAGTAAAGATTAAAAATGCATGGTAGCTTTTGTTCAAAGCCAAATCTAACTGACATCATTTGTTGTACCGATATTGATCAGCCTGTTCGGCATTCCAGAACTTTGCGTTCATGTAACATTTAATGCCTGAATTTTAAATTTGAGTTGCGCGCTTGAATTCATCAGAAAAAGTAACACAAGGAATTTGATACACAAGGAGAACTTGGCAAGACGATAACTTTAGAGGCTCCAGCATGTGCCCTGATTACATACACTGACTTATGATATTTAAGTCTGCAATTACTCTGATTTTATAGTGACTCACAGTGACATACACACTTCTAGGGAGAATCCCACCACATTATTCAGGGCATTAGGGATTGTAGTTTATTTCTGCCAGAGGGAACAGAATAAGCAGGAAGTGCTAACAACTTCAGAGGCTTCATCCGCCTTCCAATTTTCCTTGCAGAGACTGAACAATGATTTAGCTGTGAGAAAAACTTAATCCACCACTCATTTAAAAGAATCACTGTGCATAAATCAAAAGACAGACTTCAACCCATCCCTCCTACCTGTAACTTAAAAATTCGTAACTTCCAAAATAATAAAAAGAAAAATATGCTGAAATCATGGAGTTGGAGTTCTGAAATTTGAATAGGTCTGGCATGGTAGTGTAGTCGTTAGCACAATGCATTACACTGTAGTCAACCCAAGATCAATTCACACGGCTGCCTGTAAAGGGTTTGTACACTCTCCTCCTGACCACATGGGTTTCCTCCGGGTACTCCTGATTCCTCCCACAGTCCAAGGATGTACTGGTTGGTAGGTTAACTGGTCATTGTAAGTTGTCCCGTGATTAGGCTCAGATGAAATCGGGGAATTGCTGGGCAGCACAAGGGCCGAAATAAATAAATAGAGTTGGAAGAAGAAAATGTGTGCAGAAACCAGATAATAGATCTAAGTTTTCAAACACCATATTGGGATGATGCACAGTTCCTCTATGTGCTGTTACCTTATTTCTAAATGGGATTTTGATTTTGCTACACCTTTTGCACCAAATGATCCTTTATTCCGAAGCTGTCAATGTACATGTGGTCTCATATGCAAAACTATAGACTTATATAGTCATATAGGGTAGAAACAAATCATTCAGTCCCACACCATGTAGTGCTGTAATATTCTTTCTGTGAACACCAGTGATTCAGATCCTGTATTAGAAACTAAATTCGCATATACCTACATTGTTGCTCAGTAAAATGGAGATATTGTGGCACCAGTTTTCATACTACACCACAGCAACTGCACACCATCACAGTACTGCATACAGTCCTCAGCAGCTTATGAACTCCCGACTTACTGTATATATAACCCGTACATATGATTGGGAGATCAGTGGAGTGGATTACCAGCTATTTTGGGCCGCTTGTATTTTCTGCAATGTGGGAACTCAGTTCAAGGCCGTATTTCCAATCTGCAGATTGTTTCATCGGAACAGAACCCTGCTGTATCCAGGGAAGGACTTGCAATGTTCTTAAATAGTATACAATTCTCATAACAATGAAAATAATATAACAGTACAGTAAATTTTCAATAGACCATTCAAAAATCCAAATGGATCAGCCTCTGACTCACCAGCTGATGTTTCTGCTTTCTACTTGCCCCAGCTCCACTTCCCACGTTCCCTATCTACTCACTTACATCCTGTTGCTGTGCTCCCCATTCCTCACCAGTGCTTCTGTTCGCATGCTCCCTTTAAGCTTCAGGTTCTTTTGGTTACTATCCCATAAAAAGTTACCTGGATCTGTTTCCTGCAAATTTGCTGGGATCACTGAATGATACTGTAATAGCCTTTTTATATATATATAAAAAGTGACCTTAAACTGTATACACACAAGTGCTGGGGGAACTTAGCAGTTCAGGTAGCATCAATGGAAAAAAAGTAAACAGTTGACACTCTGGGCTGAGACCCTTCTTCAGGACTGACATGGAAGGTCTGGGCAGGGGTTTGTGGGCTCTTGTCCGAATTAAGAGATGAGGGGAGGGAAAGGTAGCCAGCTGGAAGGTGATAGGTGAAGCCAGATGTATGGGAAAGTTCAAGGGCTGGAGAAGAAAGAATTTGATAGAAGAGGAGAGTGGACAATAGGAGAAGTAATAGGCAGAACAGAAGAAGCAAAAGGTCAGAGTGGGGAATAGAGGGTCGGTAGTTGATTTAGAGTTGTTACATCCAGTGAAAAAATTAGTTCTGTGCGCCCTCCATACTGATTGTTTCGAAAGATAACAACATTGAGGTAGCCCAAGGAAAAAGCAATACAGAATGCAGAATTTTGCATTATAGTTACAGAGCAAGGGCAGTACAGGTAGGCAATAAAGTGGAAGAGCCATGATGAAGTAGACTGTGAGACAAAGAGTTGGTCCAGGGGTATGATTCTCTCTTGCGGCGCGAGAGGTCCCGGGTTCAGTTCCCGGACGAGCCCTCACTTTATGTTATGTGCCAGCAGCAATAGACCACAGACTCAGTTTTTAATGTTAAACAACTATATTTTCAGTATCTACTCAAATACAGACGATTAAACAAGTTACTCCCCTGAACAAAAATTACCAGTGCTCACAAACTGCGGAGGTCTAGGAACAGTTCTTCCTAGGTCTTACTCAAACAAAGTTCTCGGATAGCAATCCAGAAGGTTCCAGAAATCTACGGGAACAGGTACAGGTGTCTGTGAGGGAGAGCTCATAAATCCACCTTAAGATGACATAAGGTGACAGTCACAGAAAATTCCAGAAGTCGAGTTGTCGTCACTGAAATACTAGAGTCCACGCAGGGATAACAAAGTGATGCCTAAGTTCCAAAATCCCCGTAGAGATATCACAAGGTGACAGTCAAGTGGTCGCCATTTAACGCACTCGAATCGATGTAAAAATTAACAAAAAGTGATCGCCACAGGATACTCCAGAAATCTAAGTACGGACCCTACAAAGTGACAGTCACGCATCCAATATGCACTGTGTGCCACTAATTATCACAATATTCTGGACACAGAGAAGTATTAGACTCGCCAACTGTGTAGCGAACTCTTCAACTAACTCCACCCAGCTCGCCCTCCTGCTGGTAGCTCGCAGTCCACTGTCCCAATGTTCCAGCAACCTCTCCGCATTTTGTTAATGACATCATCCACCCGCCTCATACAGGCACCTAAAATGACACTTATGGGGTAAAATAAAACGTTGACGTAACAATACAAAATATCAATAGACTTATAACAGCATGATAAATGCTGTCATTGAGCCTGATGCTGGGTGTTTACGAGCTTTTGTGTCTTTGCCCCACTCTCTGAAGCCAATGACTAGCTCATTTGTGTATCTAATTGTGAGGGGAAGGTTATTGCCTTGACACCATGCCACAAAGAATAGTCTGGAGAACCTCCAAGTGCAAACCAAGAGGCAGGAGATGCTGGATTAACAGAATTTTACTATACTACTTTATGGTATTTTCTCTGACCTTTCGAGTTCGTCCTCGCAGTTTGGTGAGACGCTTTTAACAACATAGGTAGCTAATTTTTCATTGACAATATTTCAGAATATATTTTCAGAGACATATTATTTAACCAGCTTCCTGACAACTGACGAGAAAAGAACACAAAGAAAAGTGTTTCAGTCAAAGTTACACTTAGAGGCATATTCATCTCTCCTCACTCCCTGACACAAGAACAAATTGCCTTGTTTATGTTGTCAAACAAACGCCTCATTACCTCAGACTATGATTGGGTGTAAGTGCCTTGGTTGCCACAAACTGCTCCAAATTCTACTAGTTAAACAGGGCATAAATGTAACCTGAAACCTGTCACAGAATCATTTATTTTTGTCAGCTCATCCCCAAACATTTCAGATAGTACGCTGGGTCAGTGAGTAGATAAACTGCCTCATAGCAACAGCAAACCAGGTGCAGTTCTGGTCTCTGATGCAGCACGTGTGGGGTTTGCATGCTTTCCCTGAGGCCACATTGATTTCTTCCCATATCCTGAAGGCAGGAAGGTCTATTTAGGCTGATTAACCCTAATGGACAGGAAGGAGTTGGTGCGAATGAAGGAAGAACAAAATGGATGACGTAGGATTAGTGTAAATGGATGCTAAATAGTCGGCATGGACTCGGCAGGCCTACTCCTGTGCTGTATGACTCCATGGTCTCTCTTCTCCACATTTCTGTAAAAGGCAAAGAAAACCAGGTTAAATTCTGTAATCCTTCAGATCTTATGTTTTTAAGAAATAAGAAATATTAAGGAATAGTGAAGCCAACAGAGGGATTCCCACACTCAAAAACAAATTAGATTCCTGGGATGGCAGGACTTTCATATGAAGAAAAAATGGATGAACTGGGCTTGTACTCGTTGGAATTTAGAAGATTGAGGGGGGATCTGATTGAAACGTATAAGATCCTAAAGGGATTGGACAGGCTAGATGCAGAAAGATTGTTCCCGATGTTGGGGAAGTCCAGAACGAGGGGTCACAGTTTGAGGATAGAGGGGAAGCCTTTTAGGACCGAGATTAGGAAAAACTTCTTCACACAGAGAGTGGTGAATCTGTGGAATTCTCTGCCACAGGAAACAGTTGAGGCCAGTTCATTGGCTATATTTAAGAGGGAGTTAGATATGGCCCTTGTGGCTACGGGGGTCAGGGGGTATGAGGGAAGGCTGGGGTGGTGTTCTGAGTTGGATGATCAGCCATGATCATAATAAATGGCGGTGCAGGCTCGAAGGGCCGAATGGCCTACTCCTGCACCTATTTTCTATGTTTATATGTTTCTAAACAGAAGCAAACTATGGTTGGGTTTCCCAGTCGAGGTTGTCTGATGATTAAAGACCCGAAACACCCTATGACCCCGGGTTCATCACTGAAGACGTGTCCAAGTAGCACCAGAAGCTGTATTCTACAACTAATGGTTATATATCTGAGCTCACAATTGGAAACAAGGTAAATGATGGATTTCAGAGAAAAAGATGATAACCTACTATTTGTTCCAATATGTTGCTCCATTTAATGCATATTTTTCACATTTTCACCTTTCATTCAGTTGTCTAGCATATAGTTATTTCTATTCCTTACAGACCGGAATCAACTTATGCAGTACAGGTGTGCAAGCATGTTCAAAAATATACCTGGTGATTCCTTTGCAATGACCATGACATTACTGGAAGATTAATAGGAACCATCCAGTTGAATTTAAAAACCAAGCTAATACAAAATAAATAAGGTATCAAGCTCTTGTAATCACATCCATTTCCAGCATTTTTTTTATTTACTTGCCTTAATATTTTAGAAGTCATGTTAAAACTTGCATCTTGTGATCAGTGTCATGTTAACTGTCAGAGTTAATTTTTGTATTGAAAGCGTGGCTTTGATTACTAATAACAAACATCTGCATCCCCTGTTGGAGTTATATGCAAGCACCCCTCTGGCATTTGATCTTGTGGTTGTATTTTTCCATAAATTGTCTTCTTTTTTTCTTGCAATTGGCAAGAGTACATCTGCAGCACTCTTGCTTTTAGACCAAAGATCTTTGAACAAATAGGTTCTGTCGGTGGACAAAATGTATTCTTGATAAATCAAAAGAGATTCCAAATTATTTACAGTTCTGGGTCACATCTGGACTGGTTTCAAGTGAATTACTTTCCCTTTGTGAATTATAATTAGTTTCTGAATATCAGCAATACTGCTCTTTGAGTTCCCTTGGAAATCAAAGGAAAATAATTTTCAAATACATCCACTCACATTACAAACAGTAGCAAGAACAATGGTCTTTTAAAGATTGCAGATTACAGTAGAATGCTTTTAACCTTTACCTGTCAACCAAAAAATATTCAGATATTTAAAGCACTGTGGATAAAGATATAATAGAATATGTCTTGTTTTACATCTCTCAGTTAAGGGGATTAGTATTTACAGTTAATACTCAATACACAGCTTCAAGAACTGAGTATATGTCCTCACCAGGTTAAAAATGGCCTATTTATAGATGATCCATATATAAAAACAAGCGTTAGGGATAATCTGAGTGTTTGATAGGGATGCATTTGCTGGTTGTTATGGAGATACAGGTATCTTCTTCCAACTGGGAAGGGAGCACTTCCATGTGCCTTCTCACCCTAACTCTCCACACAATTAAGGGTTGGATGCATCCCAACAGATCTGGATGCATTAAGCAGACTCACTGAGTCTGGTGGTCACTGCCCCTGTGCCCGCTTGCTCTCCTGTTATCACTGTCCTGATCTGTCACAAGCTGCTCTCAGGAATGAAACCCTGTTGTGACTTAGGGATTGCCTGCATTTTGGAGAGTACACACAGTTTAAAGCCTTGGGATGAAATCAGTTTAAACTATGTAAAATTCTTAAATGCTGCTTAAAACTGAAGTGTGTAAGAAGTTCTCCTCGCAGAGAGTGATGAATCTCTGGAATTTGCTTCAGACCATAAGACCGTAAGACAGAGGAGCAGAAGTCAGCCATTCAGCCCATCGAGCCTGCTCCACCATTTTATCATGAGCTGATCCATTCTCCCATTTAGTCCCACTCCCCCGCCTTCTCACCATAACCTTTGATGCTCTGGCTACTCAGAAACCTATCAATCTCTGCCTTAAATACACCCAATGACTTGGCCTCCACTGCCGCCCGTGGCAACAAATTCCACAGGTTCACCACCCTCTGGTTAAATAATTTCTTCACATCTCTGTTCTGAATGGGTGCCCTTCAATCCTTAGGTCATGTCCTCTCATACTAGATTCCCCCACCATGGGAAACAGCCACTGTGTCCATGCCTTGCAACATTTGAAATGTTTCTATGAGGTCCCCCTTTATTTCATTCTTCTAAACTCCAAGGAGTACAGTCCAAGTGCAGTCAAATTTTCCTCACATGTTAACCCTCTCATTCCCGGAATCATTCTAGCGAATTTTCTCTGAACCCTCTCCAACGTCAACACATCAAATCTTAAATAAGAAGCCCAAAACTGCACACAGTACTCCAAGTGAGGTCTCACCAGTGCCTTATAGAGCCTCAACATCACATCTCTGCTCCTATACTCTATTCCTCTAGAAATGAATGCCAACATTGCATTCGCCTTCTTCACCACCAACTCAACCTGGAGGTTAACCTTAAGAGTATCCTGCACGAAGACTCCCAAGTCCCATTGCATCTCAGAACTTTAAACTCTCTCCCCATTTAAATAATAGTCTGCCTGTTTATTTCTTCTACCAAAGTGCATGACCATACACTTTCCAACATTGTATTTCATTTGCCACTTCTTTGCCCATTCTCCCAATGTGTGCGCATGCACCGGTCGTGCATGCAGCCTGGTACAGCCGTTCAGATCTATTCTTACATTCTTCTTCTTACTTTTTAATTTACGTTATTTCTTTGTATTTTTTTCTCACGGTAACACGTCGAAGCTGCACCCTCTCTAACATCCTGGTAGAGAGAGTTTTACTTTTTTTTTTTAGCGCTGGAAATGGTTACATCCCGACACGTGGGACAGAAGCAAGGTCACATTGTGCATTCCACGGACCAGCAAATGCCAACCGGTTTAGCGAGCAGAGCGGCGGACACCCGTGCTGAAATCCGGAGGAAAACACACAGAGGAAGCAGAGGGGGATCAGAAAGCCGAGGAAAGAGGACTGGGTCGAGAAAACAGAGACGTATGGAGAAAAGGAGGTCAGTGGGTAATACCGTTCCGGCTGACCGGAAGTGCACTGAGAGTGGTAAGCGCAAAGGAGTTGGTTGCTTACTGATCTGGTTAACAACAGATGGTGCAATCCGGGGCATATTACGATTGAGGAACGTGTTTGCAGACTGGATATTGAATTTTTTACTTTGGACTTCAGCCACATTCCACCGTGATACAACACTTGGCGGCACGGGAGATCGTTCCTGCCTGTGGCCATCGAACGTGCAGCTCCTCCCGTGGAGGGTCAGACACCCTGAGCCAATAGACTGGTCCTGGACTTATTTTCCATCTGGCATAGTTTGCATTTTGTTGTTTGATTGTTGGAGGTTTTTGTATGGCTATATTTACGCTCTATTCTTGGTTGGTGCGGCTGTAACAAAACCAAATTTCCCTCGGGATTAATAAAGTATATCTATCTATCTATCTATCTACCTATCTATCAATCTAGCCAAGTCTCTCTGCAGACTCTCCGTTTCCTCAGCAATACCGGCCCCTCCACCTATCTTTGTATCGTCAGCAAACTTAGCCACAAAGCCAACTATTCCATAATCCAAATCGATGATGTACAATGTAAAAAGAATCGGCCCCAACATGGACCCCTGTGGAACACCACTGGTAACCGGCAGCCAACCAGAATAGGATCCCTTTATTCCCACTCTCTGTTTCCTGCCAATCAAACAATTCTCTATCCACATATGTAACATTCCCGTAATTCCATGGGCTCTTATCTTGTTTAGCAGCCTCATGTGTGGCACCCTGTCAATGGCCTTCTGAAAATCCAAATACACAACATCCACTGCATCTCCCTTGTCTAGCCTACTGGTAATTTCCTCAAAAAATTGTAATAGGTTTGTCAGGCAGGATTTTCCTTTAAGGAAACCATGCTGAGTTCTGCCTATCTTGTCATATGCCTCCAGGTAGTCAGTAACCTCATCCTTGACAATCGACTCCAACAACTTCCCAACCACCAATGTCAAGCTAACAGGTCTATAATTTCCTTTTTGCTTCCTTGTCCCCTTCTTAAATAGCGGAGTGACATTTGCAATCTTCCAGTCCTCCGGAACCATGCCGGAATCTATCGACTTTTGAAAGATCATTGCTAATGCCTCCACAATCTCCACAGCTACTTCCTTCAGAACACGAGGGTGCATTCCATCTGGTCCGGGAGATTTATCTATCTTTAGACTATTCCGCTTCCTGAGTACTTTCTCTGTCGTAATTGTGACTGCGCACACTTCTCTTCCCTGCCACCCTTGAGTGTCCGGTATACTGCTGATGCCTTTCTCGGTGAAGACTGATGCAAAATACTCGTTCAGTTTCTCCGTATCTCCTTATCTCCCATTACAATTTCTCCAGCATCATTTTCTATCGGTCCTATATCTACTGTCACGTGTCTTTTACTCTTTATATACTTGAAGAAGCTTTTAGTGTCCTCTTTGATATTATTTGCTAGCTTCCTTTCATAGTTCATCTTTTCCCTCTTAATGACCTTTTTAGTTTCCTTTTGTAAGCTTTTAAAAACTTCCTAATCGTCTGACTTCTCACTAATTTTTGCTTCCTTGTATGCCCTCTCCTTTGCTTTAACTTTGGCATTGACTTCTCTTGTCAGCCACGGTTGCATCCTTTTTCCATTTGAAAATTTCTTTTTTTGTGGAATATAGCTGTCTTGCACCTTCCTCACTTCTCAAATAAATGCCAGCCACTGCTGCTCTGCTGTCCTTTCCGCTAGTCTCCCTTTTCAGTCAACTTTGGCCAGTTCCTTTCTCATGCCACTGTAATTTCCTTTACTCCACTAAAATACCAACACATTGGATTTCGGCTTCTCTTTCTCAAATTTCACAGTGAACTCAATCATGTTATGATCACTGCCTCCTAAGGGTTACTTCACCTCAATCTCTCTAATCATGTTGAGGAACCAACTAGAGAGCAGGCTATTCTAGACTGAGTATTGAGCAATGAGGAAGGGTTAATTAGCAATCTTGTCGTGAGAGGCCCCTTGGGTAAGAGTGACCATAATATGGTGGAATTCTTCATTAAGATGGAGAGTGACATAGTTAATTCAGAAACAAAGGTTCTGAACTTAAAGAGGGGTAACTTTGAAGGTATGACACGTGAATTAGCTAAGATAGAATGGCAAATGACACTTAAAGGGTTGATGGTAGATATGCAATGGCAAGCATTTAAAGATCGCATGGATGAACTACAATAATTGTTCATCCCAGTTTGGCAAAAGAATAAATCAGGGAACGTAGCGCACCCGTGGCTGACAAGGGAAATTAGGGATAGTATCAATTCCAAAGAAGAAGCATACAAATTATGCTTGAGTGGGCCAGTGAAGGAGTGGAGCTTTGAGGCTTTGACTCGAGAGGCTTCAACGAGACGGAGGACAAGCTAGCTCGCAGTTAGTTTTTACAATGTCCCCTGAGACGGTGATGTGCCTCTCATGTGAGATATGGCAGTCTTGGGGGATCGCCCCTCTCCCGCAGAGTCACATCTGCCAGAAGTGCATACGGCTGGGCGATCTGGAAGACCTGTGTAAGGAATCTGGAGCAGCAGCTGGATGACCTTTGACTCATAAGGGAGAATGAGGCAGTCATAGTTGAGAGCTACAGGGAGGTAGTCACACCTAGGCTGTCGGAAGCAGGTCGTTGGGTGACAGTCAGAGGGGGGAAAGCGAAAGTGAGCAGACAGGTAGTGCAGAGCACCCCTGTAGCCGTTCCCCTGAATAATAAGTTTACCGTCCTGGATACTGTTGGCGGGGACAACCGACCAGGTGTGAGCCACGGTGGCAGGGCCTCCGGCACTGAGTCTGACCCTGTGGTGCCGAAGGGTGGGACGGAGAAGAGGAGAGTTGTCGTCATTGGAGACTCTATAGTCAGGGGAGCAAACAGGAGGTTTTGTGGACGTGAGAAGGATACCCGCATGGTTTGTTGCCTCCCGGGTGCCAGGTTCCGGGATGTCTCTGACCGGGTGCACGACATCCTGGTACGAGAGGGAAAGCAACCAGAAGTCGTGATACATGCTGGGACCAACGACATAGGCAGGAAGAGGGATGAGGTCCTGAAGTGTGCGTTTCGGGAATTAGGCAGAAGGCTGAAGAACAGGACCTCAAGGGTGACGTTCTCAGGATTGCTGCCATTGCTACGTGACAGAGATGGTAAGAATTGGAGAAGATGGCAGTTGAATGCGTGGCTGAGGAGTTGGTGCAGGGAGCAGGGATTTAGATTTTTAGATCATTGGGATCTCTTCTGGGGAAGGTGGGACCTGTACAGATTGGATGGGTTGCACCTGAACTCGAGAGGGAGCAATATCCTTGCAGGTAGGTTTGCTAGCATGGTTCGGGAGGGTTTAAACTAATTTGCGAGGGGGATGGGACCCAGAGCGATAGAGCAGTGAAAGAAGTGCATGGAGTAAAGCCAGATCTAACATACAGAGAGGCTTTGAGGAAAGAGAAGCAGAATAAACAGTGTAAAGACAGTAAGGTAGAAGGGCTGAAATGTGTGTACCTCAATGCAAGAAGCATCAGGAACAAAGGTGATGAACTGAGATCTTGGATACATACATGGAATTATGATGTAGTGGCCATTACAGAGTCTTGGCTGGCACCAGGGCAGGAATGGATTCTCAATATTCCTGAATTTCAGTGGTTTAAAAGAGATAGAGAGGGCGGAAAAAGGGGAGGAGGGGTGACATTACTGGTCAGGGATACTATTACAGCTACAGAAAGGGTGGGTAATGTAGCAGGATCCTCTTTTCAGTCAATATGGGTGGAAATCAGGAACAGGAAGGGAGCAGTTACTCTACTGGGGGTATTCTATAGGCGCCCTGGTAGCAGCAGAGATACAGAGGAGCAGATTGGGAGGCAGATTTTGGAAAGGTGTAAAAATAACAGGGTTGTTATCATGGGTGACTTTAACTTCCCTAATATTGATTGGCACCTGATTAGTTCCAAGGGTTTAGATGGGGCAGAATTTGTTAAGTGTGTCCAGGATGGATTCCTGTCACAGTATGTGGACAGGCCGACCAGGGGGAATGCCATACTAGATCTAGTACTAGGTAATGAACTGGGTCAGGTCACAGATCTCTCAGTGGGTGAGCATCTGGGGGACAGTGACCACCACTCCCTGGCCTTCATAATTATCATGCAAAAGGATAGAATCAAAGAGGACAGGAAATTTTTTAATTGGGGTAAAGCAAATTATGAGGCTATAAGGCTAGAACTTGCAGGTGTGAATTGGGATGATGTTTTTGCAGGGAAATGTACTATGGACATGCGGTCGATGTTTAGAGATCTCTTGCGGGATGTAAGGGATAAATTTGTCCCGGTGAGGAAGATAAAGGGTGAAGGAACCATGGGTGACAAGTGAGGTGGAAAATCTAGTCAGGTGGAAGAAGGCAGCATACATGAGGTTTAAGAAGCAAGGATCAGATGGGTCTATTGAGGAATATAGGGAAGCAAGAAAGGAGCTTAAGAAGGGGCTGAGAAGAGCAAGAAGGGGGCTTGAGAAGGCCTTGGCGAGTAGGGTAAAGGAAAACCCCAAGGCATTCTTCAATTATGTGAAGAAAAAAAGGATGACAGGAGTGAAGGTAGGACCGATTAGAGATAAAGGTGGGAAGATGTGTCTGGTGGCTGTGGAAGTGAGCGAGGTCCTCAATGAATACTTCTCTTCGGTATTCACCAATGAGAGGGAACTTGATGATGGTGAGGACAATATGAGTGAGGTTGATGTTCTGGAGCATGCTGATATTAAGGGAGAGGAGGTGTTAAGGTACATTAGGACAAATAAGTCCTCGGGGCCTGACGGAATATTCCCCAGGCTGCTCCACGAGGTGAGAGAAGAGATTGCTGAGCCTCTTGCTAGGATCTTTATGTTCTCGTTGTCCATGGGAATGGTACTGGAGGATTGGAGGGAGGCGAATGTTGTTCCCTTGTTCAAAAAAGGTAGTAGGGATAGTCTGGGTAATTATAGACCGGTAAGCCTTACGTCTGTGGTGGGAAAGCTGTTGGAAAAGATTCTTAGAAATAGGATCTATAGCCATTTAGAGAATCATGGTCTGATCAGGGACAGTCAGCATGGCTTTGTGAAGGGCAGATCGTGTCTAACAAGCCTGAAAGAGTTCTTTGAGGAGGTGACCAGGCATATAGATGAGGGTAGTGCAGTGGATGTGATCTACATGGATTTTAGTAAGGCATTTGACAAGGTTCCACACGGTAGGCTTATTCAGAAAGTTAGAAGGCATGGGATCCAGGGAAGTTTGGCCAGGTGGATTCAGAATTGACTTGCCTGCAGAACTTAGAGGGTGGTGGTGGAGGGAGTACATTCAGATTGGAGGATTGTGACTAGTGGTGTCCCACTAGGATCTGTTCTGGGACCTCTACTTATATGGGAGGCAGGGTTTGAGGGTTGGCACAACATTGTGGGCCGAAGGGCCTGTACTGTGCTGTACTGTTCTATGTTCTAAATTAGCCAGAAAAAGTGGCTCACCTGAGGACTGGGAGACATTCAGAGTCCAGCAGAGGAGGACAAAGGGCTTAATTAGGAAAGGGAAAAAAGAATATGAGAGAAAACTGGCAGGGAATATAAAAACTGACTGTAAAAGCTTTTAGAGATATGTGAAAAGATAAAGATTGGCGGACCAATTGAATAACTATTTTGGTTCTGTCTTCACTAAGGAGGACATAAATAATCTTCCGGAAATAGTAGGGGATAGAGGGTCCACTGAGATGGAGGAACTGAGGGAAATACATGTTAGTAGGGAAGTGGTGTTAGGTAAATTGAAGGGATTAAAGGCAGATTAATACCCAGGGCCAGATGGTCTACATCCCAGAGTGCTTAAGGAAGTAGCCCAAGAAATAGTGGATGCATTAGTGATAATTTTTCGAAACTCTTTAGATTCTGGACTAGTTCCTGAGGCTTGGAGGGTGGCTAATGTAACCCTACTTTTTAAAAAAAGGAGGGAGAGAGAAACCGGGGAATTATAGACCGGTTAGCCTGACATCGGTGGTGGGGAAATGCTAGAGTCAGTTATTAAAGAAGTGATAACAGCACATTTGGAAAATGGTGAAATCATCGGACAAAGTCAGCATGGATTTGTGAAAGGAAAATCATGTCTGACGAATCTCATAGAATATTTTGAGGATGTAACTAGTAGAGTGGATAGGGGAAAACCAGTGGATGTGGTATATTTGGGTTTTCAAAAGGCGTTTGACAAGGTCCCACACAGGAGATTAGTATGCAAACTTAAAGCACATGGTATTGGGGGTAAGGTATTGATGTGGATAGAGAATTGGTTGGCAGACAGGAAGCAAAGAGTGGGAATAAACGGGACCTTTTCAGAATGGCAGGCGGTGACTAGTGGGGTACCGCAAGGCTCAGTGCTGGGACCCCAGTTGTTTACAATATATATTAATGACTTAGATGAGGGAATTAAATGTAGCATCTCCAAGTTTGCAGATGACACGAAGCTGGGTGGCAGTGTTAGCTGTGAGGAGGATGCTAAGGGGATGCAGAGTGACTTGGATAGGTTGGGTGAGTGGACAAATTCATGGCAGATGCAATTTAATGTGGATAAATGTGAGATTATCTACTTTGGTGGCAAAAACAGGAAAACAGATTATTATCTGAATCTTGGCCAATTAGGAAAAGGGGAGGTGCAGCGAGACCTGGGTGTCATTATACACCATTCATTGAAAGTGGGCATGCAGGTACAGCAGGCGGTGAAAAAGGCGAATGGTATGCTGGCATTCATAGCAAGAGGATTCGAGTACAGGAGCAGGGAGGTACTACTGCAGTTGTACAAGGCCTTGGTGAGACCACACCTGGAGTATTGTGTGCAGCTTTGGTCCCCTAATCTGATGAAAGACATCCTTGCCATAGAGGGAGTGCAAAGAAGGTTCACCAGATTGATTCCTGGGATGGCAGGACTTTCATATGATGAAAGACTGGATCGACTAGGCTTATATTCTTTGGAATTTAGAAGATTGAGGGGGGATCTTATTGAAACGTATAAAATCCAAAAGGGATTGGACAGGCTAGATGCAGGAAGATTGTTCCCGATGTTGGGGAAGTCCAGAACGAGGGGTCACAGTTTGAGGATTAAGGGGATTCTTTTAGGACCGAGATGAGAAAAAACTTCTTCACACAAAGAGTAGTGAATCTGTGGAATTTTTTGCCACAGGAAACAGTTGAGGCCAGTTCATTGGCTATATTTAAGAGGGAGTTAGATATGGCCCTTGTGGCTAAAAGGATTGGGGGTATGGAGAGAAGGCAGGTACAGGGTTCTGAGTTGGATGATCAGCCATGATCATACTGAATGGCGGTGCAGGCTCGAAGGGCCGAATGGCCTACGGCTGCACCTATTTTCTATGTTTCTATGTTTCTATCACCTCTGGTTCATTACACAATACCCAATCCAGTACAGCCGATCCCCTAGTGGGCTCAACAACAACCTGTTCTAAAATGCCATCTCATAGACATTCTACAAATTCTCCCTCTTGAGATCCAGTGCCGACCTGATTTTCCCTGTCCATTCTCATGTTAAAATCCCCCACCATTATCATAACACTGCCCTTCTGACAAGCCTTTTCTATTTCCAGTTGTAATTTGTAGTCCACATCACTGCAGCTGTTTGGAGGCCTATAAATAACTGCCATCAGGGTCCTTTTACCCCTGCGATTTCTTTGCTCAACCCATAAAGATTCTGCACCTTCCGATCCTATGTCACCTCTTTCTAATGATTTGATATCATTTCTTACCAATAAAGCCACTCCTCCCCCTCTGCCTACCTTCCTATCCTTCCGATACACCGTGTATCCTTGGATGTTCAGCTCCCAGAGACACGCATCCTTTAGCCATGTCTCAGTGATGACCGCAATATCATACCTGCCAATCTGTAGCTGTACGACAAGATCATCCACCTTATTCTTTATGCTGCATGCATTTAAGTATAACACCTTAAGTCCAGTATTCGGTACTTTTTGCTTTGATTGCACTGCAACTCATCCCAATGGCTGCAAATTTGCCCCATCACCTGCCTGTCCTTCCTGACATCTTTACTGCTCACTATCTTAGATTTATTTCTGTTTTCCCCCTCCTCCGCTCTATCATTCCAGTTCCCATCCCCCTGCCAAATTAGTTTAAAACCTCCCTAGCAGCTCTATTAAACCTTCCCTCCAGGATATTGGTCCCATTCGGGTTCAGGTGTAACCCATTCTGTTTGAACAGGTCATACTCCCCCCAGAAGAGATCCCAATGATCCAAGAATCTGAAGCCCTGCCTCCTGCACCAGTCTCTCAGCCATGCATTCATCTGCCTGATCCTACTATTCTTACCCTCGCTAGCACGTGGCACAGGTAGCAATCCTGAGATTACTATCCTGGAGGTCCTGCTTCTCAGCTTCCTTCCTAATTCCTGGAAATTTCTCTTCAGGACCTCCTCCCTTTTCCTATCTATGCCATTGGTACCAACATGTACCAAGACAGATGGCTGCTCGCCCTCTCCCTTCAGAATATTCTGGACCCGACCCGAGACATCCTGTACCCTGGCACCTGGGAGGCAGTGCACCTTGCAGGTATCTCTATCAGGCTCACAGAATCTCCTGTCTGTTTCCCTGACTATGGAATCCCCTATGACTACCTTATTCCTCTTCTCCCTCCTTCCCTCCTGCACAACAGCACCAAGTTCAGTGCCAGAGATCCGGTCACTGTGGCTGTCCCCTGTCAGGTCATCCCCCTCAACAGCATCCAAATGAGATACTTGTTGCTGAGGGGGGCAGCCACAGGGGTGCTCTCCACTATCCGGGCATTTTATTTCCCTCTTTTGACAGTCACCCAGTTTTCTGACTCCTGTAGCCTCGGGATGACTACCTCCCTCCTGTCTATCACCTCTTCACTTTCCTTAATAAGCAGTAGGTCATCAAGCTGCAGCTCCAGATACCTAATACGGTCTCTGAGGAGCTGCATCTCGGAGCACCTGGCGCAGATGTGGCCATCAGGGAGGATGGAGGTCTCCCAGGATTCCCACATCTGACACCCTGAACAAAGCACTAACCCTGCAGGCATGCTATCTAATTCTGCAGGAATGAAAAAGGAAAAATAAGTCTACTCACCCACTTACCTCGCCAAACACACAAACTTTTTAAAACGTTAGCTCGTACCGTTAGCTGTGTGAGCTCTGCTATTCCTCTGTCTGTCCCGGCCGATTCACTAAGGGGAAAAAGAAAGTTGGTGCCTCGCTCTCGCCTCTTCCCGTTACCGCCTAAACCCGTTAAACCAAAGCCCTACACTCTGCTACCACTCACTCAGCTGCCCGCTCCCACCGCAGCCCGCTGTATAGGATGGTCTCCTTTTTAAACTCTCCGTGCTGTCCTGTCTATGTCACGTGCCTGCGCGGTCTCGTCCTACTTGTACTCGAAGAAGTTTTTAAAAAAACTGCCTTCCTTCAGAAGTTAGCTCTCATGCCACCTTTCTTGTCCCGATCCAAAGAACACCCGTTGGAAGTCCCCTTTCTTTTTAAACTCTCTGTGCTGTCCTGTCTATGTCACGCGCCTGCACAGACTCGTCCTTCTTGTACTCAAAGAAGTTTTTTTTCAAAGAAAACTGCCTTCCTTCAGAATTTAGCTCTCATGCTGCCCTTCTTGTCCCGATCCACAAGTGATGAGTTGACGTGATGATGTGGCATTTTTGTACCTCTGCTGTCCGTGAAACTGCTGGTGCTACAGTGGGACCAAGGTGTATTGCCCATGGATATACCTTGCTTCCCTGAAGCTACCTCTTAGCTGACCTTGATGTGCTAAATTCAGATTACATACCCAATTGCCAATGAAGAAAGGTATCATAATTGCTGCCAGGAATGTAATTAACCACACAGTAAGCAGCATGATTCATTTGGGTTTGAATATGCCCAAATAGCATTCTATTTGTTAAAGTATATCTTTGAAATGCATTGCCATCGGTGACAACCTACACCATAAATAAAATCCTTGCAAAACTGTGTGCTTCTGCTGTCTGTGAGATGTTTGCAAATATTTCTAGTTGCACTGGAAGAAAACCTCAGCGATTGAAATAAGTTTGCAGACAATAGGAAGGTGGGGCTGCAAGATTGTCTCAGGTGATAGATTTCAATGCAGCTTTCCTGAACTTGAAAACATCCCATCGAATGTTCTCACTGAGTTTCAAACAGGGAAACTGCTCTGATCACCCTACGTGGGCATAGTTTTTAAAACTATTTTAAATATCCTTTATTCATAATAATATAAACAGGAAATATAATTAATGATGGTCTTCCTCTAAGTTAATGAACCAATAACATATTTTTTCACAATGCATCAACACCACTCAATCTTCCTCCTTTCCTGATACACCAATGGTTGAAAGGCAACTGTTACACAGGACCCAGGAGCTCAATGTCCAATATGACAAAGCCAGACTATGGTCCTTCACATAAACACCCCCACAAAGACTTTAAGAGGCTGCACCATGCTTCAGTACATCCATCAGAATATACTGCACCATGGAGTGCGACAGATCTGGCCTCTGATTTACAGCCAGTCTCCCTTTCTCCTTTTCTGCCCTTTGTGGCTTCTGTCCTTCAAGTTGAACCCTGACTAATGCATTCATGCCTAGGAACTGTGAAGTAGAGGAAAAGTGCAGAAACTTTGATGCAAAGGCAAACTCTTTCCACACTTGGTATATCAGTCCCTGAAGGATTTGTAATTCAAAACATCTGCTGAATCTGCTCTGTATAACAATAGCAACTGTCAAAGCAAGTCAACCAAGGACTAAGGTAATACAGGAGGAACTAGAGAGGGTAACAGAGGGTAATATTGGGGTGTCGAGGTCTGCTGTGGTCATCAGCTCAACAGACCCTGCAGAATGATGTCATGATCTGTCTGTATTTCCAGGTCTGCCCACACCTGATGTTCTCATTGTTTTCGCCAGACCTGTAAACATGTGCAGCAGGCATAACATTGGAATTGACTGGGCCCTTATAACCCCTGAGAAGGTGCTGCCTTCATAAACTCAGAATGTCTCAGAATAGTTGCCAGTCACTAAAGAACCTGGAATTTGTAGCTGCCGTGCCAAATGAAAACAAAATAGCCAGGTTCCAGAGGAAAAGTGTGTATTAATGGTGAAATTTATTATTTCAAAGATGTTGGTTGAAAGTTAAATTAAAGACCATGGTGGATTCAATTACTCTTTGCTGGAGTAGTATCTGATGACTTTTGTTATTGATATCACAGTACACAATGCACAATTACTATTATAACATGCTGTAAGTATTACATTTCAGCAGCATAGATTCCCAGCGATTTACAGAGATATATAGCATGGAAACGGACTCAAGCCCACTGACTTCATGATGACCATCAACTTCCTATTAAGCATAAGCTCAAAAGCATGTCGGTTACAGAGGCGAGGGTTGTACTGATTTCGCTCGCTCTCCCGCAAATGTTCACTCCTTTCTCCGGAGCTGTGAACTGATTCGGCTGCTGTGCATTCCTCCCTGCTGGTGTGTAAACTGGAGACTGACGCCTAGCTTGGGCCTACATCGCCTGCTCCAGGAGCAGATCTGGGACTCAGTCAGGCTCATGACGCAGTTGGCTTGCACAATGTGTTTTTATTCTCTCTCTCTCATGCTCTGCATAGTGTTTTTTTGGTCTTTTCTTTAATTGAGTTATTTGAGCTTCTTGCTTTGTGACTGCCTTTAAGCAGACAAATTTCAAGGTGTATAATTTATACATTCTTTTATAATAAATGTGCTTTGCTTTTAGGATTCCAAATGTCTGGTTTTGTAACCAATGAACATGTGTTTTGAACAATAAGTGGAAAGATTAAAGAAGGGTGATTTATTTCACCAAGCAAGCATTAGGGAACTGGAATTCATGACCGAAAATGCTGACAAATGTAGAAACCCTTATCAAATGTGAAAAAAAAAGAGTCTGGATAACCACATAAAGTATCTTAACATCCAGGGTTATCCACCAAGGCCTGGGAAGTGGGGGTACGTGGGATAGTACTTCTCGCCCTAGTATGGTTGCAAAGTGTTGAAAAGTTTCTAATGCCAATTCTTACCATTACGAGATTCTCCTTTAACTAATCTTTCAAAAGAATGAAAGAGAAAAATCAAATTGGGAAGAATGAGCCACCAATGAAGTCAAACTATCAGATCTTTATAAAATTAGTGACTTTCTGAAGTTTTCAACTGGGCTATGTATTTTACTTCTAGTGAATCACTTTAACTCTGCAATTGCTTATTCAATAAACAGACGCTCCCTGAAAAGCTCCCTGATGCTTTACTTTATCCAGATACTTTATTTTTATCAGGACCAAAAGAACTTGCTGGCTGGAAAACAAAACAAATAAAACTGTAAAGTCAGACTCTGAAATCAACACAGAAGTGCTGGAAGAATTCATCTGGTCAGGTAGCATCTGTGGAAAGAGAAGGCCACACTAGTTCACATGGTAGATAAGAAGGCATATGGGAAGCTTACCTTTAATAGCTGAGGCTCAAAGTTCAAGAGTCTTTTGCAGCTTCATAAAATTCCGGTTAGACTGCGGGGTAATGCATTCAGTTACGATCACCCCACTATAAGGAGAATGTGCAAAGGGTTCAGAGGGGGTTTATCAGGATGAAGCCTGGATTAGAAGACATGTGGTAGAAGGAGGGTTTGGACATACTAGAGTCATTCTGTTTGAAACAGCAGAGACTGAGAGGAGAGGAGAATGAGACTGAGAATAGCTAGTTGGTATCTTTTCCCCAGAAATGTCTAATAATAGAAGGCATGCATGTAAGACGGGAGGAACAAGACATGAGTAGAGTGAATTTTTGACAAGAGAGGGTAAAGTATCTTGAATATGATGCCAGAATCTGATGGTGGTGGAAGAACATACAATAGATGGGTTTAAAAAGCTCGTAGTTAGGCACATGAATTTGCAGAGAATGGAAGGATATGGATCATGTGCAGGCAGATAGGATTAACTGTCATTAGCTTTACTATTTTGTTACAACATTGTGGGTGAAAGGGCCTTTCCCTGTGCTGTACTGTTCTGTAGGTTCTATGATTGATTTTGCCTTCCACAACAGAGTTCATCCAGCACTTCTAAAATCACAGGCTGTTTTCGGGAGTTGTTCTATGCACACAAGTATCTTATGGTGAATAAGCAGTGGAAAGTTGCTTTCTGGCTTTTAAGCTTACATTGCCCACTATTACTTCTGATACGCAGTTTGCAATGGGAACTATCTACAAACATTAAACATTGCCACCCAAGTAGAAAATCACTAAGTAAAGCAGTAATTTAGGTTGGAGTATGCTCAATAAGCCCAGTAATGAGAATGTTTATTTTCTGCTTTAAGCATTTGAGTAATTAAGCTGTATTAGAGTTAGCATTTAATTCTTTTCTACTGTCAGAAAGTAATACAACGCATTTCTGCAAGATTTGTGATTTATAGAGCTGTGCAGTAGGATTTCACATTTCATTAGCAGGAAAGGCAGCACAGTGCTACAGCTGGTAAACCTGCTGCCTCACCACTCCAATGGCCAGAGTTAAATCCTGACCTCAGGTGTTGACGATGTCAATTTGCAGATTCAGAATCAGAATCAGGTTTAATAGCACTGGCTTATGCCATGAAATGTGTTGTTTTGCAGCAACAGTACAAAGTTCAAAGTACAAAGTACACATATGCCACCATACATAACCCTGACATTCATTTACTTGTGGGCACACGAGGCAAATATATAGAAGAGTAAGAATAACTGAATCAGTGAAAGGTCAACCAGAGTGTAGAAGACAACATCCTGTGCAAATGCAAATAAATAAGGCAAACACAAGATAATGAGGTAAAGAGTCATTGAAAGGGCTGTGGGAACATTTCAACGATGGGGCAAGAGATGTTGAGTGCAGTTCCCCTTTTATTCATGAGCTTGATTGAGGGGTAGTAATTGTTGTTGAACCTGGTGGCACGAGTCCTGAGGCTCATGTACCTTCTGCCTGATGGCAGCAGCAAGAAGAGAGCATGACCTGGGTGATGGAGATCTGTGATGATGCAATGCAAGTACAGTGCAATACTTTAAAAAAACTATGAATTACAATTATATGGTTAAAAAGATATAAAAAAGACAAACTACCATTTAACTGGGTAACGAATTACTGTATGTATCTAAATGAAATACAGAACAAATTAGAACACTAGCAGTACTACTACAGTACTATAAAACTGTGTATTAGTTTCTAATAGTTATTGATGGAGGAACTCATCGAATATACTTGTTATTTTGATTGACTGTAAATTCGCAAAATCTTCATCTAGTGTAGATTATGGTCTGCCATCATACAATGCTATCGACGATTGCATCCTGCAAATCTTCATTTTCATTGCAACATTCAAGACGATTGTCAATAACCTTCAAATTCTTCATAGTTCCTAACTGGTTAAAGTAGTGAAATCATTTCATTTTCACTCCCAGCTATTTCTGGCATCTCTAAGCCTGAATGCTTGAAACCACAGTGAGCAAAACAGATCTGAATTGTCCTACTGCTTATTTCTCACCAATCATCAGTGACAAAAAGCTCTGCTTTTAGAACACTAATGTATGTAACTGATGCTATTTAAAAATTGTTTGCTCTAAGCACAGGGTAGTGTCTAATGGCCACACAAGATCACATGTCTGTCGCTAGTTAGAATCTGTTCAGCAACAGTCTCCGGTCCCAGTTAAGCAGCATAGTGTCTCAAATAAACAAAGGGAATTCTGGCCATTTTCTCAATTAGTTTTTGTTTTTTTAAGAATTGTCCCACCAACACTCTGCGTTCCCACTACCAGCTCTGGGCCTTTGGAATCTCCATCTTTCTCTCACCTCATCATCCCTGAACAACCCAAACCTCCATTCCCCTTAGACACTACTAAACCCCTTCCCCTCTCAGATCCCAGCTCTAATCCATGCCAGGTCTTCACCATCCCCTCCGACCTTCCTTTCTCTGAGGCAGAATGTTCTGTCTGAATATAAGGGCCTCACCTTTGTCTCCCTGTGCTCAGCCCTCAGTGAATTCCGTGCCCTCCATGATACTGAGGTCTCCTTTTGCTTCATCCATCTCCAAGCCTATTCCTTTGGCAAGGACACCCCACTCGGTACCGATGACCCCTTCTTCCAACTTCAACCCTCCTCCTCTTCCTGGACACCCTATTCTGGTCTTTTGCCTGCTCTGGAATTCTTCATTGCCAACTGCTGATGGGACATCTACTGTCTTGACTTCTCTCTCCAATTCCAACCTCACTCCTTCGAAACACTCTGCTTTCCACTCCCTCCACACTAATACTATAAAACCCACAGATAAGAGAGGTGCTGTAGTAGCCTGGCAGACTGACTTCTACCTTGTTGAGGCCCAGCAACAACTCTCAGACATCTCCTCTTACTTACTCCTCGAACAGGACCCCACTAAGGAGCACCAGGCCATTGTCTCCCACACCAGCACCAAACATATTAACTCTGGGGAACTCCTATCCATCTGTCACCAACCTCACAGTTCCCGCACCCTGCACCTCCTCATTCTACCCTCCTACCCAAGATCCACAAACCCATTTGTCCAGGTAGACCCATTGTTTCAGCTTGTTTCTGCCCCAATGAACTCATACCTGCATACCTTGACTCTGTTTTATCCCCCACTAGTTCAGTCGATTCCTACCTACATCCATGACACCACGTACTCTGGAGCTTTTCAATAATTTCAAGTTCTCTGCCGCCATCATCTTATTTTTACTTTGGATGCCCAATCTCTATACACCTCCATCCACCACCAGAAAGGCCTCAAAACTCTCCATTTCTTTTGGACTCCAGACCCAACCAGTTCCCCTCCATCTAGCAGATCTTGTCCTCACTCTTAATAATTTCTCATTTGGCTCCTCCCACTTCATTCAAACAGAAGGTGCAGCCATGGGCTCTCACATAGTCCCAGCTATGCCTGCCTGTTTGTCAGCTGCACGGAATAGTCTATTTTCTAGGCCTACGCTGGTGGCCGTCCTGCACTTTTCCTATGCCACATCAATAACTGCATTGCTTCAGCTTCCCGCATCCATGCGGAACACTTTGCCTCCAAATTCCATCCTGCCCTCAAATTTACTGGTCCATTTCCATAAGAGCATAAGACCATAAGATGTAGGAGCAGAATTAGGCTAATCAGCCCATGAAAACTGCTCTGCCATTCTTTCATGGCTGCTTCTGGACCCCATTCAACCCTATACATCTACCTTCTCGCCATATCCATTGATGCCCTGACCAGTCAGCAAACTATCAACTTCCACTTTAGATATACCCACAGATTGGCCTCCACCACAGTCTATGAAGAGCATTCTACAGTTTCATTACTCTCTGGCTAAATATATTTTTCCTTATCACTGTTCCAAAGGGTCACCCCTCAATTTTGAGGCTGTGCCCTCTAGTTCTGGATACCCCCACCAGAGGAAACATCCTCTCCACATCCACTCTATCTAGTCCTTTCAACATTCGGTAAAGTTTCAATGAGATTCCCCACATTCTTCTAAATTCCAGTGTGTACAGGCACAAAGCTGCCAAACACTTCTCAAATGTTAACCACTGCATTCCGAGAATCATCTTTGTGATGGTCCTCTGGACTCTCTCCAATGACAATACACCTTTCTGAGATATGGGACCCAAAACTGTTGACAATACTCCAAGTGCAGCTTGACTAGTGTCTTATAAAACCTCAGTGTTATCAGCTTGCTTTTATATCATATTCCCCTTGATATAAATGCCAACATTGCAGTTTTATACTGCAATTATATTGCTGTTTTATGAAACTCTAGTTAGGCTACGTCTAAAGTATTGCATACAGCTCTGATCACCCCATCTAGGAAAGATATCAAGCCCTTGGAGATGTTGTAGAAGAGGTGTACCAGGACACAATCATTTGAAATAAATGCTAACATAGCATTTGTCTTCTTTACCACAGACTCAACCTGTAAATGTGGAGGAGGAGGAGAAGATGGCGGCACGATGCAGTTTGCGCGGTTGCTCCAGTGAATGACATCTGTAATCTGTCAAGTAGGATGCAGTGCAGAATCCTGATTTGATGGAGACAGATGTGAGAGAACAGAGGAACATCTGGAGAAACTTCTGAAATGCCTTTTTCGCTGCCACTGTTACTGTGTGATCCAGGATCTCCAGAGGGGAAGGCCCCGAATCCTTGGCTTTGCTTGTTGTTCAGTGGCTGGGACGGGGTTGAAGCACTCGGCAGAGATGGTGCTCGGTGCTCGGTGTCGAAGGGCTGGTTGGAGGCTCGAAGTTTTCAGACGAACTCAGAGTCGGCTGGGGTCGGGTGCTTCCAATGCATCAACAGTTGTCGGTGCCTGGAGGTTTATGGCAGAGAGAGTTTCTCCCTTCTGCCGCCTGCTATCGGGGACTATCGGGAGTCGATCGGAACTTTGAGACTCTTTTTTACCGTTCCCATGGTCCGTTCTTTATCAAATTATGGTATTGCTTTGCACTGCTGTAACTATATGTTATAATTACGTGGTCTTGTCAGTGTTAGCCTTTGGTTTGTCCTGTTTTTTTGTGATATCACTCTGGAGGAACATTGCATCATTTCTTAAAGCAAGTATGCATTTCTAAGTGACAATAAACGAGGACTGAGTGTCCTCATAATCTAACCTAATCTAAATGAACCTTCTGGAACTCTTGCATGAGAACACCTTGAGTCCCTCTGCACCTCTGATGTTTGAATCTCCTCCCCATTTCGATAATAATCCACACTATTATTCCTTTTACCAAAATGCATTATCATACATTTCCAATACTGTGTTCCATTTGCCACTTTTTTGCCCATTCTTCCAATTTATCTAGGTCCAGCTGCAATCGCATTGCTTCCTCAGCACTACCTACCCCTCCACCTGTCTTTGTATCATCTGCAAGCTTTGCCACGATGCCATCAACTTCATTACCTGAATCATTAACAAACCATGTGAAAAGCAGTGATCCCAATACTGATCCCTGAGGAGCAACACTAGTCAATGGCAGCCAAACAGAAAAGGCCTCTTTTATTCCCACTCACCACCTCCTGCCAGTTTGCTATTCTGCTATCTGTGGAAGTATCTACTACCACATCGACTCAGGCCTAGGGGGCAGGCGTCGGGCATTGGATTTTATTTCGTTAAGCAGCCTCATGTGTGGCACCTTATCAAACGCTTTCTGAAAATCCCAATAAATTACATACATTGCCTTTCCTATGTCCTCCCTGCTTGTTTCTTCCTCAAAGAATTCTAACAGATTTGTCAGGCAAAGAACTCTAACAGATTTTACAGAATCCGTTATTTCTTCAGCAACTTCACTCAGGACTCTGAGATGTAGTCCATCTGGCTTAAGTGACTTAGCCACCTTAAGACCTTTGAGTTTGCCTAGCACTTTTTCCTTTGTAAAAGTAGTGGCACTCACTCCTGCTCCCTGACACTCACGAGCCTCTAGCACATTGCTAGTGTCTTCAATGGTGAAGACAGATGTAAAATACCTATTAAGTTCTTCTGCCATTTCTTTGTCCTCCACTACTACCTCACCAGCATCATCTTCCAGTGGTCCAATATAAATTGTCACTTCCCTTTCACTATTTATATAACTGAGAAAATTTTTGGTATCCTGCTTTATATTGTTGGCTAGGCTGCCCTCATATTTTATCTTTTCCCTTCTTATAGCTCTTTTAGTTGCCTTTTCTTCGAGTTTAAAACTTCCCAATCATCCAACTTCCCATTCATTTTTGCTGCCTTATATGCCATTTCCTTGGCCTTTGTGCAGTCCTTAACTTCCTTTGTCAGCCATGTTTGCTTACCCCTGACATTTGAGAACTACTTCCTCTGTGGGACATGTCTATCCTGTGCCTTATGAACTATACCCAGAAGATTCAGCCACCTCCGTTCTGCCATCATCCCCACCAGTATCCTCCTCCAATCTACCTGGCTTCTCTCTCATGCCTCTGTAATTCCCTTTATTCCATTGTGATACACATACATGTCAGTTATGCTTCTCCCTCTCAAATTGCAGTATGAATTCAATCATATTATGTTCTACTACTACCACATCGACTCAGGCCTAGGGGGCAGGCGTCGGGCACAATGACGGACTCTCCACTTCTCCCTCTCCCTCATCAGTGTGTTCAGTTCATCTACATTAGCTGCGCCGCTGTCTTCTAGAAGCGTGTTGACCATATTGTGATCACTGCCTCCTAACGTGTCCTTTATGTTATGCTCCCTAATAAGATCTAGATTATTACACAACACCCAATCTAAGATAATCTTTACCCAAGTAGACTCAAGCACAAGCTGCTCTAAAAAGCCATCTTATAGGCATTCAACAAATTCCCCCTCCTGCGATCTGACACCAATCTGATTTTCCCAATCCCCTTGCATATTGAAGACCCCCATTACAATTGTGTCATTACTCTTACAACATGCCTTTTCCCACTTCCTTTGGAATCTCAACCCACATCTTGGCCACTATTTGATGGCCTATATATGATTCCATAATGGTTTTTCACGCTTGCAATTTCTTAACTTCACCCACAAAGATTCAACATTCTCTTACTCCAAGTCACCTCTTTCTAAAGATGTAATTTGAACTCTTACCAACAGAGCAACACCACCGCCTATGCCTTCCTGCCTGTCCTTTCGATACAAAGTATATCCTTTGATGTTAAGCTCCAAACTATGGCCTTCTTTCAGTCTCGACTCAGAGATGCCCACAATGTCATATCGACCAATCACTAATTGCACCACAAGTTTGCCCACCTTATTCCGAATGCGACACACGTTTAAGTACAGCACTAAAGTCCTGCATTTTTCACACTTTTGAATTTTGCCTCTGCGATATGATTTCACTCTTTGATCTGTCTACATTTGTACCCAATCAATGGCTTGTCCTTCCTTACATTCATGTTATACCCATCATTTACTTGTAAACCTGCTGGTTCATCCTCAGTTCTATCATCCTGGTTCCCATCCCCCTGCCATATTAGTTTAAACCACTCCCAACAGCTCTTATAAATCTGCCTGCGATAATATTGCTCCCCCTTGGATTCAAGTGCAACCCATCCCTTTTGTACAGGTCACACCAGCCCCAGAAGAGGTCCCAGTTATCCAGAAATCTGAATCTCTGCCGCCCTGCTCCAAGCCATGAACTTATCTGCCACCTCATTCTATTGCTATCCCCACTGACACGTGGCATAGGCAGCAATCCCGAGATTACTACCCTTGATATCCTCCTTCCTAACTCTGTAAATATTTTTTTCAGGCCCTCCTCCCTTTTTCTTCCTATGTCGTTGGTACCAACATGTACCACAACTTCTAGATGCTCACTCTCCCTTTTCAGGATATTGTGGACAAGTCCAGAAACATCTCCGACCCTGGCACCTGGGAGGCAAACTACCATCCATGTTTCCGTTTTGCATCCACAGAATCGCCTATCTGTCCCCTTGACTATGGGGTCCCCTATAACTGCTGCCATCGTCTTCAGTTCCTTATCCTTCTGAGCCTCAGGGTCAGACTCAGTGCCAGAGGAATGGCCACTGTTGTTTCCCCAGGAAGGTCATCCCCCTAAATGGAATACTTATTGTTGAGGGAGCTGGCCACAGGGGTGCTCTCCACTCTTCTAACAGTCACCTATTTATCTGTCCCCTGTAGCCTTGGGGTGACTGCCTTCCTGTAGCTTCTGTCTATCACTGCCTCACTTTCACTAACAAACTGAAGGTCAATGAGCTGCAGCTCCAGTTCCCTAACGTTGGCTCTAAGGAGCTGCATCTTGATGCATCTGGTGCATATGTGGCCATCAAGGTGGCTGGGAGTCTCCTGGAAATAGCACATCTGATACCCAGAGTAGAACATTGGCTCTGTATGTTCTTACCTAGTCTCTGCCTGATCTTACCAAAGCCTTGGGCTTGAGCCAAAGCCTTCCTACTCTGATGATGACCGCTCCCACATTGACTGCTCTGTTAGGCGGTACCTCTCCTTTATAGAGACCAGGTTTCCAATTGAAAATCCTTGTCAGACCTGCATGGGAACACTTGTGTTGCAGCTGTACAGTACTCGAATCAACAACTCCCATTAAAAACTTTGCTGCTTTTTCAAGCTCTTTGTCGGAACACTCCTGTTGCATCTGCACAGTACTCCAATCAACCTCCCTCCCCTTTCTCAACCTCTCTGTCCCTATCTCTGGAGACAGCTCATCTACAGATGTCTATTGTAAACACATGGACTATACCTCCTCTCACCCTGTTGCTTGTAAAAATGCCATCCCCTTCTCTCAATTCCTCCATCTGTTCTCGGGATAAGGCTTTACTTCCCAGAACGCAGGAGATATACTCCTTCTTCAAAGAAAGAGGTTTCCTCTCCTTCATCATCAATGCTGTCCTCAGCTGCAGCCCCTCCATTTTTTGCATGTCTGCTCTCACCCCATCCTCCCACCACCCTATATGGCTCCTCTTGTCCTCACTTAACACTTCACCAGACTCCGTGTACAACACATAATTCTCTGCAACTTCCACCGTCCCCAACGGGATCCCACCATCGAGCACACCTTTCCATCCTCCACCCCACTTTCTGCTTCCCACAGGGATCACTCCCTCTGCGACTCCCTTGTTCATTCATCCCTTCCCATTGATCTCCTTCCTAGCACTTATCCTTGCAAGCAGATCAAGTGCTACACCTGCCCTACATCTCCTCTTTCACTACCATTTATGGTCCAAACAGTCCTTCCAGATGAGGTGGCACTTCACCTGTGAGTCAATTGGGGTCATATATTGTATCTGTGCTCCCAGTGTGGCTTCCTGTATATCGGTGAGACCCTATGTAGATTGGGAGACTGTTTCACCGAGCAACCTATGTTTCATTCGCCAGAAAGAGCAGGATCTCCCAGTGGCCACCCATTTTAAATCCACTTCCCATTCCCATTCCGACATGTCCATCCATGGCCTCCTCAACTGTTGCGATGAGGCCACACTCAGGTTGGAGGAACACCTTATATTCCATCTGGGTAGCCTCCAACCTGGTAGCATGAACATTAATTTCTCGAACTTCTGGTAATGGCTCCCCCCTTTCCTTCACCATTCCCCATCCCCTTTTCCCTCCCTCACCTTATCCCTTTTCCTGCCATTGCCTCCCTCTGGTGTTTGTTCCCCCTTCTTTTCTGTCTTCCATGGCCTTCTGTCCTCTCCTACTAGATTCCCCTTTCTCCAGCCCTCTATCTCTTTCACCAATCAACTTCCTACCTCCTTACTTCACCCCTCCCCTTTCCCAGATTCACCTATCACCTTGTGTTTCTCCCTCCGTCCTCCCACCTTTTAACTCTACACCTCATCTTTTTTTTCTCCAGTCCTGGTGAAGGGTCTTGGCCGGAAACGTTGACTTTTCCTAGATTCCTCTGGGTCTTTTGGTGTACTCCCAGATCCCACATCCCACAGAATAGTAAATTATTTAGGACCTCTTTAAACTCTCCTTAGTGTTTGCAGATTGCAGTGGAGTTTTGGGTTAGGTGATGGGAAAGTGGTCAGAATGAAGTGAAATTAGTGCGGGAGTGTAAGTAGTTGTTCAGTGATCAGCATGAGACTGGTGGGTTAAATGGCCTACTTCTGTGCTGTAGGAATCTGGCTCTGCAATTGCATGACCTATAAAAATAAATAGTCACCTAAATGAAGTTGGGAAGCTGGGTGTGGTTTTATTTGAACCGTACAGTATAAAAGATAATCTATTCAATAAGAATATGAATAAAGAAATCACTGATAATATTTATCCACTAGTTAGGGCAGTACTCAGGAAATGCAGATTTGAGAAATCAAGAAAAAATTAAAGTTATCTATTGAAAAACAATGGAGTTGATTGGAATGTTGAATTAATGCTCACAAATTATTGTTGTGGCTAGAGGATTGGGAAACTTTAAAAACCAACAGAAGGAAACTTAGAAAAGCAATAAGAAAAGATGAAATATGAAGGTAAGCTAGCTAATAATATGAAATAAAACACAAGAAGATTTTCAGATATATAAAGAGTAAAAGAGAGGTGAGGGTGGATTTTGGACCACTGCAAAATACACTACAAAAGTAGCAGTAGGGGAGAAAGAAATTTTAGATGAACTCAATAAGCCATTTATGCCTTCAGTGGAAGACACATGTAGTATAATATAAATTCAAGATTGTCAGGGTGCAAAACTGAGTGTAGTTGCTATTTCCCTAGTCTCCTGCTTTCTCCCCATAACCTTCCCTCTCTGTTCTAAAGGATTATCCTTGACAGATTAGGATAATGCCAAAGAAGTGGCAAATGGAATACAGTGCAGGGAAGTGCACTGGCTCCTCTTGTCCTCACTTAACACTTCACCAGACTCCGCGTACAACACATAATTCTCCGCAACTTCCACCATCCCCAACGGGATCCCACCATCAAGCACATCTTTCCATCCCCCACCCCACTTTCTGCTTTCCACAGGGATCACTCCCTCTGCGACTCCCTTGTCCATTCATTCCTTCCCGCTGATCTTCCCACTGCCTTGCATTTTGATGGAAGGAATAAAGGCATAGACTATTTTCTAAACAAGGAGTAAATTCAGAAATCAGAGGTGCAAAGTGAATTAGGAGTACTAGTGCAGGATTCCCTAAAGTTTAACTTGCAGTTTGAGTCAGTGATAAGAAAGGAAAATACAATGTTGGGATTCATTTTGAGAAGACTAGGATATAAACTAGGATATAAAGATGCAAAAATGCAGAGAGGCTTTATAGGGCATTAGTCAGACTACACAGAGTATTAAGAACAGTTTTGGTCCTCTTATCTAAGAAGTGATGTACTGGGATTGGAGAAGGTCCAGAGGAGATTCTTGAGAATGATCCTGGGAATGAAAGGGTTAACACATAAGGAGCATTTGAAGGATCTGGTCCTGTATTAGCTTGAAGTTTTAAGAATGAGGGTGGATCTTATTGAAACCCATCAAATATAGAAAGGCTAAGATGGAGATGCTTTTTCTTGTCGCTGGAGAGTCTAGGACCAGAGGGCACAGCTTCTGAATAGAGGAATGCCCATTTAGATAAGAGATTAGGAGGAACTTCTTTAGCCAGAGAGTAGTGAGTCTGTGGAATTCATTGCCACAAATGCTTGTGGAAGCCAAGTCATTGAAAATATTTAAAGCAGAGGTTGATAGGTTCTTGATTACTAGGGGTGTCAAAGGTTACAGGAAGAAGGCATGAGAATGGAGTTGAAAAGGATAATAAATTAGCCATGATGGAATGGCAGAGCAGACTTAATAGGCTGAATGGCCTCATTTTATTCCTACTGTCTGTTTTGTGGATCTCAAGGTCTTTTTGTATAATGATATGAAAAATTTCTATTTTTGCATATTTCTTTACAATAGAGAAAAGGGTATTCCACACAGGAGTCTGTGCTAGCTAGCAAAGCAATTCTATTGCCCCACTAATTTCTCCTGCAATCCATTCCCATCATCTCTCCCTAGATTCCACTACCCACTTACACTTGGGGGCAATATACGATGGGAAATTAACCTACTAATCTGCAGGCTTTGATACACAAGAAGAAACCTGAGTACCTTGGTCACATGGAGAATGTGCAAACTCCACACATATATCTAATGTTGAACAATTTGAGCCAGAGGTGCTCATGAAACATGAGTTATTCGGCTAGTCTGAAATTACCTCAAATTACAGTGCAATGATTAATTCACCACAAAACCTAATGTTATCATGGCAAAAGATGCCAAGTTGTATAATCAAAATGTTATGTTACAAATCATCTGGTTTTGTTGGTGTTTCTCATCAATTGTTAATGCGTAGTTGTTCATAATGCATCCTTTAGCATTTTTCAGAATAGAGAAGTTCAATCTGGCTGGATCTTTACTGAAATATTACACATACCAAACTGTTCTTTTAAATAAAATACTCAGAATAATCAGACAATGGAATGATATTTCACTTAATCCCTCAGATGCTCACCAGATGATTTCTAGAGGTTCTTTTTCCCCTTTCATTTAAATGTTTAATTCTATTTGCTGCAGGATTTGTTTTTGTAAAATATTCAAAATTTCATATGAAGCAGAGGGCTGCAAAAACGGAAGCAAATCTCAATTTGCCCACTCATTAGACTGGCCTCTTATGTCTTCAAATGGATTAAGATGATATTGCAAGAATATTGGAAGGGAAGGAGCAGCAGGAATGGAGCATACAGCCACTCTGCCATTCAATAACATTATGGTCAATCAGATTTTTGCTGCCAACTTCAATTTCCTGGCTAATCACCCTCTACTTTGATTTCCTAATAATCCAAATCTGCTCATTTCACTTTTGAAAATTTTCCATGTCTCAGCCTCTGGAAAATTGAAAGCATCGAATACTAGAGAAGAATGTCCTCCTCTTCTCATTTTCAAATGGTCACCTCTTTATCCTGAGGTTTTGCCCCTTTTTCTAGATTCCCTAACAATGTGAATATGCTCTCAGCATCCACACTCCCACATTGCTTTTCATTCATCTGAACTACAGAGGCGAGAGGAACATTCTGTTATATCATTACTCATTAAATAGATATTTTATTGTCTCTCAGGTTAAAATAAGGAGACCAAAGCCATACATAAAATCCAGGTGTGATTTCATCATAGCTTAGTAAAATTGTACCAAAGCTTCATTAATACTTTATTCTTACCCTCTTCCATTAAATACCAAACTTCAATTTGTCTTCCCAATTACTTGTAGTACCTTCTCAACAGAACCATAGAACGCTACAGCACAGAAAACAGGCCATTTGGCCCTTCTAGTCTGTGCTGAAACTTTATTCCACTAGTCCCATTGACCTGCACCCAGTCCATAACCCTCCAGTCCTCTCCCATCCATGTTTCTATCCAATTTATTCTTAAAATTTAAGAGTGAGCCTGCATTTACCACATCAGATGGCAGATCGTTCCACACTCCCACCACTCTCTGAGTGGAGAAGTTACCCCTAATGTTTTGCCCTAAACCTTTCCTCTTTCACCCTAAAGCAATGTCCTCTCATATTTATCTCTCCTAATCTAAGGGAAAAGAGCCTACTCGCATTTGCTCTATCTATACCCCTCATAATTTTGTAAACATCTATCAAATCCCCCTTGTTCTTCTATGCTCCAAGGAATAAAGTCCTAACCTGTTCAATCTTTCCCTGTAACTCAACTCCTGAAGGATAACATAAGACCACAAGATCATAAGACATATGAGCAAAATTAGGCCATCCGGTCTATTGTGATTGCTCAGTCATTCCATCATGGCTGACTTATTATCCCTCTTAGCCCCATTCTCTGCCTTCTCCCCATAACCCTCCATGCCCTGGCTAATCAAGAATCTATTACCCTCTGCTTAAATTTATCCAATGACTTGGAGTGAATTCCACAGATTAACTACCCTCTCCTCGTCTCTGTTCTAAATGGCTGTCCCTCGATTCTGAGGCTGTGCCCTCTGAAATAGACTCCCCACTAAAGGAAACATCCTCTCCATGTACAGTCTATCTAGGCCTTTCAATATTCAATAGATTTCAAAGAGATTCCCCCCGATTCTTCTACACTCCAGTGAGTACAGGCCAAAAGCCATCATATGCAGCTCACATGTTAACCGTTTCATTCCCAGAATCATTCTCGTGAACATCATCTGGACCCTCTCCAATGCCAGAACATTTTTTCTTAGATAAGAAGCCCAAATCTGCTTACAATACTCCAAATGTGGTCTGACCAACACCTTATAAACCCTCTGCTTTACATCCTTGCGTTTATGCTCTCGTTCTCTCAAAATGAATGGTAGCATTCTATTTCCCTCCCTTCCCACCATCTCAACCTGTAAGTTAACCCTTAGTGAATCCTTAATGAGAACTCCCAAGTCTCTTTGACCTTAGGTTATTGAATTTTCTCCCTGTTCAGAAATTAGTCTACGCCTTTACTCCTTCTACCAAAGTGCATGACCAAACACTTCCCTAAAAATATTTGATTTGCCATTACATTGCCTACTCTTCAAATCCGTCTATGTCCTTCTGCAGACTCTGTGCTTCCTCAACTCTACCTGCCACTCCACCTATCATCATATTGTCCACAAACTTGAGTACAGAGCCATCAATTCAATCATCCAAATCACTGACATATAACATGAAAAGAAGCAGTGAAAACATCGTCTCTTGCGAAATATCATTAGTCACCAACAGCCAACCAGAAAAGGTCCCATTTGTTCCTACTCTTTACCTTCTGCCAGTCAGCTATTTTTTTTATTCATGCTCGTATTTTTCCTGCAATACCATAGGTTCTTTCCTTATTAAGCAACCTCATACACAGCACCTTGTCAAAAGCCTTCTGCAAACCATAGTAAATGACATCCTCAATAGTCCTTTGTCTATCCCATTTTTTATTTCCTCAAAGACTTCCAACAGATTTAGCAGATAAGATTTCTCCTTAAGGCAACCATGCTGACTTTAGTCTATTTTATCATATGCCCCCAAGAACCCCAAAACCTTATCTTTAATAATAAACTCCAATATCTTCCCAACCATTGGGTCAGGCTCACTGGCCTATAATTTTCCTTCTTCTTCCTCCTTCCCTTCTTCAAATGTGGAGTGACATTTTACAGTCCTCTGGAATCATTGAAAAATCTATTATTGGCTAGCTTACCTTCATATTTCATCTTTTCTCTCTTTATAGTTTTGTTTCCTTCAGCTGTTTTTTAAAAGCTTCCATCCCTGTAACTTCCTACTATTTTTGCTCCATTATATGACCTCTCTGTTCCTTTTATGTTGTCTTTGACTTCTCTTGTCAGCCACAGTTGCATCATCCTCCTTTAGAATACTTCTGCATATTTGGAATGTATCTATCCCGCGCCCACTGAATTCTTCCCAGAAATTGCTGTTTTGCCATTATCCCTACTAATATCCCTTTCCAATCAACTTTGGCTAGATCCTCTCTCATGTCTCTGTAATTCTCTTTACTCCACTCTAATACTGATTTTATATTCTCCCTCTCAAACTACTGGGTAAAATATATCATATTATGGTAACTGCATCCTAAGGAATAATTTACTTCAAGCTCTGTAATCAAATCTGGCAGAAAAGTTTCAAAATGCTCCAAGCTGTTTTTAAACTTTGTGCAACCTCCACCAAACGAGCGATTAATCATGATGATTGCAGTCCGCATAATACTGTTATTCATCTTGCATGGGGCATATTGTACATTTAATAATATGATACAAAATATAATCACAATGCTTTACATTATATATTGTAATTATCTTAAATTTATGATGGCAATCAGTAAATAAAAGTTTTAAAAAACTTGCAGTTTAGTCTTTTTTAATTTATTCTTCACGGGATGTAGACGTCTCTGGCAACGCCAACATTTATTGATTGTTCTTAATTGTCTTGAACTGAAGAGGCAATAAAATATCAACAATGTTGATAGGTCTGGAGTCCTGCCGATGAGGCCAGTTAAGTACTGACTAGTCTGAAAAATATTAGTGAACTTGGTGGGATAGTCTGGAAGTTTCAATGATTCTCTAATTGAGATTCTTTTTTCTTTAATTCCAAATTGGTTTAAATTTCCCAGCTGGCAAAGTTTGACATTGCTGGATCATAACATCCCTAAAATAAATCTCACGACCCATGACTTCATGCAACACCTCATGGTCTGGTACAGCAATTCAAACACACAAGAATGTAAGAGGTTACAGAGAGTAGTGGTCTTAGCCCACATGGACATCCCTCCCTACCATTAGTAGTATCTACAGAAGGTACTGCCTGAAGAAGGCAACAGCCATCATCGAAGATCTCTACCATTTGGGCCATGCATCTTCTCACAGTACACATAGAAGCCTGAGGTCCTAAACCACCTGGTTCAAGAACAGGTACTTCTCTTCAACCATTCAGTCCGTGAACCAACTAGAATTATCCTCACCATTACAGTTTAGCAATACCATGACCAATTTGATCACTTTGCACTGAAATGGACATTTTTTCAGAATCAGAATCGGGTTTATTATCACTGGCATTTGACGTGAAATTTGTTAACTTAGCAGCAGCAGTTCAATGCAATACATAATCTAGCAGAGAGTGAAAAAAATAATAATAATAAATAAAATAAAACAATAAATAAACAAGCAAATCAATTACGTATATTGAATAGATTATTTAAAAATGTGCAAAATCAGAAATACTGTATATTAAAAAAGTGAGGTAGTGTTCAAAGCTTCAAGATCCATTTAGGAATCGGATGGCAGAGGGGAAGAAGCTGTTCCTGGAATAAACACAAGCCGGGCCTGATTAACACTGGCTGGGTCGTCTCAGAGAGGCTGTCTAATGATTAAAGACCCAAAACACCCAATGACCTGAGGATGATGTGTCCCAGTGCACACCCAGTTCATTAAACCAAGTGATGTTGGACCACGATAATGAAAGGCATGGACCAGATTAAACTACAATACCCGATCCATCATAGCACCTTATACCTCGCCATACAAAACTCCACAACCTCAACTCTCCCAGCCCCGCATATATATCGGCCATTCCTGCCCTCAAACCTAAACCTTAGGTCCAAAGGGGCACACCCCCCCACTGACCCTAGGCACACCCCGATTAACCCCGGCCACACTCCCACAAACCCAATGACCTGTGTCAGGAGGGGAAAGATCCAAGAAAGGCAAGTGTTGGACCTGGTTAATGAAGGCGAGGGGCAGATCAAAGTGGCAGGGTTGCATAACATTGAATCTCAAGTGACGAGATCGAAAAGTACAAGAGGGCTGATTTACCCACTGCTCAAATACTCGTTTAATCCATTTTAGGTTCTTTCTTGTAAAAAAATAATTGTGTGTAATTTACGTTTGTTTTTCTTGTGAATGCTGTATGCTTGTAATGTTGCTGCAGGTGTGTTTTTCATTCCTGTGTACAGATAATCTTGTGCATATCGCAATAAATTCAACATTGACACCAATTCCCAAAGGTAACTACTACTGAGCCCTCGCACTAAACATAATTTACTCCAAGTTGCCAATCCACCCTCAGAGTGCTAGATGCACTTACAGTAAATCTCCACTAAAACATCATAGCAAAATATCCTATCAGCGATATAAATGTTTTCTTTATAGAAATTTAGCCCTAACTCTGAACCATCCAATGTAATCCCAGTGAATGAAGAGTGTGAACTAAATGGATGTGATGAAAGACTGGGGATATGAGTTACAAACTTACACTCATATTGGTTACAGCATATCTAGCATGCATCCAAGCATATTTTATATATAATGAAGACTTCTGTCTGAACCTGTACTTTAGACCATGAGTTCCAGAATTTAAGGTACAAGATACCTGTTATTATGTAGTGTGAGGTTTTAACTTGACATTTATGGAAAAGCAAATCTGCACTGTAGACTCAAATTCCCACTAAAGCATGTAAATTTATATCCTGGAAGCCAGAGGCTGAAAATAAAGCTCAAAATATCACAATGTGCAAGAAACATAGATCAGACTTTCTTATTCTGTACCTGGAGATTTACATGATGACATACTTGGCTTGCTTTGACTATATGCTAGAAGCAATCAATACAAATGGTATTAATTGTAAAGTGGCTATGCCAAGATCATGATTCATTAGCAATATGAAGGACAACCACTTAACTCTTCAAAATGGGAAGGTCAAGAACTAAACAGAACCTCAATTTATCATTAATTTTGGTTTGCATTGCTATTTCCATGCATACTGGCTGATTATGAATTACAATGGTATTCTTTGTAATAATCTATTCCCAGAGGTACAAAAGCACACTATTTATGACAAGACAGCCATAACCTCTCCTCGGAAGTATCACAACTTCCATATGCTGATTCAGGAAAGAAAAAACGGTAATGTTAATTACTTGGCTGACAATCCTCCATTACTTTTACCAATTGTTCAATCATTTTAATTGTCTTTCTTTAACTTTTCCTACATCTTTCAAATTTTGGATTTGGGTGCAAGATTATGAAAATTATCCCAATATTGTTAGACCACTCTTTATTAGAATTAATTTGCTTATTGTGATGAAGAAAGAAATTATTTAGCCTATTAGATCCACAAAAGGCAGTCCATTCCCTCTCCTATTTCCCTGCACTCCTGCAACGTGTTCTCTACCGCATGCACATCAGCACCCATTTAATTCTTTTGCTGCTTAACTACGTGAAAGGAAAGTTATAGTGGTCACATAACAAACTGTGCATCACCTCTGGAAACTATAGCTTCTAGGTGAGACCTGTGCAGTCACAAGGAGAACATGCAAGTTCTATGCTGCCCACATCTGAGGTCATAATTGAACCTGGGCTACTGGACATGTGAGACAGCAACAAAGCCTGCTTTGCCATCATGTTGCCTGCTTCTCAGAGTGGGTCTTGCTGGAAATTATAATAATCCCTCCATTCATGATACTTCGCCATCTGTCCCAGTATGGAGATCAAAATGCCTCTCAATAGACAAGTTGCCAAATTTTACTGGCAAAGATAAGCAAGTGAGGGTAAACAACCTTAAGTAGAATAGAATAGTTAAATAGCTTATCTGGAAATGGAATTGTAATATATACCAAGAAACAGAGAAAAGCTTGTCTTGTATACTGTCTGTACAGATCAAAGCATTACTCAATTCATTGAGGTAGAACAAGGTTAAAACAATAATACTGCAGGATAAAGTGCAGCAATGACAGAGAAAGTGCAGCGCAGGTAAACAATATGGTGCAAAAGCATAATAAGGTAGATTGTGAGTTCAAAAGTCCAACTCATCATACTAGAAACCTATTTCATTGTCCTAAAACAGTAGAGTAAAAAATGTTTTTGAGACTGACATTACGTGATTTCAGACTTTTGCATCTTCTGTCCAATAGAAGAGGGGAGGAGAAAGAATGACTAGTGTGGGTGGACACTTCGATCACACTGGCTGACTGACAGGAAGTCTCCAATCAGTCCATGTTGGCAGCAACATCTCAAGCTGCATCATGCTCAGCACTGATGCCCCCTCCCAGGGTTGTGTGCTCAGTCATCTGACTCACGACTGTGCTCAAACTGTATCATCAAATTCACTGATGATTGGCCTCATCAGCAACAATGAAGAGGTAAGGAGGCTTGTCAAATGGTGTGAGAACAACAGAGTCTCAATGTGGACAAAACAAAATTGATGATTATGGACTTCAGAAAGGCCAGATTGACCACCCTCCATTGCACATCAATGGTTCTGCCACGGAGAGTGTGAAGAGCACAAAGTTTCTCGGTGTGCACATAACAGATAATCTAACTTGGACCCACAACACATCCTTACTAGTCAAGAAGGCAGAGAAGCATCTACATATTGAGCCATTCAAGGTTCTCTGCCCCCATTGTAAGAACTTTCTACAGGAGCACCATCGAGGGTGTCCTGTCTGGTTGCATCCTTGTGTGGTATGAAAGCTTTAATGCAAGACCTTACAGAGGACAGAAAAGCCACTGAAAGGATCATCGGGTATTCCCTCCCTCCCTATTTGTGGCATTTACCAGGAAAATTGCAGACGAAGGGCCCAAAGCATTGTTGAGGATCTCCACCACTCATCCCACAATCTCTACCGTCAGGAAAGACATACAAAAGCACCAGGGCTGGGACTGCCAGACAGTGTTAAGCAGCTTCTTCCCTCGGGCTGTGAGACTAATGAATACCCTTCCACTACTGACATCTCGTCACTAGGACTGTGAGCCGCTTAACTGTTTACTATTTACCTGTGCTTTACAACAAGCATTTTTGGATTATATTTTATTAACTTATTTATAGTTTAATATTTTGGTCTACGTGCTGTATGTGACAAATGTGTGGGTTACCATGGTCTGGAGGAACGTTGTATATATGCACAGTCAGATGACTATAAACTTGAACTTGCTACTGAGACAGCATAACTTCATAACTTATAGACAGGGTCCACACAGGAACTGGAACTCAATTCCTCAATGTGCTCAGCTCTGTCGACATCTCTCTGTAGTTTCTCGTGGTCATGGGCAGAACAGTTACCATACCAAACCATTATGGTGAGCACTGATCCATCGTGATCAGATATGATAAGGCCTCAGGCCATGACTTGAATTCAACAGGATTTACTCATAAATGAGTCATCCACTATTTCTTCCAATTGTTGTAGAACACTCTACTATGTTATTCAATTACAGCTCCTTTATACTGACATTTGAATATTTTTAAATAAATTCTCAATCGTTCCTTTGATACCAGAGGGTTGCAGAGTCAAGAACTAAAGAGCACATGCATATAAGGTAAGGGGGGAGGGATTTAGTAGAAACCAGGCACAACTTTTTCACTCAGAGCTGTCAGTATAAGGAATGAACTGCTAGAGGAAGCGGTTGGAGCAGGTACATTAACACCACTTAAAAGGTACTTGGACAGGACAGGAAAGGTTTAGAGGGATATGGGCCAAACCCTGGCAAAAGGGACAATCATAAACGAGAAATTTTGGTCGGTATAGACTGTAGCCCATTTGGGCCGAACTGGTCATAGTCGTACTCTTTCCTTGCTGTATGACTCTATGACTCTCTACATTGGCATACTTGGCCACCTCTCCTATTGTCTCACAGGATTGTAAATCTATACAGAAACAGTAGAAACTCTTAAGGGAACTCTTCTTTTATGTATCGCTACCTAATAAAACCCCCTTGTTTAGTAGGTGTTGCCTCCAACTCGCTCCAAGATTCTTCTTTAATTCTTTGTACACATTTATTTTTGCAACTGATGCTCACCTCCTGAGATTTGTTTTTATTTTTTGCCTTTCATGGAAGGCTTTTGTCACAAACTTTCTGAATGTCCTGTTGTTGTTGACTGACCCCTTCAACAAGTTACAAATAAGCCTGTGTTTTTGTCTTGAGGCAGTGTAGCCTGCTCAATTTGGTCATTATTGCCAAGAGCTGTTGAGTAGATGTTGATTCCTAATTCACTGACAGCCTATCATTCTGCCTTTCATCTATCCCAAATCAGTTGTAAAGACATGCTGTTTTCTTCTTTGCTTCCATCCAGACAATGTCTTGTTCACTTTGCTTCCACTCTCCACCATCAGTAGGTGCTGCTTCGAGAAGCCAACGTCTGTCACCAAAGATCAAAAGCATCCAAGCCATGTCATCTTTGCATTACTACTGTTGGGCAGGAGTTACAGAAGGCTGAAGTCCAACACCACCAGTTTCAAGAGCAGCTACTTCCCCTTAACCATTTGGTTCTTGAATCAACTGATCACTGCCGCATAATGTCCACTCTGATCACTTTGCGCTACAATGGATTTGTTGTTTTTAATTGTGTTCTGTAATGTAAAAGTAGTTGTATAATTTATGCTTAATTTATGTTTTCCTTCTTATTATAAATGCTGTGTATGTGATACTGTGTGCTTATGATGCTGCCGCAGGTAAGTTTAGCATCACACTTGCGCATACAAGTAAAACCAGCTTTGACTAAGTTTGTTGAGAAAGATCATGTTTTTTGCTCCATTACTTGCTTGTATCTCAGCTCCAACATGCTAATTTATGCCTCTCATATTTGCATCTCTCAATTTGATTTGCAGATAATTAGTTGTTGATGTAATACCTGTTTCTCTAACCTCTAGATTAGTCATTTTCCAAATAAAAATCTCTCAATACCTGACAGCCATCATCATTATAGCTCCATGAAGACCAGAAATACTTCACCAGTGTCATCTGCACTCACATGACGCACCAGTGTAAATCAACTACACATACTTATTATGAACTTTTATAAGACTGTTAAGTGCTCAGTGCTCAGAATTTTGGAATTGATAACTTCCTAGGCCTTCTATTTCCCATAAAAGGTTAGTTGGATAAATTGGTGAATTGATTTGTTGTTGTCAATAAACAGGTACAGTGAAAGTCTTTGTTTTTGCATGCCATCCATACAGATCACTGCATGAGAATAGTACAGAAAGGTAAAACAATAATAGAACAGAGAATAGTATTGTGGCGAGCATTCGGTCCATGAAGACAGAGAAGAACAGCTCATTTATCTCAACTACCGTTTTTATTGCAACAAGCACAAAAACAGAGAGAATGCCATGGCTGGATGAGAACCAACTTAGTCACATACAGAGAGGGGAGATGATTATCGCACACCCCAGTTACAGTCAGGTTGGCACACAAACACACAAGCGAACAACTGCATAACTCGAGCTTAAATAAATAAACATCCCACTGTAATTCTACTAAACACTCATACCACAAATGCATTTTAAAACAAGAAAAATATGCAGCGCTGGCTGCTAGGAATGCTGGGATGAACTGTCGACCACGCTCTCAGAGCGCCACAGTGCCCCCACCTGAGGGGTCAGCCATCCTCAGCAACCCCTGGGTCCACAACAAAGTCCAAAAGTATCGGTGGTGGTTGACAACACCGCCTGGAGTGTTGGGTGTGTCTCATCCAAGCCCTCACTACTCTGCTGCCACAGCTCCCATGCTGCCTGGCTGGTCTCACTGGAGGGTGCCGCAGTATTGCCGCTGATGCTGTTGCTGATGACAGGGGCACAGTAAGTTGCGCTGGGGTGTGCATCTCCCCGTTGCAGGTTTTGGCGTGATGCTCTGCATTGCGTTGGGCCACCGCGGGATGTGCTGCACTGCAGCAGCCGCTGTGAGACCGGTGGTGGTTGTTGCTGTGCCCACCTGGTCTACTTCCTGGAGATGCCCTGTTGGAGAGCCATGCCTTCAGTGCCAAGACAGAGTGTTGTATGCAGCACATCTACACAGGCCTCCAGCAGGACAACAGGTCAAGGCCAATGATGCATGAGTCACAGATGTCAGCTAGACATAGCTCACGCTCCGCTGTGTTTTTCTTCACTGCCATGCATAGCCTCTTCTTCCTTCTCATTACCACACAATAACCAGATGACCACTGCCATTTTCCACCCAGGCAGGGGTGGCTGGTCCATGTTAGGGTGGATACCCGGATGGATGATAGTGATGGTTGACAACGTGGCCACCAACATATGGTATGTGATGCCTTCCACCACACAGTCCACGTATAAACCTTGATCTTCCCCCAAATAGCCCACCGGGGAAGGCGACAACGGAGGGATTCTGCTGGAAGTCTCGGCATTTCCAGTTGGCTGCAATGGGCTTTGGTGCGTGGCAGCCCTGGGCCATGTGGCCTGCCTCGCCACACCGGTAGAAGATATTGCTCTGTGGAATGCGGTGGGGCTAATGTGGTGATGGTTGGACCTGTCTCACGGACTCCTCCTTGTCAGATTCCTCCTCTGCCTCGGTGACACAAGCTCAAGCTTGCAGCATGCAGGGTGATGCTGGAATGCCTTGGGGGCCTAAAATTCCTTCTACCCTCTCTGCCTGTTCCAGTGCTTCAGCCAGTGATGATGGTAATGCCAGACAAACCTGGTACCGAAGATGCTTTGGTGTCGGCAGCTTTACAACTGTGGGGAGGGCAAGCTCTTCCTGGCCCATGAGAGGTAACTGTGGATGAAGTGCCAAGCACAGGTGGAGACCTGCTGTGAATGCCCCCGGGCTTTCTCCCACTTGGCACTAACTGCTGCTTCGTTCTTCCCATATTGTTTTCTCCAATGGCCTCGAAACGCCACTCCAACACCTCTACCATGGCCCTGTAGTCACGCTGCTCAACTGGTGTTCAGTCAACGAGGGCCCACAGGGCATCCCCTCCAGTGCCAGAGCAAGGTGCACTGCCGAATTGGTGGGAATCCACCTGTTGTGCCATGTGGTAAATTTGTTTCTGCCAGGTAAGGCTCCAGGCAGTTGGTACCATTGTATATGATGAGATTCAGGGTGCATGGTGTGGCATTAATATCTGGGGACCATTGGTCATCCTCTTTCTCCGGCAGCATTGATGGTGCCCATCCTCTCATGGCTGTAGTGTCTGGCATTTCCCGGTGCTGGCTATGTGGGAGGTGGGTGATGTGCTCCACCATGTACACCAGATTCGGAAGCCTGGGTGAACCCACCCCATCAGGGTTCCCTGGGAAGGCACGATGCTCGGTTTCCAGGTTCTTCCTCTAGGTTGGTGACCCATCTTCAGGATCCCGGCCTAGGGGTGCAGGTGATGCATGCTGTTCAGTTCCTTGACATTCCTCGGGTATTAAGGCACTCCATCTGACATTGTAGCTCTTCAATTCCGCTGTCAATTTCTAATCTCACTCCTGACACCAATGTGGCAAGTGTTCGGTCCATGATGACAGACGAGGAGAGCTTGTTAAGAACCAACTCAGTCACATACGGATGGGGGAGCGATTATTACACACCCAGGTTACAGTCAGGGTGCCCCACAAACACACAAGCGAACAACTGTGTAACCTGAGCTAAGTAAATTAACTTGAATGTCCCACCATAATTCTACTGAACACGCACACCACAAATGTATGTTCGGACAAGAACAGTAAGTAGTGCTGGCCGCTAGGAATGCTGGGACAAGCTGACAACAATGCCCCTGGAGCGCAACAGTATGTTACAGTTGCAGGGAAAACCCAGTGCTAGCAGATAACAAGATGTAAGGTAGATTGTGAGGTCAAGGGGTCAACTTAAAATGAGTATTATTTGAAATATTAATGTATAACTTGCTCTCAATTGACCTAAAGACTAGGTTCCACTGAGACCCCCTTGGAATTCTCCACTTTAAGAAGCTGCAGATGCTAAGATGGATGCTAAGAAGCTGGTGGATATTCACTGACCAGAGCCAGGGGGTCTTTTTGCTAAGCTCAGCTTTTTACCATAGCAGCTGACACTTCTAGAGATCACATAATAACCCGTAGAACATATAAGCTCCACTATATCCATGAGCAGAGTTGAACCCATGTTGCTGGATATTTGCAGCCACCTGTTGCAACAGTGGGCCATGCATGTTATTTTTAGAGCTGGGCTCATCCCAATGATTGGTGAGTATTCCAACTAACTGACTCACTGCTCTCATCAGGCAGGAGGTACAGATGCCTGAAGTCCCACAGCACCAGATACAAGATCATTACTTTTCCACAATCATCAGGTTTCTGAAATCAATCTGAACAATTCTAACCTTATCTTACAAATGGATCAGTATAGACCACCTCTTGCACTAGTCTGCATGGTCTCTAATAGTGCTTTATTGCTTGCATTAAGATGTTGTTCCACAGAGTCATAGTCTTTTTCTTCTCTGGCTTTTATAATTTACAGTATGTTCAGAGTGATGTGTGAACCAATGTTCCTGTGATGCTGCTGAAAGCAAGTTTTACATTGTAACTGTACCTCACTGCACTTGTGCAGATGGCAATAAACTTGCCTAACTCCGCACCTTGGAGAAAGACTTTGGAATTTGAGGAGGTAGGTTTCCTTAGCATATATAGCTAGTTCCTGTCCTTATTTATTCTTATGTCCTTACATTAAATAGTGTTGGTTACACTTAATCTCTATCGTCATTGGCATTTATCCCCTTACTTTCTATTCTCTACTCTTAGAGACTTCTTCACAATGTTTTACTCAGTTTATCTATCACAGTTTGTTTCTTTACAGATTGTCTTGTTAATCAGATTGAGGCCTTACTGGTTCAGTTTGTGTTCATTAGACCTTCAAATGCAATTATTTTAAATGATCATTGGCACGTTGTTAAATACATCCAATTTAACTGCAATTTGAAGTTTATGTGCATTTTGCCGCCGATAGAAAATCAGTCAATTAATTTAAGGGCATCCCTCATTTCCCTTAAATTAGCTCCTTCAAAATAATACATATGGGGATTGTTTGCTGGGGTTGTAATTCCTAGATCTTCAAAAGTCCATGATAGAAAGAAGTATAAGAAGAAAATAAATACAGGATCTACTGGGTAACCTGTATTCTTAACCCTTAAATACATTGGCATATATGTAGATTTTTCTTCACTTACCTCATGAGAAGCATGGGATGACTCAGCATTTAGGACAATCATGCAACAATAAGTTCGATGATCTACAAATAATATCAGCTATTTTTCTGAGCGTGGAATCAATATTTCCTCCAAAGTGCTTAGCAATTTTATGTCACACCTATTGTGGCTTCTTCAAAATGACATTCATATCTGCAGTGAATGGCTTCGGTTTGATGTGAAGAATCAGTCTGGTATTTCACTCGCAGCTTTAGAGACATCTGGAGATAAGTCACCTCAACATGACAACACCTGAGTATGCATGTAATGTGTTTTCAGTCACAGGTTGGCTAAGTGTTTAATGTAACTTCTTTCGGTTGCATTTTTAAAAAACTTATTTGACTGTAATTTGTAATGCTAGTGAGTAAATGCTCAATCTATTGTTGACTTACCTTCCCAGATTTTGTGATCTGGGTAGAAGCAAACTTATATTATGCATACGAGTAATGTAACTTACATCACTGATATCTATAGATCAAACCAGCACTGACACAAACCACAGAAGGATGGATTGTTATCACTAGTGTTTATTCCTTCAAGCTCAACTCTTGGATTCCATTCATCTATTGAACCTAGGATACATGGACAGAACTGGAAAGCTAATAGTATCAATTATCAATTTGCTCCCCTGCTGGACTCACAGTTCTGTTGACAGTATTTGGCATTAAACTGGAAAATTGCCTCTGAATCAGGATGGATCTACAGTAGGATCCAACCCTCCTCCTTTACCTCTTCTCCTCCTTGGAGTTTAGAAGAATGAGGAGAGACCTCTTAGAAACATTTCGAATGTGGAAAGGCATGGACAGAGTGGATGTGGCAAAGTTGTTTCCCATGATGGGGGAGTCTAGTACGAGAGGGCATGATTTAAGGATTGAAGGGCACCCATTCAGAACAGAAATGCAAAGAATTTTTTTTAGTCAGAGGGTGGTGAATCTATGGAATTTGTTGCCATGGGCTGCAGTGGAGGCCAAGTCATTGGGTGTATTTAAGGCAGAGATTGATAGGTATCTGAGTAGTCAGGGTATCAAAGGTTATGGTGAGAAGGCAGGGGAGTGGGACTAAATGGGAGAATGGATCAGCTCATGATAAAATGGTGGAGCAGACCTCGATGGGCCGAATGGCCAATTTCTGCTCCTTTGTCTTATGGTCTTATGGTCTTTAATTTGGTGGAAGTTCAAACATAGTTACAAGGTTGTTTTTAATTTATTCATTTTTCATTAATGGTTATGCATTTTATTTGACTTAAATTTGCTTGATACTTTTTGTAGTTATAGCTTCTTTTAAAGCGTGTACATGTTTCTGAATATCAAAAACATGTAATAACATGGTAACATAGCAGTTAGCAAGACAATATTCAATTCCTCTGCTGTCTGCAAAGAAATGTTCTTCCCGTGATCACAAGTCTTTCCTCTGGGTGCTCCAGTTTCCTCCCATGTTGCATAGATGTGTGGGTTAGTAGGTTAATTGGTCACATGGGTATATTTGGGCAGTGCAGGCTCATTGGTCTGGAAGGGCTTGTTACTGTGTGGTGTCTCTAAATAAATAAAGAAAACAAACTATCAGAATGATTGATTGCTTTTACATCTGGCAAAGCTCCATTCTTAGCAATACAAACAAAATGCTGGAGGAACTCAGCAGGCCAGGCAGCACCTACAGAAAAGTGTACAGTTGATGTTTTGGGTGGAGACCCTTCTGCAGGACCGTAGAAAAACGTTAGAAGGTGGGGGGAGGGGAGGGAGAAACACGAGGTGATAGGTGAAACTGGGAGAGGAGGAGGGGTAAAGTAAAGAGCTGCTAAATTGATTGGTGAAAGAGAGATACAGGCCTGGAAACGTGGGGATCTACTAGGAGAGGGCAGAAGGGCAAGGAAGAAAGAAAAAAAGGGAGGAGCACCAGAAAGAGGCATTGGATAGGCAAGGAGATAATGTGAGAGAGGGAAAAGACGGTCAGGAAGATGGAGGACTATTACCAGAATTTCGAAAAATCGATGTTCATGCCATCAGGTTGGAGGACACATAATTGTAATATAAGCTTATATTCTGTTGTTCGTCCAACCTGAGTGTGGCCTCATTGTAACACTAGGGGAGGCTATGGATGGACATGTCAGAATGGGAATAGGAAGTGGAATTAAATGGATGGCCACTGAGAGATCCTACTTTTTCTGGCAGATGAAGTGTAGATGCTAGGTAAAGTGGTCTCCCAAACTGTGTCGGATCTTACCAATCTACAAGAGGCCACACCAGGAGCACCAGATACAACAGATGATCCCAATAGATTCACAGGTGAAGTATTGACTCACCTGGGTGGACTGTTTGGGGCCCTGAATGGAAGTGATGGAGGAGGTGTAGCACTTGCTCTGCTTGTAGGCCTCAGATCACTCAAAGTAACTGCGCAAGTTGATAGGGTGGCTCAAAAGCTGTAAACGCCCTATAAATCTCTATGAATTCCTGCTTAGACCACACATGGAGTATTGTTTTCAGTTCTGGTCATCCCATTAAAGGAAGCATATGGAGGCTTTAGAGAGGGTGCAGGGGAGATTTACCAAGATGCTGCCTGAACTGGAGTGCATGAAGATAAGTTGAGTGAGCTAAGGCTTTTGCCTTTGGAGTGAAATAGGATGAGAGGAGTCTTTATAGAGGTAGATAAGATAATAAAAGGCATAGATAATGTGCACAGCCACCACCTTTTCTCCCAGGGTGACAATGGCTAACATGAGGTGACAAACTTTTAAGGTGAATAGAGGAAGGAATAGGGGGATGTCAGAGGGAGTTTGTTTTTAACACAGGGAGTGATAAGTGCATGGCATTCACTGCCACAATCATGATAGAAGGAAATAAATTAGGGACATTTAAACTTTTGTAGAAACATAGATGAAAGAAAAATAGAGGACTATGTGGAGGGGGGAAGGGTTACACTGATTTAACATTGCGACCGAAAGGCCTATACTGTGCTGTAATGTTTAATGTTCCATGTTGCTGTCTCCCAGCACTTAGTTCCACTGAAGTCAACAGCAACCAAAGATGAAATCTTCCCTTGTTTGGCTGTTACTTCATTGTCACCGTTTTAGGCTTTAATAGTTTCCTGAAGACATCAGAAAGAGCCACTTTAGATAAACTCATTAACTTGCTTCCTACAAAGCTGAAGAACAGAAAGCAACAGATGTTTTGATAGCAATTATATATCAGAACTATCAGATCCAGTTAAAAATGTTAGCTATGTTTGCTTATTTTTATTTAAATGTTCACAGGATGTTTGTGTCATTGGCAAGGCCAGCATTTATTCTTCGTCCTTAATTATTCCCTAGGCATTTCATATGGCAGTTTAGAGACACCAGGCCCATCCCTGCGGTTCTGGAGCCACTTATAAGCCAGACTGGATCAGGGCAACTAGCTCCCATCCCTGAGGGATATTAGTGAAGATGATTATGGCTATTACTGACACTAGGTTTTTACAAGCCATGCATACCAAAATAATCTAATACATTGGCTCATTTCAATTATGCAGAAACAGATGATGGTAATTGAAATTAGTTTTAGAAGGAATTAGAAGCCAGTTGAAACTTGATCAGAGCAAAAAAACATAAAAAATACTATATCTAGCTACTTACTAATGTAACACTTGCTTCGTCTAGCGGCTTAATATAGGGGGTGATAACCCGCTGCCCGGCCAAACTTAAGAAATCTTGATTGGATGGATGCTGCGCAATGTGTCCCCTGTTACAAATCAGTACCTCGAAGTAACAAACAGTACACAATATGCGATTAAACAATTAAGCTTTATAACTAGGAAGGGATACAGTCGACGTTTCAGGCCGAGACCCTTCGTCAGGACTAACTGATGGAAGAGTTAGTAAGAGATTTGAAAGTGGGAGGGGGAGGGGGAGAGCCAAAATGATAGGAGAAGACAGGAGAGGGAGGGATGGAGCCAAGAGCTGGACAGGTGATTGGCAAAGGGGATACGAGAGGATCATGGGACAGGAGGTCCGGGAAGAAAGACAGGAGGCGGGGGGACCCAGGGGATGGGCAAGGGGTGTAGTCAGAGGGACAGAGGGAGAAAAAGGAGAGAGAGAGAAAGAATGTGTGTATAAAAATAAATAACAGATGGGGTACGAGGGGGAGGTGGGGCATTAGCGGAAGTTAGAGAAGTCGATGTTCATGCCATCAGGTTGGAGGGTGCCCAAACGGAATATAAGGTGTTGTTCCTCCAACCTGAGTGCGGCCTCATCTTTACAGTAGAGGAGGCCGTGGATAGACATGTCAGAATGGGAATGGGATGTGGAATTAAAATGTGTGGCCACTGGGAGATCCTGCTTTCTCTGGCGGACAGAGCGTAGGTGTTCAGCAAAGCGGTCTCCCAGTCTGCATCAGGTCTTGCCAATATATAAAAGGCCACATTGGGAGCACCGGACGCAGTATATCACCCCAGCCGACTCACAGGTGAAGTGTCGCCTCACCTGGAAGGACTGTTTGGGGCCCTGAATGGTGGTAAGGGAGGAAGTGTAAGGGCATGTGTAGCACTTGTTCCGCTTACAAGGATAAGTGCCAGGAGGGAGATCAGTGGGGAGGGATGGGGGGGACGAATGGACAAGGGAGTTGTGTAGGGAGCGATCCCTGTGGAATGCAGAGAGAGGGGGTGAGGGAAAGATGTGCTTAGTGGTGGGATCCCGTTGGAGGTGGCGGAAGTTACGGAGAATAATATGTTGGACCCGGAGGCTGGTGAGGTGGTAGGTGAGGACCAGGGGAACCCTATTCCTAGTGGGGTGGTGGGAGGATGGAATGAGAGCAGATGTACGTGAAATGGGGGAGATGCGTTTGAGAGCAGAGTTCATAGTGGAGGAAGGGAAGCCCCTCTCTTTAAAAAAGGAGGACATCTCCCTCGTCCTACATATTATTCTCCGTAACTTCCGCCACCTCCAACGGGATCCCACCACTAAGCACATCTTTCCCTCCCCACTCTCTCTGCTTTCCACAGGGATCGCTCCCTACACGACTCCCTTGTCCATTCGTCCCCCCCATCCCTCCCCACTGATCTCCCTTCTGACACTTATCCTTGTAAGCGGAACAAGTGCTACACATGCCCTTACACTTCCTCCCTTATCACCATTCAGGGCCCCAAACAGTCCTTCCAGGTGAGGCAACACTTCACCTGTGAGTCGGCTGGGGTGATATACTGCGTCCGGTGCTCCCGATGTGGCCTTCTATATATTGGCGAGACCCGACGCAGACTGGGAGACTGCTTTGCTGAACACCTACGCTCTGTCCGCCAGAGAAAGCAAGATCCCCCAGTGGCCACACATTTTAATTCCACATCCCATTCCCATTCTGACATGTCTATCCATGGCCTCCTCTACTGTAAAGATGAAGCCACACTCAGGTTGGAGGAACAACACCTTATATTCCGTCTGGGTACCCTCCAACCTGATGGCATGAACATCGACTTCTCTAACTTTCGCTAATGCCCCACCTCACCCTCGTACCCCATCTGTTATTTATTTTTATACACACATTCTTTCTCTCACTCTCCTTTTTCTCCCTCTGTCCCTCTGACTATACTCCTTGCCCATCCTCAGGGTTCCCAACCCCCCCTTGTCTTTCTTCCCGGACCTCCTGTCCCATGATCCTCTCGTATCCCCTTTGCCAATCACCTGTCCAACTCTTGGCTCCATCCCTCCCCCTCCTGTCTTCTCCTATCATTTTGGATCTCCCCCTCCCCCTCCCACTTTCAAATCTCTTACTAACTCTTCCATCAGTTAGTCCTGACGTAGGGTCTCGGCCTGAAACATCAACTGTACCTCTTCCTAGAGATGCTGCCTGGCCTGCTGCGTTCACCAGCAACTTTGATGTGTGTTGCTAGAATTTCCAGCATCTGCAGAATTCCTATTGTTTGAAGCTTTATAACTCTTACTTTGACGATATGGTTAGTAGAGAAATGAAATATAAAAAAAAGGGCCCAAATCTTATTAAACAGTCTGTGCACAAAGTTGGAGCCTACTCATAGGTCGATCAGTCCCCATCAACCTCCTCTCTCCATTTGCTTCTTCTACCAAATCTCTCCATTCGCTTCTTCTCTCTTCATCTCTCTCTCTCTAGCAAAAGCCCGCAAAATCATCTGCTTCCAGATTCACAAGACAGGCAACAAAATCCTGATTGGCTAACATGCATCCACAGTCCTGTTATCTCCAACCATAACCCAAACATTGCTGCTACTGAGAAACCATTACTTCAGCAGTGAACATTACAAAAAAACCATTACATAACCAGTGAAACCTTACAGCGTGTTACACTAAGAAGAGCATTAAAGAGCAGATGGATTCTTTAAAAGGGTAATTGAAAAGCATTAGTATAAAGTACAGATGGGTTAAATGTATTCTTTGTGTCAATCTTCACAGATGAATGCTGTAGATATACTCCAGATGCAACTAAGCTGATAAAGAAATCCAGATCATATGTGCAGGTCAGTGAAACATGTGTTACAAATAAGTTCAAGACATGATCTGTATAATAATGGATTGCAATGTAGCTATCATACAACATTCAAGCAATTGATTGAGTGAATGTGCAAGAGGTTGGTTAACACTGTTAGATTATAACAAGGAAAAGAGATCGTGAAAATAATTGTAGTGTGCAAATTAAGAATTGAAATCAGAGTTAAGGCCACTTAGATGACAGCACAATGGCTTCCTCCTCACAGGTGATGTGACTTGGGTTAGATCCTGACCTGCCGTGCTGTCTATGGCGAGTTTGCACATCCTTCCTGTAATGGTTCCCTCAGGCTTCCCTCAGTTGCTCTGGTTTTCTCGCACATCCAAAAGAAATGCAAGTTGATTGGTTCTACTTTGTTAATGTATATATAAGAGGGAAAAATTTACAGGCAAATACTTGGAGGAATGGACAAATGTGATTGCTCTGAGAGCTGGCATAGACTGAGTAGCTTTATACTATCATTATGAAATACGCAAAGAAACATCTGATATTATAAGAAACATAAAAATGTAAGAAAGAAGAGTAGGAATGGGCTATCTGTTCTAGCTAGCCTGCTCCGCCATTCAATAATGTCATGGTTGATCTGACTGTGGACTCAGCTCCACCTACGTCCCATTTCCCTATAAATATTACTTCTCCTGCTATGCTAAAATGATCAAACTGTATCTTAAATGTATTTAATGAAGTTGCCTCTACTGTTTCGCTGGACAGAGGATTCCAAAGATCTCCACTTTCTGATTATTACACTGATCTATCATTTTAGTCTTTGTGGTTCCCAGAGTCTAATTTATCAGAATCAGAATCAGGCTTATTATCACTGATATATGCCATGGTTATTTTTTTGTTTTCTGGCAGCAGAGCATCGCAAGATATAAAAATTACTATAATTTATAAAAAATAAATAAGCAGTGCGAAAGATAAATAACATGGCAATAGTGATGGATTCATGGAACATTCAGAAATCTGATAGTGGTTAGGAAGAAATTGTTCTTAAAATTTTGAGTTTGGGTCGTCAGGCTCTTGTGCCTCCTCAGAGATGGTAATAATGAGGAGAAAAGGGAGCATCCACCTTTAAAGACCTTCGCCAGCATCCATCATTGAAGATCATTACCCTCCCAGAGGGTGACGTTCTTTAACGATGGATGCTGCCTTTATGAAGGGTCAGCACCTGAGGAAGTCCTCCATGGTGGGAGGATTGTGCCTGTGATGAAACTGGCTGAGTCTACAACCCTCTACAGCCCCTTGTGATCCTCTGCATAGGAGGCTCCATAGCAGGCAGTGACTTAGCCAGTCAGAATGCTCATCATTGTAGCATTCAAACTTTTTTTGTTGATTGGTAATTCATAGGATCTGTCTGCTGCTGGCAGGATGGCACTTATTGTCCATCCCTAATTAGTCCCTGAACAGCATTGTTATTCAGTATTTCAGAGTCCATTCAACAATTACTGAAGTCAGATTGGGGAAAATCCGATAAGAAAAGATTTTCTTACCTGAAGGTCATTTGTCAACCATTAGTGTTTTTTAAATAAGCCTGTAAATTTATTGTCACCTTTACTATTCTAAACGTACTTATTATTTCATCTGTAGGCACATGGATGGGATGGGAATGGAGGGATATAGTCCAGGTGCATGTCAATGGGATTAGGCTGTATAACAGTTTGACACTGACTAAATGGGCCAAAGGGCCTGTTTCTGGGCTGTAGTTCTCTATGACACTAATTATTTGGATTTAAGTTCATCAAAGCCATGTTGAAATTCAAACTTCTCCGTCCAGATAAATGCTGCCCGACCAGTTGAGTGTTTCAGGACTTTACTTTTGTACCATTTTCTTTATGATTTTCTTTAATTAAGTTGATTTGACCTTGTTTTCTCTAAAATACAGCCCTATATTTTGAGATGACTCTCTGGACAATTACCCTGACAAGGGGCATGAGCAGAGGAGCCAGGAACACTTCTATGACACTGGAAATGAACCCTCTACTCCATAATGGCACGTGAAACTATACTGAAGAGTTAAACTATTTCACTTCATGATGAATTAGGTGCAAACAGTACACTCACAATTGATTATTTTTAAAACTATCCAGTAGTTCTCCAAAATCGGGACTGCAACTACATCAAAGTTATCCCTGGCTTTCGTAAGTACAAGGAAGGTTGCAGAAACTGGAAATAGAACATAGAACATAGGATAGTACAGCACAGTACAGGCACTTCGGCCCACAATGTTGTGCTGACCCTCAAACCCTGCCTCCCATATAAGCCCCAAACTTAAATTTCTCCATACACCTGTCTAGTAGTCTCTTAAATTTCACTAGTGTATCTGCCTCCACCACCGACTCAGGCAGTGCATTCCACGCACCAACCACTCTCTGAGTAAAAAACCTTCCTCTAATATCCCCCTTGAACTTCCCACCCTTTACCTTAAAGCCATGTCCTCTTGTATTGAGCAGTGGTGCCCTGGGGAAGAGGTGCTGGCTATCCACTCTATCTATTCCTCTTATTATCTTGTACACCTCTATCATGTCTCCTTTCATCCTCCTTCTCTCCAAAGAATAAAGCCCTAGCTCCCTTAATCTCTGATCATAATGCATACTCTCTAAACCAGGCAGCATCCTGGTAAATCTCCTCTGTACCCTTTCCAATGCTTCCACATCCTTCCTATAGTGAGGTGACCAGAACTGGACACAGTACTCCAAGTGTGGCCTAACCAGAATTTTATAGAGCTGCATCATTACATTGCGACTCTTAAACTCTATCCCTCAACTTATGAAAGCTAACACCTCATAAGCTTTCTTAACTACCCTATCCACCTGTGAGGCAACTTTCAGGGATCTGTGGACATGTACCCCCAGATCCCTCTGCTCCTCCACACTACCAAGTATCCTGCCATTTACTTTGTACTCTGCCTTGGAGTTTGTCCTTCCAAAGTGTACCACCTCACACTTCTCTGGGTTGAATTCCATCTGCCACTTCTCAGCCCACTTCTGCATCCTATTAATGTCTCTCTGCGATCTTTGACAATCTTCTACACTATCTACAACACCACCAACCTTTGTGTCATCTGCAAACTTGCCAACTCACCCTTCTACCCCCACATCCAGGTCGTTAATAAAAATCACAAAAAGTAGAGGTCCCAGAACAGATCCTTGTGGGACACCACTAGTCGCAATCCTCCAATCTGAATGTACTCCCTCCAACACCACCCTCTGCCTTCTGCAGGCAAGTCAATTCTGAATCCACTTGGCCAAACTTCCCTGGATCCCATGCCTTCTGACTTTCTGTATAAGCCTACTGTGTGGAACCTTGTCAAATGCCTTACTAAGATCCATATAGATCACATCCACTACACTACCCTCATCTATCTGCCTGGTCACCTCCTCAAAGAACTCTATCAGGCTTGTTAGATACGATCTGCCCTTCACAAAGCCATGCTGACTGTCCCTGATCAGACCATGATTCTCTAAATGCCCAGAGATCCTATCTCTAAGAATCTTTTCCAACAGCTTTCCCACCACAGACTTAAGGCTCACTGGTCTATAATTACCTGGACTATCCCTAATACCTTTTTTGAACAAGGGGACAACATTCGCCTCCCTCCAATCCTCCGGTACCATTCCCGTGGACGACAAGGACATAAAGATCCTCGCCAGAGGCTCAGCAATCTCTTCCCCCGCCTCATGGAGCAGCCTGGGGAATATTCCATCAGGCCCCGGGGCCTTATCCGTCCTAATGTATTTTAACAATTCCAACATCTCCTCTCCCTTAATATCAACATGCTCCAGAACATCTACCTCACTCATATTGTCCTCACCATCATCAAGTTCCCTCTCATTGGTGAATACTGAAGAGAAGTATTCATTGAGGACCTCGCTCACGTCCACAGCCACCAGACACATCTTCCCACCTTTATCTCTAATCGGTCCTACCTTCACTCCTGTCATCCTTTTTTTCTTCACATAATTGAAGAATGCCTTGGGGTTTTCCTTTACCCTACTAGCCAAGGCCTTCTCATGCCCCCTTCTTGCTCTTCTCAGCCCCTTCTTAAGCTCCTTTCTTGCTTCCCTATATTCCGCAATAGACCCATCTAATCCCTGCTTCCTAAACCTCATGTATGCTGCCTTCTTCCACCTGACTAGATTTTGCACCTCACTTGTCACCCATGGTTCCTTCACCCTACCATTCTTTATCTTCCTCACTGGGACAAATTTTTCCCTAACATCCTGCAAGAGATCTCTAAACATCGACCACATGTCCATAGTACATTTCCCTGCAAAAACATCATCCCAATTCACACCCGCAAGTTCTAGCCTTATAGCCTCATAATTTGCCCTTCCCCAAAGCAACACACACAAAATGCCGGAAGAACTCTGCAGATCAGGCAGCATCTGTGTAAATAAATAAATAGTCTCTGTTTCAGGTCGAGAACTTCCATCAGGACCTTTTTCTCTAGGCATTGGTTCTTTTACTCTTGACGCCTTACTCTTAACCAATAAGCCCAATTTGCTCCACACATGTTGCATATAACGTAGGGACTTCACTGGACTGTGTTGGTAGAGCAGAATCCAATAATGGCACCAAAGACTACAATTTATCAAAGCATCTTCAAGAAACATAATCATGGCTCTCTGCCCTCTCACCTGTGCTCGCTGTGCTTCATTTACAATGTCCTTTTACTGCTTACATGAAATGTGAGCAAGAGTGCACATCAACTGTTGATTGAAAAGATTTGGTTAATGTGAAGCTGTTACATGTTTTTAAAAATCCATAGGAGCTTGGTATGCAATCTTACGATCAAGAAAACTTACTTTAATATCATGATATCATAAGATGCATGAAAGGTAATCATAGAGCTGTGCATACAATCATGGTGGCCATACTTAGAGTGAATGCACTCAGTCATTTTCTTAGGGTTAGGGAATCAAGATTTAGAAATTATAGGTTTAGATGAGAAGGGAAAAATGTAATAGAAACCAGAGGGGCAATATTTTTACATACGGGAGGTTGAATGACTCAGGACTTGCACCATTAGTCTCAAGAACGTTACTACCCCTCAACCATAAGGCTCTTGAACAAAGGGGAATAACTACACATCTTCACTTGCTTCATCACTGAAATGTTCCCACAACCAATGAACTTCGTTTCAAAGACTCTTTACCTCATTACCTCATATTCTTGTTATTTACTGCTATTTATTTACCTTTGCATTTGCACAATTTACTGTGATCTACACTCTGGTTGATCTTTTATTGATCTTCTTATAGTTATTATTCTATAAATTTTACTGAGTATGCCAACAGGAAAATTAATTTCAGGGTTGTATATGGTGACATATATGCACCCTGATAATAACATTTACTTTAAACTTTGAATGACCTGCTAGAAGAAGTCATTGAAGTGCAATGACAACTTTTAAAGGACATTTGGATAGCTACATCAAAAGGAAGTGCTTAGTAGGTTGTAGAATAAATGGGATTAGTTTGAATCAGGACTTTGGTTGGTACAGATCAGGTGGGCTAAAGGAGCTGCTTGAGTGCTCTGTGACTAAATCGTCACGCTTTCAGCTGGATTCATGCAAACACTCAATATATTTAATTCTATTTAGTGGATTATGTTAATTTTTAAAAAGTATACCAACCTCTTCTTACTACACAGATGTTCATTGAGTCTTCATATAACTTATATAGAGAATGTCTCTGTGGTGAGCCTTGCAGGGACGGACAGAATTCTCTAAGTAATGTTTATAGATGTTTAACAATGTAACATTCTTTCCAAAGAAACAACATTTATGGCACATTACACTCAAGTAACAGCTTCCAACAATGATTGTTATCCTTTAAAATATAACATTTGACATTTATTCCTGCTTCCTCTTCCTTTTACTCTTGAAGTATACTTTGTAGTATCTGCTAGAAGTTTCAGCGTTTAATTTATTTCCACTGATACTACTCCTTCATAATCTAAAGCACCATCAGAAGGTATTTGAGATGTTGAAATTATACCTGCAGAATGATTATGGAGCTAATGTGATCTTTCCTCTCAAATAGCATTCTTTACTATTTTTACCCACTCACGGGTAGGGGTAGCGCACTCAGAATACTTCTTGGTTGCATTATCAACCATGTTAATGAAAATTAGTCCCACATAAAATTTGCAACACAAACGCAATTCAACTCAACTGGTCTTTGCTAGACTTTCTTCCACATTATTCCATCCAAGTTTGTTCATTCCAATCATAACCTATTTAAGTGTGTCCCTGCCATCTATACAATGCATGCCTCACAGATACCTTGAGGCTGTTACAGCCAGGGGGTGGTAATAGTAATAAGCTCCCACTACCTATTAAATGCTCCCAATGGCATGCTTCTCAAATAGCCTCTGATAACCAAGTCCAGCTCCTGGCCTTCATGTGTGGCTTAGCTATTAAACCCAACAGAACTGTTTCTCCTGACAGGAGAAGGGGCAAAGGCAGGTTACTGGTGCCTTAAAACCTGTTGTTTCAGGGAGATTAGGCCGTCAGTCATGATTGGCAGCTCATCGAGGAGAAGGAAAGCACTGATCTCAAACCCCCACTTCCTTGTGTCTATATCCACTCATAGGGAAGGCTTTGGGAGTAAACTCCAAGGGGAAAAATCCAGAACTGGAGTCCCTAAGGCAGTCCCACGTTGAGTTTAATGTTGACCTGGACTCCTGTGACGCCACTGGTGCCAAACTGTATCAGTCTCTGCTGTTCCTTTGGGTTCATCAGATGCATGGAGAGGGGGAGCTTGCTACATGGGCAACAGCTTGCTCACCATATCGTACTGCCCAGGCTTGCATGTCTAGACAGCTAAGACACAACATCTATAGTTGACCCTGACTAATTCAGGCCTTAATGCCTTGTAAGGAAATTCTTAATTCCTAAATTTTAAATTTGTTTTGCAATCATTAACAAATAAAAAACTCTCTTTTAATTCCCAAAACCCATCAGCTTATGTTGCATTTTCCAGTGAATATAAACCTTACACTGGCCAATATAACATCATTGATAATAAAAGACATATCAACAGTGGAAGTAAAGTCTAATGAGTTATTTGGTGAAACTATTTACTATGATGAGATACAAGTAGGCACTTGTCTTCTGGAAAAGATCACTGCTGACACAACAACATTTCCATAAGCCTGCTTATATTTTTATTAACTGTCTGTCTTTGTGAACCTTCTGCTTGTTGGCAGCCTTGACAAGGGCAGTATGGAGAAAGGGAGCAAGAATTCACAACAATCAAAATTCTCAAAACTTTTTAGGAATGGTAGCAAGGAGCTAATAAATTAATAGCTTCAGTATTTCATGAATGCTTCTCTATAGAAATAGTAAGTAAATGCTAAACAGACGTGTTCTGCGCTCACATTGTTTGGATTTCATTTGTAAGTGCAGTTGCTATGTGTGCACAGTATAAGCAGCATTCAGTCTAGATCTGAATCTACAATTTGTGGCCACTTTATTAGGTACACGTTGTAATGCAAATATTTAATCAGCAATTTATATTTAAAAGCTTGCAGACATGCTGAAGAGGTTCATTTGTTGTTCAGACCTAACATCAGAAGGGGAACAAATGTGATCTAATTGCTTTTGACTGTAGAACGATTGTTGGTGCCAGATGGGGTGGTTTGATCATCTCAGAAACTGCTGATCTCCTGGGATTTTCACACACAGTAGTCTCCAGCATTTACAGAGAATGGTGTGAGAAACAAAAGAAACATCCAATGAGTAGCAGTTCTGTGGGTGAAAATGCCTTATTAATGAGAGAGGCCAGAGGAGTATGGCTAGACTGGCTCAAGCTGACAGGAAGGTGATAATTACTCAAATAACCATGCATTACAACAGTGGTATACAGAAGAGCATTTCTGAGAGAAGGCAGGCTCCGGCAGCTGAAGATGACATCGGATTACACTCCTGTAATTAATATATTGGTCACTGAATGTATATCAAGATCCATTAAAAACTTTGGTTCTTTTCTAAACTTGAACTGATGACAACTTATAGAAAGCCACATTGATGTAGAATTGAAAACCAATTTGCATTGAAGATTTCAAGCAGAATGAGCAAAACAATCACACAGAATATTATGCATACATCAAGCAAGGAAGTAAAAGATGCAAATTACAGATTTTCACAAATTAAAGGCTTTCACAGAACTCAAAGCAATGGATTGGGTCATTGTCAACCATGCCTATATCTTATGCTCACTCCAGGTAGTATTCCTGCAGCCACACTAAATTTTACTATTCAGGATAAATTAAGCTGCAAGTCTTTCTGTCCTGTTAAGTACAGAGGTCCATGAGTAATGACTAAGCCTCAGGTAATATATGTTAAAATACCCCTCTGGAGTACTCTGTTGGTTTTTGACACATATAAAAATTAATTTTCACGTGCAATGAAGCATACCATCTTTTGGAGTTTTTTTAAGTATTATTTTCTTTGGAATTATCTGGGGTTTTTCACTTCTGAAGATTATGCTAGAGACAGCTATAAGACAATATTTCCAATACTTCCTGATTGGGAGTAGAACATAGACTTCCATTTTCCTCATGTTCTTGCTCCATGGATTTGAATTCTTTTTCAGTGTTCAGGCCCCACCCCCAGGGTACAACCATGTTCTGTTCCTGAGGACTTTTCTCATCCTGAGCTGTTCGTAAGTGGAAAATGGTGCATAGGAGAGGGCTACAGAAACAGTGGTTATGGGAGGGTGAGGAGGCTGCCAGCTAGTCTCACTGACTCTCTGAGTGAACAAGTGAGTCTGCTCAGTGCTCTCATCCCTGCTCAGCTACACCCAGCCCTCTGAGGGTGGGGAGAGAAGGCAGATGGGAATGCCCTATTACCACCTGTTAGAAGATGCCAGCAGCCTCACCGTGGTCAGCAAATTCATCCCATCCCCTTCATCTTACTAGTCTCTCAAATGTTCATTCGTATGTATAGAGTGCCATTAGTTAATAATCTGGGGAGGAATTAGAATGCTGTTTATTATCACTGATATATATATCAGGAAATTTGACTGTTTTGTCATACTTACCATTGTTATTTCTCCAGAACCTTGTATACATATAAGTGAAGACAAACCAGATCTCAAATGCCATCTATAAATTTGTTGATGACACAACCATTCTTGGCAGAATTTCAGATGGTAATGAAAGGGCATACAGGAGCAAGATATACCAGTTAGTGGAGCTGTGTCTCAGCATCAACCTTGTACTCAACGTCAGCAAGACAAAGGAACTGATTGTGGACTTCAGGAAGGGTGAGACAACAGTATGCAAACCAGTCCTCATAGAGGGATCAGAAGTGGAAAGAGTAAGAAAGTTCAAGTTCCTGTGTGTCAAAATCTCTGAGGATTTAACCTGGATGCAACATATTGATGCAGCTATAAAGAAGGTAAGACAGTGGCTATATTTCATTAGGAGTTTGAAGAGATTTGATTTGTCAACTGAATCACTCAAAAACTTCTACAAATGTACCGTGGAGATCATTCTGACTGGCTGTGTCACTGTTTGGTATGAGGGGAGGGCTTCTGCACAAGTTTGAAATAAGTTGCAGAAACTTGTAAAATTAGTCAGCTCCATCATGGGTACCAGCCTCTGCAGTATCCAAGACATCTTCAAGGAGTGGTGCCTTAAGAAGGTGGTGTCCAGCATTACCAATCCCCACCATCCAGGACATGTACTCTTCTCACTGATACCATTGGGAAGGAGGTTCAGAAGCCTGAAGGTACACACTCAATGATTCAGGAACAGCTTCTGTCTCGCTACCATCTGATTTCTGAATGGACATTGCACCCATGAACACTACTTCACCACTTTTTTATTTCTGTTCTTTTTTGGCACTACTTATTTTAACTTAACTACAAACGTATTTAAGTTATATATACACACACACTTAATGTAACTCTGTTATTTTTTTTATATTTATTATCATGTGTTTCATTTTACTGCTGTAACAAATTTCATGACTTATGTCACTGATATTAAATCTGATTCAAACAAGCATTATGATACAAGAAGCCATTGTTCTGCTCAGTAAGTCTTTGCTGAGACTTTATGGATTCATGTTCACTTCCCCAATCTTCCTCCATGTTTCTGCAGATATTTTCATCTCAAATGTTCATCCAATTGTTTTTTTGAAAACTGCAACTTAATATGCATCCACTATCTATTCAGGGTTGCATTTTGGATTAGATCTACGAGCACAAGTATATTTTCTCTCACCTTTGCCCCTTTACATAAATCTGTCTATTCATCCTGGACCCTTTCACTGATGTGAGTCATCTTTCTACTCAACCTACAGTACCTCAGGTAAACAATCTTCATCTTAACCTTTGCTCCTCCAAGGAGAAATGCCTCAGATTTCCTTGGTTAACTTATTAGCTAAATCCCTTAAACACGATAAACACTGCAGACGCTGGAAAACCAAAGCAACACTCACAAAATGTGAGAGGAACTCAGCAGGTCATGCAGCATCTGTGGAAATGAATAAACAGTCATCTTGGGTGAGACCATTCTTCAGGGCTCAGTCCCTTAACCCTTGAACTTGTTCTATGATGATGTTTTCTCTTAAAAACTGATAGTACCCTAAAAATAGGAAATGGTTTGAAATGCAGTCTTAACTAAAAGCTTGGCAAGAATGTAGAGAAACAAATAATGAGGCTGTTACAACATATTGAAAAAAAAACATTTTTTGCATTCAGTCACAATAAAATTTAAACTCTGTTTTTAATTTTCTTAATGATTTGCTTGCTGAAGCATCTCTTGGCATTGGAACTCCATAATTCATAATGTTGGGTCTCTGAAAATGAATAGAACTTGCTGCCATGTAACCAGATCTGGTGCAAATGTGTTCACATTCCTGTAATTCCCTTTCAAAGGATACAAATTTAAAGAAATCATCTGTATTTTCAGGCAGTGCGTTCCACACATAACACATTCTGTAACAATGTTTTACCTTGCTGAATTTTTTGCTAATTGCTTTATCTCTGTATCTTTGGATCTTTGACTTATTCCCTCAATCAGTTTCCTTCTATTTGTTATTTTGATATAGCCACTTAACAAGGCATTTGATCATAAAGCAAAAAACAGCTGCTGAAGAACCTCAACAGGTCAGACAGTATCTGCAAAATGAAATGAAATAGACAGTCAGTGTTTCTGGTCAAGCCCATCTGGACCTTCACCTGGAGAGATCGAAGGCCCGAGTCTGAACCCGCTGAATGCTGGATGCCCATCATGCTATGAAAGGATTGTAGATGTATGTGGATGGGAAGGAGAAATGAACAGGACTTGTTTTGTTGCTTATTATGTTCTGTGTTCTGCGAAGCATTGTGGGCATGTTATGTTGGTGCCAAAATGTGTGGTTGGTTGTTAATGGAAACAATACATTTCACTGCATGTTTCAATGTACATGAGGTAAATAAACTGGAATCTTGAAACTGCAATGTTGACTGTTCATTCCCACCCCCCACCCCACAGATGCTGCCTGACCTGCTCAGCTTCTCCAGCATAAACACGAGAGATTCTACAGAGGCTGGGATTTCCAAAGCTGCACACACAGAATGCTGGAGGAACTCAGCAGGTCAGGCAGCATCTTTGGAAATGAATAAACAGTCGACATTTTGGGATGAGACTCTTCTTCAGGTCTCAACCTGAAACTTCAACTGCTGCCTGACCTGCTGATTTACTCCATCACTTTGTGTGTGGACCTTCACCAACAGTTTGGTTTTTGCTTCAGATTCCAGCATCTGGAGTTGCTTATGTCTCCACCAGAGCATAAAACTTGGCCAAGACATTTTGAAAAAAAAATTGCCAATTTTTACAAAACAAGAAACTAACATTGCAGAAGCATAACATGAGTCACTGTCTAAAATTATTCACAAGAAGAACTTTAGTTTTCTGAGCATCTTCTTAGGAATGGTTATGAAAACATATGTCAACTCTCATATAAAGCAGAAGGAGGTCCTGTATGATCCATAGCACACTGTTGAATGACTAAGCATGATTCCAGTTGTCCCAATGAAAAATCAGAGTCTAGAGGGCATTTTCATGATGAGAGTATATATTCAAGAAAGGGAGTAGAGATAGCCCAGAAAATTATAGACCAGTGAGTCTTACTTCAGTGGTTGGTAAGTCGATGGAGAAGATCATGAGAGGCAGGATTTATGAACATTTGGAGAGGCATAATATGGTTAGGAATAGTCAGCATGGCTTTGTCAAAGGCAGGTCATGTCTTACGAGCCTGATTGAAATTTTTGAGCACGTGACTAAGCATATTGATGCAGGTAGAGCCGTAGATGTAGTGTACATGGATCTTAGCAAGGCATTTGATGAGGTACCTCATGCAAGGCTTATTGAGAAAGTAAGGAGGCACTGGATCCAAGGGGATATTGCTTTGTGGATCCAGAACTGGCTTGCCCACAGAAGGCAAAGAGTGGTTGTAGACGAGGCATATTTTGCATGGAGGCTGGTGACAAGTGGTGTGCCTCAGGGATCTGTTCTGGGACCCCTACTCTTTGTGATTTTTATAAATGAGCTCGATGAGGAAGTGGAGGGATGGGTTAGTAAATTTGCTGATGACACAAAGGTTGGGGATGTTGTGGATAGTGTGGAGGGTTATCAGCGGTTACAATGGGACATTGATAGGATGCAAAACTGGGCTGAGAAGTGGCAGATGGAGTTCAACCCAGATAAGTATGAGGTGATTCATTTTGGTAGGTCAAATATGATGGCAGAATATAGCATCAATGGTAAGTTTCTTGACAGTGTGGAGGATCAGAGGGATCTTGGGTTCTGAGTCCATAGGACGCTCAAAGCTGCTACGCAGTTTGACGCTGTGGTTAAGAAGGCATACGGTGTATTGGCCTTCATCAATCGTGGGATTGATCTTAAGAGCTGAGGGATAATGTTGCAGCTATATAGGACCATGGTCAGAGCCCACTTGGGGTACTGTGCTCAATTCTGGTCGCCTCACTACAAGAAAGATGTGAAAACCATAGAAAGGGTGCAGAGGAGATTTACAAGGACGTTGCCTGGATTGGGGAGCATGCCTTATGAGAATAAATTGAGTGAACTCGACCTTTTCTCCTTGGAGCGACAGAGGATGAGAGGTGACCTGATAGAGGTGTACAAGATAATGAGAGGCATTGATCTTGTGTATAGTCAGAGGCTTTTCCCCAGGGCTGAAATGGCTAGCACGAGAGGGCATAGTTTTAAATTGCTTGGAAGTAGGTACAGAGGAGATGTCAGGGGTAAGTTTTTTATGCAGACAGTGGTGAGTGCGTGGAATGGGCTGCTAGCGGCAGTGGTGGAGGAGGAAACGGTAGGGTCTTTTAAGAGACTCCTGGATGGCTACATGGAGCTTAGAAAAATAGATGGCTATGGGTAAAGCCTAGGTAGTTCTAAGGTAAGGACATGTTTAGCACAGCTTTGTGGGCTACAGGGCCTGTATTGTGCTGTATTTTTTCTATGTTTCTATGTTTCTGTTCACCAACGTATATCTTTCTTGTACTATGGTGTGGATTTGTCAAATAGTCCTGAGAGTTCAACCCTTCCAGTTGATTTGCAATTTTATTTCTTGTGATGAGGTTCAAAACATTCTTTGTTTTTTTTAATATATTTCTTTTTATTAAGGAATGAAATTTCCTGGTAAGCTGAAACAATGGTCCTCAACCATTCAGATAGAAGTAAGTGGCACACTTGTGCAAGTCAATACTTCGTGAGGGTAATGTGTGCAGATGGCTCAAATCCAGGTGAAGCTTTTATCGTTGAGATTCCACGGTGTTGCTCCATAGAATCCCCACTCCAATCAAGAACAAGTCCTGACCATTGAAATTATCAGGAACCATGCTCATTTGAATAAGGACTTTCAGACTGCGAAATAGCAAGAATACTTCTTTTTAATATTTTTTTGAAGTTAGCTGTACTTTGCATATTTTGCCTCTATAAGCAATAATTAATATGTTGTTTATGCACTTAAAACCTAGTACCCTGAAAAAAAAGCAAAATATTTTAAGACTTGCTGCATGTTTGAGTGAAGGCTTAAGTTCAAAAAATCCTTCTAGGCAAATGAACATGGTTTAATTTCATAAAGAGATTTGGTGCAGAAATTGGGCCCTCTGTCCACCAAGTTCACACACGTAGCGCCCCTCCCCCCATTTACACTGATGTTACATTAATCCTATTTCTTGTTCTCGACACAGATACTGCAAATCTCCTTGAATTCTACCATTCCAGAATTCTACTATTCTCCCTCACATTGGGGAAATTTGCTTGGCCAACTAACATACAGGCTTGCATCTTTTTGGGATGTGGGGAGCAACATGGAGAAAATCCATGTGGTCACAGGGAAGAATGTACAAACACCACATAGCACTGGAGGTTAAGGTTGAAACCATGATACCAGTGCTACTAGCCTACTCTATAAAACCTGCTCTTCCTCAGATAATTATTGCAAACTTCAATCCTTATTTTTAAATCATTTCTATTTTAACATCTGCTTAGAATCTTTCACTTTATTATCTCTATTCCATATGTACAGTAGTACAATTTATTTTGCCAACATGAAATGTTTCAAAAATTGATAAATATCAGTCCTTCATTTTTTTTTTGTATAGTGTGTAATTGATCAACCAAAGGGCAAGAATCCGCTGGAACTGACTCTTGACAACAACTAACTTCCTTCAGTTAGTCCTGACGAAGGGTCTCAGCCTGAAACGTCGACTGTACCTCTTCCTAGAGATGCTGCCTGGCCTGCTGCGTTCACCAACAACTTTGATGTGTGTTGCTTGTTACGTTTGTTCTTATTAAAGGCAAACAGCGTGGGTTTTAACACTAGCACATATTTATTTACAGGACACTCTCGTAATAACTCTAGCTCAACCTGAGCACATGCAACTCGTTCACCAATGTCACTTCTGGTTCTTGGTGAACTGCCCGCATTACCCACTTACACACAGGGTAATACATCATCCCCTTTTAAAGACAAAAAACAAACACAATATTATGTCTTCATAACCTGAAAGAAACAATAATTCTTTTCAACAAAGACATTTACATTAACTTCAATTGTACTGAGCTTTCCAACTCAACTATTTATATTAATTTCAATTGTGATGAGCAAATACTGTCTCTTGTTCATTCTGGAACTTTCAATCAGTCTCTGGGATGGTTTGATGATCCTTTTTGGTCTTCTATTTGTCTCCACAGATGTATTGCTTTCACTTGCTATGTTAGTATAAGCATACTTCTGAGAACTGTGATCAACATGTTCATTCCTTTCACATTCTTCTGACTAAATCCTTTTCTTTTGTCTCTAACACAAACAAGAGAAAATCTGCAAGGCTGGAAATCCAAGCAACACATACAAAATGCTAGAGGAACTCAGCATGCCAGGTAGTATCTATGGAAAAGAGTACATTTGATGTTTTGGGCTGAGAATCTTCAGCAGGACTGGAGAAAAAAACCTGAGGTTTGTCTCTGTTTTTGTTCTTGCTGTGTGACCATAATTTGCTCCATTTGTCTCCTAATGGAGTCCTGGACTGCATCCATGTGATCAGTGAGTTCTTGCACAAGTTTCAACAGATTCTGTCTCAAGTCACAGAGCTCCTTCTGTTGGCTGCATACCATAGATATTATCTCCCCTTGTTGGTTTGTGTTGAACTGGTGCTGTTGTTCTGACTTTTGGGTCTGTGTTATCTCTTCATATTCCTTTTTATTTTCCCTCTTCAAATTTGAGAAGCTCATGGAGATATTTTTGATTTCCAGTCTTTCACTGGAAGTCGATGAGAGACAGATTTTCAACCAAAGCTGAATGATGTGGAAGCAAACTGGTGACTTCTTCTTCATGATCACTCTGTTTAGCACTAGCATCCTGATGTCATGCTGGTGTAACTGGTACTGATGTCTATGGAAGGGGAGTTCTTGTGCTTCTGCTGCATAACCTCTCTGTAGCTCACATGGAGGCTGTTTTGACTTTCTCAAGATACATCAAGTAAGCACCAAACCCCTCAAAGACACCTGCACGTTCCTCCATGCCTGACGTTTGGTCATTCTTGGTCGGTGAAGCCACTGCGAAAACCCTTTCCATCATATTGATCTTTTCGCATGTATTCAGATGTAATATTGTCTGTACTCACTTTTCAACAATCAGTAGCTCTGTATTTAGGTTCTGTCCCTTGTCCTTGAAGGTCACTATACAGCCCATTTTTACTGTAAAGTTCTCTCCAGTACAACCTCTCACTTTTAATTACACTGGGTAAATCTTCCTCTTAACTTTAAGAGTCTTGTAATTATCCATGGATAACAAATTCACCTGGGCTCCGGTGTCAAGCTTGAATAGAATTTTTTTTTAGATTATGAGGACACTCAGTCCCCGTTTATTGTCATTTAGAAATGCATGCATTAAAAAATGATACAATGTTCCTCCAGAATGATATCACAAGAAACACAGGACAAACCAAGACTAAAACTGACAAAACCACATAATTATAACATATAGTTACAACAGTGCAAAACAATATCGTAATTTAATAAAGAGCAGACCATGGGCACGGTAAAAAAAAGTCTCAAAGTTCTGATAGCCCAATCATCTCACGCAGACGGTAGAAGGGAGAAACTTTCCCTGCCATGAACCTCCTAGCGCCGCAAGCTTGTCGATGCAGCACCATTGGAAGCACCCGACCGCAGCAGACTCTAAGTCCATCCGAAAACTTCGAGCCTCCAACACCGAGCACCGAGCACCGAGCACCCATCTTCTGCCGAGCACTTCAACCTGGCCCAGGCCGCCAGCCAACAAGCAAAGCCAAGGACTCGGGGCCTTCCCCTCCAGAGATTTTGGATCACACAGTAGCAGCAGCAGCGAAGCAGGCATTTCAGAAGTTTCACCAGATGTTCCCCCGTGTTCTCACATCTGTCTCCATCAAATCAGGATTGTGCACGGCACGCTTCTTGACAGATAACAGACATCACCACCGGAGTGGCCGCTGCGAGCTGCATCACGTCGCCATCTGTTCAGTACTATTTACTGTCTTATTCACAGTCACTGAAACAATCCATTCTGTTTTACCAGCACCCACAGTCTGTAAAGAATCTACAAAGACTTCCTCTATTTCCTCAGCAACCATGTGCTCTTTCTCATGGTAGCCCCAGCAATGCAGCACTTTGTAAAATGATTTTTCTTCCCACAATTATCATGAGAGTTTCCATAATAAGAACACATCTTTGGGATGTGCCTACCCCCACATTTGTTGCATTTACTCTTAGAGCTTAACTCTCTGCTTCACTGTTGCTTTGGGAAATACCGTCTGCTGTGCCCCTTTGTTTTCATAGCTTTGTTTGTAGTACTGTTTCTGCACTGTGCAGCTCCTTAGCTTGTAATTGTGTGGCCTCTGCTGCCTTCACATATTCACAGCCTTTCCTAGTATTAAATCTTTTTTCATGGAGCAATCTTTCTCTGAGCCTATTATTTGAAGTCCTGTAAACCATTTTGTCTCTGACTAGTGAGTCTCTCAAATCTCCAAACTCACAAGACTTACTCAGTGTGTGACGCTCAGCTATGCATTGATCAAAGCTAATACCTTGTTTCTGTTCACAGGAAAATAACTTATATCTTCCAAATGTGATGTTTTTGCTTGGAACAAAATGCTCCTCAAATTTTGTCATAAATGTCAAGGCTGTCTCATCAATTTGAAAGCTGTTATAGATATCCAAAGCAACTTCATCAATTACATGTAGAAAGATAGATGCTTTCAATTTTTCCTCTACCCCATAGGCTCTGCTCGCTGCTAAATATATTTTCAATCACTGTTTGAAATGTTTCCAGTTATCCGTTAGATTGCCAGTAAACTTAAGATGTGGGAGGACTTAACTTATCCATGCCAGAATTTTCAGGCTCTCACCTAAATCTCTCTTGGTGGGATCGGTGAACAATGGCAGCTTCAGGATACAATGTGCTCTTTGGGCAGCAGCTTCTCTCTGTTGGAACTGGTGTTTCTTTCTCAGTAGCACATGGTATTCATTTAACTCACGCCGACTTCTGACACCATGTTGTTTGTTTTTAATAAAAATAAACAGCGCAGGTTTTAATGATAGCACATATATATTTACAAGACACTCTCGTAATGGCTCTAGTTTGACATGAGCATGTGCAACCCATCTCACCAATGTCACTTCCTGTTCTGGGAGATCCACCCGCATTGCCCATTGGGAATTGAAGTTTTTTATTATGTACACTCATAATAACACACAACTAACAGTAGGAAAGGAGAACTCCATATCACAGTGTTAACCAGAATTTCCCTTCAAAGCAGGCTTTAAGCTCTGTGCTTCATGATGGTTGGAAGAATCTAAGATCTGAAAAATAGAGGGAAAAATTCCCCAGATATATAGGTAATAGCAGTAGTCACTGAAAAATCAGATACACAACTATTGCTAAATGTAGTTGCAGAGAGAAAATAATTGGTTGTTATATCTTCAAACAAATAAGGAAAACTTTTGAAATATAAAATATATTAATATCGCTGATAAGTCTTCTGTCTTGCATAATTATGATGTGATAGAATTCTGATTTGTTTAGAGGGTTATGAGCCAGATACAAGGAAATAGGATGAGCTTATTTGGCTCAATTGATCTGAAGGGCTTTTTCTTCATTCTGCATAGCTCTATAACTCCAGATTTTTGATTCAACTGCTATGGTTTTAATTTCAAATGCATGTAAGAAAGATAGAGTTCACATATTTGATACAGATTTGTGTTCCCATAAGGGACATCTGGCTTTAGAAAAATAATAGAGCATGATGCAATCTCAGAAAGTGATGTTGATTTCCTTTTTAAACACAAGAGATTCTGCAGATGCTGGAGCTCCAGACCAACACACACAAAAAACTGGAGCAACTCAGCAAGTCAGACTGCAACTATGGAAATGAATAAATAGTTGATGATTCAAGCTGAGAACCTTAATTAGGACTGGAAAAGAAGGGGAGAGATGCCAGAATAAGAAAGTTGGGAGATGGGGAGAAGGACAAGCTAGAATGCGATAGGAGAAGCCACTTGGGTAGGGTGGGGGGGGGGTAGTGTTGTAAGAAGCTTGAGAGTGATAGATGGAAAATGCAAAGGGCTGGAGAAAGAGGAATCTGATAAGAGAGGAGAGTGGACCATAGGAGAAAGAGAATGAGGAGAGGTGATAGACAGGTGAGGAGAAGGTATAAGAGGCCAGAGTTGTCACAGTCCTGATAGGTTATTCCTTGGGTCCCTTTAAATTTACTTTGTGTCATGATCAGGACTGTTGATTCCTTGTTTTCCTTAATTCATTGTTTCCCTATGTTTCTTGGGCTCTGTAATTAAAGGCACTTGAGTCTCAGCTGAACGAGCAGTATTTAGTGTCGGGCTTACAGCTACTCGGCGCTAGATCGTCATTGGACGTTACCGAAGCAAGTGTGAGTAAGTCACCCTGCTGGAGCTACTCAAGTCTTCTCCCCAAAGCGAAGGCCAGTAAGTCACCTCTCCTCACCGGAGCCAGCCTGTGAAGTTACCCTGCCTGATTGAGCCGCTAAACTACCTCGCCGGAGCAGGTCAGTCAAGTTAACCCGCCGGAGTGAGACTAGAGCCGCTGTCTGTAGTTCCTGGGATGCATCAAGGGCTTGCCACTACTAGGAGCCATTTCGTGTCAAGGTATGAAATGTCTATCGTTGTGTAGTACTGTCTCTTTGTGTCCTCGTCTCCGCTGAGTAGGTCTGGCCGTTTTGCCGCTACCCTGAGTGGGGAACTGTCTCTTCGTGTGTTCATCTCCACTGAGTAGGTCCGGCCGTTTGCCGCTACTCTGAGTTGAGGAATCCTATCTCTCAGTGTTCTGTGCCCTGTGTCTAACAAGAGTCCCGGCTCTATGTCATGTGTCCAAGTCCAGGCTCTGATGTTCGGAGTTCCAAGTCCAGCTCCTGAGTTCCGATGTTCCGAGTTCCATGTCCGGGTCCCGAGTTCTATGTTCCAAGTTCCAAGCCCAAGTCCGAGTCTTGCCATATTATTCCTGCTTCTGCTTCGCTCACTCCTTGATCTCCCTCTGAACAATCCTTGCTTCCCTGCTTTCCTAGGAACGATTAATAAACTCTATTCTTGTTAATGCTATAAAATGTGTTTTTGCCCTGATTTTGGGTACACTCCTGCTCCGCACTTGTGACAACAGTGGGAATTGAAGAAGAGGAAATTTGGAGGGAAAAAGTACCAGATGATGGAGAAATTGATGTTCATGTCATCAGATTAGAGGCTCTCTAGACGAAATATGAGGTGATGCTTGAGAAGGCCATGGACCAACATCAGAACAGGAATGGGGATAGGAATTAAAATGATTGGCCACTGGGAATTTCAGTGGTGCTCAGCAGAGAGGTCCCCCAATCTAAGTCAAGTATTTCCACTGTAGAAGGGGCCACATCAGAAGCAGCAAATAGAGTAGACAATCCCAACAGATTTGCATGTGAAATGTTGCCTCACCTTGCAGGAAGATTTTAGAACAAACAGAATCAACCATTAAAATGATGTTGAGGTGGTTGATCAGCCATATTGTTCTTGTTAATGACTTATGGAAGGGGGTGGAGTTTGAAGAGCTATGTCCCAGACCAACACAGTTCTCCTATTTCTTATTTTATTGTGTTCTAAAACAGATGCAAACATATACCTGAATTTCAATTACATGTTGATGAAGATAGCATTTATAATATGCATTCCCATGCTCTCTGATTGGAGAGCTTGGGCTTAGATCCTTTCATGGTGACTTATGACATGGGGAATTTTCAGCCTTGAGTTGTAGTGATTGACTCTAAGTCTCGTTGCACCATATTGCATATTTTCTTAATATTGCCAAGATATAAAATACTTACAATGCAGAAGCCATCCATTTAATCCAGTACATCCAGCGTTGCTCACCAGCCTTCTCTCACTCCATCCACATATCCCTCAATTCATCTCCTACTCATGTATTCATTATCTTGTGTTCATGGAAACTTGATCCAATTCCACATACTCATGGTTTCCCATATCTTTAATATCCATAATCAACAAAACAAAAATCTTACTCAGAGTTATATTGCCAACTAATTTGTAATCACTTGGCACTTTTGGTGGAAATTTCAGATTTCCATCATATTTTTATGCTATTAATTTCATTTCATCTGTCTTTATAGAGTTTAGTCTTTGCACTTCTTGATAGCTCTAATATATCTTTTTTACATCTTCTCCAGTGCTAATTATATCATTTTATAATATAAAGATCAGAACTGTTCACACAATTCCAAATGTAATCTAATGAGATATTGATTTTTTTTTTTTGAAATGCAACATGTTGGCAATTGTTTCACAAGGTGAATCCTAATTTGGTGTTTTACATATGTTAAAAGTCAATTTAGTTAGAAGATACATGAACATAAGAAAATATCAAGTTCTTAAATCAAGCGGGTATATCAAATATCAAGTCTATTAATGTTCAGCTGTCATCTTCAGCCTCATATACAAACATACAAGTATACTCAGTGGCTACTTTATTAGGTTTGATGTGTTTTGCATTTAGAGATGCTCTTCTGCACACTACTATTGTAACGTATGGTTATTTAGCTACTGTCGCATTCCAGTCAACTTGAACCAATCCGGCCTTTACCATTTGATCTCTCTCATTAACACAGCATTTTTGCTGCGCACTGGAAGTTTTCTCTTTTCCTTGCTGCAGTATTTTCTGTAACTCTAGAGACTGTTGTGCATGAAAATTCCAGGAGGGCAGCAGTTTCTGAGATACTGAAACCACCCTGTCTGGCAGCAACAATCATTCCATGATCAAAGTCACTTAGATCATATTTTTTTTTCCTATTCTGAATTTTAATATGAACAGCAACCAAACCTCTTGACCATGTCTGTAGGCTTTTATACGTTGAATTGTTGCCACATGATTGACTAATGAGTTAGTTGCATTAACAAACAGGTGTACAAATGCACCTAATAAAGTGCCCACTGAGTGTATATGACTTGATATGGTAGCCTTGATCGGCTGACTGTCTCTTTGTACTTGTTAAGAGCCAAAATCACAACTTATGTTTGCCTAAATCACAAGTATATTTTATCTTCAATAACTCATACTTAACAAGCAGTAGAAGAGAATCTGTTAATTATGCTCCTGTCCTGTTCTTTGATTCCAGGGAATTTAAAGAGCCAAATATCAGCCAACCCCTCCTTGTGGCATAGCCCATCACTAGCTTTTAGCAACATGGAAGCATAGAATGTATTGGAATCAGAAGTAGCCTCTCAATTTCACCGTTTAATTTATTTTTCCCAATGTCTAGTTTCTAGCAGTTCAAGTCCTTATTAAGTAAATTTGTTTCTTATATTTTTAGTACACATTGTGGAAAAACTATTTGAATCTACTTGTGTTGTTACAGGTAGAACAGTACTGCAAAGGAGCAGGCCCCTCAGTCCATGATGTCTGTTCCAAGCATGATGTTAAATTCAACCCACTCATTATCCATTTTCCTCCATTCACAGCATGTTCATCTCCCTGTCTAAAAGTCTTCTAGTATTTGATATTACTACCCTGGGATATAAAGATTCTGTCTGTCTGTCTGTCTACTGTATTAATTCATTTCACAAGATAAGAGATTTGCAGACTGGCAGAAGGCAAAGGTTTGGGATTAAAGTGGGCCTTTACTGGTTGGCTGCTGGTGACTAGTGATATTCCATGGGCGTTGAGTTTAAGACTGCTTCTTTTCACGTTATGTATCAACGATTTGGATGATGGAATTGATGGCCTTATGGCCAAGTTTGCAGACTATATAAAGAGAGATGAAGGGGAAGGTAGAGCTGAGGAAGCAGGGCGTCTACAGAAGTACTTAGACAGATTGAAAGAATGGGCAGAGAAGTGGCAGGCAGAATATAGTGTGGTGAAGTGTATGGCCATGCACTTTGGTAGAAGGAATAAAGGCACAGACTGAAATCATGCTTGTCCTAGAATGTGAAGTCTGTTGCAGTGGACTAGGCAGAATATACCTATGAGATTCAATGACCAGGAACGAGGTACTGCAATGCTCCATACAGAGCAAAGGGTGTGACAAGGCATGGAATGGGTCATTGTCATCCACTGCAACCAAGTAAGATCCTAGTTTGTGATGCTTGTTTGTACTAATTCTGAGGTTGAGAGAGTGGAATCTCCCCAGTGCAACAGCTTTTCCACTTTAAAAATTCTCCTACTTAGGGGTCCTGTTATCTTCAGATATGAGAAACAACCTCCACTTGTGGATGTGGACTCCATCTTTCACTGTGGTATTGCAAATGGAAGTGGACACTGAGCAATCATCAGAAAGCATTCACAGTTCTGATCTTAAGATGGAAGGAATGTCATCAGTGAATTAGCTGACATGGTTGAACCTTGGACTCTACCCTATGGAACGACTGTAGTGATGTCCTGGGACTGGGATAATTGGTTTCTGACAACCATAACCATCCTTTTTTTTTATATAACACTTCATTCTAACCATTTGATTGTTTCTTTTTTAACATTTATTGACTTCAATTTTACCAGAGGTTGTTGATGCCGCACTTGATCAAGTGAAGTCTTGATGCCAAGAACCAGTGAAATCACCTGGACCAAGGATGTGATGAGATCTGGAGCTGAAGGGTTCGGACAAAATTACAAGCCGGGATTGGTGAACAGGTTCTAAGGTGGCAACTGTCTTTTGATAACACTGTTGACAATTCTTCTTAACCTTTCACTGATGATCAACAGCAGATTATCTGGATTATTAGCCAAAATGGATTTTCCAAATTACATTATTGGGTAAATGTGACTGTCTTAATTGCACTGCAAGTGTTTTAAGGAGAATTGTGGTCATTTTTGGAGTACAGGTTTTCAGCACTGCAGCTGAGATGCTGTGTGAATTCTTGGGCTGCCCTATGTCCAGTTATCTCAGCTCTTTCTTGATATCACTTGGTGTGAATTGAATTGACTGAGGACTGGCTTCAACAAAGATGGAGATAGCAGGATGAAGAAGAGATGGATTATTCATCCAGCACATTTAGGTTGAACACAGCTGCAAAATCTTCCGCCTTCTCTTTAGCACTCACAAACTGGGCTCGGTCATCACTGAGGTTAAGGATATTGCTGAAATCTGTTCCCACCAGCTGTCTAATTTTCCTCACAAATCATGACAAGATGCAGAGCTTTGATTTGGCCAGGTTGTTGTGGAATCACTTCTCTGTTGATTATGTGTTGTTTAGTACACATGCGGTCCATCTTCTAGCTATGGGTTTGCTTGATGCTGCTTTCTGTAATACCTTTGCCCTTCTCATTGAGCCAGGGTTAAACTCCCGGTTTGATTGTGTTGGAAGACCATTCAGTTACTGATTGTGTTGGAATATATCTCTACGGCTGTTAATGCATGGTCTGACAAGGGGCGAGTGGGATTTGCACACACAAGTGACAGCCAATAACGATTTTCAACGAGAGAGTCAAAACACCTGCATTTGACATCCAAATCCATTGGGATCATAAAGCATGAACTCACACAACCAGGTTCTTTGTCCCATCCAGTCCATGTCTGCCTGGTTTTCTGTTTAGTGGCAACTACAGTATCATGCAGAAGTCTTAGGCACATATATATATAGCTAGGGTGCCTAAAACTTTCACACAGTACTGCATTTGTTAATGGGAGCGAAGAGTGCATTTGTAAATCTGGCAGGAGCAAAGGATATTGGGAATAGCAAGGGTGGAGCACCACGGGAGGAGGGTGGAACAGGTGGCAAAGAAGGAGTGTCAGGGGTGGGGGGTGTCATGAGTGCAGACACACCCAACCCTAAGACACCAGGCAAGGTCATTTGATTCCAAGCAATTGATTTATTGATTATTATAGAATGTCTCTTTGGTGCTTCTCACTCCTTCCCCTCTCCCTTCTCTTTTTCCCAACCATGATTCTACCTTTCCTGCCCCCTTCCCACTCTCAGTCTACAATGGAGACCCATATCAGAATCAGGTTTATTACCACTCACATATGTCATGAAATTTGCTTGTCTTTTGCGACAGCAGTACGATACAATACATAAATTTATTACAATACTGTGAAAAACTCTTAGGCATCTAGCTATATATATGTGACTTTTGTACAGTACTGTACCTGACCCTGAACTGCAGCTCTCCATGCTGCTCTCATTCATGTACCTATCCAAACTTCTCTCAAGTACTACAGTTGGACCCACATCTACCATTTCTGCTGGTAGCTCATTTCACATGTGCATGACCCACTGAGTTTCTGCTCAGATTCCTCTTAAATATTTTGCCTATCACCCTAAACATGCTGTACAACCTCTAGTTCTAGTCTCACTAAACCTGAGGAGAAAAAGCCTGTGGGCATTCATCCTATCTCTACCCCTTAAAATTTAGTTTATGTCTATTAGATCTTTTCCTATTCTCCTGTGCTCCAAGGAATAAAGTCCTATCCTATTCAACTGAATCCTGTAACTTATGTTCTCAAGTGTTGGTAATATCCTCATATATTCTCTCTGTACTCTTTCAAAGTTATTCATATCTTCCATGTCAATAGGTGATCAGAACTGCACAAAATACTCTGGATTTGGCCTCACCAACATCTTATACAACTTCAACTTAACATGTGAACTCCTGTTACTATTGTCATGGCTAAGTACTCCATCATCAGAGATATGGGGGTCACCATCGTCCAGAATCTAAAATGGATTGAGCTAAACACATGGTGCAACAAAAGCAGGTCAGAAGCTTGAGTAACAGTAATGGCCTACCACTTCTAATCTCAGTGACAGGAGAACTGCATGTGCTGCAATTTGGAGTAACAGAAAGCTCTGAAGGAACTCAATGGGTCAGGCAGCATCAATGGAAGGAAATGGATGGTCAGCATTTTGGTTTGAAACCTTTCATTTACTCTCAGTTCTGAGAAAAGGTCTATATTTTCTTGTTTGCCATTGTGTGAAGCTCCCGCTGTCAATCAGTGAGTTTGCAGTGCTGATTAGCCTCTCTGTTTTTGCTTCCTGTTACGATTTGACTAATTCTCTTCAATTTCAAAATCGATTGGTATTATCACATGTGTAATTTTGTTGTATAGTGTGTCTGTCAATACTTGGTATTATTCCAGTAGTAAATGCTCATAATAATAACAGTGCTGTTGTTTGAAGTACTGTATCTCATTATGTTGTCTAGTTGTTGAGATTTATTCTTCAATAGCATAATTACCCAGTTGTTTAATTAGAAATCATTGTGCTAATGTTTCCTCATTTTTGCTTTTTTTAGATGTTGCTTTAAGATATTGGGGTTGTCATGTAATCACTGAATAGTTGTGTCATAGAGGGAGCTCATTCAGTCCATTCACCTTAACCTGCCTCTCATTCCCCCCCCCCACCCCGCCCGTGTTATTTCACTGTAACCTGGCACCTTTCTCTCTTGGATCCACTATCCAGTCCCATGTTGGCAGATCAATGTTTCTCTACTGCACATTCACACAGTGAATTCCAGACCCTAGCTACTCTGCACAAAAAAGTGTTCTTCTCAGGGCACCTCTAGATCTTCTGAGTGTCCATTTTACTTTTTGTTTGCAGCTCTTGGCATAGAACTGGTTTGCCTTTAGACCCTTGATGATTTACAACATTCCTTCTAATCAATTATCTTTTGGTTTTATCTGCACTTCCAATGAACTGACATGCAGTCTTTGGATAAAATTCAAAGTAAATATGTATTGGCCAGAAAAACCCCATGTGAAGTATTTAACACAACTTTAGTATCGAAGTTTGCGGTGGCACCAACAAACCAAATCTGGAAATTTGGGATTGATTCTGCATTTTGATTGTGTGTGTGTGTGTGTGTGTGTGTTTATGGTATTTTGTCCCTGTGATGATGAGTGTTACCACTTGGTGCTTTAGTTGCCTCTCACTTCCCAAACACTATAATTGGCTATAGAAAAATTACAATTTAATGTACTTAAAAGACAAAACAATTACGGAAAAATTGACAGAGAAATAAATTTCAGAACTCCACATGAATAAGGGAAAGATAATAGAATTGATAAGAATGTTTTGCTGTGAACACCACCACCAGGTTCAGGAACAGTAATTACCCCTCATCCATCAGGCACTTGAACCAAAAGGGATAACTTCACTCAACAATACTCACTCCAACAATGAACTATTCCTACAACCTGTGGGTTGTGTCCTCACTTTCAAGGGCTCTTCATTTCATGTTATTGATATTTATTGCTTATTTATTTATAACACCATAGCTTAAGACCTAACATTATTTTTTAATACAGTTTTACTGTTAGATTTTTATTTTCTGCAGATATTCTCAAAATGCAATGTGTTCCTTTAATTGCATTATACAATTGGATTTTTTTTTTCTGTTTAAAACAATAATTCCGTTGATTAAGTTAGGCTTGTTCTATTAGTTGATAGGATTTGTCTTGTTAACATTTTGGCCAATAAGATGCCCTGAAACATTCTAGAGGGAATGAGGGTAGCCATTTTCAAGAGAGAGCACAGTATCGAAGAAGGAGAAAGAAGGAAAATGGAAAGACACAGCGAGCATAGCAGAGGAACCCATTTGGAAGAACAGATAGCACTATCAGAAAATGCTCATGCAGACAATCGTCTCACAGAGAATATACAGACAACTTTTAATTAGCTAATTGGCACACAACCTTAGAGAAAGTTCAACACCATTTTCTTGGAGGTTGCATGATTTTTTTTTTCCCTGGGATGAGTTCTTCAGTGCAGAACTGTTTTAGTACCGTGAGCGAATGAAGTGATGCAAACTGGATTTTTTATGTAACAATGAGCTCCAAGAATTATATGCATTCTATGGACTAATATATATGTAATATATATTTGCACAGTTTGTTGTCTTTGGTTGAATGCCAGTGGCGCTGTCTTTCATTGACTCTACTATGGGTATTATTTTATTATGGATGTATTAAGTATCCGTGCAAGAAAATGAATCTCATTGTTGTATATTGTGATATATATATGCACGTTAATAATAAAATTTATTTTGAACTTTGAACAGACATTGACTCATATGCATTTTCAGATTTTCTTATAGCATAGAAGGAGGCCATTGTAATCCAGTGACTCAATCATGGCTCTCAGAATCATCCTGGACCCTTTTACGTTCCATGTGGCAAATACTCCTCATGTTCGCCTTCCCTTAGATTCTGCACTTCACCCACACGCTTGGGACAATTTAAAGTGGCCAACTAAATGACCTGACCCATGTGTCTAGCATTTGGTGGAAACCCACACAGTTACAAGAAGAGTGTGTGTACTCCACACAGCACCGGACGTTAGGATTGAACCATGGTTACTACAACAGTGAGCTGGTGGCTCAATTGCTCTACCTACAGTGAACTGTTATCAGAGAGATATGAGTGAGTTTAGCAGTAATGGCATGATTGCAATGTAATAGGCTAGCTATCTGGCATAAAAATTACAATGATATAAGTACAACCTAACTTTCTATCAAAATAAGTCCAAAAAAAAACATAAGACCATTCGGCCCATTGAGTGTGTTCCACCATTTCATAATGGCTGATCCATTTCTCTCTCAACCCCATTCTCCTGCCTTCTTCCCGTAACCTTTCACAGCCTAACTTATCAAGAATCTATCAACACCCACCTTAAATACACCCAACAACCTGGCCTTGGCAGCTGCCATGGCAATGAATTCTGCAGATTGATCACTCTCTGGCTAAAGAAATTCCTTCTCATCTCTATTCTAAATGGACATCTCTCTGTTCTGAGGTTGTGTCCTCTGGTTCAAGACTCCCCTACCATAGGCAACATTTTCTTCATATCCATTCAATCTAGGCCTTGCAACATTCAATAGCTTTCAATGAGATCTCCCCTCATTCTTCTAAATTCCAGCAAGTACAGGCCCACAGCAATCAAACCTTCCTCATATGAGAAGCTCTTCATTCCTAGAATCATTTTCTTGAACCTCCTTTGAACCTTCTCCAAAGTTAGCACATCCTTTCTTAGATAAGGGGCCCCAAATGGCTCACACAATACTCCAAGTGAGACCTCGCTAGTGCCTGATAAAGCCCCATTATTACATCCTTGCTGTTATATTCAAGTCCTTTAGAAATGAATGCTAACATTACATTTGTCTTCCTCACCACCAATTCAACCTGAATGTTATTCTTTAGAGATTCCTGCATGAGGACTCCCAAGTCCCCTTGCACCTCAGATTTTTGAAATATCTCCCCATTTAGAAAATATTCTACACTTTTATTCCTTCTACAAAAGTTCATGATCATACACTTCCCTACAATGTATTCTATCTGCAGCTTGTTTGCCTGTTCTCCTAATCTGTCTAAATCTTTCTGCAGTTTCCCTGCTTCCTTAACACTATCTGCCCTTCCACCTATCTTTAGATCATTCACAAACCCATCAATTCTGTCATCCAAATCATTGACATACAGCATAAAAAGAAGTGGTCCCAACACTGACACTGCAGGACACCACTAGTCATCAGTAACCAACAGAAAAGGCTCCTTTTTATTCACAATCTTTGCTTCCTGCCAATCATATAATCTTCTATCCATCTGAGTATCTTTCCTGTGTTCTAAAATGGATTCTTATCTTAATAAGTAGCCTCATGTTTGACACCTTGTCAAAAGCAAGTACAAAACATCCACCAATTCTCCTTTGTATATCTTGCTTGTTACTTCCTCAAAGAATTCCAACAGATTTGTCTGGCAAGATTTTCCATTAAGGAAACCATCTGATTTTAGCCTTTTTTATTATGAGTCTCCAAGCATCCAGAAACCTCATCCTTAGAAATTGACTTCAAGCATCTTCCCAGCCATTGAGGTCAGCCTAACTGGCCTATAATTTCCTTTCTTAAAGAGTGAAGTGGCATTTGTAATTTTCCACCAGCGAATTGGAAAAGGCTATGAGTATTTAACTCAAAAGGATTTTGAAGCCTTATAGTCATAGAGAGCTCTAGGCCCTTCAGCTTGAGTCCATGCTAACGATCAGCCACCCATTCACACTAATCAAACACAATTCTGTTTTATTCTCTCCACGTTCTCATTAACGCCCCTCTGATGTGGGAGAAAACTGGAGTACCACACGATCACAGGGAAAATGTGCAAACCCCATCCAGACAGCATCCAAAGTCGGAGTTGAACTCAGGGTTCTGGTGCTGTGCAGAAGTGGTTCTTCGAGCTGACCAACTGTGCTGCTCATAGTAAGTAAGTAATAAGTATTTCCCATTGATTCATTTTGTTGAAACAATTTGTTGATCTTAATTTAGCAATCTCACTCAAAAAGACAAAATGAAACAGGATAATGGGGAAAATAAATACAATCAGGAATTGGGTCTTCCAACTATTCTAGCCTGATTTTTGCCTTCAACACAATTTTTCTGCCTTCCCCCCATTAATTTCCTCACTTCCCAGAAATATGTCAGCCTTTGTTCTGAGTGTGATGAATGGTTGAGGTTCTGTAGCCTACCAGGCTGAGAAATTCAAAAGAGCAACAATTATCTCCATAAAGAAAATTCTCCTCATTGCAGTCCTAAAAGACCACCCCTTACTTTGTGAATGTGACCCCTGGCTGGTTCTTGACTCGTCAGTTAGCAGATACAGTTGGGTGGGAGGCACTGTAGCGGAGCACTTAATGTTACACTTTACCAGCGATGGGAGTTAGATACCAGCCACTATCTGTAAGAAGGTTTTCCCTCAGATTAAGTGGGTTTCTTCCAGGTTCTCTGGTTTCCTCACACATCACATTTAGATTTAGTAGATTTAGTAAGTTGTGGCTATATTATAATGGTGCTAGAACTATGGCGGCACTTAGGGCTGCCCCCCAGCACATCATCAGACTGTGTTGTAAGATGAATGAATGGTGCTCTAGTACAATAAGATGGACTCTTGACAGCACAATCTACGTTGCACCTTATTGCCTGTCTGCACTGTACTTTTTCTGTAACTGTAACACTTTATTTGCATTATGTTATAGCTTCTCCCTTATGCTACCTCAATGTAATTATATTTGAAATTATAAGGATGGATTGCAAAACAAAGTTTTCTCTGTACCTTGGTACAAGTAACAATAATAAGCCAATTTTCTAATTTAGCAAATTGTACATAATGCTCCAGTGTGGTTTCACTAATGCCTTGTGTCATTACAATAATAATAATAATATATCTTTACCTTTGTACTCAAATCCTTCGGCAACAAAGGTACTTACTTCATTAATCTTCTAATTTATTTGTAGTGACTTGGGTACAAGGAAACCAATGGCCTTTTGGCACTCCCATTTCCCATTCTTTTACTTTTTAAAACATTTTCTGTTTTTCCACTAAAATAAATAACTGTACAATTCCCCATACTATATCCTCCTGCACTCTCGTTGCATTGTCATCACCACTGACTTTCCCATTTCATGTTGCCCCTTCAAACTTGCCAATATTACTTTCACACAGAATATAGGACAGAGAACAATACAACACTGAAACAGGCCCTTTGTTGTGGCAAACCAATTTAAATAGTAATCAAATGGTCATCTAAATTAATTCCCTCTGCCTACACAATATCCATATTCTTCTATTATCCTCATGTTCATGTGCCTATCTAAACATCTTTTAAAAGTCTCTAATGTTTCTGCATTTATCACCTTACCAGGCTGTGCATTTCAGGTACTCAACAGCTCTCTTTACATTTCTTTTGAAGTTACCCCCTCTCACCTTAAATGCATGCTCTCTGATATTAGGCATTGCAAGTTTGGTTAAAAAAAAGGATACCATCTTGTAATAGGGTGACCAGAACTGAACAAATGGAATCCTGTCACACTCACCTCAATAATAAGCAAATGTTTTAAGAGGCTGGTCAAGGATTATATCTGCAGCTTGCTACCACCCAAACTGGACCCCCTACAATTCGCCTACTGACACAACTGATTGACAGATAATGCAATAGCCACTGCTCTACATACCATCCTTACACGCCTGGAGAAGAAGGATGCTTATGTGAGAATGCTGTTCTTGGACTACAGTTCAGCATTCAACACCATAGTTTCAGCCAGGCTTAACAAGAAGCTCAGAGACCTCGGCCTTCACCCTGCCTTGTGCAGCTGGATCTTGGACTTCCTGTCAGATCGTCAGCAAGCTGTAAGAGTGGACTCCCTCACCTCCAACCCTCTGACTCTCAATGCAGGAGCCTCTCAGGGCTGTATACTGAGTCCTATCCTTTACTCCCTGTATACCCATGACTGTATCGTCACCCACAGCTCCAATCGGCTAATTAAATTTGCCAACAACATTACATTGATTGGCCTTATCTCAAACAATAACGAGGTGGCCTACAGGGAAGAAGTCATCTCTGACACAGTAGTGTCAAGAAAACAGCCTCTCCCTCAATGTTGCAAAAGTAATAGAGCTGGTTGTGGATTACAGGAGGATGGAGACGGGCTAATTCCTATTGACATCAATGGATCTGAGGTTGAGAGGGTAAACAGCTTCAAGTTCCTTGGCATCCACATCATCTAGGATCTCATGTGGTCTGTACACACCAGCTGTGTGGTGAAAAATGCACAACAAGCACCTCTGTCACCTCAGATGGTTGAGGAAGTTTGGTATGGGCCCCCAAATCCTAAGAACTTTCACCAGGGGCACAAATGAGAGCATCCTGACTGGCTGCATTTCTGCTTGGTATGGGAATTGCTGGATTTGCAGAGAGTGGTACGGATAGCCCGGTGGATGTGTAGTTGTGAACTTCCCATGAATCAGGACATCTACAAGGACAGGTGTGTAAAAAGGGCCCGTAGGATCTTCGGGGACCCGAGCCATCCCAGCCACAATCTATTCCAACTGCTACCATCCGGGAAGCAGTTCCACAGCATAAAAGCCAGGACCAACAGGCTCCAGGGCAGCTTCTTCCACCAGGCCATCAGACTGATGAACTTACACTGACCTGAGTGTACTCTATATTACATTAACTGTTTTACTTATTATAAATAATTATAAATTACTATGATTGCACATGGCACATTTAGCTGGAGACGTATCATAAAGGTTTTTACTCCTCAAGCATGTGAAGGATGTAAGAAATAAATTCAATTCAATACCCCAAGTGAGGCCTAACTAGAGTTTTATGAAACTGCAACATTACTACTTGACTTTTGAATTCAATGCCTGGACTAATAAAGACAAGCCTTCTTAACCACCCTATCAACCTGAGTAGCCACTTCCAGATAACTATGAAGTTGGACCTCAAGATCCCTCTGCTTATCAACACTATTAAGGACCTTGCCCTTAGTGGTGTACTGTCTTATTGCATTTGACATACCAAGATGCAACACTTTACATTTGGCGGGATTAAACTCCATCTACTTTTTCTCTGTCCACACCTGCAACTGATCTATATCCCTTTGTATTATTTGCCAGTACTTCACATTATCCAGAACACCACCAATCTTCGAGTTCTCTGCAAACTCACTAGCCCACCTATCTACATTTTCATCCAGGTCATTTTTTATACAGCACAGTAATGATCCCCTGGAACACCACTAATCACAAGTCTCCAGCTAGAATAAGTCCCTTCGAACACCACCTTCTCCCTTCTACTGACAAGATAGGTCTGAATCCAAATGGCTGATTCACCATTAATCCCATGCACCTTAACCTTTTGGATAAGCCTTCCAAGAGGGCCCTTGTCAAGTGCCTTCGTGTGGACAATATCCACAGCTTTACCTTAATTAATTACCCGAGTCACCTCGTGAAAAATCAGAGTGAAGTTAGTAAGATATGACTTGTTCTGCAGAAAGCGATGTTGCCTCTCCATTATTAGCCATGGGTTTCCAAATGCTCATAGATCCTATCCCTAAGAATTTTCTCCAGTAACTTCCCTATTACTGATGCGAGACTCACTGGTCTACAGTTTCCAGGATTATCCCTGGTTCGCTTCTTGAATAATGGAGCAGCATTAACTTCTCACTAGTTCTCTGGGACCTCGGCAGTAGCTAGCGAAGACACAAAGATATTGGTCAAGGCCACAACATTCTCTTCTGAGCTATATCTCTGGGGACTTATCTACCTTAAAACACTTTAAGAGACCGAATACTCCGTCCTGCTTTACCTCAAAATGCTCTCGCATTTCAAAATACTCAGCACTGATCTCTCTATCCTCCACGTCATTATTCTTGGTAAATACTGAAGTAAAGTACTTATTAAGAACCTTACCCATATCCTCCTTATCCAAGTAAATGCTCTCCCTTTTATGCTTGAGTGGTCCTACCCTCAACTCTAATTATCTTCTAGCTCTTAATGTATGCATAGAATGCCTTGGAATTCTCTTTAATCCTACTTGCCAAGGACTTTTCTTAGCTCCCCTCCGCCCGCCCCCGGCTTTCAATAAGCTTCAATAGGTACATTTAATGTCAGAGAAATACACACACTTCAAACTATCCATCCTATTGTATCTATTACATTGTTTCTGCCTGTTTTTACTGGCCATGACATCTACCTTCCTCTCCACTCCTCCACTTTCTGGCCTGGTGCTCTGATTCCCATTCCGCTGCTAAACTAATCTAAATCTTCTTGCCAGGTTATTGGTTCCTCTCCGGTTTTGGTACAAACCTGTCCATCCTGTACAAGTCACCCTGCCCCAGAAAAGGTTCCAATTAACTCAGAACCTGAAATCCTGCCCCTTGCACTAGTTCCTCAGCCATTGATTCATCTGTACTATCATCCTGTTCCTGCCCTGGCTCACACACGGCACTGAGAGTAATCCAGAGATTACCACCTTGGAGGTCCTGCTGGTTGTGATGTATATAAATGACCTGGATGAACATGTAGATGGGCGAGTTAGTAAATATGTGGACGATACCAAGATTGGTGGAACTGTCGATAGTGTAGAAGACTGGCAAAGAATGCAGCACAATATAGATCAGTTGCAGATATGGGCTGAGAAATGGCTGATAGAGATTAACATAGATTAATGTGAGATGTTGCATCTCGCTAGGGAAAATGCAAGGAGACAGTACACTTTTAAGGGCAAGATCCTTAACAGTGATGCTGAGCAGAGAGATCTTCAGATCCAAGTTCATAGCTCCTTGAAAATTGCTACATCGACCGATAAGGTTGTTAATAAGTCTTATGAAATGCTTGCTTTAATTAGTCAGGATGTTGAGTTCAAAAGTCAGGAGGTTATGTTGCAATTTCATAAAACTCTGGTTAGGCCACATCGGGAGTATTCCATATAATTCTGCTTGCCCCACTATAGGAAAGATGTTGAGGCTTTGGAGAGGGGAAGAATAGGTTTACCAAGATGCTGCCTGGTTTAGAGGGCATGTGCTATCATGAGAGGCTGGATAAATCTGGGTTGTTTTGGCTCTAATTTCTTAAGCTTATATCCTACAATGAAATGAATTATTCTAAATGTCTCAGCACCCTTAGCCTCTGTCTGTTTTTACTGAAGTCTATTAAGCTAGAGCATCCTACTTTAACTCTGGCCCACTCTAACAATGGCCACTCTCCCAAAGGCCACACTGCTTACACCTCACTTCTTTTTATTGGCCGTTGTTAAGTTACTAATGATCCAAACAATCACCCGTTCTGCAGTGAAATCCTGACAACACCCCCACTCAATTTTTATAATTGATGCCTGAAGTCCACATGTAACTGTCACCAACTCACTTTGCGACTTCCCACTCCACAGACAAATCTCGAAAGCCCTGCCCACTTTTAAAAACCGGCGTGTGAAGTCTATGAGGCACTGTCACCAATTACTGTTTGATGGTTATAGAATGTTTATAGAAAGCAAAATAAATTAATTGTGTCCACAGTGTATGGCCTAGGACTTCCCCTGAAGAGAATAATGACTCCATCTCCTGTGGATGCAACTAAACTGACTTTTGATGCCTGTTAGTATATTGTGGACTTCAAATAACCACTGTTATTTGCAGTTGTCCTTGTAGAAATTTGTTGTTTTTTTTTATCTGTGTGACCTCTTGTGTTTGCTGGAGATTTGTGGTGCAATGTGAAGTATTTTGGATGAAAAAAAACACATTATTTACCCCTGGCTTAAGAAAGAAAAGATTAAAATAATACGTTGATGTGTGTGTGCCTTCCGGCATAAATTATGGGACAGTAGGTATGAAGACAAACCCAAATGCAGGAGGGTGTTCTGTGACACATTGTTACGTCCATTCAAACAATTTGTGAGAGGAAACTCTGATACTTCGCTATTTAACTGTGTGGAAAGCCCAGTGGTTCTGCACTGGTTCACCAGTGGCTAGTTCTAATGCTTCTTTCATCTTACTGGGGCCTGCTTCTTGCATTCATTTCCACTCCCAGGCGTGGTCCCACGCTCTCTTCCATTCACTGAGGTCCCAGTGCCTACACTCTCTTTCTCTGACTTTCCCACTCATTGGGTCCCCTGTACTTTCACTCCCTTCCATTTACTGGAGTCCCAGTTCTCATAGTCCATCCTGCTTACAGAGGTCCTAGTTCATTTTCTCCATTCTATTTACTGGAGTGTCAATTCTCATAGTTCATCCTGCTCACTGAGGCCCTCATTCATTGTTCCCTTCCATTTACTGGAGTCCTGGTTCTCATAGTCGATTCTGCTCACTGAGGTCCTCATTCATTTTCTCACTTCCTTTCACCAGGGCCACACTCCTGGAGGTCTCGTTGTCTCACAGGGCCGTGTGTTTCACACTCCCTTCCACTCAATGTGGGCTTGGTTCCACAGTCACTTCCAATTATTAGGGCTCCATTCACTATCTACCTTCCACTAAACATCTCTTCCAGACTAAATTTGAGTCAACAAAGTATGCTCAATTGCTGTGGCAGGGCTTGAGTGCTATCACTTCTTACAAAGTGTGATCAAGCGATAAAGGTGACAACAGTGCTTCTCTTCCAACGAGCTCAAAGCCTTCTAAGTTTGCTTTGACCGTCAGAGCATGGAAGAACCATCATGAACTCCCAAAGCACCTGATGACCCTGTGACTTCAGTCTCTGACGCTGACATGATAGCACCCTTCAGCAGGGTGAACCCATTGAAAGCATCTGGCCCAGCTGTGCTACCTGGCTGAGTACTCAAGACCTGTGCTGATCATCTAGCTGCAGTGTTCACTGATACCTTTAATCTCTTGATTGGTAGTGTGGCTGACAAGGGAAATTAGGGATAGTATCAATTCCAAAGAAGAAGCATACAAATTAGCCAGAAAAAGTGGCTCATCTGAGGACTGGGAGAAATTCAGAGTCCAGCAGAGGAGGACTAAGGGTCTAATTAGGAAAGAGAAAAAAAATTATGAGAGAAAACTGGCAGGGAACATAAAAACTGACTGTAAAAGCTTTTATAGATATGTGAAAAGAAAAAGATTGGTTAAGACAAATAAGGTCTCCTACAGACAGAAACAGGTGAATTGATTATGGGGAGCAAGGACATGGCAGACCAATTGAATAACTACTTTGGTTCTGTCTTCACTAAGGAGAACATAAATAATCTTCCGGAAATATTAGGGGACAGAGGGTCCACTGAGATGGAGGAACTGAGGGAAATTCATGTTAGTAGGGAAGTGATGTTAGGTAAATTGAAGGGATTAAAGGCAGATAAATCCCCAGGGCCAGATGGTCTGCATCCCAGAGTGCTTAACGAAGTTGCCCAAGAAATAGTGGATGCATTAGTGATAATTTTTCAAAACTCTTTAGATTCTGGACTAGTTCCTGAGGATTGGAGGGTGGCTAATGTAACCCCACTTTTTAAAAAAGGAGGGAGAGAGAAATTGGGGAATTATAGACTGGTTAGCCTGACATCGGTGGTGGGGAAAATGCTAGAGTCAGTTATCAAAGATGTGATAACAGCACATTTGGAAAGCAGTAAAATCATCGGACAAAATCAGCATGGATTTGTGAAAGGAAACTCATGTCTGATGAATCTCATAGAATTTTTTGAGGATGTAACTAGTAGAGTGGATAGGGGAGAACCGGTGGATGTGGTATATTTGGATTTTCAAAAGGCTTTTGACAGGAAGATTGTTCCCGATGTTGGGGAAGTCCAGAACGAGGGGTCACAGTTTGAGGATAAAGGGGAAGCCTTTTAGGACCGAGATTAGGAAAAACTTCAAACAGAGAGTGGTGAATCTGTGGAATTCTCTGCCACAGGAAACAGTTGAGGCTAGTTCATTGGCTATATTTAAGAGGGAGTTAGATATGCACCTTGTGGCTAAAGGGATCAGGGGGTATGGAGGGAAGGCTGGTACAGGGTTCTGAGTTGGATGATCAGCCACGATCATACTGAATGGCGATGCAGGCTCGAAGGGCCGAATGGCCTACTCCTGCACCTATTTTCTATGTTTTTTTTTAACATCACCTCCACAATGTCCATCAGCACAGGCGCTCTGCTAGGCAGTGTGCCTAGACTCTTGCTGCTCTCATTTTACACTTATGACTGTGTGGCTAAACACAGGCCTAATACCACATTAAAGTTTGCTGACAACACCACTCTCGTTGGCTGAAACAAAAGGTGGTGACGAATCAGTATATAGGAGGGAGATTGAAAATCTAGCTGAGTGGTGCTACACCAACAACCTCTTACTGAATGTTAACAAAACCAAGGAACTGATTATTAACTTCAGGAGGAGGAAATCTGAGTCCATGAGCCAGTCCTCATCAATACATTTGCAAGGAGAGCACAACAGCGTCTCTACTTCCTTCGAAGTTTGCAAAGATTTGGCATGGCATCTAAAATTTGACAAATTTCTATAAATCTGCAGTAGAGAGTGTATTGACTGGCTACTTTGCAACCTGGTATGGAAACTCAAATGTTCTTAAACAGAAAATCCTACAAAAGGTAATGAATATGGCCAAATCCATCAAGGCTAAAGACTTCCACACTACTGAGTAAATCTACATGGACTGTTGTTGCGGGAATGCAGCATCCATCATCAGAGACCCCTAGCACCTCGGCCATGCTCTCGTCATGCTACTGCCATCAAGAAGAAAGTACAGGACCCACACCACCAGGTTCAGGATTAGTTATTACCCCTCAACAATCAGGCTCTTGAAACAATGGGAATAACTTCACTCAAACTCACTTGCCCATCACTGAACTGTTCCCATAATCCATGGACTCTCTTTCAAAGACTATCCACCTCATATTCTCGATATTTATTGCTTATTTATTTATTATTATTATTTCTTTCTTCTTTTGTATTTGCATAATTTGTTGACATTTGCGCACTGGTTGTCTGCCCTGTTGGGTGAGAGCTTTCATTGATTCTATTATGTTTATTGGATTTACTGAGTATTGCCACAAGAAAACAAATCTCATGGTTGTATATGGTGACATCCATGTACTTCGATAATAAATTTACTTTGAACTTTGATCTCTGAACTCAGCCGGTCTGTGGTTCCCACGATCTCTTTAAATTCACCAGGGCTCTGGTTCCCACATTCTTTTTAAATTTATCAACTTCAGTTGTAAACTCATTAATCTAATGTATAAAAAAAACTGTGTTGTATTAATAGAATAGCATCCAGTAGTCTGAAAAACCTGCTGGATCAGCCTTCACTAAATTCCTGAGCCTGCCAGATGAGCTGATCAGTTTTGCAGAGATGCATATCCTAATATACATAGCAAATAAAAGTTTCAGCCTTGACTCCCTAGTGGCAGTCATCAGTGTTGACTCAACAAAAATTATATATATATATATACACACACACACACACACACACACACACACACACACACATATATATTCATATAAATTTCATTTTTGCAAGCATTCACAGAAAGAAAGAAATACAGTGCTACTTACAAAAATCTGTACATACATGTCTGAGGGATGGTAACTACCAAGGTGCAAAAGAAGACAAACTACAAATAAAAAGTAATACTGAGAAGATAAATTGGTAAGAGTCCTTGAACATGAGTTTGTAAATCATAGAATCAGTTTAGATAAGTGGTAATTGAACTTATCCAAGCCTTTTCACCAATCCATACCATGAAAACTTAATAAATAATAAAAAAAATCTTCCAAGTCAAAAGACAATGGGTTCACTCTGGTGACATCAACATATAATCACAATACAATGCCAAGGAAAAGCTTCGGTCCAAAATGTCTTGCTATCCAGCTGAGAGTTTAGACCAGTCCTAAGTGAATGGGTTTATATACTCCCACAATATTGTTTTGCCACTTTTTCTGTACTTAAGATATTCCAAATTGTTTTGGGGCCAGTAAATACATTGCAGAATTAAATCATTTTCGTAATCAAGGAATACAAGGAACACAGGAACTCCCACAAGCAGAAATAAACAAATTTGAGGAGCCCGAGCCACACTCAACAATTCAAAAACAGCTACTTTCTCTCTGCTGGTGAACGCAGCAGGAGAGGCAGCATCCTGAGGGGTCTCGGCCCGAAACGTCGACTGTACCTCTTCCTATAGATGCTGCCTGGCCTGCTGCGTTCACCAGCATTTTTTGTGTGTGTCACTTGAATTTCCGGCATCTGCAGATTTCCTCGTGTTTGCGTACTTGCTCTCTGCTGTCAGGTTTCTCATCAGTGCATGAATCCATAAACACTACCTCATTATTCCTCTTCTATTGTCTTCTTTATATATTGTGCACTTTACAGTAATCTTATGTCTTTGCTCTTTGCTGCTGCGGCAGAACAACAAATTTCATGTTGTTTAAGTCAGTGATAACAAAACTCGTTCTGAGATCACTCTGCACTAAATGGCCACTTTATTAAGTACAATTATTAGGTGTGTTCTTCTGCTGCTGTGGTCCATCTACTTCGAGGTTCTATGTGTTGTACATTCAGACATGCTCTTCTGCAAGCCACTGTTGTAACATGTGGTTATTTGAGTTTCTGTCACCTTCCTGTCAGCTTGAGCCAGTCTGGCCATTCTCCCTGACCTCTGTCACTAACAAGATGTTTTCACCCACAGAAATGCTGTTCACTGGATCTCTTTTGATTTTCACAGCATTCTCTGTAAACTCTGGTGACTTTTGTGAGTGAAACACCCATAAAATCAGCAGTTTCTGAAATACTCAAACCATCTTAGACACAAGAGGTACTTCAGTTGCTGGAAATCTAGAGCAATGCGCATAATGTGCTGGAGGAGATCAGCAGGTCAGGCAGCCGCTTTTATTCAAATCACCCTGTCTGGTATCAGCAAGCATTCCACGATTAAGGTCAATTAGATCACGTTTCTTACCCATTCTGATGTTTGGTCTGAACAACTCACTGAAGCTCCTTACTATGTGTGCATGCTTTCTTTTGCATTAAACTGCTGCCACATGATTGGCTCATTAGATACTTGCATTAACGAGCAGGTGTACAAATGAACCTAATTAAGTATATTTACATCTGATTGTGGGAGCTAGCTGTGCACAAAATTTGTGCCTGCCATTGTTTCCTTCTTTGGCAAGTGATTTCATTTCATGAGTAATTCAATGGCCCAAAACCAGTCTGGGAAACGTAGCAAAGCAACATAAGCTTTGAACATTTATAAAGATGTTTGCAAGAACAAGTTTTGTTTATTCTGAGGAATATTCATGAAACTCATTCTTAGGAAGGTGTGTGTATGAGGGAATGTGGCTAAGTCAGCTTCATCACATGCACAAGCCTCCCCAACTTTGAGGAAATCTTCAAAAGATGGTGCTTCAGAAAGTAGGCATCCACATTAGGGGCTCTCACCATCTGGGACATGCTCTCTCTTTTTTATTGCCATCGAGGAGGTTACACACTCAACTTTTTTCTGTCCTCCATCAGATTTTTGAATGATCCATGAACCCATGAACACTACCTTACTATTCCTCATACACTATTTATTTATAGTACCTTATAGTGATTTTTCATGTGTTGCACTGTACTGCTGCCACAGAAGCAACACATTTGACAACATATGTCAATGATAATACAGTTAACTTTTGTTCTGGTATTTCTGATCAGTGTATGGCTCAGCATGACCACGCCCAGTGAATTATCATATATCAATGCTTGCAGGTGCTTGGTTGCACATTTAAAGAACACAGGTCTGCAGATGCAAAAACTCTTCTTGGAAACCCCCATCAAGGAGCCTCGGAGGTGCATCCATTTGGGTTACCCGGAGAAATTGGCATTAGCAGAAAATTAAACAATGACCACTCGCAATGACCACAGGATTGACTTTGAAGGCACAGAACTACTGTGCCACGCTAATGGCTTTTGGGACTGCCTGGTGAAGGAAGCAATTAAAGTAAGACCAGACAATAAGAATTTCAACAAAGATGAAGGTCTCACTCTAAGCAAGAATGGAATACATTTTTAAGTAAGGTGGGACAGGAGAAACATGATTGGTTGAGGACCAACCAATCGGGAGGGGTGGATGATGGGAGTTGAGCACATATACCACTGGACTAGACATATCTAGGCATCATTCCTGATGAAGATGGAGGAGTTTTTCATCAAAACATGGGTTAAAATCGACACCTGAACCTGGCTGGAAGCCCAAGAGGAGCTTATGCATCAGATGTGCCGGGGAAGCAATAGATCCTTTTACCTCTGCAGATCTATATGACAACCATCAGCAGGCAAATTCCATTTTGGAACTGTTCCTGGATGGTGATCTAAGACCATAATGTGAATAGAAAGCAAGTGCCAATTATCTACTGTATTGAATTCTCTTCCCAGGCTCAATAATTTGCTTAATACCTGAAACACTCTACATTTAAACATTATTCAGAAATATCTAAAGCTCCTTAGAGCGATGACAGCTGACAAAGCTAAATTCTTTGCTAGTTCTCCAAGCTTTTTTGGAATGGAATCTTCTGTGCACCTGAATGAAGGATGCACTATTAGAGTTTAAGGCACCTCAAGCAAGAGAAGTTTTTCATAATTATACAAAGATTTTGGGCAGTGCCTTTGAGCAGCAGTTCTATGACATTTAGATTTAACACAATTTAATTACTTCTAAAGCCAGTTAAACTTCTCAGCAATCAGTGGAAAAACAATCAAATCAACGAAGAGCATGCCACTAAATTTCTCTAAAATCTGCTGCCAATTCATTAACATTTTTCAAACATAAAGCGTTATAATGAAGGAATTTCTAAGTATGTACAGAGTCCAAGAGTTATGCTCCCATTGTCAGTTGGCCCCAAGAAGTATCAAGTATTTCATCAGTTGAGTGGAAAAAGTATATCAGCACTTAATTCCCCTGCCTTAAAAAACTTTCACTGAAAGCAGAGTTTCATCACGTAACAGGAAGCTTCCACCCTAATTGCTCCTCACAGGATTTCATTTCCATCTTTCTTTATGCATTGTTTATAAGCAAATAAAAACAATAAAAAAAACAACATCCCAATTTTAGAGTCATGCCAGAAAAAACGAGAAACACTTAAATAGTTTTCTTTAAAAGATCCTGAGAAACATGCATGTTTTTCATTTACTTAAAATACAAAGCAATTGGGAAAAGATCGTGCTCTGTATAGGGGTAAGTTTTCTTGCATTTACTTTTCAGAGAAAGCAGAATGCAACTTGTTTTTTATTTGTAAATTAACAGTTAGAGTAACTATTATAATATAACAATTTTCATTCTGGAAATAAATTCAGACGGCCAGAGCACATGCCCTTTTGTAAAATCCCTACAGGAATTTCAGTTCTTGTTGAAATGTTGGGATTGATCTTGGTGATCAGCTGACTCAGTTCACTAGATTTAGACCCTGAGGATCAGAGTGAAAACCATCCGGAGAGATATCAGTAACGTTTTTAGCAAGAGCTGGACATTACTAAGGAAGGAGCAATTCTGCAGGACATTTGACCAACCGACCAGAAGGTGTCACTGTTCATTGCATCATTTTCTCTTCCTGTGCACATTATGCACTTACACTGACAGAGCCAGCAGTAAGGTTTGCAGTCACTTCTTGAAGCAGTTAGTGACCATCGACATGTATTGAGTAGAATCAGAGCTGCTATATGGTATTTCTGATAATGAATTTTTTTTTAAAAATGGACACACTTAATTTTGAGTCACTTTCACAAAACAAGATATTCCATGCTTTACAGCTGGTGGAATATCTTCATGAATTAGGAAAGAGAAGAGACTCATGTTCCCACAAACAGTAGATTAAATTAATGATCTGGTAAATTGTCAATGTTGAAAAAGGGGTTAATGCTAGACAGGACACCAAAACACTGGTGTGGGAGTCTTCTGTTCAATCTGAGAGTCTAGAAGTCTCCTGGTTTAAAATCTCAGCTAAAACAGTAGTTTACCATTTGCCATTTGCCTCCTTCATATGACTTTATTATGCTTATAGTAAGCTCATTGAAGACTCAGAGCCAAGATTCTCTGACCTTCACGACTCTAAAAGGACAAAGGTACCAGTGAATAGGGCAAAACTTCATTAAACGATGGCCCACATCGTCACACCTGCCCTCAATACAAATTTGATAGAAAGATCTTTGAGACAAACTCTTCCTAAAAAAAAATGTCACACAGTTTCTAATGAATTGAACCTTTGGTTCAATTGAAGAATGAGCTTCAACAGCAAATGCCTTTATTAGAACTGGTCTGGGATGCAGACATTTGATCTTTTGTGGTAAACTGTTTGATAACGGTCTGGACAAATACCATGGGAGGCTCTGCTACTTTAGATGCTAAATAATTGGGATGTCATAAGAGAGTCTGCCAAGCATCTTTAATGAAATTCCTAATGCAATTTCCACTGAAGTATTTAAGTTCAAATGAAAGGAGTTTACTTTTACTGAAAGAAACATGGATGAGGTGGTATCCATCCCTGATGCACATTCCTTTTGAACATTTGTATATGTTAGTATGAGGTGGAGGGTGGATTGCAAACAAAACAATTCCAATGACATTCCAGCCTGCTCTTGAGTGATAGTCATAATATGGAGATATGGAGATTTCAAAAGAAGAGAGTGGGGCAGTTGGGACATTCTGCACACCATTGTTCCCAAAAAGATGTTGGATTTTGTGTAATTATGCTGTTGGCAAGGGCCAATAAAAGGAGGCTAGGTTTAAGTGGAGTGGCCATTGTGTGAGTGACAATTGTGTGAGTGGACCAGTGTTAAAGTGGGGAATCCAGGCTTTGGCTCAGAGAAGCTTCAGAGAGGAGAGGTGGAGGCTGTAGTTAGATTATTTTTTGTTTTTTTTTTGTTATTGAACAGTCAGAGCAGTGGGGATGCCAGGTAGGATAGGGAGATGTTACTTCTTTGGAATGTGGGAAGCGTACTGGGATATCCAATGTTGTTGATGACTAAACCTGCAACCGGTGCATACAGCTGCAGCTAGATAAAACCTGGATCATTCGAGAGGCTGAGGAGTTGATTGACATGCAATACAGGGAGGCAGTTATGGACAAAGAGCAGGATACAGGGAAACAAATGACCATTGGGACAGATAAAGGATATAGGCAGCTAGTTCAGAGTACTCCTAGGTGATCCTAGATCACCTAGGTTGGGGCAGTGGTCCCCAACCTCCAGGCCGCGGACCGATACCGGGCTGCGAAGCATGCAGGGGTGCAGTGGTAGCCGGAATGCACCCAGCACATCTTTAAGAAAAAAGGCGAAATAAACAAGCTAATTAATTAGGTGCCACCCGGCATGTAAATGTCGACCAAGATTAGAGGCGGCAATGGGTGCATTCCGGCTACCACTGCACCTCTGCATGCTTCGCGGCCCGGAGGCTGGGGACCACTGTATTAGGGAATGAGATAGGACAATTGACAGAAATATACGAAGGAAAACACTTTGCATCCATTGAGTATAATGCCAGCAGTTTCAAGGTAATTATGGGGAAAGATAAGACCGGTGCTCGGATTGAGATTCTAAATGAGAGAAAGGCCAGTTTTGATGGTATCAGAAAATATCTGGCAAGTGTGGATAGGGACAAATTGATATCTGGCAAAGGTGCACTTGGAAAGTGGGAGGCCTTCGAAAGTGAAATTTTGAGAGTACCGAAATTGCATGCTCATGTCACAATAAAAGGCAAAGGTAACAGGTTTAGGGATCTTTGGTTTTTAAGAGTTATTGAGGTCCTCGTTAAGAAAAGAAGGGGGTGCATAGCAGGTGTAGTCAGGAAGGAGAAAATGAGATTCTTTGGGAGTATAAAAATTGCGAGGACTCAGTTAAGAAGAAAATGAAGAGGGCTAACAGAAGGCATGGGGTTGCTTTAGCAGGCAAAGTGAATAAGCTCTAAGGCCTTCTACAGATATATTAAGAACAAAAGGTTAGCAAGGGACAAAATTGGTCTTGAAGATTAGAGTGGTCATCTATGTATTGAGCTGAAAGAGATGGGGGAAGTCTTAAACAGATATTTTTGTATCTGTATCTGCTCATGAGAGGGCACATAGTCCGTAGAAGTGAGGCAAAGCAGCAGTAAAGTCATACACCGTATACAAATTACAGAGGAGGAGATGTTTGCTATCCTGAGGCAAATTAGGGTGGATAAATCCGCATGGCCTGACAAGGTGTTCCTTCAGACCCTCTGGGTAGCTCGTGCAGAAACTGCAGGGGCCCTAGCAGGGATATTTAAAACATCGTTAGCTAAGGGTGAGGAATTAGTGGATTAGAGGATATAATGTAGTTCTGTTGTGCAAGAAGTTAGGCCAGGGAGCCTAATATCAGTAGTGAGTGAGTTATTGGAAAATATTCTAAAGGACAGGATATATAATGAGTTGGATAAACCAAGCTATGGTCCATGTGCAGGTTGATGAGACTAGGCAGATTAATAGTTCAGCATGGACTAGATGGGCTGAAGGGCTGATACTGTGCGGTAGCTGTCTATGGTTCTATGACTGTATGTACATATTCCACTGTTTCATTATTCAAGAAGGGGACCAGGAATAATCCTAGAAATTAGACTGGTGGGTCTCTCATCAGTGTTGCTGAAGTTACTGGAGAGAGTTCTTAGGGATAGGGTTTATAAGCATTTAAAAAAACATGGCCTAATTAGGGAGAGCCAGCGTGGCTTTGAGCAGGGCAAGTCCTGTCTTACAAACTTGATTGAGATTTTTCATGAAATGATGAAGGTAATTGGTGAAGATACAGCTGTAGATGTTGTCCACATGAATTTTAATGAGTTTGACAAGGACCCTCATAGAACGCTCATCAAGAAGATTAAGATGCATGGGGGATCAATGGTGAATTGGCCATTTGCATTCAGAACTGGTTTGCCCATAGAAGCCAGAAGTCAAAGAGACTTATTCCAACTAGAGGCCCTCGATTAGTGGTCGTCCGCAGGGATCTGTACTGTGACCTCTGCAGTTTGTGATGTACGTACAGAAGTGACCTGGATGGAAATGCAGGTGAATGGGTTAGTAAGTCTGAAAGTGATATGAAGATTGGTTGTAGATAGCACAGAAGACTGAGAAAGAACGATGTACAGTAGGATATAGATCAGTTGCCGATATGGATGGAGAAATAGCAAATGCGATTTAACCCAGCCAAATGTGAAGTGTGGCACCTTGGCAATCAAATGTACAATGACAGTACACTGTTAAGGGCAAGAGCCTTAAAAGTTTTAAGGAGAAGAGGGATCTTGGGATCCAAGATCATTGCTCCCTAAAAGTGGCTGGAGAAGTTGATAGCTACACACACAAAGTGCTGGAGCAACACGTGTTGATTGGGTGGTTAAGAAGTCATATTGCATGCTTGCCTGGATTAGTCAAGGCATTGAGTTCAAAAGTTAGGAAGTTAGACCATACGACCATAAGACATAGGAGTAGAATTAGGCCAGCTAGTCCATTGAGACTGCTCCACTGATTCATCATGGCTGATCCCGGATCCCATACACCTGTCTTCTCGCCATATCCTTTGATGCCTTGGCCAATCAGGAAACTATCAACTTCCACCTTAATTATACCCATGGACTTGGTCTCTGCCACAGTCTAGGCAGATCATTCCACAGATTCCCTATTCTCTGGCTAAAAATATTCCTCCTTACCTCTGTTCTAAAAGGTTGCCCCTCAATTTTGAGTCTGTGCCCTCTCGGTCTGGATACCCCCACCATAGGAAACATCCTCTCCACATCCACTCTATCTAGTCCTTTCAACATTTGGTTTGTTTCAATGAGATCCCCCCTGTATTCTTCTAAATCCCAGTGAGTACAGGCCCAAAGTCGCCAAACATTCCTCATATGTTAACACCTTCATTCCCAGAATCATCCTTGTGAATCTCCTCTGGACTTTCTCCAATGACAACACATCCTTTCTGAGATATGGGGCCCAGAACTGTTGATAATACTCCAAAAGCAGCCTGACTAGTGCCTTGTAAAGCCTCAGTATTATCTCCTGGCTTTTATATCCTATTCCCCTTGAAATAAATGCCAAGACTGTAATCATATTGCGGATTTATAAAACTCTAGTTAGAATATATCTAAAGTATTGCATACAGTTCTGCTCACCCCATTATAGGAAGGATGTCAAGCCTTTGGGGAGGTTGTAGCAGAGGTTTACCAGGATACAGTCTGGATTAGAGGGCATATGCAATAACGAGAGTTTGAAGAAACTTGTGTTGTTTGCCCTTAACTGCCAGTGTCTGAGAAGAGTTCTGATAGAGGTTTATATGATTATCAGAGTCATAGTTAGAGTGGACAGACAGTATCTTATCCCTAAGGTTGAAATCTCTAATACTAAAGGGCATGCATTTAAGGTGAGCAGGGGTAGTTTCCACGAAGATGTAATGAGCAAGTTTTATTACACATATTGTGGCAAGTGCCTGCAATGTGCTGCCTAGGGTGGTGGTGGAGGCAGGTACATCGAGGACCTTTGAGACACGTTTAGATAGGCACATGGATGTCAGGAAAATCAAAGCATATGGACATTGTGTAGGCAGAGGGGATTAGTGTAGTTGGCCACTTGATTACTAATTGAATTGATTTGGCACAACATCAAGGACCAAAGGGTCTCTGCTTGCTCCGTGCTGTACATTTTATGTTCTATGTTCTATAATCTATATCCAGGCACATGTGAGACCATACCCTGAGAAGAGGGATAAGAAAATAATGCTACTTAAAATTGTGAAGTGTTTAGATTGGACAGACTTAATGATTTAGTGAGTATAGTTGAGGACACAAAAACAGGATGGTCAGTAACTAATCTAATAAACTATTCAAGGGAGATGCTGTGCTCAGAAAATGCTAAGGACCCAGAAATTACTACTACTTGGAAGAGCTGGATGAATTTGATGGCATATTAGGTAGTTGTGTGTGGGAGGGAGAAAGGAATAGAGGACGAGATGCAGAATTGCGAACAGAGTCCTGTGTATGGGTTAAATATCAATATTGATCACACAATTATACATTTTTTCCAGGTCTGGATAGAGTGGGCAAAATCAGTGTACATTACCCATCCCTAATTGCCCTTGAAAAGCACCGGATGAGGTGAGTCATTTTCTTCAATCACTGCCACAATCACTCTCCTTTTGATGATGGAATGTCCACTAAGCTGTTGGACAGAGATTTATAAGATATAGATCCAGTAAAGATGAAGGAAGGAGAATGTATTAATGGATCAGAATACCATGGAACTAGAATAAGAGGAGATGTAACATTTCCGTGTGCCTGCTGCCATTGTCCTTCTTGGAGTTAAAGGCGATGGATCTGTTTGGGAGTTGAACTGTAGGAAGAGTCCGAAGAGAAGCAGATAGCAAAGTCCAATTAGTTATAGTCCTATTTCAGGTCAGTCAAATCCTCCCATAAACCCACAGGATCAATGCTAGCACTCACTGGCAGTGGCTTGGTAAGGAGGAAGAGCAGAGTAATGGGGCACTTCATTGCAGATAAACAGTGGCCACGAAGGTTATGGCAGCAATATCCAGTTATTCCCGTTTTGTCTGATTGATGATGTTTACTCCCCTTGGAACATCACAATGATTCATAACAATAACACATGTTTGATAACAAGATGGCAACATTCTGTACAGATAAAGTTTCAAAATTGAGTGAGAGGTTCTCTTACATTTTCAATGTTCTTATGTGCAACTCAAGAGATGGAAAGATTAATGAGGTCACTGTTGGAATTGGCATTTCCCAACATTGGGGGATTGTATTGTCATCCTCAGTAAATGTGACTAGCTCACTCACTGGGACTGTTAGAAGTGCAGTAGAGATGTTAATCACTGCACAGTGTATGTTTAATTTAGCTAAGGCAACACTTGAGCATGCACAGAATCTGCAGAAGCTACATGGCTTCATTTGCAAGAGGAGGATTGGTCTAATTGCAGGTTAATGGAGCATTTCTGCCATGATCATGTGCATCAATAAAGGAGACTGTCATTCAATAAAGGTGACTAAACTTTCTCCATTGGAGTATATTTCAAATTTGAGTTTAAATCATTGCGGGGAGAGGAATGGTTAGGGATGAAGTGGAGTGCTCATCCATACAATAGTGTTCCACGAGACAGCTCCTGATACCTCCACAACCATTGTTTATTGTCAGTGTCTGTTCCTGACACCAAACCCTTACTACGGACAAAGCAGTCCAGAAGTTTTTTCGTCACTCAGTTCCCATTGAGAATGGCTACTCGCAGAATGATTTGTACTTTTCATTGAACTTTGGAAATTATGCAGTGAAAATCTATATTTAACTAAACCAAAAGCCCCAAATCTGTAAATTACACTGAGTAAATTATGTGCATGGGACTGTGCATGTCACAACAGTAAGGAAATAACTTTCTTAGATTCATAAACAAGACTGGCAGATGAGTCATATAAAAAATGGATTGTGATTCCATGTACTCAAGAATTTCTTAGCCTTTGTTCTTTTCTGCCCTTCCTTGTCAAACTAAAGACAGTTTGATAGACTTATTATAGTCGCCCTTCAGGTTAGGATACATATACCTATTAATGCTGAAATAAATAAACTTTTCAACTTCTTAAATTTCTGAATAATGCTCGATTCCATTCAACCCAAGTGTCATGTTTCAGACATATTCTATGTCAAGTGCACTTAACTCCTTTATATTATTGCTCCTTTTGATACAAAATTGAGGTATTTGATTTAAAACAAAATACCAAATTCATTGGAAAATCTCAAAAAAACGAAAGGTCAGATGTTGTCAGTATTGATATTGATACAGTATCTTAACAAGATCTAAAATAAAGTACTTAAAATATGATGTGTCCAATTTATTATGGAAAAGCTTGCCAACTGGACACAGCATTTATATCTCTATATAGCCTTTGGAACTTCCGAGATCCCTGCAGTTTTATTCAGATCAGAAGAAAATATGAGGCCAAATCTGCACTGGAAACTTTATGATTACAGATGGAAAAATTGTTCTACTGTGCTTTTGGTTTTTTGATTCCTATTTCGACGAAATCCTATTAAATTCAGCTTTGTGCTTTTCAGCTATTGAGTGTAATTGGATCCAGTACTTTACAGCCTGAAAAAACTTGGCTTCTGATTTCAAACCAGTTTGCTTGAGGAAATTGGCACTGAGTTATGAATGGATTAGACTGAACTCTTGAAGCAAGCAGGGGTATATAATAAGACTACGAGCTCATTTGATCTAATGATGGTAGATGCAACCATAAATCAGGATCTAAACAGCATACAAAGAAAGGTTTACAAAACAGTTTATTCATTTGAATATGAAATGAGGCAGCCTCACAAAGTGACTTCATGAGCACATTTCAACACTATCAATGTGAGAGTTTGTTGTAATCAAAATAATTAACTCAATGATGATTTTTTTTGGGAATGATGAATGGTGTGTTTTAATAACTTAGGGTTGACATTTGTTTCAAATTATTCTTGCATATGGATTATCAATATCAAGTAACAACACATGTTGGATGTAAAGTGAAAATCCAAATTAGCATCAATAGACTTACAAGAGATTTTCCGTTTTAGGATCAACTTGTTTTGTTGATCAACATATTAAACATTGAAAAATCCTTCTTTCTATTGAATGTGTTTCCTCAATCTGTGGTACTACTCCTGATGTATGTATTATAAACTTTTTGAAATTATTCTTTCACAGTTAAAATAATGGTTCAACAAGTAACTATGGTGGGCAATGTGATTATGCATACTAAGAAGCTTTGAGATTTAACCTATATTCTTGGTTGAGTTAATAGACTTCAAAAGGATATAAGCAGACCAGTTGAATGAACAAGCACAGTGCTGATAAAGTAATAGAGTGAAGTGTAAAATGGACAGTATATTTTGGCAGGAGTAATGAAAAAAGACAATAAAGAACACAATTCTAATGGTAGTGCAGGAATAAAGGAACATGAATACACTCGGCCCTCCTTATCCACCGGTTCCGCATGTGCGGATTCAATCAACCGCAGATCGGGAAAACCTGGAAATTCTCTCTCTAGCACTCGTTGTCTGAGCACGTACAGATGTTTTTTTCTTGTCATTATTCCCTAAACAGTACAGTATAACAACTATTTACATAGCATTTACATTGTATTAGGTACTATAAGTAATCTAGAGATGATTTAAAGTACAGGCAGTCTTTAAGTCGGATTTGTATGTAAGTTGGAACAGGTACATCCGGTATTATTTAGCGTCAGTTAGTCAAATGATTGTCTTAGTATATAGTATATATTTTACCTTTCTATGCATATAAAACACTTAAGAAACGTATGTTTTTCAATAATTAAACCACTGCGTTGCTTAGTAATAATGCAAACAACAGGAATTCTGCAGATGCTGGAAATTCAAGCAACACACATCAAAGTTGCTGGTGAACACAGCAGGCCAGGCAGCATCTCTAGGAAGAGGTGCAGTCGACGTTTCAGGCTGAGACCTTTCTTCAGGACTAACTGAAGGAACTTTCAAATCCCTTACTCACTCTTCCTTCAGTTAGTCCTGACGAAGGGTCTCGGCCTGAAACGTCGACTGCACCTCTTCCTAGAGATGCTGCCTGGCCTACTGCGTTCACCAGCAACTTTGATGTGTGTTGCTTAGTAATAATTGTAGCTTTTATCGGGGCAGGGCCTTTTACATGCTCCATTATTCTCAATTTATCCTTTAAAATTGTTCCAATCATTGACCGACTGTAGCCTAATGCTTTTCCAATGACCGATGGCATTTCACCTCTTTCCGATCACTTTATTATTTCCACTTTATTTTCAATCCTGATCGTTTTCTATTAACGGAACAAAAACACTGCAGATTCAGCAGCAGCCGCGGGCGGCGGGTTCTGAGCTCCCCCGGGTCCTAAATTCCACCCGCACTCAGGCAGGTTAAGTAAGGGACTTGAGCATTTTTTAGTATCTGTGGGGGATCCTGGAACCAATCCCCTGCAGATAAGGAGGGCTGACTGTACAGACTGTCCCTGGGAAATGAACAGGTCTTGTTATTATTTATATCTGTGAGTCGATATTGTCCATCATTTGACAAAAACATAAAAATCACTCAATGTGGTAATCATACCTCCTCAGTATTGTAACACATTGTTTTAAAAGCACACAAGATTGATAAGAATTAACAATTACTGTAAGTAGAGAGAGAGGAAACTGCTTCTGCTATTTGTACGCACTAAAACACAGACATTTAATTTAATAATGTTATGGGATCTCAGCTGTAGGCAGAGCTGTCTATAAGTCCGGTGTTTATAAAATGGAGTCCGCATGTAAATTTGAAATATATATTTGTGGGAAGAGAAAAAGAGTTAATATTATAAGTCAAATATTCTCAATTAGAAGTGGGAAAGAGAGTAAAATTACCTTTAAATGGGAAAGATTTGGGTGTGGTGTGGGGTCCTATGCATAGACAGGATAAAGGGAAAATCTCTGAGAGAATGAGGCCAAGGTTTCATTGGTGATAAATTGCTGATGAAGTCATCTATCTGGTTGGCAGTTCAGAGAGGGCTGTTACAGAGAGCACAAAGAGACATGTGAAATTTAGATCTGTAGAAAACGTCCAGCTAGAAGTGTGTAACCCTCAGGCTCGGCCACCACGTGTTCGTTTAGGTAGGGGAAAACAACTTCTGGCCCGCCAAACTGAGAAATCTCGTTTGTGTGGATGCTGCGTGATGTGTTGCCCGGTTACAAATCCGCACTGCAAAATATCAGACAGTACACCATATGCAATTAAATGATTGAACTTTATAAATCTTAGTCTGGATAGAGGGTGAGTAAAGAAAATAAAAAGTAAAAGAACTCATTTTAAGGAAAAAGTCTATTGCGCATCGTTGGAGCTCACTGTTCGTTCATTTGTTCCAGTCGACCTCCAAGCGTAGCTGGCCCTTGGACCCTCGCCCCTCAGTCCACTCCATCTGGTGGTCATCCAACTCTCTTCATTCGCGTTCTCTCTCTCCATTGCTCCCCGACGAAAGACTGTGAAAATCTCTCTTCCAGACTCACAAGAAAGAATGACATTGGATAACATACATTCCAAAGCCCCATTATCTCTAGTCATAACCCAAGCATTGTTGCTGCAGAGAAACCATTACATTAGCGATGAAACATTACATAGAAGCCATTACATTAGCCTTAGCAGTGAAACCTTACAGCATGTTACAAGTGTTAGTGAAGAGATGAAAACAGAATTAGTATTACACATAGATTATCGACATCAGATCTGTCTCTTTCTAGCACAGTGAAAGCAAATTAACCGCAATTACTGAATTCGGTATCAAGTGCCCACATGGAAGATGATGGACTGTTCCTCAAGCTTATATTGAGACTCATTGTAACAAGGGAAGAAACCACAGATAGGTAGGTCAAAGAGGAGGTGGGTTAGAGAACTAAATGAATGTAGAAGAACAGATTGAAAGTATGGTTTAAAATGTCTGTAATTTCAACTGAAGTATACAATGCATAAAGCGGAGGGGTTTATGATTCACCTTCGTAAAACACCAAGTCCATCATGACTATTGTGTTCAATTCTGGGCACTGCACTTTAGGAAGGATATATATAAAAGTCTTTGAAAAAATACAGAGGAGATTCACCAGAATGATTCTAGGGTCCTAGGTTTTCTGTACAGACCTTTCTTGTTCATCTTGGAGATAATTTGGTCTAAATGTTCATGATGATGAAGAATTGAGACAGACTAGACCAGGATTAACCACTCCCATTGGCTCTGACCTGCAGGGGCTGCAAATGACCAAAAGTAAAATGAAGGGAAACCCCTTCATGTAACAAATAGTTGTGAACTGTACCAAAAATGTTGCTTGAAGGAATGGTGGAAGTAAATTCCACCTGAGTAGCAGTGCTAAATAGGATTAAATAAATACCTAAAGGAAAAACAAAACCAAAGTGCTATAGAGATCCTAAAATTTCATATGTGGCTCAAGGCATATTTATATACAAGAATACAAAATGTGACATCAGATCATAATTATAAGCAGCTCAGCTTTGCACACGGAATATTCCAAATCTGGAGCAATTCCATATAGCATGAAATGGTCAGCATTTAAGTTACTCAGCCTTGCATTCAACATAATTAATAAAACAGGTGTGGTACATTCAGCCCATTATGACTGCTGTTCCACTCAATAAGAACATGGCTGACCTTCAACTTCAGTTCAACTAACCACCCACTGTGATAGGTATTACTCAACTACCAGCAAAAGAAGTGGATTTACACTAATGTCAACCAGCTGAGGTTAATTAAATGCCAATAGACAACCTATATTAATCCAGTCTTTTTAAAACTCTATTACAAACATCCTTGTGACTGTAACTTTAAAATTGAATGTCAAATAATCAAATGCTTGAATCTAAAGAAGGTTTGTGTGAAACAAGAGCTATAAAACGACATGAGTGGTTTGCAACATTATTCTGTGTTTTTGCTCAATTTCAAAGTAGATGTGAACACACATCGTCAAATTTGAACTGGGAACTTATTTCAGAAATGTTTTTAAAAACTGGAACAAAATAATAGTGGTGATGATTTCTTAATGGACTGTTGCAATGCATAAAGCTCACAGGTTGCTGGAAATTCAGTTGACTTGGTCAATACTCCCTTCATGTTGCCTCAGTGCAGCTAGATTGTTAATTATGCTGGCTTCAAGCCGACTTTTCAATTTATTGTTTTATTAGTCTGTCAATATTATGCATTAGGACTTGAAAAGTTTCTATTAAACCTGGAAGCATTTCTTTCAAAACAGGCAAAATGTAACGTATAAACAGGAAGCACCTAATGCTCTTTTAATTCATGACATAGATTAAAGGGTTTCAAAGTACTCCAACTAATTAATTTGAAAAAGTGTGATGAAAAGATTGCTGTACACAAATAGATGTGACTGACATTGCCCAGAAAAAAAGACTTTTATTCTCTCAAGTTTGTTTTTTTTCTCCCCCAAACATTTAAAACAATGCACATACTCGTCACTTTGAAGTTCAATTAAAATTATTAACTGTGTTTTGGGCTAAGTCTCATTGTGCATATTCTTTTGAACTTTAGGCATTGATTGTGATCACTCTGAAGTAGCTTATGTTTTGCAGTATAAGGGAATGGAATGACAAAAGGTCACAGACCATTGAATGATTCATTGTGAAAGATTATTTTCCAGACAACTCATAATACGTCAAAATTAAAGCAACTTCTCTCTGCCATCACTTTAAAATTTTTTTAATAGCTATTGCTTTATTAAATCTGTGCAAATATGCACCTTGAAAATAAACACTGAATAATTTAACAAATCACAATTCACTTCATTTCAATTTATCTATAAGATTTCTTTGCATTGAGTTGCCAAGAATGTTGAAACCCATTTCCTTAACTGCTCTATTCCTATTAATAGTCCTCAGATAACAAAATAATTATCTTATTTATTCTTTTATAATCTCTGCTTTAGTATTAACTTAAACACACAGAATTCTACTTGCTAAGCTCCATGTGGTCCTTTGTTTGTGGTCATCTTAAATGCGTGTTCCCAATGTAAACATCAGAGTAATGTGACATTTTCTAAGTATAATGAACACAAATAATACCAATTGGTACATATTCATTTGTCAGCACGGTCATTTGCTTCACTGTCCAGTTCACGGAGACCATCATGATGGTTAAAATAACCCAAGGTATAGTAGCTGAGGGACTGAGATGCGCTGAAGGATGCTTGAGTAAACAGACGATGTATTTAATTTCATTGTCAATTGTCAATTCAATTGTCTGCAAAAATTAATAAACTGAAAGCATTGGAATTTGATTGGCATTGAAGTAGATAAGGATTTCACGTTGATGTGGAAGACATGACTAGAAAATAAAATCAAATTTCTTTTAATTTCCAAATTAAAATATGGAATTATTTTGTTGCTGTAAATTGTTGTATAGGCATAAATTTACACACAAGGTCAATTAGCGCACTGACTCTGCGCCAATTATTGCGCATAAATTTGCACTCGTGCTACATTCTTTTATTTTTAATTCCTATACTATACATTCCACACTTCCACACATGGGACCATTTACAGTGTTGAGTTGACCTATCACTCAGACATCTTTATAATGAAATTCTGCATTTTATGGAAGTTTATGTAACCCTCAGGATCTTTCGGCTGTGTAAATCTAGGGAAGACAATCTCTGGCCCCACCAAACACATGATTTTGAGGTGTAAAACCTCCTGTTTGTGTGGATGCTGCATGATGTGTTACCATGTCACAGGTCAGTACCACAAAATAACAAACAGTACACCATATGCAATTAAACGATTTAGCTTTATAGTTCTTAATTTAACCAAAGGGTTAGTAAAGTAAAACAAAAAGAAAAGGGCCCATTTTAATGAAACAGTGTAATGTGCACAAGTTGGCTTTTGTTCCGCTGGTACTCTATCGACTTCTCCGGGCTTTGTTGACTCCCGGTCCCACACCAAGCCCACTCCGTTCTGGTGTCTACGACTTCTCCATTCTGGCATCTTCTCTCCCCATCTTCCGCTGAACAAAAGACTGAGATCACCTCGGTCTCAGGCACACAACAAGAAAAAAAAATGGTGCACATTCCAAAGCCCCCGTTATCTCTAGCCATAACCCAAACACTGTTCTACAGAAAGACCATTACATTAGCAGTGAAACCTTTTCTGAGGTGTTACATTTAATTGGGCTTCTGCAGTATGGCTAAATGGTAACATAATCAAAGTTTTAAGGCCACATGAGAGGAAATAAGTTATAGTGTTATTGGTGAACTGAGGAGGGAAAAGGATAAGTTTGCTCGGCTCAAGGCTGTCATAGATCCAAAGGGCCAAATGCCCTCCCTCTGTGCTATGAAAAACAAGTGAGGAAGTTGGAAAAAATCCTGCCAAAACATGTCATATTGTTCAAGCAAGATGCTGTCTATCAACAAATGAATATTAATCAGACAGGTTTTGTAGAATCCCAATTCTCCTTAGAGAAGGGGTTCACACGTTGTAGTCCACAAACCCTTTGATTAATGGTAGGGGTCCATGGCATAAAAAAGGTTGGGAACCCCTGCCTTAGAGGAATAATTTGCGATCTGTTAGTGGTAAGATCAAGGGGTCCTAATATGATGGAAGGGACTCCCAGCTAATGGTCCTCAACTGCCAATACAGGAAGTCAGATAGAAATAGTGACAAGAACTAGGGATGCATGTTTGCACTGATTATCAATAAAAGTGGAGATTTGTGGATGTGTAATGTATGTATTAGTAATTGGAGGAAAATATTCAAGTTGGAGGTAGGAGACTCAAAAAAGTGTTACAAGATAGAAATCCTTCTCGTCAGCAGCATATGGTACAGTGGGGAATGGAGTTGTTTGGTGCTTCTGAAAAGTGATTCCATGGACATAAAACAATATGTGAATATAAAATAAAACCAATAAAAGCAAATTTCTAAGTCTTCAACTCCCTTTGTGATTGAATGAATGAATTTTCTTCACCATTTGGAAGTGATTCATAAGGCATAGGAAAGTGCCAAAAACAATCCCTGGCATATGTCACATAGTGGTGACAATGTTAAAAGAACGAATCAAAATTAATGCAGAGTTAAGACCCCCAATCTCAATTTCATATTTAATCTTTGATTAGATAGAAATTAACTCAATTTACTTGATTTTCAGGAATCTGGATCTCAGCCATTTTTGTCCTAGAGTCATACAGACCAGAAAAAGGCCCTTCAGCCCACTGAGTCTGTGCTGACTATTGTCGACCCACATACCCTAACGCCATCCGATATGAGAGACTGCTGTTTTATTTAGCTCTACGCTTAATGGCTAATTTATTAGGTAACCATACACCTGCTCGTTAATGCAAATATTGAAACAGCCAATCATGTGGCAGTAGCTCAATGCATAAAAGCATGCAGACAATTTCAAGAACATCAGTTGTTAATCAGAACAAACATCAGAATGGAGAAGAAATATAACTTTAGTGACTTTGACAATGGGATGATTATTGGTGCCAGATGGGGTAGTTTGAGTATCTTAGAAACTGTTGATCTTCTGGGATTTCATGCAGAGCAGTCCCTGGAATTTACAGAGGATGATATAAAAAACAAACAAAAATAAATCAGTGAGCAGCAGTTCTGTGGGTGAAAATGCCTTGTTAATGAGGGAGGTCAGAGAGGAAAGGCAAGGCTGGTTCAACCTGACAGGAAGGCAAAGGTAACTCAAGTAACCAGTGGTGTGCAGAAGAGCACCTCTGAATGCACAACACATTGGACCTTGAGGTGGATGGGCTATAGCAGCAATAGATCATGAACACACACTCAGTGGCTACTTTATTAGATACAGGGGTACGGAGTGTAACGACCAGTTAGGGAATGCCCAAATTCTTGCCAACTGAGGGAAGATATCTATTAAAAAGCACTGCTGGGGTGGGGCCTGCCAGCTGCACCTTGCCTCTCATCAGAAACAATTAGTTAAGATGAAAAGGACACAAACAGCTCATTGAAAGAAATTTAGATAAGGACTTGAGGGAAAGAGGAATAAGTATAGTGAGTTAGTAACAATAGGAGGAGCATGGTCATCTGCATTGATAGGGTAAACAGAAATGTCTATTCCTTTTCTTTAATCTACAATAACATCTAAAGCGATTTACAGAGGGAAAAAACATTCCATTTATCCAAAATTAGTCTGTGGGTTTTCAGTCGCAATAAACAGAATCTTAAAGTTTTCTCTTCATGGCAGTCAAAGCAATTGTAGAAAAGGTTGCCTTCGAGATAAGGATGTTATGTTGTTCGGTACTTTTTATGTAAGGAGTTAGTGGTCACAGTGATTTTTCATTATACATTCCTAGTGTGCATGTCCACCAAAATGCCACTGTCAACATATCTATGATGAATACAATCACTACAATCTCACCATGTAGTTTTCCGTAAATCACCACATCCCCTCAGCTCTTAGAGTCCAAATGGATAGCTTACACATTTATCTCTATCGACTTTCCCTTTCTGTGTGAAAAATATTAGAGTAGAGGATGAGAAGTGGTAGCTTGACACATTGCTTTTATTTTTCTATCTCTCCATTTATATTACTACTTCATATGGTAAAATTATTAAACTTCCTCATGCAGCGAGGGGCGGTGTGCGACTTCATTCCAAAAACTGTCATATGCTCCCTCTGAAGCAAGACCAAACACTCCCTCCTATTTCTTAATTCATACAGATTCATTCTAACATCTGCGTTCATTAAGCTTCAGTGCAAATATTTTTTGCAGATTTTGATGGTAACCAACAGGATGCCTTGCTAAGGTCTTCTCTACCTAGCACCTTCTATGATCTTCTGTAAATATTCAAAACTTGTAAGAATACAATTCTCTATCTTCAAACTGATGACTTCCCATTAAAATACATTTACAGAACCTTACAGAACCTGGAAACAGCACCAATTATATTCAATACTTTTCTTTGAAGATATATAAAAGATAATGCTACACAATTATGCAGACAAATGTCTCTGGATTATGCAAAAAAATGATAGTCTGCCAATAAAATTTGACTTCGGTTGACTTCTTTTATACATCTTACAAATTCATAGGAAGAAAAACAAATGAAGATGCTTATCTTCAAAGCAGGAGAGGGGATGATAAGTTCGAATAAATAAAGGAGAAAGAAATGATACGATCATATAATGTTGCAATTTTTTGATATTCTGAGTTAAAATATGTTTTTTTCTCAGAATTATGAAATGGCTTTGCTTTGAGTGAGTGGTAATGTTTTGCAGATCAATATTACCACAAAATCAAATGCATCCTGAGAAATGTCTCTCTGATTAGTGTTGACAAAACAAATTTGAATCCATCTATGCATTCTCTGTAAGGCAGAACAGACTGCAGATGAAGGTATGAACAACAATCAGTCTGTTGGAGAACTCAAGGGGCAGATAGCATTTGTTGGAGGGAAAGAGTTGTCGTCATTTCAGATTGAAATCTGCCAAAGTCCTTTAATAGGCTGTCTGTTGCCCATTCTTATTTTGTTGAACTTCTGGAAATTGGTCACAGCTATGCAACTTTAAAAGAAGATGTTTGAATAGGAGAGCTGAGAAGGTTAGGCGTGAAAAACAGGCGGATGAGACTAGTTCAGGTAGGTAAGTTTGTCAGCATGGATGGAGGAACTGTTTCCATGCTTCAACTCTGTGATTGTAGCCCTACTTTAGATCTGTTGAGTTCCTAGTAGGTGGTCTGTTGCTCATTCTCCTTGTTTGGTTGCATTCCTGGATGAAGCAATTTAGCATTGTTGAAGAGAAGATAAGAACCCTTGTTTCTATCACTCCCTGCCCTTGTAGATTTTGCAAGCTATAACAAGATCCAGAAAAAAACTAAGCAATTGCATACTCCAGGTAATATTCAAAGCAAATCTACAGTAACCAGCTTACACTTAATTGCTTATTAGTTCAGAGAAGGAGGGCTAAGGACCTTCTTGATGCTGTTTAATGCTAAGACCTGAGCTGTCAGGACTGGACTGACATTATATCTGCATTACACAGTTGACTGAAGGAAACCTTTATCCACTCTGTGCTCTCACAACAGGTTAAAGTGCTGAACTCTGTATTTTCCTTTCCCACTCTGGGGTCTGCCACAACTCAGGCACTATATTCAAATCAGTTGCTAGTGGCTCATAAACATTGTGGCCCTTATATGTTCAGCATTCAGCAACAACTTATCTGCAGTACATAAAAGGCAGCACTCAGACGCCTTAAAGACTTTCAACTTGGCTGTTTTGGGCTCTCTAATAAAAGTTAGGCATTCAGAGCTACAGTCATTGGGTCGTAGAAATGCACAGAATGATAACAGTTCCTATGGCCCAACTCATCCATAATGACAAAGTTGCCAACCTCTGGTGCAATTTGCCCCTTTGTTTGTGTTATATCCCCCTAAACCTTCCTATTGAAATGTTTTTTTAACACTATTATTGTACCAGCCTTTGCCTCTTTCACTGGCAGCTCATTCCACATACTCATCACACATTTTGTGAAAAATTGGTTCCTTAAGCCCCTCTAAAATTTTCACCTCTCACCTTAAAACTATGCTGTCTAGTTTTGGACTCTCTTACCCTGGGAGAATGACTGTATCCATTCATGTTAGCCATGCCTCTCATGATGTTATCTACCTACCTTTACATATTTACAGCCAACTTTTGTGTCAGTTCAAAGTTTGCTACACATATTTTTATCCTCATTTTGTTTATGTGAAGCCCTATTATTTCTGTACTTGGATTGAAGCCAGTTGACCTGGTGGGTGAACACAACCTTCAGTTCGTTTGCATAATTGGATTCAGCCTGGTAGAAGCAGAAGATTAATGGTTCATCATTTCTACTTCTTATGATCTGCTCCCATGAATTTCAATCCAAATTTTTTGGATGATTTATTTAAATATCATAAATCCAATTTTGCTTTCCGCCACGTTGACATTTAAATTAAGATTCTGTCATTTATAGAAGTATTTCCAAAAATTATTTCTTGGAAGTGCTTGTGAAAGTTTCAATTATTCAATCTAAAGTCCTGTTTACATTTTGTGAAATGAATTGATCATGCGTGTCTTCATGAAAAAGAAGTTTTGGACCCCCCCTTATACTTAATGCAACCAAGTTTTTCCAGGACATTACAATTAGGAGATTTTTTATCTATTTTAGATACACTGAAACTTCTGTTGCACATTACCTTGCAATGATCTGGAAAACAAATAGCTGTAGTTACTTACATGAGGCAGCATTGTCATTTAATATGAATTATTTAATTCTGTCATTGCTTACAGACTACAATTCTTTATAATATCACTCTTCATTGTCCTATGCTCCAGTGATAAAACTCCCAATCTGCTGAATAAAGATGAGTCTGAGGAGAAGACTTTAAAGAGAATGGCTGCAAAAAAAGGTCATTTTAAAGAACTTCCCTTATGAATGTAGGAGATAGGAGAAGGAGCAGACCATTCGGCCCTTCAATTTAGCTTTGCCAATCATGGCTGTTTATTCTAGGCATGACCTCCTCTTGTAGCTTTTTGAGATATTTCACTGCTCAAAACATTTTGATATCTACACAGTTGTACAACTCAGGATTAAAGTTGAAAGTAAATTTATCATCAAAGTACATATATGCCACCAAATACTACCCCGAGATTCTTTTTTTTTTGCGCATTCAAAGTAAATACAAAAAAACACAATAGAGTCAATAAAAAAACGTACACAAGGATAAACAACCAATGTGCAAAATACAACAAACTGTGCAAATCAAGAAAAAGAAAAAAAAGATTAAGAAGCTGTAAATATCAAAAACGTAAGATGAAGTTGGTGTTCACGTTAATGATGTAATCACATGAAGTTTTTTTTACTGTGCTTTGTGTTCAGTGTTTGGAGTACAGTAAATGAGTTGTTACAGTTTTCCTTAAACATAAATGCCTCATGCTGTTTTATTTGTGAAGACTTACATTGGTGACCCCAATGCTCTAGGATGATTCCAGAGCTATTGAACATATTGGCCAACACCGTTGCTCTGAAACTTCCAGAGCTTTTTGGGGAAACATTCCATTGCTTGGTATGCACAAACTGAGGCCCAATTCTTGTTGCAAGAAATCTCTGTCGATGACACCAAGTTTTACTACATGGTGGTGTTGCTCATTAGCTCTATGGCTGTGAGAGTGGTAAATCTACTAGAACACCCATCTGACCACCACAAATACCGATCATTAAAAACTCACCGTTTACAGACTTTGGGATTATCGGTGTCTGAGGGTGCCAAATATTTGTTCTTCTTGCCTGGCCTCAGCCATGCTAAATCATCAGAGCTAATGGACCACATGCTATCTCTCCTGGGAAATCACCCTCCTTGTTTTATTTTTAAAGAACTCTTTGTGCAGCAAATGCTTGATTAAGCTTGCGTAAACCTCACTTATGCACCTGAGAAGGAGTATAGGGAGCTTGCTAAAATGGTTGATAGTCTACAGTCAGCCAGGCAGAAATGCATCATTCCTCCTCCTTTTCTTGCATCAATAAGCCAGGTCAGCAGGGCCCCCAACAAACGAACGGGCGCAGTTGCAAAACAGACAATGCCATTTTTGTGTTTTTACCACACTTGTTTTGGTACGAACTCGAGGAAGAGCTGACCACCTTGCAGCTTCAAAAGTACCAATGCATTGGGACACCAGAGGTGTGTATCCACTGTGGGTTCCAGCTGCCATGGACATCTACTGTTCATTATGGACACCCTTTCAGGACAATGCTTCCTGTGTGACACGGGTGCTCAAGTGAGTGTGCTACCAGCATCGTCTATTGATGAGAAGGCAAAGATAAAACCTCACTGGAGACTGCCAACAGCAGCAAGATCCAGACCTACAGGACATGACGTGTGATGCTCTGCTTCTCTAGGCGACATTATACATAGGACTTTGTTCTGGTGAAAGTAACTAGACCTCTGCTCGGTGAAGATTTCCTGTGTGCCCAAGGACTGTTAGTCAAACTTAGGAACAGCCAGCTTGTGGATATCTAGAACTTTTGGTCGTTACCCTGATCCCTAAGTAAGTTCCCACCCATGACTCTTTCAAGCACATGCACCAGTCAGATGATCAGATTTTTCTGAAATGCAGTCTACGGATGGAACGGAAGGCAGTCCTTGTGATAATGTTGCAATACTGAAGTATTTTGGGGTCCCCTGCTACTGTAGGTATTATGTTGATGATAATTGGACAGAGATTTCTTCAAGCAAGCTTGAAATAAGTCCTCAGCAAAGATTTGAAAGGTGTCAGTGTAGGCTGTTTCTTGTTTGCTAATTACAGCACTGAATAGATTGAGTGCTTGCTTAACGTTGACCTTTGGTGGCATGTAAATTGCAGTCATGATCACAGAGGAGAACTTTCTTGGTAAGTAGAATGGACGGCATTTAATCATTAGATGTTGCATGCCAGGAGACCAAGAGTGTGACAAGACCACTAAGTCAAGAACCGCGAAGAGTTTGTCGTGAAATAGAAGTTCCTTATCTTTTACCCTCTTCAAATCAGCAGTCCAGTCCATCAAATGGATTGAGAAACCTTGAGTCTGACCAGTATATCTGGCTTGGCTAAAGTGAGGCATGTCTCTGTTAAACAGAGAACACAGCCATCCCTCATTTCCCTCCGATACAGCAATCTTGCCTTTAGTTCCACCATCTTGTTCACTTGAGGTTACATGTTTCAATAAGGAACACAACACACAACTTGAAACACCAAAAACATTCATCTAATGATAGGACAACCCTCCCATCACATCAATAACCCAATGAATTTCTTTTTGGATAGTCTCCAATGCCTCCCATGGTTTACTAATTTTTTTAAAAAAAGCTAATTTAAATTATTTCCAGAACTTTTAAGAAAGTCCATTTAATTTTGCTATTTAAGCACTAATGGGTTTTATATGCTTTTGAAGGTTTCAGAAATGTTTTGTCAGTTGTCTACTGTTTGGAAATTCCATCCCTGTTTCTCAGTCATTAATTTGATTCAGGGATTCTTTTGCCAAATTATATCAAAATAAGATAAGAATTAAGCTTTTTGAATGATGAAAAATTGGATAGTTTTATGTCTCAACTGTAATTCTACTGCGGAGATGCTCCAATGTAAAAGAGTGGACAAGAAAAAGGGTTTTGTCTCAAAACATTGACAATTCCTTTCACCACCACCTGCCCCACTCCCACCCCAATCCTATTTTACTCAGCGTTTCCCCAGCAGATTTCCATTGGATATGAAAATAGCTCATTCATACTACTTATGTTTCTCTTTAGACATGGTTAGAAATTGAAATTAGTAAAATTAAAGAAGATAATGGGAATGCTCAGCAGGTGAACAGAATCTTTAAAGAAAAAAAGTCATGTTAATATTCAATGTAAATATCAGCATTATTATCATGGAGTTCAGTACTATCAATTAAGTGAATCATTCCAAACTTCATAAGAGTCACATTTGAAATTTATCTAATGGGCTTCAATGCCACACATGAGGCTGCTTAACAAGATAACAGCCCACAGTATTAGAAGAATGGTGCTAGCATGGATAAAGGATTGGCTGATTAGCAGGAGGCAGAAGTTGGTATAGAGGGCGTCTTTTCTGGCTGGCTGCCAGCGACTAGAGGTGTTCCATGGGAGTTTGTGGATGATATGAAGATAGGTGGAAGGTTTGGTATTGTTGAGGAAGCATGGAGGCTGCAGACGCACTTAGACAGTTTAGGAGAATGGGCAAAGAAGTGGCAGATGGAATACAGTGCCAGGAAGTGCATGGTCATGGTCTTTGATAGAAGGAATAAAAGCATGACAATTTTCTAAATGTGGAGAAAATTTAAAAATATGAGAAGGAAAGAAACTTGGGGGTGATCATAAAGGATTCCCTAAAGATTAACTTGCAGGTTAAGTACGTGGTGAGGAAGGCAAATGCAATGTTATCATGCATTTTTGTGAGGACTAAACTATAGAAATAAGGATGTAATGTTGAGGCTCCATAAGACACTGGTGAGGCCTCCCTTGGATTATTGTGAGAAGTTTTGCACACCTTAGCTAAGAAAGGACGTCCTGACAATTGGAAAGCTTTCTGAGGAAATTCATGAGAATGATTCTGGAAATGAAAGATTTTCATACGAGGAAAATTTGATGGCTCTGGGCCTGTTCTCACCAGAACTTAAAAGAATTAGAGGGGATCTCATTAAAACCTATTGAATTTTGAAGAGTGTAGACAGAGACAATGTTGAGGGGACATTTCCTGTAGTGGGGGAGTCTGGGATCAGAGGGCACAGCCTCAGAATAAAGGGATGTCCATTTAGAACAGCGATGAAGAAGAATTTCTTTAGCCACAGGGCAGTGAATCTATGGAATTCATTGCCACAGGGTGGCTGTGGAGGAAAGGTTATTGGGTGTATTTAAGGCAAGGGTTGAAATTACTTGGTTCGTCAGGGTGTGAAATGTTATGGGGGTAAGGCAAGCGATTGGAGTTGAAGGGCAAAATTGATCAGCCATGATGAAATAGTGGAGCAAATTTGATGGGCCAAATGACCTAATTCTGCTCCTATGTGTTATGGTCTTATGATCTTAGGATAATGTAATCTTGCTGATTTTCCTTAGCAGAATGCCAATTTCCATAATTTTCCAGTGCTTATCTTAAGGAATCTGCCCATCAATTCTCCTTTATACAAGCTTCTTAACTCTAGATCTAGTCTCACCTAACCTCAGTTGGAAAAGTCAGCTTGCATTTAACTCTTCATAATTGTATATACTGTTATCAAATCTCTTCTCATTCAGCTATGCTTCAGGCATAAAGTCTTAATCTATTCAAGGATTCCCTTTCACTTGGGTCCTGAAGTTCCAGCAACATCCTTGTAAATGTTCTATGTATTCTTTCATGTAGCGAGGTGATGGGAACTGCACATAATACTGCGAATTTGTCCTCACCAATGTCCTAATCCATTTCAACATAACATCCCTTCTCCTGAACTAATATTTGAGACTATATTTGATAATCACAAGCACTTACTGTAGTTCTAATCTAACACAAAATATTTCCCTTTTGAGTAAACTGTACATTAGCTAATCCAGTAGATGAACCATCACTACCAAATAGCAGATATGGAATTTGCAGCAATGGTTATGATAATATTCAGAGGAGGATAATTTACAGACAGTGTAAGAGATGTCATTGACAGAATGGCTCCCTTTTGTACAATATTTGGCGTACCAAGACAAGATATGGGTTCAAGAAACACACTACTAGACAACTACTTTTAATGTCTGAGATATTATTAGCCATGAGCTTGTAGATTTTCTTGGATATGTCATTGTGTGATTGATGAATGATTGTGCAAGTCAGGAATTTGAATGTAGACAACATTTCCAATTGGTCAATACCTGTATGAACTGTTCTATTTCTGTGTACAAATGGCATGTCTTTGTTCAAACTTCAGAGCATCTTGGTGACAGGGAGTGAGCTGTTCTCTTTATGAATAAGTAAATAAAGCGTGACTAAAGAAAGAGTAGGAGTTATTAGAGTCCAGCTAATCAGTGATGTTGGATCTGACTGTTTAATTCTTAGATTAGACTGTTGGGCAGCATGGTAGCATAATGGCTAGCACAACGCTTTACAGTACAGGTGACCCTGGTTCATTTCCTGCTGCTGCCCATTCTCTCCATAATCGTATGGGTTTCCTCTGAGTGCTCCAGTTTCCTCTCACAGTCCAAAGATGTACCGGTTGGTAGGTTAATTAGTCATTGTAAATTGTCTTGTGATTAGGCCAGGTTTAAATTGGGGAATTGCTGGGTGAAGTCAGATTTAAATTGGGGGATTTATTTATTTATTTATTTATTTATTTATTTATTTATTTATTTATTTATTTATTTATTTATTCGTTCATTCATTCATTCATTCATTCATTCATCCATTTATTTATCTATCTATCTATCTATCTATCTATGTATCTATTTATTTATTTATTTATGGGGTGTGAGCATCTGCAGCTGAGCTAGCAATTATTGTCCCTCTCCAGTTGCCCTTGCCTTCTTGAACCGCTGCACTCCCTGAGGTGTAGGTACATCTACAGTGCTGGATGGCTTGGCGCAAAGGGCTGGAAGGGCCTACTCCATGCTCTATCTCAACAAATAAATTTAAAATTTGTTATTTACTTTGCAGGTTAATAATTAATTGTCTGCTTGTATTTTAAGTAGTCCTTACATGAATATAATAGTTTAATATGTCTCCACTGGTTTTATTGGTGTAATTCTGGAAGCTTCTCTTGGCACTGCAGTATTTGAATGAGTACTTTCTCATTGGTTAACTCTTATCTACAAATTTCAATGCAATTTTCTTTATCTATGTGTATAAAATATCACTGTTTCAATTTTCATTTGTTCTATTAACACTTAATAAAATGATCATGAAGCAACAAGTTTTGTGCCTCTTTTCTAACTTCTGAGAGAATTTTGGATTAAAACCTCAGAATCCAACAAAGATGACACAGAGACTTGTGTGCTTTGCAAAAGAATCAAAAGTGACACATAAGTTAAGCAAGACAAGGTCAGGATTTGAATTCATTGCTTGTTATGGTTGTGGAAAATATCCAATGGAAGCCTTGAGAAGGGAATTGCCTGAAAACTTAAAGAAAGAAATGAACCGTAGGATGTGTGAAAGAACCAAAGAACTGAGAAAAACTGAATTTTCTTCCAATTCATTATTGAAGGTTCTTTCTGTTGTACATTACCAAAAACTTATGATAACATTAGTTTCAGTAATAGCCATTCAGTAAAAGGTCACAGAAACATGTGGACCCAATAGATTGCTTTGATAGTTTTCCAGAAGGCGGTGAATCTGTGGTCTAATGGTCTTTGGATGAAAAAAAACTAATAAAAAGTATGAGACAATGGTTTTTTTAAAAATTACATAACATAAATCTTAAGGCATTAAGAATGATACATTCTTTGTAAGACTGAATTCCAAATTTCTGATGTTTTGTAAATATTTCCAGTAGGTGAAAATTAAACCAAAATTTTTACTAAATCAGAGAAAGAAACAATATGAAGTGACTATATTATATTAAAGCTTTCTCACTGCTAAGGTTAACAACAGGAATACTGTGGATGCTGGAAATTCAAGCAACACACATCAAAGTTGCTGGTGAACGCAGCAGGCCAGGCAGCATCCTAGGAAGAGGTACAGTCGACGTTTCAGGCCGAGACCCTTCATCAGGACTAACTGAAGGAAGAGTTAGTAAGAGATTTGAAAGTGGGAGGGGGAGGGGGAGATCCAAAATGATAGAAGACAGGAGGGGGAGGGATGGAGCCAAGAGCTGGACAGGTGATTGGCAAAAGGGATATGAGAGGATCATGGGACAGGAGGTCCAGGGAGAAAGACAAGGGGGGGGCAGAAACCAGAGGGTGGGCAAGGGGTATAGTCAGAGGGGCAGAGGGAGAAAAAGGAGAGTGAGAGAAAGAATGTGTGTATAAAAATAAATAACGGATGGGGTACGAGGGGGAGTATAAAAATAAATAACGGATGGGGTACAAGGGGGCCCACTTTGGTGATCCCCCCTGATTCATTTGAACACTTGCGACAAGTCACCTGCCAACTTTCTATAGCTATTTGATCTCCAATAGTATTCAAAGCCTTTCCCATAGCTCTTACCCTTGGCTTGCTTAGAACTTGAATGGCAGCAGATTGTAATGTCAAAGAAAAAGAGAGGCGATGGTCCAACAGAACACAAAGCACTTTTCCAAATATACACCCAACGAATCAAGAAGTGAGATTCAAATTGAAGTGGAATCAGCAAAAGAAAGAAGACTATTAAAATTTCTTGAATATCATAATGAACCAGTTCACCCCACAGTTCTTGTCTGTTGTCAACAGTGTCAAAAGCATTGGCATGTTATATGGCCACGCTTTGGCAGCTTTAAATAGATGAGATGAAACATATATTTTTTTATTCATCACGAAATTAGTTGCTGAAAAAAACTGAAATGCTTAGACAGTTTGCTGGCATTTAAAATATTCCTTTGCTTCCTTCACTCAGAAAATGGAAGGTTTGGAAGGTGTTTTATTATTTTCTTTGGGATTCCTCATTTAGAGGAAAAAGAAACACCTGCCTCATTTCTGGGAACAATTCTTACTGCATGTTACTTATACTAGTCTTGTCTTAAACACAAGATATGTTTTTTTTTAAGAATTGGAAGACATTTAGAAGAATCATATTTAACACAGATACGTATTTGCAGGTGTTGATGACCAGTGCAACATTTGTGCACGTAGTTGAAACAAAGTGTCTGGTGAAAGAGTATTGATTATATTGCTCTTTTTCACTTGACATACTATCATTAATTGAAGACATACATTTTAACAAAAAATGCGTACAGTACATTAAAAAAAATTCTGTACATACATTGCCTTTGTTAAATATCGTCCAACAATCATGTTAGTTTAATTTACTTAACATCATATTTTATTATAAAATGTTCGTGAGGTTCTTTACCATTAGGTTCCTTGAAAGCTGAGCATTCCACTACTGCACTTCTCATTTGGGTTTTCACAGGCTGTGAAGTTATTGAGCTATAGAACAACGACCACAATAAAATAATGGTCAATTAATGTCAAACAATATAATGGTGAAAAATAGAAAATCTTAATTAGATGGTCCTCAGCAGTGTTAGAAAAAGCACTGAAATGTTTGGCGCATTAGTGAACTTTGCACCTGTTTTCAAGAAACAAGACAAATTGGCACCATTCAACTTTAGCAGTTTACCTCAAACATGTTTTCCTTGCAAATTATTGGGTGTAGGGTGTTATGAGAGTATATTGAGATAGTGGAGATTGAGAGAACAGATTTTTGCAAGGATGGTAACAGAGGTATAAAGTTTGTCCAACAGCATGCTATAGAGAAACTATTTTACTGAAAGTTTCTTGAAAAATTAGATGCAAATCTTTGTCATTCAAACGCCACTCAGACTCCAGAGCTGCAGATGTACCAACCCTTTAGTCAGTACAAGCAAATGTGCTGGGGGATTAAGTGGAGCAAATTTTCCAAAAATCAAACACATCAGTTTCTGTTGCAAAGGTAACATATGACAGGTATTTAACAGCCATCAAATATGGCAGTGATCATTTTTGGCAAGATTATGAAGCCAGCTAGTCAATTAAGAACTCTAATGGTCTTATGCATAAGTCTGAGATAGCAGGAATTTGCATTCCAATGGTTCCAAATGCTATTTCTCTAAAATGTCCAGTAATTCTAATATCTGAACAATTCTATTGCTCACATCTATTGATGGCTGTAAGCTATCTGGCATATTGTTCTATAGTAAATTCATTTTTTCCTTATCCTGATGTCCTGGCTGGGAGATTTGAGGTGTCTCTTAAGGAGTTGATTGAAATCCAATTAACACAGTCTTCGCCTTGTTTGTTTTCAGATGGCCCATTTGACAGTCATATCACTATTTTTCTGTCTTAATATTGAGCAAATACACTTATAGGTAGATATTGAGGAACCAGTTATTGCCTTGTATCAATATGATGGTCATTTTCCAAAGCACTATGTGGCTGTCCCGTGAGAGTGTGATAGGAGCTATTTGCTGTTGCTATTGGTTTATTATTGTCACATGTACCAAGGTACAGTGAAAATTGGTCTTGCATACTGTTCATACAAAGCAAATCATTATGCATCCAGACAGACTGTTTTCTACAGTGCATTGATAAAATTTCAAAGGGGACATACCAAATTTCTTAAGCCTCCTGAGGAACTTGGGGCATTGATGAAGTTTATGAACCTCCTGCGCCGCAGACTTGCCAATGCAGCACCCTGGAAGCACCCAACCACAGCCGACTCTTGAGTCCGTCCAAAAACTTCGAGCCTCTGACTGGCTCTCTGACACAGAGCACCGAGCACCATCTCTGCCGAGCGCTTCAACCCCAGCCCCCGGCCGCCAAGCAACAGGAGATTAAGGGAAAGATTACTCTTATGGCACCATGTTACTAGTCGCCCTACTTCCTTCATGTACTCTGACTCATCATTATTTGAGATGCAGACCACTACAGTGGTCTCATCTGCAAACCTGTGGATAGAGTTAGTGCTGAATCTGTATACAGTCATGAGTTTACAGGGAATAGATCAGCGGGTTGAGGATGCAACCATTATTTAGAAAAATTGTGGCAGAGGTGTTACTGCCTTCATGATTGTTTTATTGCAGATCTCCAAATCTGGGCACATCACAGAGTCCACATTGAATTCTGTAAGTTAATGCAAAGTTAAATCATCACCTTAACTAGTGGGAAATATACACAACCTGCCCCAGAGAATATCTATGATGACTATTGTTAATGTCTCAAAAAAAGATCCTGATGAAAGATCTTTGCTCTGAAACATTGTTTCTGTTTCTCTTCCCACAGATGCAGCCTGACTTGTTGGGTACTTCCGGCATGCTGGATATTTATTTTTGATTTCCAGCACCAGCAGTTTATTATTTTATTTTCATCTCTGATACATGCTATCTAATTTAGGTAGATAAAGAAGCGATGGCTGAAATCTGGAACAAAGGGAAAAGAGAGAGTGCTGGATGAACTCAGCAGGAAAAGCAGAATCTAGTGAGGGAAAAGGTGTAAACCGACATTTTTTGGTCATGAGATTGCATGAGGATAAGAAATGAAAGATCGCCAGTACAAAGCAACATGGGTTTGTGGGGATGCTGCGGGTGTATAATTGTTACTGGTTGTTGAATAATAGGGGTTGGTAACTGATAGGTGGAATCAGATGAGGAGTGATGACTTGGAGAAGTGATAGATAGATAGGACCAGATAGGAAAGAGGAAGGAAGAGATAAACAAAAGGGGAAGATAAAGAGAATCACTAGAGATTCTGTAGATGCATGAAATCTAGAAATCTTGAGCAACACATACAAAACTGCTGGAGGAACTCAAAAAGTCAGGTAGCATTTATAGAGGGAAGTAAATATTCAATGCTTCAGGCTGAGACCCTTCATCAGGACTGGTAAAGTACACAAGCAGAATACAAGATACTTTTCTTCCAGACTGCATTTGGCTTCTTCATGGCAATGAAGTCCAAGGATGGACAGCTTGTACAGGAGTGGGAAGGAGAGTTAAAATGATGTACAACCTGAAGCTAATGATGGCCATTGCAAACAGCGTACATGTTTTGCCATTGTAGAGAAGGCTACATTCAAGCACTGAATGCAGTAGGCAAGATTGGATAAGGTGCAAGTGAACATCTGCCTCACTTGAAAGGGGGGCAATGAGGGAGGAATCAAAGTTATAGATGTTCCACCTCTTACAGAGACAGATGAAAATGCCAGGGAATGGGGATGGATGGCTGGGAAGGGATCAGGGATTTATAAAGTGAGTTACCCCTGAAGAGAACGGAGAAGGTGGGCTAGGGAAGGGAAATATAACTGGTGGGCAAATCATGGGAGATCCCGTGGAAGTTGTGAAGGATGATACTTTGGAAATAGAAGCTGGTGGTGTGAAAGGTGAAAATCAAGGGAACTCTACTTCTGTTCTGTCCAGGAGGTGGTGAGGGCAGATATGTAGGAAATGCATGCGAATGTTTTAATTTTTTAAGATGGAATTTATTTAATTTTCAGGGTTATTTATAAAATATTTTACCTTTTGTGTGTTGACTTCAGTTTTAATGGACCAATAATTCTATTACAATTCCATGAAAATCCACTTTAACTTAAAGTCTCTTAAAGGGGTTTTTATCTAGTGCCTTCTGTAAGTCCATAAAATTAGAACCACAGACATTCTCCTGTTCACTATTTTAGTCACCTCTTAAAAAAATTCAATCAGTTACATCGCGTATGGCCTATCCATTACAAATATATGTTGGCTCTCTCTGATCAGACGAACATTTTCATAGTGTCACTTCATCCTTAAATAGCAGAGCTAGTAATTTCCTATTACACTCTAACATTTCATGGCTACTACCAAGGGACACATATATAACTCAAAGTGCAGTCTTAAATATTTCTTTATACCTTAATTCGGGCAATAAAGTCTTGTTAACCTCTCTTTTATCATTGAAGTGATTTCATCCTTAATCTCTAAGGTTATTGCACAGACCCCCAGCTGCTTTACTAAATCTACTGAAGATTCCATAGTCTGATGTAGTTAGTTCCCAATTCTGGTCATCTTACATCCATCCTGCATTAGTAGCAAACATGATAGGTCTTTACATATCACCTATAGTTTATTAAATTGGTTCCTTATATATTGTACATTTATAAAAACAATGGGCCAGATGATGCTTCCTAATAGCCAGAATTTTATAGGGAATCTCCAGCTAGTTGTAATGTGCATGTTGAAATATTCTGCATATCTAGGTGTAAGCATGATATTCACTTGTAGTTAGATACCTACCCACACCATCCCTTTCTTGTCATGGGCTTATTGAAGATAAGGATAAGTGTTTCTGGGAATAATGCAGAAGGTGCAGGATCAGTTCGTTCCAAAGAGGAAGAAAGATCCTAAGGGGAGTAAGGAGAGGCCGTGGCTGACAAGGGAAGTAATGGACAGCATAAAAATAAAAGAGAAGAAGTATAACATAGCAAAGACAAGTGGGAAGCCGGGGGATTGGGAAACTTTTAAAGAGCAACAGAAGGTAACTAAAAAGGCAATACGTGGAGAAAAAATGAGGTATGAAGGTAAACTAGCCAAAAATATAAAGGAGGATAGTAAAAGCTTCTTTAGGTATGTGAAAAGGAAAAAAATAGTTAAGACCAAAATTGGGCCTTTGAAGACAGAAGCGGGTGAATTTATTATGGGGAACAAGGAAATGGCAGACGAGTTGAACAGGTACTTTGGATCTGTCTTCACTAGGGAAGACACAAACAATCTCCCAGATGTAATAGTGGCCAAAAGACCTAGGGTAATGGATGAATTGAAGGAAATTTATATTAGGCAGGAAATGGTGTTGGATAGGCTGTTGGGTCTGAAGGCTGATAAGTCCCCGGGACCTGATGGTCTGCATCTCAGGGTACTTAAGGAGGTGGCTTTAGAAATCGTGGACGCATGGGTAATCATTTTCCAATGTTCTATAGATTCAGGATCAGTTCCTGTGGATTGGAGGGTGGCTAATGTTGTCCCACTCTTCAAGAAGGGAGGAAGAGAGAAAACAGGGAATTATAGACCGGTTAGCCTGACGTCGGTGGTGGGAAAGATGCTGGAGTCAATTATAAAAGATAAAATTGCAACACATCTGGATAGCAGTAACAGGATTGGTCCGAGTCAGCATGGATTTACGAAGGGGAAATCGTGCTTGACTAATTTTCTGGAATTTTTTGAGGATGTAACTATGAAAATGGACAAGGGAGAGCCAGTGTACTTGGACTTTCAGAAAGCCTTTGATAAAGTCCCACATAGGAGATTATTGGGCAAAATTAGAGCACATGGTATTGGGGGCAGACTACTGACATGGGCTGAAAATTGGCTGGCTGACAGAAAACAAGGAGTAGCGATTAATGGGTCCCTTTCGGAATGGCAGGCGGTGACCAGTGGTGCACCGCAGAGTTCAGTGCTGGGACCGCAGCTGTTTACAATATATATTAGTGATTTAGATGAGGGAATTAAAAGTAACAATAGCAAATTTGCTGATGACACAAAGCTGGGAGGCAGTATGAAATGTAAGGAGGATGTTATGAGAATGCAGGGTGACTTGGAGAGGTTGGGTGAGTGGGCATATGCATGGCAGATGCAGTTTAATGTGGATAAATGTGAGGTTATTCACTTTGGTGGTAAGAACGGGAAGGCAGATTAAAATCTAAATGGAGTCAAGTTAGGAAAAGGGGAAGCACAATAAGATCTAGCTGTTCTTGTACATCAGTCACTGAAAGCAAGTATGCAAGTACAGCAGGCAGTGAAAAAAGCTAATGACATTCTGGCCTTCATAACAAGGGGAATTGAGTATAAGAGCAAAGAGGTCCTTCTGTAGCTGTACAGGGCCCTGGTGAGACCACACCTGGAGTACTGTGTGCAGTTTTGGTCTCCAAATTTGAGGAAGGACATTCTTGCTATTGAGGGAGTGCAGCATAGCTTCACAAGGTTAATTCCTGGGATGGCGGGACCGTCATATGTCGAAAGATTGGAGCGACTGGGCTTGTATACTCTGGAATTTAGAAGGCTGAGAGGGGATCTTATTGAAACATATAAAATTATTAAAGGATTGGACACGCTGCAGGCAGGAAGCATGTTCCCGCTGATGGGTGAGTCCAGAACCAGAGGCCACAGTTTAAGAATTAGGGGTAGGCCATTTAGAACGGAGTTGAGGAAAAACTTTTTCACCCAGAGAGTGGTGGATATATGGAATACTCTGCCCCAGAAGGCTGTGGAGGCCAAGTCTCTGGATGCTTTCAAAAAATAGATGGATAGAGCTCTTAAAGATAGTGGAATCAAAGGTTATGGGGATAAAGCAGGAACTGGATACTGATAGTGGATGATCAGCCATGATCACAGTAAATGGCGGTGCTGGCTCGAAGGGCCGAATGGCCTACTCCTGCACCTATTGTCTATTGTCTATTAAGGACCCTTAGTTTTACACCAGCCAATGCTGATACATTTACGGTAACTTATGCCAATCTCACTTATATAGTTGGACACTGAACTTTTAATGGAAAAGCGTATGATCTGAAACTACGACCAAAGTAATAGTCCTGCCCATCAGGAATTTTTATTCCAAAGGCAATCAGTAATGCTGCTTTTCGTTGAGCATAATTTCTCTTAATCTCTGACAATGCATGTGTTGTAAGCACAATTGTTTTCTATTGACATTGTCCATTGAAAGATTTATTGCAGTATGTACTCCATAATTTGTATTGAACCATGCAGCCTTGTGGACACAATGTATCAGAATACGGGAACAAACACTCACACCCTAGGCTCCTCTTACATAAGTCATATATCTCATGTTGTCATTTTCCCATTTTGATGTTTTCTCTTCCTTTGGTTACTGATACAATAGTATCAGTACAATTAGAAGAAATGGTCAAAATCTAGCACTGTATGCACCATACCCAAATTCTGCAATGTGTTCAGACTTCCTTACCTTTATGTTATTTTTGACTGATTGCAAAGACTTTCTTCTTTGGTAAGTGAGTATGAACTTCAATTCATACCTTGTGGTATCTGGTGCTGATTTCACAACATAAGGCAATTATAGGTATGAATGTTGATATTTGTGTGTATCAATTCTTAAATATTACAGATCTTTATTGACATTGAGCAGTGAATATGCACCCGACATACAAGATGTAGAGAAAACTTTGACTTCTGTCAGCTCTGAGCAGAGAGACTCCAGAGATGGCAGATACTGGAATCTGGAGCAGCAAACAATCTGCCGGATGAACTCAATGGGTTGAGCCGCATCTGTTGGACGAAAGGGATTGTTGACACAAAACATTGACTATTCCTTCCCCCCAACAGATGCTGCTGAAAGCATTGAGTTCTTCCAGCAGTTTACTTGCAACTATGAGTAGAGATCATATCAAGCACAAAATAGGCATTTCTCATTGACAACTACATTGTTCAATCACGCTTTGTACTTACCGAATAGTATTGACTGCTCTGGTAGCACTTCAATTAATGAAAATCAGTCACTAAAGCTTATCCTTTCTAGAATGTCTTTGCATTTCATCTATAGCAGCAGGCTCATACTTAGATTCTACTTTTGCTCCCACTCTATGACTATAAAATGAAATTATATTTTATTTATTATTTTTAAATTGGGTTACAGCATGGAGTAGGCCTTTCCAGCCTTTTTAGCCACATTGCCCAGCAACCCCCAAGTTAACCATAGCCTCATCACTGGACAATTTACAATGACTAATTATCCTACCAATCAGTATGTCTTTGCACTGTGTGAGGAAACTGGATCACCTGGTGAAAATGGGGAGAACGTACATCCTCCTTACAGATAGCGACATTAATTGAACCTGGGTCACTGGTACTGTAAGGTGTTGTGCTAACCACTACACTGTTGTGTTGTGCTGACATTTAATGAAATAACCTCAGCCTTCCTCACTATCATCTCCACTGACCTCTCAACCTCTCAAATTTGCAGTATCAAATGGGAGAAACCATGCCGATAGCCTCAATTAAATTTATCAATCAATTAAACTACAAACTTATCACACAGTGACAGATATAAAGAGATGTTGAAGGCAAGGTTTTGAAGTAGGTCTTTCAAAAAAAATTACATACAGTATCTGCCAACGGTTTTGCCTAACACCTGGTTCCAAATCTGTAGCTCACTTCAATGTCTCAAACCTGGGGACTGAAATAATCAGTAACCAGCCACACTTTGAGTACTGTGTTCATTTCTGTTCAGCTCATTGCAGGAAAGATGTGAAAGCTTTAGAGAGGTTGCAGAACAGATTTATCCAGGATGCTGCCTGGATTAGAGAACATGTCTTAGGAGGAAACTTTGAGTGAGCTAGGGCTCGTCTCTTCAGAGTGACATAGAATGAGAAGGTGCATAAGATTATGAGAGATATAAAGTAGATAGCCATCACCTTTTTCCTAGGGCAACAATAGCCAACACCAGAGGACATACATTTAAGGTGAGTGAAGGAAAGCATAGGGAGAGGTCAAAGGTAGATTTTTTACACAGAGAATGGTGGGTACCTGGAACACACCACCAGGGGTGGTGGCGGAGTCTGGTACAATAGGGACTTCTGCAAGACTCTTAGATCAGCACATGGATGTAAAGAAAATGGAGGGCTATGGACCGTGTGGGATGGAAGGGTGAGATTGACTATGGAGTAAGTTTATGTACAGAAGGTCAGCACAACATCATGGGCTGAAGGGCCCATACTGTGCTCTACTCTTCTATGCTCTAATTGCCTTGATTGAATTTGCCAATCAATTAAAAACTTATCACATAGAAACAGTTTTAAAGAGATATTGAAGGTTAGCTGAAACAGGTCTTTTAGTGAAGTAGTATCCTTGATAACAGTTTGAGTAATAAGCACAAGTGATTCTGCAAATGCTGAAGAAACTCTGCACATTGGGCAGCATGTATGGAAAGGAATAAACAGAAGATATTTTGGGTCGAGGCCTTTCATCAGTTTTTACTATTGGTTTTGTCTAATGCCTCATTCCAAAGCTGCTGCCCACCTCAATATCATACACGAGGGCTAAAATTATCCGTAACTTTGTTCCTTCTGTGCTGAACACAACAGCTCTTAATTTCTGTGGCATCAAAAGACTTGTTGACACTTTGCTTCCTTTGGAAATCATTTCAATGGTAAAAATGCTTTTCTTATCCTCTCAGTTAACATTGATCTGTACTGGTGTGTTCTGACTTACAGCATCAGTCCATGAAGTTACATGTTCTTCAAAATATTTCTGTGATCACGATGCATGAACTGAAAGGCTTAATATAACCGGTTGAGGTGGAGCCAGCATTTTGCCCATTTCCTGCTTCTATGTTGAGGCAATTTCTTCAGAAGGATGACTAGCCATTGTAAAACTGTTCTCCTGTGCTTTTGATCTACAGTACCTTGAAAAAGTTTTCAGTCTCCAACCCTTTGTTCACAAAAAAGAGTATTACAACCAGGGTTTTGATCAATTTAACAGAGAATTTTTATCTATGAATCACATGCTCCTTTTTCTCACAGCAGAAACGTAAAATCATGGAAAATTGTAAAGCATAATTGTAAAAATTCAGACACAGAAATGTCAGCTGTTTCAGGTTATTCAACTCCCCTTTGCTCAGTACTTAGTTGTACAACCTCTTGCAGCTATTACAGACAGTAGTCTTTTTGGATAAGTTTCTATTAGCTTTGCACAATGTGATGGGGCAAGATCTGCCATTCTGCCTTGCAAAATTGCTCAGGCTGTGCCAGGCTAGTTGGAGAGCAGTGGTGTACAACAATCTTGAGGAATTGCCACAGATGTTTGATCTGGTTAGAGTCAAGCCTCTGACTGGGCCACTTAAGGACATAATTTTCTTCATTTGGAGCCACTGCCTGGTTGTTCTGGCAGTGTCCTTTGGGTTGTTGTCCTGTAGTAAGATAAACCTCCTCCCCAGTTTAAGCTTCCTGACAAAGGCTGGCATGTCTTTATCCAGGATCTCTCTGTACTTAGCAGCGTTCATCCTCTTACCGATTCTGACCAGAACAATTGCTGCTGCTGAAAAGCCAACCCTATAACATGATGCTAACTTCACCATACTTTATAGTAGGTATGGTGTTAACTAGGTGAGGCACATTATTAGATTTACACCCCATATATTGCTTAGTGTTGAAGCCAAAAAGTTCCGCTTTAATCTCATCCAACCACAAGATCTTTTTCCACATGCTTACAGTATATTTTGAGTGATGATTTACAGGCAAGGATATGATTTTTTTTTAAGTGGTTAAACCTTTAGATTGCTGTCCACCACCTCTCCCCTACTTACCTGGCATAGCTCGAGCAATTTTGCAAGAAAGAACGGTCAAATTTTGATCCATCACATTGTGCAAAGCTAATAGAGACTTATCCAAAAATACTACTCACTGTAATAGCTGCGATATTTGGTTGTTTATTGTTGATTTTTTTTTTTGTTCCTATCCCACTGTCATTGCCAGTTTGTAATGTGCATGTGCCTTGGGCAATGCGGAATAAGTGGAGATCACTGATATTCTGGTTTATAGGACTAGTTATGGGACCAGTCTTCTGCTTTCCATTTTCATAAGATCATCCTGTTCACTAGGACCGGCCCAAATTTCTAGGCCATATCCTCTCACCTTTTTTTTTACATCCTTTTCTTTCTTCACCCCTCTGCCCTTCTCTCCTTCAACACTATTTTGCCACACTATCGGCCCTTTATCGGTCTCTTCTGATCCTATATGTAAGGCCTTTATTAACTATGCTGCACATTTATTGCCAGTGATCAAATACAGCTTTTGACCAACCATTGAATGGAACATGTTAATCATTCAGCAACAAAGCTCAGTTTGATTATAAGAAACTAACTCTGACCATATTAAACGAGAGGGTTTCAGTACAGGTTAATCACATTCAAGAACTAATGTTTATGTAGTCTCTTTGAACTTGGATCAGCTGGAAACATTACATCAATTAGTACTCCTTAATAAAGCTGTTGCCTCATGCTTAGTTACTTCTTATAACCAATCATGTGATGAGCCATTGAATGTGTCTAATGAAACAATATGCATCTCCAGAGGTTTTCTTTATCTGTATACTGGATAAAGATGATAGATGACCAATTAGGTAAAGCATGCATCAAATATGTTCTGAATCAGTGAAAAAAGTGTTGGATTTTCAGTTATTCCAAGATTTACCAAGCCATGGATTTGTTTGATTGCTAATTTTGTTACCCATTGTGAGATTTTGTGTGTTATAGTCTGTAACATGTCAAGTTAAGTACACACTAATATTTGTTTGCAAGCAGTCAATGGGTCTTGCATTATCAAAGAATCCACTTTTAGCCTACTGTATTTCCAGAATTCACAGTAATTGGGCCTAAGGGAGACGATCACCTCGTTTCTCTTCATTACATCGGACACAGAGCACGAGTGTTGCTATCCTCGATCTGAATGATTATTGCCAAGGATTACAGTTAAACTGGCAAATCTGTATCAACTTTAAATGTCACCATTTGGCTCATGTTGCAATGAGACTTCCTTTTTTAGAAGAAAAGCCGTCATCGAGGGAGTCTTATCATTTGAGTCACTACAGTAGCATCTGATTTGATTTGAATAGCAACTATCACTAATGTTCTTCTTTAGAAGTAGTAATGTTAATAAAAAAGTATGGATTGATCAGAATCTTTGATCTTGGCCTAGAATGAATGCACACCAAGGTAGAAAACTTCATCATGTGTCTCCTAACTAAGGTTATTTACAAAGAAATATACCTAGAGCATCACAAAGCAGCATGGCGTGCAGTGACATTTGTGATGTATGATCGGTGTTGAAGGACCTTCCGTTCTGTCCGAGCCATTGTTGTATTGAGCACCAGGCCCAATATAGGTCACCTGAAAAGAAACTTAAGAAATTGATCAAAAAGGTTTTGAGCAGCACAGTTAGTAGAGCCACACCCTCACGGCAGCAGAGCCCACGGTTCAATCCTGGCATCGGGTGCTGTCTGTGTGGAATTAGTTTACTCTCCCTGCCAGCACTGAATTTCCTCTAGCGATCCAGCTTCAGTCACGTCTCAAAGACATGTTGGCTTGTAGGTGAATTGCGCACTGTAAATTGCCTCTGGTATTTAAGTAAGTGCTAGAATCTTGAGGGAATTGATGTAAATGGTGGAGGATAAAAATAATAGGACTAGTGTAAATGGGAGGCTGATACTTGGTGTGGACTTGACAAACTGAAGGATCTGTTTCCAAGTTGCTTGATTATGCAGCATGAATATAGCATCAGGATGGTTTGCAGCCGCAGAGGCAATAGCATGAGATCTCCACATTTTGCAATGGAACAAGTTCAGGTGAACATAGCTTCTGACAAGTTGCCACACACTAAACTGAGAATGGTGTCATCTCTTTCAAAGCTTAGTCACGATGGTAGCCATGTGCAGTGCGGCTAGCTACATGAAAATGAGAGTGGCTGCAAGTTAGAGGGAGAGATTTTGTGAGAGACCAGCCTTTCTCTCTGGTGAAATTAATCCCTGTATGCCTCCTTGCATCCTAGCTGGGTGTTCAGTCGCACTTCAAGTTGAGTTTTGTAACTGTGCACTTTCAGTGATACTTGTACACCAAGAAAAAAAATCTGCTTTTCCACTGTTCCCAGTTAATTACTGCTTGGAATTTTTTTTTTTTTTTGCCTTCCTCAGCCCTAGTGAATTGCTTCTGTGGTGGATTCAATGATTTGAATTGAGGTGGTATCACTCTCTTAAGTTTTGATTCATTAAAATATCCTAACAGCACAATCCAAACTGTTCTTAGCTTTACCCTTTTATATTCTAGCCCTCTAAATTGTCTTACCTTGTAAAGAAATTTGCCATGAATACCTGATTGGATCAACAAAGACCTTGCACTGAAAATTACTGGTACATTTGTTTCTGCCAGGTAATCTGTCAGTGGAATAAATATTCAGGGTAGAAGCAAGACAATTTGCAATCGGTTAGGCGTTTATATTAATTGAACGATAAAAAGAAAGGGAAGATCATCAAAAAGAATTTGAGGAAATGTTTTGCAGATGTGTAGCCTGCAATTTAATAAATTCCATTAGTTTAGTTCTGTTAGCCAATAACCATTGGAAATGTTACTGACTTAAAAAAAACAATTACCAAAATCTTCACTCGCTCATTAATTTGTCATACTTTTTTCATTAGAACATATTGCAACTTAAAAGTAAGGCTCTGTGCTATGGCAGATTGTTTCAATTCTCTCTTTCACCAAGTTATAGGATATTTCTGAATTCCAGGCCTATATCAGCAGGTGTCTCTGAGCTGGTCTTAAAATGTTTCTTTTATATGCAGGCCTCTAGACATTTTGTGGAAATTGGGAGATTTTCCGCAACTATTAAAAACAAAACTAATGAAGTCTGCATTTTTTGAGAATCAGTCATGTTACATTGTAAAGTAAAATTAATAAATCAGAACAGAAATTACATTTTGCAAAGAGCAAATTGCTCCTTGTTTTGCCCAAGTAAACCCCAGTGTACTTCTTTAAGAAATATACTTACTTCTTTAATGCATTTTCAGTCTTGAGTGATGCAGTTTTTAATGCCTGAATGTCACAGCTAGCTACAAAAAATGTAAATGCATTGCAGAACTCTTTTCCTTTAGTAGGAATCATTGCTTCAGACAAATGTAGTGTGTATAAACATCTTATGGTCCATTTTTACAAGTCAAATATTGGATTTGCTCAGGATAAGGTATTTGTTTATGGAATTTTGCAGCTGGATTTTGGGATGTGATTTGTAAAGACCTTACTTGAAACAGGAATGTTAATGGCGCAATGGGGTTATGTAAGTGAAATGTGGACTAAAATAAACAAACATTACTCTGCACATTACAACTTCAATTAATGTCCTGTATGTTGGATAATTGTTTTTTTCTCCTAACCAAACATTTTTCTCTTTTATACATCCTGGGAACTACTTGTTTTCCATGAGGGGTGGATAAAGCTCCCAAGTTGTACAGATTAAGGGAAAAAAAGAAACATTAAAGATATTTTCCTCCAAGAGGTCCACAGCCTTGTCATGGTTTGGAGAGCTAAGTTGGTTGTAGTCAGGGTTTTGTACTTTGGCTCTTGGTAGGGTCATCTGTGCCAAACAGGTCAAAAGGATAGAGGCCTAACTAAAAGTGGTCTACCAGTCCTCCGGGTTCAGCGATTCAGCTCAGGGCTAACAAACTCCGACTGGTGAATGCAAAACTGTTACAAAAGCGGCAATGAAGAATTCTTCTACAACTTGGGGTCCAAGGACAGACAGAGATGGAGGACCTTCATTGCCGCAATAAATGACAGTGGTGTAATGGGCAGTAAGTAATTAAGTAAAGGTATTTTGAGACAGCATCAAATAAGGATTACAGAAATATAACTTTTAAGATCACTGCTGAGAATCAACATACACTAGAAATATGAAGTAGAGTACTGGGAACACTCAGCAAATCAAGGATCATCTGTAGAGATAATCAGTACTAATATTTCAGGAAGATGACCGTTCCACAGAAAAGCTAAAAATGGCAGACCCAGTTATCATTTTCCGTTAATTTAATATGCAAATATGCAAAACAAATAAAATTAGAGACATTTGTGTGAGAAGAGTAAGTGAATATTTGTATACTCTATAAATCTAACAAGAGGTCATATCTAGACATTCACCTGAAAGACGGAAGAAAAGTTGTTACTGCACAGACAAAAATAAATATTAACTAATTTTGTGCTCATGTTGAGGACAGCTAATGCTACTTGTAATAGGTCCTGAATACATTGGTATGAGATTTTTGCATATTCTTATTTGACACTCAGTTTGTTCAAATGACATCAATGGTAGTGTGAAGTACAAAGCTTGCTTCTGTCAAAATTTGCTATCCACTACACTGTTTGCAACCATTCATTTCTAGAGAAAACTTTTTTTAGTAATCTAGAAAACATAAACTCAATGTATTTAAAGGCTCGGAGATATTACTCCTACAGATTTGGGCAGAGTGCCCAACAACACTCTATGGAACATTCCTTGGAAAGGCCAATACAAACAGGGAATTCAGACACCTCACCCAAAATACTTGCAGTAGGTTCTCTCTCTGCCAGACTGAAGAGACTACAGGCTACTTTTCCACAAGGTAGTCCTGACTCACTTCTATGACCCTGAAAACCCCACATAAGCTCACATGGAATGCTGATGATAAGAAGCATTGTAAAAGTTAAAATGGGAAACTCTTGAATTTTGATGAAAGCAATTCAAACCCGGAAGGATGTTGGGCTCCAGAAAATGCAGGCGTTCATGTTGCAGCTGTATTAAACTTTGGTTAGGATGCAGTCGAAATGTTGTGTGTGATTCTGGTCATACTATTGCAGAAAGGATGTGGAGGCTTTGAAGAGGGTGCAGAAGAGGTTTACCAGAACACTGCCTGGATCTAAGGCTGCAGAAAAATGGACAATTGGTTTGTTTTCTTTGGAGTGTCAGAGGCAGAGAAGAGAACTGACAGAATTTTAAGATACTGATGGTTAATAAGGCAATAAATATGATTAAATACTTCATTAATAGCATTTTCTCCTGTGGTAAATTGTGGTAAACTATCACCGCAAACAATGACGAGGCGAGCGAAGACGAAGCTGACTTGAAGGGTTGAGTCGTGCGGCTGTGATGCAGAGTCGGAACGTGGCATGTTCGAGGAGAAGTGGTCAGACCGAGATTGAGGCAAGGACGAGACTGTGTCAGAATTGGAGGTGGAGTTGGAACGAGCAAATCAGAAAATAATTGGTATGGAGGAGTTTCGGTGCCCATCCATCTAAACTGGGAGAGAGGTTGAATTGACCTAAGCATTGAGCTGATTTGGAAAGGTTGAGAAAGGCTTTGGACTAGGTGGTTGGATACAGGCCCGGAGTGTATTGCTGCCCAGCTAGATTGAAAAGGTGGGGTGTCGGGATCAGAGGCGAGGTTCTGGCTGATTTCGCTACGTTTATTCCTCCCTCCATGGTGCCGAGGCTGTGAGGTTGCTCCGGATGCTATGCCTTTCACGTCTGCGAGATTTGAGCCAAGTTGCCTCGCTGTGTGATGAACCTAGGATGAGGCTATTGGCTTATTCCAGGCTCCGGGTCTTTGGACTCAATTTGTTCGGAATTCTGGTGCTTGTTTTTATTGTTTGTATGATTTGTGCTTTTTTTTCTCCCTTTCTGCACATTGTGTGTTGGTCTTTTTAAAATTGTATTCTTTAGGGTTTCTTGCTTTGTGGCTGCCTATAAGCAGATAACATTCAGGGTTGTATAATTTATAGGTCCTTTGATAATACTTTAAATCCATTGAATCCTTTGAAGTTAATGAAATTATAAAAAGCATAGATAGGATAGACAGTCAGAATCTTTTTCTCAGGGTAGAAATGTCAAATGCTAGAGGACATACATTTATAGTGAAGAGGGAATGTTTAAAGGAGGTTTGCAGGCCAAATTATTTACATAGAATGTGTAAGTGTCCTGAACTGGTTAACAGCTAACAGGGATAGTGGTGAAAGCAGATACACACATGGCACTAAAGAGGATATTAGAGAGATACGTGAACATGCAGGGATTGAAAATCTGACTGAATGGTACCACAGCAACAACGTCTCACTCAGTCTCAGCAAGACCAAAGAGCTGATTGCTGAAGAGGAAACCGGCAGTCCATGAGCCAGTCCTCATCCGGGTATCAGAGGTGGAGAGGATCAGCAACTTTATATTCCTCAGTGGTATCATTTCAGGGAATCTGTCCTGGATCTAGAACGCAAGTGCCATTTTAAAGAAAGCATGGTAGCACCTCAACTAACTTTGAAGTTTTCAAAGATTTGGCATGACATCTAAAACTTTGACAATCTTCTTAGATGTGTAGTGGAGAGTATACTGAATGGTTATATCACAGCCTAGTATGGAAACACCCATGTCCTAGAATGAAAAAGCCTACCAAATGTACTGGATACAGCCCATTCCCCCCTCACCACTGAGCACATCTACAATGAACATTGTTGCCAAAAAGCAACATCCATTATCAAGGGCCCACATCCCCAAAGCCTTTCTCTCTTCCCGCTGTTGCCATCAGGAAGGAGGTACAGGAGCTTCAAGTCCCATGCTACCAAGTTCAGGAACAATCATTACCCCTCAATCATCAGGCTCTTGGACCAGAGGGGATAACTTCACTCAACTTCGTTCACCCCAATACTGAACTGTTACTAACCTATGGATTTACTTTCAAAGACTCATGTTCCTGATATTTATTACTTATTTATTTTTTCCATTTTGAATTTGCAGTTTGTTGTCTTTTGGTTGCTTGTCCATTTTGTTTGTGCAGTTTTTTAATTGATTTTATTGTGTTTCTTTGTATTTACTCTGAATGCCCACAAGAAAATGAATCTGTGCTCATGTATGTTCTTTGACAATAAATTTACTGTGAACTTTGAATGATGGGATATAGATCCTGTGCAAACAGAAAAGAATTAGGTTATTTCAGAACTGTGTGCTGAAGAGACATCATGGACAAATGTCTTATTCCTATGCTGTGGTGTTCTTTATTCTAAATACAACTCAGTTTCTTACAGAATCCCAGTGACCTCTTTGGCAGCCTTTGCATATGAGAGTTATTTCTGACCACAGTGTTCCTCAGAAATCTATGTGACCCTTTCGGTCTTCTGCGTGGACCCTGCTGATTACCTTAAGACATGGGAACAGAAATAGGCTATTTGACCCATTGTTTCTGCTCCATAACCTAACATCCTTACCCATCATCCCGGCAAATCATTGTAGAATAGACTCATTCAATGCCAACTCCCCCCAGTGGCTGAAAGTTTAGCCACAGTGGAAACCTTAAGAACTCCATCGGAAATCGAATTTATTAACATATGCACAGATATATGCATGCACAGATACAATGAAAAAACTTACTTGTAGCAGCATCATGGTGCCAGATATGCAACATTCACATGGATATCCTCACAGATCACTGCTATGAGAAAATATGATACCAATGTACACAATTCAATAACTGGTGTTTTTTAGACAGAAAGGGCCCATAAGTGCTTTAGAACTAATGTTGATGATTTTTTTTCCCTCATTTAGCTTTTTGAAGCAGCACTCAAGGATCTGCAATCGTTGTAAAGCTGGAAAAGAGTGAATTTCTTCACCAGCACCTTATGTCATATTTCATGATGCAACTGTACTGCAGCAAATATAGAGCTCATTTTCAACTCAAGCTGAAAAGCAAAATAAATGTTCCAACTTGTGATAATGGTTCATCAACCTGAACCATTAAATCTGTTTCATTATCCACAGGTGCTATCTGGCCTGCTGAGTACTTCCAGCCTGTTTGGTTTACTTGAGCACAAAAAGTTATTGAAGAATGAATAGCCTGGGGCTCTTACCTCTAGAAAAGGAACAATTGATCATTTAGACACTGAAAGTTTGATAAGTAGACTTGGGAAAAATGTTTCCATTTGTGGATGAAACCAGGACTATAATTAGTTGACGGTTAAGAAGAAATACAAATGCGGATCGAGGGAACTTCTTTCCCCAGAGGTTAGAAAACAGGGGAAGAATGTAATAGAAGAATACATGGATAGCGTTAGCTGAGGATCAGTGTGAACAAGTTCATGTGAAGCATAAATTATAACAGATCTCTTGGGTGGAATAGTCTTTTTCTCTGCTGATGATTACACAATGGAACTTAATTTGTCATTGGCTTTGCACTGAATTAAGTGAGCGCCCTTTCATTTAAACTACTATGTATCAGAAGAATTCTTGTGTTCCATAGTTTCAGATTGCACCAGAAACAAACTCATTATTCCATCTATTCACACATATTAAATAACAAACAGATGGGTGATTGGAACAGGCTGCCAGTATTTCCATGAATGTCCTATTTAAAAAAAAACAAAGATGTTTTATTTAGGTTTATTCTCAGTTTCTTTCTGTTTCCCTGGCAGATGGCAGCTGGTTGCTAAGGTTTGGACTGGCACAGATGAACTAACTGTCTGTTTGCATGAAGCCTGATAACTCTTTTGAACTGTCACTATAATGACTGCATTTGTGGGACAGGGCCATTTGATATATTAATTCACTGTAAGGAAAATTTCAGGCTGGAAGAAACAAAAGCAGACAGATAATTAATCATGTCACACCCAGATTTAAAAGAATCCAATGGCTTTATTGCTATCTGTGGCCAATGAGGTTGCATCATGGTTCAGCAAATAATTAGCATGTTGGTCTTAACTAACAACAAAACTGCTTCCTAGAGCTGACAATTGATATTTAGGATCATTGATTCTGCAGAACTCTTCTCTTTATGCCATGGTTTTGGTCACATGTCCTTAGGTGGCTCAAAGTTCGATTTTATTTGTTAATGTTTCTCTGGAGCACTTGTTGAAGATGTTGTATTGTCATTCTTGAATCTTTTCATTGGGCCAGTTTAGACCCTTATCTTTTAACTTTTATATCATTTCAAATCAAACTTAAACAACAGCTGTGTTCCTCTTACTGCTAGTAGGAAAATTCATTCTTTAGTTATTTTTGGAGAAGACATTAATCATGGGTAGCACATAACGCTAAGCACAATGCTTTACAGTACCATCGACCCGGCTTCAATGCCTGCCAGTGCCTCTAAGGAGTTCATATGTTCTCCTTGTGACCACGTGGGTTTCATCCAGGTGCTCCGGTTTCCACCTACAGTCCAAAGATGTACTGGTTGGTCATTGTAAATTATCCTGTGACTAGACTAGGATTAAATTGAGGAATTGCTGAACAGCACAGCTCGAGGAGCCGGAAAAGCCTTTTCCAAACTGTATCTCAATAAATAAATATATAAAACTCCAAGTCTGAGTCCAATGAAGAGCATGTCTACTCATGGGAGGACTTAATGAATGTCTTCACCAGCTGAGATTAAATAACAATTAAGCTTGTACATTTTAATCTACTGGTAATTGATACATGCACAGAGGTCAAAATGCAGGCTGAAGTTCTCTAGTCCAGCATGCTGTGGGGAACTCCCGTTGCCTGGCATTTTTTGGATCTGTGGTACAGACCTACACTAAATAACTAATTCTAACAATAATGTAGTCAGGGTCTAATGAACTAAAATTTGTGTTAATCCTACCTAATTAACCTAACAATGCAACTTTTGCCAGCCCAGATGTCAGCAACCCAGCCAATAGCTTTCCAATTTAAGATTGCCAATGGTTCTCAGGAACAGAATCCTTATTACTCCACAAAGCGTACTGTTGAACTTTTGCTAATTTTATATTTAATGCAGGTACCACAAGTTTTTCTGCCTCCAATTTTCAAACGTAATGATTTGAAATCACACATTTGAATCATCATATCTGAAAATTCAGAGGCAGAAAAACTTGTGGTACCTGTGCCAAATATAACACTCTGAAGGGTACTTATACCCAATCCAAGATTTAAAATATATTTATTATCAAAATATATGTGCAATTTACAACCTTTAGATTCATCTTCCCACAGACAGCCATGAAACAAAGAAACAACATGGAATCCGTTCAATGAAAACATCGAACACCCAATGGGCAAACAAAAGAACAAATTGCGGAAAGTGGCAAAACCAAAGTGAAAAAAACACACAGAATGTAAAATATTAAACCACAGAGTCCTTGAAACACTCTAGAAATATTCAGTCTAGGTATTATCTGTATATGTGTTATTATTCAATGAAATTTCCAGATATTATGGTACAGTTGCCTCTGTATTTTTCTAGAAACTTCTCAGTTTCTGGCTATTTTATTGGTTAACTGTTATTAATGGAATTTCTGTTATCTAATCTGCTTTCAGAAGACCTCAGCTACTTTTTAGTCTACTCTTGTCATTGTTCTCTCGACATTTCTCCTTCTTCTTTTTCTCATGTTACAGTTCCGGTTAAGGGATTATGGATCCTAGAACACAGCTGGGTTGTAAGGGCACTGCACCAGTTGTCTCCATCTCTCACAGTTTTGGGCAAGTGCCTGGGTTGTGGGTAAACTCTCTCCGGTCCACTCTGCAATGTTACCTGCCCATTTCTTCCTCTGTCTACCCCCTTTTCTTTTCCCCTACACTGTTCCCTGAAGTATGGTCTTTCAGAGTCCACTTGACATTTTCATATGGCCATACCATCTCAGCTTCCTCTTCTTTACTGTGGACAGTAGATCTTCAAGGTGTCTCATGTGATGGGTGATGGTTCTTTGTATTTCATCATTTGAGGCATGGCCATATAGGAGATACCAAGCAGCCTTCTGAAGCATCTAATTTCTACTGCCTGGGTCCTCTTTTGCAGTTCTGCTCTTAAAGTCCATGATTCGCATGTATACAAGACTGGTAACGCTCAATAAGATTGTTGTAAGCAACATATTTTATGCCTCATTCTTGCATTCTGAAGAACCTTGAATTTCAAAAGCAGTATGATTCAACAGTACTTAACTTGTAAAAGGAAAGTTTCAAACTATTGTACCCCAATCTCCAAATTGCCCAGGCAATGCGCAACTACATTTTAAACAAATAAAATTTAAGCATAATATTTGGCAGCAATGTGAAAAGTAGACAAACATTTATAGATCTATTTAAAATCAGTATTATATGATTAATATTTTATGATGCATTACTGCATCTAGAAGTGTAGCACTAGGTCTCAACTAAACATGAAAATAAAATATTATAAACAGGTGCCAGATCAGTAATCAGTTTAGAGCTTCATCAGATATTCTTCATTGACAGCTTTAATGAATTGGTAGCAGTTGGAGTAAAGGTCAGTATTTTAATTAGATTTTAATTCCATGCCGCATATAATGAGGCCATTCAGCCCATTTACTCTATGCTGGCTCTTCAGACAATTTTGTCAGTACTGTTCCCCATTTACCAATTAATTCCATTAATTACCCTGCTGCACTAGGGGTAATATACAGGAACTAACTATCTATCAACAAACTTGTCTTCAGGTTGTGGGAGGCAACCAGAGCACCTGACAAAGGCCCATGCAATCACAAGGGGGAAGGCATGAACTCTACAGCAACAATACCAGACATCCTGATAGGGCCTGTGTTACTATAGAAATACCTGCTGCCCCTTCTGTGCCAGTGGTTCCACAGAGAGCAGCCAGCAACACCTTCCTTCTGATTGAAAATGCTGGTGCTTCTGCAACAGCTGGATTCAGAGATGAAAATCAGATCACCAGCTCCATCACTGGACTAATTTCACAGGGCTGGATCACAAATGTCCTAAATGAGAGGCTAAGAACACCTTGCACTTGCCTCTCAGCTTTATATCATGGATGGATAAGACTTGACACAATCCCATTCATTTGTATGGTGTCACCAATTTTGACTGAAGAAGTAAGTGCAGTTGCACCATTTTTTAAACCTTTCTGAATTTTTACCTTGTGGAGATGATATTTCCTTTAATAGCGAAAATGAGAATGAGGAGTTAGATAAATGGTTAAGTATCAAAGGGTGAGAAATTACAGCAAGCATAATGGAATGCAGAACTGATGTTAAAATCAAATCAGCTATAATCTTATTAAATAAATGAGCAGGATTGAGGGACTGAGTGGCCTAATTCCATTGCCTAACTTCTGTGCCGGGTTCTAATTCATGTTTTTGTATATATTAATTCGCTTGTTCCCCTTAAGCATACTTACTGCTTGGTTTTCTTTTTTTTAATTTAAAGTGATTTAAGTCTATTTGAACAATTATAAGATGTAACTTTGTCAGAGGAAAATTAAAAATAACTCAATAAAAGATACTGTACATATAGGCTAAAGAGCTTGTTCTGCACGACATGACTTTTACATGAACCCATCAAAGACATTGGGAGCATTCTGGAGGCAGTATCAGTGACAAATGTTGTGAAATTTGTTGTTTTGCTACAGCAGTTCTGTGCAAAACATAAAAATTGCAAGTTGTAAAATAACTAGCATGAAAGATGTATAAGAAGGTAGGGTGCAGGGGTTCCCAGACCATTCAGAAAACTAATTGAAGAGCTGTTGTTAAAACAGTCAGTGAGGGTTTATAATCCTCCACCTGAAGCATGGTTACTGAGTCATAGGACTGGTGTAGTAACCGAGTTAAGGATGATTGGAACTGTCGACCACAGAAGGGGCAGCCACATGAAGAGCACAATCTAGCCCAGTGATGTGGTCATTCAGTTTGATGTGCTAACACTCCATTTAATACAGAAAAAATAATGGATGCAATATTAAAAGGAGGCTCAAATCACATCTATGTTCATGATTGTTGAATATTAACACCTGTTCTAAACAGGGTAATTAGATTTTTAAGGAAACATTTTTGAAACTTTTATCAGTTCAAAATACTTTTAACATTCAGGATAAAATATTCCATGTGACTGGCTTATCTCATCCCTGCTCCATTGTCAAACGTAACATGATCCCACACAAATGAGTGCGATATTTTTTCCCTTGAGAATGATTCAGCCCCCAATTAATCAAATCAATTCATCAGTTACAGGATTTCCCTGCTGTAGTTGCAACAGAAACAGCAATTTTCCCAACAAGTGTAGTAAAATGTTGATAGGACATAAAAGATGTCTGAAGTCTGAATAGGAAATGTACAACTCAGTTTGTAAGAAGTGTTTAATTCAATGGGCACTATGAGAATGGTAATCTTTGTCGCTATTGAGACCTCTGCCCTCTTACAATAAATAAGGACAAATTAACACAATGTTGAAGATCAGGCTAAGTCTGATAAAGTTAATTGCAAGCCATGCGGAGATGGAATGTTCCCTCATTAAGTATATTCCTGCTAAATGGAATTCAATACATTTTTAAAACTAGTGATTTATTTGTACTTTATTCATTCATGGACAATGCACATCATGAACCAGAAAATTGTTTTACTCTCAGTACCGTACGTTCCTGAGAATGCCATGTTGCCAGAGTGGCGATAGTAGTCCCACAGTATTGCAGTGGGAGGAAGTGTGTAGTCTTCAATCCGTTGGTGATGATGGATCATTTCCAAGTTAGAACGTTGCATAGCTTGGAGGGAAACCTGCATAAGGTGGTTTGCCTAATGCCCCTACTCCCATCAAACAGAAGATACAAGAACCTGAAACCGGGCTCAAGGACAGCTTCTATCCCAGTGTTTGACTAGTGAAAAGTTTTCTCAAATGATAAGATGGACTTTTGACCACATCATGGCCTTACACCTTATTGTTTGTATGCACTACTCTTTCTTTAGAATTGTAATACTTTATTCGGCATTATGGTATTGTTTTCCCTTGTACTGCCTCACTACATTGATGTGATGATGTAATCTGCCTGGATGGGTACAAAACAAAACTTTTCATTGTATCTTTGTAGTAGTAAAACCCGTAACAATTTACTGATTTGGGTATCGAACGTACCGTATGAGATGCCTTGCCAAGTTTCCCGAAGTGTCTTGTAGATTCTACCTGCTGCTACCGTTGTAACACAGAAGAAAAAAATAGCTTGTGAATGGGCATCAGCCAAGTGATATATCATGTTCTGGATAATATTGGTATGTTCAACACATGGATGCCACAATAGCAAAGAAGGTAGACCTGATGCCTCATAATTGTAGTGATCCTGTTCTTATGCAGACCTGTTGTGCTATGTGTGTGGAGTTTACAAGTTCTCCCTGTTTCCTCCACATGCCAAAGTCAAACAGGTTGGTAGGTTAATTAACCCCTGTAGATAGCTCCTAGTTTGCAGATGCGGTAGAATTTGGGGTGAGCTACATCGATGTGAAGGAAATTTATAATAGAAAACGATTAGTGTAGGATTAGGATAAATGGGTGCCTAGTGGTCAGTTTAGACTTTGTGGTCTAAAGGGGTCTGTCTGATTCTGTGACCATGGCATATTTTTGAAACACAGCCACAGTTAAATTACAGAATGTGGTTGACACATCCTCAATTCAATGGGAATTAGAGGTGAAAAATAAATGCTGGAGCATTGGCAGCAATGCTCACATTCCAGAATTAGTGAAAATCTGAAAAATATACTGCAGGTACAGGAAATCTGAAATTTAAAATCAGTAAATGGTGGGAACATCTACTGAAAGAAAAACGTTAATGTTAAGGGCAAATAATCTTCATCAAAATATGTCACATTGCTTTCTTTATTACAGAGAGGATTTTTATGCATGGAGCTGGCAGAATGATTCTGTAAATAGCATTTGCTCTTCCACATCTACTGCACAATCTTTCCTGGTCTCTTGGTCAGCAATAAAAGAATAATTGATACACTGAATATTGATAATTGGAAATTTCCCATACTTTGATGTTATCTACTCAATGACACAACTTAAATATGAAGTGTAGAAACATTTGATATGTAGGGGTTCAGCGGGTCAGGCAGCATCAATGTTTTGGCCTAAAACATTGATTATTCTTCTCCACATCCTTTTGACCAGCTGAGTTCCTCCAGTAGACTGTTATATGTATATATTTCTTATAAAGCCATTGGTGTTATTTTTTTTCCCTTCCATTGATGCCGAACCTGTTCATTACTGCCAGTATTTTCTGTTTACAATTTAGATTCCAGGTTCTTTAGTATTTTAGTTTCTGCCACAGATGGAACTTTTAGGTTGGGGACAATTGACCAAGAGGTCATGGAAAAGGATTGGAGATATTTAAGGAAAAAAGTACCGTTTTTGTGATTGAATTTCCTTACCTCCTGCCTTTCCCAGTTAGAGTTGTATCAGGCAGAGATATGATCTAATATGTGCTCTTCATTTTAAGATGTGTTCTCCACTTGACCTAAAGTGTAAGGTTTTGGCTCGAATCATCAGCAATTCTTATCTTCCCATAGATGCTGCTCAACTGTCTGAGTTTCTCCATCAGATTCTTTGTTGCTGACATTGTAAGTTGATAAATTTTACTCAGATGAACAATTAAAAAAACCTGGAAGTGAAGCAGTGAAAGGGAGAAGGTCATAGGGAACAGACAGGCAGTCTCGTAGTAAGGTGGAGACCAAGAGGAGTTAAATCTAGGAACAGGAGGTGATGAGGATTAAGATTGACTGTGAAGACCAGTGAATAACGAAATGTACTTCTGGTAGAGTTAGAAGGAAGAGAATTTGAGTGAAATCCAAAATATTAGAAGGGGAGAGTGAAAAAAATCATTAACTCTGTTCCTTTCTCCATAGAGACTCCTGGCCCGCTGGGAATTTCCTGCTGACATATTTCCGATTTCCAGTATCTGCAGTACTATGTTTTAAAATGTATAACAGTTCAACTATGGTCTCACTGAGTGACAGAACAGGTGTGTGTGTTAAATGTGCTTAATCTTGTTCTATCTTTAGGGATAGAGCTAGGGTACTATTTGACATTGTGCACTGTGTGAGTCCTAACACCACCGCGTTATCTTACTTGAGATCAACGAATTCCTCTTAACCAATGCTTTTCAAATGGGCTGAGCATTTGTTAGGCTCATGTCTTGTGGCTTCACCTTGAGTCTATAGTTTATGACCAACTAGTTTCACAGATACAACAGCTGAAGGCATAATTGTAGACATAGCAAACCTTCTCTATAACACTCCTTGCAGGAATAAAAGGGATAAATCAAATAGCAGCAAGGTTCACACATTCAAGTTCAGATGATTAATGCTGACATGAGGTCCCAACAGTTTCTAGCTGGAGTCTAATTTAATTCTTCTTTTAGAAAAACCAGTCAAATATAATATGGTCCCACTAAGTGTGTTCTGAAATAAATAGAGGAAAATATTTCAGAGAAAATCTTATTTAATATTCTAACCGGAATGCAAAATGAAGAAAGATTAAAGAAACGACTGCATGTTAATAAAAATCATAACAGAGCTAGTTTAATTATATACAAAATTGACAACCTGCTCTTTATTAACATAATAGCAAACAGTCTCTTTTTCCATTTAAGTATTATGGCACTAGCCAGTATTAATATATCACTAATAAGATAATATCCATATGAGTGGATTGATGGTCATGTGTTTGGCATCTGGTCGCTTAATAGGCAAGGTTTGTCTGTAGCAATGCCACAGTAGCAGCAGTTCAAAAAATGTTTGCCAACAAAGCTGTCGGCTGTGTAAGTTGGTAAGAGTGCAGTGAGGCATGTAAGTGAAGAGGCAAATGAAATGTGTATTGGATAAAATGGTTGTGTAACAAACAAGATGAGAATTTAGAAAGGAGATGAATGTTGAATTAATGACAGAAAATCAATGAAAGATTGAATTGAGCAAAAAATGTGATTAAAGGCATGGAGAAAATGTAAACAAAGGCATTGCTATCTGAGATCTGATATTCATAAAGTATTCTCTGATACAAAAGTTCATTTTCACTGCCAGCGAGACTGATCCACATTTGGTAACAATTGTCACCTTGCTTAAAGAATGCTTCTGTCTGTAAATGTTTTCTCTTTTTGCCTCTGGTGAAGTTAGTTTGCATGTACCTATATTTATAGCAAATTTATGCAGTCTGCATATCACAGCACTGGAAAGCAAAATACTGTATTATGTGAAATTTTGTTCTCACAAAGCTATAGGAAACAGAGACAAAAACTTTCAGGAATGCATGTGTATCCACACATTTGCCCCTTGCCTGAGGTGAAGATAAAATGTTTTAATCATTCTTGTAAAAGTCACAAATGAACCTCAAAAGCTTTTTTTTAAAGTTGCCTTGGATTGGACATATTTGCTCCAACAAATTATTTAGGGGGATGTTCTCCAACTTACTGGAGTTGCCATGGAGATCAAATATTTTGTCCTCCTTCTGTGGGACCCCCAGGGATACATTGGATGCTAATACAATAATAACTTGCCACATGAGACTTTAGGCAGATTATCTCAAGATTACTTATCCATGGGAATGAATTCTTTTTGTTTTGTTATTTCCCCAGTGGTAGATTATTAATATTACAAGGGTTTATTTATCCCATGAATGCAATGCTACACAGAATATAAAAAACAAAGCATTTCCCATTATTCAAGCATTAAAAAAACATCTGATTTCAGCAGCTGAAATGAGCACATATTGAAGTAGTCCATCAATAAATGGCAGACCGGCTTGCCTTGATTTGTCATCATTCTGTGACCCAGACCATTTATGAAAATACAGCCCTCAGAAATTAAAGGATGTAGGGAAAGGTTTTCTTCTTCAGTAGATGAAAAAACACAAGAGAAGGAGCAGCTCCATTGCTGAGTATGATCATAGGTCATCTGTCCTAAGTCTCATCTCTAAGTCTCATTTGGCTTGTCAACTAAAACACTTGAAAGCTTCTACTAATTCTACTAAATTCTACTGAAGAGTATTCTAACTGGCTGCATCACTGTCTGGTATGGGGGTGGGGTGGGGGAAGGGCACCACTGTACAGGATCGAAGTAAGTTGCAAAGACTTGTAAAATTAGTCAGCTTCATCGTGGCTACTTGCCTCCATTGCATCCAAGACCTTTTCAAGGAGCAGTGCCTTAGGAAGGTGGTGTCCATCATTAAGGTCCTCCACCACCTAGAACATGCCCTTTTCTCATTGTTACTATTGGGAAGGAGGCACAAAAGTCTGAAGACATACATTCATTGATTCAGGAACAGGTTCTTCCCTCCGCCATACAATTTCTAAATGGACATTGAACCTATGAACACTACCTCACTACTTTTCCTTCAGTTCTACACTACTTATTTCACTTAACTATTGCATAGACATTACATATACTTAACGCAATTCAGTTTTTATACATTTATTTATTTATCTATCATTTATTTTATTATACTGCTGCTGTAAGGTTAGTAAAGTTCATAACATATCCTGGTGATATTAAGCTTGATTCTGATTCTCTTCTTCTCTGCCACTTTCTCATAGACTGATCTTTCAAAATGTATCCATTTTTTCTTTAAGTAACCTCCTGTGATCTGGCCTCCACAACTCTCTGGAGTGGAGAAAATCGGAGATTCACTGTAAGAATATAGTTCAACACTCTAAGGTTTAAGTGACAACCCTTCTTACCTTCCATCTATGACTCTTCATTTGGGAATTTCCTATTGGAGAAAACAACTCAACATCAATTCTGACATTCAGCGTTAGGATCTTATATGTTTCAGCAAGATCATCCCTCATTGTTCTAACTGACAGGTGCATCATCTTTAATCTTTTATGATTGAACAATCCCTCTACCCAATTACTGCCTCTAATGCTACAAATTCTTTTCAGAAATAAAGGAACCAAAACGGTGCACATTATTCTTGTTGTGGTCTCCTCCAACACCCTGTGTAATTGCAGTTGTTTTTCCCTTTTCTAAACTCCAACTCCCTTGAAATAAAAATCAATATGCTTTTTTTTCACCTTATGAAATGAACTAGCAACAGTCCTCATTGAAGCATCTGTAGTAGACAGGAACAGCAGTTTTAAGTTCTTGGCTGACAACATTTTAGATTATCTATCCAGGGCCCAGTGTGTAGGTGCAACCAGTAAGAATGTGTACCACTGCCTTTACTTTCTTAGAAGTTTAAGAAGTTTCAGCATGCCAATCTCCTGCAGATGTACTATGGAAAACATGTTGACTGGTTCCATCATAGCTGGTAAAGAAACGCCAATGCACAGGAACACAAAAGAATAGTGGACTCAGACAGTTCCATTATGAGTTCAGGTCTCCCTGCAATTAAGGATATGCAGAAAAGGCAATGTCTCAGGAAGGTAACACCATTCGTCAAGGAACCCCACCATCCATACCGTTCCCTCTTCTCTTTGCTACCAGCAGGCAGGAGATACATGAGCCTAAAGTTTCACACCTCAGCATTCAATACAGCTTCTTCCCCACTGCCATCAAGTTCCTGAACCAACCTGAAATACAATAATTCTTGGATTATATTTCCCTCAACTTGTACTAACGTTGTTGTTTATATTTTGTTTATGTTTCACTTAAACTTGAACTTGAGCTTGAACGACTTGCTTCAACTGTTTGCTAACTTCTTCTGACTCATGTACAAGGACACTCGAATTCCTCTGTGCTTCACTCATTTAGATAATAGTCTCCATTTAGAAAATACTCTCCAGTTAGATAGTAGTGTTCCTTTTGATAAATGTGCTTGGCCTCACATATTTCCACATTAAATTTCATTTGTCTTGTTTGATGCCCACTCATTCAATCTATCTATGTCCTGTTGCAGAGTCCAAAGCCCTTCACTGCAGCCTTTCTCCCACTCTTCTACCCACTTTCATCTCATCAACAGTCCTCACATTCTTCCCCTCCTTGAGTTCATTTACATAAAAATAAAATAGTTGACAACCAAGAATAGATCTTTGGGACACTCCACTAGTTACTTCCTTACAGCTATAAAGGACCCATTTATATTGTGAGCAAGAGCTCCTCATGGTATATATACTGAGATCCAAGAGGCTGAAAATGTTGGATTCTGTATCAACCCAGAAATGGCTTGAGGAATTCAGTGGGTCAGACATCATCTGCACCAAAGATAAAAACACATTGACTGTCCCCTCCATCCTCCATAGATGCCACCTGACCCATTGAGTTCCTCCAACTTATTATGTGCGTTGTTTTGAAAATATTATATGACCACCTTACTAAATCTATAACTGTTGCGTTTAATTTTTTTGTCTCTTTTATAGTGGTCACTGCTTTCAAAATTATTGATTGCCTGTGCATCATTATGAGAAAATTAGGGTATTGCTGTGATTTTTAAAATCAAAATCCTAGTTGAAGCTTCTCGCCATGGTATTATTGTAAGACATGTTGCAACAGTTAACAAGGAAAAAAAAGTTTGCATTCCACTGGCATGTTTCATCATGTGAAGCTTTCCAATCAACTTCACAATGATTTGTTTTAAATTGTTTTGTTCATTGACTTTCAAGGTCACTAGCAATGCCAGAATTTAATACCCATCCCTAATAGCCCCTGAAGTCCTCTGCCATTTCAATGGGCAGTTAAGCATCAACTACATTGGAGTGCCTGGTTAGTCTGCCTAACCGAACAAAGCTAATGAAGTTCCTTACCCATTATCATTGTTATTATTAGTAATAACAGCTTTTAATTAACCAAATATATTCTATTACTTACATTTAATTATCCACAATAGAACTTGAACTCATATCACTGCATCAATAATATAGGACTCCATCGACTAGTTCAATACATTAACTGTCTAAGCTACTTTTCCACCTTATACTAGTCATTACTTAGTTGGACCTCACTAAATCTTAAGCCCTGAATATTTATTATTGTCAAAGTACATATTATCAAATTTAAGTCCTTAATGACCTCTAACTTATCTTTCTCGATTACCCTATATTTGTTCACTTGACATTAATGGCTTTATTTTACTTTTACAGTACTCCAGCAAAGTGTCTGAGAACAGAAAGTAGGAAGGAAGTTTATTGATATATGCAGCATAAAATTAATCTGCACTCTGTCGAAGCATCCCTGAATGTCACTGTTATTCAATGATGAATCACAAGCTTAAATACAAAGCTCAAATAGTGGCTATGAATTAATTTCCCAAGGTCTAATTTCTGGTCCATTTGGAAAAAATGTGATGACTATGCTTGGCTGCTTGTTAATCTCTTGATCAGAGTTTGATTAAATGATCTGACTTTAGCTTTTCTCGGAACTAAAGTGGACCAGCTACCATGCTGCATAACTTTCTAGTCATAACCATTTTTTATTGAGGTAAAGTGCACTACCTTGATCAAAAGAAACACATAAAATTCATCCTGTGCTGTATGTGTAAAATGTAGAACGTATGTCTAAGTGTTAAGCTTTAGTACTGAAAATCATTTCAAAGAACTGACTTTCAGAAGCAGAGTTTAACCCACATAAATTATGGTGCCATGCACATAATTCATGCAGCAGAGAACAGCTTATTCCCCAGAAATGGAACTGTGCAGCATGGCAATCAATATCTCAAAGGAAAAAGCTAGTTCTTAGTGCCAATTTGGTAACAGACTATAATGTCAATATCCTTGTCCTTTTCTTTTGTTGATCAATGGACTTCTGACATTTTTATTTAAAAATTTTGAATTAGGCCAATATTTTTATTTCTTGTGACAAAATATTATCAAAAATAGCCCACAGCCATAAAAGTCTATTGTCGTAAGGTTCAACTTGATTTTCATTTTTTGCTAAGAAAATTTTCTATGGCTGTATATCAGAGTGAATTATAGTAAAGTTTCAGAAGTTTATGTTTTTCTTGATTTGAACCTGCTGTTTATAGATGACAGCACAGTAAAAGGCTTTCTCAACCTATAATGTTTGCCTCAACTCATTATTGGAACTATTGAACTAATCTCACTCCTTAGACCTATAAATGTACTCCTCAACCTCAGTCCACTTCCTCCTTTAAATCATAAGATTGAAACTGCTGCACCACCCTTTCATCCAGTGTATCGCAGCCATATCAGTAAAATAATAGTTAGAGTGACATACAGTGCTGTGCAAAAGTCTGAGGCACTCTAGATTTTTTATATGGTTTCTGATGCCACAACCTCCACAGACTTTTGACATAACCGAAGCTGTCTGGAATTACCTGGAGAGACAGAAGCAAGCAAGATAGCCAAGGTCTGCAGAAGAACTGTGGCAATTTTCCCAAAATGCTTGAAACAGCATTCCAACCAATTTTCTTATAAAACTGCACAACAGTGCACATGAGAGAACTGATACAGTTTTAAAGGGAAAGGGTGGTCACACCAGATATTGATTTGATATAGCTTTTTACTGTTTACTGCTCTTTGGAGTAAATTTTTTGATATTTAGAAACATTTCATTTCATTGTTTTGAAAACGTCTTTGCTTTACAGAATTTTTTTATAGGTGCCTAGGACTTTTGCATGGTACTATATTCATAGAGTCAAAGAGAACAGAAACAGGTTTTTCAGCTCAATTGATCCACTGATCTGTGCCAACCACAGCACCTTCTCTGCTAATCCCACTTGCTTGCATTAAGCCTGTAACCCTCCAAACTCCTCCCCTCCATGTACCCGTCCAAATGTCTCATAGGTGTTGTGATTTAAACCCATCCTGACCACTTCAAATGGCAAATCGATTCAGGTACTCATAACACTGTGCAAAGAAGTTACTTCTTGGGTCACTTTTAAATTTCTTCCCTCTTATCTTGTACCTCTGCCCTGTGGTTTTGGACTCCTCCATCCTGAAAAAAAGACTAGAGCCATCCAACTCATCAATAATTCTCATGATTTTATAAACTTCTATGTGGTCACCTCTCATTTTTCTATGCTCCAGGAAACAAAGATCTAGTGTGACCAACCTCTCTCTATAACTCAGCCCTTCCAGTCCAGGCAGCATTTTCATAATCTCTTCTTCACTCTCTTGTTTAGATGAACATGAAGAATGAGTAGAGAAGATAAAAAATGAAAAAAATGGAAAAAAAAATTCTGAATTTTTTGTTCATTTGCCTTAAGTCTGTCATGTCTGGTTAGAACTGAGCCCAAAGAACTGGCTTTGTATGCACAAATCCTCAGTTTAGTCAGCTAATGTTGTTTGGGTTTGTTTCTGTACAGTAAAATGGTTTTGCTCTGTGCTGCACACAGTGTATTTTGTTGAGTGGCATCTTGCTTTCCATTGGATACGTATTTTCTGAACTCCGACTGACTGAGTGAAAATATTCCTGCAATTGTAATTGACCAATTGACCAAATTGACCAAATTGACCAATAGGTCAATTACATAAGCAAACTGCATTTCTCAGTCTTCAAAGGGGTTGTCCTGGTGATAAGGAATAATGGTAGAGCAACGATCCGAGGAATATGGGAATGAGTTTGGTTTGCAGTAGTTGAGACAGATGGAGATTGTAAAAGTAGGTTTTTAGTCTGTTAATTATGGTCATGGAAGGGAAACGGGGCAAGGATAAGTCAGAGAAATAGATTGGTCCAGGTCTAAATGCAAGACAGGGTGGACATGTTGTAGACCCATCACACCCTGGATATCACTTGTTCCAACTCCTTCCTTCTGGTAGGCGCTTTAGATCACTGTATGCCAGGACAAATAGGTACAAGAACAGTTTCTTTCCGTTTGCCTTCAGTCTTATGAACACTTGAATTTTAGTCTATTAAAAACCAAGTCCACCTGTACATACACAGGTATACCTCATTGCATATAGTTCACGATTATTTGCACTATTGTTTTGTTTGCTTTTTGATTCTGTAAAGCGAGAGCTCATGGAAACCGGCATCAAATTCCCTGTATGTGTCCACATACTTGGCGATAATAAAGGATTCTGATTCTGTTCAAACAAACTACCCGTAAAAACAAATGCAAAGATTCTGGAAACACTCAGCAAATCAGCCAATATCTATGGACAAAGAAACAGAGTTAATATTTCAGGGCTGACATCCTTCAATAGAGTCATCCATCAGTTTGATGTTTTACTTTTGCTTCCACAGAAAATGTACATCACATTGGTGCGAATAACATTCAGCCAAAGATCAGAGTGAGTTAAGAAAATGTACAAAATTTCCAAAGGAAAGAGTCTTGTAATCTTCAGAAGGAAAATAGGATTGTGTAAAATGAATAAAACACTGTTCATTCCAGTTCTGGTTTCTAGAACATAATTTACATAATTGCAAGCTATCATCCTGAAGAAGAAGTGACATCCCTTTTTACCAAAGCCCAATGGCCAATTCATCATCTGTTCTATCAACAGGCCACCAATAGATAAACTTCAGATACAATTATCTTTCAGTTGTTAACAGCCGCAAATTATTCAATGAATAGTGAAAATTATTGGGTTATGTACTGAATCAAGTTACTGACTCAAATAATGTGGGACTGCTAACTCAAGTCTTCTTTTTTTAAAGAAAGGGACTTCCCTTCCTCCACCGTCAACTCTGCTCTCAAGCGCATCTCTCCCATTTCACGCACATCTGCTCTTACCCCATCCTCCTGCCACCCCACTCGGGATAGGATTCCCCTTGTCCTCACCTACCACCCCATCAGCCTCCGGGTCCAGCATATAATTCTCAGTAACTTCCGCCACCTCCCACGGGATTCCACCACCAAGCACATCTTTCCCTCCCCCACTTTCCGCTTTGCGCAGGGATCACTCCCTACGCGGTTCCCTTGTCCATTCGTTCCTCCCCCCCATCTCTTCCCACCGACCTCCCTCCCAGCACTTAACCTTGTAAGCAGAACAAGTGCTACACATGCCCTTACACTTCCTCCCTCACCACCATTCAGGGCCCCAAACAGTCCTTCCAGGTGAGGCAACACTTCACCTGTGAGTCGGCTGGGGTGATATACTGCATCCGGTGCTCCCGATGTGGCCTTCTATATATTGGCGAGACCTGATGCAGACTGGGAGACCGTTTCACTGAACACCTACGCTCTGTCCGCCAGGGAAAGCAGGATCTCCCTGTGGCCACACATTTTAATTCTACATCCTATTCCCATTCTGATATCTCTATCAATGGCCTCCTCTACTGTCAAGATGAGGCCACACTCAGGTTGGAGGAACAACACCTTATATTCCGTCTGTGTAGCCTCCAACCTGATGGCATGAACATTAACTTCCCTAACTTCCGTTAACGCCCCTTCTCCCCTTCTTATCCCATCCCTTATTTATTTATTTATTTGTTTGTTTGTTTGTTTGTTTATTATTTTTCCCCTTTTGTTCTCTCTCTGTCCCTCTCACAATAACTCCTTGCCTGCTCTCCATCTTCCTCTGGTGCTCCCCACCCGCTTTCTTTCTCCCTAGGCCTCCCCTCCGATAATCCTCTCCCTTCTCCAGCCAATCAACTTTCCAGCTCTTAGCTTTATCCCATCCCTCCTGTCTTCTCCTATCATTTTGGATCTCCCCCTTCCCCTCTCACTTTCAAATCTCTTACTATCTATTCTTTCAGTTAGTCCTGACGAAGGGTCTTGGCCCGAAACGTCGACTATGTTTCTTCCTATGGATGTTGTCTGGCCTGCTGCGTTCCACCAGCATTTTGTGTGTGTAACTCAAGTCAAATTGTTTATAAAATTAGGAGTGACACAGATAGGGCAGGTAGTCAAAAGTTTTTTTTTCCCAGGTAAGGAGAGTCCAAAACTAGAGGACAGAGATTTAAGGTGAGCAGAGAAAGTTTTAAAGGGAATCTCAGGAGGAACTTTTTCTCACAGATGGTAGTGGGTATATAGAATGAGAAAACAGAGAAAATGGAGAGAAAGTGGTGCATCTCAGAGATACTTGGACAAAAATACCGTGAAGAGTACTTGTATGACTGAGAGTGAATCCATCTCCAGAATTGTACTTTCTGTAGTATACACAATAGTTTCTGTGTGCAGGCAAATTAATTTTAGGAGTGCACTCTGGTAAGAAGTGAAAACATCAGTTCCATTTTAATTGAACCTTAAGACTAAGTCATTTGGTAGAAGTTTGACAAATTTATGCTAGGTGAGGAAGTTCCAACTTCTGAGGCATTAACTTTTAGCAAAGAACATCTGATGGACGCTTGATCTGATGTTTAACAGAACACATTTTCAAGCAACTTTGAAGGCCTTCTAAAGCAGCAAACTTTCATCCAGTGTGGACTTAAACTGAGTGCTTTAGAGTATTCGCAAGCAGTTACTGGGTGACAGTCGCAACTTGGAGGAGTGTGGATCCACATTATCTCAGTGTTACTTCTTATCTTCATTGCCACTGATGCTCCATGTCTCAAAGTCAAGGTCAACGTTGAAATTAATGACTTATTACAAGTACATGTATACACAGGTGCAATGAAAACTTACTTGTAGAAGCATCACAGGCAAATAGCATCCGCATTCACAAGAAAAAAGATAAATTAACACAAATTATGTGCAAATTTTTGAAAGAAAGAATTTAATTTCTACAAAAATAACAGAAGTCCATTTTAGTACAAAGTGATTGAAGTGGTCATCGTGTTCCTAAACTGCAGTGACTAGAATTTTGCTGATTGGTTCAAGAACAGCATGGTTGAAAGGAAGTTGCTATTGTTAATCATTATGATGAGGAATTTTGGGGTTCTGTACCTCCTGTTTAATGATAGCCATGAAAAATGACATAGTAGCAACCTTTGATGATAGGTGCTCCATCCAGGGACTAAATTTTAGATCACTACTATTGAGTCATGGTCCATAAATTCTATTCTTCAATTGGAATAAATACTTATGGAATTTTGACTGACTTTTGCAGGACCAAAATCTAACTTAAGGCTGGCTTTGCTCTCTTAACCAAGTATTAACACATTTATTGTCCACTCTGTCCCTTTAAACTAATCCTTTTAGATAATCTTGCGCCGGCCATCACCTTTCCTCTTCTGTCACTATTCAATCAAATCTGAATTCTCTCTTCAAGAAGAAATTTGACTGACTTCTTAATCCATTTAATACCTCAGTCCCAGCAGTTTATCCAAATTACCTGTTATATCTATCTGTGCTTTCTCACTCATTATTTTCACTGGGTTTTATTTCCTAAACTTATATTAAAATTGACACTTAATACAAAATAAATTGTCTGAAACAACTGCATTGATACCCAAACAGCATTTTAATCAGAATAGTCTAATGCTACTTGATCTAAAATAACTGCAAATCCAATAACTTAATTGTTCTGCATGATTACACTCCTAAAACATACAGAAAGTTGAGTGCAAGTATTTACAGTAAATGGGAACTTTTATGTTTTGAGTCTGCAAGAAGAGTAATCTACGTGTTGGAAATAAATATTTTCTATTATGACTGAAATTTGTTCAGAGCTAACATTTCCCTTTTTAGTCTTTTAAAACAATTGTGCATTTCTCCATTTTTCACTGTGCCCTCACTGAATATTTTTGCTTTCAAGTCTATGAGAGTTTGAAACCATAAGCTTTTAACTAGATTTGAGACTAGATTTCTGTGATGGAACATTGTGGTTTCAATTCTAATTGAATGATCCCTGAATTACACTATTAAAACTCCATACTATTTGTGTAAAACAATGGCGTTTTGATAAAACAGAACTGTTACTCTTATTACATATATCTAACAATACTTCAATTTTCTTTGACATTTCATTTCAGGACATTTGTCTGTTTGTGTTAGGTTATGCAAAATTTTACATTTGCCACTGTTGACAAACATGAGCAAAAATACTTTCTTTTTGCAGGAGAGTGAGACATAGTAGAAGCTGATACATTACAGACATTTAAGAGACTCTTATAGGTTTATAAAATGAAAGGTTAGAGGTTATGCAGGAAGAAAGGATTAGATTGATCATGGAATAAGTTAAAAGTTAGGCACAACATTGTGGGCCAAAGGCCCCACTCTGCTGTGCTGTTCTATGTTTTAAGTAAGCATGAACTTGGATTCAGTTGACACATGAATATGCCTAAAATTGAAATATTTTCGATTGAGTCTTGCCTGAATTTCTAGTGAAATGACAACCTATAACATTGTTCCTCATGATTGTTAGAAAGCCCAGGACTTCTGCACAAACGTGTACAAAGATGGAAGTCTTAAATTTCCTTGTAGCTGACTGCCCATGATTTCCTTTGTTCACTTCAAAGACAGACTCAGACCTGAGTCTAGTAGAGTATCATCTACTGTACTTTCCACTAGATATAGTGGAAAATCTACCTGGTCAACCTGCCATTGCTTAATGTTAGTGCATGAAAGGCAATTCCATTCTTAACAGAGAGAAAGGCTGCAAAGGAGAGAGGCATGTTACAGATAAACTACACATTTTAGGTTAATTTAAATGTAATGATTGTTTCAAATTTCCTCTAGAATCTTAAGAGTATTAATTTGATTAATTTTGTAAAATTTTGATGGTAATTTGCTATGGTGTGGCTTGTTTCTCACTCAGACTGATCTTTGTCAGTCTTTACAGAGTAAGTTGTTACTAGTAGATCCACTCCAGTTTGCTACAATAATGGAGCAGACAACTCACAGGAAATTCCAGCTGAAAACATTTACTGTTTACAGAAGTGGAGCTAGATGTGAGTGTTATCGGTTTTCCTCCCCTTTCTTTTTCTCCCTCTTCTATCCGATTCCTTCTTCTTCAGTCTTTTACCTTTCCTACCTATCACCTTCTAGCTTCTCACTTCTTCCCCCTTATCCCACCCACTTATCTTCCCCTTCATCTCCCTCACCAAGGTTCATCTATCATCTTCGTGATGGTATTCCTTCCCTGCCTTCCCCTTTCTTTTTGTTGTTTCTTTCCCCTTCCTTTCCAGTCCTGATGAAGGACATTGAGACTGAAACATCAACTCTTTATTCCTTTCCATAGATGCAGCCAGACCTGCTGAGTCTCTCCATCATTTGTCTGTCTTCCTCTGGATTTTCAGCAGGTGAAGAATCGCTTATGTTTATAATTAAAAGATGTCATAACTCTGAAGAGCATACTGGTAGCTACATCTGTTAATGGTCACAAATTGCTGTGCTATTTCTACCATGTTGTTGATATAGTAATCAGATCTTTCTGTCCTGTCCATAGAATTCCATCCTAGGTTTCTTCAATCCCATAGATTAATGGTGCAGAAAGATGATCTCACTGCCCTCAGCACACTGGAGTCTGGGGAAGCGGCCACAGTCAAGCTAGTGTCTTGAGTAGCACATTGTTGAACTCTACCCCAAAACTTACCGGAAAGCATTGCCTACTGTCAAAACTAATGTTACTTTAATTGGATTTAAATGCATTGCATGGCATTTAAAAAGTTGAGTCAAAGGGTAATACAGCATAGAAATGGGACCTTCAGTCTAAATTGTCCACGCCAACCAAGACTTCCATCTGATCTCGTTCTATTTGACCATATTTAGCCCATATCTCTCTAACCACACTTCAAATCTCTCTCTGCAACTGGACTCTCCCTCTGTAACTGGACTCGTGACTTCCTCCTTAGGAGACCAATGTCAGTACAGATCAGTGATAATATCTCTTCCTCATTGACAATGAACAAAAGTATACCTCAAGGATGCATGGCCAACCCAATGTTTTGCTTTGTCTACATTCATAACTGAGTCGCTAAGGATAGCCCAAATGTCATTTATAAATTTGCGACAACACCACTGTTGTTAATAAAATCTCAAGTGTTATACAAGACTGAGATAGGTCCTGGAGAAAGATATTGGCCTGAAACGTCGACTGTTCATTTATTTCCATAGATGCTGACTTGACCTTCTGAGTTTCTCCAGCATTTTGTTGCATGAGATAGATCAGATTTTGAGTAGTGTTACAACAAAATGTCACAATAAGCATCAACAAGACCAAGGAATTGATTGTGGAATACAGGAAGGGAAGTCATCAGAACATGTACCAGTCCACAGTGAAGGCTCAGTGGTGGAAAGAGTGAGTTTGGAGTCCTTGAATGTCAGTATTGCAGAGAATCTGTTCTGGGTCCAGCACATTGATGCAATCATGGTGATGACGTGTCAGCTCCCCTACTTCATTAGGAGTCTGAGGAAATTTGATACATTACCAAAGACTCTTATAACTTTCTTTAAACATATGGTGGAAAGACTTCTGACTGGTTGCACCCCATCCTAGTATGTAGGCTCCAATGCAAAGGATTGCAAAAGAGAGATGTAGACTAAGCCAGCTTTATAACAGTCACAACCAGCAAGGACACGTTCAAAAGATGGTGCCTCACCATCCATCATTAAGGACCATCACCATCCTGGGTGTTCCCTCTTCTTATTACTGCTATCATGAGAAGTTACAGGAGTCTGCAGGTCCACACTCAATTATTCAGAAACATATTCTTCTTCCCTGCCATTAGATTTATGAACAATCTATGAACCCCTAGGCCTGAGTCGACGTAGTAGTGGTATGAACCCGTGAATTCGTACTCATTATTCCCTTGTAACACACACAAAATGCTGGAGGAAATCAGCACTGTTGACACTTATGAAAGGTCTTGGCTGAAATGTCGACTCTTTATCCCTTTCTATAGATGCTGCCTGACCTGCTGATTTCCTCCAGCATTTTCTGTGTTTTACTCTGGATTGCCAGCATCTGCAGAATCTCTTGTGCTCATTATCCCTTTTTTTATTGCACTATTTATTCATTTTATAATTTACAGTAATTTTATGTCTTTTCACTTCCCTTCTGTTACAAACCACCAAATCTCACATCAGATAAGTCAGTGATATACTTGATTTTGATTCTGATTCTCTTAATTTCTCCATGAACCTGTTCAAGTACTTTAAAACATATGTTAATACATTTGTTGAAATAAGTAATATGGTATATAGTTCGAACAAACCTATAGATACCTGCATTTCCCTACATTCATTTCTAAACAATAGTGTGATATTTACTGTTTTCCTATCCACAGGAACCTGCCCAGAGTTCAGAGAATTTTGGGAAATTATCACAAAATCATTGGCTGTAACTTCTGCCATTTCTTTCAGTATCCTGAGATGCACTTCGTCTAGACCAGGGGACTTATTTACCTTTAGGTCCACTAACTTGCTTATTGCTCCCTCTTTTGTGACAGATTTTGTAATGAGGTCCTCATCTCCCATTGCCTCCATAACATCTGTCTTTGGCATGTTAAACGTGTCCTCCACCATGAAGGCTGGCACAAAACAGTAGTCCAAGGTCATGGCTATTTCCATTTTACCCTATATTAATTCCCCTTCTCCTCTTCCAAGGGTACTCTGCTCACTTTAGCCTCTCTTTTCCACTTTATATAATTATAAAAAATGTTTACTACCTGCTTTCATATATTTTGCTACTTTACTTTCATAATTTAATTTTACTTTCCTTATTGCTTGCCTAGTGGTTCTTTCTTACTTTTTAAAATTTTCCCAATCTTCCAGTTTCCCACTGCTCTTGATGACTTTGTATACATGAGCTTTTAATTTGATGCCTTCTTTTATTTTCGGAAGGTCCTTGACAAGGTGCTGCACATGAGGCTGAACAGGGAGAAAATTCAGAAGTCAGACGTGCAACAGGACTTGGGAGTCCTCGTGTAGGATTCCCTGAAGATTAACTTACAGGTTGAGACAGTGATAAAGAAAGCAAATGAGAAGTTAGCATTCATTTTGAGGGGACTAGAATTTAAAAAAAACAGCAATGTAATGCTGAGGGAGTCATTGGTGGGACCTCAGTTGAAGACGATCCGGGTATTCCCTAACCAGAAACCTTAGATGAATTATGAGGTCAAATCCCTTTTAAAGGCTAGAGCTGTGGCCTTTAGGTCCGGGGATACCAGTCGCTACACGGAATCCAGGCGTGAACTCCGGAAAGCCATTAAGGGCGCCGAGGCAATCTCGAGCCAAGTTGGAAGACCAGGCTAACCAGGCTTGGACTCACTTTACACCGCACGCTGTCGGAGCAGTGCTGCCAGGATAATCAAGGACATGACCGCCCCAGCCAACACCCTTTTCGTCCCTCTTCCCTCCGAGAAAAGGCTCAGGAGCTTGAAGATTCATACAGCCAGATTTGGGAACAGCTTTTTACCAACTGTGATAAGACTGCTGAACGGATCTTGACCTGAATCTGGGCCGTACCCTCCAAATATCCGGACCTGCCTCTCGGTTTTTTTGCACTACCTTACTTTCCATTTTTCTATTTTCTATTTATGATTTATAATTTAAATGTGTAATATTTACTAAGTTTTACTATTTTTAATATTTAATATTTATAATGCAGGGAGTGTGAAGCGCAGAATCAAATATCGCTGTGATGATTGTACGTTCTAGTATCAATTGTTTGGCGACAATAAAGTATAAACGATAAAGTAAAGTATTGTGAGCAGTGTTGGGCCCTTTGTCTAAGAAAATATGTGCAGGCATTGGAGAGGATCTAGAGATGTTCCTGAGAATGATTTGGGGAATGAAAGCGTTAATATTTGATGTCTCTGGGTCTGTACTCACTGGAGTTTAGAAGAATGAGGGGATATTTAAAGACCTAGATAGAGTTAATGTAGAAATGATGTTTCCCCTAGTGGAGGATTCTAGGCCCAGAGGACACAGCCTCAGAGTAGACAAATGTCCAGGTAGAACAGAGATGAGGAGGAATTTCTTTAGCTAGATGTTGGTGAATCTGTGGAATTTACTGCAACAGATGGCTGTGATTGCCAAGCCAAGGTTGGTAGGTTCTGGATTAGTCAGGGCATCAAAAGTTATGGGAAGAATGTTGCAGAATGGGGCTGAGAAGGATAATAAATCAGCCATGATAGAATGGCAGAGAAGATTCAATTGATCAAATGGCCTAATACCACTCTTCTGTCTTGTGGTCTTCTGATCCTTAGTTACCCACCCTTACTATCCTTATTTTTAATTGGAATACACTTCCACTGATCTACTCTTTGAAAATCTTGCACTGTTCCTTAACTGTCCCACCACATAGCTTGTGTTTCCAGGCAATGCTAGCCAACTTCTCTCATAGTAATCTCACTAGTTTAGGCATAATACAGTGACTTCAGATCAAACTGTGATCACTTTTTCCAAAAAGATTTCTAACTATAAGATTGTTAATTTTACCAGTCTTGTTGCATAGAACCAGATCTAAAATGGCATTTTCCTTTGTAGGCTTATTGAAATGCTGTTTAAGAAAACTGTCATGGATGCTTTCTATGAAGTACTGCTCAAGGCTGCCTCAAACAACTTGATTCATCCAATCTATGTACAGGTTAAAGTTTCCCATGAGAATAGCCATTCTATTTTTATGTGCTTCAGAGTTTTTTTGTTACTTATTGTCCTTGCCTCTGTAATGTTATTATCTGCTGGCCTATAAACATCTCTCATTAATAATTTTTTTTCCCTTTCCCAGAAGGACTCAACATGCTGCTCCTTAGATCATTTATCATCCCTCACTATCACATTGATCACATCTTTAATTAAGAATGCTAACCCACATACTTACATTCCTGCCTATCGTTCCATATTATCTGATGCACTTGGATATTTAATAACCCAATCATCCCCACCCTGCAACCACGGGTCTGTAATGATCAATAAATCATACCCCTTTGTACTGTTTTTTGACCTATGTTCACTCATTTTCTTTCAAATACTATGGGCCAGTGGTCCCCAACCTCCAGGCCGCGGACCTATACCGGGCCGCAAAGCATGCAGGGGTGCAGTGGTAGTCGGAATGCACGCAGCACATCTTTAAGAAAAAAAGCCAAAATAAACAAGCTAAACCCGGCACGTAATTCATTAGCTTGTTTATTTCAGCTTTTTTTCTTAAAGATGTGTGGGGTGCATTCCAGCTACCACTGCACCCCTGCATGCTTCATGGCCTGGAGGTTGGAGACCACTGCTATAGGCATTCAGATTAAGTGTCCTTACACTCATTGTCCTTTTCTTCTTCTTTTTCTTCCTCTTGAGCCTTAAACTTCCAGTGGAGCATGAGCCTTTGATGACTTCCTGTCTCCATCGTCCAATGTCGATGGTATTCTTGGAGTCCACTAACGTTTCTTCAATCCATTGTATCCACTGTTCGGGGGATTGGCCTACACAGCTTCACCAGAGCTCTGTTGGCCGGTTTTACCCATTTTCACTTCTCTCAACGGGGACACAAGGTTGGACTTTGAAAGGCCATTGTCCTTTTAGAATCTCGTAACCCTTCTGTCCTTTGCATTTGACTTTTTTGTACTCCAAGATGTTTTATTTTCTTTTTTATTGCTTTAGTCTCTGTGTTACTTCCATCTGTATTTCTGTCTGGGTTTTTGGTCAATCCATGGACCTTTCATTTGTATGAGAAATTCAATCGTACAGTTAAAGATAAAAAAAATTAAATCAATATATATTTCTGTGGTGAAGAATTCTACTTTGCCCATTATTTCTTTGCATTGAAATATCTGAAATCTTGGATGCCTGTAGTTCTGATTAAAACTGTGGTGCAAATGATCAATGAGTTGAGCCCATTGTTTGATAAGAGATTGAAGAAGCTAATACAAGAAAAATAAGCCTGAATTCAATAACAGCTTACACTCCTTCATTCAATAGAAAACCTATATATCAAGCAAGCTTCTCAATTTTCTGTTTACATTTATGAATCAAAATGAAAAGTGAGTCCTCTTGGCATCATTGAATGGATTCAATTTAGGAAAAAAAATATCAAGCAAAAACTGGATTAACATTTCATTAAATTCTGGAGTTTTATGACTATAATCACAGCACTCAAACTTTCACCTGCCATTGACTTTAATAATGGCTCTGGGCCAATAGTTCAGCTGAGAAAAATATTAGAAGAAAAAAAAAGCAAAAATGTACAGCCAAAAGCAAAAGGGTAAATGAAAGTTAACAATAATTCTTTTTGATAATCTAATTTTAAGAGGTTCTAATTGCCAAGCTCCTTCTTTAATACTATCTCCAAATAATTGAAATTGATTGACCCATTGTGAGAACATGATGCTTTGCTATTTATCATTAATTCTCAACCTAACATGTCTGATTATATTTAATAATTTCTTTGGTAGGTGAAATATTAAAAGCAAATCCGCTGCTAACATTTCACCTATAGCACAGTTCTGCATTGCATAAAGGACATAAAGCCAGATGACGGCAAAGCCATATTCTTCTTATATTTCTTTTACAAATCTTTATGTGGTTGAATGTATTTTTAAATAATTCAATTTCAATTAAAAACCATAATGATTATGTCTATGCAATTATGCAATTCAGTGCAAAGTGAAATTTTAAGGACCATTAAATGCCCATTCAAAAGATTCAAGAGGTTAACAGTAGGTTACCAGATATTGTCTAATTTGCTTTGAAGACCATTAAAGTTTTGTTATTCAGCAATATTTGCATGGTAATCACATTCTCTTGGACTGATTTGAGATAATGCCCAGTCTATTAGGTGTTACTTATCCAGTAGATCTATATGCTGGATACCTCCTACACTTTGGCAATTCTTATAGGTAAATATCAAGAAAGAATAACCATGGGAAGTCTACAATAAAGCTTAGACAGCTCTTGGTCACCTTTACAATAATATACTTGCCAAATATGTATATCGTCTGAGGAGTTCCTACAATGCACACTGTCTTGCTGTGGGTTCTGTGATGTTGATTCCCAGTGCTCGGCCCTGGTTTGAGGGAAGTAAGTATAGGAATATGTTTCTATCCTTCATCATGAATATGATAGAGTCATCAGCGGCAAATGGCTATTTATACAGGCAATGCTTCCAATTCCAGCAGCTCCACACCAGCTACTCCTCTGGAGATTTTACAGTTGGTTTGGACTGCGATGGCATACAAACAACCCTGACCACGTAAAATGCAGAACTAATCTGGATCAATTCTCTTGCTATCTAATCAGATGCAAATCTAGTATATATGATTGTTTGCTGTGTAAAACTCTATAGCTCTAAAATATGCTGCACTCCTAAACGAGCAACAATCTCCCGTGGTTGCCATCCACAATTTTTCACACCCATTGTCTCAATCTGGAGATCTCCAATCTTTTAACACCATGTTGTTCATTCCAATTGACAAAGAACACTGGCTATCTCATTTAAGTTTATTGCTTCTCTTCTATTATGGAAACATATTGCCAGATTCTTCCTGCGTTGTCATATAACATATAGATCTGACATTCAAAGACACTTTGAAAAGACTAATTTGCCTGTTACAGTCAAAGTAACAAACCTGAGGCTGAAGTAAAAGAAATGCCCTCTTAGCAAAACTGCTTAAATTACCACTTTCTTATTACAGCTTGTGTTGCAAAGAAAGAAAAACTATATAAAACTTTACCCAAAGTCCAACACATTTTGCTAAGGGCTAGAAGTTCAGCTTTCAAGATAAAAAGCCACTCATAAACAGCTCAGCAAATATCCAGTGCTCTTCTAGTAATAATATGAATTTTCCTTGGACTAGAGCCATTTCTAAGACTTTGATCTTTGGCTGTGACACCAAACTCTGGAAAAAGATGAGACATTTTATTTGTCATGCATTCATAAATTTTTGGAAGTCTCTTCCTCAGAAAGCAATGGAGTTTTTGAACATTTTTAAGGTGGCAATTGGTGAATCTTAAGTAAGATGACGAAAGGTTGTTATGATCAGATGAAATAAGTTTACAGTCAAATCAACCATTGATCTTATTGAATGGTGGAGCAGGTTTGAGGGACTAAGTGGCCTTATGCTGCTCCTAATTTGTAAGTTCATATATATTGAAAGCTTCTTTCTGAGTAACATCTTGGAATAGCACCTACATGCCAAGATGACTAAACCAGCACCTTCAATAGTGAAACAAAATTTATGTGATCAAATTGTCTGCCTTTTGCAAATGTGACAGGTTTTCCACATTCATCGTTTGAGAACTGACAGATTCATACTCTGCAGTTTAGTTTTGCTGGTATCTAAAAGTAAACAAAGTCACCACCAACTTTCTTCAGGGATGTAAGTTTGAACCTTCTGCAAAACGTGAAGGCTAAGATTAGCTGTGCAATTTGGTATCTTTGCCAGAAAGTGAATATTGCTGAGAATATGTACACATTTTGCATGGTAATCCTACACATTCTGCATTTGACTCTTTAAAGAGGTGACCAAGAGGAGCAGTGAAGGCAAGTCAGTAGATAATGTGTACATGGACTTTAGTAAGGTTTTAACCAGGTCTAGAAAGTGAGATCCTATGGGATCCAAGGTAAATGGAGTCAGAAGTTAGTAGTGGAGTTTTATTATTGTTTCCTAGATTGGAGTCCTGTGACAGTGGTGACAAGAAGGCATACAGGAGTGAGATATGCCAACTAGTGGAGTGGTGCTGCAGCAACAACCTGGCACTCAACATCAGTAAGACAAGAGCTGATTGTGGACTTCAGGAAGGGTAAGACGAAGGAACACATACCAATCCTCATAGAGGGATCATAAGTGGAGAGAGTGAGCAGCTTCAAATTCCTGCGTGTCAAGATCTCTGAGGATCTAACCTGGTCCCAACATATCAATGCAGTTATAAAAAAGGCAAGGCAGCGACTATTCTTTATTAAAGTTTGAAGAGATTTGGCATGTCAACAAATACAATCAAAACCTTCTACAGTTGTAGCGTGGAGAGCATTCTGACAGGCTGCATCACTGTCTGGTATGGAGGGGCTACTGCACAGGACTGAAAAAAGCTGCGGAATATTGCAAATCTAGTCAGCTCCATCTTGAGTACTAGCCTACAAAGTACCCAGGACATATTTAGGGAGTGGTGTCTCAGAAAGGCAGTGTCCATTATTAAGGGCTGGAGGCACAGGGCATTCCCTTTTCTCACTGTTAACATCAGGTAGGAGGTACAGAGCCTGAAGGCACACACTCAGTGATTCAGGAACAGCTTCTTCCCCTTGCCGTCCGATTCCTAAATGGACATTGAATCATTAGACACTATCTCGCTTTTTTTTAATATACAGTATTTCTGTTTTTGTTCTTTTTTTATCTATTCAATATATGTAATTGATTTACTTGTTTTTTTTTATCTCTGCTAGATTATGTTTTGCATTGAACTGCTGCCACTAAATTAACAAATTTTACATGCTGGTGATAATAACCCTGATTCTGACGAGTGGCGTGCTGGGTTCTTTTTCACTCCAACACGATGAAGAGGTATACAGGAACACACACAAATCCTCATTGAGGAATCAATAATGAAAAGGGTGAGCAGATTCAAGTTCATAATATCAGCATCTCTGAAGATCTATCCTCGCTCCAAAATATGCATACAATTACAGAGGTGTGACAGTGGCTATATTTTATCAGAAGCTTGAGGAGACTTGTTATGTTACCAATACAAATTTCTACAGGTTTACTTGACAAGCATTCTAGCTGATTGCATCACCATCTGGTAAGAAGAGGCCACTGCGCAGAATCAGAAAAAAGCTGCAGAAAGTTGCAAACTCAACCAGCTACATCATGGTCACTAGCCTCCCCAGCACCCAGGTCACATTTAAAAAGCAATGCTTCAAGAAGGTAGCATCCTTCATCATGCACCCCTCATCACTCAGGATGTGCCCTCTTCTCACTGCTACCATCAAACAGAAGGAACCTGAGCCTGAAGACATGCATTCAACCTTTCAGAAATAGCTTCTTCTCCTCTGCCATCAGACTTCTGAATAGGCATTGAACCAATGAACACTACCTCAGTATTTTTTCACTCTGTTTGCACCACTTAATTAATTTAATTTTTTAAAACATACTTATTTTATTATTATGTACTGAAGCCACAAAATAACAAATATTACGGCATTTACCAGTGTTATTAAACCTGATTCTGATTCTGAACTGAGAAAATGGTCAAATGAATGGCAGATGGAATTTAACTCAGGCAAGTGTAAGTAGATGTATTTGGGAAAATTAAACTCGGAGGAGCATACACGGTGAAAGGCAGGTCACTGGAGAGAGCTTATAGACAGAAAGACCTAGGAACGCGTCCGAAACTGGAAACAAAAGTGGACAAGGGAATGAAGGAGGTATATAGCATGCTTCCCTGACTGAGGCTGGGCATAGGTTACCAGAGTTGAGACATTGTGCTAAAGTTTATGCTCGATGTTTGTGAGACTGCATCTGAATTACAGTATGCAGTTACGGTCACTATACAATAGATGGTATGTTAAAGAGGGTGCAGGTGAGATTCACAAGGATGTTGCTAAGACTTCAGGGTTTGAGTTATAAGAAGAAACTGGATAGACCAGGGCTTTTGTAAAGAAAATGGAAGCAGAGCAAAGTCAAGGTGGCACTAAACGGCAACTCTTCTGTTTGCAGTTTTGGAAACAGCTCTATTTCTATCTTTGATATCTCTTTTGAAGACCCTGACCTGGACTTACACTCTAATTTTGGTTCTTTGTGGGAATGGGTCCCAGTCTCAGAGGTTCATGACAGGCCACTTTTTGATATCCAAAAGACGTGGCCTGGAAGGTGAGCACATCTTCAGGGTGCCAGATTTTCATGGCTCTGAGGTCATGCTGCTTCTAGGCCAATGCCCCGACTGAAGCGTCGCGAGAGTACATGGAACATCAGGAGCAGTGGGTTGTGTGTCTGGAGAGCTAAGCCTTTCTGGTACCAACTCCCTGTGTGCAGAGCTTGGACTTCTAACATCGTAAATCAGCGAGCTGTTTGTTATGTCTCTCCTCTCGCTGTGAAATGGAGACATATCTCTTTCCCTTATTAGGGAGAGAGAGAGCCTGTGGTATGTCAAATTACCAGGTGAACAAGTAGATTTTGGGGTACTGCAAGTCTGTGTTTTTACTGATGTTTTGCTGCACACTTGAGTGCTCAATGGAGAGTGCTGATGCTTTTTTGCTGGTGGGGGGTGGGGGTGGCTAGTTGCCTTGATGCTGCTTTTGCGTGGGAGGGGGAGCTGTGGGGGTGTTTTGGGGTTCTAATGTTTTAACTGTCATTCATTCTTTGGGCACTTAACCCCATGCAGTCCATTTATTTTTGTCTGTGCAGTATGGCTTTGTATATCTTCTACATTGTTGCATTTTTTTGCAACTATTGCTTTTAAATCTGCATTGATTTGGTATACGTGAGCCCCTGCCATAACAGTGACACAATTTATTCAGCCAGGCAGATTTCTGTTTAGACATTTCAATTTTGTTCAGGTTCACTTCAGTTGTTGACTTTCAATTATGTTTCCGTCTGCTGTTTCCATTGATACTGCCATTTCAACTGCACGTTTAAATGTAAATTGTCCTTCAGTTAGCATGCATTTTTAAATTTTTTTTAAGATTCCACGAACTAAGTGTATCTCTTAGTGCATCATTAAGCCCATCACTGAATTGCTAATGCTCAGACAATCTCTTCAATTCAGCTATATACGCAGAAATAGACTCCCCTTCTTTTTGATTCCGCTTCTGAAATCTAAAACGCACTGCAGTCTGAATGTTACTATATTACTTCCATGATATCAGCAAATCTCATTTCATTTGGTTTGGTTGGAGTAGACAAACTCCTAAGCAAACCGTATTTTTTTTCCATCCAATCCCTCAACAAAACTGGCATTTGTTTTTCATTGGCTGTTCAATTTGCTTTAAAATACTGCTTGATTTGTTCTGCAAAACAGCTAGTTATCTTCTGTATAATAAAGCATGTTAAACCTTCCAATGCATTCTTCTAATTTTCAGTGAGTACAGGCCCAAAGCTGCCAAACGCTCCTCATATGTTAACCTCTCCATTCCCAGAACCATCCTCGTGAACCTCCTCAGGACTCTGGACTCTCTCCAATGACAACACATCCTTTCTGAGATATGGGGCCCAAAACTGTTGACAATACTCCACAGCCTGACTAGTGTTTGATAAAGATTCAGCATTTTCTCCTTATTTTTATGTTCTATTCCCCTTGAAATAAATGCCAATATTGCATTTGCCTTCTTCACCACAGACTCAACCTGTAAATTAACCTTCTTGCATGAGGACTCCTAAATCCCTCTGCACCTCTGATGTTTGAACCTTCTCCCTATTTAGATAATAGTCCACACTATTGTACCAAAATGCATTCCATCTGCCACTTTTTTACCCATTGGTCCAATATGTCTAAGTCTTGCTGCAATCACATTGCTTCCTCAGCAGTACTTACCCCTCCACCTATCTTGCAAAGTTTGTCACAAAAGCCATCAATTCCATTTCCTAAATAATTTTCAAACAATGTGAAAAATAGCGGTCCCAATACTGACCTCTAAGGAGCACCACCATGACTCAAAAGCCACTGTCTGTCTTTGAACACGGGATTAGCAATGAGCACACATTCAACTCCAATTTAAAATTCTTACCGATTCAACCCAAATTTTAGAACTGAAATAAAATGTGTTATTATCAATTTAGTGCATATTTAGATTCATATCACAGTGTAGGTGTGCCATAAAATGTCTATAAACCATTCCTCAGAACTTAATGGACTAACTTCACACATAATCAAGGCCCAATGAAAGAATGTGCTATTTTTTGAAAAGGGATGATTTTTGGTAATTTAGCTTTAGCAATTCATTGATATGGTTTAGGGCCTAAGCTCAGATCAAGTGCTGAACAACTTTCTATCATTACGCTTTTACTACAAGTGCAGTAATGGACTGGGAACATGCAGGGCACTGACTGAATCTACTGTCTGAATACAGCAGTCTATGGGTATATTATCAAGGCAGCATTCTGCAACCAAGTTAGAACAGTTTCACACCAGAGATGTTGTCTCACATGTTCTGGTATTCGCAATAAAATGGAATTTGTAGCCACAATGTATAGTGGCCATACCCAGCAGTTTGCAGGGTACTGATATCCACAGTACACAAACCACAGAAAGGTATAATATGTAAAATAAATAAGTTATCTATCTTAAGTTCTTCCTTTAGTAGAGCATTCAAATCAACATATGCTTTTTTTTTTGCAGAAATGCTGATTTGACTTCATTTTGGAGTAGATTCTATCTTCAGTTAGCCATTCCTTCATCACCATGATCCCACAAACATGTCAAATGAATTGTTACTTCCTCTTATTAACCTGGGAGAGTGTTGGTCAGATTTAATATATTTATATATTTATACCTGTGCTTCATTGTATGCTCAAGATTTCTGATGGCAATTTCAAAATCTTAAGTACACTTAAAAAATTATTTTCAAATCCACAAATTGCTGTCTATTGCAAGCATTAGATGAAACATAACATGCGTTGAAACAAAAATAATGAATATATTATAAACTGATGGATCAACTGAACAGATTATACAGCATCTTTGGAGGCAAGGGAAAGGGAATGGCTGAGACCCTACATCGGGACTGAGCATGTAAATAGAGGATATTCAGCATATAAGCGTGAAATACCTGCTGGTAAGTGATAGGTGGAACCAGATAAAGAAATGTTTGATAGTCTTTGGAACCAGCTGGGCAAGAGTGAGAGGATATTTTCTGCTCCACTTGGTTCTATCTGCCCCTCATTTTCCCTCCCTCATCTGGTTGCACCTATCATGTACCAACTTCAGGCTCACCCCTACCTCACCCTCGCTCTGTTCTCTCTGCACTATCAGTCCTGATTCAGGGTCAAGACCTGAAATATTGACCACCTCTTCGCTTTCACCGATGCCACCTAACCTGCTCAGTTCTTCTTGCAGTTTACATTTTGCTCTTGCATCTGCAATCATTTGTGTCTCCATGAAGAAAGTATTCTTTGTAAATGTAATTACTTGAGATGTTCAGACACGAGGAAATCTGCAGATGCTGGAAACTCAAGAAACACACATAAAAAATGCTGGTGGAACGCAGCAGGTCAGGCAGCATCTATAGGAAGAGGTACAGTCGACGTTTCGGGCCAGGATCCTTCGTCAGAACTAATTGAAAGAAAGATAGTAAGAGATTTGAAAGAGGGAAGTCTTCCTATAGATGCTGCCTGACTTGCTGCGTTCCACCAGCATTTTTTGTGTGTGTTATTTGAGAAGCTACTTATCTTGAAAATAATTCCACTTATTTCCTGAGACATAAAAACTTGGACACAGTTCAAAGTCAACTCATTAACATTGAAATATAAATATATAAATACATGTTGTGTTTATTATTAAGGGATAGTGCAGAGCACACTGGCACGGCAGCATGCAAGATACACAAATGAATGTTATTAATAAACTTGCTTATGGTGTTTATGGCAGCAATGAAGGTCATCCATCTCGGGTAGTGTTCAGGGCTACCTTCATTGCGTCAGAAGCTTCCCCACAGTTTTCACTACTGTCAGTCAATCAAGTCCCCGGTGAAGACACGGGAATACCATCACACACAGATGTAGATTGATTCTTCATTGCTGCCTCCATAACAATTTTGTTTCACCAGTTAGGGTTCTTTACCCTGAGCTGAACCCCTGAACCTGGAGGACCGGTGGACCACTCTAAGCATGGCCTCTACCCTTTGACCTGTTTGGCATGGGTGAACCTACCAAGGGCCAAAGCATAAACCCCTGACTCCAGCCAACATAGTTCTCTGGGCCATGAAGCACACAAGCCTCCTAAGCCTCCTAACCATGACAAGGTTGTGATTCTCTTTGAGGAACCCTGCTTGTACAATATATGAACTCGTCCCATGTGGGAGTGGCTAACTAAGTGACATAGCATCAACATCACCAACTACCAACACACACACACACACACACACACACACACACACACACACACACACACACATGCACACACACAAATCTATATAAATATAGCAATGCTGAATGTTCTTAACTGCAGCATATTTGATATACTTTATTAGTCAAATGTCCATAATTCCTAAAACTTACTTTTGTAAGGAAAGAACAGTGAATAATATGACATTATTTATTTCTTCCTTTGAAATTCTTCACAAGACAATCACAGATAGTTTGCAATATTTTATACTAAACACTTTAAATATCCCATGGCTCAAAAGGAACTTATTTGATGTAATGTACATGGTTACCTAGATCAATAATAGATCAAGCAGCATGCAATCATCAAAGAAAACACCGTTTTAATTAATGTAATGATTGCAAAAAATATCCTAGATGTACTGTACATTTCTAGCAAAAATATAACTTACTCAATTCTCAGTAATGACAAGCAACATGATTGGAAACATACATAGGGAACACTTGACCAGAGGAGCATCAATAATGGTTTTTATTACACGAACCAAATCTTTTCAAGTAATTTGAGTACAATGGAAGTCTACAAGGATTTTATTTCTATAAGGGAACTGGAGGAATTTGTGGTAGGGTGGAATTAAAACGATTTTAAATCTTGCATACATGATTATTCTTATTTAACAGGTTCTGCTGTCAAAATATTGAAACAGTTGTTTATACAGGTTGTTGCATACAGTATATTGATTAATTATATATAAAAACACCCAACATCATTGAATCAATCTGTAGAGAGAAGTAGCAAAACACATTGAGAGAGTGCAATTGGGGCTAGATGATTATGTAAGGAATTCAGCCAAACAGTCAATAAAAAATAAACAGGTCAAGGGAATTGTAAACTGCAGAGAGTTGTGGCCCCAACCCAGTGAATGATGGAACCCATCTTCTCCCCACCCCCAAGACCTTCTTATTGTCTGACTGTACTGTGATATTTCTGCTACTGTAACACTTTATTGTTTTCACTTTTACTACCTCAATGCTCTATGATAATGAATAATCTGAATGGATAGCATGCAAAACAAAGGTACATTGTGACCATAATAAACCAACTTTCCTATTTACCAAAATACAAAAAGGCATTTTATTGCGTAAATCATTCGTCGTATTTAAAACAGTTAAATTTACAAGCCTCAGGCCGTTCTGACAGCACGTTGCAAATTCATGATCTCTGAACTCGAGAAAGACAAGGGTAGCTGGAATGTGTGAACTCACCCACAGTGAATTCCCCTTTAAACTGCATATGATCCTGATTGGTCATATAACACTGGATCTAAATCCTGGAAATTTTCCTGGGAATGGCTTCACCAGAAAGACAAAAGCATTTGAAGGAGGTAGCTTCCTGGCATTTCTTCTCATTACTACTATCAGGGAGGAGGTTCAGGGTCCGGAGCTTGAAGACGCACACTTAAATATTTTGGAACAGCTTCTACTAACAGATTCCTGAATGGAACGATCCATGAACCCATGAACACTGCTTCACTATTTTGCTCTAATCCTCCATCTCTGCTGCATCTGCTCTCAGGATGAGGCTTTTCATTCTAGGACGAAGGAGATGTCCTCCTCTTTTAAAGAAAGGGGCTTCCCTTCCTCTACCATCAACGCTGCCCTCAACCGCATCTCTTCCATTTTACACACGTCTGCTCTAACCCCATCCTCCCACCGGCCTACCAGGGATAGGGTTCCTCTTGTCCTGAAGTACCACCCCACTAACGAGCGTTCACATCCAGCACATAATTCTCCGTAAGTTCCGCCATCTCCAACAGAATCCCACCATCAAGCACATCCACCCCCCCCACTTTCTCCTTTTCGCAGGTATCCCTTGTCCATTCGTCCCTCCCCACTGATCTCCGTCCTGACGAAGGGTCTCGGCCTGAAACGTTGACTGTACCTCTTCCTAGAGATGCTGCCTGGCCTGCTGCATTCACCAGCAACTTTGATGTGTGTTGCTTGAATTTCCAGCACCTGCAGAATTCCTCGTGACTGGTGTAACTGAGACAGGTTTGTAGGCCTCCTTGCTCGTACACGCTTTTTCAGTTCTACCCACAAAATTTCTATCGGATTGAGGTCAGGGCTTTGTGATGGCCACTCCAATACCTTGACTTTGTTGTCCTTAAGCAATTCTGCCACAACTTAGGAGGGATGCTTGGGGTCACTTTCCATTTGGAAGACCCATTTGCAGCTGAGCTTTAACTTCCTGGCTGATGTCTTGAGATATTGTTTCAATATATCCGCATAATTTTCCTTCCTCATGATGCCATATATTTTGTGGAGGGCACCAGTCCCTCCTGCAGCAAAGCACCCCCACAACATGATGCTGCCACCCCCATGCTTCACAGTTGGGATGGTGTTCTTTGGCTTGCAAGCCTCGCCCTTTTTCCTCCAAACATAAGAATGGTCATTATGGCTAAACAGTTCAATTTTTGTTTCATCACACCAGAGGATATTTCTCCAAAAAGTAAGATCTTTGTCCCCATGTGCACTTGCAAACTGTAGTCTGGCATTTTTGTAGCGGTTTTGGAGCAGTGGCTTCTTCCTTGCTGAGCAGTCTTTCAGGTTATGTCGATATAGGACTGGTTTTACTGTGGATATAGGTACTTGTCTACCTGTTTCCTCCAGCATCTTCACAAGATCCTTTGTTGTTGTTCTGGGATTGATTTGCACTTTTTCTGCCGAAGTACGTTCATCTCTAGGATACAGAATGCATCTCCTTCCTGAACCGTATGACGGCTGCATGGTCCCAAGGTGTTTATACTTGCGTACCATTGTTTGTACAGATGAACGTGGTACCTTCAGGTGTTTGGAAATTGCTCCCAAGGATGAACCAGACTTGTGGAGGTCCACAATTTTCTTTTCTCTGAGGTCTTGGCTGATTTCTTTTAGAAACATAGAAACATAGAAAATAGGTGCAGGAGTAGGCCATTCATCCTTCGAGCCTGCACAACCATTCAGTATGATCATGGCTGATCAGCCAACTCAGAACCCTGTACCTGTCTTCTCTCCATAACCCCCTGATCCCTTTAGCCATAAGGGCCTTATCTAACTCCCTCTTAAATATAGTCAATGAACTGGCCTCAACTGTTTCCTGTGACAGAGAATTCCACAGATTCACCACTCTCTGTGTGAAGAAGTTTTTCCTCATCTCGGTCCTAAAAGGCTTCCCCTTTATCCTCAGACTGTGACCCCTCGTTCTGGACTTCCCCAACACCAGGAACAATCTTCCTGCATCTAGCCTGTCCAATCCCTTTAGGATTTTATACGTTTCAATCAGATCCCCCCTCAATCTTCTAAATTCCAGAGAGTATAAACCTAGTCGATCCAGTCTTTCATCATATGAAAGTCCTGCCATCCCAAGAATCAATCTGGTGAACCTTCTTTGTACCCCCTCTATGGCAAGAATGTCTTTCCTCAGATTAGGGGAACAAAACTGCACACAATACTCCAGGAGTGGTCTCACCAAGACCTTGCACAACTGCAGCAGAACCTCCCTGCTCCTGTACTCGAATCCACTTGCTATGAATGCCAGCATACTATTTGCCTTTTTCACCACCTGCTGTACCTGCATGCCAACTTTTAATGACTGGTTTACAAAGACACCCAGGTCTCGTTGCACCTCCCCTTTTCCTAATCGGCCACCACTCAGATAATAATCTGTTTTCTTGTTCTTGCCACCAAAGTGGATAGCCTCACATTTATCCACATTAAATTGCATCTGCCATGAATTTGCCCACTCACCCAACCTACCCAAGTCACCCTGCATCCTCTTAGCATCCTCCTCACAGCTAACACTGCCGCCCAGCTTCGTGTCATCTGCAAACTTGGAGATGCTACATTTAATTCCCTCGTCTAAGTCATTAATATATATTGTAAACAACTGGGGTCCCAGCACTGAGCCTTGCGGTACCCCACTAGTCACTGGCTGCCATTCTGAAAAGGTCCCGTTTATTCCCACTCTTTGCTTCCTGTCTGCCAACCAATTATCTATCCACATCCATACCATACCCCCAATACCATGTGCTTTAAGTTTGCGCACTAATCTCCTGTGTGGGACCTTGTCAAAACCCTTTTGAAAATCCAAATATACCACATCCACTGGTTCTCCCCATCCACTCTACTAGTTACATCCTCAAAAAATTCTACGAGATTGGTCAGGCATGATTTTCCTTTCACAAATCCATGCTGACTTTGTCCGATGATTTCACGGCTTTCCAAATGTGCTGTTATCACATCTTTGATAACTGACTCTAACATTTTCCCCACCACCGATCTCAGGCTTACCGGTCTATAATTCCCCAGTAAAAAATTTGATTTTGTTTGTAAACTTCTGACCCACTGGAATTGTGATATAGTCAATTAAAAGTGAAATAATCTGTCTGTAAACAATCGTTGGAAAAATTACTTGTGTCATGTACAAAGTAGGTGTCCTCAACGCCTTGCCAAAACTATAGTTTGCTAATATGAAATCTGTGGAGTGGTTAAACAGTGAGTTTTAATTACTTCAACCTGGTGTATGTAAACTCCTGACTTCAACTGTATGTCCATCCTTGGCCTCCTCCAATGTGGTGAAGAGGCCACGCTTAGGCTGGAGGAACAACACCTTATATTCTGTTTAGGTGACCTCCAACTTGATGGCATGAACATCCATTTCTCAAATTTCATGTAACTCCTCCTATCTCACCTCCTTCACCATTTCCCATTCACTTTTCCCTCTCTCACCTATCTCCTTGTCCTCCCATCGCCCTACTCTGGTGATCCTGCCCCCTTTTCCTTCTTCCATAGCCTTCTGTCTCTTTCACCAATCAATTTCCCAGCTCTTTGCTTCATCCCTTCCCCTTCAGGTTTCACCTCTCCCCTTGTGTTTCTCTCTCCTGTCCCTCCACCCCCATCTTTTAAATCTACTCCTCTTTTATCCTCCTGTCCTGCTGAAGGGTTTTGGCCTGAAATGTACTCTTTTCCATAAATGCTACCTGGCCTGCTGAGTTCTTCCAGCACTTTGTGTGTGTTGCTTGGATTTCCAGCATCTGTCGATTTTCTCTTGTTTGTGATTTTTTTTTATTCTAAATGCTTCTTATTCTTTTATGGATTGCACTGTACTGCTGCTGTTAATCAACAAATTTCACGGTTTAGATTACAGTACGTCAGTGATAATAAACCTGATTCTGATTTTCGTTCGAGTTATATTCTCGAACAAAGTTATGGTTGGGCAATAAATGTGAGCAATAAAAGAGCAAACTAAAGAGAGTTGTTATAATCCCTTGTATAGTTTGTCACGTTATTATGAAGATCGAATGGTCTCCTGGTTTGAATCTCCTGCGCTTCTGCATTTTTTTTAACATGACAGAACCAGATGAAGCAGCATATCAAACATTTACTTTCCATTTCAGTATTACCCCTCAATTGATGCTGCTGTAAGCAAGTTTTTCATTACATCTGTGCATACATGTAACAATAAACTTTGATGAAAATGCAGGCACATCCCTCCCTTACTTTTAGTTTATATCTTCATTTTAATTTAAATTTCTATTACTTTATTTATGTCCATTGATACTTCTAAAATTGCATACTTTTAAATGCATTTTCAGTCTCTTGGTAAGCATAATTAAAAAGTATTATTTTTCTCAATTCTATTTGCCAAATTATACATTGTACAATAAAGTTCAGTTAACCCATTATCCAGCTGTTTCAAATCCCAATGATTCAAATTTTTCATCAGCAGGTTCCTGATTCTTGTACTCTCTTTAACTCAAAAGGACCTGGACTTCTTTGAAGCTCACCTGGTTCCACTTCCCATATCCCCTTTACTTTCTGAGTTAACTGGAAGATTTATTATTCCACTGCATAACTCTTAAAAATTTAAAGTTTATTGCAGTTTTGACATCTGATAAATCACAAAACTTCCTAGATCTAGCATCAGCAAATGTCCAAGCATGACTGACTAATATATCAATGAAGTAAAGTTTCACTAATGACAAAACAATGAAAGATACCTCCTACACTGGACATTTTCTCTTTTGCCTGTTCCCATTGGGCAAAAGATTAAAAATTTCTGAAAGCACATACCATCAACTCTAGGATAGCTGGTGTTATAAGACTATTGACTCTTGACCTTACCATCAACCTCATTGTGGCATTGTACCTTGTTGTCTGTCAGTACTGCACTTTCTCTGTAACTGTAACTTTCCCTAAAGTGAAGCAACTTTCACTTTTATGGCTCTTGTTGAAAGTTTCACAAGGATCTGCTGGTATGATTCATCATTGGAAATGGGTCTTGTTGGAAGTCCACAGTGTTAAAACCGAGTTGGAGTATTTTCTGAATTGCAGAGAGGGTTTGGGGACAGAGGGTACATGGGATGGAGATCAGTTGGCATAACATCAACTACAAGAGACACCTGGAAGCCTAGTTGGTCGAAGTTGATAAGTTTTCAGGAAAAGCAATTAGAGGAAATGAGTGAGGTAAGTTAGAGGAAGAAAAGAAGATCCTGTAACTGTGAAATGTAGAACACAGAAGATGCTGGAAATCTTAAATAAAAATAAATGCTGAAATTTGTAGATCAGGTAGCATTGGCAGTCAGAGAACAACTGCGATAGTGCTATCATAAAACACATTGATTTTTCTCGCTTTTTCAGTATGAAGAAATTGACTTGAGCTGAAATTTTATCTTGTTTTTTTTTCTCCCTCCATAGATGCTTTGTGTCCTCAGAATGTTCTGTTTATTTTAAAACCAGCAGTGTGCTCTCTGATCATGCACTAAGTTAAACCATTCATTTAGAGAGGCATTGAAGAGCTGGGAGAATAACAGGAGGCACATTAATTATTTATGCTTTGTTTGATGTTGTATTTGGTTTTATGTTCTCAAAAATAATTTAAAATGCTTAATTATTTACAATTTTTTTCAAGTTGTTGCATTTCAAAAACGTTGAGAAACATTTGGTGCCTTGCATAACATTGACAACTGACAAGATTGCAGATTGGGCTTTGCTCTCAGTCTATTTTCCCAAAAGTGTTTTGGTGGTATTGCATATTTTGTTTACTTTCTTACGACAAAGAACAAAACTAACTGGTCCATCAAGTCTATGTTGAATCCACATAGCAATCCCATAAATCAGATTTCCCACTTACTTCCCTGTACCTAAAGTATTTGGTCTCACAATCCTGTTAACTCCTTTATAATTCTCCAATAACACATTTGCATTAGGAACAACTTGCTGTCATGAATTGACCTATCAAATAACGTGTGTTTGGGATGTATGAGGAAAAGGAAACCAGAGCACCTGGAGAAAAAATCACTGGGTCATATACAGAATGTACAAACTCCAGGCAGAGAGTATCAAAATCAAGACTGAACCCAGCTGTCTGGCACTATGAGGCAGCTGCTCTGTTTGCTGTGTCATTGTGCTTACTTCTGCTCTACTTCTGTTCTATGGCACAGGACCTTTCTTCCCTGCTCCAGGATCGTCTGAATCAATGACCTCTGCCTTCTGGATCTAGTGATGTTGGTAGAGGGAGAATGGGATGGATGGCATGAATATTGAGAAGAGGCAGAATATGCTGGCTTTCATCATTTTGGAAATTCTCAAATGCTTCACAACCAATGAAGCATCTTTGAAATGTGATCGCAGTACAGGAAAACAATGGCTGCTTTGATCATAAATGGGACTTAGATGGTGCTTGCATATTCCTTTGTGTGCTACATGACTGCAGAATTTACGGAAAGAAACGTGTATAATCAGTCAAGAAAAAACATAGAAACATAGAAACATAGAAAGCCTACAGCACAATACAAAGTTGGTCCACAAAGTTGTGCTGAGCATGTCCTGACCTGAGAAATTACCGAGGGTTACCCATAGCCCCCTATTTTACTAAGCTCCATATACCTGTCCAGAAGTCTCTTATAAGTCCCTATCGTATACGCCTCCACCACCATCATCGCTGGCGGCCCATTCCATGCAGTCACCACTCTTTGCGTAAAATACGTAACCCTGATATCTCCTCTGTACCTTCTTCCAAGAACCTTAAAACTGTGCCCTCTCGTGCTAGCCATTTCAGCTCTGGGAACAAGCCTCTGACTATCCACACGATCAATGCCTCTTATCATCTTATACACCTCTATCAGGTCACATCTCATCCTCCGTTGCTCCAAGGAAAAAAGGCCAAATTCACTCAGGGGGAGCAGGTTTAGGTGTGGGGTTCAAGTTCTCTGGTACAGAGAAAGTCACTGATTGGTATATTGGTGGTCATTGAGTCATAGAGCACTACACCACAGAAACAGGTTCTTCAGCCCATCTAGTCTATGCCAGCCTAGTCCCATTTATCTGCACTTAGATCATAGCACCCCATATCGTTCCAATCCATGTACCTTTCCAAACTGCCCATAAATATTACAATTGAGCCTCATCACTTGGAGATTGGAGATACATATTGGGGATGAAACATGGTTGGGTATGATCAAAGTTCATATACGTCACCACATGCAACCCTGAGGTTCATTTTCTTGTGGGCATACTCAATAAATCCATAACAGAATAATAACCATAATAGAAGCAGTAGAAGACCACACCTACGGAGCATTCTACCAGGCTGCAAATGACAACAAACTCTGCAAATACAAAAAGAGAGAAATATTAGTAATAAATAAATAAATAAGGAATAGATATTGAGAAAATGAAATGAAGAGACCTGGCAAGTGATTCCATTGGTTGTAGGAACTATTTAGCGATGGGCAAGTGAAGTTTAGTGTAGTTTACCACTTTGGTTCAAGAGCTTGATAGCTGAGTCCTGAGGCTCCTGTACCTTCTTCCTGATGGCAGCAATGAGATGAAAGCATGACATGGGTGCTGGGGGTCCCTGATGATGGATGCTGCTCTCTTGCGACAACACTCTGTATAGACGTGCTCTGTGGTGGGGAGGGCTTTACTTATGTTGGACTGGGCCGTATCTATTACTTTTGTAGGATTTCCCATTCAGGGGTATTGGTGCTTCCATACCAGGCTCTGATCCCTCCACTACACATTTATGGATGTTTGTCAAAGTTCGACAATGGTGTTGGAATGCAGATTATGGAAGAGGCCAGGGTGGGTCAATAAGTAGGCATGCTGAGATTAAGGGTTAGCGAAAGGGTTTAATATTGAATTGGGAAATATGTGATGAAAGAGAGTTAATCAAGGAACACCACGTGAGTGGACAGGGAGACATTGAACCATCATTGTAAAGAGAGTTCATAACAAGAAGATGCCTCAAAACAATCAGAAGTAATTTCCTAAGCTATACCTTAAAGGAGAACTGGACTGGGAACTACATCATTCACTTTACTTCAGGTGTGGAAACTGCATTGTTATCACAAGTGCTGCTTCCAGTTGGTAGCTCCTAGTCCAATCCCTGAAGCAGTGTGCCTAGCCCTAAAATCATCACCTTCATATTACTCACTGCACAACCATGCACGTTTCATTGTACAAAGAGCCTGACTCTTTACACAAAGTCTGTAAACAGAGTACGCACTCATTGTTTACTGGATACAAACCTTTGCCTCGTTGTCAATATAGACTGCGTGGTGGTAGGTTTTAATAACTTGCAAAGAATTTTTAAAAAGATCGGATTTTAGTTCCATTGTGATTATGTGATCATATTCATAATCCAGAGGCTTGGTCCATAAATACAGATAAACAAGTTTAAACCCACCCCCAGGCGCTATAGTGTCTAAGTTCAGTTTATGGTGTAAATACAGAATTTGATAAAAGCTAGTTTTGGGAACAGTTGACCATGAAACTATCTGAGCTGTCGTAGCAACTCTAGTCTTTTGGGATATACCCAAAAAGGGATATCATTACCTGGTCTAGTTAATATTTGATTTCAGACCAAGAGCATCTGGTTAATCCTGAACTGTTCTCTAACATCTAATGAGTCAAAAAAATCCATAAGAGTGTGATTTCTAATCAGCTTCTAAGGTTACTGACTGGATAGGGAACTCCTTAATTGAATTTATTATTGTAGTTCCAAAATGTTAAATACATCTTGTTTCTGAATTACAAACAATATTTGGCATAAGCTCTCCTTTGAAAACCAAAAATTAAATCTGCAGGTGTTGGAAATTTGAAATAAGAACAGAAAAATATTTGATCCTTCTGGAGGCTAGGCAACATCTGTGAAAAAAGAAACAGAGGTAATGCTTCAAATCAAAGTCCACTGAGTCTTCGATCTGAAAAATCAACTCTCTTTCTCTTCCTAAAGCTTCCCATTGCCTGAATCTATGAGAATTAAAAGTTACTCTTCAATGGACTTTTTACATAGAAAATTCATTCAGAAAGACTTCTGTTTAATCTATGTTTAGTTGAATTAATAGCTGAAGCATATGTTGGTTAAGGCAGCTTGAATTTGTTTATTAACCAGCAATCAAGGAAACGTATTATTATTGCAATGCATGACTGTAGCTATATCTCAGTTCAATATAATTGACCCTAAATGCAGAATGATGCACAATCTAAAATAGAAGTACCATTAATTAGTCAAGACACCATATGGATCTGTTTAAATTGCTTTCCCATTTAGTTTTCATGGCTAAACCTTCATGGCTTGGTTTTGCGAACGAAGATTTAGGAAGGGGGCTGCCCACGGCTGCTGAAGGCTCGCTGGTGGCTGACGAGGCCAATACGGGACAGGCAGGCTTGGCCACAGCGGCTGCAAAGGAATTTCTGTTCTGGGTTTGGTGCAGCTTCATCACGGTTCGTTCTCATTCTCCTTTTGTGCTCAATGCCAGCCCTACGTGCGTTCTTGAAGGAGGAGACAGACTGGTGAATGGTGTGTCACCAAGCCTTGCGATCGGAGGCTAGATTAGACCACTGGCAATGGACAATGTGACAGGCACCAAGGGATTTCTTCAGAGAGTCCTTGTACCTCTTCTTCGGTGCCCCTCTGTCACGGTGGCCAGTGGAGTGTTTGCCATACAGCACAGTCGTGGGCAGGCGATGATCCTCCATCCTGGAGACGTGCTCTGCCCAGCGCAGCTGCATCTTCAACAGCATGGCCTCGATGCTGGTGACCTCCGCCTGTTCGAGGACTTCGATGTTGGTGACAAAGTCACTCCAGTGGATATTGAGGATGGTGCGGAGGCAGCGGTGGTGGAAATGCTCAAGGAGCCATAGATGGTGATGGTAGGTACAGGAGGGTGGTCAGTACAACGACTCTGTACATGCTGATCTTTGTGCCTTTCTTCAAATGCTTGTTGATCCAGACTCTTTTGTATAGCCTGCTGAATGCGCTGCTTGCCTTTGCCAGTCTGTTGTCAATCTCTTTGTCGATCTTGGCATCTGACGAGATGGTGCACCGCAGGTAGCTGAACTGGTGGACTGTCTTCAGCTCTACATCACCGATGGTGATAAAGAGAGGGTGGTAATATTCCTGAGGTGCGGGCTGATGGAGAACTTCTGTCTTCTACAAGTTGACTTCCAGTCCGAAGAGCTCGACAGCCTCTGTGAAGCAGGATGTTATATGCCCCAGGGCTGTCTCCGTGTGGGCAACAAAGGCAGCATCATCTGCGAAGAGTAGCTCTTGGATGCGTTGCTCCAATGTCTTGTTGTGGGACTGTAATCGCCTCAGGTTGAACAGGCTGCCATCAGTGAAGTATTGGATGTAGACACCATCCTCGTCATCAAGGTCTTCTTTGGCCCTTTTGAGCATCATGCTGAAGAAGATGGTGAAGAGAGTCAGCGCGAAGACACAGCCTTGCTTTACTCCGTTGCCTATTGAGAAGAGTTCTGAGAAGTCGTTGTTGTGTCTGACTTGGCCACTCTGATGTACATGAAGCTGGATGACTATGCTGAGGAACTTTAGGAGGCATCCCAGTCGTTCCATGATTTGCCACAGACCTTCCCTGCCCACAGTATCGAACGCTTTGGTAAGGTCAACAAAGAATAGACAATAGACAATAGGTGCAGGAGTAGGCCATTCGGCCCTTTGAGCCAGCACCGCCATTCACCGTGATCATGGCTGATCATCCACAATCAGTATCCAGTTCCTGCCTTATCCCCATAACCTTTGATTCCGCTATCTTTAAGAGCTCTATCCATCTCTTTCTTGAAAGCATCCAGAGACTTGGCCTCCACAGTCTTCTGAGTCAGAGCATTCCATACATCCACCACTCTCTGGGTGAAAAAGTTTTTCCTCAACTCCGTTCTAAATGGCCTACCCCATATTCGTAAACTGTGGCCTCTGGTTCTGGACTCACCCACAGCGGGAACATGCTTCCTGCCTCCAGCGTGTCCAATCCCTTAATAATCTTATATGTTTCAATAAGATCCCCTCTCAACCTTCTAAATTCCAGAGTATACAAGCCCAGTCGCTCCAATCTTTCAACATATGACAGTCCCGCCATCCCGGGAATTAACCTTGTGAACCTACGCTGCACTCCCTCAATAGCAAGAATGTCCTTCCTCAAATTTGGAGACCAAAACTGCACACAGTACTCCAGGTGTGGTCTCACCAGGGCCCTGTGCAGCTGCAGAAGGACCTCTTTTCTCTTATACTCAATTTCCCTTGTTATGAAGGCCAACATGCTATTAGCTTTTTTCACTGCCTGCTGTATTTGCATGCTTGCTTTCAGTGACTGATGTACAAGAACAGCTAGATCTCGTTGTACTTCCCCTTTTCCTAACTTGACTCCATTTAGATAATAATCTGCCTTTCTGTTCTTACCACCAAAGTGAATAACCTCACACTTATCCACATTAAACTCCATCTGGAATGTATCTGCCCACTCACCCAACCTGTCCAAGTCACCCTGCATTCTCATAACATCCTCCTCACATTTCACACTGCCACCCAGCTTTGTGTCATCGGCAAATTTGCTAACGTTACTTTTAATTCCCTCATCTAAATCATAAATATATATTGTAAACAGCTGTAGTCCCAGCACTGAACCCAGCGGTAGCCCACTGGTCACCGCCTGCCATTCCGAAAGGGACCCATTAATTGCTACTCTTTGTTTTCTGTCAGCCAGCCAATTTTCAATCCATGTCAGTACTCTGCCCCCAATACCATGCGCCCTAATTTTGCCCACTAATCTCCTATGTGAGACTTTATCAAAGGCTTTCTGAAAGTCCAGGTACACTACATCCATTGGCTCTCCCTTGTCCATTTTGATAGTTACATCCTCAAAAAATTCCAGAAGAATAGTCAAGCACGATTTCACCTTAGTAAATCCATGCTGACTCGGACCGATCCTGTTACTGCTATGCAGATGTGTCGTAATTCCATCTTTTATAATTGACTCCAGCATCTTTCCTACCACCAACATCAGGCTAACCAGTTTATAATTTCCTGTTTTCTCTCTTTCTCCCTTCTTGAAGAGAGGGACAACATTAGCCACCCTCCAATCCACAGGAACTGATCCTGAATCTATAGAACATTGGAAAATGATTACCAATGAGTCCACGATTTCTAAAGCCACCTCCTTAAGTACCCTGGGATGCAGACCATCAGGTCCCGGGGAACTATCAGCCTTCAGACCCAACAGTCTATCCAACTGTCTCATATAAATTTCCTGCCTCATATAAATTTCCTTCAGTTCATCCATTAACCTAGGTCCTTTGGCCACTATTATATCTGGGAGATTGTTTGTGTCTTCCCTAGTGAAGACAGATCCAAAATACCTGTTCAAATCGTCTGCCATTTCCTTGTTCTCCATAATAAATTCACCCACTTCTGTCTTCAAGGGCCCAATTTTGGTCTTAACTATTTTTTTCCTTTTCACATACCTAAAGAAGCTTTTACTATCCTCCTTTATATTCTTGGCTAGTTTACCTTCGTACCTCATTTTCTCTCCGCGTATTGTCTTTTTAGTTACCTTCTGTTGCTCTTTAAAAGTTTCCCAATCCTCCGGCTTCCCTCTCGTCTTTGCTACATTATATTTCTTCCCTTTTATTTTTATACTGTCCATTACTTCCCTTGTCAGCCATGGCCTCCCCTTACTCCTCTTAGGATCCTTCTTCCTCTTTGGAACGTACTGATCCTGCACCTTCCACATTATTCCCAGAAACACTTGCCATTGCTGTTCCACTGTCATCCTTGCTAGGGTGTTGTTCCATTGAACTTTGGCCAGCTCCTCCCTCATAGCACCATAGTTCCCTTTGTTCAACTGTAATACTGACACTTCCGAGTTTCCCTTCTCCCTCTCAAATTGTAGATTAAAACGTATCATATTATGGTCACTACCTCCTAATGTTTCCTTTACCTCGAGGTCCCTGATCAAATCCGGTGCATTGCACAACACTAAATCTAGAATTGCGTTCTCTCTCGTAGGCTCCAGTACAAGCTGTTCTGAGAATCCATCTCGGAGGGACTCCACAAACTCCCTTTCTTGGGGTCCAGTACCAACCTGATTCCTCCAGTCCACCTGCATGTTGAAATCCCCCATAACAACTGTAGCATTACCTTTGTGTCATGCCAATTTTAACTCTTGATTCAACTTACACCCTACATCCAGACTACTGTTTGGGGGCCTGTAGATAACTCCCATTAGGGTCTTTCTACCCTTAGAATTTCTCATTTCTATCCATACTGACTCTATATCCTGATTCTATGTTCCCCCTCACAAGGGACTGAATATCATTCCTCACCAACAGAGCCACCCCACCCCCTCTGCCCATCAGTCTGTCCTTTCAATAGGACATATACCCTTGAATATTCATTTCCCAGGCCCAGTCCACTTGAAGCCATGTCTCTGTTATTCCCACAACATCATACTTACCAATTTTCAATTGTGCCTTAAGCTCATCTACTTTATTTCTTATACTCCGTGCATTCGTATATAATACTTTTAATTCATTACTCCCCATACCTCCATATCAATTTCTATTTCGCTTGGCCATACTGTATGATCCCTTCTTGAGCTTTCTGCTCTGTTGATTCTGCTGTCTTTCTTACCTTTTCTTATTCTCACTTTCCCTTTATCTCCATCCTTATATTTCCAGTTCGTCCCCTCCCCCCTACCACTTAGTTTAAACACATCCGTGTTGCAGAGGCAAACCTACCTGCCAGAATGCTGGTGCCCCGCTTATTAAGGTGCAACCTGTCCCTTTTGTACAATTCATCCTTACCCCGAAACGTACCCCAGTGGTCCAAGAATGTAAATCCTTGCTTCCTGCACCAATTCCTCAGCCACACATTCAGATCCATTATCTTCCTGTTCTTGCCCACTCCAGCACGAGGAACTGGAAGCAAACCGGAGATAACCACCTTGGAAGCCCTGCTTTTCAGCCTTCTTCCGAGTTCTGTGAAGTCACGCTGTAGAAAGTCTTTCCTCTTCTTCCCCACGTCCAACAGTCAAGGCCAAAGGAACAATACCCTAGCAGGGATGACAGTGGAACAGCAATGGCAAATGTTTCTGGGAATTATATGTAAAGCTTGAGTTGTTTTGAGTTATTTCTGCTTCTGAGCTGGTCTGGGGAATACTTCTATGTTCTCTTCCCTGTCTTCTCAGATGTGTGCCAAGATATCCCAATTCCTCCTGGGGTAAATCCACTTATTTACCAATTTGCAGACTTTGTATGAAATTCATCTGAGAACTCACAATTATTTTCCTCTCCAATGCCCAGCTGCGATTCAGTTGTTTCTGCTTTTCCAATGTTATATTCACATATCAATTTTCCTGTAGGCTTCTAATCTCTTGAGCCCATCATAAACACAGGTCTCTGTCAGCTGAATAACCATTTGTTAAGTGTCACAATAATCCATAGTGGCTCTCCTTGGATGATTCCATAGGTACATTTAATGTCAGAGAAATGTATACAATATACAACCTGAAATTCATTTTCTTCACAAACATTCATGAAAACAGAGGAGTGCCCCAAAGAATGAATGACAGTTAAGTGTTAGAACCCCAAAACACCCTCACTGCTCCCCCCACCACGCATAAACAGCAGCAAAGCTACGATACCCCCCCCCACCAGCAAAAAAGCATCGGCACCCCCACTGAGCACTCAAGCATGCAGCAAAACATCAATAAAGACACAGACTTGCAGTACCCTAAAGACTACTTGTTCACCCAGTAATTCGACATACCACAGGCTCTCTCTCTCCCTAATAAGTGAAAAAGAGGCATTCCCGTTTCACAGCAAGAGAGGAGACATAACAAAACAACTCGTTGATTTATGGTGTTAAAAGTCAGTTGTGTCGCTTTTTCCGAGCTCAGTGCCCAAAGAACTCGGGTCTCTGGGCACACAGCCAGAAGCCAGCTTGCTGCTTCCAAAACTCCCATGACACCCTAGGTGGCAGCACCAGCCTTGAATCCACCCTCCTCCATAGCCACAAAAATCTGGCACCCTGAAGGCATGCTAGTCTTCCAGGTTGCGTCCTTAGCATATCGAAAAATGGCTGTTCATGAGGCCCTGAGAGCAGGTCCTATTTCCACAAAGAACCAAAGTCAGCGTGTACCTTCAGGTCAGGATCTTCAAAAGAACCTTGAAAGGGAAAAAAAGAGATATCAAAGATAGAAATAGAGCTGTTTCTGAAAATGCAACAAAGGAGTCACCATTAGGTGCCCCTCATTCCAGCATCTTCTCTTCCCTGCTGGGGACTTGATCTCTCTGAATGTGAAATAACCAGGTGGTGCAGAGCAACACACATCTCAGTAAGGCTACTTAGCCCCCAACCCCTAGTACCTTGCTAGACATTTGGTACTTGGGTATGTAATCTTGGTATCCACTTTTCCAAGTAGAGTTGTAATGATGGATCATAGGGGCTGAGGCAACATCCCAATCCATGGGTTGCCCGGTGCAAACATTAATAAACTTGACTCCGAAGGTTCTATTCCCCCTTGATACACTGGCTGTTGACTGAATGGAATTTGATCGGAATCAGAATCCTAATCAGGTTTATCATATTCTATATTTTCTATATTTATCATATATTGCATTTTACTGTTGTTGCTAAGTTAACAAATTTCATGACATATGCTGGTGGTATTAAACTGGATTCTGATTTTGATTCTGATTATCACTGACATATATATTGAAACGTGTTGCTTTGTAGCAACAGCACGCTACAAGATGTAAAAAATACTATAAACCACAATAAAAATATGATAAATAAATAATGCAAAAGAGGAATAGAGAGGAAGTGTTCATAGGTTCATGGACTATTCAGAAATCTGATGTCGGGGGAAGGAACTGTTCCTAAAACGTTGAATGTGGGTCTTCAGGTGCCCATCACAACCCTTTAGTTCCCCTCCTTTCTTCCAGGCTGTCCTCTTGCATTAGATTCTTTCTTCTTCAGTCCTTTACTTCTTCCATGGATAGAGTAGACAGCCTGCACTTTTTTAACCAGAGGACATCCTATTAAGGTAAGTGACAGAAGATTTAGGGGAGATCTCAGAGGTGGTATTTTCTGCACAGAGAGTGGTATATGTGTACAATGCACTGTCATGGGTGGTGGTAAAGTCTGATATATTAGGAACTTTTAGGAAACTCTTAGATAGGCATAAGGATGAAAGAAAATTGGGCAATGTTGTGCCAAAGGCACCACACTGTTCCATATTCTATGCCTAGCAGCGCAAAGGAAATAAGATGAAATGGGAAGGACAGCAACAAGAAAGGGGAAAGGGAGAAGGAAGAGGAAAGGAATGAGAGGAAGGACAGGATTAAAAATATCTTTAACATAGCAGACATCGCAAGGTGTCTCACAGAAGCATTGGGCAGAAACATGCTGATAGATAGCCAATAGTTCAGTAGAAATCTGCCAGCTAGGCACTGTGCATTCAGACATCTGTGCCTGCACACAGCAACGTGAAAGTCAAAAAAAAAGCTGGAGGCCTGTGGTGCACTCATTTGACCTCCCACTCCACCCAGGCCTCACTGCTGAGTCCAAGGATATTCTGAGGCCTTCAGTTTTACTCCAGTCATAGCTAGCACCTTCAGCATGAATAGAGTCCGAGAACTTCATTTTGATTTTTTTTATTTTGGAGTATATTTCCATTTTAATGAATTAACAGTGTTTTCATGTGTTTTATTTTCAAATTCATTTATTTTATTTTAAAAATATTTCACAGTCACTGTGCCTCTGGCAATGATCTTTGCATCATCAATGAGGATGAGGATCTATTGTCGTGATTGTAGTGAAAATAGTCAAAAAGTCAGTGTTGCTATACTGAGCCAGTGATTAGGGTTGTGCAGATTGGTTTAAGAACTGAATGGTTGAAGGGAAGTAACTGTTCTTGAACCTGAAATCAGTAATTTGGTTTCTGGCCCCTTCCTTTCCAGTCCTGATAAAGCGTCTCAGCCTGAAAAATCGACTCTTCATATCCCTCCCTTTGATGCTACTTGACCTGCTGGCCTATAATTTTCTTTTATCTGCCTCCCTTTCTTCCTTTCTTGGAGTGACATTTGCAATTTTCCTTCAGAAACATTCCAGAATCTAGTGGTTCTTGAAAGATCTTTACTAATACCTGCACAATATCTTCAGTCACCTTTTTCAGAACCCTGGGATGTAGTCCATCTGGTCCAGGGAATATATCCACCTCTAGGCTTTTCGGCTCTCTAAACACCTTCACCTTACTAATAGCAAAGGCACTCACTTCTGGCCCCTGACACTCTCACATTTCTGGCATTCTGCCTTTGTTTTCCATAGTGAAGACGGATGCAAGATACTTTTTAAGTTCCTCCATTGTTTTCTTGTCCCCCATCACTACTTCTCCAGCACCAATATACACTCTTGTCTCTCTTTTACTCTTTATATATCAGGAAAACTTCTTGTCCAACTTCTGTACATCACATATATGTGAATAACAGTCTGGGAGACAGGCAAGATGGATATTTTGGCTGCTACAGGGATGCAGGCATCTTATGCCATGTGGGAAGTCAGGTTGTGGCTGCATTGTTGGCTTGAAACTGCTCAGGCTAGGAGCAGTTCACAGGAATGGAAAAGCACCCCAACCTGGGGAGGACCCACGTCAGCCTCCTCTCAGAGTTCTAACCTAAATCAGAATTCGGTTTATTATTATTGACACATGACATAAAATGCATTGTGTTGTGACAGCAGTACAGTGTAAGACATAAAAATTACTGCAAGTTAGACAAATATATAAATAGTGTAAACCTGAGGGTAGCATATCAGTATAATGGACTCAAGGGTTTCTCTGGTCTTTCAGTTCAAATGGTGTGATTTACAGAACTTTGCAGTCATCAAAATGAAGGGTTGATATTAGAACTCTTGACTATTTCCATCACAGGAAGTCTTACTTTATTGTTAATGAAGTGATGGTGGTGGTGGCATCCGTTAGTCTCGGGAGACCATGGATCTGCGCCTGGAAAGTCTTGCTTCACTCTGTGTTAGAACAGCGTCTGTTGTGGCTGTATAGTCCCACACGGGAGTGACAGTCTCAGCTGCAGCAACTGCACTCGAAGGCACTGTCCTCCAGTGTTATCTTGGTGCTGTTTTTCCGACGAGTGCACTTTTCTTCAGCGACAAACCTCAGCTTCTCTTCTCCTCTTTTTAGACCTCTGTGTAGTTCCAGGAAAACATCATCCTTATTTCTCAGCATCAACAGAGTTCATTCCCAGTATAATATTAATTTCCAACCGTATCCGAGCCAACCCCGGGTTGAGGTCTTTTTCTGTCTGACCTGGCCTCAACAGACCCAAAAGCAATTGCAGAAAACTCTTCTTACCTCTTCTCCTCACCTGCCTATCACGTTCCCCTGGTGCTCCTCCTCTTTTCTTTTCTCCTATGGTCTGTTCTTCTCTCCTATTAGACTCCTTCTTCTCCAGCCCTTTACTTTATCTACCTATCACCTCCCAGCTTCTTACTTCATCCCCCCCCCCCACCACCACCTGACTTCACCTATCACTTTCTAGCTGGTCCTCCTTCTTCTCCCTTTATGTTCTTATTCTGGACTCTTTCCCCATTCACTGACAGTCCTGATGAAGAGTCTCCGCTCTAAATGTTGACTGTTTATTCATTTCCATAGATACTGCCTGATCTGCTAAGTTCCTCCAGCACTTTCTGCATGTTGCTCTGGATTTCCAGCATCTCGAGAATCCCTTGTGTTTATGATTTGCTTCACTAAGGAAAGAACACAATTAGAAAAATAAAAACAAAGTCTGTTGTAGTGAAAAAGTGGTCAGAGTGGTTATAGTGTTGCTATCCTGAGGTAATGATTAAGGCTGTGCAGGTTGGTTCAAGAGGCAAATGGTTGAAGGGAAGTAGCTATTCTTGAACTTGGTGGTGTTAGGCTTCTATACTTTTGCCTGATGGTAGCTGCAAAATGATGTCATGGCCCAGATGGTGATGGCCTTTGATGATAGATGTAACCTTCCAAGGCAGCATCCTGTGTAGCTCCTACCAATGGTGGGAGTGTTGTGTCCAGAATGTAATGGGCTGAGTCCACACTATCCTGACTTGAAAACTAATCACTGTCCTCATCATTTGGTTTAAATTCCTTGAAATCCCTGCATTGGTTTCAAGCATCAGATTACCACCACCTTTTCAAGGGCAATTTATGTTGTGTAATAAAAGTAATCTTTTCAGTGGTAAGTGCAGACCAAAACAAAACAAAATAAAACAGAATTACTGTTAAAGTTACCGCTGGTGAAGCACAGCAACAACTTATTGGCATCAAAAACAACTATTAATTACATTATTAATCACACTTTTACTCCAAACTGATCACTGCAAATAGCCTACAACTTTGTTTTCAGAATCGAGCCTTTGAACTGCATGTACAACCTGACATTTTTGTGGTGTGAACTGAAATCTCGAAGGTGCAGGATGGCTGTGGCGCAATGTGTATGGGCTGGATCATGGTGGTGGGGCCCAGGTCTGAGAGCGGGTAATGAGACAATGATTGACTCGGTAGCCATTTGAAGCAGAGTTGACGTGACATGGCATGGGCCTGAGAGCACGAAACAAGTGGAGATTTAACTGATTTATGTGCCAGGCCAAGATCAAGTCAAGTCACTTTTTATTGCCGTTTCAACCATGACTGCTGGTACAGAACATAGTAAAAATGAGACAATGTTTTCCAGGACCATGGTGCTACATGAAACAATACAATAACTACACTGAACTACGTAAGAAAAAACACAAAAACTACACTAGACTACAGACCTATCCAGGACTACATAAAGTGCACAAAACAGTGCAGGCATTACGATAAATAATAATAAACAAGATAGTGGGCACAGTAGAGGGTACAGTAGGTTGGTGTCAGTCCAGGCTCTGGGTATTGAGGAGTCTGATGGCTTGGGGGTAGAAACTGTTACATAGTCTGGTGTGAAAAATGAAAAGGTCGGGTGTGGGGCGTATCGAGGTTGTGGGTTCCAGGCCTGAGAACATATCAAAGCGGCAGGGTCTGGGTCTGAGAGCAAGGATCAACCCATTGTTTGGTTGATTTAAGCACTGAGCCAGACTGAAAAGGTCAGAGTGTTGAGGCCGGAGGCAAGGAATAGGCCAGTGTTCAGCTTGCTGCTCCACAAGGTTTGCTCATCACTGCACTGAACTGAGGTTGTGGCCTGCAAGTAATAGGCTCCTGGATCGGATGCAGTGAATAGGGAGTTAGACATGGCCCTTGTGGCTAAAGGGATCAGGGGGAATGGAGGGAAGGCTGGTACAGGGTTCTGAGTTGGATGATCAGCCATGATCATACTGAATAGTGATGCAGGCATGAAGGGCCGAATGGCCTACTCCTGCATCTATTTTCTATGTTTCTATGTTTCTATGAATACTGGCTATGTGTCTGTGGACTCACTTTCGTGAATTTCAGTTCTGAATGATATTTGCTTACTTTTATCTTTATCTTTGTTCAAAACAGATGAGAGCCATTCAATATATCACGCTTATATTGATCTTTAATGTCGTACATTATGGACCAGAAGCCACGCACGTGTTAATGGTGCTTTTCTTTAAACAAATAAGTTATCACTACTGAATGTAATGATCACAAATGTAAACATTTTGTACTGTTTCTTCCTTTGTACATGCTGTAGTTGATTATGCATAAACTTTATTTCTGAAATAATAAGCAAGGAGCATCATAGACCAAGTATTAAAACCCTTCAGGTTAGAGATATGATTCAATTTAAAATGAATGTTTTTAACCCATACCTTCAAGAAAGGAATCTAAATAATTCACAAAGCTTTATTTGGCTTTTTGATATGTAAATTACTGTGCATACTTTTTGTAGGTCAAAGATACTCTTTAAGCTATGGACATTCTAATTTTATAAGTCTGTTTCCTTGTGCACATCTAAGTGAAGGTTTCACATGATCTGGAATAGAATTGAGCTGGGAAAATACACAGCTGGTAGAGCTGCCATCTCATCGATCCAATGGCCTGATAGCAATCCCAAAATTGGGTGCAGTGTGAGTGGATTTGGCACATTCTCTCCATGGGTTTCAACCGTGAGCTCTAGCTTCTTGCCACATCTCAAAAGCAGGCAGGTCAGCAGGCTCACTGTAAGTTGTCTCCATATGCAGATAACAGGTAGAATCTGGAAGGAGCTGACGACACTGTAGAGAGAATAGAAAATAATGGGACTAGTGTAGAATTTGTGTTAATGAGTGCTTGATGGTCAGTGTGGACTTGGTGGGCTGAAGAACCCATTTTCTGTGCTGTATGATTCTTTAAGTGAATAATAGGCAAGCGATTTATGGTTGTAACCAGAACACTGAATCATTTAACTTAATTAAATTCACAATTGATTTTTAGTATATGCTGATGAAAGATAATAGTCTGCAGTAAAAGCAAAATATTTGATCTTTAAATGCATCATTAGAATATTTTCTAAGATGATAAGGTTTCATTAAGAGGTCCATTCATTCATTCTAGATCATAACACCGATAACCGATCTCCAAATGAAATAGACCTCTGACATGCAAATCCTTATAATCTGAATTCCCATTCTCAGAATTTTATTACCATTGTACAGCTTAACAAAGGAAGGAATTTGGTTTGGATGATTATAAAAACTACAACCAGAGATACTGTATAGTTATATTCACAGTCTGCAAAGGGAAGCTGTCATATTTAGAAGGCATCTTATGTGCGTGTATCATGGCTTGGTATGACATCTACTCTGCCTAATACTGCAGGGAGTTGTAGACACAGCACAGGCCATCATGAAAACCAGCCTCCCCTCTGTGGGCTCTGTCTACTCTTCCTGCTGCCTTGTGACAGCAGCCAACATAATCATGGTCCCCTCCTACCCTAGACGTTCTCTCTTCTCCCTTGTTCAACTAGGGAGAAGACACAAAAGTTTAAAAATCATGGATCTCCAGGCTCAAGTATAGCTTCAACCCCTCTGCTGTAAGACTCTTGAACAATAAAGAGGTACGCTTGAAGCTCACAGTCAACCTTCTCATATCCCTTGTACCTTATTGTGTATCGTAACAGTAACACTATATTATGATCTGTCAACATTATATTATGCATCCTGTATTGTTTTTCCCTTTGTAGAACCTCAACATACTGATGTTCTGAAATGATTTGCAGAGATAGCATGCAAAGCAAACTTTTCACAGTTTGGTATATGTGAAAAAAGTAACTCAATTACCAATGACCAAGTTTGCTGGTGATACTAAAGCAAGTGTGTTTTTTACAAATAGGGAGGAGGACGTAAAGAGATTTCAAGGCAATACTAACAGAATGAATGAACAATTGAGTGCATTGTGGAAAAAATAAGGTTATCTAAACAGAAATGCATTTTTAAACAGTGAAAGAATGGGAATTGGAAATATTCAAAAGCATCTGTTCATTAAGAATGGACCTCCTAATGAAACCTTATCACCTTGATAAAAATACAAATAACGAATGTAATGATCAAATATTAAAATATTTTACTTTTCATGGACACTGCAAATATTATTTGTAACAAATCAACCAGCCACTCTTTTCCAGTGGTTTCCAACTGTGTGTGACGGAACCTTCATAAAAACTTAGTGAGATTTCCAACAGTTAAACTGGCTATGGAACCTATGCTGTGCCAAGATCAGCCACTGAGACAGAAACTCCATTCAAGTCAATGGAGAGAAAGGGCTATACCAGATCCCGATAAGTATTGCTTGTAATTGACTAAACTTCTTATGTTTTTAGCTGTCTGTTAATATCTATAAGTACTATAATTGTTGCATTGATTGATAGATGTTTAATGTTTTATTTAATATTTTTGGATCAGCAGTGGAGAAGATCAGGAGCTTTAAATCCCAGGGCATCAACATATCATATGGCATGTCCTGGGTTCAACACATAAATGCAATTACAAGAAAGGCACACCAGTCAGTTTATTTCTTTTTAAAGGTTAAGGAGGTTTGGCATGTTCCCGAACACGCTAACAAATTTCTACAGATGTGATGCTGAAATTATCCTGACTGTTTGGATTATAGTCTGTTATAGCAATCTGAATGTGTAGAAATGTAAGGAACTGCAGAGAGTCATGAACTCAACCCAATACATCACAGGTATACCCTCCCACCATCAATAGTATCAACATGAAATGATTCCTCAAGAAGGCAACTTTTATCATCAACGATCCCCACCATATTCTTACAGCTGCCATCAAGCAGAAGGTACAGAAATCCTATACCATCAGGTTCAGGAACAGCTATTTCCCTTCAATCATTTAGTTCTTCAAAGTGAAAAGTTCAAAGTAAATGTATTGTCATAGTACATTTGCGTCATCACATACAACACTAAGATCTGTTTTCTTGCAGTCATACTTGGTAAATCCAAGAACCATAATAGAATCATTGAAAGATAGCACGCAACAGGACAGATGAACAACCAATGTGAAAAAGACAACAAACTGTTCAAATACAAAAGCAAACAAAAGAAATAAAGAAATAATAATAATGAATTAATAAATTAACAATAAATACTGAGACCATCAGATGAAGATTGAGTCCCTAAGTTGTGGGAACAGTGAAGTTGAGCGAAGTTATCCCCATTGGTTCAAGAGCCTGATGGTTGAGGGGTAATAACTGTTGGTGAACCTGGTGGTGAGAGTCCTGAGGCTCCTGTACCTTCTTCCTGATGGCAGCAGCAGTCAGAAAGTCTTGAATTAATTTATGCAACCCTAATCAGTACCTCAACATAACAACATTACGACCACTTTCACCATATTACATTACAACAGACCTTGCCTTTTTTGTTCATGATTATGGTCTTTCTTGCATAATCTTGGATAAATTATGTTTGCCTCGTAAACGTTGTGTATCTGATGCCATATGCCTGTGATGCTGCTGCAAGTAAGTTTTCAATTGCCCCAGTGCTTTGCTGTACTTGGGCAAATGACACTAAACTTGACTTTGGATTTATTTCTGAATGTCAGAGATGTTCAGAAACATTCAAATTATTTGACCATTTCAACAGCTGGACTGTCTGTTAAAGTTTTATTCAGGGTTTTCATGACAAGGGCTATTTTTGACAGTCTTTAGTAATGCATTATACAGCCTACTATGCAAGTCTTAATTGGGGAGGATCAGGCCAGTTCTGAGAGCAAGATAGATCCATCAAAGATAAGTGCATGCTTACTACATGAGTCACCGAGGAGTGAGGACAGTAAGTTTTGCTCATTACTTCTCAGCAGAAAAGCATCTGTTCTGCTGCTGAAAAATTTTTAAATGTCGGTAAAACATTACTCTAAGGAAAAAAGAATATCTTCTTAATAAATCATGATGGAGCCATTAGTGCAGCAGTTTTTTGAATGGTACTGCTCAGATCAGGGAAAAAGAAAGCTTTTACATGTAAAAATAAATTTGGATGTTATTCTCTGTGCCATTGCCACAGTACTTGTCTCCCCTCTCATTCCTCCTCAGGGAATGTAAACATGCATTCAACATTCTCCTTCAGCTGGAAGAATCGGTGGTAGGAATTATCTCAAAACCAATGATGACAGAATTGTTTAGCACACATTCAAATATGATTCGATCAGTAAAAGCAAAATATTCAAGAAGGCAGAGAGAAAATTTCAAATGATTGCAATACTGAGATCCACTGGGAGAATAAAAGAGAGTATGTAAAGAACAAATCTGCTTTCTCCAACTACATCTTATACATCAATGATACCACACATTGCTGACTCAGTGGCATGTTATTTAAATCAGATTATTCTGCATTGGAAGCAATTTAGAAATGAAAAATGTTTCTTAAACAGCCAGGCAAGATGTGTTTTTATAAAACTTTCTATGCAGCCCTTTTCTTAGTCTGTCCCTTAGGATTGAGGATGACTTTCGCCCACTCCAGTGCCCTAAGTTTGCAGGTTGCTGATGAGTCTAATGTGGGGCCTGTACACCTTGGCACAGGTGGGTGAAGCAAGATTGAACAGGTGGGTGGATGCAGTGTGCTTACTGTGCAGTTTACACAAAGCTGCCTGATGTCCCTGCTGTGACTCTGGACCAGGGCACCAAAAATGCCGAAGATAGTCTATGTTAAGGTCTTCATTCTTCACAACAAGCAGGCATTTTCTTAGAGATCGTCTCAATAGAGTTTTCCTGAATTCACTGTACATCGATCTTTAATAAGCTCTAGAACAAAGGTAACAGTAAATGAGATCGGGGGGTGTGGATTTGATAGAAGTGTACAAAATTTTGAGGGGTATAGATGGGGTAAATTCAAGCAGACTTTTTTTCCACTACGGTTTGGTGGGGCTACAACTGGAGGTCATGGTTTAAAGGTAAAAGATGAAAAGTTTAAGCGGAGTATGAAGAGAAACCTCTTCACTCAGATGATGGTGTGAGTGTGAAATTCGCTGCGAGTGCAATCGGTGCATGCGAGCTCAACTTCAAAGTTAAAGAGAAGTTTGGATAGGTACATGGATAATAGGGGTATGGAGGGCTATAGTCGATGGGAGTAGGCAGTTTAGGTGTTTCACCATGGACTAGATGGGATGAAGGGAATGTTTCTGTGCTGTACTTTTCTATGACTGTATAACTATTATTCCATATTATTTCAATAACTACAATGACATAGTCTATTATGATACTTTCAGTTTGAGAAATGGTTTTGTTAAATTACATATTTACAATGGGTACACACTAACTGACAAGAGAACTCTGAGCATTTCAACAAATTTGCAGAGATGAAGTAGCTCATATGATTAAAGCATCTGAGTACACCCACAATCAGTGATCTAAGGACTTTATTTATTGTTTAACAAAGCAAGTATGCCCATGACCATGTTTGATGTGCTGATTTACTTGTGACATCTCTGCCACTTCTCTCTCCTTTCTCAATCTCTCTGTCTCCACCTCTAGAAACAGAGATCTGACATCTTCTAGAAACCTACTGAATTTCACAGTTATCTTGACTATACCTCTTCCAAATCAGTCATTTGGAAAAATGCCATTTCCTTCTCTCAGTTCTTCGGTCTCCACCATATCTGTTCTCAGGATGAGGTTTTCCATTCTAGAACGACTCAGAGGTTCTCTTTTTTCAAAGAACGTGGCGAGGCGACACTTCACCTGTGAGTTTGTCAGGGATATCTATCGTATCCAGTGCCTCCTCTGCATTGGTGGGACCCAGTGCAGATTGGGGGATCGCTTTATCAAGCACCTTTATTACATCTTCCACCCGTTATAATTTGACTTTCAACTCCCATTCCGACACGCCCGTCCATAGCCTCCTCTACTACCATTATGAGGCCAAACTCAGAGTTTGAAGGAACAGTACCTCGTATTCTGTCTAGGTAACTTCCTTCCTGATGGCATGAACTTTGATATATACATCTTGTGGTAATTTCTCCCCCAACCTTCCCTCTTTTATCATTACCCTTTCTTATTACCCTCATATGCCTTCTCTTTTTCTCATCTGCCCATTAGCTCCCTCTGGTTCTGCTCCTCCTTCCTCTTTGTTTGTATGGTCCACTGTCATCTCCTATAAGATTTCTTTTTCTGCAACCCTTTATCCCCTTCCAATTCTACCCTCCAAGCTTCATATTTCATCCCCTTTGCCATCCGTGCACCATCACTCTCTTCTTGTCTCACCTATCACCTGCCAGCTTGAACTAGTCCCCTACCACTCCCCCACCTTCTTATTCTAGATTCTAGCCCCTTCATTTTCAGTCCTGATGAACGACCTCAGCCTGAAACGTCAGCTGTTTATTGACCTCCATTGATGCTTGCTGAGTTCCTCCAGCATTTGTATGTCGCTGAAGATTTTTAGCATCTGCAGAATCCCTTGGGCATATGAAGTGGTGAGTGAAGGTTTGATGTAAGTCAATTAACAAGTCTTATGTTTTTCCTGTAGAATATGAGAATGTATTATGGTCATATCTGTTTGAAAACATATCTCTTCAGCAGCCTCCTGCTGAGGGCTAGTGGCCTCTAGGCAGGACTCTTTGTTCTCAAAGCTGTCTTTTTAATTAAAATTTACAGTACAACAAGCTTTGCTAAAAACTGTTTCTTGGTTGAATTAATGCCAGTTATAGCAGCATTAATTCCCTAGATCCTGAATCCAATCAAATAGACTTAAGATGCTGGAGTATATGCTGAGACACTCCTTGTTCTATATGAATGGACACAGGCCATGTGTTACACTTCTTCATGAAGAAATCAACAACATTTTTGAAGGATTTTCTCCTTGCTCTTGGAAATTATTTCAATGACAGAGCTGAGTGCGCATTGATAGTTCTGGGAGTCTGGTGTCAGACCTGCAGAGAATATGGCCCTGTCAGTGGATCTGGTTGTGCTCATTCAGAATAGTCACACTGGGGATGTTGGCTTTGCTGAGGAAAATATAATTGGTTCACCAAATCTGCGAGTGGGTTTGGAAGATTTGGGAAAGACAGGATTAGCAGTATCTCTTTTGTGGTTAATGTAGGTCTTCTGTGTACCTAAAGATTACAGTCGCATTGGGGTCAATGGTGATGCAAGAGACCATGAATGCTGTAATATGGAACAAACCCAACTGTTGGAGGATCTCAGTGAATCAGGCAGCATCTATGGAGCCAAGGGATGGATGTATTTTGGATTAAAACCCTGCAATAGCCCTTTTACCCTCTTTCAACCTCCAAAAACCCTCTTCCTCTTAGATGTAAACTTCTGATCTTTTACCCTTTCCTGACATCTTTGTTTCCAATTGCTGATGTGAATAAAAGGTATCAATGCAGGGTCTTGACCCAAAATATCAACCATCCATCAGTCTCTCCAGATGTTGCCTGAATCCCTGGGTTCCTCCAGCTGTTTCCATCAATGCTGGTCAGTAGGCCAGGAGTTCATTGGTTTTAAAGTTTTTCCTTATAGTACTGCTTTCATAAGACACCTTAGGCTATGTGGGAGCATGAGAGGAGATGAAAGATTTTGTTATTGATGTTTGCCTTCAGTTAGATAGGGAAAGTGGTTAATTTTATCAGGATCATGCATATCTGCTTGAGAGTGGGGTGGTGTAATGCAATGGGTGCAGGTTGTTAAAGTACTTTTGTCTTCTGAATGATACCATGGTCTCATGCACTTCAGTGAGGAAGTGAAGGATGACTTGGAGCTTTGCTGCTGACTGTTCAAGTGTGCAAGCATGGAACTGTAGTTCGATGACTGGCATTTGTACAAGTCTGATTCTGCTTTGGGGTTAATAGAAGTTGAACAGTTTCCAATATTCCCTTTTGCTGACTTAGCATTGGAGTTGAGGTGGCAGATTTTACAGCATGGGAATATGAGACGAGGATTGACTTGATCGTGTAGCCTCGCTCGATCCCAATCTGCTCTGTGTCTGGAGATCGTGTTTGTGCAGGACGAGGAAAGAAGTCTCCTTAGTTCCTTAATGCTAACGGTACAATAGCATAAAGAAATAAAGAAATGAGATGTAAGAGAAAAAGGCAATGGGCTGTTCTAGTAAAATGTATCTCACCAACATGCCGCAAATGAAAAGGCCTGCAAAGATGACAGAAAGATTGATTGATATCTAAAACTCACTGCTAGATATGGTGGTGAGTCAGATATTATCTTTAGGTTGAAGATGTATTTAGATAGGGACTTAAACAGGGATAGAAGTGTATGGACCTAATGTGGGCAAATGGGATTAAGTTCAAGTTCATCATTTTCAATAGACATTCATGCAAACTGTACACGTGCCATGAAAAGTAATTTTTGCAGCAATAGCATAGTACATTACAAGACAAGGACAAACATATGTTAACATAGTCTTAAACTAGCATCATTTATACAGAATTTATGTGGATGAAACATAAATAACAAAATAAGCAAAATTAGACCATAATTATAACAATGCTTAAGATAGAGAAAAAAATGTAGTCTGAGGTACTGTTAGGGTTTCTCAGGGGGGTTCAAGGACATACTTACAGTGGGGAAGAAGCTGCTGTCGGACCTTGAAGTATGAGTCTTCAGACTTCTCCACCTCCTGCTTTATGGCAGCATCAAGAAGAAGGTCTGGGCAGGAGGGTGGGTTCCTTGATGGAAGAATTACTTTCGAAGGGCAAAAAGGTTGGCAAGAATGTCGACGGGCCTGTTTCTGTGCTATGTGTCTCTTTGACTCTCTAACTTTGTGACATGCTTGAAATGTGTCCAATAAAGTCGGGAAGGAAGTACTGTATATGTAGGCAATCAAAACTGGAAAAAAACGCACTGAGCGTAGAGGAAAAATATTCCTTAGCCAATACATTATTGTTGTTTATTGTTTAAGCAATCATCTTTAATGAGGTATAGGCCACTGATAGTAGCTCACCAGATTCCCCTGTCCTAGGTCAGTCCTTCAAGCCCTTCCCTGGTGTATCCTCCCACTCCCAGGGGTGAGGTCTTTGGAGCTTCTGTTGGCACTTGTGTAGCACTAGGTTTTTATGGGATGGGGCTGCTAGCCCCATGCCCAACCCTCCTTCTGCAGCTGGGTTTGGGACCATTCATGGCAGAATTTTAACCAATACTTACTATAAGCATAAATTCTCCCAGGACCCCATGTATTCAAACAACATAGTCAATCAGAGTCTCAAAAGGAACATTCACGATGGATGGGATTATCTGTGAGTGAGCCATTCTCCAAATAACTAAGTTAATGTTTTGATTTCATTTTTGCTGAGTTGAACTGCTTAGGTATCAAAGGTGTGAACCCAACAGTCAATCGACCAACTCCAGTCTGTTGCAAGAAGATTGATATTAAGTGAAATTTAACATAATTCAAAGTGTTTGCAGCCATAGAGAAGAAGCATACTAGGGTCATGTTTTGTTTTCCTGTCAGTCACTGCAGATACAATAAACTTGTTCACATGCCCACAGCTCTCTATGCGCCCATAAGTAAGGATGAAATGTAATGAATAAAATTGAACAAGTGAAAAGAGAAGAAATTTATCATTCTGAATGGTAAGCAAAACCATTTTTTGTGAGTGGGAACTGTTTAGGTTAAATTGCCTTTTAAGTTTCTATAAAATATCAAAAACCACAGTAGCACAGCGGTTAGAGCGATGCTATTTCAGCTTGGGGTTCTGGAGTTCAGAGTTCCATTCTGGCTCCATCTGTAAGGAATTTGTACATTCTCCCTTTGACCGTGTGAGTCTCCTCTGGGTACTCTGGTTTCTTGACACAATCCAAAGACAGGCCAGTTAGTCGGTCAGTTGGTCATTGTAAATTGTCTAGGGCTAGGGTTAAATAGGTAAGATGCCGGGTGGTGCGGATTAGTGGGCTAGAAGGGCCTGTTCTGCACTGTTTCTCTAAATAAATAAACGCCTCGGCATAAATTTGATATAGGCACAATTTATTTACATTTACATTTACATAGCCTTGAAGATATTTATCATTGCTTAATCTGCATTGACCAATCATTGTGCAGATAATCCTGTCTCTATCAATTTACCTATTGAGCCTATAATATAATTCAGGGTAATTTTATCAAAATAGCCTAATTAAAGAATAATGCAGACTGGTTGCCATGGTTGTGTTCACTCTGTCTCCTAATTAAAACAAATATTATGCTAGATTGGTTCCATGTATTAAGAGGTTAGGGATTTTATAATGAGGAATGATTAAGCAGATTGCGCCAATATTTGTTGGCGTATAGAAGATGAAGAGGTGATCACATTGAAGCATGTTGCATCTGAGGATGTTCGACAAGAAATAGAATACCATATAACCATATAACAATTACAGCACAGAAACAGGCCATCTCGGCACTTCTAGTCCTTGCCGAACTCTTACTCCCACCTAGTCCCACCGACCTGCACTCAGCCCATAATCCTCCATTCCTTTCCTGTCCATCTAGCAATCCAATTTAACTTTAAATGACAACATTGAACCTGCCGCAACCACTTCTGCTGGAAGCTCGTTCCACACAGCTACCACTCTCTGAGTAAAGCAGTTCCCCTTCATGTTACCCCTAAACTTTTGCCCTTTAACTCTCAACTGATGTCCTCTTGTTTGAATCTCCCCCACTCTCAATGGAAAAAGCCTATTCACATCAACTCTATCTATCCCCCTCATAATTTTAAATACCTCTATCAAGTCCCCCCTCAACCTTCTATGCTCCAAAGAATAAAGACCCAATTTGTTCAACCTTCCTCTGTAGGAGATGAAACCCAGGTAAGAATCTAACAAATCTTCTCTGTACTCTCTCAATTTTGTTGACATCTTTCCTATAATTCGGTGAACAGAACTGTACACAATACTCAAAATTTGGCCTGACCAATGCCTTGTACAATTTCAACATTACATCCCAACTCCTATACTCAATGCTCTGATTTATAAAGGCCAGCATACCAAAAGCTTTCTTCACCAATCTATCAACATGAGATTCCACCTTCAGGGAACTATGTACTATTATTCCTAGATCACTCTGTTCTACTGCATTCCTCAATGCCCTACCATTTACCATGTATGTCCTATTTTGATTAGTCCTACCAAAATATAGCACCTCACATTTATCAGCATTAAACTCCATCTGCTATCTTTCAGCCCACTCTTCTAATTGGCCTAAATCTCTCTGCAAGCTTTGAAAACCTACTTCATTATCCACAATGCCACCTATCTTAGTATCACCTGCATACTTACTAATCCAATTTACCACCCCATCATCCAGATCATTAATACATATGACAAACAACATTGGACCCATTACAGATCCCTGAGGCACACCACTAGACACCGTCCTCCAATCTGACACACAGTTATCCACCACCACTCTCTGGCGTCTCCCATCCAGCCACTGCTGAATCCATTTTACTATTTCAGTATTAATACCTAATGATTGAACCTTCCTAACTAACCTTCCGCATGGAACCTTATCAAAGGCCTTACTGATGTCTATATAGACAACATGCATTGCTTTACCCTCGTCAACTTTTCTAGTAACCTCTTCAAAAAATTCAATAAGGTTTGTCAAACATGACTTTCCACGCACAAATCCATGTTGACTGTTCCTAATCAGACCCCCTCTATCCAGATAATTATATATACCATCTCTGAGAATACTTTCCATCAATTTACCCACCACTGACATCCAACTCACAGGCTGATAATTGCTAGGTTTACTCTTAGAACCCTTTGTAAACAATGGAACAGCATGAGTAATACACCAATCCTCCGGCACCATCCCCGTTTCTAATGACATTTGAAATATTTCTGTCAGGGCCCCTGATATTTCCACACTAACTTCCCTCAAGGTCCTAGGGAATATCCTGTCAGGACCCGGAGACTTATCCACTTTCACATTCCTTAAAAGTGCCGGTACTTCCTCTTCTTTAATCATCATAGTTTCCATAACTACCCTACTTGTTTCCCCTACCTTACACAATTCAATATCCTTCTCCTTAGTGAATACCGAAGAAAATAAGTTGTTCAAAATCTTCCCCATCTCTTTTGGCTCCGTACATAACCGTCCACTCTGATTCTCTAAGGGACCAATTTTATCCCTCACTATCCTTTTGCTATTAATATAACTGTAGAAACCCTTTGGATTTATTTTCACCTTACTTGCCAAAGCAACCTCATATCTTCTTTTAGTTTTCCTAATTTCTTTCTTAAGATTCTTATACATTCTTTATATTTCTGGAGCACCTCATTTACTCCAAGTTGCCTATATTTATTGTAGATCTCTCTCTTTTTCCAAACCAAGTTTCCAATATCCCTTGAAAACCATGGCTCTCTCAAACTTTTAACCTTTCCTTTCAACCTAACAGGAACATAAAGTTTCTGTACCCTCAAAATTTCACCTTTAAATGACTTCCATTTCTCTATTACATCCTTCCCATAAAACAAATTGTCGCAATCCACTCCTTCTAAATCCTTTCGCATCTCCTCAAAGTTAGCTATTCTCCAATCAAACATCTCAACCCTGGGTCCAGTCCTATCCTTCTCCATAATTATATTGAAACCAATGGCATTATGATCACTGGACCCGAAGTGCTCCCCAACACATACCTCTGTTACCTGACCTATCTCATTCCTTAACAGGAGATCCAACACTGCCCATTCTCTAGTTGGTACTTCTATGTATTGCTGCAAAAAACTATCTTGAACACATTTTACAAACTCCAAACCATCCAGCCCTTTTACAGAATACGTTTCCCAGTCTATGTGTGGAAAATTAAAATCTCCCACAATCACAACCTTGTGCTTACTAAACATATCTGCTATCTCCTTACAAAATTGCTCCTCCAATTCTCGCTCCCCATTAGGTGGTCTACAGCAGCAGTCTCCAACCATCGGACCGCAAAGCATGCGCTACCGGGCCGCAAGGAAACGATATGATTTGGCGATAGGAGTCAGCTGCACCTTTCCTCATTCCCTGTCATGCCCACTGTTGAGCTTGAATGCACATGAGGTGATTACGCACGTGAGGTCATTACCTGCACGTCATCCATGTCAGTGCGGGAAGTTGATCAACTCCTCAAGCTTGCAAATGACGGCGGGCTGAAAAGTATGTTTGACATAACATCTCTGCTGGTATTCTGAAACAAAGTCAAGGCTAGGTATCCTGAGATAGCCACGAAAGCACTGAAAACGTTGCTTCCATTTCCAACATATCTCTGCAATGAATACAACGAAAACTAAATTGCGGAATAGACTGGACACAAGGAACCCCCTTCGAGTATTGCTGACTCCCGTCACCCCTCGATAGGACCGTCTTGTTGCAGGAAAACAAGCCCAGGGCTCCCACTGATTCAGCGATATTGGTGTGTTGCAATGATTTTATATGTTCATATGAGGAAAATATGTGCTGTGTGTTTAATATCCAAACGTTACTTAAAATGTTATGATGCTATTGACTTATATAACCATATAACCATTACAGCATGGAAACAGGCCATCTCTGCCCTTCTAGTCTGTGCCGATCATTACTCTCACCTAGTCCCACCGACCTGTACTCAGCCCATAACCCTCCATTCCTTTCCTGTCCATATACCTATACAATTTTTCTTTAAATGATAATATCGATCCTGCCTCTACCACTTCTACTGGAAGTTCATTCAACACTTACTTCATGCTCCTCTGTCCTCCCCCGATAATTGACTTATCACTATATTCATGCGAGGAAAATATGCGCTGTGTGTTTAATATTAAATTCGTTAGATAAACCCTTTAGAAACGAAATTGAGTGTATTAGCCACTTATCACTGATATTCCGGTTATGATTGACAACCCCCCCCCCCAAACAGAATCGCCAAAAATGATTTGTAGAAAAAAATCGGCACGTACACGCATACGCACTGGTGCCCGCGCAAGGCCTCATGGTCATTGTAGCCTTTCTAGGGGTAAACCCAACATATTTGACTGCTACTCTTGTCCGTTGGAAATCCTACCCCCACCCCTACCAGTCGGCCGGTCAACAAGAATATTGTCAATATAAAACAGTCCGCAGTGCAAAAAAGGTTGGAGACCCCTGGTCTATAGCACACCCCGATAAGCGTTACTACACCGTTCCCATTCCTCAATTCCACCTAAATAGCCTCCCTAGATGAGTCCTCTAATCTATCCTACCAAAGCACTGCTGTAATATTTTCTCTGACAAGCAATGCAATACCTCCCCTTCTTGCCCCTCTGATTCTATCACACCTGAAGCAACAAAATCCAGGAATATTTAGTTGCCAATCACACCCCTCCTGCAACCATGTTTCACTAATAGCTACATCATATTTCCAGGTATCAATCCATGCTTTAAGTTCATCTACCTTTCTTATAATACTCCCAGCATTAAACTAGATGCATTTAAGAAACTCCCTATTTATCCCGAATGGTGCAAACAACTTTGTTATCTTTTTCTTCCATCTCCCCTACATCTTCGGACTGAGTGCTCCCGTTCTCTGTCCCCTGCCTATCCTTCCTCACACACTGTATACTAGCGTTCTCTGTTTGTGAATTAGCCTCCTCTCTCCTAGTCTCCCCAATTTGATTCCCACCTCCCAACCATTCTAATTTAAAGTCTCCCTAGTAGCCTTCGCAAAACTCCCCGCCAGGATATTTGTCCCCCTAGGATTCAAGTGCAACACACATCAAAGTTGCTGGTGAACGCAGCAGGCCAGGCAGCATCTGTAGGAAGAGGTACAGTCGACGTTTCAGGCCGAGACCCTTCGTCAGGACTAACTGAAGGAAGAGTGAGTAAGGGATTTGAAAGTTGGAGGGGGAGGGGGAGATCCAAAATGATAGGAGAAGACAGGAGGGGGAGGGATAGGGCCAAGAGCCGGACAGGTGATAGGCAAAAGGGATACGAGAGGATCATGGGACAGGAGGTCCGGGAAGAAAGACGGGGGGGGGGGGGGGGACCCAGAGGATGGACAAGAGGTATATTCAGAGGGACAGAGGGAGAAAAAGGAGAGTGAGAGAAAGAATGTGTGCATAAAAATAAGTAACAGATGGGGTACGAGGGGGAGGTGGGGCCTTAGCGGAAGTTAGAGAAGTCGATGTTCATGCCATCAGGTTGGAGGCTACCCAGACGGAATATAAGCTGTTGTTTCTCCAACCTGAGTGTGGCTTCACCTTTACAGTTTACAGGTTGGAGGAACAACAGCTTATATTCCGTCTGGGTAGCCTCCAACCTGATGGCATGAACATCGACTTCTCTAACTTCCGCTAAGGCCCCACCTCCCCCTCGTACCCCATCTGTTACTTATTTTTATGCACACATTCTTTCTCTCACTCTCCTTTTTCTCCCTCTGTCCCTCTGAATATACCTCTTGCCCATCCTCTGGGTCCCCCACCCCTTGTCTTTCTTCCCGGACCTCCTGTCCCATGATCCTCTCGTATCCCCTTTTGCCTATCACCTGTTCGGCTCCTGGCTCTATCCCTCCCCCTCCTGTCTTCTCCAACCATTTTGGATCTCCCCCTTCCCCTCCAACTTTCAAATCCCTTACTCACTCTTCCTTCAGTTAGTCCTGATGAAGGGTCTCGGCCTGAAACGTCGACTGCACCTCTTCCTACAGATGCTGCCTGGCCTGCTGCATTCACCAGCAACTTTGATGTGTGTTGCTTGAATTTCCAGCATCTGCAGAATTCCTGTTGTTTGCGTTCAAGTGCAACCCGTCCTTTTCGTACAGGTCACACATGCACCAAAAGAGGTCCCAATGATCCAGAAACTTGAATCCCTGCCCCCTGCTCCAATCCCTCAGCCATGCATTTATCCTCCACCTCATTCCATTCCTACTCTCACTGTCGCGTGGCACAGGCAGTAATCCCAATATTACTACCTTTGCGGTCCTTCTTCTCAACTCCCTTCCTAACTCCTTATATTCTCCTTTCAGGACCTCTTCCCTTTTCCTGCCTATGTCACTGGTACCTATATGTGCCACGACCTCTGGTTCCTCATCCTCCCACTTCAGGATATCTTGGACACGATCAGAAATATCCCGGACCCTGGCACCAAGGAGGCAAACTATCAACTGCATCTCCTGTCTGCATCCACAGAATCGCCTATCTGACCCCCTAACTATCGAGTCCCCTATTACTTCTGCCCTCCTCTTCCTTTCCCTACCCTTCTGAGCTACAGAGCCAGACTCCGTGCCGGTGGCACAGCCACTGTTGCTTCCCCCAGGTAAGCTGTCCCCCCCAACAGTACTCAAACAGGAGTATCAAGGGGAACAACCACTGGTGTACTCTCTAGTACCTGACACTTCCCCTTCCCCCTCCTAACTGTGACCCACTTGTCTGCCTCCCGTGGCCCCTTGTGACCACCTGCCTGTAACTCCTCTCTATGAACTCCTCATTCTCCCTGACCAGACAAAGATCATTGTGCTGCAGCTCCAGTTCCCTAACGCGGTCCGTTAGGAGCTGCAGCTCGGCGCACCTGGTGCAGATGTGGTCGTCCAGGAGGCTAGGAGACTCCAGGGCCCCCCCACATCCGACACCGAAAACAACAAGCTGCCTTCACACTCATATTTCCCCCTTTCCTCAAATAACAGGAAAAATTGAAAACCAAACCTACTTTGCCTTGCCCGTTTCCGTCTAAGCCCATTGAGCCAAAGCTCTTAAGCCTTCACTCTGCTCCCGACTCACTCCTCTGCCCGCAAAACAACGCTGCCCACTGTATAAGGCTGTGCTCCTTTTAAATCTTCCGCACTTCACTGCCCAACGTCACACACCTGCGCAGTCCCGCCTTTCTTGACTCCGATAATAAGAAGAAAAAATCAAAATGGCTCCCACCGCACTCCCGCTCCGATTCTCAGACTTCCTTCTCCGAGTGGTTGCTTCGGTGAGGGAATCCAGAGCAAGCTCAGGATAAAGAAGAGCCTGTGCAAGATTAAGATAAAGAGGAGTTTCTTCCTCCTAAGGATTGTAAATCTTCAGAATTTCCTGCCCCAGAGAGAGCTTGTGCACTGAATCTCAGTATTCTAGACTGGGATGAATAAAGTCAAGGAGGCATACAAAACAGAAACAGGCTTTGACTCACTCCTCCATGCAGACCAAGATGCCTACCTCAGCTAATCCCATATGCCTGCATTTGGATCATATTCCTCTAAATTTATCCCATCCATGTACCTGTCTAAATGTCTATTAGAGGTTGTTATTGTGTCTCCTTCAACCATTTTCTCTAACAGTGTGCTCTCTTCAAAGGTTCAAAGGCTCAAAGGTTCATTTTATTGTCAAAGTATATATACAGAATGCAACTCTGAAATTCGCCTTCTCCAGATAGCCATGAAATACTATGAAAGATGAAGGATGAGAGGTGACCTGATAGAGGTGTTTAAGATGATGAGAGGCATTGATCATGTGGAAAGTGAGAGACTTTTTCCCAAGGCTGAAATGGTTGCCACAAGAGGACATAGGTTTAAGGCAGTAGGCCTTAAGGAAGTAGGTACAGAGGAGATGTCAGGGGTAACATTTTTAGTCAGAGAGTGGTGAGTGCGTGGAATGGGCTGCTGGCAATAGTGGTGGAGGCGGATACGATAGGGTCTTTTATGAGACTTGATGGATAGGTACATGGAGCTTACAAAACTAGAGGTATATGGGTAAGCCTAGTAATTTCTAAGGTAGGGACATGTTCAGCACAACCTTGTGGGCCGAAGGGCCTGTATTGTGCTGTAGGTTTTCTGTGTTTCTATGTTTCTATACAGAAAAACCATGAAAGACATTGAAAGGAAAGACATTACCTCCCCATACAAAAAAGAAAAAAAAGGAACAAAAACTTGCAAATCCCAAACATCCCCCCCCAACCCTTCCCTCATAAAAAAGCTAACAGATCTCCCACTCTAGAAAACAGTGACAATAACATCAAACCTCCAACCCCTCTCTCGCACACAAAAAACTAACAGATCACCCACACAAAGAACATCAACAAGAACATCAGACCCAAAATTCCCAACCCACCCTCGCACAAAAATTAACATATCGCGCACTTGGAAAATGGCAAAAGACATCAAGCCCCCAAATCCCAGACCCCCAACGCATGAATAGGCAAAACAAAAGAAAAATACAGAAAATTGGAGACCAAGATAAACAACGTTCCACACCAATAATCACAATAAATCTCAGAATTTCAAAAACATCCTGCATCAGCATTGAGGAAAGCGACCACTCACCCTCACAGAAGAGTCAAAGAGGATAGGGACCTGGCAAGAGAGTAGAGTTGAGGCTGAGATCAGATCAGCCAAGTTCATATTGGATGGCAGAGCCGACTCAAGCTTATGAACAGCCTGATCCTGTTCCTATTTATTATGTCATTACCTAAATTTAAAGCAGGAAATGGTGGTGAATGCTTCAAATCCACAGGGCTTTCTGGAAAGGTCATCAGTCATGTACGACGTTATTCAGTTGTCCATACATATCCTTCCATTAAATGTACCTTGATGAAGAAGACTTCCCTGTCATTTAGTGCTGTCTCTTCATAGCAAGGTAGTTCTCTGATAATACAAAAGTATAATTCTGGCTGGCAGAAGCTAGTTTTAAAATGCTTTTAGCTGATAACCAGTGTTAGTCTATACAAATTGCAGCAAATGGTAGTTTCACTTAATATCTCTGAGCTTTATCAGCTGAACCAGGGCCGAGGGATATTAATAGAGTGCTGAAGTAAATTAAATCCAGTATTCCAATCCATCTCATTAAGAACCTTTGTTTCAATGACTATAGCACTCAATTCAAGGAGGTATGTTATCTCAAGGACTTAATATTGATGCCCACAGAGCCACTTACAGCTCAATCTATATTCCTGGAAAAAAAATTATGTTCCTTTTCAAATGGCACCTAAGTATTGACTCTCTGAATCACAAGATTGCCACAAACTATTTCCTAAATTTGTTCCTTAAATCATACCAGCTCTCTATTGCTTCCTCTTTCAGGAGACTTTTCAAAACCTGCTTCTTTTATTCATAATAATATGTGGCTTATTGTTAAATAACACGGAGAATTGTAAAATTAGTCAGCCCTATCATGGGCATTAGCCTCTGTAGCATCCAACACATCTTCAAGGAGCGGTGCCTCAAAAAGACGATGTCCATCATTAAGGACTCTCACCACCCAGGACATGTCCTCTTCTCATTGTTACCATCAGGAAGGAGATACAAAAGCCTGAAGGTACACACTCAATGATTCAGGCTCAGCTTCTTCCCCTCTGCCAGCCAATTTTTGAAAGGACATTGAACCCATGAACAATATCTCACTAAATAGTTATTTCTGTTTTTTCATTACATATTTAACTTAACTATATATGTGTGTGTGTGTGTACTTGGAGTCCTTGTACAGGGTTCCCTAAAGGTTAATTTGAAGGCTGAGTCTGTGGTAAGGAAGGCAAATGCAATGCCAACATTCATTTCAAGAGGACTAGAATATAAGAGGAATGACGCAATACAGGAACTTTATAACGCACTGGTGAGGCCTCCCTTGAAGTGCTGTGAGCAGATCTGGGCTCCCTATTTTAGAAAGGATATGCTGAAACTAGAGAGAGGTCAAAAGAGGTTCAGATTGGTCAGACCACTTTTGGACTATGTGAGCAGTTTTGAGCTGCATATCTAATAAATGATGTGCTGACATTGTAGAGGGATCAGAGGACTTTCATGAGAATGATCCTGGGAGTGAAAACATTGATCTATGAGGCACATTTGATGGTTCTGGGACTATGCTTGCTGGAGTTTAGAAAAACGAGATTTAGAGTGAAGTGTGTGACCTCAAGGCCGACAGGTCTGGAGATGGGGTGAGACAACATGATCAACTCCATTTCTCACCCAACCTTGCCCACTAAAGTGCCTAGGAAGATTAGAATCCATGTGGACAAGAGCAGAAGGTGGGCAGGTTTTCACTGCCATCTACCTGCATGTGCCCAGTCGCTCTCTTCCTCTCTCTCTCTCTCTCTCTCTCTCTCTCTCTCTCTCTCTCTCTCTCTCTCTCTCTCTCTCTCTCTCTCTCTCTCTCTTTCACTCAATGGATGATGGTGCCAGTGTTCTAGGACTTGGGCAAGATTTAATTGATGCAGTTTGGGGATTAGACTCTGTAGTTCATATTATGATGTGTTTCTGGTTTCTGGTCACTTTTTTGGTTGCTACTTTGTGTGATTTTGACTCAGGCGGCCTGCAGATAATGAATGCCTCAGTACTAGATTGAACTGAGCTGAACAAATTCTCCTGGACTCTTCCAGTGATTTTGCGAGTTGGTGTTCTATATTTCGTGTTTTTCACTCCTTTCTTACCATTTGCACATTTGGTTTGTTTTCTTTTCGTTGTAGGGTTTCGCTTTCAACGGGTTCCATGGTTTTCTCTAGTTTGTGGCTGTCTGTGGGAAGACAAATCTCAGGGTTGTATACTGCATACAGTACACATTTCGAGAATAAATATACTTTGAATTGTTGAATCTTTGAATCTTTGAATTTCGTTGAAGCTTACAAAATACTGAAAGGACTAGATAGTGTGGACGTGGAAAGACTGCTTCCAGTAGTGGCATAGCCTCAGAACAGAAGAATGAACCTTTAGATCAGAAATGAGGAGGAACTTCTTTAGCCAGAAGGGAGTAAATTTGTGGATTCCTTGAAACAGAAGGCTGTGGAGGCAAAGTCATTGGGTGCATTTAAAACAGGTTCTTGATTAGTAAGGGTGTCAAATGTTATAGGGAGAAAACAGGAGAATGGGGTTGAGTGGGAAATTATTAACTATGATCGAATGGTGGAGCAGACTCAATGGACTGAATGGCCTAATTCTGCTCTTTGTCTTATGGTCTTATGGTCACCCAACGGGTCAGGCAGCATCTGCAGTGAGAAATAGGTTAACATTTCAAGTCAATCTTCCATCTGATATGAGGTTTTACTGAAATACCAGCATTAAAATTAACTCAGATTTTCTAGTACTTTCTGGATTTTTAAAAATTTTAATTGAAGTATAACAAAGACACTTGGCGAAATCATGTAGAAATTGTTATTTTAGTTCAAAGATACCATGGGAACATTGGAACAACATTCAGAGAAAATTCATCTCAGCTAATTTCACTTTTCTCCTTAAAAACTGCAAGGCATTCAACTTTCACTCAATTTTAGACAAGTTGTTTTAAGCATAACTTTTTTGCTAATTGTTCCATGTTACATAATGACCAGAATATGAAAAGTGCTTCACATAAATCATTTAGGGGTTTTTCTGTGGTTATGCAAGGCACTATAAATAAGCAACACCTCTTTGTATTGAACCTTAAAATCAGTCCATACACAATTCCAGGCCAAATTGGTGTCTGTTCGAATATTGACTGCCTACCATCCTGACTTATTGTCTATTTTCCACTTTTGCTGAATAGCTGACTCTCTGCAAACATACCATGTAGACATTTTTTCAGCAGAAGGATCAATCTAATCCCTCCTGCTCAAGTAGATTATCAAAAGGGCCTTTGAGGTACACACACATAAAAAGAATGGCAGGAGGGAGAGGGTGAGGGATGGAGAGCAAGAGGAAGGGGGAAAGAGAGGGAGGAGGAGCGAGAGTGAGAAAGAGAGAAAGAAAAAAATGCAAAATGAGGGGAATATGCATAAATTCAAAAATAATAATAGAACATGCTAGAAACACACAGCAGGTCAGAAAATCCTGGAGGAACACAACCAATCAAGCAGCATCGGCTATAAGAGAAACCAGTTAATGTTTTGGGTCAGCAACCTTATGTCAGAACTGGTCAAAGAATGAATTCTGACAAAGGTTCTTCGGCTTGGGCTACCAGCTCTGTTTCTCTTCCCACAGATGCTGCCGGACCCATTGAGTTTTTCCAGCATTTTGTTATTGTTTCTATTTTGGTATAAAAGATGTTCATTTTGTCAATGGTTTGCTTTAAACCAAGTTGCTGCATATGTAATTTCCTTCAAAAGTATTGATGAACTTTTGAAGTTCGTGCTTGCCAAGTAAAATTTTGAACTTCAATTGCAGCACAAAACATAAACCACAATAATTAGCCAGCAATATTAAAAGAATGGAACTCATTGCTGTGCAGATTTGTGCTTACTGGTGAGGTTAAATAGCAGTAGAAATGTCACCAGTTCATTTGGAAAAATGACCATGAAATCATATTCTCAAATTCAAATGAAATTTATTGTGATATTTTGTGAATACTGCCGTGAAATCATTTCTCTTTTCTCATCAAAAGCAAATTAAGGACTGCAGATGGAAAATGGATGACAGGTTGAATATGTTCGAATTAATTTTGGATGGAGAATTGATTAATTTGCTTTCATTAAGCATTGAAAATGTATACAGAATAAATCAAATAGCATTACAAGCATTTTGTGTATATTTTCCAGTTATCCTTGTCAAGTTGAAGAATGCTGAAAAATTAACTCCTACCTTATATGTAAATAGTTATCCTGTAATTACTGAGCAAATGAATTAGTCTGCAGTTGAAAAGGATGGTAGAATTTATTTTTTTTACAATCTTAATATCTTTTCAGGCTAACAAAATTTTTATGATGTAGTTTTAATAAAAAGTTAGGAAATGTAATTATAAGGGATGGATTTTATAAAAGAACTTAATCTGCAAAGAATATAAAACAAAACTGCTTCTGCTAGCTAATTAGTTTGCATCAAACGTTATGTTTCCAATCATGGTTTGTTAATGGGTAGAATCAATAAGTGTGCATTGTGATTCATTACAATGTATCTTGAAAGACAAGCTGATTGAATTGTGTTCTTGTTCTGTTAACTGCAGTGTTTATTAGAAAGGAACCAGGAAGGAAAACAGATTAGTGCATATCTGAAAAATGGTGAGATAACAATAGGATAATTTTTCAAAATAGACTAAATCTAACCCAGTAAAGTCCAGTCTACTGAAGTTATCTTGTTAAACTGTATTATTTTACCAACATTCCTTTATAGTAAAGTAATTTATTATTTTATAATCCATGTGATTTAAACAAAAATACTGCTTTTTCATTGTTGTTTCTTTTGTCATTGAAGACATCAGCCACTCAACATGATCATCTCCTCGAAACTAATCACTGAGTTCCAAGACCTAGGCCTCAGTACTTCCTTGTGCAACGGGATCCTTAATTTCCTCACCTGCAGACCCCACTCAGTTCGGTTTGGCAATAATGTCTTCTCCATCATCAGCATCAGCACAAGTACACCACAAAGCTGTGAGCTTAGCCCTCTGCTCTATTCTCCTTATACTTATGAATAAAGCAACATCTATGGACAGAGATGGCAGAGAAATGGAAAATGGAGGTAACAATCTTCATTTAAATTACAGAGAGGGGAAGGGTGGTAAAGACAAAGGAAGCTAAGGCACAAAAAACTGCAGATGCTGGAACCTGGAACAAAAAATAAATTTCTGGAGGAAATCAGCATCTGCATAGGGAAAGAGTCAACATTTTGGATTGAGACCATTCACCTGGATTGAGAATATAAGGGGGCGATCGCTGGTATAGAGTAAAGTAAGAGGAAGTGGTGTGACAGGAGCTGGCTGGCAATAGCTAGAACTAGGTGAGGAGGGAAACGATAGGCATAATGATCCAGCTGGGGAGAGAAAGCTGCAGGTAGAGACAGAGGTCGAAGGTGATATGTGGAGACAAAAAAGTGCTGCAGATGATGAAATCTGATAAAGCATGTGAAAAGTGGGACCAGATAAGTGTGGTTGGGGTGGAATAGTAATGTAGTGGTTAGCAGTACCAGCAGCCTGGGTAAATGCCAGTGCTGTCTGTCTGTAGGGAGTTTATATGTTCATCCGATGACACTGTGTGGTTTTCCTCTGATTACTACAGTTTCTTCCCATAGGCTGGTTGGCAGATTAATTGGTCATTGTAAATTGTTCTGTGATTAGACTAGTGTTGAGATGGGGGATGCTGGGCAGCACGGCTCAAAAGGCCACTCTGAGGTGTAGCTCAATAAATAAAGGAGGAATAATAGGCAGCCGGAACTGGTTGGGGCAGATGGGAAAAAAATTGGAACAGGAGCTGAGGATGTGTTATAAAGAAGGAGGAATGAGAAGGAGGGTAGTGCAGAAAGAGTAGGAAAAACAAGGAGTGTGAGTTATCTCAAGATAAAGGGAATGTGTGTGGTAAATGTGTATGAGTCCTTTGATCGGTAGTGTGGAGACCAAGATTGTTCAGATTATAGAAAAACAATCTGACGTTGGTATAAGAGGAGGAGATTGTTGGTTAATCTTAAATGATCTGTATGGAGAGCTTTATGCAGAGGAATGTGAGTGAGGCCAGTTAAAGAGAGAACTAAAGTAATATGATGGAACTGAAACACTGCAAAACATGGTCACTGCATGAAATCAGAAATGAAAGAAAATGAAAATACTCAGGCAGCATCTGTTGAAAGAGGAAATGTGATTTAATTGTTCATGTGGAGGCCTCACAACACAAGATGGTGAATGTATAGAATTCTCAGTCACAGGGAGCCTACTGAGGCTCCATCATGGATTGAATTTAAAACATAGATTTAGGTGGTGTTCCATCCCAAACGGGAACAGCTGGTTATCTGAAATTATTGCTCCTAGAATTATGCTCCACGTATATCCAAGTGCCTAAAGAGAAGATAAAGTGCTGTTTCATAAGCTTGCCAGATGAGCTGGGGGGTTTTCCATGTTGTATAAATCTATGATTATATGACTTCGGCTGGATAGAGGTTTCACTATCCTAAGAGCAAAGAGAAGTATCTTATATAAGAAGCATTTCAGGAGAAGTATCTCAGATGATCCCATAATCTACAGTTGCCCCTGGTCCTTTACAGTACTGAAAGAATAATGTTAATGCTGCTGATCACACTACTGACATATGCCTGCACTGCAAGATCCAGTTCAAACAGTGGTTGGTCTGATCAACAATGACCGACAAGATGGCGTACAGAAAGGAGGGAGAGCGGCTGGTAGAGTGGGGGGAGCACAACAGAATGTGGACCAAACCAAAGAAATGATTGTGGATTTTTGGAAAGCGCAGGCTGACCACTCCTCACTGCACATTTCGGGCTCCTCTGTGGAGGAAGTTTGGAGCATCTGTTTCTGGGAGTGCACTTAACAGACACTCTCTTCTGGTCCCCCAACACCACCTCCTTGGTCAAGAAAGCACAGCAGTGTTTCCAATTAGAACATGGAACATAGGAAATCTACAGCACATTCCAGGCCCTCCTGAGGAGATTGACGTGAGCAAGTCTCCATCCCCCGCCATTCTAACTAATCTTTACATGAGCACCATCGAAAGTGTCCATACCAGCTGCATTACTGTCTAGTACAGGAATTGCAAGGCATCTGACCACATGTCCTAACAAAGGATTGTGAGAACTGCTGGGAGGATTACTGGAATCTCTCTTCCACCCATTTGAGATATTTATCTGGACCACTGCATACTCAGGATCCTTAGCATTGTCAATGATCATTCCCATCCAACCAGCAATCTCTTTGAACTCCTACCATCAGCCAGGAGGTACCATAGCATTCAGGCAAGAATTGTTAGGATGAAAAGCAGCATATTCCCCTAGGCTGTAAGACTACTGAACTCCCTGGCACCACCCAGGTCTCACCAAGTATGAAGCGCAAGTAACATTATAACTTGTACTTTTTAACTTGTATCATAAATGCAACTTATTATTTGTTAATTTATTTGCAGTAATATTATTTTATGTGTTGCGTGTGTGTTATATGACATCTGTTGTGTAACTTTATCCAGAGAAATGGTGTTTCATTTGACAGTACACAGGTGTGTGGTTGAATGACAATAAACTGAACTTGAACTAAGTCTTATTAAATGTTTTGCTCCTCATGAGTCACTCTTCTGGAAAACATTAAAAGAGATTTTAAAATCGGAAATCATGATTCATAATATTTTCTGTAGTTTTCCTCATTTTCTCATACTTCCTTATGACAGAACAATAGCCCATTTAACCAATCAAAACTAGCAGCAATGCCTAAGGTCTGAAATATTTACAAAATTATTTGACTTCAAAGTTTCAAATGACTGTTTGAAAACAGTGATCTTGGTCAATTGATTGCAAATACACCATATTCACCTGCAAGTAACATAGATCAAACTAATGTTAAATGAAATTCTGCAATTTCCACTCAAACAAATATATGTCAGCAATATGCAAATTCATCGTAAGGAAGATTAAAATGCAACTGACCCACTCAACTTGTTTGACAAAGCATCTCATTAATTCATCTTCTATATGAATTATTGTTTTACATCTTCTCAAACTAACCGACCTTTGAGCTTGAATTATTAAATGGGTTCCAACTGCATTAGCTCACTTGATGAGACCCTCATTGCTGAGTTGAAAAGTCCCAAATCCTAATCCCACTCCAAAGACTGAACACCAAAATGTGGGTTGAATCTGTAGACCTATCTTTTGGGTGAGATATTAAACTAAAGACATATCTTCCCTTTTAGGTGGACATGAAAAATTACTTTGATGAAAAGCAGAGCAGTTACCCCTGGAGCCCTGCCAAATACGTATTTTCCAGTAAACGCTACTGAAAATAATACTTTATGTGATGATCATTATATATCTGATATATCTGAGAAGTGGCAGATGGAGTTCAACCCAGATAAGTGTGAGGTGGTTCATTTTGGTAGGTCAAATATGATGGCAGAATACAGTATTAATGGTAAGACTCTTGGCAGTATGGAGGATGAGAAGGATCTTGGGGTCCGAGTACATAGGATACTCAAAGCAGCTGCGCAGGTTGACTCTGTGGTTAAGAAGGCATATGGTGTATTGGCCTTCATCAATCGTAGAATTGAATTCAGGATCCGAGAGGTTATGTTGCAGCTATATAGGACCCTGGACAGACCCCACTTGGAGTACTGTGCTCAGTTCTGGTCGCCTCACTACAGGAAGGATGTGGAAACCATAGAAAGGATGCAGAGGAGATTTACAAGGATGTTGCCTACTTTGGGGAGCATACCTTTTGAGAATAGGTTGAGTGAACTCGGCCTTTTCTCCTTGGAGCGACGGAGGATGAGAGGTGACCTGATAGAGGTGTATAAGATGATGAGAAGCATTGATCGTGTGGATAGTCAGAAGCTTTTTCCCAGGGCTGAAATGGCTACCATAAGAGGACACAGGATTAAGGTGTTTTGGAATAGGTACAGAGGAGATGACAAGGGTAAGTTTATTACACAGAGAGTGGTGAGTGTATGGAATAGGCTGCCGGCAACAGTGGGGGAGGCGGATACGATAGAATCTTTTAAGAGACTTTCAGATAGGTACATGGAGCTTAGAAAGATAGAGGACTATGGGTAACCCTGGTAATTTCTAAGGTAGGGACATGTTCGGCACAACTTGTGGGCTGAAGGGCCTGTATTGTGCTGTACGTTTTCTATGTTTCTATTTCGTGGGGTTCTGGAGTATGTACATATATGCTTGTCTGAGAGTCTTGTCAAAGAGTTTTGGCCCGAAATGTCGACTGTACATTTTTCCATAGATGCTGCTGAGTTCTTCCAGCATTTAGTGTGTGTTGCTATGTATTTGTCTGTTTGTGTTATTACTAATATTCTATATGTGTCTGTATATGCAAGGACTGGGCTTCTAACCACAGTATCACCTAGTGTGTGTCAGGGTGGGAGCTGGGGCAGTTGAGAAATGATCTCAGTGGGCTGGGAGGACTGAACTACAGTATATACAGTACATGCATATTTTGCAGCATTGTATTTTTATTAATATTCCGTATGTGAGGATTGGGCCTCAAATCTTCAGTGTCGCCTAGCGGGTGTCAGGGCAGGTCGCTGGGGGTGGGGGTCTGGACTATTTACATGCATATTCTGTATTATTGTGTTTTAATGATATTCTACATGGGTTTGTTGACTTGTGTATGTGAGGACTGAGCATCAAGCTGCGGTGTCGTGGCCGAGGCAGGTACGTAAGGACTCTTGTATTCCGTGATTGTGATCTTGTGTGTGACTGTTAGTAATGTGTTTTAGCACCTTGATCCTGTAGTAACGCTGTCTCGTTTGGCTGTATTCATGAGTATTCGTGTGTGGTCAAAAGACAATTAAACTGGATTTGAATTGAATCTGCTTATGGAAGATTACTGAGTGCAAGTTTATCTGGAACATGTTGCCAGAAGTAGTGGTGAGGGGGTTTGTATAGAGGCGTTTAAGAGCACATGAACTTGCAGGAAATGAGAAATATGGATTTGATACAGGCAAATGGGTTTAGTTTTATTTGGCGTCATACTCAGCACAGATAAGATGGGCCGGAGGGGGCGGGGGTGGGTTAGTGTTAGAATGATGCTGCTATTTGTCAGAGGTATAGGAGGATTTCCCCCTAACCAGTATGAAGAGGTTAAAGACTATATTAAGAAACTTTGAGAACAGGGTGCGATCAGAGAAAGTAGGGGTGGCTACTTTCTCTGATTGCACCCTGTACTCTAGGAATTCAACCGAATAGCCTTCAGTCCATGCAATGCTCCAGGGACATTTCAAAGGTTAATGGAGCACATCTTGGGTGACCAGTGGTTCCGGTCCCTGTTGCCGAATCTGAATGATGTGGTTGCTTTCTTCCTCACCTTCGAAGAGTACCTTCTGTATCTTGAACTAGCTTTGTCAAGCTTTGAGCAGAACAACCTTAAAGTTAAGCTTAGTAAATGTTGTTTCTTCAAGTCTGAAGTACCATAGCTGGGCGATGTCTTCTCTGCAAAGGGCATATCAGTTGATCTTGGAAAGAACCAAGCCATGGCTAAGTGGAGAAGGCCCGAGACCTTTTTAGAGATGGAGTCCTTCTTAGCTTTGCCAATTTTTATAGGAGGTTTGTAAGGAACTTTGCACATATCCCTGGTCCTCTTCATGCTCTGTCAGCTTTGGGCTCTGCAAAGAAGTGTAGACGTCATCTGCCTGCCCACTTGTTTCACCACCAGTGGAATCCAGATGTGAGACTGCTTTCCAGACTCTGAAAGAGATGCTCGTCACAGCTCCAGTGTTGGCATACGCAGATTTCTCAAGTCCATTCGTTCTTGAAATTGATGCAAGCCACCAGGGTCTTGGGACAGTACTTTCCCAGGAGGTGGATTGTCAGAGGTCCCCTACACCAGCAGGGGACTTCAGACATCAAAAAGAAACATGGAAAATTATAGATTAGATCAGATTATGAGGACACGCAGTCCTCTTTTATTGTCATTTAGTAATGCATGCATTAAGAAATGATACAATTTATTCCTCCAGAATGATATCACAGAAACGCAAGGCAAACCAAGACTAAAAAAACTGACATAAACCACATAATTATAACATATAGTTACAACAGTGCAAAACAATACCATAATTTGATGAAGAACAGACCATGTGCACGGTAAAAAAAAGTCTCAAAGTCGCGATAGCCCCAACATCTCACGCAGACGATAGAAGGAAGAAACTCTCCCTGCCATGAGCTTCGAGCACCACAGACTTGCCGATGCAGCACCCTGGAAGCACCCGACCACAGTCTGACTCTGAGTCCGTCCAAAAACTTCGAGCCTCCGACCAGCCCTCCGACACCGAGCACCGAACACTATCTCTGCCGAGTGCTTCGACCCTGGCCTCGGCATCAGGCAATAGGCAAAGCTGAGGATTTGAGGCCTTACCCTCCTGAGATTCTCAATTGCATAGTAGCAGCGGCAGCGAAGCAGGTATTTCAGAAGTTTCTCCAGATGTTACTCCGTGCTTCTTCACATCTGTCTCTATCAAATCAGGATTGTGCACGGCATCTTACTTCATAAATACGATATCATTCAGAGTGGCTGCACGTGCTGCGTTGCGCCGCCATCTTCTCTTCCCCTCCTTTGCCATGAAACTGGGGCTGCTAGGTCTCAAGTGGGCAGTCAACGATATCTTCAGGGAGTTCTTGCTTGGCAATAAGTTTGTGGTTCTGACAGATAAAATCCCTTTGAACTATCCGCAGACCGCAAGATTTGGGGCCAGAGAGCAGCCCTGGGTTGCAGAGCTCGCCCGATTTGACTTTCAGATTACTTACTATCCTGGCTATCAGAATGCAGCTGCAGATGCCCTGCCAAGACAGCATTCAGGACCTACCCCTTCTGAAAGTTTGGCCATGGACCACCTTCCTGATGCTTATGGTTCCCCCTCGGCTCATAGTCTGATAGCAAAGACCAAATGATGACCCCAGGTTTAGACTTTGAGGCCACCAGTAGTTTGCCCGCCTACAGCAGAGAATCTCTGGCCACTCTTCAATGGGATGATCTGGTTATCTCAGCCTTCCTTAGGTGCTGGGCCAGGGGAGAGCACCATACTGGCACGTACAGCAGGTAGAGGAGCCATGAATGCTGGAATGGCTGCGGCAGTAGAATCGGATGGCGGACTATGCAGGGGCATTGTATCATCAACAGGAGAACCAAAGAGTGCAGCCAGAGGAAACTCATCCTTTCAGCTTCCCTGCAGGAGCAGGTGATGACCCAAATGCATGGGGGCCATGAACACCAGGGGATGGAGAGAGCATTCAAGTTGGTGAGTAGGCGATGTTACTGGCCAGGCATTGTTGTGACATTGAGGAGTTCTGCCAATCTTGTGAGAGATGAATTGTGCCTGAGGCCCTGCAACCCAAAATAGTAACGTCTATGGGCAGCTTGTTGACATCCAGGCCATTGGAAGTGGTGGCAATGGACTTCACAGTGCTTGAGCCATCGTCTGATGGTTGGGCGAAGACGCTGGTTTTGACAGATATATTCTCCAAGTTTGCTGTCACTGTGCTAACATGTGATCAGTGGTCTGCCACTGTAGCCAAATGCTTGGGGAGGCAATGGATTCAATCATATGAGCTGCCAGCTCAGATACATTCAGAGGTGTTTCAAAGCTGAGGTTGTCCAGTCCCTGTGTAAACTCTATGGCATCCGGAAGAGGAGAACAACTCGACATCACCCCTAGGGGAATGGGTAATGTGAACAGTTTAACCGGGTGCTTCATGACCTCCTTCACACCCTTTCCCCATGAAGAGGAAGGAATGTGTAAAGTACATAGAAACATAGAAAACCTACAGCAGAACACAGATCTTTCCGTCCACAATGTTCTGCTGAACATGTACTTACTTTAGAAATTACCTAGGGTTACCCATAGCCCTCTATTTTTCATGTACCTATACAGGAGTCTCTCAAAAGACCCTATTGTATCTGCCTCCACAACCGTCGCTGGCAGCCCATTCCACACACTCACCACTCTCTGCGTAAAACAATTTACACCTGACATCCCCTCTGTACCTACTTCCAAGCATCTTAAAACTGTGCCCTCTTGTGTTAGCCATTTCAGCCCTGGGGAAAAGCCTCTGACTATCCACACGATCAATGCCTCTCATCGTGCCTGATGTTGTCTTTGCCTACAACAATGAAGAGCATCAAAGCACTGGGTATTCTCCATATATTCTACTCTTCGGATGGACACCCAATGTACCCCAGAACATCATTTCTGGGGCTAAAGAGGATGACTTTGGTTTGGTTTGGTTTGATTTAGCAGCACCAGGACCGATTGGAGGTGGCTGATGGCCGAGTTGTGCAACAGCTGGAAAAGGCTGCAATGTCCTGGTGTCAGCACTCCAGGCACCCCACAATGGATGCAGAGCTGTGCCTAAGACAGTCAGTGTACGTTCAGACTCAGCAGTACTTGGGCCACCGCAAGATTCAGTATCTCTGGCTTTCTACTCCTCACCATGTAGTTACACAGCTGAGCCCTGATAAACCAGTGTATACAGTAGTACCAGTGGATTCCTCATGGCCCCCTAGACATCTCCACTGCTCAGAACTTCGACCGTGCGGCCCTGGAGTTAAGAACAAAGGTCAACCTGAGAATCCTGCACTTGAGCGGGTCGCTACTGACCCAGAAAACAATGAAGAGGAGGCAGACTCTGAGAGTACGGTAGGTCTCTAGATTCCCTACGGGCCAGAAGATTTAATGCAAGTAACAGCTCAATGCCAAATCAATTGGAAGAATATGAGAGCTCTGGGCAGGAGGACCCCTCAGTGTCCGAAGAGGAGGGAGGCAGAGAAGGCTTCCCATTGTCCCCCCCCCCCCAGACATTGATGGGGTCCACTGCTGGTGCCCATTCCAACCTATTCAACTTACCAAAGTCTGTCATTCGTCACCAAAGTGGAGAGAATGGGGCTGCATTGGATAGTGCATGAGGATCTTTGTGTTACCTATAGGAAGGGCTTCATAATAAGATTCGCGGTCAGTACTGTAAATGAGTATCAGTAGGACACTAATGATTTTGGGGGAGAAATTAATGTAGCCAGGTGAAACAGCAAATTGTGCCTGTTATCTCTGGCAGGAGGGGAAATAGCGCGGGATCTTCCTCTCCCCAAGTGGCTTTAAAACCGTGTTCCCAAATCTGTTGTCTCATCCATAAGCAGAGGTGAGTGGCAGTATTGCTAATCCTTTTGGTTAATTTATTCTAGTGATCATGTGTACCTGAGTGTGGTGTGTTACTTGTGCAACTCGTTTTGTATATTGAAGGATGGTGCAGACCTTTTATTTAACACACTTTACTTAACTTGAGCTTGTGGTATTTTTATGGCTAGTCTTAAAATTCCATGTGAACCTGAGGCACTGATGTTCTTTATTATACCGGCGTAGTAACCTTACCTAACACATTTTATTACATTTTATTTGATCTGATAATAACTCAGGAGCTATATTTTATTTGAAATCTGACTTGCCACTCTATGAACAATGTTTTTAACAAAACTCCTATTTGTTAATAAAATTTGTTATAACTTTAAGCTACCTCGCCGGGTTGCCTGGCTAAAAGAGGTCCAGAACCTATAACTCAGTAGTTATAAATGTTTACCTTCTTCCATCATTCTCCCATTTCAATGCCATCCTTTTAGTTGCTATAATGTGCTGCCTTGAACACGTGTGACATTGACAGAGCGGGGGAAGGGGGAAACTCAAGTTGCACTAATGTGAACCATGCATAATGTGACCATGCTGGTGGTGCTGCAGGGGAATGTAATTGGTGGAAACGTGCCGAATTCACAACCACTGACATTGGGTTGGGGTTCACTTTAAGAGGCTGGTCTAACGTGATGAGGTAATTATGTAAAGGATTCTTACTGCACCTTTTGTTCAGTTTTCCAGTGTTCAGTAAATTAGTTGCTACAGTCTTCTTAAACACAAAATGTCTCTGATGTGTTATTTGTGAAAACCTACAATGGTGGCCCCGATGCTCTAGGACAATTCCAGAGTTATTGAACATGTCGGCCAATGCCGTTGCTTTGAAACTGCTGGAGGTTTGGGAGCAAAATGCCATCACTTGGTTTGTACAGGATGAGGCCCAATTTGCACTGAGAGAAATCATTGCGGAAAACTCCAAATATTTCTATGTAGTAGCAACACTCAGCAAATCCAGAGTTGTGAGAGTGGTGAGTCTAATAGAATAGCCACCTGAACATGATAAGTAGCGATCACTGAAAACTTGCCTTTTTCAGACTTGTGGACTATAGGTGTCTGAGCACGCCAAACAGTTGCTCTGCTTGCCCAGCCTCGGTGATGCTAAGCCATTGGAGCTGATGGACCACATGCTGTCTCTCCTGGGAAATTACCATCCTTGCTTTATTTCGAATGAAGTCCTCATGTAGCAAATGCCTGATCAAGTTCACATCGCCCTCGCTAATGTGAAGGACTATATGGAACTTGCTAAAATGGCTGATAATCTACACTCAGTTTGGCAGCGGTGCATCATTCCTTCCTTCTCTACCTCAATAAGCCTGATCCGCATGTCTCCTGACATCAGGATGCCTGCGGCTGCAAAGCAGACCATGCTGGGTGGGTCTGTGTTTTTACCACGTTCACTGTGGTACAAACACTAGGAAGTGCCAACCACCTTGCAGCTTTGACATCAGAGACAGCGCATTGAGGCATCATGGATTGCAGCTGCCAAGGTTGTCTTCCGTTCATTAAGGACACCTTTTCAGGGCAGAATTATGGGTCACGATGAGTGGCGTTACACATGGGACTTCGGCTTGGCTAGAGTGTCTAGACCTCTGCTCGGAGCAAATTTTGTATGTGCCCAAGGACTATGCTGGCTTGTGGATGTAAAGGACTTTGGGTCATCACCCTGCTCCATCAGTAAGTTCCCTAGAGTGACTCTGTCAAGCACCACCACATGTGAGTTCACTTCACTGCTGAGCAAATTCCCAAACCTCACCAAGCTCCCATTCTCCACTACAGTCACAGAACTTAGAGCTGAGCACCACATTTCTATCTACCACTGGCCTGCCAGTCCATGCCCATGCACGTAGACTGTACCCAGAAAAGATGGCAGACATAAAGGTTGAGTTTGTCAGCAGGAAAAGACTTGGTATTATGCACTGCTTGAATAGACCCTGGGCTTTGCCCCTCAGTATGGTCTCCAATTCTGATGGTGGTTGCCGTCCATGTGGTGGTGACCAATGTCTTAATGAGGCCACTACCCTAATCATTACCCAGTTCTTCACATCCAAGATTTTTCAGCATGTTTAGTTGGAAAGTTATTTTATTCCAAAGTTGATCTAGTTAGGGGCTACCATCAGGTGCCTGTGTGTTTGGAGGACATTCCCAAAACAACTGTGATAACCCTGTTTGGCCTTTTTTGACTTCTGCGCATGCCACTTGTGCTGGAAAAATGCAACACAAACTTCCCAATGCTGATGGACTCTATTAAAAAATTCATATTTTCTTTTTGTTTACCTGGATGACATACTTGTCGCCAATCCATCCAAATCTGAACACATCTCATCTCAGCATGCTTTGAGTGCTTAGGCCAACATTGATTATTTACCCTGCTGAACGCCAGATTGGGCTATCAACCATTAGTTTTCTTGGACATTGCATCTCTACAGAAGGTGCAAATCCTCTCCCATCAAAAGTAACTGCCATCGCCCCATACTACTTTAAAAAAAACCTACCAGGAGTTTTTCGGCCCGTTGAATTTCTGTCACTGCTTCATTTCACGAGCTGCTGAACTTGTGCTTCCTGTGTAGAGTGTACTGAAAGGCAATATCCCTAATCACATGCTTGACTATTCAGCGGACATGACCAGGGCATTTGATGATACTGGACAAGTTCTTTCCATCGCGATCCTAACTGTGAACCCATTCACCAATGCACTTATAGCCATTCCCATTGACGCTTCAGACTATGCTGTGGGTGCTGTGCAGGAACAGTTGTGAGGCATGTGACAGCTGCTCACCGCTTTCAGCTGGCAGATCCATCCCCTTTGAAAGAAAGTACAGCATATTCAACCATGAGCTTTTCATTTTCTCCAGCCATCAAACTTTTTTATTTTCTTCTAGAGGGTCACTATTTCACATTGTTCATTGATCACAGACTCCTCATGCACATGATAGCCAAAATGTCAAACCTTCGGTCTGCACAGCAGCAACACCACCTGGACTACATATCAGAGTTCACAATTGATATGCTACATATCAAAGGAAAAAATAATGCAGTGGCTGTAGCTTCTCATGGCCAGCCACTGTGGCCATACACATAAGGGGTGATTATGCCAGCATGGTAGCTGACGAAGCTACTGATCCAGAGGTCCAGGCCTACCGAACAGCAGTTATGGGCCTGCAGTTGGTTCACATTAAGTTCGGGGAAGTTAAGGTTTCTGTCCTGTGTGATGTCTTAAATGATTGCCCTCGTCCCACAGTGCCTGCAACCTGGAGGTGGATTGTTTTTGTCTCCATACATGGCCTCACAGAAACTGGTTGCACTAATGTTTGTGCAGCACGATCTCAGAAAGGAAGTGGGTGATTCAACTGGTGCCTGTGTAGAGAGCCAGCGGGTAGAAATTAACTGTCACACCCAGTCGCCATCGGGTCCCTAAGCGATGGTTTGACCATGTCAATGTCGACCTTGTTGGTCCTTTTTTTCTCCCCCTCCATGATTTTTTTTATATATACACCACCTTGCCATGACGGACTGTACCACCAGGTGACCAGAGGTCATCCTTTTAGCATCGATGACGGCTGCAGAAGTGGCTCAGGCATTCTTCAGCATCTGGGTTGCTGCGTTTGGCACTTCATCTGATATTTCCTCTGACTGCAGATCCCAATTCAGACCTCTGGGCTGTGATGGCCCAAAACCTCTGTGTTAGGCTATATCACATTGTGGCATATCACCCACAGTCCTGTGGCCCATGTGAGTGGTTTCACCGCTTCTTAATGGCTGCCCTGAGGGCTTTCCTGATGAATGAGTGTTGGCATGATTGTTGCCCATAGGTCCTGCTGGGGCTCAGAACTCCTCCAAGAGAGGACCTGCAGTCGTCTACACTTAGATTCGTATACGGCAGCCGTTATGAGTGCAGGTGATTTTATTCCTGATGCCAGGACCACCTGGTCAGCCTCTCAACAGTGTTCCACGTTCCTCAGTAAATTCAAATCCCTTGCACCTCTTCCCACCTCCGGAAACCAGCATAAGTACCGGCCTGATGGGCCACAAGGCTCGTGACAGGCTTTAATCTATTCCTTGCTCCCATCATGGCATACAGCAATATTAAGTTCCTGTCCACCTACATACTGCCTCGTTTGTATTTGTCCACCATGATGCACACAAACGTCCCCTTGGGCCCCCTTACAATGGACCATTTCACGTTTGGAACAGAGAGAAAAGACTTTCCTCACAGATAAGAAGGGTAAACCTGAATGTATTACGGTAAATTGCCCTAAACTGGCCACCAGGATTTGGAGGATTCTGCTACCATGCCCCTGCCATCGTAACATGACCATGAGTGTATCAACACACCTCTGGATGAGCCAGAGGTGCAGGCACCCATAGAACACAGGACCAGAGCCAGAAGGCTTGCCTGACTCAGGACAGGCTCACAGTGCCAATTTTAGTAAACTCTCGGGGAGCTCGTGTAGGGTAATGTAATTGGTGGAAATATATAGAACTTACAGCCACTGACTGATGTACAGAATTTACCCCACTGGGCCGGGGCTCACTTTAAGAGGTTGGTCTGATGTGATGAAGTAATTACGTGAAGGACTTCTGCTGCGCTTTGTGTTCAAATTTTTGGTGCTGAATGAGCTGCTACAGTTTTCTTAAACATATAACACCTCCACCACTTTATTTGAGGAAACCTATAGTGCAGACTTATTTCATAAATTATGGCTCCCATATCAACAACATGCCCCCCAAAACACAAGACAAATACGGTTGCAGGTCCTTCTGAAAGCTGATAACAAAATGTGTTCCAGTGAGAAGAGAAGGGTCTTGAGAAAGAAGATACCTAATTTCCCCTTCTGCACTTTCCTTCACGTTTGTAAAAGCTGAAACCGAGTTGCCTTTGAACCTTCTCTGCTTGAGAAAACACTGAGCCTACTCCATGAGTTACAACATTGAACATCTACTAACAAATGCAGCGAACAATTGAGGCTATTACATCTCAGTGATTTTTTTTTCCGTTACATTCAACCCATATACACAGTTTATTCGATGTGAATAATTGAGTGGTGTTCATTTAGCTTTGGAATTGTACCATAACCATCAATGTTTTACCAGAAGGAAAAAACTATATTCACACCATCAGTTTGGAGGCTACACAGATGGATTATGAGGTGTTGCTTCTTCACCCTGACTGTGGCCTTATTGTGGCAAAAAATGAGACCATGGACCAACATGTTGGAACGGGAATGGGAATCGGAATTAAAATGAATAAACTCCTCTTGGGCTTCCAGCTGGGAACAGGTATCGATTTTAACCATTTTGATGACAAACTCTGCCATCTTTATTAGGAATGACGCCTGGACATGTTTACTCCAGAGGTATTTACACCTCTGTCATCTGTCCCTCCTGATTGGTTAGACCTCATCTAATCAGGATTCAATAATTAAAATGCTTGGCTATTGGAAAGCTCTGTTTTTGGTGGATGGAATTTCAGATGTTGACATGAGGGCATACAGGTGTGAGATATATCAGCTAGTTGGGCGCTGTTGCAGCAATAACCTTGCACTCAATGTGAGTAAGATAAAGAACATTGTGGACTTCAGAAAGGGTAAGATGAGGGAGCACTTACCAGTACTTGTAGAGGGATCAGAAGTGGAAAGTATGAGCAATTTCAAGTTCCCGGGTGTCAATATCTCTGAGGATCTATCCAGGACCCAACATATCAATGCAGCTACAAAGAAGGCATAACAACAGCTATATTTCATTAGGAGCTTGAGGAGATTTGGTATGTCACCAAAGACAATTGCAAATTTATACAAATTACTCTGGAGAGTATTCTAACTGGCTACATCACCATCTGATATGGGGGGTGGGGGGCTACTGCATAGGATCAAAATAAGCTGCAGGCAGTTGTAAAATTAGCCAGTTCCATCATGGGAACTAGCCTCTGTAATATTCAGGACACCATCATGGAGCAATGCCTCAAGACGGCAGCATCCATCATTAAGGACACCCCTCACCCAGGTCATGTTTTTTTCTCATTGCTACCATTGGAAATGAGGTACAGGAGCCTGAAGGCACATACTCAGTGATTCAGGAACAGCTTCTTCCCTTCTGCCATCTGATTTCTGAATGGACATTGAATCCATGAACACTACCTCACTACTTTTTTATATCTATTTTTGCACTACTTATTTAATTTAACTAAGATATATACCATATATATATTTACTGTAATTCACATTTTTTCTCTATTATTACGTACTGCCTCCGCAAACACAAATTTTACCACATATGCCAACGATAATGAATCTGATTCTGATTCTGGAACGGAGGTGCTTGACAAAGTAATCAGCCAATTTATGATGGATCTCACCAACGTAGAGCACTGGACACAATAGGTGACCCCAGCAGATTCACAGGTGAAGTATTGCTTTGAGCAGAACCCCCTTTGAATTGACCATTGAACCATTTGCAAGTCAGAGCCTTCAACTAATCCAAAATTTCTCCCCATTTATCGCAGAAGTTTCTCTATTAAAATGCCTTGAATTACTTTCACTTTACTTGTTTTCTTTGGATCCCCTTATTTTCCTTGTATACTTGCTGGATAAGGTCTGATTTGGATTTTGCGACCCAGAAAATCTACAGATGCTGGAAATCCAAAGTGAGATACACAAAATGCTGGAAGAACTAAGCAGGTCAAACAGCATCTACGGAAATGAATTAACAGTCAACGTTTAGGGCTAAGACACTTCTTCAGGCTATTGTGGCATCATGTAGGCGGGAGAGTTTAGAATAGTAAATGTGTTTAATGTAATTAGGAAAGCATTTCAGAATGTATATTGTATACATTTCTCTGACATTAAGTTGTACCTTTGAACCTATGAAGATGGGGAAAAGGCTGAAAGTAGAGATCTCTGAATTGCTCCACATGTTAGTCAGGGCAGGAATGGGAAAAAAAGCAGATGAATGAATACCTGAAAAGCTGTTGCAGGGTGCAAGATTTCAGGTACTTGGATCATCGGAGCCTCTTCTGTGGGAGAGGTTACATTTACAAGAGGGACATGTTGCAGTTTATCAAGATGGGAACCAATTTCCTGGGCAGGAGGGTTACTTGTGATACTTCAAAGGGTTTGAATGATTTTTTTCGGGGAAATGGATACTAGAGCACTAAGTGAAAAAGTGAAGGGATTGAAAAGAAGGTAGGTGTCATAACCACTAAGGACAAGCAAGAGCAAAGTAATAGACACGGTGGGATGGACAGGGTGAATTGTATATATTCTGGGTAAGGGTGATGAACTTGAAGCTTAGGTTAATGAGAGAGACTTGGTTGAGTGAAGGGCAGTTATGGATGCTTAATATTTCAAAGTTTTGATGTTTTAAAAAAGATAGAAAATATGAGGTTGGGAAGGAGGGTTGCAATATTAATCAAGGATAATATCACAGCAGTACTCAGGGGATATAATGGAGGATTCAAAAATTAAGAAAGGTGTAATCACTCTTTTGGGATTATTTTACAGAACTGCCAATAACCACCAGAACATTGAAGAACAGATAAGGAAAATGTGTAAAAACAACAAGATAGTTGCAGTCAGTGACCTCAACTTTCCTAACCTAGACTCAAATTTTCTTAGTGGAAGAACTTGTGGGGCAGAACTTGTTAGGTGCATCCAGGAGGGTTTGTTAGATTAATATGTACTGATGAAGGGTCTCAGCCTGAAATGTCAAGTTTATTTTAGGTCCTGCGACATTTTTGTGTTTATTGACACAGATAGTCTAACAAGAGGAGGGGCCATAATGGACCTGGTGTTGGGTAAGGAGCCTAGCCTGGTAATTGACCTTTCAGTGGGAGAACAGTAAAGAAACTGTTTCAGTTAAGAAACAGTCATCACAACTCAAGATTTAAGATAGATGTTGGTAACAATAAGTATGGACATTGTAGGAGAGTGTTAAATTAAAGCTGATCAAATTACCAGAGTATTTTGTAGAAACTAGCAAGAGCTAATGCAGAACAACTGTTTCTGAGCAATCCCAAATCTGACATGTGGAGGATGTATAAAGACCAATGTCACAGAGTACAGGACATGTATGTTCCAGGAAGAAGGAATAATGACAAGCAAGATTAAGGGAACTTTTGATGTCAAGAGAGGTTGTGAATTGAGTCAAGAAGAAAATGGAAGCATATGTAAGGCTTAGGAAGCTAAAATTAAATATAGCCCTTTAGCATTATAAAGAAGCACAAAAAGAACTTAAGAAGGAAAAATGAAAGTTGGGAGGGTTTATGAAAAGTTCTTGGCAAATAGCATTAAAGATAATTCCAGGGATCCTATGCATCCACTAGGAGCAAGAAGGTAAAGAGAGAACATATGCTTGGAAGCAGAGGATACTGGATCACCTATTAGGGAATGAGATACGGCAGGTGAAAGAAGTGTGTGTAGGGGAATACCTTAGATCAGTTTTAGGTACAGGTGGCGAAATGGCAGATGGAGTTTAGCCCAGTCAAATGTGAAGTGTTGCAAATTAAGAAATTAAATATAAAGGAACGGTACACAGTTAACAGCAGGAACCTTAATAAATCTATTAGTTTCAAGATAATTATGAAGAAGGATAGGACTGGCCCTCAGGTTGAGATTCTAAATGGAGAAATTCTAATTTAGATGGCATCAGGAAGGATCTGGCAGCAGTTGATTGGGACAAGTTGTTTTCTGGCAAAGGGATGCTTAGTTAGGAGAAAGATATCAATTATAGGAAGATCTGTGTGGAACGTGCTAAATTCCTTGTACATTTTATAATGGGATGGCACAGTAGCATAGTGATTAGCACAGGTTCAATTCCCACTGCTACCAGTAAGGAGCTTGTATGTTCTCCCTGTGACCAATGTGGGTTTCCTCTAGGTGCTCTGATTTCCTCCCACAGTCCAAAGATGTACCAGTTGTTTGGTTAATTTGTCATTGTAAATCATACTGTGATTAGTTTAGGTTTGAATTGGGGATTACTGAAAGGGCTGGAAGGACCTATTTTGCACTATGTCAATAAAGAAGGAGATGGTATTGAGTCTCTTAAACATAAGGGTGGATAACACCCCTTGGCCTGATAAGATATATCCCAGATTACTAAGAGAATCAAGAGATGAGTTTGCTGATGCCCTGACCAATACCTTTCGATCCTCACTGGTAATAAGTAATATCCCAGAGGACTGGTGAGATATTCAAGAAGGGAAATGGGGAAATTCTGAAAATAAGTAGACTGGTGGGTCTCACATCAGTATTAAGAAAATTATTGGAGAGGATTATTAGGGATAAGGTCCATGAGCGATTGGAAAATTATGGCATAATTAGGGGCACTTAGTAAGGTCTTGACTGATTAACTTGATTGTGTTTTTCAAGGAGGTGACAGAGGTGATTGATGAAGGTAGAGCTTGTCTCAAAGATCTTTTTAAGGTGTTTGACAAGCACCCCCCCCCCATGGGAGGCTGATCCAGAAGATTAAAATGAATGGGATCCTTGGTAAATTAATGGCATGGATTCAGAATTGGTTTGTCCATAGAAGCCATTGCCACTAGTGGTTGATGGGACTTTCTCTGGCTGGAGGTCTGTAACTGCTGTTGGTGATATGTGATCTGGTTGAAAACGTAGTTTAGTAGGTTATGAAAATGCAAAGATTGGTGGTGTTGTGGGTTGTGTAGAAGACTGGCAAAGGATACAGTGAGATATCAATCAGTTGTAGGTACAGGTGGCAAAATGGCAGATGGAGATTAACCCTGACAAATGTGAAGTGTTACAAATTGAGAAATTAAATATAAAGGAACAGGACACAGTTAACAGCAGGAACCTTAATAATTATGGGCAGAGGGATCATGAGGTCATAGTCAAGTCCATAGCCCTCTGAAAATAGCCGCATAGTTTTATAGGGTGATAAAGAAGGCACAAGACTTGCATTCATTAGTCGAATAATTGAGTTAAAGCATCAGAAAGCTACATGTAGCTTTATAATACTCCAGTACTGCATTCAGTTCTGGTCGCTACATTACAGGAAGAATGTGGAGACTTTGGAAGTGGAGCAGAAGTGGTTGATCGGGATGCTGCCTGGATTAGAGAGCATGTGCTCTAAAGATACTGAGACAAACATGGATTGTTTTCTATGGACCATTGAGTCTGAGAAGAGATCTCTTAAGCTTTTACAAGACTGAGGGTCATAGATAGAGTAGACAGCCAGTATGATTTTATTTTTCAGAGTTGAATTGCTTAATACCAGAGGACATGCATTTAAGGTGAGGAGGTAATTTGAAAGGAGATACAAAGGGCATTTTTTTCAGAGTGGCAAATGCCAGAAATATGCTGCTTAGGGTGGTGGTGGAGGCAAATGCAATAGAGGAGCTTAAGAGGCTCTTGGAGAAAGTGTAAGGATAGAGCCATTGTGTGGAGAGAAGAAGTTAGTTTTGGGTACATTTGATTACCATTTCAATAAGTGTGGCACTACATTGTGGGCTGCTGAACCTGCTCCTGTGCTCTACTTTTCTATGTTCTATTTCTTTATTCCATCCTCCAGACAAGTACAGTATATGGCTCAGAGCACATTAAATCTGACAGCTCAAGAGGTTTGGGAGATATGTCAAATCCAGTCAGCTCCATTTTAGTGCTTGCCTAATAATGAGGTAATTAGCTGAAGATTTAATAACCCTGAACACTTGCAATACTGCAACTTGGAACTTGCTGACTTATTTTGCATCAAATACGAATAGGCAGCAAATAGATGAAATTGATCTTTAGTTAAGGTAATAATATTTCAATAGGTTTAATAAGGTATTGTTGTTTGAAAGAATCTATTGTCAACATGATGCCTTTTAGAGGGAACCAGTTCTTCAGGTTTGTCATGAATAGCTCGAGCTCCAGTCACACACCACTCAACTTCACTGAGTCTACATCTTTAAACATCGCCCCCCCCCATCAGCATTATGGGAGCATCTTCACTACACAAACTGCCACAGTCCAAGAATACAGTTCACCACCTCAACTCAAGGCGATTCTTGAAGAAAAATTGAATGCGCTTTTTATTCAGTCACTCACAATTGACCAACAAAGTAGTAACTGTTTTTGTATTTTTAAAATTGTAAATACTTATATCACAACCAGTTCACATATAACCAGCTATTTAATATACTCATAAACGTACGGATACACTCATGCAGGTGCGCATGTGTACTGACAACCTATTGAAATGGATGGAATTTCCAACAGCTTCAGATTTTTGTGATTCTATTAAAATCTTCTTTCTGTTATTGTTGCAAACATTGTTCTTTGTGAGGGAAAAATACCGCTGTTTCTTCCATTTTATAGTCACTGTAGGTAAAGTTTTCTAGCACATCTTCTTGAGAAGGACAACTCTTTATGTAGTTCCTCGCCCCATTTGCCTTTGCTGGTCTATAATGTCATGTCTTGAGGAAATGGTACTACTTTGTTCGCTTCCTTTTTCAGGCTAATCCGAACAACACCACTTCTGTATCCATGATGCCTGACACCATCCAAACAGTTAGGTTCTGCCGTGCAACTCCAAGATCCTCAGCTGACAAAAGCAGCTATGTTCAGATGTAGGTACGGTGATATATGAGGCATTGCAGCCTCAGTACATTGACAGATACTTGCACTGAAAAGAGAATTAACCCCTTAGAACAGATAAAATTTCTTTTACTGCCTGGGCAATAGAACCATATGTTTGATTGACAAGCATGTTTCACCTTGGTCCTGGCAGGAGATATTCTTGAACTGTTAGCAGATAACAGTCACTTGCCTTAAATCTCATAAAAGCTCCCCATTTCATTGTTTTAATGTGTCTTCAGGTGACTTATTGGAATTCTACTGCTTCATTCTGGTAAGATCTACAAACAGTACCATAAGTCCAAGGGAGTTTGCTTATTGTCACTGGAGGAGCCTACATCATGGAATTAACTAAAGGAATTTATTTAGCCAGAGGGTAGTGAAATTTGTGGAATTCATGCCACAGACAGCAGTGGAGGTCAATTCATTGGGTATGTTTAAAGTGGAAATCAATAGGTTCTTGATTAACAGGAGTGTCAAAGGTTATGGAGAGAAGGCAGGAGAATAAGATTGAGATGAATAATAAATCAGCCATGATGGTATGTCAAAGCAGGTTGAGATGGGCCGAATGGCATTATTCAGTTCCTATGTCATATTGTCTGATAGCTTTGTGTACAAATTGAAGTGGTGATGTCTGTTGTCTGAGCAAGTGGCTCACTTTTACAGAACAAAATATGAGTATGCTATCCCCACACCAGCTCTTAACCTGGTGATTTGAATTTGAAGGTAATTTAGACCCATCCATCCTCTGTCTCCTCAGGAATCTGATCAGTTACACTGATTCTCATGTTGAGCCCCAGGGGTGAGATGCCAAGGTCAGTTCAGCCCCAGTGCCTCAGAAGGAGACCCCTGTATAAATGTAGGCTCCTATTGCAAGATTGTGCAGTGGATGGCATGTATCAGTGACAACAGTGGTTAAATTATTAAATTAATAATCTAGAAATCAAATTACACCACAGCATTACATTCTGCCTAATGATCTGGAATAACAATGTTTTCTAGTTAAAATGATCACAAAAGTGAATGGATTATTGTAAGGCCCTACCTGGCTCACTAATGCCCTTCAAGGAAGGAAATATGTCCTCCTTTACTCAGTATGGTTATTCACACCAGATGTTGATACTAATACAGTACCTTGCGACAGTGGCTATCACCACCATCTGCTCAAGGGACAATTATAGGTAAGCGATAAATGTTGGCCTTACCGGGAACAACCAGAACCCAAAAAAAAATGCTGCTTTCATATAAAAGCCCTCTGAACAATGTTTCTTTTCTTTGCAATTTAAATTTAAAAGAGATTGGTTGATTTAAGAAAAAAAAATGAAGATAATTGTGAAGTGGAATGAAACAAAAATAAAACTGAAAAAAGTTTATCAAAACTGCATGTTTGAAATAGTCTGCTTGATATGGAATCATCAAAGAAGGCAAAAGAACAGAGGCACAAGGGACTGCAGATCTGGAGCAACAAACATGGTGCTGAAGGAACTCAAAGGGCCAGACAGCATCAGTGGACGGAAATGGACTGTCAATAATTTGGGTCAAGGACCTCGATCTTGACTGAAAGATAGCACGGAGATAGCCCATAGTATAAAGACAAGTACAAGAGCTATCAGGCATTGAGTGGATCCAGGTGAGGAGGAAAAGGAGGATAGACAGATGGAAGAAGGGAGAGTGAAAATAGAAATAGACTCTGGAAGGTGATAGGTGGAAAGAGCAAAAGGGAGCAGGAGAGAAAGGTGGAACATGAATCAAATAAGGGAGATGGAGAGGGCAGATGTGGACAGCAGGTGTGGGGAATCAGTGGAGAAAATGTGCAGGTGATGGGCAGACTGAATGGGAGGGTGAGGAGAATGAAACATTGTTGGGGAGCTGAGGATGGTGTTGGAGTAACAGTAGACAAGAGAGAAAAGGATCAAAGGCCAGCAGTTTACCTAAATTGGAGAATTAAATGTTAATTCCATCAGATTGTAGATTACCCAGGTAGAATATGATGCACTATTCCTCCAGTTTGTATTTAGCCTTACCTTGGCATTGGTGGAGGTTGAAATCAGACAGGCTGTTATAGGATGAAGATTACCTTTATTTGTCACCATGTACATCAACGCATATAGTGAGATGCGTCATTTATGCATCAAATCAAATCAGCAAGGGTTGGCCTGACAAGCTGCAAGTGTTGCATGCTTCCCGCGCCAACATAGCGTGCTGACCACTCAATATCCCTAACTGTACATCTTTGGAATGTGAGGACACCAGAGCACTGGACGAAACCCACATGGTTACGGGAGGCACGTACAAACTCTTTACAGGCAGTGTCGGGAATTGAACTCCAATCGGTGATCACTGGAGCTGTAAAATGATGTGCTAACTGCTACGAAAAGCTAAAATGGCTTGCAATCAGAAACTTCTGAAGGGCATAGCAAGTAAAAGAAAAAATTTAAATTTATTTTGAAAGTACACATATATTACCATACACAACCCTCAGATTCATTTTCTTGCAGATGTTCACAGTAAATACATGAAACACAATAGAATCAATGAAAGACCACCCTCAACAGGACTGGCAAACAATCAATGTGCAAGTACAAAGATAAAAAATAAAAAATAATAATAAATCAATAAACAATCAATAAATAGAACATAAGATGTAAAGTCCTTGAAAACGTCCGTAGTATGTGGGAACAGTTCAGTAATGGGGTGAGCGAAATTAAGTAAAATTGTACCCTTTGGTTCAAGAGCCTGATGGTTGAGGGTAATAACTGTTTCTGAACCTGGTAGTGTGGGTCCTGAGTCTCCTGCATCTTCTTTCTGATGGAAGCAGCAAGAAGAGAGCATGGCCTGGATGGTGAGGTTCCTTGATGATAGGTAATGCTTTCCTACGAGAGCACTCTGTGCAGAGGTGCACAATGGTGGGGTGGCTTTACCCATGATGGACTGGGCTGAATCCATTTCTTTTTGTAAGCTTTTCTGTATATAAGGACCTTGGTTCTTCCATACCGGGCCATGATGCAACCAGTCAATACATTCTCCACCACACCTATAGAAGTTTGTCAAAGTTTTAGTTGTTGTGCTGAATCTTTTCAAACATCTAAGAAAGCAGACATGCTGCCCTGCTTTCTTCATAATGGCAGTTACATACTGGACTGGAATGATCCTCTGAAATGATAACACTAAGGAATTTAAAGTTGCTGACCCTCTCCACCTCTGAACCCCCTCATGGAGATTGATTCGTGGACCTCCAGTTTCCTCCTCTTGAAGTCAACAATCAGCTCATTGGTCTTGCTGACACTGAGTGAGGGGTTGTTGTTGTGGCACCCCTCAGCCAGATTTTCAATCTCCCCCTCATATGCTGATTCATCGCCACCTTTTATTCAGCCAACAACAGTGGTCAAATCAGCAAACTTGAACATGGTATTGGAGCTGTGCTTAGCCTGGCAGTCATGAGTGTAAAGTGAGTAGAACAGGGTGCTAAGCACACAGATTTTTGCTGGATCTGTGTTGATGGAGATTGTGGAGGAGATGATCAAAGAGGTATATTCTTAAAACAATGCAAAGCATAAGATTAACTATTTAAATGGTAAATGAAGAATATCAACAATAATTCTCTTAAAAAGTGTGAAGAAGTATTTATTTTAAAAAGAGAATTATTCTCTTTTTTAAAATACTTTTTAAAACATTTTTGTATTAGTAGAAAACATCACAAAGTAACAACAAAATTGTTTTCAAAATGAGCATCTCATATTTAGAAATATTTTAATTGCAAAATAATGTTTTGAAGTGAATAAAAGTCAGAACTTCAAAACATTGGGAAGATGAAAGGGTTTTCAATCCACCACTCAGCAGAGAGCTACAATCAGTACTTTGTTCTCCACTAGGCTCAAATGGAACTGTGCACCAATAAAAAGACTAATCTTTCATCAAGCAGTCTAATAACATGGCCTCAGAGTTATGAGTTCTATTTTATTCTTAAATCAATCATGTCCTAAACAAAATAATAAGCATAGAACCTTGAATACAGGGAGTACTTGTTTTGTTTCTGTAGATTAGCATTCAGTGGATTGTTGGAACCCCTCTGATCCTGACTACAATTACATGAGCCTGAATTTTGTTGATTGCGATCTATTCATCACTCTCATTGATATGGAGTCATAGAGCTATACAGCACAGAAACAGGCCTTTTAACCTAACCTATCCATGCTGACCAAGCTGTCTACCTCGGACAGTCCCACCTGTCTGAACTTGGTCCATATTCTTCTGAATCTTTCCTACTCGTGTCGTTTATGATCCTCTTGTCAATATTGAATGTGTCTATCTATGGCCTCCTCTTATGCCGAGACGAGGCCACCCTCAGAGTGGAGGAGCAACACCTTGTACTCCATCTGGGTACCCTCCAACCTGAAGGCATGAATATTGATTTCTCTTTCTGGTGAAGAAACCTCCCCCTTCCTCTATCTCCCACTTCGTCCCTTCACTTCTTCTCGCCTGTCTATCACTCATTCCCCCTGGACCCCTCTGGATCACCTCCTTCCCTTTCTCCTATATTATCCACTCTCCTCTCCAACCATATTCTTTCTTCTCCAGCCCTTGACCTTTCAACTCACTAGGTTTCACCTATCACCTTCCAGCTAGCCTCCATTCCCTTCCCCCATCTTTTTATTCAGGCACCATCCTCCTTCTTCAGTCTTGAAGAAGGGTCTTAACCTGAAACGTCGACTGTTTACTCTTTTCTGAGCTGCTGAGTTCCTCCAGCGTTTTGTGTGTGCTGCATTGAATGAGTAATCTTGCAAGGAGAGACCATCTTGTAGACAAGAGGTATTAGAGCCTTGTGTGATATAATTGGATTATATGGATAACCCAGAGCAAGCCCCAGCCACAAAACTCTCATATAAAAATTAAATTGACAGCAAGACTCCAACCCCAGATTTGCCGTCTGTTAATACATTTTGACACTTTGAATGCTACTCAAACAATTAAAAATGAAGCAAATTGTTAAATATGTAAATTACTTGACTCAAAGAATAAAAATAATAACATCACCAAAAAGTTAAATACTTCAAAACAGAACTACAAAATTATGGAGTAAAAATATTCAATTAACTTTATTTAGTGCATCCCCTTCTCGCAATTCCTCTGTCTCCACCGCATCTGCTCTCAGGATGAGGCTTTTCATTCCAGGACGAGGGAGATGTCCTCCTTTTTTAAAGAAAGGGGCTTCCCTTCCTCCACAATCAACTCTGCTCTCAAATTCGTCTCCCCCATTTCACGCACATCTGCTCTTACTCCATCCTCCCGCCACCCCACTAGGAATAGGGTTCCCCTTGTCCTCCCCTACCACCCCACCAGCCTCCAGGTCCAACATATTATTCTCCATAACTTCCGCCACCTCCAATGGGAACCCACCACTAAGCACATCTTTCCCTCCCCCTCCCCTGCTTTCCGCAGGGATCACTCCCTACGTGACTCCCTTGTCCATTTGTCCCCCCCATCCCTCCCCACTGATCTCCCTCCTGGCACTTATCCTTGTAAGCGGAACAAGTGTTACACATGCCCTTACACTTCCTCCCTTACCACCATTCAGGGCCCCAGACAGTCCTTTCAGGTGAGGCAACACTTCACCTGTGAGTCGGCTGGGGTGATATACTGCGTCCGGTGCTCCCAATGTGGCCTTCTATATATTGGCGAGACCCGACGCAGACTGGGAGCTCGTTTCGTTGAACACCTACGCTCTGTCCGCCAGAGAAAGCAGGATCTCCCAGTGGCCACACATTTTAATTCCATGTCCCATTCCCATTCTGATATGTCTATCCACGGCCTCCTCTACTGTAAAGATGAAGCCACACTCAGGTTGGAGGAACAACACCTTATATTCCATCTGGGTAGCCTCCAACCTGATGACATGAACATTGACTTCTCAAACTTCCGCTAATGCCCCACCTCCCCCTCGTACCCCATCCATTATTTATTTATATACACACATTCTTTCTCTCTCTCTCTCCTTTTTCTCCCTCTGTCCCTCTCACTATACCCCTTGCCCATTCTCTGGGTTCCCCCCCGCTTTTCTTTCTCCCTGGGCCTCCTGTCCCATGATCCTCTCATATCCCTTTTGCCAATCAACTGTCCAGCTCTTGACTCCATCTCTCCACCCCCCCTCCCCCCGTCTTCTCCTATCATTTTGGATCTCCCTCTCCCCCACCCACTTTCAAATCTCTTACTAGCTCATCTTTCAGTTAGTCCTGACGAAGGGTCTTGGCCCGAAACGTCGACTGTACCTCTTCCTAGAGATGCTGCCTGGCCTGCTGCGTTCACCAGCAACTTTGATGTGTGTTGCTTAACTAACTTTATTCTTAACTTTTGTTTCACTTGGAAAAAACATAATTTCCCTTGCAATGAATGGACTTATTGGAGCATTTTCTGGGGTTAGCACATAGAGCAAATAACTTCAGCAACTGACTTCAACCACCAACCTTCAGACCTGAATATGAACTGTGGATTAAATCTAAAATGTAGTTCTGAACAAAGAGCTCCTAAGAACCATGAACCATGGTTAATTAGAAGACTAGTCTATGCTATTGTTATTTGGATGTCTGTAGTATGGGTGAGAACAGACAGGTATAAAGGTTGCATGTATTTGGGTGACTGTATTGTGGGTGCAAAGGGGGATGTGATGGTTGTATGTATTTGGCTGCCATTTGGTGTCTATAGAGTGGGTCGAATAGGGAGGTGTGAAGGTTATATGTATTTGGGTGTCTGTAGTGTGTGTGAAGAGGGAGGTGGGAGATTTTTGTGTATTTCAAAGGAAGCATTGTAAATATGGAAACAACAGGAATTCTGCAGATGCTGGAAATTCAAGTAACACACATCAAAGTTGCAAGTGTAAATATGGAATTGTTCTGAGCGGTCCTTTAATCTTCAGCACATAAAATGTTGTATAGTGTTGAGCCAAGCAGACCTCTTGGTCCAAAAGGGGTCTCAATTATGATGCCTGCTGTGGCTCACTTTGTCAAATAAGGAGACTGTAACATATCTACCAGTAATTCTCTCTCGTAACCTTGTTCATGCAATAACAGATCACTGAGGTGATCAATGGATATGACATCACACGTGATCCAAGCAGTGAGTTCCAAGCTTAAGCATTGGAATTGGAGTAAATCCCTGGTGCACTGTTGAATTCCAGCCATTCCGGCCACTTCACTACAGAACAGATCTGACAGCATGAGATAGGATGCAGAGAACACTTACAAGAATTATTGCCCAGTAGTCTCTGGCCAAATCAGCAGCAAAACCCAGCAGAGTCGAAATCATAGGACCAGCAGCTAAATCCCATGAGATCATCTTCAGTGACATCACTTCCTACATTTTCCACTTCATATCCCATGCAAACATTTCTGTGTTCTAATCCACTGATTAATTCAGATCCCAATAATTTCATTCCTGTTAAAATAAGGCAACTCTGTCAACAATTAATAGAAACACCACTTCAAAAGAGACAATGTTACTAACCTGAATTCAAGATATATTAATTACAGTGATACATTCACTTTAAAGCTAGGAATCATCTGTAACTAATTTTGGTTCAGAAGCCAATGTTACTACAGGATTGCTGATAGCCAAGCGTTACAGCAGTAAAATGCGTACAATAGCATTTTTCCATTCTCTGGACTAGCAATCAATAATCCCAGGATAGAGATTGAGGAATATGAGTTCAAATCCATCCAAGCATCTGCATAATTCAAATTCAATTAAATAATTCAAGACTTAAAATCTAGCTTTGGTAATGTGATGGCAAAACTGTTGGATTATTGTAGAATCTCATCTGATTTGCTAATGTACTTTAGGGAAGAAAATCTGCTGTCTTTACCCGGCCTAGCTTTTATTTGAATCTCACAGCAATACGGCTAGCTGACTATTTAATCACTGGCAACAAACCAGAGTCTGAAAGATATTACACATGGACAACATTGTTTTTGTATATTTGCAGTTACCAAATGATCACATAAACAGTATGGCTGATGTGATGCAACTTAAGTGTTATTGTGATGCAAATTATTTGACAGCATCTGATGTTCTTTGAATGTATCAGCAGCAAATAGGAAACTTGGGCCATAAGACATGGGAGCAGCATTAGACCATTCAGCACATTGAGTCTGTTCTGCCATTCCATCATGGCTGATTAATTATCCTCTGAACCCCAATCTCCTGCCTTCTCCCGGTAACATTTGATAACCCTCGCGCATCAAGAACCTAGCAACTTCCACTTTTAAAATACCCAATGACTCGGCCTCCACTGCCATATGTGTCAATCAATTTCACAGATTCACCACCCTCTGCATAAAGATATTCCTCCTCATCTCTGTTCCAAAGTGTTGTCCTTCTTTTCTGAGACTGCGTGTTCTGGCCCGAGACTCCCCCATTATAGGAAACATTCTTTCCACATCCACTCTATCTAGGCCCTTCAATATTCCATAGGCTTCAATAAGTTCTCCCCACTCATTCTTCTAAACCGCAGTGAGTACAGGTCAAGAGCCATCAAACGTTCCTCAAACGTTAACCCTATCATTCCTGGGATCATTTTCATGAACCTCCTCTGGAGTCTCTCCACTGCTAGCACATAATTTCTTAGATAAGGGGCCCAAAGCTGCTCGCAATACTTCAAATGCTGTCTGACCTATGCCTTATTAAGTGTCAGCATTATATCCTTGCTTCTATATTCTAGTTCTTTCAAAATGAATGTTAACTTTGCATTTGCTTTCTTTACCATCACGTCAACCTGCAAGTTAATCTATTGCACCTCTGATTTCTGAAATTGTACCCTGTTTGAAAAAGTCTACACTTTTATTCCTTCTACCAAAGTGCATGACCATACACTTCTCTGAATTTTATTCCATCTGCCACGTCTAATCAATCAAAATCCTTGTGTAGACTCCCAGCTTTCTCATCACTATCTTCCCCTCCACTTATCTTCATATTCCCTACAAACTTGGCAACAAAATCGTCTATCCCATCAAGATCATTAACATATAATATGACAAGAAGCCATCCGAAGACCAATTCCTGCAGAGCATAACTAGTCAACAGCAGCCAATCAGAAAAGGCTGACTTTATTTCCACTCTTAGTACTTGGATTTTCAGATGGCCTTTGACAAAGTGCCAAACATAAGGCTGCTTGCCAAGCCTTGAGCCCATGGTATTACAGGAAAGATTCTACCATTGATAAAGCAATGGCTGATTGTCAGGAGGCAAAGAGTGGGAATAAAGAGAGCCTCTTCTGGTTGGCTACTGGTGACTAATGGTGTTTCACAGGGGTCTGTGTTGGGACCAATTCTTTTTGTGTTATATGTCAATAATTTACATGATGGAATTGATGGTTTTGTTGCAAAGTTTGCAGATGATATGAAGATAGGTGGAGGGGCAGGTAATTTTGAGGAAGTAGAGAGGTTACAGAAGAATTTAGACACATTAGGAGAATGGACAAAGAAATGACAAATGGAATACAGTGTTGGGAAGTACATGGTCATACACTTTGGTGGAAGAAATGAAATAGTTGGCAATCTACTAAATGGAGAGAAACTACAAAAAAATGAGGTATAATGAAACGTGGAAGTGTTTGTGCAGGATTCCCTAAAAGTTCATTTGCAGGTTGAGTCTGTGGTGAGGAAGGCAAATATGATTTTAGTATTTCCATTTCAAGGGGACTAGAATATAAAAGAGAGGAGGTAATGTTGAGATTTTAAATAAAGCTCACTTGAGGTATTGTGTGCAGTTTTGGCCCCTTATCTTAGAAAGGATGTGCTGAAACTGAAGACAGTTCAAAGGAGGTTTATAAAAATTGAATGGCTTGTCATATGAAGAGCATTTGGTGGCTCTGGGCTTGTATTCACCAGAATTCAGAAGAATGAGGGGTGATCTCATTGATACCCATTGAATGGTGTAAAGCCTTGATAGAGTGAATGTGGAGAGGATGTTTCCTTTGGTGGTAGAATCTAAAACCAGAGGACACAACCTCAGAATAGAGGGGTGTCCTTTTTGAACAAGATGAGGAAACATTTCTTTAGTCAGATAGTGGTGAATCTATGGAATTCATTCCCACAGTCAGCTGTGGAGGCCAAGTGTTTATATATATTTAAGCCAGAGGTTGATAGATACTTGACTGGTTAGGGCATGAAAGGATACGGGGACAAGGCAGGAAATTGGGGCTGAGAGGAAAATTGGATTAGCTATGATGAAATAGTGGAGCAGACCTAATGGGCCAAATGGTCTAATTCTGCTCCTGTATCTTGTGGTCTTTGTCTTCTACCATTTGGCCAATTTTCTGTCTATTTCTGCTAGGTTAGAACTGACTTAATAGGCCAGATCAACTGACGTTACTTCTAACATTCCTTCCACCAAAATCCGGATCCAATCTTGTTTGCCCTTTACACTACTGAGTAAACCAGGGAGGTCTAGATGCTGACCAGTCCTCAGTCTGTGTAGGAGTGTGTCCGGCTCCCAATAGAACCAAAGGCTGAGGGGATGGGAGGTGGGATGGTGGAAGATTTAAAAGAAAATAACACAAACCAAAAACTTCAAAAATTTCTCAAAAACACTTAAAAACTTCTATAGTTGTACCGTAGAGCATTCTGGCAGGCTGCACCACTGTCTGGTATGGAGGGGCTACTGCACAGGACCGAAAGAAGCTGCAGAAGTTTGCAAATCTAGTCAGCTCCATCTTGGGTACTAGTACCCAGGACATCTTTGGGGAGTGGTGTCTCAGAAAGGCAAAGTCCATTACTAAGGACCTCCAGCACCCAGGGCATGCTCTTTTCTCACTGTTACCATCAGGTAGGAGGTATAGAAGCCTGAAGGCACACGCTCAGTGATTTAGCAACAGCTTCTTCCTCTCTGCCATCCGATTCCTAAATGGACATTGAATCTTTGGACCTCATCTCTTTTCAAAATACAGTATTTCTGTTTTTGCATGTTTTTTTTAAATTTGAATCAATATATGGAATTGATTTACTTGTTTATTTATTATTACTTTTTCTCTGCTAGATTATGTATTACATTGAACTGCTGATGCTAAGTTAACAAATTTCACGTCACATACCGATGGTAATAAACCTGATTCTGATTCTGAATCAAACAAAGTTACTAAAAAATACTAAGAAATAATTAAAACTTGCATCAAAGGGATTTCAGATCTAGTACAAGAAACAACTGGTGCAAAACTTGGAAGGTACAGTGAATAACTTTATTTGCATACTATTCATACAGACCATTTGACAATATCAGTACATCAAGATAGTGTGATGTGCTGATCTAGGTCCACAACTCTCTGCACTTTCTTATAGACTTGGGCAGAACAATTGCCAAACCAAACTGTGAAGTATGCAGGGAGGTTGAATTCTATGGTGTATCTATGAAAACGAATCACATAAAGCTCCCTATAAATGCTGTCAATTGAGATTCACTGGGTAGCACTTTTTGATCCTGAAACAGATCAGTACATATTGAAATTCCAAGTAGAGACTGGACCATAAACACAAAATGCTGTAGGAATGCAGCAGGTCAGGCAGCATCTACAGAGGGAAGTGAATAGTCAATAGTTTGAGCTGAGACCCTTTCAGTCTTAGCCCAAAATGTTGACTGTATACCTGCTGAGTTCCTCCAGCACTTTATGTGTTGGTCGCTCAAGATTTCCAGAGTCTGTAGAATCTCTTACCTCTTGAACTCAAACTTCCATGCTAAAACTATAGTGCAAATCTGAACGATTTTTTAGTGCTACTGCTTTTTCAAGTGTGTGCTTCTGCAAGTAGTTGAATCATATCGCACATCTTCAGACAGAGCAGAGGAGGTATTTCTGTTGTCCCAGTCAATCATTATCCCACATTCAACATGATGAAATTAGCTGAGGAGGATATGAGTATGTTGATTGTGGGAGCCTGCTGTGTAGAAATTGGATGCCACACTTCCCACATTATGAAAGGGATGAAATATTATAATTATTCCATTTTGCTTGAGCGTAATTTGACATGCCCCAGGGTCTTGAAAGATGTTGTATGAATGGAAATAGTTATTTCCTTTAAAGCCAGCTTCACCTAGTTCCACATTAACAACTGAAAGAGATTACAATTCAAAATTGTGTGTTCTGTTTTTGATTGTATACATCGCTGTGTGAATTATAAAGAAAAACATTTGAAACAGGACTACTTGATGTCTCTTTGGGGGTTTGCTATTGATTGCATGGTGGGTGGTGGGGGGCTGAAGAAATGTGGGGAGGGGGGAATGTTAATGCTTTTGCCGCTGCTTATGCATGGGGGAAGGCTTTGGGTTCTAACATTTTTCTGTCATTCCTTCTTCGTTTTTTTTTTCCTCTCTGTTTCATGGATGTCTGTAAAGAGTAAGAATTCCAGGTAGAATTCTATACACACTCTCCACTATTAAATTGAACCATTGGAAACAGACACTGCAGATGTTCTCAAGTCAAATGTTTAGAATGCCATGCCCAGCAAAAGGAGAGATTTAAGTAAAGGATGGACAGACATTCTTAAGGGCACTTTAAGGCGGCGGTCCCCAACCACCAGGCCACAAAGCATGTGCTACCGGGCCGCGAGGAAACGGTATGAGTTAGCTGTGCCTTTCCTCATTCCCTGTCACGCCCACGGTTGAACTTGAACATAGAGTTGCCAACTGTCCCGTTTTTGCCAGGACATCCCGTATATTGGGCTAAATTGGTTTGTCCCATAGGGGACCGCCCTTGTTCGTATTTCCCCCGCTAGGATAGAGCGTTCCTACGAAACCTTTCGTGCTGAAATGGCACGAAGCAAGGAAGCAATTACCATTAACTTATATGGGAAAAATTTTTGAGCTTTCCCATACCCAAGAAGTAACCTACCAAATCATACCAAATAACACATAAAACCTAAAATAACACTAACATATAGTAAAAGCAGGAATGATATGATAAATACACAGCCTATATAAAGTACAAATAATGTATGTACAGTGTAGTTGGGAAGATGAAGGCAAAACCGATTTGTGGGGGGAAAATAAATGGCATGTCACGTATGCGCACACAGGTGCCCGTGCAAGGCTTCATGGTCATGGTAGTATTTCCTGGGGTAAAGTGTCCCAGGATTTGACTGCTACTTTTGTCCCTTATTTGGGAGTGAGAAAGTTGGCAACCCTAACTAAAAGACATGTTGAGGTGAGTTTAACCCTACTTGAACACCCACCCCCACCCCACCTTCCCGGTCGGCTGGTCCGCAAGAAAATTGTCAATATTAAGCCGGCCCGTGGTGCAAAAAAGGTTGGGGACCCCTGCTTTAAGGTACCGCGTATGTAAAGGAAAGTAGAATAGCTATACCAAATGCCAATACTAACAAATACCTAAGAATCATCAGCTTAAGTCTCGTGAAACCATGTTTGGAGTAAGATATCCATTAGCTTTCAAATTTATAACATTCAATTATTTTGAAGCTGAACCCGATATCACAATGGTTCACTGTGATGAGCTTCAGATGGGTACACTTCCCTGTGTGGACATAAAAGGAACATGTGGAGATATCTGTCAACTTTGCACGGGACTGCCACTATGAGATGCATTTGCAGAAATATAAGATCATCTCTTGAATACCTTGACATAAAAATCTCATTCAAAGTAGATTTATTATCACAGTATGCATACAGTTTTCAACCCTGGCAGCCATAAAACAAAAAAAAACGTGGAACCTGTTCCAAGAAAGCATCTAACATCCAACATGGAGAAAAAAAAAAACAAATCCTGCAAATGGGGAAAAAAGGAGTGAATAACACATAGAATATTGAACATCAAACTGCAGAGTCCTTGACATTGTCTAGGAACGTTCAGTGTAGATCAGTCTGGTTCAACTTGGTGCTTTGTCATTCATTGACTGCAGGCCATGGACCCAGTCCATGTTGAAGTGTAATCAGAAATCAGAGCCACATATAACATAAAATGCAGAATGCTCTAAAAATGACTCCAGTCCACAAACCATACAGAGCAAAGCTTGACCAGGACACAAGACTTTTGAATCTTCCTCCTGTAGCAGCAAACAAGAGGGAGGCAGAGTCCAGTCAAATGCAGGCTGATGGCACTGAGCACCCACTCACCTTCTGCTCTTGTCCTCATTGATTTCAATCATGCTCAACACTTTAATCAGCGAAATCATTGAGTAATGGAGATGATTATGGGTTTGCGCTCCACCATTAGGCTGCATATTCCGTTCTCAAACTCACTGTCAACCACGCCTAAATAGCAGATGTGCCAAGTCACTCAATCAGCCCAAAAGCACATCATCAAAATGTAAATTACAGGCTCCAACCACAGTAGTAGAAGAATATTTTAAAAAAGAAGGGGAAGAAGAAGTAGTTTTGTGAACTGTCTGCAGCACGTCACCAATACTCACGTATGTTGCCAGAAGTACTATTCTATATGTTGCAACATCTATACAATGCTTAAGTTATACCATCCTTAAATAACTGCAAAACGTCCTTCATTTCTCATTAAGTTTGCTTCTAATAAGATTAAAGATCAGATTAGCTTTATTTGTCACATGTGCAGATAGATAGAAACATCGAAGCATACAGTGAAATGAGCATTTACATCAAATCAAATGAATGAGGATTGTGCTGACATCCTGCAAGTGTCATCACACGTCTGGCACCCACATAGGATGCCCACAACCTACTAACCTTAATGATACGTCTTTGTAATGTGGGTGGAAACTGGAGCACCTGAAAGAAACCCATGTGGTCACGGGGAGAGCTAAGCACAGTCAGCGACAGGAATCGAATCTCGATTAGTGATCGCTGCACTGTGGTAGTGTTCCACTAATGGCTATGCTACTGCGCCAGTCAGGTACCACAATGTTCTGCATTCGAATATACAACATTAGCCCTACAGATATCCCCATTTAATGATAAGGAAATTATTAGACACATTGCTCTCAATCCTAGGCATACAATGAAAACCAAAATGTATGTCAATAACAGGCCCATTTTTTTTTTCAAAGCCGTGAAGTGTTGCAAAGCTACTTCTGAAAATAATCTAAAATGCAGGAACCTGGACAAACCAAGCAAAAAGTATGATCAATCCAAGTTTATTCAGACTGAATGGTGTAATTTCTTAAACCAATAGCGAGCCCATATATTAATATTGGTAATTAATAATAAATTATAAAATACATGGTTCAGCATTGTACACCAGTGTTGCCTTCACCTTACAATTTTAGCATTGGTGTGAAGAGATTTAACTTTGCTGCTATAATGATAGCAGTTTAACTCTGGGTTGGATCCCTACCATAAACTCCAGTGAAGATTAATGATCCTGAGGCTTCTGACTTTCTTAGTTTCAAAGTAATTATAGCTGAAACAATTCATTTAAAATGCATAAATGCAGTTTTCAAACAAACCCTGAATTCCTTCAAACCAGTATTAAATTTAATGGGAACATTTAGAATGTCCATCAATTTTTGCCACCTATTTAACAATGTGAGATTATGCCACAATAATTTTAATTGTATTTCCTGGTGAATTTACTAAGAGTTTAACCTAGCGATTGTAAATTAAAATTTCCAGTTTATCACATTCTGATTAGTGCATTTGCCATTTTATATGCTTCAATAGCATTCATAGTATTCATTCACATTGCTCTCTAATTATAATTCTAACTAGATTTTAGTAATGCACAGTACAGTAAGCAATTCTTTAACAATTGTTAAAATATTTTGATTGATTTTCCTGTCAAATGACATCAATTAATTACTTTAGCTATGCTGTTCTCTTTAATTACATTTTCCCAGTATGACTTCATCATCTAATATGTACGATGATCAGAATTAAGTACTGAAATAGGGAAAGAACTCAGGAAACTCATTTGTAATCAAAATCCAAATTGGTCCTTTTTGTTTAAGAGAGATAAGCTGGTAATAGACAATAACAGTCATAGGAAAAGTATAATCTCTTGGAAGTTGTATGATAGAAACTGATTTCTCAGGAAATACGTTTTTTTTTGCCATCACATCCCAGAACAAACTACCATTGCACAGATGAACATTAGGAGTGACACTCACAACACGCTGGAGGAACTCAGCAGGTCGGGCAGCATTCATGGAAACTATCAGTCAACGTTTCAGGCCGGAACCCTTCGTCAGGACTGAAGAAGGAAGGGGTATATCTTAGGGCCTCTGCCCCTTCCCTCTTCAGTCCTGACGAAGGGTTCCGGCCCAAAACATTGACTGATCGTTTCCATGGATACTGCCCGACCTGCTGAGTTCCTCCAGCATGTTGTGAGTGTTGCTTTGACCCCAGCATCTGCAGATTATTTTGTGTGAACATTAGGAGTGGCCATCAGTGATTTTTTACACTCAAATGTATAATTCTCATCCATATTTTTAAATGTTATCATCTATTAAATTCCAGCCCATTGGTGTCTTCTCAAGTATGCTGTGCCTCCAAATCTCTGCCCTCTTGAGTATCTCTTCTTCAGATCTCTGAATGCCATGATTCTACCAACATTGCCATTTGAGCATAAACACTCAGATTGATTCTGAGGTGAAGAAATTGTTTGTGTAGATTGGGATTATATACTCTACAGTTCAGAAGAAGAGCAGAGACTGCAAAGAAGCATGTATGATTCTGGGAGAATAGCACTGAGAGGAAGAACTGAGTCTTAAGATAAAGTGAAGGAGGCTCAGAGGTACGTAATTCACAGAGGGGCCCTCAGCCATCCTCCTGCCACCTCACCAGGGATACGGTTCTTCTTGTCCTCACTTACGACCCCACCAGGTACAGCGTCCAGCACATAATTCTCCATAACTTCCACCATCTCTAACAGGATCCCACCACCAAGCACATCTTTCCCTCTGCACCACTTTCTGCTTTCCGCGGGGATCGCTCCCTATGTATCACCCTTGTCCATTTGTCCCTCCCCACTGATCTCCATCCTGGCACTTATCCTTGCAAGCAGAACAAGTGCCATGCCTGCTCCTACATCTCCTCCCCAAACAGTCCTTCCAGGTGAGGTGACACTTCACCTGGGAATCTGCTGCCGTCATCTACTGTATCCAGTGCTCCTGGTGTGGCTTTTTGTATATCAATAAGACACAATGTCGATTGGGAGACCACGTCGTCGAGCACCTATGCTCCATCCACCAGAAAAAGTAGTATCTCCCAACAGCTACCCACTTTAATTTCACTTTCCATTCCCATTCGGACATGTCAGTCTATGGCTTCCTCCACTGTCGCGATTAGGCCACGCCCAGGTTGGAGGAGCAATACCTTATATTCCGTATGGGTAGCCTCCAATCTGATGGCATGAACATTAATTCCCCAAAATTCCGGTAATGTCCACCCCACCCCTATCTCCTTCACCATTCCCCATTCCCATTTCCCTAAGTCAACTTACCTGTCCATCACCTCCTTCTTGTGCTCCTCCCCCTCTTCTTTCTTCCATGGCCTTCTGTCCTCTCCTGTCAGATTCCCCCTTCTCCAGCCCTGTGTCTCTGTCACCAATCAACTTCTCAGCTCTTTACTTCACCCCTCCCCACCTCCCAGTTTCACCGATCACCTCGTGTTTCTTTTTCCCTCTCCCCATCTCCTTACTTTGATTCCACATCTCTTTTTCTCCAATCCTGATGAAGGGTCTCAGCCAAAACATCGACTGTGGTCTTTTTCCATGGATGCTGCCTGGCCTGCTGAGTTCCTCCGGCATTTTGTGTGCTTTGGTCAGAGGTTGAGAAGCCTGAGTTCACATATTCCATTCAACGATTCAGGAACAGCTTCTTCCCCTCCGCCATCCAATTTCTGAGTGGACATCGAACCTATGAACACTACCTCACCACTTTTTATTTCTATTTTTGCACTACTTATTTAATTTAACTATTAGATTAGATTAGATTAGGTTATGAGGACACACAGTCCTCTATTATTGTCATTTAGTAATGCATGCATTACGAAATGATACAATGTTTCTCCAGAATGATATCACAGAAACACACGACAAACCGACTGAAAAACTAACAAAAACCACATAATTATAACATATAGTTACAACAGTGCAAAGCAATTCTGTAATTTGACAAAGAACAGACCATGGGCATGGTAAAAAGTCTCAAAGTCTCTCGAAAGTCCCATCATCTCACACAGATGGTGAACCTCCAGCGCCGCAAACTTGCCGATGCAGCATCCTGGAAGCACCCGACCACGGTCTGACTCCTAGTCCTTTCGAAAACTCCGAGCCTCCGTCATTGAGCACCGAGCATCACCTCTGCCCAGTGCTTCGACCCCGGCCCCAGCAACAGGCAATAGGCAAAGCCGAGGATTTGGGGCCCTCCCCTCCGGAGATTCTCGATTGCACGGTAGCAACGGCAGCGAAGCGGGCATTTCAGAAGCTTCTTCAGGTGTTCCTCCGTGCTTCTCACGGCTCTCTCCATCAAATCAGGATTGTGCACGGCCCCTAGTTAACACATATGATATCATTCGGAACGGCCACACGCGCTGCGGCGCACCGCCATCTTCTCCTCCCTCCTTGATTTAATATATATTTACTCTAAACCATGTTTCTATTGTTATGTATTGCATTGTACTGCTGACACAAAGACAACAAATTTCATGACATATGCTAGTGATATTAAACCTGATTCTGACTCTGATTCTAAAAGTCTTTATGGCTTGCTCCAGCTTCTACTTTAGTGTGTTCTTGATTTGTTTCATTTAACTCTGGAATTAATTGTAAACGTTTTTGATAATTCAATCACCCTTCTATAGAATGATTTTCAAATGAGCTCGAGTCCCCAGTCAAAGCATGAATTTAGTGCTGTTACAGTTTTAAAAATGTTGGTATTTTCTTCTTTTGTCTTTATTTCAGAACTTTCATAAGGTTTGAACAAATCCATTGTTCAACAACGTTGTTACACATATCCCATAGAGAAAGCTTATGGACAATGTTCCGTATACTGTATATAAAAAAAATCTGATAAGACTTCAAACCAAATCAACACTAATTTGTTGCTTTAATGTACCCAATTAACCACAACAGTTAGACATCACAATATCTGTCACCTTTTGTCAGTATCAACCATGCTGATGATAATATAATGTAGCCTGAGCCCACATTACATTGGTAACTTTATGCCATACATTTATAACAAGCAAATATTCACAAAGGAAAAAAATCTGTTTCCTGTAATTAAAGAAAGAATCCTGCTACTTTATGCTAAATTTTCAAGTAAGTAACAAAATGAGTCAAAATTTGGAAAGTCTCCAACATTTCATCAAATAGCAATGGGTAGATGGTAAAGTGTGTTCTAATTTATTGCTGTGTTGCAACATTCATTTGTTTCCTTGCTGTCCTCATTCATTTAGTCTCAGACTTACCTGTCTTTTTTGTTGACGTTTGCATGATTTGTTTGTTTTTGTGCATGGGGGGAAGGGGGTTAATTTTTTTCCCTCCTTGAACAGGTTCTATGGTTCTACCTTGTTTCATGGCTGTAGGGAAGACAAATCTTAAAGATGTATATTGCCTATATACTTTGATAATAACTGTACTTTGAGTCTTTGAATCTTTGAATCTATCCCACTGTTATAAGGTTCTTGATTTAATATGTTCTCCCTGTGACTGTGTGAGCTTCCTCAGAGTACCTTGGTTTTCTACCACATTCCGAAAATGTATAGTTAGTTTCAGTGATTTGTGTGCATGCTTCTTTTGGTGCCAGAACTATGGCAACACTTGCAGGCCGCCCAGCATAGTTCTTGCTAATTTGATTTGATGCAAATGGTGTATTTCACTGTGTGTTTCAATGTACATTTAACAAATAATGGTAATCTTTTCTTTATCTTTGACCTTAGTCCATTTACTGGCCAATAACATTTCATGTAACAGTCATTATGTATATTAGGACAAATCGTCTTCTTGGTCAAAACTATAATAATACATCTTAATTTTTAAAAAAGGAAGATTTCAGCAGCTATCCATCAGTGCTAAACACACAGCTTTGCTAAACTTGTGAGAGGCGAGATGCTGCAGATTTTGGAATTTAGAGCAACAAACGATCTGCTGGATGAACTTAATGCATCAGGCAGCATCTGTGGGGGGGCAAAAAATTATTGATCTTTCACATCTGATCAGGACTGATACAGGGCATCAACTTCAACCATTGGCAACTCCTTTCTTCCTACAACTGCTACTCAGCCTGCAGAGTTCCCCTAGCACACTATTCATTGCTCCCTGTTAAACTAAGGAGAGTGAAAATTTGGCCTTTCTTTGGGCATTAATAAAGTAGCTTTATGCTGAATGCTAATTATTCTTAAATGATGGAAGTGAGATTCAAGAAAACAGGCTGTCTGATAAGAGTTACTGGCAGACATTTCCTGAGGAAGGGATTAAATTGCATTTAAGTAACCCCTCTCACTTCCACAATATTTCAACAGATTTTGAATAGCATTGTCAGGGAAAATAACAGTTGAAATCTAACGATGGTTTTGTCCCACATCCTGATGATGTAAGGGCCTTGCAATGGTGCATTAGAGGTGCTTCAGTTTCCCACAAACAAAGAAGTTACTGTGAATTGCTATTTATATGGATGAATGGTATGGGAGATTTTCAATAGCTGGTAAGGAAGGGAGCTTAGTGGGATTGTTAGAGTAATGGACCTTTGTTGGGTTGGGTATCATTAGCAGAAGGTTGTATGGACTAAATGACGAGCAGATAAGTAAATCACTTTAAGTGGGCCAACTTGAAGCAAAATCCTAACAGTTGCAATGAAACAAGGTGCTACATATGTGTCTATAGAATAGCACAGCACAGGTACTTCAAACCAAAATATCTGTGTGGAACACAATGTCAAATTAAACAAAAATTCTTTGGCCTGTATATGTTCCATAGGCCTCTATCCCTGCAAATACATGTGTATTAAACACCACTATCAAATATGATTTCACCACCTGGCGGCCTATTCCTTATACCCACAGCTTTCCGTGTGACAGAACTTACCCAGCACTTCTTTAAAATGTCTCCCTCTCAACTTAAAAGTACTTGACATTTCAACCCTGGGGAAAAAGATTCTGACTGTATATCCTATCATCTATGCCTCTCAGGCAGTCCAATGCTATAACGGCACAGAAAAGCAATTGTCAGAAACTGCACTGGCCAATATCTATTAATTAAAATTAAATGATCCAGTCATGTGAATGGGCCCCTGAAAGACATCGATTTTCTTCATTTGAACCCACTCCATGGTTGCTCCAGCAGTGTACTTTGGGTCATTGTCCTGCTGAAAGTCTAACTTCCTTCCCCGTTTAAACTTTCTGGCAGAGGTAAGCAGGTTTTTATCCAGGATCTCTCTGTATTTAGCAGCACTTATTTTCCTATCAACCTGACCAGATTTCCGGTTCCTGTTGCTGAAAACCATCCTTATAGCATGATGCTGCATCCACCATTCTTTACAGCAGGGATGGTCTTACCTAGCTAGTGTGCAGTATTAGGCTTATGCCACACGGACCGCTCAGTGTTCAGGCCAAAAAGTTCCACTTTAGTCTTATCCAACCACATGAACTTCTTCCACAACTTTACAGTATCTTCTAAGTGACATTTCTTTTCAGCCAGGCTGCTTCCTTGCCACTCTTCCATAAATACCATTTTTGTGCAAGGCCTTAGAGATTATGGAGCCATGAACTTCTCCTCCATTTGCAGGCTCTGACTTCTGCAGCTCACTTAGAGTGACCTTGAGCATCACAGTCACCTCTTTAACAAGTGCCATTCTACTCCAACTAAGTTTAAAGGAGTAGCCTGACCCAGTGTGGGTGTGGTTTCATTTTTTTCCACTCTTTCACAATGGACCACACCAGCTCTGAGATGTGTTCAGTGCCTTTGAGGTGATCTTGAACCCTTCCCCAGATTGGAGCTTCTCTATTATCATTTCCCTGACTTGTCTTGAATGCTCCATTGTTTTCATTTTGGTTTGGTCTGTTGAAAATCTACCATACCGATGGACCTTGTAGGAAGAGGGTGTATTTATTCTTATGAATTAATTGAACGCAAGTAACCCTCCAGTCTTCTCCATCAACAGATTGGGTGAGTTGGTAAGGTAATATAAAGTATTGGACCCGAGGAGAGTCAGCATAGTAATTACAAAGGGAATGTCTGTGAAAATCATAGTTGAAAAATCAAAGATTCATTGGGTTGGTTGTAATGTGCACAGTTATCCTTCTGGCTTCTTCAGTTATCACAAAGAGGTAACCAAGCACATAAAGTGGCCACAAAGAGGTATTTGTTGTATACCTGTATGTGATTTACATTAACACATGATCTCTATCTGCCACTATTTCAAGGCAATGCAAAGGGGAATATAAAGCAGAGTCCAAGATTCATGTCACATGTACAGAAAAAGTATAATGCAGGTAGGTACTAAGGTGAACAATCCCTGACCAGGTAGACTGAAAGATCAATAATTCATCTTGTAGTGTATGAGACGTTTGTTCAAAAGTTTGATAACAGTGGAGTAGAACCTGCCATTGAGCTGATGACACTGAGACTTTGAGAATGAGGGAGAGACAGAGAAAGTAGTGAGGACAGCAAGAAACTCAAACGTGAGGAAATCTGCCAATGCTGAAAATCAAAGTAACGTGTTGGAGGAACTCAGCAGGCCGGGCAGCATCTATGGAAAAGAGTACACAGCCAATGCTTTGGCAGGAAAACTTTCATCATGATTGAAAAAAAGATGAGAAATTAGAGTAGTAAGGTGCGGGCAGGCATGGAAGAAGTACAAGGTGGTAGGTGATAAGTGAAACTGGGAGAGGCGAAGAAAAGAGCTGGGAAATTGATTGATGCAAGAGATAAAGGACTGAAGAAAGTGAAATCTGATAGGAGAGGGTAGAAGACAGTGAAAGAAAGGGAAAGGGGTGGAGCACCAGAGGGAGGTGATGGGCAGGTAAGGAGATAAAGTGAGGTAAGGGAATGGAGAAGGGAGGTCAACTACCAGAGGTTCGAGAAATCAATGTTCATACTAAGGTTTGGAGACTACCCAGACCAAGTATAAGGTTTTGCTCCTCCAAACTGAGTATGGCTTCATCATGGTAATAGAGGAGATCATGGAATAAAAAGTTGGAATGGGAAGTAGGATTGAAATAGGTGTCCTCCGAGAGATCTTGCATTTTCTGGTGGATGGAGCATAAGTGTCTGGCAATCTGAACTGTGTCTCACTGATATACAGGAGGCCACACCAGGATCACCGGATACAGTAGATAATACCAACAGACCTATAGGTGATGTGCTCCTTAGCTGGAAGAACTGTTTTTGGGCCCCGAATGGGAGTGAGGGAGCAAGTGTGGCATTTGTTCCACTTGCAAGGATAAATACCAGGAGAGAGATCAGTGGGGGGGAGGACACAAAAGAGCAAGGGTGTCACATATGGAGCGATCCCTGCAGATAGTGGAAAATGGGAGGAGGGAAAGATGTACTTGGTTGTGGGAACCCATCAGAGATGGCAGAAGTTATGGAGAATTATGTGCTGAATGCGGAAGCCAATGGGATAGTAGATGAGGACGAGGAACCCTATTCCTGTTAGGGTGGCAGAAGGATGGGTGAGGGCCCACATGCATGAAATGGAGGAGATGTGAGTGGGGGCAGCATTAATGGCAGAGGAAGGATAGATCCTTTCTTTGAAGAAGGAGGATATAAAAGATATCAGTAAATAAACTATCACCAGAGATGGAGAGAGAGAGATTGAGAAAGAGGAGGGAGGTGTTGGAAATGGACTAGGTGAATTTGAGGGCAGGGTGGAAGTTAGAGGCAAGGTTCATGAAGTTGACAAGCTCAGCATGGATGCAGGAAGCAGCACCAATGCAGTCATTGATGTAGCATGTGAAATGTTGGGGAATAATAACTCCCTCCCCTTTCTTGAGGATTTGAATATCTACCCCATTCAGAACACAAGCATGACTTGTGGATATCCTCTTCAAATCACACCAAACCTTAATCCCCGTGGCATCCATAATAATATACCTTAATTATGACAAGCCTCACTTTCCACAAATGCTAGTTTAAACACTGGCTTAAACACACAACTAAACTGCTTAATCAATCCTTAAATAGCATTCACACAGCATTGGAAATCCTGGATGAGCCCCCAAAACTGCAACCCTCTCACCATGCCTCATATCCAAAATTTGCTCATTAGCTAACTCTGCTAAGAGCCACATGACTCAGTGGTGAGAAGTATACCTTCTATATGCAATATAAGTCTAGGGTTGGTATGATTTGCAGTTCAACCAAACAGGAAAGTTGGAATGTCCCTATCGTGGAACATTGATTGTAGTGAATCCTGTATAAGTACTGCTCCATGCCAAGTTATCATTCACCAGACAACTAACAGATCCCACACTGACATAAAATTACGAAATTTCAACTTTAACAGACAGTTACAGAAAAGAAAAGGAAAATTAAAAGGGCCCATTACAGTTAAACCAGTCCAATATGCACATAAACATTGGAGATCATTTCTGGAGTAGTCAGGGATATCACTTTACTTGCATGCTGAACCTACATTCTGCATGATGGACACCAGCCACAGTTCAAACTTCCCTCAGTTTCCATCTCGGACAAACTAGTTCTCTCAGGAGTAGTTGCACTTCCTCCTTGGAACCATTTACCAGCACAAAGCACTTCTTACAACAGGGTCTCTCCTTTGAATGGCATCCTGTGGCATTCCCTTGTGCCCTGCCCAGTAGCTCCCACCCAAAGACCCCAAACCAGACTACTGTCCTTCAGGAATCTGATCTTGCCTGGCTCTCCATAATCTTTGATTGGGCAAAACGTTACAACATGTACCAAGACAATCCTGGTTGGTAGACAACACTCATAACTTGGACAACATGGCTCCTTATCTTTAACTGAAGCCAAAACACTAATAGTAAAAGGACACAGTGCTTTTGCAGAAAACTGCTAAAATAAAAATACCTCACAGCATAGCAGTAGAAATCTTAACCAGGGTATTATGTAAGCCTTTGAGCGGACATCTCATACACTACAAGATGAATTCTTGATCTCTCAGTCTAACTGGTCATGGATTGTATACCTTATTATTTACCTGCTTTACACTTCTGTAAATGTGATACTATTTTTTGGATTCTGCTCTATAGCCCCCTTTGAACTGCCTTGAAACAGTGGTAGATAGAAATCACATGATAATGCAAAACACACACAGGTATACAACAAACACCTGGTTTCCTCTTTATGATAAATGGAAAAAGCTGGAAGAATAATTGTGCACATTATAACCAACCCAAAGAATCCTTGATTTGTCAACTATGATTTTCACAGATATTGCATACAAACTCACTGTCATCTCATTTGATGCCCGGAAGGAAAGTTCTGAGTCATAGTCATAGTCATACTTTATTGATCCCGGGGGAAATTGGTTGAGCAAGTACTCTTTGACTTCCAGTAGCTATTATTCAATGTCCAGGCTACCAATTCCCTCAACCCTGCTCAAAATCAAGGTAAGCTAGTTACTATCAGTAGGTTCCTCTGACATTGTCAACACAACCATCTTCATCATTAATTCATCATAGAGTCATACCACACAGAAGCAAGTCAGAGATTGATTTGGTTTGGGTGGGTTTGATTTGGTCATTGATTGGTTGTGGTCAGGGCAGGTTTGAATTGGCCATGTGCAATCAGTCAGGTCTGTATTGACCAGTTGTAATAAAGTTAAGCTTTTGTTGCCTGTGATTGATTTGTGTTCCATGCAGCTTGAATTGGCCACAATCAGGTCAGGCCAGGCCAGGTTCAGACTGGCTGTGGACTGTCAGGTTAAGTTAAGATTGGTTGAAATTGGATTGGGTTTGGTTTGATCATGACTAATCACTTTAGGATTAATGGTATTAGTGTGAGTTTTGGTACGATTTGGTTAGATTTGATTATCTGTGATTTAGTGTAAGTTTGGATTAGCTGTGGTTGGATCAGGCTGCCACTAACAGTGGTTGATTTACACTAAAGCTAACCTCTGCAATGAATGAACATTTTATTTTCCATTTCCTGTTCCAACAAATATTAACTTGCATTTGTCTGTGTTACTACCACTTCCCTCACATAAAATTTAGAAACATACAGTGCAAGATCAAAGCTATTTGAACAAGCAGAGAAGCTGCCTAACCAGAGGAGTGCTTCCTGCTTCGCCTCTTTGTTTTTCAAATTGACAGCTTGTGAAATTATTGTTTTGGCATTTATCAGGAACACAACATATTAAAGTCATCCAAGAATTTCTGTATTGATCTTGCCTCAGGCTGCTCCAAAACCCCAAAACTCCATACAGGCCAGAAGAGGAACATGAGGGAACTCCGTGAACCGCACCATCATTAACTCCCAGGAGAAGTTATGCTTATTTCAATGAACTTGCCCCAATGAAGAATCCCCTTCCACACACTTCACAAGGCTCAGTTGAAGACTGTGATTGCAGTCCAAGGGATTTCCATTCCTGATAATAAACACTATCAATAAAACTCCTATTCATTACACTAGGTATATCCAACAAGTACATCCTTTCCAATCGCTCTCAGCATTCTCTTTCATATTAGTTGTTGCTGGGACTTTGGCTTGGAATGACCTTCTCAATTTTACAAACCAACTGTCGCAAAGTAAAAACATAAAATAAAGATTAGGGCTCATCATCTACATCAACTCTCTTTTCCTGCTCTCTCCCTTGATTCCTTTAGTGCCTGAAAGTCTATCAATCTCAGTCGAGTATGATCATAAAAGCAGTCCCAGAGAGTGAGCTTTGGTCAGGTCCCATAAATCAAACTTCCTAAGCTACTTAGTTGATAGTCCTCAATGTACTGGGCAGGGACACATCTGCTGAATATATTTACAGTAGGTTTTAATTAATTAACTAGAGAAACAAATTGCTAAAGTGGGTTAATTCAGTTGCCTTTAACACTTTCAGATGAGGCAACCACACCTCCTTCTGCTGTCCCTCATGGGTGGTACTTCAAAGAAGAGCAGAGAAATTACACCTAATGTCCCGACGTACATTTGTCCTTCCCTCAACATCACTGAAATCAGTGAGCTGATGAATATTGCATTACAATCAGTGGGGCCTTTCTATGCAAATCGGAGTGCTGATGATTTTTCTATATGTGGCAGTGATAATTGTTACTTCTTGCTTTTTTTTGCAGAGTATGTTTGTTAAATAGATTTCCGGACACAGATCCTATTCACACAGCACTAAGCCATATAATATTGTGGATACAATGTGGATTCTTAGTTCGGCATTCAATACTGTGATCCCCTCCAAGCTGATCACCAAACTTCGCCAGCTTGGTATCAGCTCCTCCCTCTGCAATTGGACCTTGGACTTTCTGACTAACAGAAACCAATCAGTTAATTTAGACAACCCCTCCTCCTCCACTCTCACCCTGAAGACCGGAATGCCTCAAGGCTCTGTAATGAGCCCTCCCTTTTCAACTAAGACTGCGTTCCTGTACATGGTTCTAACTCCATAATCAAGTTCGCAGATGACACCACGCTGGTTGGCCTGATCAGAGGGGATGATGAGACAGCCTACAGGGACGAGGTCCAGCACCTGGCCGCGTGGTGTACTGACAACAACATGGCCATTAACACCCAGAAAACAAAGGAGATCATTGTGGACTTCAGGTATGCTAGGAGCCACACTCACATCCCCATCTACATCAATGGAGCTGTAGTGGAGGTGTATCAAGCTTCAAATTCCTTGGTGTCCACATTTCTGAGGATCTCACCAGGTCCCTGAACTCCTCCATCCTGGTCAAAAAGGCACAACAGCGCCTTTATTTCCTGCGGAGCATCAAGAAAGCTCACCTCTGTCCCAAGATACTGATGGACTTTTACCACTGTACCACTGAGAGTATACTCACCAACTGCATCTCAGTGTGGTATGGCAATTGTCCCGTATCGGACCGTAAAGCACTCCAGCGGATTATCGGCACCCAATTGCCCACCATTGAGAACATCTACCATAAACGCTGCCTGGGCAGGGCGAAAAGCATTATCAAGGATGCATCTCACCTTAACCATGGACTTTTTACTCTCCTCCCATCCAGTAGGCTCTACAGAAGCCTCCGCTCCTGCACCAGCAGGCACAGGAAGAGCTTCTTCCCTGAGGTTGTGACCCTGCTGAACCTCACATCACAGCGCTAAGCAGTATTGCACCCATATTGTACTGTCTCAGTACTTTTATATTTGTGTGCTGTAGCACTTACATTTTATTCGCCGTTATTTTGTAGATAACACTATACTTTGCATTTCTGTTCAAATGCTAACTGCATTTCATTGGCTTTGTATCTGTACTCGGCACAATGACAATAAAATTGAATCTAATCTAAATCTAATCCATTTTTGATGCAGAATGCCAAGAACTGGGTGGGGATGCTTTACAAGACTTAGAAACCTGAGCTAAAACCAGAGAATGCAGTGCCCACTCAGCAGATCAGGTGGCATCTGTGTGAAGAGAAGAAGCTTTAAAGTAACAATTTGCTATCCTTGGTGGGTTGAGCAGGATCTGTGGGAGGAAAGGAACTGTTGAGGCAGATACACTAGTGAAGTTTAAGAGACTACTAGACAGGTATATGGAGGAACCTAAAGTGGGGGCTTATATGGGAGGCAGGGTTTGAGGGTCGGCACAACATTGTGGGCCGAAGGGCCTGTACTATGCTGTACTATTCTATATTTTGGGTTGAAACACTGCATCCAGGAGCATTGATTCCTTTCCTCCCGCAGATGCTGCTGCTCCTACTGAATTTCGCCAGCACATTGTCTGTTGCTCCAGATTCCAGCATCTGCAGAAACTGTGTCTCCAACACATGAATGGTTCAGGTAATCTTTCAATAAACAGACTATTTCCTTTTCCGACCTTACTATAACTTTACACTTAAAATTGGATGAAAAGGAATCTCTCTGTAATGAGTTTGTACATTCTCCCTGTGACTGCAGGGGTTTCCATTGGGTGCTCTGGTTTCCTCCCACTTTCCAGAGATGGATGGGTTAGGGCTAGTAAGTTGTGGGCAGGCTACTTTTACACTGCAAGGATGGCGACATTTGGCGGCTTCTCCAGCACTGTGTTGGTGATTGACACAAATTACACATTTCACTATATGCTTTAATGTACATCTGACAAATTAAGCTAACTTAGTTATTAATCATTAATGCATTCTAAAAGATATTTTAAAGGTACTGTATTTATTGGGTGGTTAAGTTACTTGAAAAGCAGTTCTGATGAATGGTCATTAACTTCAGATATTAACTCTGCTTTTCTCTGAACAACTGCTGAGTAATTCCAGCAAACATGTTTCTCTCCCACTGATTTCCCTCATCATAGTCCTTTACTTGCAAACATACAAATTATAAGGAGGAGTCAGCCACTCAGCTCCTGCAGCCTTCTCTGGCATTGAAGAAGATTGGTTATTGCTTTATGATTGTCACATGTACCAAGATACAGTGGATGGCAATTTGCATAGTCATAGCCATAGTCATACTTTATTGATCCCGGGTGAAATTGGTTTTCGTTACAGTTGTACCATAAATAGTAAATAGCAATAGAATCATAATAGTTAAATAGTAATATGTAAATTATGCCAGTAAATTATGAAATAAGTCCAGGACCAGCCTATTGACTCAGGGTGTCTGACTCTCCAAGGGAGGAGTTGTAAAGTTTGATGGCCACAGGCAGGAATGACTTCCTATGACGTTCTGTGCTGCATCTCGGTGGAATGAGTCTCTGGCTGAATGTCCTCCTGTGCCCACCCAGTACATTATGTAGTGGATGGGAGACAGTGACCAAGATGGCATGCAACTTAGACAGCATCCTCTTTTCAGACACCACCGTGAGAGAGTCCAGATCCTTCCCCACAACATCACTGGCCTTAAGGATGAGTTTGTTGATTCTGTTGGTGTCTGCTACCCTCAGCCTGCTGCCCCAGCACACAACAGCAAACATGATAGCATTGGCCACCACAGACTCGTAGAACATCCTCAGCATCGTCCGGCAGATGTTAAAGGACCTCAGTCTCCTCAGGAAATAGAGATGGCTCTGACCCTTCTTGTAGACAGCCTCAGTGTTCTTTGACCAGTCCAGTTTATTGTCAATTCATATCCCCAGGTATTTGTAATCCTCCACCATGTCCCCACTGACTCCTTGGATGGAAACAGGGGTCACCGGTACCTTAGCTCTCCTCAGGTCTACCACCAGCTCCTTAGTCTTTTTCACATTAAGCTGCAGATAATTCTGCTCACACTATGTGACAAAGTTTCCTACCGTAGCCCTGTATTCAGCCTCATCTCCCTTGCTGATGCATCCAACTATGGCAGAGTCATCTGAAAACTTCTGAAGATGACAAGACTCTGTGCAGTAGTTGAAGTCTGAGGTATAAATGGTGAAGAGAAAGGGAGACAAAACAGTCCCCTGTGGAGCCCCAGTGCTGCTGATCACTCTGTCGGACACACAGTGTTGCAAGCACACGTACTGTGGTCTGCCAGTCAGGTAATCAAGAATCCATGATACCAGGGAAGCATCCACTTGCATCGCTGTCAGCTTCTCCCCCAGCAGAGCAGGGCAGATGGTGTTGAACGCACCAGAGAAGTCAAAAAGCATGACCCTCACAGTGCTCGCTGGCTTGTCCAGGTGGCCGTAGACACGGTTGCGCAGGTAGACGATAGCATCCTCAACTCCTAGTTGGGGCTGGTAGGCGAATTGGAGGGGATCTAAGTCTGGCCTGACCATAGGCCGGAGCAGCTCCAGAACAAGTCTGTCCAGGGTCTTCATGATGTGGGAGCTCAATGCCACCGGTCTGTTGTCATTGAGGCTGCTGGGGCGCAGCGTCTTCGGCACAGGGACGAGGCAGGACGTCTTCCACAGTACAGGAACCCTCCCGAGCCTCAGGCTCAGGTTGAATACATGGCAAAGTACTCCACATAGCTGAGGGGCACAGGCTTTGAGCACCCTTGTACTGACACCATCCAGTCCTGCAGCCTTGCTTGGGTTGAGACGTTTCAGCTGTCTTCTCACCTGTTCAGCTGTGAAGCCCACCATGGTGGTTTCGTGTGGGGAAGGGGTATAGTCATGAGAGCAGGGTGGGGGACTGTGAGGAGGGGTAGGAGGGGAGAGTGGAATATGTGTTGGTTGGGGGCCAACAACAGATGGCTCATGTGGGGGATGGGCAGGGGCCACAATGTCAAATCTGTTAAAGAACAGGTTAAGTTCATTGGCCCTGTCCACACTGCCTTCAGCTCCTCTGTTGCTAGTTTGCCAGAACCCAGTGATGGTCCTCATCCCCCTCCAGACCTCTCTCATGTTGTTCTGCTGGAGTTTCCACTCAAGCTTCCTCCTGTACCTGTCTTTAGCCTCCCTGATCCTGGCTTTCAGGTCCCTCTGTATTGCTCTCAGCTCCTCCTTATTTCCATCTCTAAACGACCTCTTTTTAGCGTTCAGGATGTCCTTAATGTCCTTTGTCACCCAGATGCCATCCAAACAGATCGTTCCATACACAAGTACATCAAGATAATACAAAGGATTGAACAATGCAGAGTACTGTGTTATAGCTACAGAGAAAGTGCAGTACAGGTAGCCAAATGAAATGTAAGGGCCATGGCAAGTTAGGTTAAGACATCATCTTTATCGGACAAGAGATCCATTGAAGAGCCTTGTAAGAGTGGAATAGAAGCTGTCTATGAACCTGTCTCAAGCTTTTCTATCTTCTGCCTGATGGGATGGAGGGGGGAAGGAAAATAACTGGGGTGGGTTGGGTCCTTAATTATGTTGGCAGCTTTCCCAAGGCAGTGGGAAGTTTAGATGGAACCAATGGAGGGGAAGCTGGTTTGTGTGATAGACTGGGTTGTGTCCACAACTCTCTGCAATTTCTTGTCATCTTGGACAGAGTTGATCTGACAGAATCACAAGTCTGCATTCCTCTCATCCCTGAAGACCCCTTTCATCCTCGTGCTTCTCGATCTCTCAAAACTATTCAAAACTACTTCCTCAATTCTTTGATCTAGGCCAAGGATCCAAACAGATGCATTTAAGTATGACTATGGTAACTGTGTAATGTAACAATATCTGAAATAAATAAAATTAAGTCTGAGTAACAACGTCCACCTAGTTACTGCATTTTTACCTAAACCAATGTTTCAATACTGCTGTTCCTCAGTATAGGAGGTCTGGCGAAGCCTTTTCGCGACTCACTGCTGTGGCTGACTTCTAACTGACTTGCTCCATTCAGTGTAATTAGGGATGAGTAATAACTGTTGCCATTGCCAACAGAGACTGTGTCTGGTGAAGAAATAGAAACCAAATTGTATTTGTTCTGATGCATTCGCCACTGCATCTAGACTTTGTGGAAAGATTTGGATGCGCTTGGGGAATGTAGTCTAATGTGCGCTAACTCTAGAATTTGTGGGATAACTGTATTCTTCCTGTATTGTTAGTTTCTTATTTGCCATGTCGTATGGCATTGACAATCATGGTCTTTCCATAAGCATGATTGCTCTTGGCAAGTTGTTGACAGAAGTGATTTGCCAATGCCACCTTCTGGGCAGAGTCTGTACAAGAAGGGTGACCCCAGCCATTATCAATACACCTCAGAGATTGTCTGCCTGGTGCCAGTAGTTGTATAACCAGCTGCTCATACAAACATGGCTCCACATGACCCTGATCGATGGGAGGGGAGGGTGGGAGTGCTAAGCAAGTGTTACATCTTGCCCAAGGGTGACTTGCAGGCTGGCAGAGGGAAGGAGGGCCTTACACCTCCTTTGGTATCTACACCCTGCCACTCTTCTTCCAGTATACCAAGTAGGTACACACAAAATGCTGAAGGACCTCAGCAGGTCAGGCAGCATCAATGGAAAAGAGTGTTTGCTTTGGATTTCTAGCGTCTGCAGATTTTCTCATTTTTGTGATACCAAGTAGATAAATTAGTTTGATTTTTCATCCCACCTCTATTATTTTAATATGACCAAAAATCAATTTAATTATGTGAATTGTTTAGGATTTTACTGCCAATAAAAATTCTGTGAAACATGTAAGAAAAAAAAGTGAAAAATAAGACATAAAGCATACATTCAATATGTTTTTGACAGGAGTGAAATGAATCATATATGTTATTACATAGTAAAAGGGGGTCAGAACAGAATGGATTCGCTTTTAAGGCATCAATATGACATAAACACATATGGTACTTCTAGTTCCTTGCAGAAAATAGTGCAACACCATTAGAGCATATAAATAATGCAGAGGCTCTTTTGCTATCTCAAAAAGACCCTCACAAATCTTCTGTTACTCTTGTCAGAAATTCAATAATATTACTTCTGGACTTAGAAGCATTTTATCTTCCACACACATCATATTCTTCTCAGCTTTCTGCCACCCCACACCGGAGTGTTATTTGAAACATGAATTTAAACTCAACTGCTGCCCTCACAGTAATGGAAAACATTTAAGTGTGCAACGTTTTCAAAACAGTTCTTGAATGCAGCATGACAAGAGTTGTGTCAAAATTATTATTTTTTCTCCAGTTACAAATCCTGTGTGGCAAAATTCGATGCTAATGATTGAGTGATTAAATGTGGTTTTAAGATAGATTATGCACACTTAATTCATGAAATGTAATCTCCAGGCCTGACGTTAAATTTATCTCTACATCTCTGTTATATAACCAGACCCATCTTATTGTCAGATGTAAAGCAAAGATATATCGAAAAAATAATTGATGTTTGCTACTGTTTTCCAGCAATAATGTTTTTAAATACTTATTGCATTTTCTACATTACTTTATTAATGTTTATTATTATTTTGCAATAAGTTACTCATAGAATTTTTCTTTAAGTTAGCTTTTCACAAAGAGATATGGCTGGCTGCTTTGAATCTACAAACCAGTCCAAGGTTAACTAGAAGAATTCTGGTAAAAGAATACTGTAAGATCAGCTGTCAATCTATTAGTGCTCGAAAGAAAAGATGTACATTATTACCCATTAAAAGTTGAAGGTAATAGCTTTGTTGTTAGCGCTGTGTAAAAAGACTGCCAATCCAATCCTTACTTCACTGAATAAAGAATGTGACATCTATTTAGAATGACAAGATGAGTCTCCCCACACCCTTCAACAAACCCACTTGCTTTTCCATCTTTAAATTGGTACCTCAATTACTTCAGCTATAGTTATCTGAGATGTTTTATATAATGAACAAATTAGATGAATAATGTTTTGGTCAGAAGCGCTAATGCATTAAGCTAACAAGACTTGGCAGCAGAGTTGCATTTTCACAATGACCTGCCCTGGGTTATCTGTACTCTGACTTCCTATAATTGATTGAATCCTGCTACACAGGGCATTTTCTTTGCAACTCTGCAGTTAGCCACTGTACGCGTTTTTACATAAAAGTTGTAGTTAGAAGAGCATTAGAAGCCACAGGCTGACGAGGTCAGATGACCTCTCTCTGTCCGGCAATGTTTATGTATTTTTGAAGAGTTCGTTTGATCATGTACCTACATGCCAATGGCTTGGGGTTTCTCCAAGATGCCATGACTGTATGCCCTCAGATCAGCATCAAGCATCAGAGAATTAAAGCAGCACAATATTATCAATGGGAGTCTCCAGCCCAGAAAGGAAGCAGTTGAGTTTCTTTCCTCCATGTAGCAGGTTCTTAGAATTGTTATAGGCAAGAGAAATTTGAAGCTTCTGTTTTGCTATCCTCATCTCTCAGCCCCTGGTTCTTCTTTTATAATCCAAGATCTCCTTCTACCTTTTTGAAGCTAATTCATTTTTGTTTGATTCTCAAACCTTGACTCTTGAAGGTTAAGATAGTTACCCTCCATCCCAGGTCGCTGCTTTCTCTGGGCAATCATTATCTTATTCGTGCAGCATGTAATGCCATGGGTTACAGCTGAACAGATGGCTGCAGAAAAAGAGGCAAACTGCAAAGTGACTCCCTTCAGAAAAATGTGCATCTTTATTCTGGGAGACCCTGAAATTCAGATCTGTTGCTCATTGTAATTTGACCTGCCGAATTGCCAGATGCAACATGTCGCAGAAACGTGGTGACCCTTTGCTAGCTGCTTTCAGCAGATTTAATCATTACTTTTATTATAATGGTTCTAATCTTTTAAATCTAAGACTTTAAAAATTACTAAATGGAAAAGTGCATTATTACCTGGGTTACAATGTCTTGTGAGGTCAAGCCAGAGATGTGGAGAGAAACCTCCCTGTATATAATCTACACTGTTATAATGATGGCCAATCCAAGACTGAGGAACAACACCTCATCTTTGGTCTGGGTATATTGCAGCCTTTAGGATTCAGTATCAATTTCCACCAGGCTCAATGAGAACTTCTAAGGTGCTGTTAAAAGACTATTAAGTGCACCTTCTGCTCAATAAAATGTACTCTTGACCTTATGATGTACCCCAGCAGGGCTTTGCATCTGATGGTTTGCCTGCTCTGCACTTTCTCTATGGTTGTAACATCATATTCTGCATTATATTATGTTATATTCATATTTCATTGTACTACCTTATTGTACTTTTGTTTAGAAATAATCTGTATGGATAGCATGCAAAACTAAGTTTCTCGTTATATCTTGGTACATGTGACAATAATTAGCCAATTGCCTTAACAACACAGAAAGAGGAAAAGTTGGAAACACTCTGAAGGTCAGGCAGCATCTCTGGAAAGAGAAAGAGTTAATGTTTCAGGTCCAGAATCATATCTTTCAGGTTGAGGGTCATTCATCAGAACTAGGGAAGAGTGAAGGAAGTTTTCAGAAGTCAAGAAAATGAGGGAGGGATGGTTGAAAGCAAAAGGGTGAGACCAGGTGACCTCATCTGGTGGTTAAATAGCAGTTAAGATTAAGCCATGCTTCATCAATGGCATGAGGTGTTGCTAATGGCAAGGCTGTGGAATATACCTAACAAACTAGAAAATCTGAGCCAAAATTAAGACATGAAGTTTTAGCCTGTTCAAATACTGACACACATTTTGAAGTAAATTTATTATCAAAGAGCATATACTGTATGTTGTCATATACAACCCTGGGATTCATTTCCTTGCAGGCATACTCAGAAAATCCAAGAACCATAACAGAATCAATGAAAAGCTGCACCCAACATGACAGCCAAGCAACTAATGTGCAAAGAGCAACAAGCTGTGCAAATTCAAAAGAAAATAAAGAAATAGTAAAAATAAATAAGTAATAAATATTGAGAACATGAGATGAAGAATCCTTGAAAGTGAGTCCATTGGTACTGGGAACAGTTCAGCAATGGGGCAAATGAAGTCGACCGAATTTATCCCACTGGTTCAAGAGCCTGATGGTTGAAGGGCAATACTTGTTCCTCATCCTGGTGGTGTGAGTCCTGAGAATCCTTTACCACCTTCCTGGTGGCAGCAGTGAGAAGAGAGCATGACCTTGGTGGTGGTGGTCCCTGATGATGGATGCTGCTTTCCTGCAACAGCACTTTATGTAGATGTTCGCGATCATGGGGAATGCTTTACCCATGATGGACTGGACTTTCCATTCAAGGGCATTGGTGGTTCCATACCAGGATGTGATGCAGTCAATATACTCTCTACCTCACATCTGTAGAAATTTGTCAAAGTTTTAGACAGAGGGAGAGGGAGAGAAAGAATTTGCTTATTATTGTCAAATGTACCAAAATGCAGTGAAAAGCTTGTCTTGTATGCTTTTTATACTAATCAAATCATTATACAGTACATTGGCCTAGAATAAGATAAAACCAATGCAGAATAAAGTATAAAAGCTACCTAAAAATGCAGAGAAAGTAAATGATAAAGTGTAAGGTAGATTATAAGGCCAAGTGTCCATTTTGTTGTATAAGAGACCTGTTCAAGAGTCTGATAACAGTGGGATAGAAGCTGTCCTTTAGCTTGAGGTTTTGTATTTACAGGCTTGTCTATCTTATAATCAATGAGGGAGGGAGGGAAAAAGAGAGAATGTTCAGGGTGGGTGAGGTCCTTTATTATGCTGGCTGCTTTACAGAGACAGCAACAAGTATAAAGAGCATCCATAGAGAGAAGACTGGTTCCTGTCATGTACTGAGCTGTGTCCACAACTCTCTGCAGTTTCCCTTGGTCACTCGCAAAGCAGCTGCCATACCAAGCCATTATACATCCATACAGAGGATATGTTCAAGGGTTCAAAGATTCAAAGTTTCATTTATTATCAAAACATGTGTCCATATACGACTTAAAATTTGCATTCTCCAGATAGCCATGAAAACAAGAAAGAAAGTAAAAGTCATTCAAAGAGAAACATCAAATCCATTCCCCCATCCAAAACTGAATGCCATCCTGATCATCAATCCCCCAAGATCCCTCAAACTCCACACAAAATGCAGCAGAAACATCGGCCCCCAAAAAACAATACATCCCCTGCACAAAAACTAACAGAAAACAACAGAACATCAACCCCCAAACACACTCCCCTCGTACAACAAAACAGAAAAGTAACGGGCAATAAAAAGACACAATATAAAAGCCATAAGTCTGAAAAGGTTTACAGTCCATAAATGCAATAGTCCAATCCATAATGCAGAACCATGATATCATCCTATGATATCATATATAACAATTACAGCATGGAAACAGGCCATCTCTGCCCTTCTAGTCCATGCCGAATGCTTACTCTCACCTAGTCCCATCTACCTGCACTCAGCCCATAACCCTCCATTCCTTTCCTGTCCATATACCTATCCAATTTTTTTTTTAAATGACAAAATTGAACCTGCCTCTACCACTTCTACTGGAAGCTCGTTCCACACAGCTACCACTCTCTGAGTAAAGAAGTTCCCCCTCATGTTACCCCGAAACTTTTGCCCCTTAACTCTCAACTCATGTCCTCTGGTTTGAATCTCCCCTACTCTCAATGGGAAAAGCCCATCCATATCAACTCTATCTATCCCTCTCATAATCCTAGATACCTCTATCAAATCCCCCCCCCAACCTTCTACGCTCCAAAGAATAAAGACCTAACTTGTTCAACCTTTCTCTGTAACTTAGGTGCTGAAAACCAGACAACATTCCAGTAAATCTCCTCCGTACTCTCTCTACTTTGTTGACATCTTTCCTATAATTCGGTGACCAGAACTGCACACAATACTCCAAATTTGGCCTCACCAATGCCTTGTACAATTTTAACATTACATCCCAACTCCTATACTCAATGCTCTGATTTATAAAGGCCAGCGTACCAAAAGCTTTCTTCACCACCCTATCAACATGAAATTCCACCTTCAGGGAACTATGCACCATTATTCCTATATCACTCTGTTCTACTGCATTCCTCATGTGTGTCCTATTTTGATTAGTCCTACCAAATTGTAGCACCTCACACTTATCAGCATTAAACTCCATCAGCCATCTTTCAGCCCACTCTTCTAACTGGCCCAAATCTCTCTGCAAGCTTTGAAAACTTACTTCATTATCCACAACGCCACCTATCTTAGTATCATCTGCATACTTACTCATCTAATTTACCACCGCACCATCCAGATCATTAATGTATATGACAAACAACATTGGACCTAGTACAGATCCCTGAGGCACACCACTAGTCACCGGCCTCCAACCCGACAAACAGTTATCCACCACTACTTTCCGGCATCTCCCTTCTAGCCATTGTTGAATCCATTTTACTACTTCAATATTAATACCTAACGATATCACTGACATTCATCAAAAGAAAGAGGTACTGCACACTAGGCAGAGAGTCCTACCTGCCTGCCACAGCAATAAGCCACTCACAGACTCCTTCTCCGGCAATGATCAAAAGGCAGGCAGCTGCCACCAAAATTCTCACTCGCTTCTGCATTTGTCTCAATATCTCAATCTGCCTCGATGTATTAATCAGTAATTAATGGACGCTTTAAATGGTGAAACAGAGTCAAATGTCAGCTCATGCCCCGACTTGAAGTTTCTCCACATAGAGGCCAGAGTCTCGTTGGTGCCAGCAAAGCACTGGTCACTCAAATGATCTCCAAACTGTAAATCATGGGCTCTAACTCTAGCAGTCCCAGAAACACACTTAAGGTGAAAAACAGACGTAAAAGAAGTAAAAAGTATATTTTCATAAGTGCTCTGGAAGATGTCGACTGAGGGCGCATTGTACACTGGTGCCATCTATATAGGAAGAAGTCAAATTATTAATTCTCTAGGAAACCACCCAACTCCCAACCGGATTTGATAATATTATCCACAGAGTAGATCAAAGCCAATCAAACCTGATCCTGTCATGGTCCGGTCCGTGAAGTCCGCATTCCGGTTCACGGTCCGGTCCATCGACCCTTGCTCCAGGTTTTCCTGTCTACTCTGTTTCTGTTCCTGTTGAGCACTAATTGAGGCAGCTGATTCTCATTGGGGCTGGCTGCATAAATACCTCCAGAGACCAAGGCATGACTGCTGGATTGTTCTTGTCCTTACTCCTTGTATCCCTTCCCCTGCCTTCTGTTTCCTCGCCTGAAGCATTGCCTTGTCTTGCCGGTAACTCTTGCCTCGCCTGAAGTTCTTGTCTCACCTTGCATTGCCTGAAGTCTTGTCTTGGTGCCACTCTGTACCTAGCTCCCCTCCTGTCCCTTGCCTCCGCCGGGTAATTCAGGCCATCTTGCCGTTACTCTGCAGTTGGTTCTGTTCCTTCCTGTCGCTTGCCTCCGTCGGGTAAGCCAGGTCATCTTGCCATTACCCTACGGTTGGTTCTGTCCCTTGCCTCCGTCGGGTAAGCCTGGCCATATTGCTGTTACCCTGCGGTTGGTTCTGTCCCTTGCCTCCATCGGGTGGAGATCTGTGCCCTGCCCAGGTGATCTACGCCCTGCCCAGGCGATCTGCGCCCTGCCCAGGAGTACCGTGCTCTGCCTAGGAGAAACATCAAGACCCCAAGCCAAGCTTCAAGACCCCAAGCCTCAAGCCTCTAGTCTCAAACCTCACTTCAAGCCTCGCCTCAAGCCTCTAGTCTCAAGCTTCGCCTCAAGCCTCTAGTCCCAAGCCTCTAGTCTCAAGCCTCGCCCCTAGCCTCTAGTCTCAAGCCTGTAGTCTGAAGCCTCTAGTCTCAAGCCTGAAGACTCCAGCCTTGTCCTGCCTGCCAGAAAAGCCACGTCCTTACCTAGTTCTGGGGTCCGAGCCAGAGGCAAGACCCATGTTCTTGGTCCTTGTCCAGTCTCTGGCTCAGAGTCCAAGCCCGGGCTCCTAGCTCTCTTGTCCAGTCCTGTTTCGGGTTCCCGGTTTTCGTGTCCATGTCCTAGCCCTCACCCTGTATCCTAATCCTGTCCCTAGTACTTCAGTGTCTGTGTCTTGCACTTGGGCCCATTCCCAGCCACCTCCTTATGACACATCCATTCCTTCCTCTGTGAAATTGGTCTGACAACACAGGATCATTCCAGTTGAGGTAAAAATTGATCCTACTAATCTCACAGACCAGTCCTGAATTTCTAGGATAATAGCATCAGGGACATGGTATCAAAAATAACATAAAGTTTGTGAAAGATAATAAACTGTGGAATTGACATTTAGTCTGTAGAGTAATTAATGTTGATACTCCTTATTTATTCTTTGGTAATAACCCCTTTGGTATACCAATCAAGATAGCATGCCAGAAAAGCAACAGTCATTCAAGCCATTCCAGTCACCCTTGGAATACTAACCTAGCAACCGTGAGCATGATGGTACACCAATCAGCAATGCATCTTTGACATTTCTAGAATGTAGAGATCTTCCTTCCCCACTAAAGCTCTCCAGACTGGCAAGTGAAAGAAATACTTGCACAGAAATGATATTCTAATAAGAAGGAGCAATTCAAAGACAGTATCTAACCCAGTACTGAAAGCAGGAGCAAGTAATAAGGCTCAGTTAAAAGTTGGTTGAATTGCAGAGATCTACTTCTTTGTGTGACACTATCCAATTTCAATGTGAGACGGAACACAACCAGCATGTGGGGATTTACCACTACACATTCAAAGCCTGCAATTCTTTTTTTTTCCTCTGGATTTGCCATAGTTCAGAAAACTAAAGACTGCCATTTCTGGGATTGTAAATTATACACAACAGTTCTCGGCCAGGCATGTAGAAACAAGCCTGTCAAATTCACTCTTGTGTTACTTAAAGGATATCTGTTGAACATGTCTCTGGTCCAAGTAAGGAACATGACTTTGCCAGATCCTATTCAAGGCACTTATTTGCCTGACCCTTCTTCCAGCCCCTGTACTGTTCTGGGGTCCAAATTCTGAGATTCTCCCAACCTCTCCAAAATTCAGATTCATACTCCACCTAACTTGCCAGCTGCCAATCAATCATTCTGGAACTTTCATTAGTCCCCAGTAGTGAACCCTTATCCCTAACCGCTGACAGTATCTGCTGCAACCATTGGCTCATCTTGTCCATAGGTGTTCCCAAGTAGGACATCCGTCTGCCTCCTAACAGCCCTGACCACACCAACCCCTCCAACCACCAATCTTACCCTGCACAATTATTATACTTTATACTTTATACTTCATTGTCGCCAAACAATTGGTACTAGAATGTACAATCCTCACAGCAATATTTGATTCTGCGCTTCACACTCCCTGGATTACAAATATTAGATATAATTCCAGGGAATTTAAAAATATTAAAAATAGTTAATTTAGTAAATATTTAAAAAATTAAATTATAAATCATAAATAGAAAATAGGAAAATGGGAAGTAAGGTAGTGCAAAAAAACGAAGAGGCAGGTCCGGATATTTGGAGGGTACGGCCCAGATCCGGGTCAGGATCCATTCAGCAGTCTTATCACAGTTGGAAAGACGTTATTGCCAAATCTGGCCGTACCAGTCTTCCCAATCCTTTCTGGCTATCAATCCTACTCCTCTTGAAGACTAATCTTCATCCCCATCAAAACCTGAGCATTTAACTTTAACCCCAAATCTGTCCTCATTAATTGGCTTCCATTGTTGGATCTCATTCGACTCTCGGAGCCCTCATCCTCATGCACACTTATCCCAGATCCAACATAACTCATTCACAAGGGTAGAGTGCTCAAGAGTACAAGCCCATTTCAGGGAGCCGACTACATCTCAGCAATATTGAAGCCTGTGGCTTTCGGTGCAAGTTCAGAAGGATTGTTTACTTTTTGTGGACAGTCGGTTATACTTTTTCTGGGTGAGCATAAAATCCTGTACCTCAGGTGTACAGATTAATGCAGATATTCGGAACTGTGCACACATGCAGACACATGTCTGCATACATGTGCACAGATTCAAGGACACTAACAAATTCACATACACACACACACACACACACACACACACACACACACAGAACAAAATATCCTAACATAGATATACACATAAATATATAAAAGCTCACATAAAACAGGTTGATGATAAGTAAAATTCTTAAAGCACTGCCTTCTTGGAAATTGCCGCTTGGAAATTCTCACAAAAAAAGATTGAATTCGATTTGGAAAGTTCAAGGAAAGGAAAGAGTTTCACATTCCAGATAGAGATTAATATTAATTTCATTATACAAGCTCCAAAACACATTACTTTAAATTACTATTAATAATTCCTGCAGAAGACAAGAAATATCAATTTTAGCATATAATAAAAAGAAACTGGAAACTTTTGGATGGAGAAATGGGTTAAAGTTTCAGGGCAATGATCTTTTGTTGTCAGCTTTGCTCACTGCAAAGATTTATCTTTTGGGGATTTTAAATTAAATTTCCAACAACCACAGTATTCTTCTCTTACATTTTTGGTATGAGTGATATTTTGGTTTAAAAAGTCAATAAACACACAGTACATTTTCACTAAGCTGCTGATTTAAAACTAAAATATTTCTGCAAATACTTTTAACCTGAAGTTGTAATATAATATTTAAAAATAGCTTTTTCACCCTATCACCTTACATAACTATTGGCATTTTGGAAATAAAAATAAATATCAGGTACACAAAATTTACATATTCACACCACTCTCCCGTATATTTTGAGTCAGGGTACTGTGATTTATAGTGCTCATCACAAAAGCTGCTTGTGGTGTTTACTTTGTCAGATTTCTGCTCGATCCATTTTGTCTAATGCAAATGTCACATCAGAGGGAGCCCTGGTATCTGTGTGACAGATGTGCCATTAAAATTATTATAGTAGAAACAAAGTGTTGCTTTTATTCATTGTCATATTTTTAATAACTTATTTATATAAGCACAGCATTTCCCGTGAATATAAATTAAAGTTTTTTCCATGCATTCAGCAGGCATATTAAGTATTCAGTAGGTTTTATCAACTAATCTAAGATTCTTATCAGAAGATATTACAAGTAAGCAATGGAAAATTGGATGAATTAATACATAGCTTGAAAATAGAATTAATCATTTCGGGTTCAATGCAATGTAGTCCTTGATAAATTAATACATTTGAAATTTCAATGGTTTATCTTTCAATGTGAGTGCAATCAAACATCAATTAAGCATTAACTCAAGATTGGGCATGTTGTTCTCAACTAAAGTTTAACCATTATGCAGGATGATAAATGCAAATGATTGAGACTGGCAGAGAATTCACTTCAGAGTAATTGAAACCAGGTCAACAATTTAGCTTTAATGTGCATCTCGGCAATCGGAGATGTTATTGAGACGAAAATTGATTAAAATCACCCAAGAAGTTTGCAATATATATTAGAACAATAACTGGTACCTGGAATATTTCAAAGCAGTAATCTAATCTCAAGGCTCAGGTAACATTATAAACTGCTTAAGGCTTGCTCTTACAGTCCGTGATTTCAACTATATCTTCCTTCAATTAGGTTACAGTATGGTAATCATTCCCAGGTGAGCATCAGTCCCTTTATATTTGAATAAAAGCAATTTAAACCAGGCACAATTTGAACAATAGGATTAGTACACAAATCATAATTTTCATCTCTTCCTTAATTATGATGTCCTGGTGGCAATTGAAATTAGAGCTATTTAAACTTTTTTTTAGAATTCTTTAGACTTTTTTTTAGAAACAACCTTTCATCAGAATTAATTATTTTTGAAGCATTATGCTGATAAACAACTGCAATAAGTGGGATTTGTGTGGAACATTTAATAGAGTAAATGTCCCAGTTCACTCTCAGGGAGGTTTTGAGGTTATCTTATAAACTGAGCTGCATAAAAAGATCCTGGGACAGAGGATCTAAAATTTGCTCAAAGAGGTATATTTTAATGAGAGTTTTAAAGAAAGAGGGAGGTTCAGAGAATTTTGGGAAACAAGAGATTCTGCAGATACTGGAAATCTAGAGTGACGTACACAAAATGCTAGAGGAACTCGGAAGACCAGAAACCATCTATGGAAATGAATAGAAGGTAGATGTTTTGGGCTGAGACCCTTGATTAGGAGATGTGTTAATGAAGGAAAGTCCAGAGGTAAGACTTGGGCATTTAAAGGTTCTGCTTTCAAAGTTGAAACACTTAAAATCAGATATGCACATAAAGATAGGATTTTCAGGACTCAGGGATGCCTGTCACCCTGACCACTCTCTTTTCTCACTTATCTTCTGGGAGAAAATATGGCGGCTTGAAAGCCCAGATGACCAGACTAAAGAACAGCTTTCTCCCCACTGTTGTCAGACCTCTGAACCAATCAACTCTTTCACATTCTTTCCCAGCAGTGTCACCATGTTCTCTCAACCTTAATTCTATATCTCTTAGTTATTCTGTTATTGACCCTTTAGCAATATTTTGTGCACCCACCACTCCAGTTTGCTCCACTATTCATGTACCATCTGCAGTTTGTGTTTGTCACTCTGTTCATTGCTGTACACTGTTTACTTTGTGAGCTTCACATGAGCAAAGAATTTCACTGCACCCTGGTATATATCAGAACTGTCACTGACATATTTTTAGATTATGAGGACACTCAGTCCTTGTTTATTGTCATTTAGAAATGCATTAAGAAATGATACAATGTTCCTCCAGAGTGATATCACAGAAAAACAGGACAAACCAAAGACTAACACTGAAAGAACCACATAATTATAAAATATATTTACAACAGTGCAAAACAATATCATAATTTGATAAAGAACAGACCATGGGCACGGTAAAAAAAAAAGTCTCAAAGTCCCGAGTCAATTGACTCCTGAGTCCCTGATAACAGGTGGCAAAGGGAGAAACTCCCTGCCATAAACCTCCAGGCACTGACAACTGCCGATGCATTGGAAGTCCGTCCATCTGAAAACTTCGAGCCTCCGATACAGCCTCCTGAGCGCCATCCTCTGCCGAGCACCTTAGACCTTGCCCGGCCGCCAAAACAAGCAAAACCGAGGATTTGGGGCCTTCTCCGGAGATTCCGGACCACACAGTAACAGCGGCAGCGAAGCTGGCATTTCAGAAGTTTCTCCAGGTGTTCCTCTGTACTCTCACGTCTGTCTCCATCAAATCAGAATTGTGCACGGTCCCCTACTTGACAAATAACAGACATCACTACCGAAGTGGCCGCGCACACTGCGTTGCGCCGCCATCTTCTCCTCCTCTGAGAATTTCTATGCCGTGAAATTTGTAGTTTTGCATCAGCATTAAAGTGCAGACATAACAAATTATCATACGTATGTTACAAAAAGAAAATAGTGCAGACGAGGAATAGTGAGATAGAGCTCATAGGTTCACACACCATCTAGAAATTTGATGGTACACAAGAAGAAGCTCTCCTAAAAGATTGAGTGTAGGTCGTCAGACTCCTGATGGTAGTACTGAGAAGAAGACGTGCTCTGGATGGTGGGGGTCTTCAATAATGGATGCCACATTCTTGAGGCACTGCCTTTTGAAGATATCCTCAATGGTGGGGAGGGTTGAGCCCATGATGGAGCTGGCTGACCCTAGACCTTGTGAAGTCTCTTTCGATCTTGTATATTGGTGCCTCCATACAAGATGGTAATATACCATGGTGCATCTGTAGACATTTGGTGACATATCAAATCCCCTCAAACTCCAAATGAAATATTGCCACTAGTGTGTCTTCATCATGGTTGCATTAGTATGATGGGCCCAGGATAGATCCACTGAGATGTACACATATGCCAAGTAATTTGAAATTAAGTTATGTATATAGAATACAGAAATCTTGGACAATTGTAAAATCACTGAATCATAGAATTGTTACAAGACAGAAGAGGCCATTTTATCAATTATGTCTGTGCCAGCTCTTAATAGAGTTTTTCCAACAGCTCCTTTACCATGCCTCTTTTACGTGGAACTGCAAATTATTCTCCCTCAAGTGCTTATCTAATTTCTGTTTAATTATGTTTCTACTATTCAAGCAGGCCGTGATATGTGATCATAATCACTCTCTGCATTAAAAAGGTTTTCCTCACATGTTCTTCCTTCCCTGAAACACCATCTTGCTTTTCTGCCTTAAGTTTTCAAATCTGAGCATACTTCCACTCCCAAAACCTTCAGTTAATTGGACTACTTCCTCTTTCTCTACCATATCTAAACTTGACATGGACTTACAGATCTTTATCATGCTCCAAGTCTAATCCTGAATCAGAATCAGAATCAGGATTAATATCACTGGCATATGTTGTGAAATTTATTATCTTGGCGACAGCAGTACATTGCAATACATAATAATTTTTAAAATGAATTACAGTAGTTTTATATAAATTACATAGTTCAGTAAAATTATTTCAAAAATAAATATAAAAATAGTGAGGAAGTGTTTGAATTCCATTCAGAATTTAGAAAATTGGATGGCAGAGGGGGAGAAGCTGTTCCTGAATCATTAAGTGAGGAGGAGGTTACTGAAAGAGGTAAATTCATAGAAATATTCAAAGCTAAAGATCCGACCCACCCTGGGACTTCCTCTCTTTTCCCCTGTCCCATCAAACAAAAGTTATAAACGCCTGAAAGCATGTACCACCAGGCTCAAGGTCTGCATCTACCACGCTGTTATAAGACTAGTAAATGGATTCCTACTTGTTATATCCTTATACATTATTATCTACCTGCACTTCATTTTCTAAGTAGCTACTACATTTTACTCTGCATTCTGTTATTGTCTCACCTTGTGCTACCTCGATGTACCATGCAATGAATTGATTTGAAGGAACAGTGCACAAGACAGGACATTCACTGTACCTGAGTAGATGTGACAATAATGAACCTAAACTTAATGTTTCTCTGAATATTCAGTCAGAGCAGCTTAACACATGAACATCAGGAACGTCAAAAAGCCACTCATCTCTTCCAGCTAGGAGTGTTATTGTAAAAACATCAATAAGATCATCTTTATCTAAACACTCATCCTCCCCCCCGCCCCCCCACATAACCCCATAAATCTTGAAAGCTCTATTTGTATTTCCAGGATACATAAATAATCTGTTCAGGAGGGACAGGAACGATGGGCCAGTTTTGGATTTCTACATCCATTGTCTGAAAAGTAGATTGCATGTGCACATACTTTTATATGGCAGAAAGAGTAATTACTAAAGCATTCTAGTTGTATCGTATTTAATGTAATTTTGTCAATAGTTAGTAATTCTATTGTAAAAAGAGGTAGACTTCAAAGCATTCTATACCATACTGAACAACTGCATCCTACATAGTCCACTCAGAAATCAATCATTCTCCAATTAAAGCTACACAACCAGCAGCTGCAAAACTCCATTCCCTCATTGTAATCACCAAAACAAGCTAAACAGCAGCAAAAGGAATACAGTTTTAGGAAATCTTCAAGCTGATTGCAAAAATGATTTCAGGGACACTTTAAAAGTGAATTAATGAAGATAGGGATCCTCACAAATGTCCAGAAGATCCCTCCAGGAGAAGGCTCAGGAGCTTGAAGACTCGTACGGCCAGATTTGGGAACAGCTTCTTTCCAACTGTGATAAGACTGCTGTACGGATCCTGACCCGGATCTGTGCCGTACCCTCCAAATATTGGGACCTGCCTCTCAGTTTTTTTGCACTACCTTACTTTCCATTTTCTATTTATGCTTTATAATTTAAATTTTTAATATCTACTATCGATTTGTACTCCAGGGAACGCAACGCGCAGAATCAAATATCGCTGTGATGATTGTACGTTCTAGTACTGTATCAACTGTTTGGCGACAATAATGTATAAAGTATAAAGTATAAGTGATGTAAGACCATAAAACATCGGAGCAGACTTGGGCTATTCAGCCCATCAAGTTCTCTCTGCAAACTGTCATGATTACACTTCACCTCCACTACTTTCAATTTGTTATGTTTGGCTTTTCTTGGTGCATTTCATCAATATTGTACCCATTAACACTCAACATTTCAGCAGAACAATAATTGGCAGTGGGGGTCTGTAACATTGATGCACAATGAACCATGGTCTTAATGCTAATGATATCAGTAAAAATGATTTGCAATTAATTGAACAAACCATTCTTTTTTTTCATTTTATCATGTTATAGCCCACTTATTCTCTTAAAGATGCAAACGTAAATTGTTCTGCTGAAAACATGTCAATTTGCATGAAAGCATGTACAACACTTTTTTTGTAAATTTTGCATGTTTCCTTATTCAACTGAATAACACCATATAATCTGGTGCGATGATTGGAAATGTTGCAAGGATTTATAAATGAGTTTTTTTTCTGCTAGCATGGTTAAATTTTAATATGCCTGTGTTAAATGTTCTGTTGTTTCATATTGAACTGATGGAGTGAGAAAGGCTTTTTAAAACCAATCCCCATACCAAAATAACATGCACTGCAACTTTCCACAATTGTTGTTAGTGATTAATAGTCACTTGTGACATGAAGGGATTGGCTAGACTTCACATAGTTCAAACCACCTAATGCAATGTAGTATTTAACCTTCTGAAGTCAATGGGAACAACATGAATTCATGTTCAGACTGAACAATCCTCTTTATATCTAGACTTCACTTCTATTATACATGTGTTTATTTGAATTTATATAAAGTGCAATTTTAACTTCAAAGGCAAATGTGTTCTATTTCAGAATATCTACAAAAAAGCTGCTGGAATTCAAAGGAGTTAATATTTTTAACAGAGTAACTAGCTCTCTTGGAACAAAATGTAACCAGTCAGTAATATGTCTTAGTTCCTTCTGATACTCTATTATTCCAATTATTCATGTCTGCACTTATTTGAGATTCCTATCTCTTAGACAAAGCCAGACAGTAACACTGAAAAAAGAACACACCAGAAAAAGGGTGTAAGCAGTATAATATTACAAGCAAGGTCACAGTCTTTTGTAATGTTGTAAAGAGAAATCAGCAAATACTGTGCTATATTTATCTAGTGACCCTGAACTGTCATTTTGACACTGATACCAAAATATTAAACTTCACTGTGCCAAATATGTTGCAATATCTAGGTGATATTCCTGTCATTTTTACACAGGTAGGGGCTCTAATTATTTCCATCAGGAGCTACAACAGAATTATAGCACTGAAGTCCAGATGAGATTAAACCCACATGACTGCCCTAATTAGTTAGAAATTACAAGCACAGCCGCTCTCCGAGTTATTGTTACGGGGCGGCTGTATCAGTTGGTATCCATCTGTCCACTGATCAGAGTTAAGCCCAGACAGGGAAGTATCTCATTAATCCTGTCACACAGTGGGAATGAGGAAGTGCCTCAGCTTCACATGATGCGACCCAGCTGTTGACACCAACAGCTTCACCCTGTCCTCCAGGAGGTTTCTCGGTAACAACACACTGTCAGAAAGAAAATATTAATGACAGCTCTGGATTTTCAAATAGAATTGAGTGACGTCCAATTTGCTTCAGTCCCTAAATTAGTAATTAAAGTGTGCAATATATGAAGGTAGATGAATTCATCGTAATGAGACAACTTGCTTGTACCAAGTTTTCACTGGAACATTACATGTATCCACTCATGGACTACTAATGTCCATTTGATCACACACTGAAAGTCAAACTGATTTTCCAGTCCACATCACACATACTTCTTGTTACATTGCCCTTTGACCAACTTGTGTTGACATTATACTTCGTAACATATAAGCCACCTTCACTCTTTTCTCAAGAGTCCATTTTATTCAACTTCAAGTTCAAGTTTGTTGTCATTCAACTGTGTATCTGTGTAAAGTGCTAAACAAAACAATGTTCCTCTAGACCAGGGTGCACAACACAGCACAAAAAACTCACACACAACATGTAAACTAATATTACCGCAAATAAATTAGAAAATAATGAAATATATTCCAGAAGATTCCCTTTTGCTTTGAGTTCACTGTGTTTAGTTCCTTCTGTTGACTTTCTAACTTTTCCAGCCTGATTCACAGCCTGGATGATTTTCAGAATCAGAATCAGAATCAGGTTTATTATCACCGGTATGTAACGTGAAATTTGTTAACTTAGCAGCAGCAGTTCAATGTAATACATAATTTAACAGAGAAAAAAAAGAAAAGAAAATAAAAGATAATAATAGTAATAAATAAACAAGTAAATCAACCGCGTATATTGACTAGATTTTAAAAAATGTGTAAAAACAGAAATACTGTGTATTAAAAAAAAGTGAGGTAGTGTCCAAAGATTCAATATTCATTTAGGAATCAGATGGCAGAGGGGAAGAAGCTGTTCCTGAATCACTGACTGTGTGCCTTCAGGCTTCTGTACCTCCTACCTGATGGTAACAGTGAGAAAAGGGCATGCCCTGTGTGCTGGAGATCCTTAATAACAGACACTGCCTTTCTGAGACACCACTCCCTAAAGATGTCCTGGGTACTTTGTAGGCTAGTACCCAAGATGGAGCTGACTAGATTTTCGACCTTCCGCAGCTCTTTTTTAGTCCTGTGCAGTAGCCCCTCCTTAGCAGACAGTGATGCAGCCTGTCAGAATGCTCTCCACGCTACAACTATAGAAGTTTTTGAGTGTATTTGTTGACATGCCAAATCTCTTCAAACTCCTAATAAAGTATAGCCGCTGTCTTGCCTTCTTTATAACTACATCGATATGTTGGGACCAGGTTAGATCCTCAAAGAGTTTGACACCCAGGAACTTGAAACTGCTCACTCTCTCCACTTCTGATCCCACTATGAGGATTGGTATGTGTTCCTTCATCTTACCCTTCCTGAAGTCCACAACCACCTCTTTCGTCTTACTGGTGTTGAGTGCCAGGTTGTTGCTGCGGCACCACTCCACTAGTTGGCATATCTCACTCCTGTACACCCTCTCATCACCACCTGAGATTCTACCAACAATGGTTGTATCATCAGCAAATTTATAGATTGTATTTGAGCTATGCCTCGCCACACAGTCATGTGTATATAGAGAGTAGAGCAAGAGGTTAGGCACACCTGAGGTGCGCCAGTGTTGATTGTCAGCAAGAAGGATATGCTATCACCAATCTGCACAGATTGTGATCTTCCAGTTCGGAAATCAAGGATCCAATTGACAGGGAGGTACAGAGGCCCAGGTTCTGTAAATTCTAAATCAGGATTGTGGGAATGATGGTGTTAAATGCTGAGCTATAGCTGATGAACAGCATCCTGACAAAGGTGTTTGTGTTGTCCAGGTGTAAAGCCATATGGAGAGCCATTGAGATTGCATCTGCTGTTGACCTATTGTGGCGATAGGCAACTTGCAATGGGTCCAGGTCCTTGTTGAGGCAAGAGTTCAGGAGATCTTGATTATTGACTCTTTTCCTCATTTGTTCTTGTTTCATTATTAACAGAAAAATATAATTAAGGTCCAGTCTAGATGAAAGAACTCTAGCTGAAATATCAACAGAACATTTCGCTGCATAGATGCTGCCTGACCCATTGAGTTCTTCATAGTCATAGTCATAGTCATACTTTATTGATCCCAGGGGAAACTGGTGTTCGTTACAGTTGCACCATGAATAATAAATTGTAATAGACCATAAATAGTTAAATAGTAATATGTAAATTATGCCAGTAAATTATGAAATAAGTCCAGGACCAGCCTATTGGCTCAGGATGTCTGACCCTCCAAGGGAGGAGTTGTAAAGTTTGATGGCCACAGGCAGGAATGACTTCCTATGACGCTCAGTGCTGCATCTTGGTGGAATGAGTCTCTGGCTGAATGTACTCCTGTGCCCACCCAGTACATTATGTAGTGTATGGGAGACAGTGACCAAGATGGCATGCAACTTAGACAGCATCCTCTTTTCAGACACCACCGTGAGAGAGTCCAGTTCCATCCCCACAACATCACTGGCCTTACCAATGAGTTTGTTGATTCTGTTGGTGTCTGCTACCCTCAGCCTGCTGCCCCAGCACACAACAGCAAACATGATAGCATTGGCCACCACAGACTCGTAGAACATCCTCAGCATCGTCCGGCAGATGTTAAAGGACCTCAGTCTCCTCAGGAAATAGATACGGCTCTGTCCCTTCTTGTAGACAGCCTCAGTGTTCTTTGACCAGTCCAGTTTATTGTCAATTCATATCCCCAGGTATTTGTAATCCTCCACCATGTCCACACTGACTCCCTGGGTGGAAAATGGAGTCACCAGTACCTTAACTCTCCTCAGGTCTACCACCAGCTCCTTAGTCTTTTTCACATTAAGCTGCAGATAATTCTGCTCACACCATGTGACAAAGTTTCCTACCGTAGCCCTGTATTCAGCCTCATCTCCCTTGCTGATGCATCCAACTATGGCAGAGTCATCCGAAAACTTCTGAAGATGACAAGACTCTGTGCAATAGTTGAAATCCAAGGTGTAAATGGTGAAGAGAATGGGAGACAAAACAGTCCCCTGTGGAGCCCCAGTGCTGCTGATCACTCTGTCGGACACACAGTGTTGCAAACACACATACTGTGGTCTGCCAGTCAGGTAATCAAAAATCCATGACACCAGGAAAGCATCCACCTGCATCACTGTCAGCTTCTCCCCCAGCAGAGCAGGGCGGATGGTGTTGACCTCACTGGAGAAGTCAAAAAACATGACCCTCACAGTGCTCGCTGGCTTGCCCAGGTGGGCGTAGGCACGGTTCAGCAGGTAGACGATGGCATCCTCAACTCCTAGTCGGGGCTGGTAGGCGAACTGGAGGGGATCTAAGTGTCGCCTGACTATAGGCTGGAGCAGCTCCAGAACAAGTCTCTCCAGGGTCTTCATGATGTGGGAGGTTAATGCCACCGGTCTGTAGTCATTGAGGCCACTGGCGCGTGGCGTCTTCGGCACAGGGACGAGGCAGGACGTCTTCCACAGTACAGGAACCCTCCCGAGCCTCAGGCTCAGGTTGAATACATGGCAAAGTACTCCACATAGCTGAGGGGCGCAGGCTTTGAGCACCCTGGTACTGATACCATCCGGTCCTGCAGCCTTGCTTGGGTTGAGACGTTTCAGCTATCTTCTTACCTGTTCAGCTGTGAAGCCCACCATGGTGGTTTCGTGTGGGGAAGGGGTATAGTCATGAGAGTAGGGTGGGGGACTGTGAGGAGGGGTAGGAGAGGAGAGTGGAATATGTATTGGTTGGGGGCAGACAACAGATGGCTCATGTGGGGGATGGGCAGGGGCCACAATGTCAAATCTGTTAAAGCACAGGTTAAGTTCATTGGCCCTGTCCACACTGCCTTCAGCTCCTCTGTTGTTAGTTTGCCAGAACCCAGTGATGGTCCTCATCCCCCTCCAGACCTCTCTCATGTTGTTCTGCTGGAGTTTCCACTCAAGCTTCCTCCTGCACCTGTCTTTAGCCTCCCTGAACCTGGCTTTCAGGTCCCTCTGTATTGCCCTCAGTTCCTCACTATTTCCATCTCTAAACGCCCTCTTCCAGCGCTTTCTTAGTGGTAACTCCAGATTCCAGCATCTGCAGTCTCTTTTGTCTCCAATATAATTTAGGTGTCATTTTAAGGATTACAACCAATGCTCTGTGTATTCTTGTTAGTGTAGAACTTGCTATGAAGTCAAGTGGTCTGAGAAGAGAAGACTATATTGTGAACTGCTGCTTTGAACAATCGTAAGTAACAGAGTTTTAGAGTCATAGAGCAGTACATCACAGATACAGTTCCTTTAACTTATCAAGTCCATGCCAACCATGGTGCCTACCCAAGTAGTTTTAATCATTAGATGCAATATTTGAATTTAGTTGGTTAATTTACTGACTGTTCTTCAGATTCTTCAACGACGAAGGGGAGAAAGAAACAAGACCAAAATTCTATTATGGTTTGTCTTTGTACTAAAGGAGTTTGGGGACTGAGCTACACCTGTGTTATGGTATCTCTGGAGAACACTTATTCACCTAGTTTTCTTCTGTTTCAGTGTTTTGGAGTTGGATTGTGTTTTTAAGGTTTATCCCAGATGATTTATCATTCAAAATTTATCTCGGTTCTACATCATCCAGATCACTCTGGATCTGACCTTTTACCTGTGCTTCCCACACAGGATACTCACACACATCCTGAAATCTGATTTTAATAACAGATTGGCCAGCCCAACCTTCCTTACTTGTCAGACTTCCTGTCAGGTGGAGTGGACTGCAAGTGGCAAGCAAGTCCCAGGAGATGGATCCTGGTGGTCCCATTCCCAGAACAACCTGATGAATGACCTTTTATTTATCCATCTACCTTCCTACCTACCTACCTATCTATCTGTCTGTCTTTCTGTCTATTTATTTAAAGATACAGCACAGTAACAACTTAACGAGCCAGTGCTGCACAATTTCACCAACTAACATACTAACCTATAGGCCTTTGGACTGTGGGAAGAAACTACAGCACCTGGAGGAAATCCATGTGGTCACAGGGAGAACATACAAACTCCTTACAGACAGTGGTGAAAGTGATCAGGTTGCTGGCACTGTAATAGTGATATGTAAAGTGTTATGTTACCATGCCACCTAGATCATACTTCCTGAGTTATACTTACAGATATCATTGCATACATATCATACCATATTGAACTCTCAAAGTTCCACTGAGAGAAACTTTTTAAAAACATAGGCTTACGATTCATTCCAAGATGGTTTAACTAAAATTAAAAGCTCCTTGAATTACTAAAAATACTTAATGAAATATAGTTAAGCAAACCCAAGCTGCATTTATTTTAATGATATTTTTATTCAAATGAATAGGATCATGGTTATTAACTCTTCCTCTTTATAGGAAAGCTTGAGGGTCCAGATTTGAAGTTGTTTTGTTTCTTCAGCTGGATGGGCACTCAGACAACTTACTATTCCAGGAATTACTAGCAGTGACTTCAGAAGCAGGGTAGGAGTCAGGAATGAGCTGAAGAATGAAGTGTTGGTCACTGGAATTCTCCACCATTAAAATGATCTGTCCTGGAGGATCAAGTTCAAGTTCATCTGTACACATGAACACAGCCAACAAAACTGTGTTCCTCTGGGGTCAAAGTGCAAAACACAGAACCAACAGTCACACACAGCACACGGCAGATATAACACATATAAGTAGGATAGCAGAAAGACATAAGATTACAAAAACTAATTTAAAAATTAATAATAGAGTCCATGTCCCTGAGTGTCATGGCCTGATTGTCCTGGAGCCATGTTATTGCAAGAACAGCCCACACTGTTCCTCATCTCATGTACTGCAGCCACAGACAGAGGTAAATCAGCTTGTCTGCACTGAGCAAACACTGGAGAGCAGCACTGATTGGAGAAGATGGCCTCCAACCCAGCACAGAATCCAGTGGCACACAGCCAGCTCTGGCGCCTCCATCCTCAGTGGCCACAACAGGTGACCCCAAAGCATGAATGAGGGTCTCATTGGTGCCTCAACTGAGGCAGCTCTCCCGCCATTGGTCTTTCCAACAAACCAGTGAATCCGATTTGCAGTATTCTATATTACCAATGTCCAACAGGGTCCTGCGATCAGAAAAAAAAATGCTGCGGCATACATTGGATCGTGCACCACCTCTGAAAACTCCCACAGATGCCTTCATTCCTGGGTGGTGAGGCAGGATGCAACACAAAGTGAAACATGTCCTGCTCCACCACAATCCAGTGACTCACAATACTTGAGTTCTACACAGTACTTAATATCCAGCAGTGCTTGCAATCATGAAAAAGACATGAAGGATGAAGAATTGCACTTTTGGTTGGACCCAAAGAGGCCACCATATCTGAGTGCACTGCCATCTATGTAGAAGGATAGATCACTGACATTCTGCGTATTAATTATAATTCTGAGCAGTGAATCACTGGAATTCTGTTCAGTAAGTATGACCTGGCCCAGTGAATGACTAATAACCTTTAAAGTTCATAGTCCAAAGTACTTTTGTTGTTAAAGTACATATATGTCATCATATATAATCCGGAGATTCAATTTCTTGTGGGCATTCACAGTAAATACCAGAAATAGAATAGAATCAGTGAAAGATCACACCTAGCGGGACAAGCAACCAATGTGCAAAAGACAACAAGCAATTCAAATATTAGATAGATAGATAGATAGATAGATAGATAGACAGACAGACAAGCAATACATATTGAGAACATGGGATGAAGAGTCCTTGAAAGTGAGTCCATAGTTTGAAGGAACAGTTCGGTGATGAGGGCGAGTGAAGTTGTGAAAGTATCCCTTCTGATACAAGAGCTTGATGGTTGAGAGATAAAAACTGTTTCTGAGCCTGGTGACATGGGTCCTAAGGCTCCTATACCTTTCTCCTGATGGCAGCAGCAAGAAGAGAGCGTAGCGTGGGCGGTGGGGGTCATGATGATGGAGGGTGCTGCCCTGCGGCAGCGCTCTTTGTAGGTGTGCTCAATGGTGGAGAAGACTTTTCCTTTGATGAGCTGGGGTGTATCCATTACTTTTCCACTCAAGGACATTGGTGTCTCTGTAGCAGGCTGTGATGTAACCACTCAATATACTCTCCACTGCACGTCCATAGAAATTTGTCAAAGCTTTAGATCACATGTCGAATCTTTGAAAACTTCCAAGAAACTATTAGCACTGCTGTGCTTTCCTTGTAATGACACTTATGTGCTGGACTCAGGACAGATCCTTTGGAGTGTCACAGTAGCATAACAGTGAGAGCAGCACTATTACAGCTTGGGACATCCTGGAGTTCGGAGTTCAGTTCCAGCGACGTTATGTAGAGTCTCTGTATGTCGGAGCACCACAAAGAGTTTATCATGAAACACAGACTCCCACCTTTTTGCCTTATCTGAATCAGCAATCTGGTCCTTTCTGTGTATCAAGAAGCCCTCAGGTCTTACCAACATATGTGGCTTGTCCAGAGTGATCTATGTCACCATGAAGCTGCGAATGTAGCAATCCCTCATTTCCCTTCGATAGATCAATCTCGCCCCGAGGTCCTCAGTCATGTTCTTCATCATCTGTACATTTGTTAATAACTTGCTGAGTAGAGGAATTTCTATGCCTTAATGTTTTAGCCTGGTTTGGAGTCCTCCCTTCCTTCTTTTCTTGCAGCCTTGGCAATATATAGTATGTCCGTTAATGTTACTTAAAGGGAAATTACAAGCTGCAGGTCACAGTAAGAATAGTTAAGAAGTACATTTAAAAGTTATGTAAGTTGCCAGCAACAGTTGTCATGGTTCACTGGCACCATCCTTGGTCACAAAGACAGTTATTAAGATGTGCCTTAAAGGAGGACAGAACACAGAGCTTGGGGATATAAGGGGAAAACTCCAGAGTTTACGGCCAGGCAACTGAAGATATAATGAGAAGTGTTCCTTTGGAAAAGTCTTCAGAAATAAAGGGTTTATAATTTCACTGGCAATACCAAGTGGATAACATCTTTTCACTTTGGTTTTCAATGTCACTTGTATAAACAAACTGAAAGAGGCTGTCTCATTGATAGTATCTGGTGGAGAATAACAATTCTGAACAATATTAGAATATGCCTGTTAAACAGCAAATATTTGCAATGAAGCTGTCAGACACTTATTATATTGAGCATTTCTTATGACTGTAATATGTAATATTAATTTACTTTTAGATTAAGTATTCAATCCTCTTGAGGCACAGTGTTAACAAAATGGTCTGGATTGTCCTGAGAATTGAACACAATCCTAAAGAACACTGGAAAACATTTAAAATCAACCTGTGTAGACCTATCAGCACGAGTACAAAAGTTCCAAGCTTCCTCTAAGATCCTTGTGACCTTATCCCAATTATACTCTGATGTTAGACGTCTCAATCTAGGCTCAACCCCAGATCCAGATGGTGAAGCCTATTCTATTACACACTGCCCTTACGGAACCATTTTCTGTATTGCAATCATCTACAATTTCCGATTGTAGCTCTTTCCACACTTGCACTATCTCCTGAGTGAAGAGTTTTCCCCTCAGATTCCCCTTACATGTTTCACTTTTCACCCTAAACCTATGACCCAACCTAAGGGGAGGAGCTTGTCACTCCAAGCCTGAGGTACTCTCCTTATTTCTGCCCTGTTGAATTGTTGGTGAATTTATATACACAACCAGGTTACATCGCATTCTTTTAAAGAATGAAAGCTGAGCCTACATCGTCTCTCCTCGTAAGGCAAGTCTGTAATGTTACAAACCAGTGTGATGAATCTATAGCACTTCTTTTACAACAAGTATATACACACTTAACTGAATTGACTAAACTGTGCACCATGCTTCAATTGCAGTCTAACCAAGGTACGACATAATTGTATTAACACATCTTCACTCATGTATGCAGAGGCTAATATATCATTCTAGACACCTGCAGTACATGCAACCCAGTCTTAAGGGGCTAGTGTACAAGGATAATCAGATCAACATGAATATTAGCACTTCTCAATCTCTCAACATTTACAAAATGGCATTCCTTTATCTTCTGCTATTTAAGTGGTTAACCTCGCATTTTACCACATTGTACTCTATATACCATGCTGTTGCCCACGCACTTAAACCATCCCAACCATTGAGCACATCTACAGGAAACACTGTCATAGAAAAGCAGCGTTCATCATCAAAGATCCTTGCCTCCCAGGCCATGCACTCTTCTCACTGCTGCCTTCAGGTAGAAGGTACAGGTGCCTCAGGACTGGCACCACCAGGTTCAAAACAGTTACTACTCCTCAACTATCAGGGACTTGAACAAAAGGGGATAACCGCAATTATTTAAGGACCCTTATCTTGTTATGTCATGCTTGTTATTTATTTATTATCTGCATTTGCACAGTTTGTTTATAGTTTGCAGTTCCTGATGTTTACAGTTACTGTTCTATAAATTTGCTAACCATGCCAGCAGAAAAATGTACCTCAGGGTTGTATGTGGTGACATGTATATACCCTGATTATAAACGTTAATCAGAACTTTTTTGAAGTTTGTACTTAATCTATATCCCCTTGAAGTGCTGTAGCTTTTGACAAAGTTAATATTCTTTGCCATGATGCAGTTATTTTGTTCAGCTTTGTAACTCCTCTGCCTAGTTATTTGTATAATTCTCCTATCACCTCATGTCCTGTCTGACCATAAAGCAATCTGGATTATTGATGGTAGCTAAAGAGGTCGAGTAGATTCCACCTAATACAGGCAATTGAACTGTGCCATTACTACAGCCCATTGACATCTTCCAAGTGATGCATTGACAACACAGCTTGGGTCAGCATTCCAATGGATTTATGTTCTAACGTTTCAGTAATGGTCCCAAGTTAAAGTGCTTCACATATAATTTTTAACTCTGCCTAAGGAAAAAAAGTTCTTTTTTCCAAATTGCATTCTGAAAGGTAGAAGTATATTTTTTATAAAACTTATTTTTTGAAATTAGTGTGTCTGCAGTGTTCTAGGTTCAGTGCAGACTTAGGGGTGTGGAGTTTAATTATTCTTAATCATAATCAGAATCACATCTATTATCACTGACTCTTGTCAAGAAATATGTCATTTCGCAGTGCAATAGATATAAAAATGCCGTAAGTTACAATAAGAAATATATTTTAAAGAAAGCTTAAAATGTAGAACAATACTGCACAGGAATATTCCCTTCAGCCCACAACACTGTGCGACAATAAATAAACTCGCAATTAATTTATTAAACTATTCTTCACTGTCTTCACAAGTCTGTATGCCTCCATTCACTGAATATAAATGTGCCTATATACAGGTATATTAAACAATTGTATTGCATCTGCCTCCACCACAATCTCTGGTAACACATTCCAAGCAACCACCCACTCTAGATGGACGGAAAGATCTTCTCTGTGCTGTGCATAAAAAAAAACATATCTGCATGTTTTCTGACCTGTGCTCATATTTCCTCCCACTCTGTCTGGTAGGTTAATTTGTTGCTGTTACTTGCCTGTAGTGTAAGTGGGTGGTAGGTTAAAGGGGAAGTTAAAAGGCTTCAGAGGGAAAACAAGTTATACTTTATACTTTATACTTTATTGTCACCAAACAATTGGTACTGGAACGTACAATCATCACAGCGATATTTGATTTTGAGCTTCACACTCCCTGGATTGCAAATATTAAATATTAAAGATATTAAAAATATTTAAAATTAGTAAATATTAAACATTTAAATTATAACTCATAAATAGAAAATAGAAAAATGAGAAGTAAGGTAGTGCAAAAAAACCGAGAGGCAGGTCCGGATAATTGGAGGGTATGGCCCAGATCCAGGTCAGGATCCGTTCAGCAGTCTTATCACAGTCGTGTCCTTGATTATCCTGGCAGCACTGCACTGACAGCGTGAGGTGTAAAGTGAGTCCACGGACGGAAGATTGGTTTGCGTGATGTGCTGTGCCGTGTTCACGATCTTCTGCAGCTTCTTTCGGTCTTGGACAGGACAACTTCCATACCAGGTTGTGATGCACCCTAGAAGAATGCTTTCTATGGTGCATCTATTAAAATTAGTGAGGGTTTTTGGGGACAGGCAAAATTTCTTTAGTTTTCTCGGGAAGTAAAGGCACTGGTGGGTCTTCTTGGCAGTGAACTCTGCTTGGTTGGACCAAGTCAGGTCATTTGTGATACGGACCCCTAGGAACTTAAAGCTTTTGACCTGTTCCACTTGCGCACCACTGATGTAAATGGGGTCGTGCAATCATGATTGCATGAGAGCTGGCATAAATCAATGGGCTTCATAGCAATTGATGTCAGAGCCACAGGTCGATAGTCATTCACTCCACCTTGCTCTTTTTCTGCACTAGGATTATCCTTGCCTTCTTAAGACACAAGGGGATCTTAGACTGAAGCAAGGAGCAGTTGAAGATGTCAGCAAACTCTCCAGCTAGCTCACTTGCACAGGCGCGGAGAACCCATCCCGGGACGCCATCTGGGCCCATTGCCTTCCTTGGATTTATCTTCAGGAAGGCTTTTCTAACGTCCTCTTCGGTGACGATGAACCTCGATGCCACCAGGTCCGGCTCATCCGGAGGGAGTGGGACGATCCTCTTCTGTTCGAATCTTGCATAGAATACGTTAAGTTCATCAGGAAGAGAACCACCATAGTTTTTGAAATTCCCAGCTTTTTCTTTGCGCCCAGTGATCTTATTTATGCCCTGCCATAGTCTACTGGCATCCCTTTGGTTAGCCTGGGCTTCCAACTTGGCTCGATATTGCCTCTTGGCGCCCTTAATGGCTTTCCAGAGTTCACGCCTTGATTCCGTGTAGCGACTGGTATCCCCGGACCTAAAAGCCGCAGCTCTAGCCTTCAAAAGGGTCTTGACTTCATAATTCATCCAAGGTTTCCGGTTAGGGAATACCCGGATCGTGTTGCGAGACACACAGTCCTCCGTGCATTTCCAAATAAAGGTTAAAGAGAGATAAGTAAAGGAAGGGGATTTTGGAAACTCTGAGAGCTGGCATAAATCAATGGGCTGAAATCCCTTCCTTGGTCTCATAAGAAATTTTGAGAAATCTGTTAGATGGGGCCAATATTTACTGACATCCCCTCCCAGCTTAACTTCTTAGTAGTTACTTCGATAAAACTGATCATTTTGAGAATATTTTTTAGAGGAACCTCCATGTAATGCATATCTTTTGATTAAAATATCCCTCATTAATATATCAGCTCAGCAGATACATCATATATACATTGACAAGGTAACACACGTGAGGCCGCTTTACAACATAAGAGACCATGGAATTACAGGAATGATACTAGCATGAATAGAATATTTGTTGACTGGCAGGAGGCAAAGATTAGGAATAAAAGAGACCTTTTCTGGCTGGCTGCCAGTGACAAGCAGTGTACTACAGGGGTCGGTGTTCAGACCGCTTCTTTTCACCTTATATGCACTGATTTGGTTGACAGAATTGATGACTTTGTGGCCAAGTTTGCAGACGATATGGAGATAAATGGAAGGGGAGGTAGTGTTGAGGAAGCAGGGATTCTGAAGAAGGACTCAGACAGATTAGGAGAATGGGCGATGAATTGGCAGATGGAATATAGTATAGGGAAGCATATGGTCATGCACTTTGATCGAAAGAATAAAGATGTAGACTATTTTCTGAATGGGGAAAAAAATTCAAAAATCAAAGGTGCAAATAGACTTGGGAGTCCTTGAGCAGAATTCCCTAAAGATTAACTTGCATGTTGGGTCAGTGATAAGGAAGACAAATACAATGTTAGCATTCATTTCAAGAAGGTTGAAATATAAAAATAAGGATGTAATGCTGAGGCTTTATACAACGTTGCGCAGACCACACTTGGAGTATTGTGAACAGTTTTAGGCCCCTTATCCAAGAAGATATGCTGGCGTTGGAGAGCTTCACAAGAATGATTCCAAGAATGTAAGGGTAAACGTTTGAGGAGACTTTGATGGCTCTGGGCCTGTACTCGCTGGAGTTCAGAGGAATAAAGAGAGATCTCACTGAAACCTATTGAATATTGAAAGCTTAGATAGAGTCAATGTGGAGAGGATGTTTCCTATAGTTGGTGAATCAGTGATGAGAGGGTACAACTTCAGAATAGAGGGCATCCATTTATAACAGAGATGAGGAGGAATCTCTTTAGCCAGAGGGTAGTAAATCTGTAAAACTCATTGCCATGGACTGCTGGGGAGGCCAAAATACTGAGTATATTTAAAGTAGAGGTTGATAGGTTCCCGATTAGTCAGGATTTCAAAGGTTGAGGTGAGAAGGCAGGAGAGTGGGGTCGAGAGGGGTAATAAATCAGCCTTGATGGAATGGCAGAGCAGGCTCAATGGGCCAAATGGCCTAATTCTGCTCCCATGTCTTATGGTCTTATAAGTGGTCTGTGTACTTTGTGGATCATATGAGTAGAAGTGGACTTTAACATCAGAAGTTGAGAAGGATATTGTCCTAACACAAGAAAAAATGTAGTTGAGTGGGACACCATAGTTAGGCCAAAGGGCCTGTTTCCATGCTGTATGATTTATCAAACAATGAAGTATACTTTTTCATGTTTGAAGGGGGAGTGGGCATACTTCACCATGGACTGCAACACTCTGACAGTCTCCTAGATAGATCCTGTTAATTTTTTTTTTATGCATATCTCACAACTACACTTCTTCTGTCAGTCTAGAATTATTTTTGGACACCCATGCATCTTCTGATCCTGGGTTGAGCATCTTCCCGACCTTCGTCTCAATCCCAAATGCTGAGCATACTCCCAATTCCATTTCCTATTACAATCCTTTTCCAAGCCGTGACGCTTCAACCTCATCAAATTGAATTTACCAGCCTCTAAGCACAAAACAACAGTGGTTTACTTCTGATTACGTGCTGACTTAAGCACCTTTCTTTGTGTGGAAAATAATTTAGGACAACATATAATAAGGATGTTGATGAAGAAGCTGATATTGATCAGTACACCGAGGATAACTTCCTTGTCATCTTTCAAGTGTTATCGTGGGATATTCTACACATAAACAAGAGGTCCTCAGTTTAATGTCTTATCCAAACAATATGTCATTTCTGTAGCACACTGGACTACAACCGAAAATTATTGTCTTAGACTTCAGCTAAAAAATTGCATTACTTCCCTTTCTCTATGGACTTCCAAATTTTCTTTTGAAATACTTCACAAACTTGATGCAAGAATATCCTGAAGAATTGCACCTAGAACTAATTAGCCTTAACAATGTGAGGGAGTCTCAAGCTTTTGATACTGTCTTGTCGAATTTTCATGAGTGGTTAATAGGCTGTTCACTATTATTTTGACAGATCTCTTGGGTTTCTGCTAATCCTTTGCTAAAGTTGCAGTATGGCCTAATTCTGCTCCTATGTATTATGGTCTTATTGTTTTATGTTTAGAGTAAAGGATCCTTTCATTGAGCAAGCAATGCTGATGCACACAGTAAATAGGAATTGCTTTCTTCTCTGTAGAAACAAGTGTTCTATGGAATAATTAGCAGGCAAGACAACACAGCATCATTACATTGTACTTACCGATAGTGTAATCTTTGCAGTTATCAATAGAAAGTGGGATCCACATTGAAGGGGCTGATACATGATTTGCTTTTCTATATTGATTTTTTGCCTCATATATAAAGACACAACCACCAGTTCCACTTTGGTCCACTGTCCTCTCCTACCAGATCCCTCTTCTTCAGCCCTTTACCTCTTCCACCCATCACTGCCCAGCTTCTCACATCATAATCCACCCCCCTCCTCGCAAACCCACCTTAGAAAACCAATATCTAGACTTGGTGGGATTATATATAGGGCCCTGGCAGAGCAAATATACAGTATTTTTCATGGTTGTATCATGTACAGTACATCAATTAAGATAGTTGATTTTAAAAAAGTAGTGGTTGCTGATCATTTACAAACAGGCAATTTTGTTAAGATAAACTATATAATTTAGTTTATATGATTTCTTTAGGCAAATATGAACATTGCTGTCAGATTGATTTATACAGTATTTCAAATGATCCTAAAATATGTTCATACACTTTCTACTATTCCAGATTTCATCCTCTTTACTCCGTGAATAAATTTAAAGTTTTTTTAAAACATGCATAGCAACAGAAATATAATTGTACATGTATATGTTTTATTTGGGATTATTAATGGATTATCTGAGTTTTGGGCTCCTTACCTAAGAAAAAATATGCTGGCATTGGAGACGGCCCAGAATAGGTTCATGGGAATTATTCTGGGAATGGAAGAGTTAATGTATGAGGAGTATTTGATAGCTCTGTGCCGGTACTTGCTGGAGTTTAAAAGAATTGGGGGGGGGTGGAATCTCATTGAAATCTGTCAAATATTGAAAGGCCTTGATAGAGTGGATATGAAGAGGATATTACCTATAGTGGGTGAGTCTGAGACGACAGGGCAGAATAGATGGACATCCACTTAGAACAGATGAGAAAGAATTTCTTTAACCAGGGGGTAATGGATCTGTGGAATTCATTGCCACAGATGGCTGTGGAGACCAAGTCTTTGAATATATTTAAAGCGGGGTTGATCGGTTCCTGGTTAGTCAGGGCATCAAAGGTTATGCAGGGAAAAGGTAGGGGAATCGGGTTGAGAGGGAGAATATATCAGCCATCAGCCATAATAGAATGGTGAGGCAGACTCGATAGGCCAAGTAGCTTAATCTTCTCTTATGTTTTATAGTCTTATGATCTTATGGCCCAATAATTCCTCTCATAACGGATGTTCCCAAATATCCCTCTGAGAACATTCTACATGGAGGTCGGTGACCAGTGGTGTGCCTCAGGGATCTGTTTTAAAAACGACCTGGATGAAGAAGTAGAGGGATGGCTTGGTAAATTTGCTGATGACACAAAGGCTGGAGGTGTTGCAGATAGTGTGGAGGGCTGTCAGAGGTTACAGCGGGACAGTGATAGGATACAAAAATGGGCTGAGAAGTGGCACATGGAGATCAACCCAGATAAATGTAAAGTGGTTCATTTTGGTAGGTCAAATATGATGGCAGAATATAGTATTGGCAGTGTGGAGGATCAGAGGGATCTTGGGGTCTGAGTCCATAGGACACTTAAGCATGCTGTCGGAGCAGCGCTGCCAAGATAATCACGGACACGACCCACCCAGCCAAAACACTTTTCATCCCTCTTTCCTTCGGGTGAAGGCTCAGGAGCTTGAAGACTCGTACGGCCAGATTTAGGAACAGCTTCTTTCCAACCATGATAAAACTGCTGAACGGATCCTGACCCGGAGCTGGGACATACCCTTCAAATATCCGGACCTGCCTCTCGGTTTTTTCTGCACTACCTTACTTTCCATTTTTATATTTTCTATTTATGATTTATAATTTAAATGTTTAATATTTACTATCGATTTGTATTCCAGGGAGCGGGAAGCGCAGAATCAAATATCGCTGTGATGATTGTACATTCTAGTATCAATTGTTTGGCAACAATAAGGTATAAATTATAAAGTAGGTTGACTCTGTGATTAAGAAGGCATGCGGTGTATTGGCCTTCATCAATCGTGGGATTGAGTTTAGGAGCCGAGAAGTAATGTTGCAACTATACAGGACCCTGGTCAGACCCCACTTGGAGTACTGTTCTTAGTTCTGGTTGACTCACTATAGGAAGGATGTGGAAACCATAGAAAGGGTGCAGAGGAGATTTACAAGGAGGTTGCCTGGATTGGGGAGCATGCCTTATGAGGATGGGTGGAGTGATCTCGGCCTTTTCTCCTTGGAGCGATGGAGGATGAGAAGTGACCTGATGGAGGTGTACAAGATGATGAGAGGCATTGATCGTGTGGATAGTCAGAGGTTTTTCCCCAGGGCTGAAATGGCTAGCAGAAGAGGGCACAGTTTTAAGCTGCTTGGAAGTAAGTACAGAGGAGATGTCAGTGGTAAGTTTTTTTTTACTCAGAGGGTCGTGAGTGCGTGGAATGGGCTGCCGGCGACGGTGGTGGAGGTGGAAACGATAGGGTCTTTTAAGAGACTCCTGGATGGCTGCATGGAGCTCAGAAAAACAGAGGGCTATGGGTAAGCCTAGGTAATTTCTAGTTAAGAACATGTTCGGCACAGCTTTGTGGGCCGAAGGGCCTGTATTGTGCTGTAGGTTTTCTGTGTTTCTGTTTCTAACATCTCCAAATAGCAGTTTCCAATGCATGGAAGCACTTTAAAGACATTTCACAACATACAGTATGTCAATGATAATAAACATGAGTCTGTTTTTGAATTTTTACCATCTGATACTTGGATTGGGGGGGGGTGTTGTCTAATGAAGAAAGTTTGGATAACCTAGGCGCATCCTTATTTAAATACATAGAAAAGGACAGAAATCCATTCATTAATCTGCCTTGGATAAGAACTCAAGAAATTCAGGGAGAAGTTGGTTATTTATCCCTTCAATCCCATCCACTATTATATAGGTTTATAAATGAACATGCACTCTGTCCAATCTCTAGTTATCTCCATCCTAGATCCCCTTAACCTATTGACATAGTCTCATATTTACGCAGTGACTTGGCCTCTGCAAGCATTGTGCATTTAAAATTGTATTGGCTATCTCTATGCAAAGATTAATTGTTCCCCAATCCTCCCAAAACATTGACAAACAAGTAATCATTGTAAAGAGATAATCTTTGCTACATTATTCAAATGACAAAAAAACACCAGGGGACATGCTTTCAAGGTCATAGAGGAGAAGTTTATCTGTAAGACTGACATCGGTGGTGGGGAAAATGCTAGAGTCAGTTATCAAAGATGTGATAACAGCACATTTGGAAAGCGGTGAAATCATCAGACAAAGACAGCATGGATTTGTGAAAGGAAAATCATGTCTGATGAATCTCATAGAATTTTTTGAGGATGTAACTAGTAGAGTGGATAGAGGAGAACCAGTGGATGTGGTGTATTTGGATTTTCAAAAGGCTTTTGACAAGGTCCCACACAGAAGATTAGTGTGCAAACTTAAAGCACACGGTATTGGGGGTAAGGTATTGATGTGGATAGAGAATTGGTTGGCAGACAGGAAGCAAAGAGTGGGAATAAACGGGACCTTTTCAGAATGGCAGGCAGTGACTAGTGGGGTACCACAAGGCTCAGTGCTGGGACCCCAGTTGTTTACAATATATATTAATGACTTAGACGAGGGAATTCAATGCAGCATCTCCAAGTTTGCGGATGACACGAAGCTGGGCGGCAGTGTTAGCTGTGAGGAGGATGCTAAGAGGATGCAGGGTGACTTGGATAGGTTAGGTGAGTGGGCAAATTCATGGCAGATGCAATTTAATGTGGATAAATGTGAGGTTATCCACTTTGGTGGCAAGAACAAGAAAACAGATTATTATCTGAATGGTGGCTGATTAGGAAAAGGGGAGGTGCAATGAGACCTGGGTGTCTTTGTAAACCAGTCATTAAAAGTTGGCATGCAGGTACAGCAGGCGGTGAAAAAGGCGAATAGTATGCTGGCATTCATAGCAAGTGGATTCGAGTACAGGAGCAGGGAGGTTCTGCTGCAGTTGTACAAGGCCTTGGTGAGACCACACGTAGAGTATTGTGTGCAGTTTTGGTCCCCTAATCTGAGGAAAGATATTGTTGCCATAGAGGGGGTACAAAGAAGGTTCACCAGATTGATTCCTGGGATGGCAGGACTTTCATATGATGAAGGACTGGATCGACTAGGCTTATACTCTCTGGAATTTAGACGATTGAGGGGGGATCTGATTGAAACACATAAAATCCTAAAGGGATTGGACAGGCTAAATGCAGGAAGATTGTTCCCGATGTTGGTGAAGTCCAGAACGAGGGGTCACAGTTTGAGGATAAATGGGAAACCTTTTAGGATCGAGATGAGGAAAAACTTCTTCACACAGAGAGTGGTGAATCTGTGGAATTCTCTGCCACAGGAAACAGTTGAGGCCAGTTCATTGGCTATATTTAAGCGGGAGTTAGATAAAGCCCTTATGGCTAAAGGGATCAGGGGGTATGGAGAGAAGGCAGGTATAGGGTTCTGATTTGGATGATCAGCCATGATCGTAATGAATGGCAGAGTCGGCTCGAAGGGCCAAAAGGCCTACTCCTGCACCTATTTTCTATGTTTCTATGTTTCTAATGGGAGGGGAAATTGTCTTACACAGAGAGTGGCAGGTGACTGGAGTGGATTACTGGAAGCAGGCAGTTTAGTGGAGTTTAAGAGACTTTTAGGCACATGAACATGAAGCAAATTGAGAAATGTTGTTGAGTCACAGGATGAGAACATCTTGTACAACTTTCATCAATACCAGCAAAATATTGTGGACTGAGGGGATTGTCCAGTCTGGTATTGAACTATGATCTACGTTTTGTTATATTTTCCTCTTGAAATATTCAATTTCCTGTTTTAATTGAGTGGCATATAATTCTGAGCATGCCCAGTACCTCAAGTTGGGGAATAAAGGAGAAAGAGCCCTGTTTTGTTATTGGAATTGTTTTATTGCTGTCACATTCACTGACATACAGTGAAAAGTTTATCTTGCATTCTGTTCATACAGATCAAGTCACAACATAGTACATTAAGGTCGAACAAGATAAAAAATAGCAATGAGGAATAAAGTATAAAATCTACAGGAAAGTGCAGTGCAAGTAAACAATAAAATCCAAAATCATAACGAGAGATTGTGAGGTCAAGCTTATTGTCATACACACAAAATGCACAGGTGCAATTAAAAACTGACTTTCAGCAGCTAAACTATTTATATGTAAATTATGCACAATTTTTACAAAGGGGAAGCACAATTGCAACTAAAGTAAGTCTATTTTAGTGCAGGATGATCAAACTGGTTATACTGTTGCCAAACTGTAGACACTATGGTCATGTCAGTTTGTTCAAGAACCAAACGCTTGAAGCAATCACAGAAATATTTCTTCTGCATGACAGACCCATTATTTTAATTGCAATTCTATATCTATGTTCAGAGTTCAAAATAAATGTCCTTTATCGATTTGGAAATTTATGAGGAACATATTGGAAAATGTGTAGTCCTTTGAGGACGTGCAGCACACCTTAACATTAATTGAAAATCAAAAATCTGCAATTACTTCAAATCTGAAATTCCTTAAAATGCTCAGGATGACAAGCACTATCTATGAATCTTGAAGCTCAAATCTTCCAGGCCCATTGCCTTCCATCAGATTCTTTCTCAAGTGACCTTGCCTTTTCTGCAAGTTGTTCCAACACTTTCTATTTCTATTTCAGTGAGATTAATTGTCAGAAATTGAGCACAACAGTTGTAACGGAAACTATTGCAACTTAGAGGGTAACAATAAAATATATTTCCTTTATGCATTTGAATCTTCCTTGTCTGTAGAAGTTACAAAATATCGTGGAAAATTATGCTATTTAAAGACTCCTGTAATATACTGCTTCAAATCTATGAATAAAAGGATGAGTCCTATTTTTTTTACCCCTAGGGCATTGACAGGGGTTGAGGAGAACAACAGAGTATGCATTCCTCCAACAATCATCCAGCAAAAGAAACTAAGTTATAGATGTGTGTGTAGATGTTTATAAGAAGGACATGTACTTTTATCCTTCCAGGAGCCAATAAATTTAAGCACATACGCACATTGCCTTGCCTTAAGCATCTGATTCCGTATACTCTATGAGCTGTAATCTATTTCTCTTTATTTGATCTTTCATCATTATCATTATGATTATCTCCTGTCCCATTTCGAAAATGATGATAACCTCATAATGAAGAATATGAGAATGTGAAACTTGGACAATTGTCGAGGGAGATATGAACAAAATGCATTAATTGACTTTGGACTAGCCAGGATCCAAGATGTTTGTGTGATTAAAACTGTGTAGGCAGTAAGGATGAATAACAGTTTATTTAATGTTAGCTCAACAACCATAAACAAGAAATTCTTGTCAGACTGCAGTATCCTTGCAGTAATGGATACTCATTTAATAGCTGTTGGCAAAATTTTATTTTATCATTTCTCGCTTACTGGATAAGAAACTTTCAAACCATATCCTTCACTGATTAGATCTAGAGCATCAAAGGAACATACCTCTTTCAGAAAGGAAATGACAGAGATTTGCACTCATTTTCCCATCAGCTTGAATCTGTAACGGTTATTAATCTGTGGAGAAAACAATATTCAGGGATATGCCTTTGAATCTGAATGAAGATGCCACAGTTTTCACTGACTCCATCAAGGCTTATGTGGATGAGAATGTGCTTTCTAGAACATACTGCCAAGTAGAAAAGGGAGCAGCAGGTCACTACAGCAAAATGGAGCTTTGACCAATGAACTATCCACATTTGGTATTGATTAACAGGAGCAAGTTAAAGGAAGGCAGGGGCAATCACAACAGTTATCGATTGAGTGGACACAGTCAGAGTGGTGATCTTGAGGCTTTAGCTTTTCATGGCCTCAGCCAAGAGAGACTTCAGTCAAAGAAAGCAAAATAAAAGGAAAGCTCAAGGTTGAGTGTTTTTTCTCTTTCCTTCCATAAATCTGCTCAGCCAGGACAGTAGAGGTGCCAGGCAGGATAGCTGAATACTCCTCTTGTGGGACGTGACAAGGCAGGGAGACCTCCAGTGTCCTTGATCACTACAACAGCAAGAAGTGCATCCAGCTACTATTTCTAACAATCCACATAAGGAGCAGGAGCTGGAACTGGATGAGCTCCAAATCATTCGGAAGGTAGTATATAGAGAGGAAGTTACACCAAAGGTGCAGGACATAAGAAACTGGGTGATAGTCAGGAAGGAGAAAGGGGTTAAGGAGCCAGTACAGAGTACCCCTGTGGCCATTACCGATAGCAACAGGTGTATCACTTTGGATACTGTTTGGGGGGGGGGGGGGGCGATGTCGACCTAACGGAGGAAAGTCATAGTGGTCAAGTCTCCGGCACTGATTCTAGCTCTGTGACTCAGAAGATGGTGGTGGGGCGGGGGGGTGTGGAGCACATGGAGAAAACGCACCCTGTGGTAATTGGGGGGTTGTTTGTTAGGAGAATAGACAGCAGGTTCTGTGGGCAAGACCAAGATTCCCGGGTGGCATGTTGCCTCCTAGGTGTCAGGTTTTGGGATATCTTGGATCGAGTTCTCAGCATTCTTAAGTGATGGATGAACAGCCAAAAGTGGTGGTCCATGTAGATACCAGTGACATGGGTAGGACAACTAATGAGGTTCTGCATAGGAGTTCAGGGAGTCAAGTGATAAGTTAAAGGGCAGGTCCTCCAGGAATGTGATCTCAGGATTGCTACCTGTGCCATGTGCTAGTAAGGCCAGCAGTAGGAAGATTATACAGTTTAACACGTGGCTAAGGAGTTGGTGTAGGAGGAAGGGCAGAAGATTTTTGGATCATTGGACTCTCTTCCAGGGAAGGAGGGACCTATATAGAAGGAACAGTTTGCACCTGTATTGGAGGGGGACTAATATCCTAGTCGGAAAGTTTGTTAATGCTGCACGGTGGGATTTAACCGAGAGTTGCAAGGGGATGGGAACCAGAGTGCCAACAGAGTTAGTGGAGATGTTCAGGAGGAAGATGTTGTTAAGACCTCAGACAAAGTTAGGAACAAAAAGGTTGAACATGGTGCAGCTAGTGTCCTGAGGTGCATTCAATGCAAGAAGTGCCGTAGGAAAGGTGGATGATAGCACTGAAGATGAGGTCCTGTAGCTAGTTTACAAAAGGAGGTGATGTGTAGTGAGGAGAGGCTGCAGATAAACTAAAAATTGCAGTCAACAGGATGAGTTGCAATGTAAAAGGCAGATAAAATTGAAAAGGATGAATATATTTGAAAGCACGCAGTATACGGAATAAGGTAGATAAACTTGTAGCACAGTTGCAGATTGGCATGTATGATGTTATAGGCATCACTGAATCATGGCTGAAAGAAGATTATAGCTGGGAGCTTAATGTTCAGAGATACACATCGTATCAGAAGGATAGGCAGGAAGGCAGAGAAGGTGGTTTGGTTCTATTGGGAAAAGTGAAATCAAATTATTAGAAAGACGTGACATAGGGTCAGAAGTTGTTGAACTGTTGTGGATAGAGTTAAGGAACTGCAAGGGTAAAAAGACCGTGATGGAAGTTATATACAGACACCCCCAAAAAGTAGTAAAGATATAGTCTACAAATTACAACAAAAGACAGAAAATGCATGTCAAAAGGGCAATGTTACAATAGGCATGGGGTAATTCAATATGCAGGTTGATTGGGGAACTCAGTTTGGTACTGAATTTCAAGAGGAGGGTTTTCTAGAATGCCTATGAGATGGCTTTTTAGAGTATCTTGTGGTTGAGAACACTAGGGGATCAACTATTCTGGATTGGGTGTTGTGCAATGAAGCAGAATTGATACGAGTTCTTAAGATAAAGTAACTCCTCGGGGTAAGAGATCATAATATGATCAAATTCACCCTGAAATGAGTGAAGGAGAAGCTAAGGCCAGATGAATCAGTATTACAGTGGAGTAAAGGGAATTACTGAGGCAAGAGGGAGGGCTTGGCCAGAATTGATTGGAAAAGAACATTATCAGGGTTGATGGCAGAGCAGCAGTGGTTGGAATCTCTGGAAGCAATTTGGAAGGCACAGAGGAAGAATATCCTAAACAGGAAGACATATTCTAAAGGCAAGTTGACACAACCGTAGCCAACAAGAGAAGTGAAAGCCAATATAAAAGCCAAAGAGAGGGCATATAATTGAGCAAAAATTAGTAGCAAGTTAGAGGATTGGAAGCTTCCAAACAGAAACAGAAGGCAACTAAAAAAGTCATTAAGAAGGTAAGGAATACGAAAGTAAGCTACCCAACAAAAGTTACTTTAGATACATATAGTGTAAAAGAGGTAAGAGTGGACATCAGACCATTGAAAAATTATGCTAGTGAAGTAGTAATGGGGGATAATTAAATGGTGGATGAACTGAATAAGTATTTTGCATCAGTCTTCAATGTGGAAGATATAAACAGTATGGCAGAACTCTGTGAAGCTACCATTACTAGAGAGAGGGTTCTTGGGGAACTAAAAGGTCTGAAGTTAGATAAGTCCCCTGGACTAGATGGTTTACACCACAGAGTTCTGAAAAATGTGCCTAAGGAGATTGTGGAGGCATTGGTAATGATCTTTCAAGAATCAAATAATTCTGGAATTTTTCTGGAATTCTGGAAAATTACAATTCACAAATATCACTCTACTCTTCATGAGGGGAAAGAGGCAGAAGAAAGGAATCTATAGGCTAATTAGTCTGACCATAGTGGTTGGGAAGATGTTGGAATCCATTATTAAGGATGGGGTCTCAGGGTACTTGGAAGCGCATGATAAAGTAAGCCAAAGTTAGCATAGTTTCTTCAGTGGAAGCCTTGCCTGACAAATCTGTTGAAATTCTTCAAGGAAATAGCAAGCAGGATAGAAAAAGGAAAATCAATGGATGTTGTTTACCTGAAGCTTCAGTAGGTCTTTGGCAAGGTGCCGCACATAAGGCTGCCCAAAGTTACTCATGTGGATAGAAGATTGGTAGATTCCCAGAAGGCAAGGAGTGGGAATAAATGGAGCCTTTTCTGGTTGGCTGCCAGTAACTAGCGCTGTTTCACGGGGGTCAATATTAGGATTGCTTTTTTCACGTTATATGTCAATGATTTGGATGACAGATTGATGGTTATCTGGCCAAGTTTGCAGACTATACAAAGATAGGTCTCAGGGCTCTTGCAGGCACACTATAAAATAGGCCTTAGTCAGCATGGTTTCTTCAAGGGAAAATCTTGCCTGACAAATCCGTTGAAATTCTTTGAAGAAATAACAAGCTGAATAGACAAAGAAGAAGCAGTTGAAGTCATGTGTTTGGATTTTCAGAAGGCCCTTGACAATGTGCCACACATGAGGCTGCTTAACAAGTTATGAGCCCATCGTATTACAGGAAAGACTCTAGTAAGGATGAATCAGTGGCTGATTGGCAGGAGACAGAGAGTTGGAATAAAGGGAGATTTTTCTGGTTAGCTGCCTATGTCTAGTGGTGTTTGTGTTGGAGGCAATACTTTTTACATTGTAGGTCAGTAAATTGGATGATGGAATTGATGGCTCTGCTGCAAAGTTTGCTGACAATATGAAGGTAGGTAGAAGGGCAGGTAGTTTTGAGGAAGTACAGAAGGACTTAGACAGATTAGGAGAATGGGCAAAGAAGTGGCAGATGGAATACAGTGTTGGGAAGTGTATGGCCATGCACTTTAGTTGAAAAAATAAGAAGATTGACCATTTTCTAAATAGAGAGAAAGTACAAAATAACTGAGGCACAAAGGGACTTGGGAGCCCTTGTGCAGGATTCCTTAAAGGCGAATTTGCAGGTTTAGACTGTGATGGGGAGTTGCAAATGTGATGTTAACATTCATTTCAAGAGGACTGGAATATAAAAAGCAAGGTGTAATGTTAAGGCTACTTTATAAAGACTGGTGAGGCCTCACTTGGAGTATTGTGAGCAGGTTTGCCCCCACCCCCACCCCATCTTAGAAGAATGTGCTGAAAGTAGAGAGGGTTTGAAGAAGTTTCATGAAAATGATTCCAGGATGGAATGCTTGTCATATAAAGAGTGTTTGATGACTCTGAGCCTGTATTCACCTATCAAATGGTGATAGGCCTGAATAGAGTGAATGTGGAGAGGATGTTTCCTATGATGGGAGAGTCTAAGACCAGAGGACACAGCCTCAGAATAGAAGGGCATCCTTTTAGAACAGAGATGAGAGGGAATTTATTTTGCCAGAGAGTGTTAAATCTGTGGAATTCTTTGCCTCATGCAGCTGTGGAGGCCAGGTCTTTATGTACAGTATATTTAAGGTGGAGATTAATAGATTCTAGATTGGTCAGGGCATGAAAGGATACGTGGAGAAGGCAGGAGATTGAGGCTAAGAGGAATATTGGATCAGCCATGATAAAATAGTGGAGCAAACTCAATGGGCCAAATGGCCTAAATATGCTCATATTTCTTCTGGTTTATGGCCTTATACCAGATATACCAAAACTAAAAGCCATGGATGAAGCAAGAGATTTTACTGCGTGTTAGCTCTGTGGCATTCGAGACCTGTGACCCAGAACTCTGCAAGAAGTCTATGTGAGACTTATAGAAGGCTATAAGAGTGAAAAAGCATTTCTGAGTGAAGTTAGAGATGGAACTGGATGCATATCAGCTCTGGTAGTGTTTGCAGGCCATTACTTGCTATAAAGCAACAGCTAACATCATTAATAGTGGTGATTCTTCACTCTCAGATGAGCTCAACACCTTTTATGCATGTGTTGAAAGGGAGAATAAAACTATACCTGTGTGAATCCCTGCAGATATGGTGAAACTGTGATAACTATCTCAGAGGCCAACATCATAACATCTTTCAAGAGGGTGAACCCTCAAAAGGTTTCAGGCCCCAATGGATTATCTGATAGGGCACTGTAAACCGATGGAAACCGACTGACTGGAGTTTTCAGGGACATCTTCAATCACCCCCACTGCAGTTAGATGGTTCAGAGATTCAAAGGTTCACTTATTATCAAAGTGCACAACTCTGAAATTCTTCTTCTCCAGATAGCCACGAAACCTGGAAAGAAAAAGAGTGGCAGCTCAATCATCAACCCCGAAATCCCCCTTTCCCGCACAAAAAAAAAGAATAAAAATGGAGCAGGCAAATCAGCCACCAAATATCCACCCCTGCACACAAAAAAAACGAGGAAGATTTGGCGAAAAACACAGAATACAAAAAACTATAAGACTGAAAACAAAAGTCTGTAGTCCAGCTCCACAGCCAAAGTGCAGAAAACCTGGACAACATCCTCTGGGCACAGCTGCAGGTTCTCCCTTCTCAGGTCGCAGGTCGATCTCCGGTGATCAAAAGACAGGCAGCCGGCGCTCACCCTGCACATTCATCTTAATGTTTCAATCTTTTGCATTGCTTTGATCTGCAAACAATGGAAGCTTTAGTTGGTGAAATGGAGTCGAACATCAGCTCGCACCCTGCCAGTGCCGGCCACCTCCGTCTCCCAGAATCCTCTCAGAGACTACAGAGCACTGGAATGCCCAAATGATCTCCAAACTGCAAAATACAGGCTCAAGACAAAATAAACAAATGTAAAAGATATAAAATAAATGAAATATATGGTTTCATGATCTATTCAGAAGACGTCAACCAAAGGAGCATTGTACATAGGTGTCAACTTGACTGGAAGATGGACGAAAAGACATCAATCAATCCGGTGCCCAGAGAGTGCAGGCAGAGCTGCCTCTATGATTATCACCCAGTAGTACTCACATCAACTGTGATGAAGGGTTTTGAGACATTTGTCGTGGATATAATTAACTCCTACATGAACAAAGAACTGGACGACCTGTAATTTGCCCATTGTCACAATAGGTCTACAGTGGATGCAGTCTCACTGGCTCTCCACTCGGTCTTGGGCCACCTGCACATCAGCAATATCTACATCAGACTGCTGTTTGTCGGTTACTGCTCAGCATTTAACACCATCATCCCCTAAGTACTAATCAATAAGCTTCAAATCCTGGGCTTCTGTACTTCCCTCTGTACCTGAATCCTCATCAGGAGACCACTGTTAGTGTCATTTGGAAAAACATCTCCTCACTGACAATCAACACCAGTGCACCTCAAAAATGTGTGTTAAGCCTGCTGCTCTACTCTCTGCACACTCATGCCTGTGTAACTCGGCTCAGCTCAGACACCACCTATAAATTTACAAATGACGCAATGTTGTTCACAGATGGTGCTGAGGAATGAGATAGTTCAGCTACTTAAATGGTTTCAAAACAACAACCTTGCACTCAACATTAGTAAGAACAAAGAATTCTTTCCACACTGTAAGATTTGATGCCTTTATGACACTGTGTCATCCAATGATTTGAAAGAGGGGCCCAAGGATATAACTCATTGCCAGTAATCTACTGTTAAGCAAGTAAGGTCAATTCACTGCAGTAACAAAGAGTGAGGGATGCAGTAACTATAGCAACTTTATCCAATTAAAGAAAGGAAAACCCTCCAAAAAGAAAGATAGAGAGTGTGGGATAGTCACACACAGATAAAGTGAATAAAGTCAATCACAGCTACTTACAGAGTCCTGATGAAGGGTCTCGGCCCGAAATGTTGACAGTTTACTCTTTTCTATAGGTGCTGCCTGGCCTGCTGAGTTCTTCCAGCATTTTGTGTGTGTTGCTCAGATTTCCAGCATTTGCAGATTTTCTTTTGTTTGTACTTACGGCAGTATTGCCTTTGAAATTTATATCAAGAGAATTACTCAGTTGTATCCATTCTGGTTGGCAGATGCATTGCCACTCGGCATTCACAAAGAAAACTTGGCCAGGAAAGTGGTATGCAACTGAAAATCATGGTGCATGTCTAACAAGCTGGAGTTGGATAAGTAGTTCGATCATTATCTGTCCATGGTATGCTTTCACCATTTAACTCACTTACAATATTAAATACATGAGAAAGTTTTAAAATATTTCTCCACAACATAGCTATGATTTGGTAATTACTGCACAGTCTCCAGTTCTGTTGCCAGGAGCTTTGTTCATTTGTTCTTTGCACTTATGAAGCTATGTCCATGGAAATGGACACAGTGGTGTAATGATTTTGTTATGAGACATTCTCCAGAGATATGAGCTTGAATCAGGCTACTTGGTCTCTTGAATTTGCTTTGATGTTCAATGTGATTAGTGCTAATTCTGGGCTCAGTTAAGCTTGACAATCACCAAGAATTTCTTTGTGAAAATCCATCATTTCTTTTTTACTTGGCAGTTCCATTTTACAGCTCAGCTCAATGCTTTGAAGCGCAACTTATGCCTGATTTGTGACCTGCTCTGAGGTGTTACCATGTGTGGTTCCTCTTACCTCGGCTCTCTGCAAGCCACTCAGGCTCCATGGAGGTACAGAAACAGTGGAATTGCATTCTCATTGCTGCAGTGTCATGAGTTCAATTCTGACCTAAAGAGGTAAGATGGCGCCAGAGGGTGTTTTCTTCGAGCTCATCTGCAAAACAGCTTCAGTTCATCTCTTTAATGTCTCTTCTTTCCTTTACAAGGTGGCTGGGGTTTTGTTGGAGTCTGTGATCTACAGCTGCACTCAAACTGCGGTTCTTCAAAGTGGCAGGTTTTCACTCACAGGTTTTGCTGACCGGCTATTTTTTGATATCTCTAGGAGGGGCTTGGAAGACGTGCGCCTTTGGGGTGCAGCCATACGCAGCCCTGTGGTCTCGATTTTTCACTGGTGTCACCGACTGAAATGTTATGGGAGATCGTAGTATTGAGATAGTGTGTGTGGCTGTCGGAGGCCTCAGCACTCAAGCAATCTCTTTTTCTCTCTCTCTCTCTCTCTCTCTCTCTCTCGATAGCGGGGAAGAGTCTGCTGGTTCTCGAATCAGGTGAGGTTAATAAGCAGCTCTACGGACTAACATCGAAGCAGCAAGCTGTTTATCTCCCCCCTCCCCCTCACTGTGGAAAGAGTGACACCTCTCCCTTATTAGTGAGAGAGAGAGAGAGAGAGAGAGAGAGCCTGTGGCATGTTGAAGTGCTGGGCTGTGCACTGTAGTTTTTGATGGACTTAGGTCATGGTCTCTTTGGGGTATTTGCTATTGCTTGCTTGGTGGGTGATGGTGGGAGAAGTGCTAATACTTCCAGGTGGAGCAACTGGGCGGAGGGTTTATGCTTTACTGCTGCTTGTGTGGGAGGGGAGGGGACTTTGGGGTACAAACATTTTTCTGTCATTCATTCTTTGCAGTTCTCTTCTGTTTTGTGGATGTCTGCAAAGAGTAAGAATTTCAGGTTGTGAACAGTATACATTCTCAGATATTAAGAGGAACCATTGAACCATTGGACTTTCGGTGCTGTCTATATAAAGTTTAAATATTCCTTCCGTAGCTGCATGGGTTTCCTCCGGGTGCTCTAGTTTTCTCCCACAGCTGAAATGTATGCCAGGTGGCAGGTCCATTGGCTGCTGTAAATGTCCTCTAACATAGGTAGGTCATGGGAGAGTGGGAAGTGCTAATTAATGTCATGTGTGGCAAAAGCGTTGTTGTAGAGAGAGTAATTGGAATGATAGGATTGTTCTGAGATAGAGCATTAGCATGATTGTTTGAATGGCCAGCTTGGTTGTCATAGGGAAATGCAACATGAAATAACTCACCACTGGCAGGCTCCATCTCTGATTTAACCTTTAAATTGCTCTTAAGGCATGTTAGACCAAGTGGTCATGAATCGTTAACTTCACCCTGCTTTTGCTCTTCTCACACTGGCTTGCCATCTCACAGTTCACAACCTTCTATAAGGAGGAAAGCATAAGGCCAGTGCTATGGAACAGGTTTGAAATGGAAGATCACTCAACCTGGAGTGAGGTTTTGGTGTGAGGGATGAGGAATGTGAGACAGATTAATAGGTGAAAGGGTAACATCATCTTACAGAGTCATAGCATCATAGAACACCACAGCACAGAAACAGGTCCTTCAGACCATCTAGTCCATGCCAAACTAATAACCCATATGTGTTGTTGTCCAATCTGTGCCTGTGTGTGTGCAAGTTCTATTCACTAATTTGTGCCTCTTTGTGTGTGTGTGTGTGTGTGTGTGTGTGTGTGTGTGTGTGTGTGTGTGTGTGTGTGTTTACTTGTGCTGTAGAATACCAAGTGCTCAATGTTGGTTATTTGGGGAATTAATAGTATTAAAGGCTGATGATTCTGTCATCGGGCTAAGACATTTCAAGTGCATACACTGGCTTGTCCACTCATTTGTGGGCTCCGAACCTCCATAAGAATGGTTGACACAAGATATTCTGTGGATGCTGGAAATCCAGAGTAGCACATACAAAATGCTGGAGGAACTCAGCAGATCAGGCAGTATCTATGGAATGAAATTAACAGTTGTCTTGTCAGACCTGATCAAGGGTCTCAGCACAAAACATTTATTCATTTCCACTGTTGCTGCCTGACCTGCTGAGTTGCTCTAGTACACTGGTTCCCAAACTGTGCCATATTACCCCCTGCGGACAGTGCAAGTTTCTAAAGGGGAGAAAAAAATAAAGGAGGCGATGATGGGGCACTTAGAAGTAAAGGAACAGCTGAGGGGTTGCAGGCTTAATTTAAGAAATATATTAATTATTATAAGCATTCGGACCTCAGTGCCTTGTAATTGATTACAATGACCATGTAATCACTTCATCTCTTGCTAACCCACCCTTCTTTTAGACTTTGCTTTTCAAAAACTATAATGCACTTCCATCAAGGTGGCACTTCTGTATTTGGTGTATTGTTAGAAATCTAGACTGAAGAAATCATGTTATTACTGAGCCTGGCCAACGCATTATTGCCATGCACTATTGTAGTACAGTGTTAGATAGTATGATTTCCAGACTCTAATCCTGCAGTGACTCAGATCCAGTGAATTAGGGTATGGAATTCAAAGGGGTAAAGATCAGTATCTGCCCTTTAGAATGGTCTTGACTGAATTTCTCTAGCTTATGGCCTAATAGAGATACATGTCTCTGCCCACTCTCTGCCCCACTTAAGGCAAACAAGAACTTGGTTTATTTTCTGTCACTTTGTAAAAACTTTCAGAAATGGAAAACCCTTCAAACCATGTTTGCCAGCACTTCACAATAAAACTGTGATCATTTGCTTTTCTTCCTAAATATTTCATTGCTCTTTGCTAAATCTGGAAAATTCCATACAATTGGAGAAGAATTGATTCTGCCCGCAGTAAGGGAGGTTCTGAATACGGTTTTACGCAAGTCACCAGACAAAATAATTATTAAAAAATCTGCTCAGCAACATCTCTGTTCAAAGATGAACAGATGAAATGTCTGAGAATGTGGAAAACATATTGTGCAACATTCTTAGAACAAAAGAATTTGCTCTGCAATTGTATGAGTCAACTTTGCCTGGCAACTAATCTTCGCTGCTTGGTTATGTTTGTTTCATAAAAGATGAAAGCATGGACCAAGAGTTGTTATTTGTAAGGCGACTAAAAAAACATATGAAGAAGAAGTCAATATTTTCAGTTGGTGAGTAGTTTTTCAAAAAGAGAGACACTCTGCTCACCAACATTCTTGCTTGTGAAACTGATGCTGCACTATCTATGACAAGGTTTAATAACTGCTGTTATTACTTTCTTGAAAAAAAAAGCTGTACCTAACATTGACTGTGAAATTCGCAGATAAAATCTTGTCACAAAAAAACTTAAGTGATCAGCTGCACAATTCATTACATACTGTTATCAGAGCAGTAAGTAAAATCAAGTCCCATGCTATCAATTCCCAAGTCTTTAAAGAATTATAAACAGTTTGAATGTTTGCTGTTGCACACAGAAGTCAGATGGCTCTCGAAAGGAAACTAACTGAGATGCTTTTATGTGCTTTTCGAAACTGATACAATTCATTGAAGAATGCTTCATTCAGTAATCGATTTAAGAATATTAGGTTTGACGTTGACTTATTTATCAGAATTATTTGCAAAGTTGAAAGAAATAAATCTTCAATTTATTTGAGTGAATCTTATCAAAGTCAAATCAGTCATCTCCACATTTCTGTCCAAGTTAGCCCAATTTAAGCATAACATTGGCCGTCAGAGTTTTTCCAATTTCTGAGCTTTTCTGAGCCAGAAGAGAAAGAAAGAATACCAGATAGCGATCCCAAGTACACCATGCCCATCAGGGTCATCTGCAAGTCAGAGAGATTTCAGGATCTTCTCTTGATCCAAATTTCATATTGGGTAATAAATTCACTTCTGAACACCTCTAATGTGGAATTAACAGGAAGGATGGAGGAAAAACTGATCTCACTGCAAAAGGACTTTGAGCTGAAGCCGATGTTCAAAAAAATCCTATCAAGACTTTTGGTTGCAGAAAGAAATCTCTGAGCACTATCCTGCATTATGGAAAATGGTCAAGATGTTCTTTATTGCCCTTCCAACATCATATTTAATGGAGTGCGGTTTTAGTGCAGTCGCCCAACTTCTTTCAAAGCAGCGAGAAAGACAGCAAATTACTGAATGTGGAAATCTGAGACGCCTTCTGAGTGACATTCAGCCTGTTGAGAAACTGATATCATTGCACCAAGCCCATCCATCTCATTGAAAGGTGGAAAAGAAATGAAGTCGTGAATAGTTGGACTATAAGTGTGCATTCTAAAATTGTTGATGAGAGATGTTTTAACTGTACATAAACAAAGAAATAATTCCATTTGCCATTTTAAATAGATTGAATAATTTTTGCAATTAGTTGTCAATGCTTTGAATTTGCAGTTCCTTTTTTCTTTCACCGTGCATCATAAATCAAAATTCTTTATAGACTTTATGTAATGGGCAGAAAAGGAGAAGGGTGCACTGGGAATGTGGTCTGGGAGCCAAGGGGGACGTAACTCAAAAATATTTGGGACCACTGTTCTAGCATTATGTAGGTATTACTAAGAATCCTTAAGATTTGTCTCCTGTCATTAATTTTCACAGCTGTAAGCACCCTTCTATGAATGTCTCTGGAAGGCATTCCTGATCTGTGGAAACAGGACATCCTTCTGTTCCCTTCAACAAAGCCCCCAATGCTGCATTAGAAAACCATGGAGCACTCTCCTTCCATATCATGACATCCCTGAATGGCTTTCAGGTTAGTTTAAGTGACAGAATATTTTGCCTCATATGATTTCCCTTGAGAAGACATATAAGCTATGAAGGAGCACTGGTCAGTCATGGGCAACATAGTTATTGTTATCATGTAGTGTTGTGCTGGCTGCATGGGAGCCAAGGGACACATGTCAATTATCTATTATGGTCTACATGTCTTTTGTTAGTTATCTGCTGACCCCATCAGTTTGCTCCAAGCTTCACATTTGCAATTGTTTCTTAGAGAAGATGATAATCATTTCTAATCAATTTAAAATCACTTGAGCAAACATTGGTTTGTACACTTCTTAAACCTAGAATTACAGTGGTTGTTCTAATCCTGGGGAAACAACGATATGTCGTTAAACAAACACAATACAAAATCTCATTCTACAATTACTCATGTAACTGTGGAGTATTGATCTGTTGCTTGTTTTTGTGCTTGACACTGATGTATTGTAAACTTGGCTTTCTTTTATTTTTTTGTGAGCACTAACACTGTCTTGTCAAGGAGTCCAGCCATGGACTATGTGAAGCTATCTATTGTCCTGGGAAAAGCTCAGAGATTGGAAGCATTGGACAATAAACAAAGCAAGAAAGAAGAGTGTGTTCATATGGTAACTATTCTCAAAATGTTACAAAGCAACTTTGCAGTCAAATTGTCATTTTTATAAAAATATCATGACTTTTGCAATATGGAAATCCCATTAGTTTATTTGTACATAACCAACTCAAATAAAAAGCAACATGTTAATGACCAGATGAACTCCTATCTGCTTTTGTAAAAAAAGTACTTAAGTTATTGTTCTAATTACTTTTCCCTTAATTATAAATGTCATTCAGAAATAGTTCCAATTGCCCAGATTGGGCGTACTATGATGAGAGCAATATTTCACTCAAAGATGTGTAATTGAGTTACAAAAGAGTTGAAAAGGACCTGACCCTCTTGGGGGAACGGTGCTGCTGAAACTACACATCAGAAATGTCAGCAGACTCTGAGGACAGTTTCCACACTATTCAAACTAATTACATTTGGAATGGTATCCCTGTAGTGCCTTTCCTCTGGCAGCTGTCACAACTGTAAATTAACTGAATTGGAATAGCCTCAGCTAGATCCAAATTGATGCAAGTTTGTTAGCAATATATATTTGTTTTTGTGTGTTGATGGGTTAATTTTTGGGGCTTGTTTTATTCAAGAGTAGAGAAAGCAGTGATATCAATAATACTAGTGTTGATGCTTTACCATGCTGTCAAACATTTGAAAACATGAAGGGGGAACAATTTTATATGTTCCTCGGAATGATTTCAAAGCAAACAACTTGTCAAACTGGAGTATAGTGGTTTCCTGGCGCTGTAATGCACATTTAATGATCCGAAGTCTTTTCTAGAAAGACTGTACATTTCACATACAGCAACAAGCTAGCCCAAGGTACGAAGATTTTAGTCAGGTAATGAAAAAATTTCATACACTAGTAACACAGCTGCCTGTTGTTAATATGGGCAACCATGTTATTATCCCGCAGACAGAAGAGATGGCAGTTGCAAAAAAAAAAACAGGGATGAAAAGAGTCAGGCCACATGTGTAGAGTGAAAAGTTGAAGTACTTTAACCCACAACATTCACTGTCCATTTCTGCCTGCAGACACTTTCTGACCTGTTGAATTCTTTCAGCACTTTGTTTATTACTCCCTGTTATTGTTCTGATGTTTGAATATCTTCTTGAATTTTTGTGTGCATTTGACCTCATAGCTGACATTGGAATGTAAACCTATATTGAATTATAAACACAGTAGCGTAGCAGTTAGTGTAATGCTTTACAGTGTCAGTGATAGGTGTTGGAGGTGATGCAATGCCAAAGATGAGACAATTGTACTGGAATAGTCCCTTGTGACTGTGGATTGTGGGGAACTTCCTACTTGACTCCTCAATCCTCGTTTACAGATAGGCTTTTGACAAGTCAATCTCTGAATACCTCTTCCCACCTGACAAAGATGCAAAAATGTCTTCTGCTCGTGGCAGGGGTTATTGCACAGTACGTAACACTAGGTTGATGCTCTCCTTGAAATCCCCACATATGCAAACAACTCCAGCCTTTCCTTTCTTGATCACTAGTTCAATGGGCCTGGCCCAATTGCTCCACTTAACCTTGGAGAGAATTCCAGATGCCTCCAAGCTCTGAAGTTCAGCATCCACTTTGGGACGTAGTGCTTAAGGCACTGGATGTGCTTTATGGAATTCTGGTGTTGTTGTTTCATCCAGTTCAATTCTGACATTCATGCCTTTGAGTTTACCAGTCCCCTTCTCAAATACTTTCTCATTAGCATTAAGCAGCTGTGCCAGCCTCTGGTTAGTTCTACTATTTTGGTTGTCATTGCCTGTTGATGTCACACTGAGAGCTTTGATTGGGTGCCAGTTGAGTTGGATTTTTCTAAACCATTTAGGTCTGAATTGTTCTGGCCCTCCACTTTTCAATACATAAGGTTCTAAAGCTTGTGTTTGCACTCCATCTGTGAGATTTATTTCCAGTTTGCCTTTGGGAGACACTTTTTCACCTGTGTAAGTTTTTAGCATCATGGAGGTCTTCTCCAATGGTATCTTAGAAAACAGCCTGTTGTAGTCAACATCTAAAATTATAGACAAAGCTGACCCTGTATCCAGATCCATTTTCTGTTTTGCCATGGAGAGAACTATTATGATCCAAATTATTTTCTGTTCTGCTTCAGTTGTACCACACAGTTCTAGGCATGACAGTTTGCTTTTGTCAGACTCTGTGTTGTCTGATTCTGGTTTATGTATTTGCATAGATTTGTGTTTGAAACATATCACCTATTTGTGCTTGTTGTCTGCCTTGTACAGTCTCTCTATGCGACCTTGTCTGTGACGCTTTCTGCAAACTTTTTCTATGAATCAGCAGCTATTTGTGTCATGGGAGGATTTGCCACATTGATAAAATCTTTGGCTTTTTGCATCATTAAAAGACATTTTATGCATTTCACATTCTAACCTCCTTTTCTGTAGTTCTGCTGCAGTTTCTAACAATAATGCAATGGCCAATACCCATTCTAAGGTTAGGGCTCTTTCTGCCAGCACCTCTTTTGAGTGCTTTGACTAAGCATGCCACATACAAGCCTGCCCTTAATGTGTCAGAAAGTTCATGTCCAAAGTAACAGTACTGGAAAGTTTATGTAGATCTGCTATGTATTCAGAAAGGCTTTCATCTTTTGACAGGTTCCTTTTGTAAAATCTAAAACTCTCAGCTATTGCCAGCAGTTTAGGGCCAGATATTCTCTGACATTCAGGTTCGTACTCGTCACCAACTTGTTGTGTCTGTGCACAACTACCTATCAATTAAACAAAAGCACGCATGTGGGAGATGGCTTTAAATGGTGTATTCACATTGCAGTGAGAGAAAGATAGAGCAATACTCATGCATAGATAACAGAGCATATGCAGACAATAGATCAAACATAATGTTAAGGGGGGCATCATTGCTGTAAAATAAATAGCTCTATACATTACAGAGGGATCCCTTGAAGGGCTAGTAATGGGGTCTTCTACTCCTTAGGTCATGAACATAATGTTAAGAGTACTGTCATGCAGTCTCCAGGACACAAATATGAATTGTGGAAATATGTAGCAGCAACTCCAGAGAACAGTTGCACGTGAACTTTTAACAAAAGGATATTCATTACCAACACTAAGTCAGCCAGCTCAACTGTTTTTAAACTTCGCAAAAAAATCTAATCAGATAGAGCATTAACTGGGCATGATTTCTTATTGCAAGCTTATGAGCTTATTAGTTTTTGTCAGGAAATTTAGAGGAGGTTTGACCCAAAGCAGAGAAGCAGAGATGATTCAGCAATGAGCAATAATTTTAATAATACACTGCAAAAATAACAAGCCAAGTGGGGTCAGAAAACAAGAGAACACAGATACTGAATTCCACAGGTGAACAGGCAACTGAAGGATAGGAAAAACTAGCTGATGCTCATTAGTAGGTGAACAAGAAGTATAGATGAGAACTGGGTTTATGTAGGTTGCAGGTGATGAGTTGGAAACAAGTGGTAAGTGACTCCTGTTAGCTAGGTGGAAATTGGGAGGTGTCTGCTTTTGGAAAGGCTGTCAATAGAAAATCACATTGACAAGAATCTGGAGCCAAATATAGGGTGAACATAAGGGTTTAAGGAATTGTATAATGACAAGTAATCCCATCTTCACTTTATTAATGCTAGTTGTTGTCTGCATTTGTAATTTATTTAAGTTCTTCTGCTTTGATTTGAGTTCTTATCTGCAATCATTTCAGAATCAGGTTTAATGTCATCAGCATTTGTCATGAAATTTGCTCTTGTACAACAGCAATACATTGCAAAGCATGAACATAAAAACTATGAATTACAATGAAAAGTATATATATAAAAATCTAAATTAAATAATTAGTGCAATAAAGAGGAGGAGAAAAAAGAAACACTGAAGAAATGTTCATGGTTTCATTGTCCGTTCAGAAATCTGATGGTGGCAGGGAAGAAGCTGTTGCTGAAGTGTCGAGTCTGTGGTTTCAGGTTCCCTTACCTCCTCCATGATGGCAGTGATGAGGAGAGGGCACATCCTAGGGGATGGGCATCCTTAATGATGGATGTGCCTTTTTGAGACATTGCCTTTTGAAGGTGTCCTGGATGCTGGGGAGGCTAGTGCCCATGATGGAGCTGGCTGAGTTTACAATTTTCTGTAGCTTTTTCTGATCCTGTGCAGTGGCCTCTCCAAACCAGACAATGGTGCAACCATTTATGATGCTTTTCATAGTACATCTGTGGACATTTGTGAGTGTCCTTGGTGGCGTACCAATTCTCCTCAAACTCAATGAAATATAGCCATTGTCCTGCCTTCTTCGTAATTGAATCAATACGTTTGTCCCAGGATAGTTCCACAAAGATGTTGACAAACTTAAACTTGAAAATGCTCACCTTTCCACTTCTGATTTATTGATGAGGAATAGTGTGTCATCCCTTGACTTACCCTTTCTGAAATCCACAATCAATTTCTTGGTCTTACTGACATTGAACGCTGGAGAGATGTACTCACACAAGCATCCAAAGCTCCAAACTTCTACGAGAATAATCTCAGAAGACCTAAAATCCACACTTGTTCAATGGCTCCTAACAATGAGCAGAATAGCACCTCCATAGAAGAACAGCCTTGGCAAATCCTACAAGCGCACCCAAAATATGCCCAACGACATTCCAGTATGAAATCTCATTGAAAATGCTTCTCCAATTTCCTGATTCAAATCATACAAACTTGCTACAACCTGAGAAACCTCGATTCCTATGACAAACACATGAAATGGCGCCAATATTGGCACACCAACATGCCTTCCAATAGAGACCTGATCGACAACCCTATCCCACTCCTCCCGGGCTTTACTACAGCTACCAGAAAAAAACTGGAAAGTCACAGACAGACTCAGAAGTCGACATGCCATAACAGCGCAAACACTACACCGATGGTGTGCCTGAAAAGGTCCAGCTTTCCCCTGTGTTCTTCAACTCAGGACATCTTCTGTCTGGTCAAAACATACCTTCTCACCAAGATCTGAGGTGGCTTTGCTGCAGTCCATTAAAGCAGCTATGAGCTGGAGGAGTGGAATTAGAAGTGAGAAGAGAAAAACGCATGCCACACAAAACAATAACTGACTTTGAGTGCATGCTTGTTTCTGCGACACCACTCAACCAGATGATCTATCTCACTCATGTACACGTCTTTGTTACCAACTAAAATTCTGCCAGTAATAGTTGTGTCATCAGCAAGTTTATAGATAGGATTTGAGCTGTGCCTAGCCATACAGTCATGGGTGTAGAGTGGGTGCTGCAGTGGGCTAAGCACACATCCTTGAGGTGCGCCTGTGCTGATTGTCAGTAAGGGTGAGATGTTATCCAAACAGACAGTGGTGAGGAAGTCAAGGATCCAGTTGCACAGGGAGGTACAGAGGCTCAGGATTTAGAGCTTTTTCTGTTGAATGTTGAGCTGTAATCAATAAACAGCAGCCTTGTATAAGTATTACTGTTGACCAGGTGATCCAAGGCCGAGTGGAGAACCAGCAAGATTGCATCTACTGTAGACCTATCGTGGCATTAGGTAAATTATAGTGGATCCAGGTCCTTACTTAACAAGGAGTTGATCCTAACCATGACCAACCTCCCTAAGCACTTCATCACAATGGATGTGAGTGCCACTGAATGATAGTCATTGAGGAAGCTCACCTTGCTGTTCTTGGGTGCAGGTATAATTGTTTCCTCTTTGAAACAGGTGGGAATGTCTGACTGTAGACTTCTCAATGGCTAGACTGGTAATTTAACCATTACTACTCTACATTCTCAGCAAAAGACACGCAGCCATAACCACATTTCTTAAGAATGTTTCTACCTCTGTTGTAAGGCAGAGTTGAGGCGGATCCTGGGCCCAAAAGCAAGAAAAGACCTGAGGTTTGATCAACTTAAGTTCCAAGCCAGATTGGAAAGGTCAGGTACAAACCAAATCAAGCCTGAGAGCATGGAACAATCTGAAGTTTGGATGATTTAAGCACTGGTTTGGATGGAAAATGTCGGGGCGTCAGGGCCAGAGGCGAGGGATGGGCCATTTCAGCTCACTGCTCCACAAGGTTTCTCATCTCTGTGCTCTGAGGCGGTAGCCTGCCCTGAATTGCCTGCAGTGATGCCTGACTTTGTGCCTGTGGACTCACTTTCATGAACTTCAGTTCTGAACGCTGTTTGCTTACTTCTGTTGTTTGCACAATTTGTTCATTTTTCTTTGCATATTGGGTGTTTGACAGTCTATTAACTTGGGTTCTATTGGAGTTCTTTGTTTTGTGTCTGCCTGTGAGGAAACAAATTTCAAGATTGCATAAAGTATATACACTTTCATAATAAATGTACTTTGAACTTTGAATTGTGGCTGTGTGTAAACTAACTTATGGAGAAGGTAATCCTCTTAATTATCTTTTTTACCGTGATACTACTTCTAGGGCAATAACAAGGGTAACACTTAATATTATCAAAAATTTTAGGAAAAGCTTCTTCCCCTCTGCAATCAGATTTCTGAATTGCCCATGAACCGACAAACACTACCACACTATTCCAATTTTGCACATTTTATCTATTTTTGTTGCAGTTTACGCAATGTATTGCTGCCACAAAACAACAAATTTCATGGCTTATGCTAGTTGCAATGAATCTGATATGAATATATTATTTAAATAATAAAAAATAAGATTTACTCTTTTAATTTAAATTATATTAAAAGTAAAAATTACATTAAATATTGACAGTGATTTGCATGATATTGTAGTTCCTAAAAAATGTATTCTTTAGGAAATCTGCAAAGCCAATACTGTAACCAGAAAATGTGAAAATGTTAAAGATTTGATATTTGAAATAAAAGCAGGAATGCAGGAAATGCTCAGCATCATCTGGCAGCATCTGTGGAGAGAGAAACAGTTAATGTTTCAGGTCTGTTTGAACTGGACTAGTTCTAATGAAAGCAGAACTTAAAAAAAAACAACCTGAAAATGTTAGCTCTGTCTTTGATTATGAAAGACTTAGATAAGATTAAGGCAAGAAAATTGTTTCCTTTGGAAGGTGAGACAAGAGCTTGGGCAAAGAGCCTCAAGATGCAAGACTAGACTTAGGGTGGAGATGTGGGGGAACTGCTTTCCCCAAGGATTAGTGAATCTGTGAAATTCTCTCACCAGGGAAGCAGTAGAGCTGACCTCATTAAATATATTTAAGATATAGATGGATGTTTGCATAGCAGGGGAATTAATGGTTATGAGGAAAAGGGCAGGTAGATAGAGCAGAGTCCATGGCTAGATCAGTCATGATCTTATTGAATAGTAGAACAGGATCTATGGGTCAGATGGCCTACACCTCCTATTTCTTATGATCTTATGTTCTTATAATCTGCCATGTTTTGCTTGCATTTGTGGTTTTTATTTCATATTTCCAGCACCTGCAGTTCTTTTTGCTTTACTTTGTATTTTTGTAGTACCTTAGATAGGTGACTGCACAGGACATTAAGTAACCAAATTTGTAATACACAGTCTTCTGCAGAAGCTTTGCTAACTTTTGGGTTCTTGGTCTGCATGATTAAATCCAGCACTTAGTTCAATAGAAAACTCATTTTACTAATTGCATTCAGCCTCATCCAGTTGTCAACACAACCTGGGTTTGGATTGCTGTAACTGCTCGAGTTTGGAGTGCTGTAATTTGTGCCTTAGACAGTGCAATGGATTTTGGACTGCACTTGGTGAAACATTCACTCAAGCAAAGTCAGTATTACCCACAAAGTATATTATGAATTCAAAGCACTGTCATGTACTCAATAATTCAGATTCTATAATTATGGATATTAAAGTACTTAGGAATATGGGTTGCAGCTAGCAATGGATTTGTTTTGAAACTTGCACATGTAGAGTGAAAGTTTGTGCAGTGTATTAACTTTTGACTTGTAATCTCCACCAACTAACAGGTAGAAGATGGTAAATACAAATTTCATTTGATCTCCAAGTTCATCATAAAGCTACTCTGGTAGAGGCACAGAGTAAAGTGCAATGTACAGTGGTGAGAGAACTCCAAGAAGACAGCAGCTAGAACACCTCCCTCAGTGCAGCAAGATCCCCCTTTAATTGACACTTCATAGCATTCAGCAAGCAAAAGAGATTGAAACTCACATTTGTATAGCGCCACCTGAGGCGCCCAAAGCACTTTCTAAGCAAAGCAATGGTTATAATGTGTGAAGCACAGCAGGGAATTTTGTACAGCAATATACCAAACATGGTAATGTGATAAAGACTAAATAATGTCCTTGAAAAACCACCATGTAGCACAATATTTATGGGTGATGGGTGTTTGGAGTCCATTGGAAAAACAATTAGTAAAATAATTTGGCTTCTTACTGCATTGATACAGATGGCTGAAAAAATTGGTTCTGGACCCTTCAACAAGTTTATATATGAATGTAACTCTGAATACACAAAGAGGAATCCAATGTTTTCGATGGGTTCCAGAGTCAAAGTTCTATGCGGGCATAAAGTTTGGGGTCCTGTCATCAGCGAGTCCAGAGTTCGGTGATTGGCAGGTTCTGGGGTCAATGCTGAGGATGGGTCAAATCTAAAGCTTAGAAGTTGAGGCCCATTTGTTGGAGCACCAGGTCTGCATATCTCTGTGAGTCTGCTGTGGTAGTCAAAGATCCAATGTCTGTGTGTCTGAGTCCAAATCCACGTCTGCCAGAGGCTGGAGGTCAAAGATGATCACCTATATTGGGATTAAAGGACTGTGTATGTGCTAAATTTGGAGGGAGGGACACGGATCATTTTGCTGTTGTTGTTTTGTTGCTTGTTGTGTTCTGTGTTGTTCTGCCGAGCATTGTTATTATATCATTTTGATGTAAGGATGTGTAGCAACACTTGCAGGCTACTCTCAGCACACCCTTGGGTGTGTTGGTTGTTAATGCAAACAACACATTTCACCATATGCTTTGATATACACGTGTTGAATAAATTTGAATATACCTTTGCATAAACAATGTACAAATAAATAAAAATGTACTAATAAACAAAGAAAGAGAAAAAATCTTTGTAGAAATTTATGAAGGTCCTCTTCCTGTTCTTGCGCAAGCCAGTTCTCTCCAAAACCTGTTGAGCCAAAGCCTCCTACTGTAACACTGTCTCACTACATCAATGGCCACTCCGCTTACATCTCCATTGTTTTTATTTACTCAATTATGACCCACTTCTGATGAGACATTTTCTCTTCAAATGGAATGATGTCTCTCTCTATCACTTACTACGTCAAATTATGACTGCCGCACAATCAACAATAAAGCTTTCTTTATTAGACAGCATCCATTAACGGCTTAACATCATTCTGGGTGATAATGTTTTACTCTGTAAGCAGATTAAATAATACTTAATTTTGCATATCTGTTATTATTAATTCCCCAAATTTAATTAAATGATGAGCTAAGTCAAGGTCCAGTTGTTACAACACATGCAGAATAATGGAGGAATTCAACAAGTCAGGCAGCATTAATGGAGGAAAATAAACATTCAATGTTTCGGACCGAGTTCCTTCACCAGGACTGGAAAGGATGGGGACTGGAAGCAGAATACGGCTTCTCGTAAAATGGCAGTGGTCTTGGTTGCAGCAGTCTCTCTGAGCCCAATAAGTGGTGTAAATGTATGTCTCAAGTATTTTTCATGTGATTCCAGGACCCTGGTTGCCATTGGTAATACATTATGCTGCAAGTCTGTTTCATTGGTCCATTGGCAAGAATGAGAGCAGGAGAATTATATGTGTTGTGTGCTGTGTGTTGAACCTTAGCCGCAGAGGAGCACTGTTTTGTTTAGCTGTATACATGTGTATGGTTGACTGACAGTTACTCTTGACCCTGAATGTGAATAAGATAGAGATAGAGGGAGGAGTACAAGCTGGCAGATGACATGAGAAGGTGACTTGGTGAGGGAGTGGTGCGATCTGGGGAGCTGCGAGATGTTAGGTGGAAGAGGAAAACAGCTCTAGAAAAGGAATGTTTATGGAAGAGAACAGTAGACCATGGAATAAAGGGAAGGAAGTGATGAGTGGGTCAGTAGGTCAGGGAGGAGAAGAGAAGGGGTGAGAGGGCTACCAGAACGGGGAATAGAGAAAAACGAAAAAAAAACAAATAAAAGAGGGAAGCAGAGGGGAGTAGATACCAAAAGTTAGAAAAATTGATGTTCATTCCATTACTTTGGAACCTTTCCAGGCAGGATATCAGATGTTATTCCTCCAGCCTGAAGTTGACTCACTATGGCAATCGAGGAGGGCAGGGACAGACATGCTGGTCTATGTGCAACTGCATGCATTACATGACCAAATAAATAAAATTGTTCTTAAACATTTCATTCCAATTGCTTCTTTCTTGTCATTGGAGGTGTTAACTGAGGGACATTATGTTGCAATATTACAAAACACAGGTTAGACTTCACTCAGAGTATTGTGTACCATTGTGGTGGGCCACAGAATAGAAAACATGTGATTGCATTGGAAAGAATGCACAGGAGATTCTCGGGGATGCTGCCTAGACATCAGGGTTTTAATTATGGGGAGAGGTTGGAAAACCTGGGTTTGTTTTTGCTGGGGAGAAAGAGGCTCAGGGACAACCTGAAAGAGGTATATAAAATTAAACAAGGTATAAATAGGGCAGATATTCACAACCTATTACACACTGAGTGGGTATTAAAGACAACAGGATATAGGTTTAAGCTAAGTGGAAGGAAATTTAGAATTAAAGTTTTTTAACATGAAGAAGAAGGTGATGGAATCTGACATTTAAGAGATATTTAGAAAGTGACTTAAAGAGGCATATAGACCTAATGTAAACAAATGAGATTGGAGTAGTTAAGTAAAAAAAATACAGCACAGACATGGTGGACTGATAGACCTGTTACTACCCTGTGTAATTTGCTGACTCTTGGCTTTTAACACACTTCATAGGGAAGATGAATTCTTGGACAACATTTCGCATAAACATCTTTTGACTCAACCAATATTTGCAAGGTACAATATATCCAAATTGTTGGAGGTGGCCTTGTTATTGGAATAAATTATGCAGAGTAACTGGTTTACCTGTGCATATTTGCATTGCTAAGTGAGATGCACCTTTTTGAAGGGTTTCCGTGCAAGACAGATTAGACTGTAACCACAATTCTGTGTGTGTGTGTATATATATTGATTATATGAAACTCCATTGTTGAAGTAAACTACATTAATCTTTGTTATTGGACTCCTGACATTGCTTGCACTGGAGATTTAAAAAAAGACTTTCCACTATTAAACCAATATCGTCTTATTGTAATAAATGACAGCTTTACTGAATTAACCAATTCTAAGCGTTAATGATTGTACTGTATTGATTGGCATTTCTTGCTGTGTGATATGGACTATACTTGGCTTATTAGCCAATCTTGGAACAGGAACTAAAAGTGCTTCACTAAATTAAACTGCAGGAATATATTGTGAAGATGAATGAACAGATATTTATTAGCATCATCCAGTTTAAGAGAAAAGATGAACTAAGCAAAACAAAAGCTGAAATTCTTTGGTTCATGTTAAAAACCACAGCTTATTTTAATTTAGTGTTCAGCAATCATGATGGTTGCATTACATTAGATAAATGACGTTCTAGTATATTGTCTTGCTTCTAGTTTATCTTTGATTATCTTAGACAGTATAACATTAATGAAGGATCAAAATTAAGCAAGTCCCATTTTCCAGTACAATGAAGATTTAAATATAGGTTTCCAATATACTATTTTATTCACCCTCATTAAAGAGAAATTGAATAATGTGCAATCTTGCTAAGTCATAATTGTATTTTGAAAATTGATGAACATTAATAACATCTGTTACATTCTTATTGTCATAACAGTAATAATAAAATAATGAATAATTTTGCTACATTTTTGTATCCACATTTTCCCATTACTTCCATGTTTATATTAGATTGTGCCTCTGGATTTTAAGTGAGATTACACAATTTGGGTATTGCATTCACACAGATTATTCCTAATGTTCTCTGATATTTTCTTGATAATCAAGAATTTTAATGCTCAAAGTTAAAGGTTTAATTAAAATCATAGAGAAAATGAACCATATATTGACTTCAGAACTATGGTAGACATTGGGTCCTGTTTATAAATGTCAGAGTGTATTATACAGAACAGAAGGACAGAGCGAAACAGGCATGAATTCAGATACACGGAGACATTGAGAGAGACATATACACAAAGACAGAGAGAAAAACTAGGAAATAGAGAGTGGTGGTTGTTGATGAAGCAGATAGAGACAGAAACAGAGAGCGAGTGAGAGTGAGAGAGAGAGAGAGAGAGAGAGAGAGAGCAAACCATTTCAAATTTAATGTATTTTCAGTTTTCAAAATAAATCAGTTGAATGCTGATGCCGAATAATGATCTCATTTGGGCTTTTGTTCACAGTTACAAAAGATCAAATTGAATCACGCCCACCTGCGCAACAGAGATTCTATTTTCTAACATCTATAAGAGGGTGAGGAACGGTACAAAAGGAACAGATGGAGAGTAAAGAAGAAAGGCCATTTATGTTTTTCTAATTTTATTTCATTGTAAACAAGTATGCAGAGTTTTCAGGGCAAACAACAAGGACAAATTTAAACCGACTGTCTGATTGCAACCTAAATTGTTGAATTGTTTATAGAGTCAGTGGAGATAATCCACACCAGACCCACACATTACAAGTTCAAGTTGCTAATCTGTGTAAATGGAAAAGACGTAAGAGATGGGAGCAGGTGTTCATCACACAGCCATTTGAGTCATCTCCGTTTTTCTTCCCATTCCCAACAGCCATCAGAAAATGATCCCCCCAACCCTCAGAAAACGTTTTTCACAACCTCCAAAAGACGTTCCTTACAACTTCGAGAAAATTGTTCCCCACACCCACAAGAAATCTGTTCCCCACAACACTCAGAAATCTGTTCCCCACACACCCCAGAAAACTATTCTCCACAACCTCCAGAAACTTGACCCCCAAAACCCCTAGAAACCTTTTCCCCATAAACTCTAGAAACCTGTTCCCCATAACCTTCTGAATCCTGTTTCCCACAACCTTCAGAAACCAGACTCTCAGTGACACCCTTGTCCCTTGTCTTCCCCTCCAGACAGCTATCCCTGCAACCACACTAAGTGTTACACCTACCCCTACATCTCCTGCCTTGCTACTATTCAAAGCACTATGCAGTCTTTCCAGGTGAGGCATCACTTCACCTGTGAAACGATTGTTGTCATTCATTACATCCTTGTCTCCTCTCCTTTGGTAAATCCCGATGCAGATTAGGGGATTGCTCCGTGCTGCTTCTTTGCTCCATCTGCTGTGACAGCCAGGATCTCCCAGTGGTCAGCCATTTTAATTTTATTCCCCATTCCCACACCAACATGCTGCCCATGGACTCCTCTACCAACAAGTTGAAGCTAAACATAGTTAAGAGGAACAGTACCTCATTTTCACCTTGTTAGCATCGAACCAGATGGCATGAACATTCATTTATCTAACTTCCAGTAAACACTCCCTACTTTCTCCCCTTGATTTCCCTTATCCCACCATCCCCATTATCCCCTTCTCTTTCCGCACCCCCACACTCTCAATCTGCCCATCACCCACACCTTCCTCTTTCTGGTTCCCCTCTTTACCTGCATTCTTTCATTCCTTCATCCATTGTTCTTTCCTATAAGATTCTATCTTTTTCAGCCCTTTGTCACTTCTGCTTGTAACCTCCCATCTTCTTGCCATAATCCCACTAACACGCCCCCCACACAAACCACCCATCCCTTTTATATCTATCACCCATCAGCTTTTGCTCCATAACTAAGTCTCCGCCACTTTATACTAACTATCTCAAAGGTTTCAAAGGTGCATTTAATGTCAGAGAAATGTATACAATATACATTCTGAAATGCTTTTTCTTCACAATCATCCACAAAAACAGAGGAGTGCCCCAAAGAATGAATGGCAGTTAAATGTTAGAATCACAAAGTCCCCCCCAGCTCCTCCCCCTCTCGCGCGTAAGCTGCAACAAGCAACAATCCCCCCTCCCCCCACCGGCAAAACAACAAAGCATCAGCACCCGCCACCAAGCATTCAAGCATGAGCAAGGCAACAGCAAAGAAACAGACTTGCAGTACCCCTAAGACTACTAGTTCACCCAGTATTTGACATACCCCAGGCTCTCTCTATCCCTAATAAGAGAGAAAGAGATGTCTTCATTTCACAGCGAGAAGAGAGACATAACAAACAACTCACTGGTTTACGATGTTATAACTCTGTTGCATTACTTTTTTCGAGCTCTATGCCCAAAGGTCTCAGGTTTCTGGGCACACAGCCTTAGATCTTCCATCTTCCATGACACACGGATCTCCTGCCTGCACACCAACCTCCAATACCTCCGTCTCCAGAGCCATGAAATCTCGGTCCTCCAAAGGCGTGTGAAGCTCTTAGGCTGAGCCCTTCGCGTGAAACCCCGAGAGCAGGTCCCATTCCCGCAAAGAACCATAGTCGATGTGTAACTCCAGGTCAGGGTCTTCAAAAGAACCCTAGAAGAGAAAATAGAGATATTAAAGATGTAAGTAGAGCCTTTTCTGAAGACGCAAGCAAAGGAGTCGCCATTAGGTGCCATTAGTCCTCCTAAGCTCCTCTCTTTTCAGCTTGAATGAAGGGTTTCAATTCCTTTCCATAGGTGCTGCTTGGCCTGCTGAGTTCCTCTAGCTCTGTGTGTGCATTGCTTAGATTTTTAGCATTTGAAGAACTTCTCTTGCTTGTGAAGGATTTCAGAAGTCCATTCCCTTAATAGATGCTGCCTGTCACTTTAATTTCATCCAGCATTTCGTATGTTCGTCCAGAAACCTGCATCATCACCTGAATAGTTTCTGAAAACTATTTCACAATCAAAGTTAGGTTTATTGACATATGTTGTGAAATTGGTTCTTTTGTGGCAGCAATGAAGTGCAAGACATAAAAATTTCTATGTTACAATAATAATAAGTAAGAGAGTAAATAAATAAATAAACAAATAAATAGATGTATGGATAAATAGTGCAAAGTATGTACTACGACCATTCAGAAATCTGATGGCAGAAGCAAAGACGCTGTTCCTAAAACATTAAGTGGGTCTTTCTTGAGGTTGATTGATTGATACTGCCTATTGAACATGTCCTCGGTGGTGCAATATGAGCAGAAGGAATACACATCATGCAAACTTCTGAACATATGGATTCGGTGCAGGTGTAGGATAGTCTGCTGCATGAGCCTTCTCCACCGCACAGCTTGATCATGACTGATCTGATTTTAACCAAAGCTCGGTATTCTTTTCTGCACATGGCAATCTTTCACCCTCTTACTATCAAATATCTGCCTCTGCTTTAAAAGAATTGTTTAAATAATTTGCAGAAGAGATGCATTATGAGCTGCTTTGGGAGAAAAGATAAAGCTACATTTTTGTCTTAAATAGATGACCCTTGCTTTGTATAATGACACTTGTTCTAATTTTCCCACAGTAGCAAACATCCTCTCCACATCCAGTGTGCCAAGAACCGAAGGAGCCACAGGGATCCTTAGAGGGTCTGCTGTTTTTATTTTTTTTCGAACCAACACTTGGGCAAAGCAAGAGTTGTGTGGATGAGATTTAGGTTTCTTAAAAGGCACTCAGGCTGCAGCGTTCTTGATAATTTCTTAGTCCAATTGCAGATTGAGGGTTTATAGTTAAGACCACGGGTAGAAAGATTGGAGAACGGGAATGAAAAAGAAACTGACTGACAATAAAAGAGTCTAAGGGCTTTGATCTATCCATCCCTGGGCACAATCAGTCAGAATGGTTAGAGTTAAGAAGCGGGTGGTCGATTGCCAAGAAGGAAGGAAGAAGGAAATAGGGGCTGACTATTGATCCCAGCTGGAGGATATTTAAGAATGATAAAAAGTTAGCAGTAGTATAGAGATTTAATTAGAGATTCATATCATGTTATAGCACTGAAATAGGCCTTTTAACCTAATTTGTCTATGCCATGCAAGATGTCCATCTAAGCTAGTTCCGTTTGTCTGAATTTGGTCCGTATCCATCTTAACCTTTCCCATCCATGTACCTGTCCAAATGTCTTGTAAATGTTGTTATTGTATCTGCCTCAAAAATATCCTCTGACAGCTCATTCCATAAACACTTTACTATCTGTGCGAAACATTTCCTCTCAGATCCATTTTAAATCCTTCCTTTCTAGCCTTAAATCTATCCCCTCTAGTTTTTGATTTCCTTTCCCTGGAAGAAGTTCTGTGTACATTAATACTAATGTAGGGTAACGTAATTGGTAGAAAATGTACATAATTCACAGCCACCGTCATTGAATCAGGGTTCATTTTAAGAGGCTGGTCTGATACGATGATATAATTACTTTAAGTTTTTTTGCTGGGCTTTGTCTTCAGTGTATGGAGTACAATAAATGAGTTGCTATGGATTTTCTTAAATATAAAGCATACCCACCATTTTTTTTTGCAAAAACCTACATCAGTGACCCTGATGCTCTTGGACAATTCAAGGGTTCTTGAACATGTTGGTCATCACAGTCACTTTGAAAGCTGCTGGAGTTTTCAGAGCAGAAGTGTCATTGCTTAGTTTGTACAAGCTGAAGCTGAATTTGTGCTGCAAGAAATCTCCTCCGACAACATCGAGTATTTCTAAGTAGTTGCGATTTTCAGCAACTCCATGGTTGTGAGAGTGCTGAGTCTACTAGGACACCTGCACCAATGACTCTACTTGAACACAATAAATACCAATCACTGAAAGCTCATCTTTTATATACATTGAGACTATCGGAGTCTGAACACGCCAAACAGTTGCTCTTCTTGCCTGGCCTCAGCGATGCTAAACTATCGGAGCTAATGGACCACATGCTATCTGCCCCGAGAAATCATCATCATTGTTTTATTTCTAATGAACTTTTCATGCAGCAAATGCCTATTAAAGATTGAGGGGTCAGTACAGCGGTCTACATTCCCCCCCAGGCGGACGTGGACTGTGCTATGAACATACTGTATGCCAACATCAGTGAACTTGAGACCAGGTATCCAGAGGCTTTGCTCATTACAGCCGGGGACTTTAACCAGGCCAACCTCAGAAAGGTGCTGTAAAAGTTATACCAACATGTCTCCTGCCCCACTGGAGGCCCGAATATACTTGACCACTGCCACACAGCAGTCAAGGATGCCTACCATTCCGTCCCACAACCTCACTTCAGAAAATCTGACCATCAGACCATACTCCTCCTCCCGGCTTACAAACAGAAACTGAAGCAGGAGGTCACGGTGTCAAAAGTAGTGTCGCGTTGGATGGAGGAAATGGATGAGGTCATCCGTGACTGCTTTGAATCGGTGGACTGGTTAGTATTCAAGGACTCGGCAGCTAACCTCGATGAGTATGCCTCAGCTGTCACAGACTTTATTTGGAAATGCACGGAGGACTGTGTGTCTCGCAAGACGATCCGGGTATTCCTTAACTGGAAACCTTGGATGAATTATGAGGTCATCCCTTTTGAGGGCTAGAGCTTCAGCTCTTAGTTCTGGGGATACCTGTCGCTACATCGAATCCAGGTATGAACTCCGGAAAGCCATTAAGGGCTCCAAGAGGCAATACCGAGCCAAGTTGGAAGCACAGGCTAACCAGAGGGATGCCTGTAGACTATGGCAGGGTCTAAATGAGATCACTGGGCGCAAAGAAAAGGCTGGGAATATCAATAACTGTGGCACTTCTCTTCCTGATTAACTTAACGTATTCTAAGCAAGATTCGAACAGAAGAGGAACGTCCTGCTCCCTCCGGATGAACCGGACCTGGTGGCATCGAGATTCATCGTCACCGAGGAGGACGTTAGAAGGGCCTTCCTGAAGATAAATCCAAGGAAGGCAACTGGCCCAGATGGCGTCCCAGGAAGGGTTCTCCAGGCCTGTGCAAGCGAGCTAGCTGGAGAGTTTGCTGACATCTTCAACTGCTGCTTGCTTCAGTCTAAGATCCTCTCGTATTTTAAGAAGGCAATGGTAATCCCAGTGCCGAAGAAGAGCAAGGTGGCATGCCTGAATGACTATCAACCTGTGGCTCTGACATCAATTGCTAGGAAGTGCTTCGAGAGATTGGTTATTGCACACATCAACCACAGCCTTCCAGTCAACCTCGACGCTTTGCAATTTGCCTACCGGAGTAACAGGTCAACGGCAGATGCCACCTCTCTGGCCCTACATTCCTCCTTAGAACACCTGGAGAATAAAGACACATACATAAGGCTCCTTTTCATTGACTACAGCTCTGCCTTTAATACCATCATTCCAAATAAACTGATTCCTAAGCTCCGGAACCTGGGCCTTAGCACTCAGATCTGCAGCTGGTTCTTCAACTTCCTCACAGACAGGACCCAGGCTGTAAAAATAGGGGACAAGCTCTCCTCTACAATCACTCTGAGCACCGGTGCCCCACAAGGCTGTTTACTCAGGCCCCTGCTGTACTCACTGTACACCCATGATTGTGTAGCCAAGCTTCCATCAAGCTCAATTTATAAGTTTGCTGATGACACAACAATTGTAGGCCGTATCTCAGGTAATGATGAGTTTGAGTACAGAGAGGAAATTAAGAACCTAGTGGCATGGTGCGAAGACAATAACCTATCCCTCAACGTCAGCAAGACAAGGGAATTGGTTGTTGACGTCAGAAGGAGTAGCAGACCACACGACCCAATTTACACCGGTGGTGCACAAGTGGAACGGGTCAACAGCTTTAAGTTCCTCGGGGTCAATATCACAAATGACCTAACTTGGTCCAACCAAGCAGGGTCCACTGCCAAGAAGGCCCACCAGCGCCTTTACTACCTGAGAAAACTAAAGAAATTTGGCCTGTCCCCTAAGACCCTCATTTATTTTTATAGATGCACCATAGAAAGCATTCTTCTAGGGCGCATCACAACCTGGTATAGAAGTTGTCCTGTCCAAGACCAGAAGAAGCTGCAGAAGATCGTGAACACAGCGCAGCACATCACACAATCCAATCTTCCGTCCTTGGACTCGCAAAGTTGTGCCGAACATGTCCCTACCTTAGAAATTACTAGGCTTAAACATAACCCTCTATTTTTCTAAGCTCCATGTACCTATCCAAATGTCTCTTGAAAAACCCTATCGTATGTGCCTCCATCACCATTGCCAACAGCCCATTCCATGCACTCACTACTCTCGGTTTAAAAAACTTACCCCGAGTCCTCTTGTGGCAACCATTTCAGCCCTGGGAAAAAACCTCTGACTATCCACATGATCAATGTCTCTCATCATCTTATACACCTCTATCAGGTCACCTCTCATCCTCCATCACTCTAAGGAGAAAAGGCCGAGGTCACTCAACCTGTTTTCATAAGGCATGCTCTCCAATCCAGGCAACGTCCTTGTAGTTCTCCTCTGTACCCTTTCTATTGCTTCCACATCCTTCCTGTAGTGAGGCGATCAGAACTGAGCACAGTACTCCAAGTCTGGTCTGACCAGGGCCCTATATAGCTGCAACATTACCTCTTGGCTCCTAAATTCAATTCCATGATTAATGAAGGCCAATACACCGTATGCCTTCTTAACCACAGAGTCAACCTGTGCAGCTGCTTTGAGCGTCCTATGGACTCAGACCCCAAGATCCTTCTGCTCCTCCACACTGCCAAGAGTCTTACCATTAATACTATATTCTGTCATTATATTTGACCTACCAAAATGAACCACTTCACATTGATCTTGGTTGAACTCCATCTGCCACTTCTCAGCCCAGTTTTGCATCCTATCAATGTCCTGCTGTAACCTCTGACAGCCCTCCACACTATCCACAACACCTCCAACCTTTGTGTCATCAGCAGACTTACTAACCCATCCCTCCACTTCCTCATCCAGGTTATTTATAAAAATCATGAAGAGTAAGGGTCCCAGAACAGATCCCTGAGGCACACCACTGGTCACCGACCTCCATGCAGAATATGACCTGTCTACAACCACTCTTTGCATTCTGCGGGCAAGCCAGTTCTGGATCCACAAAGCAATGTCCCCTTGGATCTCATGCCTCCTTACTTACTCAATAAACCTTTCATTGGGTACCTTATCAAATGCCTTGCTGAAATCCATATACGCTACATCTACTACTCTTCCTTCATCAATGTAATTGGGGGAAACATACATAATTCACAACAACCAACATTGAGTTGGGGTTCACTTTAAGAGGTTGGTCTGACATGATGATGTAGTTATGAAAAGTTTTTACCGCACTATGTGTTCAGTATTTGAAGTACAATAAATGGGTTGCTACAGTTTTTCTTCAACACAGAACACCTCTGCCATTTTTAGTTTTGAAAACTTACACTATCTATGCCCCTCATGATTTTATACACCTTTATAAGATCATCCCTCAAGTCTTCTGTACTCCACGGAATTAAGTCCTAGCCTGCTCAACCTTTCTATGACTCAGTCCCTCAAATCCTTATCAATCTGCTTGTATCTGTTGTCATTATCGGATACCATTCCACCTATAATCTCTGCCCCAGAAGGGAAAGAAATTAAGGTAAATTTATGATGACAGAAAAACAAGAGGAAAGAAGCAAGGTGGAACCAATAGAAGAAAGAAGGTCACACATATGAGCAAGAGAAAAATAGTCTCATTCCCTGACTGACTAACAGTAGCTCGACCAGAATGCATTTCCATCCTGTAAAATCTTGGTCTCTGCTGATGTTGAAATGGAGATGCAGCTGACGGATTTGATATTCTAATTGCTACTCAGATTGTACATTGTCAACACCATGCAAAATGGACCAATTTAGTTAATTTGCCCTTTACACTGCCAGCATTTACGGCAGCAATGAAAATCGTCCATCGCTGTTTGTCCATACAAATACACGGATACTGAAGGATTCTCCATTGCTGTTTCTGTAACAATTGTTTTGACCAGTCAAGGTTGTTAGCCCTGAGCTGAACCCCCAAACCTGGAGTTCTGGTGGACCACTCTTAGTCTGGCCTCTACCTTTTGACTTGTTTGGCATGGGAGACCCTATCAAGAGCCAAAGCTCAAGACCCTGACTCCAGACAAAATAACCCTCTAGGTCATTGAAGCAAGCAAGTCTCCAAACCTTATGACAAGGTCGTGGTCCTCTTGGAGGAAAATGGACAAATGTCAGGGCACAAAAGGAGGTCAAAAGGCATGGTCACCTGAGAAAAAAGCAGCAAACAGCAAGAAAAGTTTGGAAGAGCATGTACTAACAAAACACAAAAAAAAATTTGCAAACAATTTTAAAATTCTGTTAACTCACACAAAATGCTGGTGGAACACAGCAGGCCAGGCAGCATCTATAGGAAGAGGTACAGTCGACATTTCGGGCTGAGACCCTTCGTCAGGGCTGATGACGTCTCAGTCCGAAACGTTGACTGTACCTCTTCCTATAGATGCTGCCTGGCCTGCTGCATTCCACCAGCATTCTGTGTGTGTTGCTTGAATTTCCAGCATCTGCAATTTCCTCGTGTTTGCATTTTTAAATTCTGTTCTTCTTTTAAAATTTCCACTAATAATCCTACGTCACTGCTCTTAAGAATAACTACTTACATGACCTTTCATATAACACTGCCCTTCTTCTTCCACCAATAATGTTGCAACACTTCAATAAGCAAGACTATGTTTACATAAGCAGTCTCTATTATAAGTGCGGACAAAGGAATCTATAATAGGCAGTTCAAAAGGAATCAATGCTGAAATGTTACATATACATTATTTTGTAATTCTTTTCTTTTTATCCCTTTGTCTCCAATTTTTGAAGTAGAACACACTGCAAATTTGCTTTAATCATTACACAGCTTTATCTGGTTATCAATAAACACACTGCAATAAATCGTTGTGGACTATAACGAAAAAAAACAATTCATGTATAAATATTATGCAGGAAGGTCATTTTGTTATGAACTTCTTTTATTTAAACTACTGTTTGTGGAAATGGTATGATTACTTCAATATATCAATACTGATGAAAAAGTAATATTTTCCTTCAAAACCACAAGGAAATGGTATCCCCAATACTCATTTATTTATCAATGAAGAATTATTTTCTTTACTTAAATTCAAATAGAGAGATGGGCAAGGAGAGAAATATACTGAGGTAGGAACAGAGAAAATCAGAAGGAGAGAGAGAACAGTCAGAACAGAGAAATGGATGGAAAAAGATAGAGAAATAGACAAAAAGAAACAGAGAAGGATGAAGACACTGGGGAGAAAGTAAGGCTGAAGGATACAAAAAGGCAGAAAGCTGTATATCCAAGGCCAATTTTTCATTTGTTTTTACATAATTTGCAGTACCATTTATGGAGCTTCAATGGTTATTCTCAGAGTGGTCAAATGTGTTGCAAGTAAGAAGTAACATTACAGACCATTCATATTACAGTGGGGAAGAGAGGCTCGATAGCCAAACTGGTATTTTGCCTTTTCATCATATTTTTTATATAACCACTCAAATCCACCATTAGTTTTTGGAACTGAATTACATTATGATTAAACATTATAAACCACAGTAAAAGGAAGAACAATAGAACTTACCTGGATAAACACATTATTCTGTCCCTCTAAATATACCCCTTGCCCATCCTCTGGGTCCTCCCCCCCTTGTCTTTCTTCCCAGACCTCCTGTCCCATGATCCTCTCGTATCCCTTTTGCCAATCACCTGTCCAGCTCTTGGCTCCATCCCTCCCCCTCTTGTCTTCTCCTATCATTTTGGATCTCCCCCTCCCCCTCCAACTTTCAAATCCCTTACTCACTCTTCCTTCAGTTAGTCCTGACGAAGGGTCTCGGCCTGAAACGTCGACTGCACCTCTTCCTAGAGATGCTGCCTGGCCTGCTGCGTTCACCAGCAACTTTTATGTGTGTTGCTTGAATTTCCAGCATCTGCAGAATTCCTGTTATTCACAAAATATATGTATTGATTTGATTTAGCAGGGTGGGAATAGACTTCATTTAGAAAGCCATCTCAAATTCCCAACAGATCAGGCTAAAGCAACAGACATCTATACCACACAGTTATTGAAACATTCTGGACAGAGGCCCATTGGTGCACCAAATCCACACTGACCACCAACTGTCAATTAACCAACAAGCCCTTGTGTCTTTGGTATGTGGGAAGAAACCAGAACCCATTGGAAACCCCGTGTAGTCACAGTGAGAATGTACAAACTACACATAGTCTGTAATGTAATTCAAGATTGAACCTGAGTCACTTCAAAATGAGGCAGTAGCACTGCTAGTTAGTCCACTGTGATGTCCCATTTTTTTTTATCTTTCCTTAACATGTTTAATAATCACCTTCACTAATCATATGCTTCTAGATTGAACTTGTATCCAATATCTTTGCCTTTGCTACCAAGCTTGTTTTTAATTTGCTGGATGAGTAAGATCATTTATCACCAATCCCTTATTGTCTGGGAGCTGTATGTCATCTTGACCAGTAGATCCCTTCCTCAAAGTACATTAGTGAACATGGTGGCTTTATATAACAGCCTGTTTGATTACCGTTAGCTTACCAATGTCCATGTTAACTTTTTAATTCCAATTTATTAAATATAAAGCACTGCACTACCATATGTGACCTGAATTTTAGATCATTATTCAGATACCTAGATTACTAGTCCAATAATACATCCAATACTGAATGCTTATTTTATGTGCCTACATTCCATTGTGTTCACATAGCTTGCCTCATCCTTTCAGCTTGACAGTCAAAGAAGATGGTGGAAGGAATCTAGCTTTATATTCAGCCAATAATCAATGTCTTAACAAAAAGGATAATTTATTTGAAATAGTTCTTGCCTTTCAGAGGCAGGTTTAACAAAAGACCCAATACAGAGAACAACATTGTTAACTGAGAGTAAAATGAGTTGTTAAGGTTAGAATATTAAAGTCCTGGAACATTGTCTGAGGAACATTGCCAAGTTACAAGGGGTGATTGATAAGTTCATGGCCTAAGGTAGAAGGAGTCTATTTTAGAAAACCTAACACCTTCATTTTTCCTACATTTACACACTTAGTCCAGTGGTCGTGGTGCATACCAAACCCTTCTTTGTAGAAGTCTGCGTCTTGAACCTCCAGAAAGTGGTCCACAGCAGAGGTGATTGATAAGTTTGTGGCCTGAGGTAGAAGGAGATGGGTTATTAACTTCAAACTTTCTGCATAATCACTCAAAGAGTTGAACTGCACATGCCTGTAATGAGAACTGTAAAACTCATCTCTTTCTACCTTAGGCCACAAACTTATCAATCACCCCTGCTGTGGACCACTTGTACAAAGGAGGGATCCGTATGCTCCACGACCGCTGGACTAAGTGTGTAAATGCAGGAGGGGATTATGTTGAAAAATAAATGTGCTAGGTTTTCTAAAATTGACTCCTTCTACCTTAGGCCATGAACTTATCAATCACCCCCTGGATGATGCAGTGCTCCAGTGGTGCAATCCTTTTGATGCTTTTCTGTAATTCTCACAATCAGATAGGTAAATAGTTATGATGAAGTCCATCCAACCTGCAATGTTAATTCTGTTTCTCTCTGGACAGATGCTGCCTGATCTGATGAGTGCTTCCTCTATTTTGTGTTCTTATTTTGATAAGTAATCCTTCTGACATCTTCAGATATATATTTTCAGCACCGTTAAACACCAACATGCCTTTGGCAATGTCTAAACTAAATTTCATGTTGAGCTAAGTGTACAACACTGCAGTGGTTAAGTTACTGGGCTAGCAGCCTGAGATCTAGAACATAGGTCTGGAGGCACACCGTCAGAACCCGAAACCCTTGGAGAATTGAAATTCAAATAAAAGAATAAACCTGGAGTCTAAAAAATACAGTTTCAATAATGATATGGACAAAATGATTAACATGTTTTAAATCCCAGCTTCAGGGATCAAAATTTACCAGCCGGTTTACTTTATTCATAATGGGAGTGATTTAAATTGTGGAGTCTCATTTCCATTGGTAATTAGTTATTCTTAAGGATTTAATAAACTAGAATTAGTTTATTAAATATCTTGCTTTTCCCCTTTTCCCTATTATTTTTCTCTCTCAGTACTGTTTTCCTGCACTTCTATTTATACCTTTTAAATGATCAAATCTGATTACAAATGAAATAGATAGAGACTCCACAATATAAATTGTCAGGGTTTTTATTAATGGCATAAAAATCTATATTTGACACAGGGACGATGTTTGCCCTGGCTGGATTAGTTCTAGAAAGGGGTAGTCACAGTCTCAGTATGAAGGTGATGACATATTCAGGATGAAATGAAAAGAAATTTCAGAGTCTGGTGAACCTGTGGAACTTTACACCACAAAGAATTCAAAAGATTACAAAATTGTGTGCAACATTAGCTTTCTGAACTTAATAGACTGAATGGGACAAATACAGGGGGAGAACAAATAAGAAGAGAGTAAAAGAATAAGGCCTTGTGATAGAAAAGCTGATATTGATCAGGCTCATATTAAACTGTTGTCTAAGCTTTAAGGGGCAAATAGCCCGCTTCAGCTGCTAGGTTTCTTTGTTGCTATCTTTTGTCAAGGAGATTTCTCTTCATTTCCCTTCATTCTAAACCATTTGCAGAAAGCTTTAAATCTTTCCACAGGGTTACATGGAGGCCAAGCAGAAGCAGTGGAAAGATGGTCAGAGAACACAATCAGCCAACCTCCCACTCCTTAAGATACCTGTGGCAGAATCTGTGGATCCCCATCAGTTACCTCAGAAATCAAAAGAATGCTCACGGAAGCAAGGCAGCCTGGACTCCAGGGACCATCAGAGTAAAGAAGAAGGCAAATACACTGGGTGTATTTTCTAGCTGAGGAGTGGTCTGTAGATGCCTTTAAAATAAAGATAAATGTTGATGATGGTGTTGATGACGATTTCACTGCACGAAAGATTATAATTAGTGCTCAGGAATATATTATAGTCACCACAGAATCCAGTAGGGGATAAAGAAGATATGTTTTTACCTGAAGACTAGTGACTCATAACCACTGGAATGGATGAAATGAATGTTATTGATGTACTTAGGGGAAAGTTGGACAAGCAAGTGAGAGAGAAGGGAATTGCACAGAGAGATTTAGTTCAGTAAAGATGAAAAGTAGCTTCAGTCGAGCATAAAAGCCAGCATAAGCTTGTAAGACTGAATGGACTGTTTCTGTGTATTATTCTCTACACAATCCTACATCATCGGGGCAACACAGTAGCGTAGCGGTTCGCACATGGCGATTATAACTCAGGCGTAGGAGTGCAGAGTTTAATTCTGATGTCATCTGTAAGGAGTTTGTACTGTGAATGCATAGGTTTCCTCCAGATACTCTGGCTTCCTTCCACATTCCAAAGACGTACTGGTTGGTATGTTAATTGATCGTTGTAAATGGTCCTGTGATTAGGCTCGGGTTAAGTAGATGGGTAGTTGGGCAGAGCAGCTCATTGGGCTGGAGGAGCCTGTTCCGCACTGTATCTTCAAATAAGAAACCTCAACTAAGACTTCCCAAGTTGCAATTAGTGGCTATGTGTCATCTAAAGTATTAACATCTAAACTTAAGTTCAGTTTATCACTCCAGATACAGTCTTAAGTTGTTAATGATGCGGTGCATTTTACTATAATTTTTATCGTATAAATAATCACCACTGCCATCTCATATGCAATCTGTCAAAGAAGCATAGCAATATTTCATGATATGAAAGTTGCAAAGCTCTCAATATATAATTCATTTTATTACTCTTACTATAAAATTCAACAGCTGTACCTTCTACAAATCGGGCAAAATAGTAAGACAGCAGGGGGGTGAGATGGTGTTGATAGCTGGTTAAGACTGTACACTTCCTGCTTCTTTGTTGCTGATTCATATCAAGGGCCAGTAGATGGAGCCCCTCTATCCAACTAATCTCAATACATGTACTAATCTATCATCATTTTGTGTTAGTTTCAGCAATTTGCGGGGAAAGTCTGTGGCATAGCAACTCATCTTTGTTCTGTTGCACTAAAAAAGAGGACAATGTTATTAGCCCAGGGTATTTTCCTCCAGATACCTGGTTCTATGGACCTTAACCAGATCAAATACAGGAATTGAAATACCCTGGTTCCTTGTACTTAATCAACAATGAAGTAGTTGGGGCATTGGTACTTTGCTTCAGAAATACAATCTGATTGACAATAGAACTACATTGTCGATAAGGTGTATAACACAGACTGCTTATGTATATACTGTTGGAATAACATATATGTTATATGTACATATAGCACAAGCTAAGGAGGACATCTATCCCTCCTGTAAGCTTACATATTACCAGCTTAGAAAAAATAGGTTTCTTAGAAGAAAGTACCTTTGTCATAAATCTAAAGTAACCAACCAAACCAACCTAATTTGTTTCAATCTTAAGCAATACCTTAATTTTGCAAAAATGAATGATGCAATTCACATTTCACATTTCAACAGTTAAAATATTGCAGTTGTTTAACTGTTGTCTTTGTATACTCTGTGCCTGTGTTACATGAATTTTCTATGCATGATTTTTTTATTGATTGAGTTGGTTTCAATAAACTGTGGAAGCAAGCTAAATTTTAATGAAACCTTAGCATAAATTAATTTGCTAATGTGAATTTCAATTTTTAACGCAACTGACCAATTCTCTGAAACACGGTGTGCTTTGTTTTTTGAATTTTGTATTAAAATAAGATTGTAGGCAATGTTTTCTGATTTTAATTGATGGGAAGGCTTTTTTTTCACTTTTATCGATAGATATATCCATTTGTTGCAGATATTTCCCTTGGCCTTTGGCATATTGATCCAAGCTGTCGAGGAAGGATGAGTCCTTTGATTGCGCTTCACTTGAGAGCACAGTTAATGCATAAAAAACAGTTTATGGTGTGTAGGTCATTGGAAATGCAGGTTATTAATATGCAGCTGAGATAAAAGGGATAAAAGGCGCTAATATTGATGAGAATTCATGATAAGGAGTGAGAGAATACAATTTAGAGCTATAACTCAACTGCACAGGGCTTAATACATTCCATTTCTCTCTAGTTTATATTCCATTTACTGGAACACTTAGCAGAATATATATTTACTTTCAACACAAGGTTGTATCAGATTGTATTAAGAAAATCTGCCTTTAGAAACTGTTGACATAATTAAATTGGCTGCATGAAGAATCAATTTTATAATTATGCGATTTGAAAATTCTTCTGGAGTATCCAGTGCAAGCACAGAATTTTGTTTTCACAAATCAGGCATTGAAAGCGTAGCAGCATTTTCTTCTTTGTACCTTAATTAATTCTGCACAAAATTTATAAGAGAAATACTTACAGACAAATCTGCAATGATGTGAAAAATCAGTAAGAAAAAAAAATGGAATGTCTAGATTAAACTGCAATGAAAATTTGCTTTGTCTATTTGGGAACAAATGGATTTGATTAGGGAAGATATGTATAATCAGAATCTCATTTCTATTGATCCCTATCACAGACCATCCTCTACCTATTTTGTCTGCAATTCAAAATTTGTTCTTTCTCTAACCTTTAGCAATACTTGGCAACCTGTTTCTCTTTCCACATTTGCTACTTGGTCTGGTCAGCATTTTCTCCTTAGTTTTATTTTTGGTCATAAGGATCTATTGTAACCTTAATAACAAACTTTGAGCTAAATGAGCTCAAAGAAACATGGAACTAGTGCTGTCATTGCCTCTGCTTAATATCTAGGATGTAGAAAAATAGCGATGATCAAGGCATATTGAGTTTTTCTTTGTATGTTATTCTTGGAAGTGTTTCCATAAATAACTTTTAGAAGCTTTTCTTTCGAGATTCTGTGTTGTCTTGTAATGTGCTTGAACATCAGTTTTATGCACAATTGTTTTGAAGTCACCTTTAAAGTTTCAAGGTCACAAAAAAAACTTTAACAGTTTACTAATAAATCAAATTGCAATCTTAAGGTGCCAAGTTTGTCCTTAAAACCTGTTAAGTTGAGAACAGTACCAAGCTGGTGCAGTCTTTTATTGATTCTGTTATATGTTTATTATTCTATTATGCATTTCTTGAGTATGCATACAAAAAAATTAATCTCAGGGTTGTATATGATACTTTGATAATAAATTTATTTTTAACTTTGAACAATATCAGTGAATGATCTCCCGGGCGCTTCAAACCTTTGATAAAACTAGCAGTCATCACTCTTTAAAGTTTCCAATTTTTTAACATGAGAAAACCTGCAGATGATGGAAACACATTGCAACACACACAAAATGCCACGGGTAACCAGCTGGCCAAGCAGCATCTATTGTTTAATATTTCCTATAGATGCCGTTTGGCCTGCTGAGTTCCTCTAGCATTCTGTGTGTGTTGCTTCCAGTATTTTTAGTATGGTTTGATCATGCCTTTAAATTCCTAATGTGTCTCACCTTCTTCTCCATGTTGCTTATAACTTTGAGTCATCCTCCCTATGTACGTCCTCCGGCACATACTCTAGGATTTACTACTTGATCGTTTGATATGGTTCAGCCAAGCAAAATCAGAATCAGTATCAGGTTTAATATCATCTTGATGTATCGTGAAATTTGTTAACTTAGCAGCAGCAGTACAAACAATACATGGTAGTAAAGAAAAACAATCAATCAAATTAAAAAATTGTGCAAAGACAGAAATAATAAATTAAGTGAGGAAGTGCTCATGGGTTCAACGTCCATTTAGGAATTGGATGGCAGAGTGGAAGAAGCTGTTTCTGAATCGTTGAGTGTGTGCCTTCAGGCCTCAGTACCTCCTACTTGATGGTAACAATGAGAAAAGGGCATGCCCTGGGTGATGGGTATCCTTAATAATGGACGCCATCTTTCATTGAAGATGTCTTGGATACCACAGAGGCTAATACCCAAGATAGAGCTGAATAATTTTATAACTTTCTGTAGTACCGTTGCATCCAGATTTCTGGGTCTAATGGTTAAAACCATCCATCCACGTTTTAGCTGTAAGTTTCCAGTTTAGCTCCTAGGGTGACACTGGAAAATCTATATATTACTAAAGCTAGTCTTCACTTCTAGAGTTTTAGAGCCTCTTAATCAGAGGCCAAGTTAATGCAAATTCTCATCCAAAATAAGTGCTTACATTTTGTCTGTCAAAATGCTTTGAAATCCACTGTCATATCACAGGTAAATGGATTGCAAATTCTTAATAAATGTTCTGAGACATCAAAAGCTGAAAGCAGCATGATAGATATCTAGCATCTGCAGACTTTCTTGTGTTTATGATAGGTATCAATCCTCTCTGCAGAACACAATCTTTATTTGAGTGTGTTCTGACAAGGATAATGCAGTTCAGTGAGCATTTTGGATTTACAAATTACACAATATTTTACCATACAATAAATGGGTTAATTCTGCCTTCATAATAACAGATGAAGAAGTGTTATAAAACATTAATCTACTATCATTAGTAGAAATAATTTACTCCATATTCTATCTTTAATGTTCTTATTAGTGAATGACATTACAATGTATTTCAAATTAAGCTTAACAAAATGTAGAGGCATGAACTTAATAGATGGAGACTATCATTTTCCTTGACATTATTGTGGTTTTATTTTTCAATAAAACCACCTACAATAAGAACTTGAGTCTACAAGGACTTCAACAATATGTTCTGAGGTATTTATGTGACCTTGGCTCCTATGGAAGGCTCAGAGGATATAATAATAGCAACAACAATTCATTTACAGCAGTCTAAACCCTTGTAAAATTTCCCAAGGTATTTCTCAAAGGCTTTCCCTTGGGATTGAAGATAATTTGTTCCCAATCCAGTTCTGGGAGTCTGGAGGTGCCTGGTGAAGAAATGTGGGCCAACAGACCATTCTAGTCTGTATAAAGGTTGGGAGGTGTGCTCCTTTGGCTATCTCAACATCCCAAATTTTCGTTCTCCATTTTAGTGAAAGATTCAGTGAGAATAGTAAACTACTGCAAGGTGCTTTTGAGAAAAGTGCCAAGAGAAGTGGAGTGGCTGGTGAGAACAGAAGGAAAAGGCTAGTATGCCGGGACATGTCAATGTTAAGAAAGAGTATGATGTGGAACTTTTGAAAAGAATTAGCTAAGTACCCAGAGGTGGACAAGATCAAGCTCAGGTTACTATGGAAAGTGAGGAAAGAGACTGCTGCACCTTTGGCAACAATATTTGCATTTTTACTGGCCACCAGAGTAGCAGTGTAAGGTTGGAGGATGGAAACATAATGCCATGCCGAACGCGTATTTATTTTAGAAATTACCTAGGATTACCCATAGCCCTCTATTCTCCTAAGCTCCATGTACTTATCCAGGAGTCCCTTAAAACACCCTATCGTATCCGCCTCCACCACCATCGCCGGCAGCCCATTCCATGCACTCACCAGCCTCTGCATAAAAAACTTACCCCTCAACATCTCCGCTGTACCTACTTCCAAGCAGCTGAAAACTGTGCCATTTATGTTAGCCATTTCAGCCCTGGGAAAAGCCTCTGACTATGCATATGATCAATGTCTCTCATCATCTTATACAGCTCTATCAGATCATCTCTTATCCTCCATCGCCCCAAGGAGAAAAGGCCAAGTTCACTCAACCTATTCTCATAGGGCACACTCGCCAATCCAGGCAACATCCTTGTTAATCTTCTCTGCACTCTTTCTATAGTGTCCACATTCTTCCTGTAGTAAAGTGACCAGAATTAAGCACAGTACTCCAAGTGGGGTCTGACCAGGGTCCTATAAAGCTGTAACATTACCTCTCTGCTCTTAAACTCAATCCCACGATTGATGAAGGCCAATGCATTGGATTCCTTCTTAAACACAGAGTCAACCTGCACAGCAGCTATGAGTGTCCTATAGACTTGGACCCCAAGATCTCTCAGATCCTCCACACTGCCAAGAGTCTTACCATTAATACTATATTCTGCCATCATATTTGACCTACCAAAATGAACCACCTCACACTTACCTGTGTTGAACTCCACCTGCCACACCTCAGCCTAGTTTTGCATCCTATCAATGTCCCGCTGTAACCCCTGACAGCCCACCACACTATCCACAACACCTCCAACCTTTGTGTCATCAGCAAATATACTAACCCATCCCTCCACTTCCTCATCCAGGTCATTTATAAAAATCACAAAGAGTAAGGGTCCCAGAACAGATCCCTGAGGTACACCACTGGTCACCGACCTCCATGTAGAATATGACCTATCTACAACCACTCTTTGTCTTCTGTGGGCAAGTCAATTCTGGATCTACAAAGCAATGTCCCCTTGGATCCCATGTCTCCTTACTTTCTCAATAAGCTTGGCATGGGGTACCTCATCAAATGCCTTGCTGAAATCCATGTACACTACATCTACTGCTTTACCTTCATCAATGTGTTTAGTCACATCCTCAAAAAATTCAAACAGGCTTGTAAGGCACGACCTGCCCTTGACAAAGTCATGCTGACTATTCCTAATCATATTATACCTCTCCAAATGTTCATAAATCCTGCCTCTCAAGATCTTCTCCATCAACTTACCAACCACTGAAGTAAGACTCACTGGTCTATAATTTCCAGGACTATCTCTACTCCCTTTCTTGAATAAGAGAACATCTGAAACCCTACAATCCTCTGGAACCTCTCCCATCCTCATTGATGATGCAAAGATCATTGCCAGAGGCTCAGCCATCTCCTCACTTGCCTCCCACAGTAGCCTGGGGTACATCTCATCTGGTCCCGGTGACCTATCCAACTTGATGCTTTCCAAAAGCTCCAGCACATCCTCTTTCTTAATATCTATATGCTCAAGCTTTTCGGTCTGCTGCAAGTCATCACTACAATCACCAAGATCCTTTTCCGTAGTGAATACTGACGCAAAGTATTCGTTAAGTACCTCCGCTAACTCCTCCGGTTCCATACACACTTGATTGGTCCTGTTCTCTCACATTTTATCCTTTTGCTCTTCACACACTTGTAGAATGCCTTAGGGTTTTCCGTAATCCTGTCTGCCAAGGTCTTCTCATGGCCCCTTCTGGCTCTCCTAATTTCATTCTTAAGCTTTTTCCTGCTAGCCTTATAATTTTCTAGATCTCTATCATTACCTAGTTTTTTGAACTTTACGTAAGCTTTTCTTTTCTTCTTGATTAAATTTTCAACAGCCTTTTTACACCAAATATTATCCCTTCGTTCAAGAAAGGTAGCAGGAATGATCCTGGGAATTATAAACCTGTGAGTCTTAGTTCAGCAATAGGTAAATTATTGGAGATGATTCTTAGAAGCACTATTTATGAGCATTTGGAGAAGTATCACCTGATTAGGGATACTCAGTACCATTTTGTGAGAGGCAGTCATGTCTCACTGACCTGATTCAGTTCCTCGAAGGAAGAGACAAAATAAATTGATGAAGGTAGAGCAGTGGATATGGTATATATGGATCTTAGAAAGGCATTTGACAAGATTCCCCATGATAGGCTCATTCAGAAAGTCAGGAGGCATGTAATTCATGGAAACTTAGCTGTGTGGATTCACAATTGGTTTGCCCTCAGAAGGCAGATGGTAGTAGATGGAGTGTATTCTGGCTGGTAGTCCATAAACTGTGGTATTCTACGGGGACCCTGATCAGGACCCTCACTCTTTCTATATTTTTAAATGACTTTGAAGAGGATGTGGAAGTGTGGCTTCGTGAAATTGCAGACAGCGAGTGAGACCAGCGATGTGTGAAATGGATGAGATGTGATCAAGGGCTTTGTTAACAATGGTATAGAGGAAGCCAGCATTCAGAATGAAATAAGCCATTTCTGAAGAGCTTATACAGAAAGTCCCATCATAAAACAAATGCACCAGAGACAATAGAAGTGGGAGAATGAAGTAGAATCCTTATAGAAGATAGAGTAGGATGAAGAGCAGCCAGGATAGATGTGGGTGTTGGTAGCCTTGTAACAGATGCTCATAACTTGCCTCTTCCCAAAGATAGAGACAGAAAAATCCAGAAAAGGAAGGGAAGTGTCAGATGATTGACCAACTGAAACTGATGGCAATGTGAAAATTGGCAGCAAAGTTAATGAAACTTTTGAGTTTTAAATGAATACAGGAGGCAATACCTATGGAGTAACCAATGTACTATTAAAAGAGATAATGCAGTGAGCCCAAATGGAACTAACTAAAAGACTGCTCATCCTACCTCATGGAAAGCAGGCATAGTTAAGGGCTCAGGTGAATGGCCACGGCTACAATTTAGATCTGGACGGAGTGTGAGGAGTTGAAGGAGAAATTGTTCAATGTGAGAACTTACAGCCAGGTGAATGAGTGCATTGATTGAGGAGTGAAGTTTGGGCCCATGATGAAGGAAGAAGTAGACAGGGCTGAAGCATCCTGATGTAGGATAGATGGTACATCCATGGTAAAGGTGAATCTGGTCTGAGCCGGGAACTGGAAACAGTGAAGGTGGTGATGGCATCAGATAAGTAAGGAGATTGTACATCTATAAAAAAACTGAGCCTGCTGGAAGCAGGGACTAGAATCAGTGAAGGTAGCAAGGGCATCAGGGAAGGAAGGATTATGTCAGAGCTGGAAGAAGTAATTTCAGAGGGGCATTAATCTGTTGATAAAATCATTTTTCCAGAGCATTCTTGTTTTTGGATGTTATGCAGGGAACAGAACCGGGCTGCGTGGGGCTGGGAGACCATATCTAGAAGTTGTGGAGGGAAGTCCTCCCGAAGAAGTGATCATGATAGTCGAGAATGGGGACATGATCTAAAGGGAAGTATGAGAAAGTATCCAAGAGATGATGTCTAGCAAGGTAGAGGTCATTTCCCCAGACTGCAGCAACACCACCCTTATCAGCAGGTTTGATGAAAATATCAGAATTGGTTTTTAATCTGAGGAGTGAACAGCACCCAATTTCTTGTCTGACTATGTTACAACCTTCTCGATTTAATGTTAAATTCTACCATTGTAAATAACCTGATTACAAATTTCAAAGTAAATTTATTATCATAGTATGCATATATCACTCTATATCACCCTGAGATTCTTTTTCTTCTGAACAATTCACAGTAAATGAATTTTTTTTTAAATGATAGAATCACTGAAAAACTGCACACACAAGACAGACAAACAAACTGGGCAAAAGACAACAAACTATGCAAATATAAAAGAATCTAATAATAATAATAGTAATGATAATAATCCAAATACGTCTGTACTCGGATTGGGCTGTGCGCTGGGTAGTGTCTGCTCTCCATGTTAGGGGCAACTGAAACTAAAACCTGGCTGTAGGTATAAAAAGCAATATCCTTTCGCTTTAGAAATAGAGTGATGTTTACGGAACAGAGTGATACGGCCACTGCCTGGGGATTACCTGGACATGCCTAGAGCTAGTACCGGACATGACAGTAAGTGAACCGCGAGTGGTGCACTGCTGAATAGGTGGTGTGACAAAAGAACCAGTTATCAGAAGATTGATGCTGATAAGAGGACAATGGGGGAACATGCAAGGTGCTAATAAGAGAGAGAGGAGAGAGATTACCGAAAGGAGACACGGTTCCGAGTATTGTCAGAGACCGGTGGCTTTGAACCCTGAACTGTTTGAAGTTTGATGGACAGGCGATACCCCAGCAGGGGGATAAAAAGGGACAGGTTCGCTAAGGCAACAGACCCACGACTCCACGAGGTAACGAGACCCTGAAAGCGGTGTGCCCCCACAAGTTGGTGGAGTTTTGGAGGTCTGATCGGGGACCAGCCATAGACGCACAGGGTAGAAAGGTACGGGTCGGCGGGAACCTGGTGTGTGTGTGTCCGCCCTTGCCTGGGTGCCGAGATCACCGCAGAAGAACGATTGTATCTGGAATGGAGGGGTCACAGTCGGTGATCTCAGAAGACGTTACAAAGGGCTCGCCCAAAAGCTAACTGCGAGGAATATCGAAGGTCTGTGTGGAATCCGTTTTGAATATTCATTCGCTTTCGCTCTCTCTCTTCTCCACACCCAACGGCACAACAGTGATTACTGTGAACTGAACTGAACTCAATTGAACTGAACTTTGCGTCACTTGAAACTGGTCATTTACCCCTAGACTGCGATAGAGCTTGATTGATCCTATTATCCTAGTTCTGTGTACGCGTGTTTTATCATTGCTGAACTGTTGCATTTATATCCTTTTGATTAGAGTACTGTGTTACTTATTTCTTTAATAAAACTTTCTTAGTTCCAGTAATCCAGACTCCAACTAAGTGGTCCATTTCTGCTGGTTTGGCAACCCAGTTACGGGGTATGTAACAGTGGGAAGGCACTGGGAAACCCAAAAAAGATAGCACCAACATTCAACATAGCCCTCCAACATCACAGGCTGCGACTACTGCAAGTGTTTCTCAGGGGAGCAGCCCATTGACAACTGAGGTGACTCAAGTAGTTAAGAGAAGAAGGACATGCATGAAATGGTCATTAGAAGTAAGCACATTCATAATGCGTGTATATTACCGAATAGCAGAACTTGAGACTGACGTGACTGGGGAAGCTTATTAAACAGTTACTCAGTAGGATCTATGTAAATCTTCAAAAAGCCACTATACTAAACGCTAGTAGAATAGTCTGAAAGTTCCTAGCAATTGACAAATGAGCATACATGGCTATGTCTATATCTCAAGTTTTCCCAGCTTGAGCTGAGGAAAAAACAAACAACAATAATAATAAAACATAATAAGTAGCAAATATCAAGACCATGAGGTGAAGTGTCCTTGAAAGTGAGTTCATAGGTTGTGGGAACAGTTCAGTGTAGGAGTGAGTGAAATTGAGTTGTTATCCCCTCTGGTTCAGGTTTGAGGGGTAATGACTATTCTTGAACCTAATGGTGTGGGTCCTGAGGCTCCTGTACTTCCTTTCTGATGGCAGCAGCAATAAGAGTACATGGTCTGTGCAATGGGGGTCCTTGATAAAGGATGCTGCTTTCTTGTTTAGGTACTCATTTGTGGGGAGAACTTCACTGGTGATGGACTGAGCTGTATCCACTACTTGTTATAGGCAATTTCATTCAACTGCATTGGTGTTTCCATTCCAGGCTGTGATGCAACCTGCCAGTATACTCTCCACCACACATCTACAGAAGCTTGTCAAAGTTTGAGGTGATATGTCAAACCTTTTCAAACTTCTAAGAAAGTAGAGGAGGTGTTGTGCTTTCTTTGTAATGGCACTTAGATGCTGGATCCAGGAGAGATTCTCTGAAATGATAACGCTGAGGAGTTTAAACTGGAGAGGTGGACCCTCTCTACCTCTGATCCCCTGATGAGGACAGGCTCATGGACCTCAATGAGTCAACGATCTGTAACTTTATCTGATATCACTTGTCCATCTGTAACATCACCACAGCTTGTTTGATTGTTTCATTCTGGAGTGGAGGATATGCCCAGATTGATCTAGGTGCAACGATTGCTCTGCATATCAGAAACTCTACAGCAGAATTAGAGTCAGGTTTAATATCACCAGCAAATATTGTGAAATTTGTTAACTAAGTGGCAGCAATATAATGCAATATATGATATCATAGCAAAAAAAAGTAAATCAATTACAGTAATTATATATAAGCAGCTAAATTAAAAATAGTGCAAAAACAGAAATAATAAAAGTGAGGTAGTGTTCACGGGTTCAATGTCCATCTAAGAACACTGAGGCCGTCTATAAGAAGGGTCAGAGCTGTCTCTATTTCCTGAGTTGACTGAGGTCCTTTAACATCTGCCGGACGATGCTGAGGATGTTCTATGAGTCTGTGGTGGCCAGTGCGATCATGTTTGCTGTTGTGTACTGGGGCTGCAGGCTGAGGGTAGCAGGCACCAACAGAATCGACAAGCTCATTCGTAAGGCCAGTGATGTTGTGGGGATGGAACTGGACCCTCTCACGGGTGGTGTCTGAAAAGAGGATGCTGTCTAAGTTGCATGCCATCTTGGTCAATGTCTCCCATCCACTACATAATATACTGGGTGGGCACAGGAGTACATTCAGCCAGAGACTCATTCCTCCGAGATGCAGCACAGAGCGTCATAGGAAGTCATTCTTACCTGTGGCCATCAAACTTTACAACTCCTCTCTTGGAGGGTCAGACACCCTGAGCCGATAGGCTGGTCCTGGACTTATTTCATAATTTACTGGCATAATTTATATATTACTATTTAACTATTTATTACTATTTTTCTATTACTATTCCATTACTACTTATCATTTCCATGACTATTACTATTTACTATTTACTAATAGTAGTATTACTATTACTATTTCTATTACTATTTATTATTTATGGTGCAACTGTACCAAAAACCAATTTCCCCCGGGATCAATAAAGTATGACTATGACTATGACTATGACTATGAATCAGTTGTCACAGGAGAAGAACCTGTTACTGAATCACCGAATGTGTGTCTTCAGGCTTCTATACCACCTTCCTGATGATAACAATGAGAAGAGGGCATGTCCTGGGTCCTTAGTGACGGACACCAACTTTCTGAGACACCGTTCCTTGATGATGTTTTGGATACCACAGAGGCTAGTGCCCAAGATGGAGCTGATTAATTTTACAACTTTCTGTAGCTTCTTTCAATCCTGTGCAGTAACCCCCTGCCCCCCATATCAGATGGTGATGCAGACAGTCAGAATGCTCTCCACAGTACATCTGTAGAAGTTTTTGAGTCTTTTAGTTGACAAACAAAATCTCCTTAAACTCTTGATGAAATATAGCCACTGTCTTACCTTTTTTAGATCTGCATCAGTATATTGGGGCCAGGTTAGATCCTCAGAGATTTTAACACCGTGGAACTTGACAGTGGACACTCTCTCCACTTCTGATCCCTCCATGAGGATTGGTTCGTGATCCCTCATCTTACCCTTTCTGAAGTCCATAATCAGCTCTTCGGTCTTACTGATGTTGAGTGCAAGGTTGTTGTTGTGACACCACTCAAACAGCTGGCATATCTCGCTCCTATATTTCCTCTCTTCTCCATCTGAGATTCTGTCAACAATGGTTGTATCATCAGGAAATTTATAGATGACATTTGAGCTCTGCCTAGCCACACAGTCATGGGTATAGAGAGACTAGAGCATTGGGCTATATGCACATCACTGTGGTTCACCGATGTTGTTTGTCAGCAAGGAGGAGATATTATTACCAATCTGTACAGATTGTTCTTTCTGTTGAGGTTCTTTTGTTGATGTTTTCGCTCTCTGACTGCTCTTATTTCTTCATTAACCAGACAAAATTGTTTGTATTTTCCCCATATGGTCACCCTCAGAGTCATCTGCTCCCTTTCAGCTTCACAAATTTATTTTCTCTGCTTTCCATTTTAGCAAAGTGGTCTCCTACCTGAAATATTGACTCTGTTTCTCTTTCCACAGATAAGGCCTTACTTATTGAGCATTTCGAGCGTTTTCTGTTTTAGGAGTTTAATGCCTGGCATAGGAATCATGTGCACTGCCCCTTAGAGTTGACCAGATATGATTAAGCCCTCAGTTCTGGGAATTCTGACTTGGTAGAGGAAACTATTGCTGGTTTGCTTATCTTGCCAGTACAATTGGAGAATTTAGCCGGGTGTTTTGAGGTGCCTAGTGCAGTAATGTTGTATTAACAAAGGCACTGGTAAGGACAGTAAGACATGCCTCAGAAGTGTATGGGAAGATACGGAAGACTATACCTGTTGTGCCAGATTTGAGAACTGTCTTTCCCTCACATGGCCAAAGGTTGTAGTGGAGAATAATAGTAAATTGATAAATTAGGTTAATTATTGTCACTGTACCGAGTTACAGTGAAAATCTTTGATCTGCGTGCCATCCATACGCATCATTCCTAAGCATAAATACATTAAGGTGGTGCAAGTGAAAAGCAATAACAGAATGCAGAATACATAGTGTAGGCAGACAACAAGGTGAAAGGCCTTGGATAAGTTAGATTGTGCTTTCAAGAGTGAGTTTTATTGAACAAGACATCTACTTAAGACATAAACAAGAGAACACAAAATGCTCTGCAGATGCTGGGGTCAAAGCAACACTCACAACACGCTGGAGGAACTCAGCAGGTCAGGCAGCATCCATGGAAATGATCAGTCAACATTTCAGGCCGGATCCCTTCGTCAGGACTTAAGAGAAAATCTGCAGATGTTGGAAATCCAAGTAACACACACAAAATGCTGGAGGAAATCAGCAGGCCAAGCAGCATCTATGGAAAAATGTATAGTCAACGTTTCAGGCCAAAACCCTTTGGAGTAAGTGTATAACAGGGAGGCAGAAGTAATCCTTCAACCTGGTGGTATGTTCTTTCAGGATTTTCTATCTTCTAGCTAATGACAGGGGTGAGAAAGGAGATGTCCATGGTAGGTTGGGTCTTTGATTATGCTGGCTGCTTTACTGAGGCAGAGAGAAGTATGGCCAGAGTTCATAGAGGGGAAATTGGCTTTTATGATTTGCAATTGTCTCCACAATCCTCTGCAGTTTTTTATATCATCTCAGGCAGAGCAGTTGCCATACCAAGCCATGATGTATCAGTGATTTCTATGGTGAATAGTTTCTATGGTGGGCGAAAATAAATTGGCCAGGGTTAATGGGGCATATTGAATTTATTTAGCCCCCTAAAGAAGTAGAGATGCTAATGCGCCTCCTTGGCCTTGGTGCCTATGTGGTTCGTACCGATCATGTTATTACTAATGTTTACTCTACGAACTTGAAGCTCTCAACCCTCTTCCGCAATGTTGATATAAACAAAAATATGGGCACCAGGAGAATCTTTAACTTGCACTCAGCTGCACAATGCCACCTACGTCCTCACAGTTGTAGTCTTCACACATTGAAAAGACATAACACCCTATTTTTAGAAACTTATTTTGTTCTTTATGACCTCACTAACACATAGAGAGACATTGAACTATTGATATCAAGCACTGGTTACTCATCTAGGACATATGATGTTAGCCTTTGAGTGTCTACCGGATAGAATATCATCAAGAAGTGGTCTGATGATATCACTTTGCATGTAAATACCGGTATCAATCCACTATCGCATTTCAGTTGACAACTAGCTTATTATTAGTAAATCCTTGAAGCAAGTCTATTTTCCAGTTCCAGTAGCATTTGCTACCACAAACTGTACAGAATTTTAAAGTTTTATTTTATTCAGAGACAGTGCGGAATGGCCCTTCCAACCCTTTGAGCTGCGCTGCCCAGCTGCCCCTCAATTTAATCCCAGCCAAATCACAGGAAAATTTACAATGACCAATTAACCTACTAACTGGCATGTTTTTAGATTGTGGGAGAAAACTGGAGCACCCAAAGGAAACCCAAATAGTCACAGGAAGGATGTAGTGTACAGTATGAATTCTCACAGTGCTTATTATGTTTACCAAAATGTAATATAGTGTTTATTGCTTGGTCCGAATGAGATATATAATGACAATTCTGTTGTACATTATTATTGGATAAACATTAACTTCACTCAGAACAAGTTCTGCTGACTGTTACCCTGATGAATTTGTTAACTGCTTCATTTTAATTGAGCTAATATCTCTGTTAAAATAAGAGATGAAGACATTTGAGAAGAACAAAGTAAACATGTGATCAATGATACTACATAACTTAATTTGCAGGCTTGTATCTTTTCTCTTTGTAAATCTCCATCTAATAAGCCAATCAATTTAATACATCATCACACAGCCTAGCATTAGCTGAACCTATGAATAATTACTGGGAATGGTAATAATCATTACCTATAACTAAGTGATTAATAATTATCCATGGTTTTTACCACAGAAATTTCGAGAATAATCACCCAAGGTGAAAGAGATAATATTTCTTCTCAAACAATTCTAATTAAGAATTTAAAATAGCAATCAACATAAGTCATTGACAACAAGATATGCAAAAGTCATTATTCAATACAGAAACTGTATTGCTGGTTTTCCTTGCCAGTTCATATACTGCGATGTATTATAATAGAAAGGAGTTGAGATTGATTTGAAAGCAGAAGTGGAAGCCAATTGGATGAGTTCCAGTTCAATTAAAATGAGACAAAATCATTGTGTAGGCCAATTCAGGCTTCTTTAAGGTGAAACAAAAATAAATAAACTGACAAGTTAAATTTCTTCTAAATGGTTTATTTCCAAAGACTTGGATGCAGCCCAGAATTGAGACTATTTCATCTTTTCCTTTTTCACAGCAAATCCTTTTGAAAGTTTACTATAAACCTTTGTAATCAACATTGGTGTGCACCGTGGTGGTAGTACTGGTGAGTTAGTAATGGGAGACAAATCAATGGCAGATGAACTCAATCAGTACTTTGCATCTGTCTTCACTGTGGAAGACACCAGCAGTGTGCCAGAGGTCCATGAGTGTCAGGGAGCAGCAGTGAGTGCAATTGCTATTACAAAGGAAAGTGTGTTCAGCAGACTCAAAGGTCTTAAGTTCGCTAAGTCACTGGACTAGATGGACTACATCCCAGCATCCTGAGAGAGGTTGCTGTAGAGATAATGGATGCATTGGTCATGATCTTCCAAGAATCACTTGATTCTGGCATGGTCCTCGAGGATTGCAAATGTCATTTCACTCTTCAAGAAGGGAGGAATGAAAAAGAAAGGAAATTATAAGCCAGTTAGCCTAATCTCAGTTGGAGTCGCTTATTAAGGATGAGGTTTAGGGGTACCTAGAGACTAATAACAAAATAAGTCAAAGTCAGCATGGTTTCTGTAAAGGGAAACCTTGCCTGACAAATCTGTTATTTTTTTTTCGAGGAAGTAACAAACAGGGTGGACAAGGGAGCAGAAGTGGATGTCATCAACTATGATTTTCACAAGTCATTTGATAAGGTGCCATACCACATGAGGCTGTTTAACAAGATAAAATCCTATGGGATTACTGGAAAACTCTGGCATGGATAGAGCAATGGCTAACAGCCAGGAGACAGCGAATGAGAATAAAATGGGCTTTTTCTTGTTGGCTGCCAGTGACTGGTGGTGTTCCTCATGGGTCAATGTTGGGTCCACTACTTTTCACATTGTTAGTCAATGATTTGGATAATGGAATTCATGGCTTTGTGGCAAAGTTTGTGGATGGTATGAAGATAGCTGGAAGGGTAGGTAGTGTTGAGGAAGCAATTACTTAGACAATATGGAAGAATGGGAAAAAAGTGACAGATGGAATACAATGCTAGGAAATGAATGATAATGCATTTTAATGAAAGGAATACTAGTGCAAACTATTATGTACATGGGGAGAAGGTTCAAACATCAGAGATGCAGAGGGATTTAAGAGTCCTTGTGCAAGACTCCCAGAATGTTAATTCACAGGATGAGTCTATGGTAAAAAGTCAAATGCAATGCTGGCATTTATTTCAAGGGGAATAGAATAAAAAAGCAAGGAAATAATGCTGAGCCTTTATAAGACACTAGTCAGGCTGCTCTTGGAGTATTGGCAATAGTTTTGGGCCCCATATGTCAGAAAGGATGTATTCTCATTAGAAAGAGTCCAGAGGAGGTTCTTGAAGATGATTCTAGGAATGAAGTGGGTAACATATGAGGAGCATTCGGTTACTTTTGGCATGTACTCACAGGAATTTAGAAGAAAGTATGGGAATCTCATTGAAACCTCCTGAATATTGAAAGGACTAAATTGGATGGATGTGGAGAGGACACTTCAATGAGCTGAATGGCCTAATTCTGCTCCTACGTCGTATGGTCTTATGGTAGCCTAGCAGTTAGCATGATACTATTATGGCTCAGGGTGTCAGAGCTTGGAATTCAATTTCAGTGTCCTCTGTAAGAAATTTTGTACATTCTTCATGTAAGCACATGGGTTTATTCCAGGAGCTCCAGTTTCCTCCACTGCCCAAAGGTGTACTGGTTAGTAGGTTCATTGGTCATTGTAAGTTGTCCTGTGATTAGGCTAGCTGGATTACTGTGCATGCAGTTCATTAGGCCGTAAGGGCCTGTTCCACGTTGTATCTACAAATACATAAAAAAATAAATTAATTAAAGGTAAGCCCAGCACAGCCCTGTTGTTTTATTTATTTTCCTCTTGATTTTACACAATAATATAATTCATTTTAGAAACATAACATAGAAACATAGAAAACATAGAAACATAGAAAACCTACAGCACAATACAGGCCCTTCAGCCCACAAAGTTGTGCCGAACATCTCCCTATTTTAGAAATTACAAGACTTACCCATAGCCCTCTATTTTTCTAAGATCCATGTACCTATCCAAAAGCCTATTAAAAGGCCTTATCGTATCCACCTCCACCACCATTGCCGGCAGCCCATTCCATGCACTCACCACTCTCTGATTAAAAAACTTACCCCTGACATCTCCTCTGTACCTACTCCCCAGCACCTTAAACCTGTGTCCTCTTGTGGCAGCCATTTCGGCCTTAGGAAAGAGCCTCTGACTATCCACATAATCAATGCCTCTCATCATCTTATACACCTCTATCAGTTCACCTCTCATCCTCTGTCGCTCCAAGGAGAAAAGGCCGTGTTCACTCAACCTGTTTTCATAAGGCATGCTCCCCAATCCGGCAATATCCTTGTAAATCTCCTCTGCACCCTCCTTATGGCTTCCGCAACCTTCCTGTAGTGAGGCGACCAGAACTGAGCACAGTACTCCAAGTGGGGTCTGACTAGTGCCCTATATAGCTGCAACATTACCTCTTGGCTCCTAAATTCAATTCGATGATTGATGAAGACCAATACACTGTGTGCCTTCCTAACCACAGAGTCAACCTGCACAACTGCTTTGAGTGTCCTATGGACTCGGACCCCAAGATCCCTCTGATCCTCCACACTGCCAAGAGATTTACCATTAATACTATATTCTGCCATCGTATTTGACCTATCAAAATGAACTACTTCACACTTATCTGGGTTGAACTCCATCTGCCACTTTTCAGCCCAGTTTTGCATCCTATCAGTGTCCCGCTGTAACCTCTGACAGCCCTCCACACTATCCACAACACCTCCAACCTTTGTGCCATCAGCAGTCTTACTAACCTATCCCTCCACTTCCTCATCCAGGTCATTTATAAAAATCAGGAAGCGTATGGGTCTCAGAACAGATCCCTGAGGCACACCATTTGTCACCGACTTCCATGCAGAAAATGACCCATATACAACCATTCTTTGCCTTCTGTGGGCAAGCCAGTTCTGGATCCACAAAGCAATGTCCCCTTGGATCCCATGCCTCCTTACTTTCTCAATAAGCCTTGCATGGGGTACCTTGTCAAATACCTTGCTGAAATGCATATACACTACATCTACTGCTCTTCCTTCATCAATGTGTTTAGTCACATTCTCAAAAAATTCAATCAGGCTCGTAAGGCATGACCTGCCCTTGACAAAGCCATGCTGACTATTTTTAACCATATTATACCTCTCCAAATGTTTATAAATCCTGCCTCTCAGGATCTTCCCCATCAACTTACCAACCACTGAAGAAAGACTCACTGGTCAATAATTTCCTGGGCTATCTCTACTCCCTTTCTTGAATGAAAGAACAGCAACCGCAACCTCTCCCGTCCCCATTGATGATGCAAAGATCATCCCCAGAGGCCCAGCAATCTCCTCCCTTGCCTCCTACAGTAGCCTTTGGCACATCTCATCCAGTTCCGGCAACTTATCCAACTTGATGCTTTCCAAAAGCTCCAACACATCCCCTTTCTTAATATCTATATGCTCAAGCTTTTCAGTCTGCTGCAAGTCATCACTACAATCACTAAGATCCTTTTTCATAGTGAATACTGAAGTAAAGTATTCATTCAGTACCTCTGCTATTTCCTCTGGTTCCATACACACTTTTCCACTGTCATACTTGATAGGTCCTATTCTTTCATGTCTTATTGTCTTGCTCTTCACATACTTGTAGAATGCCTTGGGGTTTTCCTTAACGCTGCCTGCCAAGGCCTTCTCATGGCCCCTTCTGGCTTTCCTTCTTAAGCCCCTTCCTGTTAGCCTTATAATCTTCTAGATCTCTAATATTACCTAGCTATCTGAACCATTTATAAGTTTTTCTCTTCTTCTTAACTAGATTTATTACAGCCTTTGTACACCACGGTTCCTGTACCCTACCATAACTTCCCTGTCTCAATGGAATGTACCTATGCAGAACTCCACACAAATATCCCCTGAACATTTGCGACATTTCTTCCGTACTTTTCCCTGAGAACATCTGTTCCCAATTTAAGCTTCCAATTTCCTGCCTAGCAGCCTCATAATTCCCCTTACTCCAAATAAACACTTTTCTAAGGTCTGGTCCTATCTCTCTCCAGTGCTATTGTAAAGGAGATAGAATTATAATCACTATCACCAAAATGCTCTCCCACTGAGAGATCTGGCACCTGACCAGGTTCATTTCCCACTACCAAATCAAGTACAGCTTCTCCTCTTGTAGGCTTATCTACATATTGTGTCAAGAAACCTTCCTGAACACACCTAGCAAACTCTACCCCATCTAAACCCCTTGCTCTAGGGAGATGCCAATCAAAATTTGGGAAATTATAATCTGCCATCACGACAACTCTGTTATTATTACACTTTTTCCAGGATCTGTTTCCCTATCTGCTCCTCGGTATCCTTGTTACTATTGGGCGGCCTGTAAAAAACACCCAGTAAAGTTATTGACCTCTTCTTGTTCCTAACCTCCACCCACAGAGATCTGTAGACAATCCCTCCATGGTGTCTACCTTTTCTGCAGTCATGACATTATCTCTGATCAACAGTGCCAAGTCCCCACCTCTTTTGCCTCCCTCCCTGTCCTTTCTGAAACATCTAAAACCTGGCACTTGAAGTAACCTGAGCCATCCAAGTCTCTGTAATGGCCACCACATCATGGCTCCAAGTACTGATCCACGCTCTAAGTTCCACACATCAAATTTGCTGGTGATCACAGCAGGCCAGGCAGCATCTCTAGGAAGAGGTACAGTTGATGTTTGGGGCCGAGACCCTCCGAGACTCACGAAGGGTCTCGGCCAGAAACGTCGACTGTACCTCTTCCTAGAGATGCTGCCTGGCCTGCTGCGTTCACCAGCAAACTTGATGTGTGTTGCTTGAATTCCTAGCACCTGCAGAATTCCTCGTGTTCATGCTTTAAGCTCATCTGCTTTGTTCACAATACGCCTTGCGTTAAAATAGACACATCTCAAACCGTCGGTCTGAGCGCGTCCCTTCTCTATCACCTGCCTATCCTCCCACTCGCACTGTATACAAGCTTTCTCTATTTGACAGTCAACCACTTCTTCTCCAGTCTCTTCAGTTCGGTACCCACCACCCAGCAACTTTAATTTAAACTCTTCCCAGTAGCCTTAGCCAACCTCCCCGCCAGGATATAGATCCCCCTGGGGTTCAAGTACAACCTGCCCTTTTTGTATAGGTCACACTTGCCCCAAAAGAGGTCCCAATGATCCAGAAATCTGAATCCCTGCCCCCCGCTCCAATCCCTCAGCCATGCATTTATCCTTCACCTCTTTCTATTCCTATACTCACTGTACTACCTTTGTGGTTCTGCTTCTCAACTTCCTTCCTAACTCCCTGTAGTCTTTTTTTCAGGACCTCTTCCCTTTTACTACCTATGTCATTGGTACCAATATGTACAACGACCTCTGGCTGATCTCCCTCCCATTGCAGGATATCTTGGACGCGATTTGATACACCCCGGTTCCTGGCACTTGGGAGGCAAACTACCATCTGAATTTCTTTCCAGCATCCACAGAATTGCCTGTCTGACCCTCTAATTATAGAGTCCCCTATCACTACTGCCTTCCTCTTCCTTTCCCTACCCTTCTGAGCCACAGGGCCAGACTCTGTGCCAGAGGCATGGCCACTGTCGTTTCCCCCACGTAGAGTGTCTCCCTCAACAGTACTCAAACAGGAGTACTTATAGTCAAGGCTACAGCCACAGGGGTACGCTCTAGTACCTGACTCTTCCCCTTCCCCCTCTTGACTGTGACCCACTTGTCTGTCTCCCATGGCCCCGGTGTGACTACCTGCCTAGAACTCCTTTCTATCACGTCCTCGTTCTCCCTGATCAGACGAAGGTCATCGAGCTACATCCCCAGTTCCCTAATGCGGGCTCTTAGGAGCTGCAGCTCGACACACCTGGTGCCGATATGGTCATCCGGGAGGCTAGGATACTCCATGACCTCCCACATCTGACACTGAGCACAGAAAACTGGCCTCACACACATACTACTTCCTTTCCGCAATTAACACAGGTAAACCTACCTCGCCTCGTCCTGTTACCGCCTAAGACCGTTGAGCCAAAGCCCTAGCACTCTGCCACCTCTCACTCTGCTGCCCACTCTGAACGCTGCCGGCTGGTTATGGCGGTCTTCTTTTTAAACTTTTCCCACTCTACTGGCTGACATCACACGCCTGCATAGTCTTGCCTCTCTTTTACCCCGAGTAGTAAAACTGCCTTCACTCCGGAAATCCTTAGCCGTTCACCCGCAGCCTTCTTGCTCTGACTTTCAATCAAAATTGTGACTGCATGATGTTCTGTCTATGTTAACTGGAAGTACATAAGGATGTTGCATCCAGAATAATTACTTAAGCACATTTCAATCCAGTTGCTCAATATGCCCAGACAGCATTTGTTGTCCCATTTATATAATTTTTGAAAATTGATAAAGCAATATATACTGAAAATAAGTAGGTTTCACTGCCTGTTAGTGCCTGTCCTAATAAGCAATGTATGGAGAACAAAGACATTTAGTGAAACTAGAAAGATGATGGAAGGACATCAGGTCTTCAATGGAAGGAAAAGGACAATTACTATTTCATGCCAAGTACATATAGTGGTTAAACCTGAAATGGTGACTGTTACTATCCCTCCACAGAAGTTCTGATAAGGGTCTCAAACTGAAATGTCAGTTCTCCATTTCCTTCCTCGAAGTCCAGATGTATGTTCTCTACTTGAAACATCGACTGCACCATTTCCTTCCACAGTTGCTCTCTAACCCACCAGCTTTCTCCAGCAGATGGCTTGTTACTCCAAATCCTAGCATCTGCAGTCTTGTGTATCTCCAAAGACATTTAGTCTAACATGACATCGCACAGGTATCAATTTCATCCAAAATGTATAGTTAGCTGGAGTTAAGGTGAACTGCCTGTTTAAAGGACTATAAAATGTGAAGAGAGAATCTGAGAACATTATATTAAAGCAGAGAAAGATAGATTGGAGATGTTATCCCAGTCTTACAGCTGCTTTTCCTTGTGATCCATGGTTCTTTCAGGAGGGAAAGCGATGGTGAAATTTTTGGGGTTCAATTATCCCTCTGAAGAGGTCTGATCAGGCATTTCTGGTTCCAAATAATGTGATGAAATTTCTGCATCTGATGCATGAACCTCCATGCATGGAGGATTGGGCCATATTTTTCAGAGTTCTGCCTATAATTGTGCATCTCAGCAGAGCAAGTGGGTTGGTCTGTGAGCACATCACAGACCAGGGGCTTGGAGCCCCAATCATGTTGTATCTATAAGACCATGCAGCCATAAGACATAGGAAAAGATTTAGGCTATTGAGCCCAGTGAGTCTGGTATGGCATTCCATCATGACTGATTTATTATCCCTCTCAACCCATTCTCCTACCTTCTCCCCATAATCTTTGATGTCTTTACTAATTGAGAATCTATCAAACTCTGCTTCAAATATACCCAAAGACTTGGCCTCCACAGCTGGCTGTGGTAATGAATTCCATAGGTTCACTCTCTAGCTAAAGAAATTCCTCCTCATCTTTATTCTACATCCTTTACTTTCCTTTCATAAGCCCCTCCTACACATAAGAACCATTCCCCATCCCCACCACACAGTTTTCACTAATTGACAACTCCCCTAAGCTTAACAGTGGCACTGATCCACCAATTATTTCATGATTAACCCCTTGACTGAGGCCCCAATCTCATTCTTAAACCCTAGCTACTTGCAGTCTCACCCTAGTAAACCCTTGATTTGATCCTGAATCTGGGAATTATCCAACACCTGCATTTACTTGGACATTATAGAAGTCTGTAACTCTTGGGCTTTGACTGAAAATGTCACCAACATTCAGTTGACACACTTGCTTTGGAATCTGATGAATTCTGAAGCAAAACTGGTAATTATTATCTGCAGTAAAAAAAGATGGTTTGATATCGCCACAAACTAGGTAAATGCTTGTTGACAAAGCCCATCGCTATAAAGGATTTTAAATTAGGATAAAGTTAATCAAAACACTATTTTAATTGATCTGTTAGCAGCCTAGAATATCTAGTTATCAGCGTGTATTACCTGGAATTAATCCATATAACAAAGTATCAGTCTCGCCTTGCTCCATTCCATCCATGTGAAACTAAAATCAGAATCGGAAATGGAATTGGTTTATTATTGTCATGTGTACTGAGATACAGGGAAAAGCTTGTCTTGCATACTGTTCATATAAGCATTCCTTGCGTAGTTACTTGGAGCAGATGAAGTGATTAACATTCTACTTGTAAAGTGATGAGCTCAGCTTTCACTGGAGATCCAGTGAAGGAAGGCTTGGTGATGCGCATAGGAGAAAATGCATAGCCTGGCAAAATTAGAGGACAACACTACTTAGAGTAAAGGTTATAAGGACAAGGTGGGGGTATCAGGAAGAGGATTAAAGAATGATTTTGCTTTATTATGGGTGAAATTGTCAAATAATGTAGCAATGTCCTTTGATATCTAAGAAGGGGTTGCACAGGTGTATTGTGTCTCATTCTTGTTTAGTTAGGCAAATAACCATAAATGTGAGAGAGGCAACCAATAATCATTATGAATGATACTGAATTAATTCTAATGGTAGTAAGTAATTCCCCTGCTTCATTTTTCTCTGTTGAGTTATGTCAGAAATCTTATCATTTCAGGGAAATCTTATCATTCTACACGTCGTGCATTTCCATACAGCTGGAAAATGTGTTGAGTAAACTAACATCCTATTGAACAGTTTGCCATGAAATCAAGAAAATGAAAGTTGTATAACACAGAATAGGCCCTTCAGCCCATCACATCATTGCCAACCTTTTTGCCCACCTACATTCATCCCATTTGTCTAAATTAGGACTATGCCTTTTTATGCTTTGACTTTTTAAGTATTTTAATACCTCTTAAAGGTAGTAAGTGTTTCTGATTCCACCACCTGCTCTGGCATTATGTTCCAGATACCAGAAACTCTCTGCGTGATAAAGTTACTTCAACAACCCCCTCAAATCTTCTACCTCTCGCTTCAAACCTATTCTTTCTTCTTTTTAGTACCCCTACCATGGGAAACAAAAAAGATATTGACAATCTACCCTATCTATGCCTCCCAAAATCTGATATTTTATACTTCTATCAGATCACTACTGAGCACCCTTCACTCCAGGAAATGCTAGCCAAACATATCCAGTCTCCTGTTGTAATTAAAAATCTGAAATCTAGAAAACATTACAGTGAATCTGATGAAGGGTCTTGGTCAGAAACGGCGACTATTTATTCCTTTCCATAGATGCTGCTTAACCCAATAAGTTCCTCAAGTATTTTGTATGTGTTGTTATGGATTTGTAGCATCTGCAGAATCTCTTGTGTTTATTTATTGACATACAGTGTGGAATAGGCCCTTCCGGCCCTTCGAAACATGCTGCCCAGCAATCTCCCAATTTAATCATGGGACAATTTACCATGACCAATTAACGTCTTTGGAATGTAGGAGGAAACTGAAATAACCAGAGGAAACTCACATAGCTAAGGGGAGAACATACAAACTTCTTTCAGGCTGCGGCGGGAATTCAACCTGGCTCGCTGATTCTGTAAAGCATTGTACTGACCACCATGCTACCACGCCGGGGAATCTCCTCTGCATTATGGTGAATATCCTCAGTGCTGTCTCCAGCAAAACCATATCCTTTCTATTGTGTGGCAGCTAGTACTGTAAACAATAGTCCAAGTGTGACCTAACCAAATTGCTTGTATTTGTATTTGTTAAGCCTGGCTCAATAGTCGATACAGTATCATGCGAATCACCACAGATACTAAAATGGAGTTGTCACAGAATTCCTGAGGTATAGTTTTTGGAGAACTCGAGGATAAAATTATACTCTTAGTTCATTCATAAGTTGTTACAATCTGTCACAATACTAGCATTAATTGGCACTCCCTGGTGCCCTTGCGTTGAATGGTCATGACAGAGGACAGTTAAAATTAAAACCTATTTTGTATTGGGACTATAGACAAGTAGAGTCTCTATGTCTAAGGACATAATGTAAAACATTAGATGGTGATGGAATAACTTGTTGGGCTGCATGTAATTGAAATGTCATAGAGATATTTACTTGTGAAACACAATATAAACATAGTGTAGACATTTGATTATTAATCATCGTACTAAACATATAATCTGGCAATGATTGAACATAGTGTTGTGACTGACTGAATTAAGCCACGTGGAACTCCACCTTGGATGGTCCCAATTCCAGCAGCAAAAGGAGGAGGGTTGGGTATGGGGTTAGCAACCCCATCCCATAAAAAAACGGTGCTATAGAAATGCCAACAGAAGCGCCAAAGATCTCATCCCTGGGAAAGGAAGGTGGGGCTACATCTGGGGAGAACTTAACAGACTGACCCATGACAGAGGACTCTGATGAGCTGCTGCTGGGGGACTTTGCCCCTGTAGGGGCGAAGGGCTTAAATAAGTAAGAATCTGTAGCTGGGAGATATGAATGGTTTTTATTCAACATATCAGTTCTGAAGAATCTAGAATATTTTCTCTAGAAGCTCTCCACATTGTTCTACACCTTTTTTAAAAACACAAAGGCAACAGTAAACAATTAAATGCAAACAACAGGAATTCTGCAGATGCTGGAAATTCAAGCAATACACATAAAAGTTGCTGGTGAATGCAGCAGGCCAGGCAGCATCTCTAGGAAGAGGTGCAGTCGACGTTTCAGGCCAAGACCCTTCGTCAGGACTAACTGAAGGAAGAGTGAGTAAGGGATTTGAAATTTGGAGGGGGAGGTGGAGATCCAAAATGATAGGAGAAGACAGGAGGGGGAGGGATAGAGCCAAGAGCTGGACAGGTGATTGGCAAAAGGGATACGAGAGGATCATGGGACAGGAGGTCCAGGAAGAAAGACAAGGGGGGGGGGACCCAGAGGATGGGCAAGGGGTATATTCAGAGGGACAGAGGGAGAAAAAGGAGAGTGAGAGAAAGAATGTGTGCACAAAAATAAGTAACAGATGGGGTACGAGGGGGAGGCGGGGCACCAGCGGAAGCCAGAGAAGTCGATGCTCATGCCACCAGGCTGGAGGCTACCCAGACGGAACACAAGGCGCTGTTCCTCCAACCGAGCGCGGCTCCATCTCCACAGTAGAGGAGGCCGTGGACAGACATGCCAGAATGGGAATGGGATGTGGAACCAAAATGTGTGGTCACTGGGAGATCCCGTCCTCTCTGGCGGACAGAGTGCAGATGCCCAGCAAAGCGGCCCCCCAGTCCGCGTCAGGCCCCGCCAATATATAAAAGGCCACATCGGGAGCACCGGACGCAGTACATCACCCCAGCCGACCCACAGGTGAAGTGCTGCCTCACCCGGAGGGACTGCCCGGGGCCCCGAATGGTGGCAAGGGAGAAAGCGCAAGGGCATGTGCAGCACCCTTGTCTTTCTTCTCGGACCTCCTGTCCCATGATCCTCTCGTATCCCTTTTGCCTATCACCTGTCCAGCTCTTGGCTCCATCCCTCCCCCTCCTGTCTTCTCCTATCATTTTGGATCTCCCCCTCCCCCTCCAACTTTCAAATGCCTTACTCACTCTTCCTTCAGTTAGTCCTGACGAAGGGTCTCGGCCTGAAACGTCGACTGCACCTCTTCCTACAGATGCTGCCTGGCCTGCTGCGTTCACCAGCAACTTTTATGTATGTTGCTCGAATAAACAATTAAATCCAGTTTCAATGGCTATAATCACTAACTTAGCTCTAACATTTTGAATGTAGACTGGTAACCTTGCAGAATTACATGCTTTACAACGAAAGCACATCCTAACTATCAGAACCTCTTTAGATATTCATGTATGTTCACTGAATCAAGAGGATCTGAGCATGAATGCCAGATATCCAAAATATATTTTCTAGAGAACTGAGGGATAGCTCGCTGCATATACAAATGGCCAGAAACTGACCTGCTCTGAATTGTTCAGTGTGTTGCAGGGATATGCCTTGAACAAGAAGGTATCCACTTTATTTGTTTTCCTGATCTCACCATGAAGGTTCAAATGATCACCAGTAATACGAACATTCACCTTTTGCCTTCCGCTGTGCAGCTTCAATGGCACAAAATCAGAATATTCCATGTCTAATGATTGGCTTTAATGGCCTTAAAACTTAAGTGGAAATTAAATAGTGAACAGGTTTTATTTCATGAAGACCAGCTTTAGTTTTAATTAATGCCTGTTATCCATTTAATTTCATAACTCCAGTATAATCCCTAACACTTAATACACTACTTAAGTTTTCTCTGTTGTTCTGCTTCTGGTAAGATGGCGGTGTGCTCGGACAAAGCAGCTTCTATGAGGCCACCCAAAGGTGTTATTGTACTTTTTAAATGTATTTGTTATGATTGCAAAACCCTGAGGGACATTAAGAACCTAATATACTGCAGGTCTACCCCATCAGCGAGTTGCTTGTTGGTGGAGAAGCTGAAAGAGCTGGGCCTCGTGTTGATCTTGCTGCTGCCTGCATTAGGGAGACATTGTAGCATGAAGATAGTGTGCAGTTTATCGGTGGATGGCGGGGGAGCTGCATGGCCTTGGTTGTAGTGCGGACTAGGCCTCAAACTGCAGTATCAGCCACCCAAGAGAGAGACGTTGGAGCCAATGCACTCAACTGGAGTGCAAAAGGCACTGTGATGTAGTGTCCATGCTGGAGTTGGTACATGCCTCCAGTGTTTGCCCAGCAGGAGACAACTTGTTTTGTGTTTGACTGCAGTAGACTTGAGGACTGGAACTATTTTCTTGCGTGTGACTGTGTTGTACTGCGGTCCTATATGTGCTATGTGTGCTTTGTGTTGTGTGTGACTACTAGTACCGTGTTTTACACCTTGTCCCTGCAGTACCACTGTTTTGCTTGGCTGTATTCATGGGCATTCATGTATGGGTGGATGATGATTAAACTTGAACTTCAACTTGTTTCTGAAATACTCTTCAGCTGATATCAAGAAGGTCAACAGGCAGTCTCTCATAATGCAGGACAGATTTCTCTCACCATTTGACAATTTAACTACAACAATTTGCAAATATAATAATAATGACCTGGAATTTCTGAAGAGATGCAGGGCGCCTGTATCTGCTGTTGCTCCTCCTCTTTTATAAATTCTCATCTACTGCCCTTGCAGTGTGCATGTACAGAGCTCTGCAGAGAGTTAAACACTTTCTCAAAAATCACCCGAAACGGAAGCTCCCTTTCAGGGTTTTTAATGAGATCTTACTTGTGATCATCATCATCATCATCATCATCAGGTGTCATGCCCAGATTGAGCTTTGACTGCCATAGCCCCACACTCCTGTTGCGGGTCAAGTGGATCAATTCACTGGTATTCATTTCCAGTTCTCCGGCTGCTGTCTTCATCAACATTTGTCTTTGCCTTCCACTTGCTTTCTTCCCTTCAATCTTTCCCATAATTACAATACATTCTAATTCCTCTTTCCTAATTACATGTCCAATGAAGTTACATTGCCTTTTCATGATCTCATACATTATTTCACTTTTTGTGTTTGCTCTGTTCATGACATCCGCTTTAGATATTCGTTTTGTCCATGATATTTTTTGCAGCCTTCTCAAAAACCACATCTCTGCTGCTTCAGTTCATTTCATCATGTTACTAGATATTGTCCAGCATTCTGAGCCATATAACATAACTGGATAAACATAACATTTCAGTACTCTGAGGCCGGTTGTCATGCCTAGTTTAGTATTGCAGACATCCCACCCTGCAAAAACTCATTTCAGGGAGGTAGCACCATCAATTTGCGGGAGACTTCCGGGAGAGGTGGGAAGTCTGCAATAGAGTAGCTCCTTAGCAGCTGGCCAGCTAGTTTAAATAACGTTAGCTATGCTAATGAATGAATGACACCTGTTAAACTCACCTCAACATGTCTTTTACAGTCTTAACCCACCATGGGCGATAGAAAAGTCATTGTTGTAAATAGTGCAGCGAGCAACACTGTCATTATTTGACCCCTATTAGGCAGGGGTACACTTTAGTGTAGTCTGGAGTGATGTACGTTTTATATTTTTTTTGGAACACTCTGCAATGGCGCGCTCTCTCTCTCGTGGTCGCTCGCTTGCTCTCAATCACTCTCGCTTGCTTTCTCTCTCGCTCGCTCTCTCTCCCTCTCTCACTTGCTTTCGCTCTCGCTCGCTGTCAAAAAAATTGACTTCCGTGATATTGTATATAATTTGCGGGCATCAGGGAGTCACTATTAATATGCGGGAGACTGCCGGAAGTTCCGGGAGAGGTGGGATGTCTGGTATTGGTCAGTATTCTCTTCATTCTCGTAAAGGAGTCTTTTGCCATCCCTATTCTTCTTTTGATGTCCATGCCGCACCTGCCATCTGATGTCACCCAGCTTCCTAAGTAGCAAAAGTTCTGTACTTGTTTTATGTCTTCCCCATTTATTCTCAGCCTGCAGATAGGATTCTCCTTCTTTTTGGATATCACCATACATTCCATCTTTTTGCAATTGATAGATAGACCCATTTTTGCACTTTCTTCAACAACTATATCAATTAAGTTTTGTAGTTCTTCCTCCGTGCTTGCAATTAACATAGTGTCATCCGCATATATGAAATTATTGATGTTTTTACCGCCAACTTTGATTCCCAAGATGTCTCTTATTTTTTGTAATATTGTTTCACTGTACATATTAGATAAATCAGGGAGAAAACACACCTTTGTCTAACACCTCTCTTGATTTTCATAAACTGACTCACTTCTCCATCTATTCTTACAGCGGCAGTTTACTCCCAGTACGGATTTCTGATTAGGTGGAGGTCTTTCGAATCTAGATCTAGAGTTTCGTTTAATATTTCAAATAACTTATTGTGCTTCACTTTATCAAATGTTTTTTTGTTTGTTTATTTTATCCACTTACTTGCGATGCAAGGGCAAATAAAGAGAGGATGGAGTTGGGTATCTTCCACCATGTGCTTCGATTTCAATCCAAATTAACCCACACAGGAAATGATATTGAAACACAAGTTTCATGCTGGAATTGATGTTCATACAACACAAAATGTGCCTCTAGAGGCTAGAACACTTCCAGCCTGGCATTCATACTATGTCAAACTTAACTATTGAAGCAAACATCAAAAGATCATTTCATTTAGTGCTTGGTAAAGTAAGGATAATCTCAGAGACTGGCCTTGAAAACAGTCTTACGACACAATCTTCAACTGTTCTCACAGCGAAAATACCAACCTTGATGAATTTTGTGGTGGGGATCAGCAAGGAACGCTGACCAGTTAACTATGAGGAGAGGCTGAGCTGATTAGCTTGCAGCCCTCTTGTGGCATGATTGGATGGGTTAAGATCAGTGACTGATAGTTCCATTGGCTGTTCTAGGCTGATTGCCTCATGTGTTGACCCTGTGATGTATATAAATATAGAATCTCCTTATTTCACTAAATATGTAACTGAGTACAACCTTAGTGTCAGTAAAGAACTCGATATCATCTAGTTCTGTGCCCAGCTCTTTGGTAATCATCTTTGTCATCTCAACTGCTAGAACAACAGCGACGAGTTCAAGTCTTGGTATGTTGAGGTCTGGTTTGGCAGCAAGCTTCGCCTTGTCCTGGATGAATCCATTTCCACTATATCCAGCAGTATCTGTGACCATCATTGTGCAACAGCAACAATAGCTTTAGTTGATGCATCACAGAAGATTTGAGAATTTTTTCTTTTGGGCTGCAGATAGTAGGATTGTTGTGTTGTTCTTGGAAACTTTAAACCTTTAAGATCCTGAAGGGAAGAACAACACTGCTGCCACTGCTCATGTGTCCCTTTAAGGAGTGGGACATCCCATCCATAGGTTTCTGAGGTTAACTCTCCTAACATGAAGCGTCTCTGAAAAACTGACTGGAGCAGCACAACTAAGAAGGTCAAATAGGCTGTTGATCATTGATGGCATGCCACAACGTGTAAAGGGTATTTCGGTATCAGCAACCTGGAAAGTAGGTGTCGGTAACAATGTCCGATCCAAGACCCAGACTGCACTGCATAGGACGGGGTCCTATCCATGATCAAGATTACGTAAACCTTTAGCTAGATCTTCAGATAGCAAACGTTGCATTACCTCCGCAATGTTGTGAGCAAGCTTATGCATTTTGAGATTAGATTCTGCCAACATTGTTTTCAACACACTGACTGCTTCTTCTGCACACACAACTGGCCCAGGTGTGAGGTTGGATCACTCTGGGCGCTGAGCTGATTTGCCGAGCTTGAGGGCTGTTTCAAGCTGGGCGGCAAAACCTGGGCCCGGAGCGAGTTACTGCGCAGTGTGGTCTAGGCTGCTGCAGAGCCTGGGTCCTAATGCAAGGTACAATTCACGGTTTACACAATTTAAACTCCAGTCCAGATCAGAGGTGTGAGCCAATTTCATTCACTCTCCGTGATGTTCACTTCGCTCTCCAGGGCACTGGAGCCTTTCACTGTTCCATTGTTTGATCAATTTAAACACAGGCAGAAAGAGACCGAAAAGACAGGGTGTTGGGATCTGGGGCAAGAGGCTATTTCACTCACTCTCTGTGATGGTCGCTCCTCTCTCTCTCTATGGCACTGAGGCTCTGACAACTGCCCCGCCTGTTGTGCTCTGTGCCTGCCAATATGATGAACTGATAAGTGAGGCTTTGGGCCAACTCTGCGCTGACTCCGAGCTGCTACAGGGTTCAGATCTTAGGAGTCAATTTGGTTCGGAACGTTGCTCACTTTAATTATTTGTATGATATGTTTCTTTGTTCTCTTGCTGATCAGGTATTGGTCTTTCATTTTTATTTTTATTCTTTTTATTCTCTTTAATTCAGTTCTTTCAGGTTTCTTACTTCGTGGCTCCCTGTGAGCAAGCAAATGTCAAGGTTGTATAATTTATACATTATTTGATAAGAAAAAGTACCTTAAATCTTTGAACCTTTTGAAATGAATTAAGAACCATCATCGACGTAGAAATGGTTCTCTATGATTTGAAGGAAGACGTCATTCTCAATGGATGGTGCCAGCTTATATCATATTCTAAGTGACAGAAGACCAGCTTGCCTAAATATGGTTGAGCAGTGGTAAGTATGTTAGGGTTCTTGGTTTGCTTATCTACGATCTTCTCTTTCATATAGATGACATTCTCACAGAATCTGAAATGAATTGACATCCAACCTCCATTTATATTTAAATGTGCTGACGGTGGGCTGATGAGCACCATTGAGGCAGACTTCACCCACAATGACCCAGCCCAGATCCATTTGTTGGACTTAAGGTGTATTTTGTCAACTATTGTTCACATACCTTATGTGCATGGATGGTGCCTCTGCCAAGCATCACTAGAATCAGACATTACGTCTCAAGTGAAGGGATCTTGTCAACTATATCCTTAAGATTTGAATAACCATGTGCAGTTTCAGGAGCTGGGATTTCTTCCCTTTTGTTGGTAATATGCTCACACTTAATGAGGATTGACAAGGGTAATCAGACCTGCCCTCTTATTGACTGCATGCTAAATCCATTGGCTCTTCTTCTGGCAATTTTTGATGTTCCAGAATGTCCTTAGAGTGTACAGAGAGATAGAACTTTGATACTGAATGCATCAAACAATGTTGGTTTTGCCAAAGATGCAATGCTCTGATCATCCAATAGCACATATGCCTTTATTTTTTACTCAGGATGTCCTTTCAGGTAGATGTTGACAAGGCATATTTTAGAGCAGGACTTGGTTGGAAGCTTCTCTTGCACACTCTGTGTGTGAGGAAGTAGCTATATCTGATGGATACTCCACTGGCTCCCTGCCGTGATCTGCTGCAGGTGTGCTGGAACCAAGGTGCCCAAGGTACTGGTCCTGAATGAAGTGTTGTTATGTTCTGGGTACTGTTGCACTCAGTGTAGTGTATGACAGTTTAATAGTCTTTTGCTTGGTGCTACATTGCAGCACAACGTTTGAAACATATTGAGTTCTCCTTTAGAAAGCGCCACCGGTCTGCAATCCATTTTTCTCTGAATTCTCTGCATTTCCTTAAGAGGTGAGTTTCCTTACGGAATAGAGCATTGTCTGTCAGGGTTCGTGATAGAGTTTTCTACTTCAGTTTTGTTGACCGTGGTATGGGTTTTGGGTTTTCAATACTTTTGCTGGAGACCTCTCTTTGAATGATGAGTTATCAGAAGTTGATAGCAGAAAATTAAGGTCATTTCACATTTCTGTGTGATGCCTGATGAATTCTACAAAGAATCAAAATAGCAGATAAGGGCATAATGCTTCATTTTATACTTGAACCCTTCAATTATCCACTGTTCTTACATATTGTTCAATAGTTTTTCCACTACAGGGTTTATTCTTCTTGCTGTGTCCAAGAAACTCAGTCTAAGTAGGTAACTCATTTTTTTTTGCAGCATGCAGTTCCCACAATAGATCTGCAAACTCCAGTAATTATTGTGGTTCCTTGTGTGAGAGCTTTGAAAAATTATTAAGTCTGTTGAAGAAAGATCCTTAAGAAACATAGCATTTGTCCAGCCTCTGCCCTAGTACAGTAATAGCGAATCTGTAGCTGGATTATTAACGTGTGCTGCCCAAACCTTGTTGCATGTTGCTGTGACTCCCCATCAAGCCGCTTGCAGTGAAGTTGCGGCTCCTCCAAGGCATAGCTAAAGCTTGACTTCAGGACAGATAACTGGAAGGCTAGTTGTCGAACACTTTTAGTCTCACTGTGACTCAGTGAGCTGGATGACAAGCCAAATCTAATGCATCTACAGCTCCTGCATGAGAGCACTGTGGAAACTGTTTTGCCAAATGTGTGTCCTGGGCTGGATGGCTGTTTAGTCAATGCATGTCTGTGCAGATGGGATTGGCATCAATAGCAACTTTTGACTGAGGTATTTGCTGTGATGAAACTGCAGAAGGGTGTGTTGTGAGTCTTTGCTGCTGTAGACCTTGACTGTCAATACCTACACAATATGAAAGACATATCAGCTGTGTAGTGTGGACAGCTCCTTACAGAGTTGGAGCACTGCCTTTTTCGGGCACAAATGCATTTGGACATACGCTTTAGTCCAACTGCATTTGCTGTCGTGACAGCAAAGCATGACTGATTATGGTTAGAGACTCATCACTCTCTGAGTCAGATGTTGCTTCATACACTTTTGCCTAAGCTAAGGCAGCCTCAGATTTACATTCTTCCTTGAAAGCCTCCAATGTAGCTAGAAGATGCACCCCCTCCATGTCTGTATGTGCTTTCTCTATGTCTATATGAGTTTTCACCATGACTAATGCATCTTCATATACGTTGACGACACATTCGTAGTGTGGCTTCATGGACTCTAGACTCTAACAGTTCCCTGACCAACTATACAGCATACATCGAATACATTCAATATATGATGGAGATGGAGAAGAATAGTTGCCACCTGTTCCTGGACATTCTAATACAATGGAAACTGGACAGTAGCCTCAAACATTGTGTCTGTCAGAAACCCATTCACGCGGACTGATACCTCAATAATAACAGCCACCATTACGCCTCCCAGTGGTTCTTTCTACTTTGATTAACTGTGTAAAAGCTATTTCAGACTCAGAGATTCTCCATAAGGAAATAAGATGGTTATGCATCACGTTCCTACAGAATGGCTACAAGATGATGAAAACCAATTGGATCCTTAAAATGGTGGACAGAAAAACCAGGAAACCTAACAAAGAGGAGGAACCTGTTACTACCACCTGTCTTCCCTACATTTCAATGGTTTATGGAAAGATCACCGGGATTCTGAAGAAATTCCAGAATAATACCATCCATAAACCCATTAGGAATCTCAAATCGCAGCTTATGCTGGCCAAAGAAGGCCTGGGACTCAGGATGGCTGGCATTTGCAGGATTCCCTGTGAATGAAGAGCAGCGTGTATTGGCCAGATGGGGTGCATGGTAGAAACATGCATCAAGGAGCACAGAAGGTGTATCAGATTGTGTTACCTGGAGAAATCGGTAGTAGCAGGACATTAGCTACAATGGCACAAAACTACTGTCCCACACCAATGGCTTTTGGGCAGCCTGGTGAAAGAAGCCATTGAAATAAAACTAGAGGAAAATAATTTTAACAAAGACGAAGGTCTCACTCTAAATAAGATTGGAATTCGATTGTAAACAAGGTGGGAAAGGCCATTCTGGATTAGGAGCTGTAAAATGAACCAAATTTGATTAGGAACCATTGGGAGGTTGTGATCATAATATGATAGAATTCATTCTGCAGTTTGAGAGGGAGAAGTTAAAGTCAAATGTATCAGAATCACAGTAAAGGGAATTACAGAGACATGAAAGAGGAGCTGGCCAAAGTTGGTTGGAAAGGGATGCTAACAGGGATTCTGATGGAAGATGAAGTAATCCAAAGGGAGGATGAGTCAACTGTGAGCGACAAGGGAATTCAAGGACAGCATAAAAGCTAAAGAGAGGGCGTATAATATAGCAAAAACTGTTGGAATTTTAATGTCTTTGTAAACCAAATGAAGAAAACTAAAAAAAAGAGAGAAAGGATGAAATATGAAGCTAAGCTAGGCAATAATATCAAAGAAAATGCCAGAAGTTTTTCAGATATATAATGAATAGAAGAGAGGTGATGTTGGATATTGGAATGCTGGAAAATGATGCTGGAGAGGTAGTAATGGGAGACAAAGAAACGATTGATGAACTTAATAAATGCTTTGCTTCAATCTTCACTGTGTAAGACACTAGTGGTGTGCCAGAAATTCGAGACTGCCAGGGGACAGAAGTGAATGCAGTTGCTATTACTAAGGAGAAGGTGCTTGAAAAGCTGAAAGATTAATAAGTTACCTGGGCCAGATAGACTAGAGCTCAGGGTTCAAAAAGGGTTAGCCAGAAGAGATTGTGGAGACATTGGTAATGATCTTTCAAGAATCACTAGATCCCTGAAAAGTTCTGGAGAACTGGAAAATTGTAAATGTCACTTCACTTTTTTTAAGAAGAGGGGAAGGCAGAGGAAAGGAAATTGTAGGCCATTTAGATTGACATCAGTGGTTGGGAAGATGTTGGAGTCCATTATTAAGAAGAGATTGCAGGATACTTGGAAGGCCATGATAAAATAAGCCAAAGTCAGCATGGTATCCTTAAGGGGGAATCTTGTCTGACAAATCTGTTGGACTTCTTTGAGGAAGTAATAAGCAGGATAGACAAAGGAAAGTCACTGAATGTTGTTAATTATATTTTCAAAAGGTCTTTGACAAGGTGCTGGACATGAGGCTGCTAAACAAGATAAGAATCCATAATATTACAGGAAAGATTTTGACATGGATAGTACATTGGCTGATCGGCAGGAGGCAAAGAATGGGAATAAAGTGGACCTATTCCGGTTGGATGCTGAAAACAATCGGTGTTCTGCAGGGGTCTATTTTGGGACCATTTGGTTTTGTGTTATGCGTCAATGATTTGGATGAAGAAACTGATAGCTTTGTGGCCAAGTTTGCAGATGTTACAAAGGTAATTGTATGGGTAGGTCATGTTGAGGAAGTAGGGAGTCTGCAAATGGACTACAATACAAAAACAAAAACAAATAAAATCAAAGATGTAATGCTGAGGATTTATAAGGCACTGGTGAGGCCTCATTTGTAGTATTGCAAGCAGTTTTGGGCCCCTTATCTAAGAGAGGATGTGCTCCCTTTGGAGAAGGTTCAAAGGAGTTTCATGAAAATGATTTTAGGAATCAAAGGGACTTCATATGAAGAGCATTTGATGGATTTAGGCATGTACCCACTGGTAATTGGAAGAAAGAAGAGGGATCTCATTGAAACCTATTGAATGATGAAAGACCTAGATAGAGTGAATGTGGAGAGGATGTTTCCTATGGTTGAGATGTCTAGGACCAGAGTGTGCAACCTCAGAATAGAAGAAGGTCAATTTAGAATGAAGATGAGAAGGACTTACTTTAGCCAGAGGGTGGTAAATCTGTGTATTCATTGCCACAGGTGGGGGTGGAGGCAAGGTCATTGGGTGCATTTAAATTGGACTTGATAGGTACTTCATTAGTTAGTATATTAATGGTTACAGGGACAATGCAAGACTATGGGATTGAAAGGGAAATGGATCAGCAATGTTCAAACAGCAGAGCAGACTCAATGGGCCAAATAGCCTCCTTCTGCTCCTGTGCCTGATGCTTTTCTGCACTTGGGGAAAGGAGGTGAAAGATAGAATATCATGTACTGAAAGGTACGCACATGTACTTTAGTCTAAAGAATAAAGGTGTAGACAATGTTTATAATGTGGAGAAAATTCAAAATTCAGAGCTGCATTGGAGCTGGGAGTCCTTGAGCAGGATTCCCTAAAGGTTAACTTGTAGGTTGAGTCAGTGGTAAGGAAGGCAACTTCAATGTTAGCATTCATTTTGGGAGGTCTAGAATATAAAAGAAAGGATATAATGTTGAGGTTTTTTATGGAATTGTTCAGACTACACTCGGATTATTGTGTGCAGATTTGGGCATCTTATCTAAGAAAAGGTGGGCTGGCATTGGAGAGGGTCCAGAGGAGTTTCACACGAATGATTCCAGGAATGACAGGGTTAAAGTAATGAGGAAACTATAATGGCTCTGGGCCTGTACTCGCTGGAGTTTAGAGGAATGAGGAGGGATCTTATTGAAATCTATTGAACATTGAAAAGCTTAGAAAGAGTGGATGTGGGGAGGATGTTTCATTTGTGGAGGACTCTGGGACCAAAGGGCACAGCCACAGAATAGAGGGATGTCCGCTTAGAACAGAAATGAGGAGGAATTTCTCTAGCCTGAAGACAGTGAATCTGTGGAATTAATTGCCACAGACACTAACGGCCTAATTCTGCTCTTATATGGTCTTATAAGTGGCTTGTGTACTTTGTGGATCATTTGAGTAGTTTATTCAACGTGAGAAGTTGAAAATGATACTTTCCTAACAGGAAAAGGGAGAAGTTGAGTTAGACGCCGTGGTTGGCATAGATGAGGTGGGCCACAGGGCCTGTTTCCATGCTGTATGGCTTATGAATCTATGAGGTACTGTATATTTTTGCATCATTGAAGGGGGAGCTGGCATAATTCCCCATGGACTGCAACACCCTAATCATCTCCTAGATAGATCCTCTTAATTTTTTTTTCTTGTATGTCTTACAACTACACATCTTCCCTCACCCCAGATTTGTTTTGGAATACCCTCCATCTCTTGATCCTGGGCTGAGCATCTTCCTGACCCTCACCTCAATCCCAAAAGCTAATCACACTCCCAATCCCATTCCCTATTACTTCCTTTATCCCAAGCCTTGAGGCTTCAACCTTATCAAATTGAATTTACAGTCTTCTAAGCACAAAATAGCAGTGGTCTTTCTTCTCATTACTGATTTAAGTACCTTTCCCTGTATGGAAATAACTTAGGATAACTTATATTTAGGATGTTGATGAAGGAACCAATAGTGTTCACTACATTGTGGACAACTTCCTTGCAATCTTTCAAATGGCATTATGCACACAAAAAAATAATGTCCTGTTTCCAACAATATGGCAACTCCTATGTCTTATGGTCACCTCAACTTTGCATACAGCATACTTACTTTTGCATATAGCTTAAAGGCTGATTTATACTTGTACGCACGGGCCACGCCCTAGGCCTGATTTATACATTTGCGTAGCCCTACGCCGTAGCGAGCATGCATAGTTGTGTCTGCGTTGCTCTGCAATTCACTGCCAAAACGCTAGTTGGTGGTGGGGTTTCTATGCCACTGTTGAGGTTCTTTGTGAGAGACATGGGCGAGGAAATGCATTTCAAATATTTTGAGATGTCGGCAGGTAGATTTGATGATTTGGTTCATCGTCCCCATCCATTTGTTTCGCATCTGTGTACAGACATGGTGGAGAAAAGCAACCGGAAATGCATAGGATGAAATGCGATGCTACCAAATGGACCAATCAAAGTTGTTGCAGTCTGCGTCACAGTGACGCATGAGTTACATTTTTGGAGAGGTGCACGTCACCCTATGGAATACAGTACGGCGTAGGATACATGGTACCTACGGTATACATTTGATGCAGAAGTATAAATTGGGCTTTAGCTACTTCATTCTTACTGCAGCTCCAGTGTCATTTGGTTCTGCAGCTATGCTAATCGTGGATTTCTTCTAGCGTCACTATGATATGATCAATGCACTACATTTTGGCCTTACTTCCAGACTTTGGTGATTGTCATTGCTCAGGTTAGATGCTGACATTATGTCTACAGCATTCATATGCACTTCTAGTCCCCAGTGGATCTTTTGAAGAATAGTTATCTTTTCACTCTACTGCCCTTACAGTGTGTATGAACAAAACTATGCAGTGAGTTAAACACCTTCTCAAAAATCACCAGAGATAGAAGCTTCCTTCAGAGATTTGACTGCGATCTTACTTGTGAAAAGATATTACTATTTCAAGAGCAAATAAAGAGAAGGTGGAGATGGATATCTTCCACTGTGTGCTTCTGGTTGAATTCAAATTGGCCTGCTGTCATGGTCCGGATTGGGGTCCCTTTAAATTTACTTTGTTTATGTTACAATCCGGACCGTTGACTCCTTGTTTCCCTTTGGTTCCCTGTTTTCCCGTGTCCCTCAGCTTTGGTGATTGGAGGCAATTACTCTCAACTGAACCGGTAGTTTATAGTCTCCGGCTTCCAGCTGTTCGGTGCGGGAGCATCTGCAAAGTTATGACATGCCAATGTCATCTGGCCAGAGCAAGCCTTGTCTCCGCCCAAAGCGAGTGCCGGTAATTCGCCTTTCTTCACCGGAGCAACCCTGCCCAGTTACCTCGCCAAAGTGAGCCTGCAAAGTTTCCTCACCGAGGTGGGTCTGTCAGTTAACCCGCCGGAGGGAATCAAGAACCACTGTCTATTGTTCCCGGGCCGAGTCGAGAGCTCGCCACTACCCGGAGGCTCCACGTCAAGTTCTGGCTCCGGGGGCATTCAAGTACCAAGTCAAATCCTGACCCTGGTGGCATTCAAGTACCAAATCAAGTCCTGGTCCTGGCGGCATCCACGTACCGAGTCGAGTCCTGGCCCTGGTGGCTTCCAAGTTCCGAGTCGAGTCCTGGTCCTGGTGGTCTGTGATTCCTGTCCTATCCCCCCTGTCTGAATCCCTTCTCTTCCCCTCTTGCCTCTAGCCCTCGTATGCAACCCTCACCTGCACTTCGGTCTAGTTCTATCGCTGGAGCTAGATGGGTACTGTCTGGTGTTCTTTGTGTTGGTCTTGTTGTGTCCTCACCTCCATGGGGTAAGTCAGGCCATCTTGCCGTTGCTCAGTGGGGGGTCATGTCTTGTCTTGTCTTGTCCTCGCCTCCGTGGGGTAAGTCAGGCCGTCTTACCGTTGCCCCGCAGGGGTCATGAGTCCCGGCCCTATGTCCTGTACCCAAGGAGGGGTCGCAGCTCTCTGTTCTATGTGTGAGTCCCGGCCCTATGTCCTGTTCCCAAGGAGGGGTCCCGGCTCTGGTCTGTGTGTGAGTCCCGGCCCTATGTCCTGTATCCAAGGAGGGGTCCCGGCATTGTGTTCTTTGTATGTGTCCATGGTTACATGTACCTGCTCTCCCGAGACCAAGGCTCTGTGTTCCCATGTTCCTCCTCTCCCTAGCCCATGTCATGTCCTTGCCTGGTTCTGGGGTCCGAGCCAGAGGCAAGACCCAGGTACTGGCTCCTTGTCCAGTCTCTGGCTCGGAGTCCATACCCTAGCCTCCTCATGTCTCCTCTAGTTCTGGGATCCAATTCCGAGTCCTAGCCCAGACCCCTAGTCCCAGCCTAGTAGTAGTCCTGAGTCCTTGTCCAGTTCACTACTCCTGCTCCTGCCTAGCTCTCCTGGTATCGAACAATAAAATAAATCTAAGGAACCTCACAAGATGTGTCTTGCATTTGGGTCCACCCTAGCTCCCAATGCCCCTGCCCAGTGTGACACCTGCGCAGGAAAAGATGCAAAAAATAGCTGACTTACAGAAAGTAATGTTCATACAAAAATAAATTGTGCCACCAGAGGGTAAAACACTTCACCTAAGTAGTTAACTGCAGCCTAGTTGAAATGACGTGTATGATGGAGATTCTTCGTACCATGACTGTGTTCCGTCCTGCTGGCGATACGAGGTCAGCAGACTTAGATGGCTGGCAAAACTCTAAAGGACTCAAGTTATTTTTAACATAGTTTGTATTTTACAAACAGTAAACACTGTTAAAGATGAATGCAGAATGGAGTAGACTTTCTATAAAACAGTTAAGACCATAACATATAGGAGCAGAATTAGGCTATTTGGCCATCAAGTCTGCTCCAGCATTTCATCATGGCTGATCCAATTTTCCTCTGAGCCCCAAACTCCTGCCTTCTCCCTGTATCCCTTCATGCCCTGATCAATCAAGAATCTATCAACATCTGCCTTAAATATACATAAAGACTTGGCCTCTACAGCTACTTGTGGCAAAGAATTCAACAGATTCACCAGTCTCTGGCTAAAGAAATTCTTCCTCATCTCCATTATATAAGGATACCCCTCTATTCTGAGACTGTGTCCTCTTGTCTAAGACTCTCCTACCATAAGAAATATCCTCTTCACATCCACCCTATCAAGGCCTTTCACCATTCAATAGGTTTCAATGAGGTAACCCTCATTCTTCTGAATTCCAGTGAATACAGGTCCAGAGCCATCAAATGCTTTTTATATCACAAACAGTTCAATCCTGGAATCATTTTTGTGAACCTCCTTTGAACTCTCTCCAATTTCAGCACATGCTCTCTAAGATAAGGGACCTAAAACTGCTCATTGTACTCCAAGTGAGACCTCACCAATGTTTATAAAACTTCGACATTACATCCTTGCTTTTATATTCTAGTCCTCTTGAAATAAATGCTATCATTGCCTTTTGTTTGCTCACCGCAGACTCAGTCTGCTAATTAACCTTTAAGGAATCTTACACAAACACTCCCAAATCCCTTTGCGCCTCAGTTTTTTGTATTTTTTCTCCATTTAGAAAGTAGTCAGCCTTTTCATTTCTTTACCAAAGTGCATGACCATACACTTCTTGACAATGTGTTCCATCAGCCAATTCTTTGACAATGTTCCTAAACTGTCTAAGTCCTTCTGTAGCTTATCTACGTCCGCAACACTACCTGCCCCACCACCTATCTTCATATCATCTACAAACTTTGTAATAAAGCCATCAATTCCATCATCCAAATCATTGATATATAACATAAAAAGAATCAGTCCCAACACAGACGCCTGTGGAAAACTACTAGTCACCGGTGTGACGATATCCTGAGCTATTCATTATGGACTGTGCCTTTAAGAACCCTGCCTATGGAAAAAAGAAAGCTGTACAGCACAAACAGCTTGTTACAGAGAGAGAGGGGTGCAAAGACTGCTCACAGTTTGTTTGGGATTTATGTAAGGACACTGCCAGCTTCTGAGTTCCTACAGAGAGAGAGGGGTGGAGCTACATGATGGACAGCTGGTGCTCGGCACAACAGTATTTAAACCAGCGTAGTTGCTTGTTTCGCAGGACAGCTGACGCACTAAGGTGTGGCAAAATTACCACTACACGTTCAGGTGTCCACTGAGGATCCATTAAGAGGAATTGATCTGTGATCATTAGTATGTGAAAGAGCAACCCTGTGGAGTCTATCAGTGTGTCTAACCCTTGCCTGGGCTGGTAGAATATCACTTGAAGACGGCACTCTTAAGTTGGTCAAGCTTGGCTAACTTGGAAGTTTCAGAGGACAACGGGAAGAATCGACGGCATCGGCTTATGTGGACAACAAACCAACTCTCTCTCCTCAGTTCTGCTCAACTCAATAACACAAACTGAACTGCCTTCATTTACCTACCATCGTAAGACTGTATCACTTATCACCTAAGCTTGAAGAAGTTTGGGTTTTATATATGTACACCTATTGTGGGCACATGGCCAAGTGGTTAAGGCATTGGTCTAGCGACCTGAAGGTTGTGAGTTTGAGCCCCAGCCAAGGCAACGTGTTGTGTCCTTGAGCAAGGCACTTAATCACACATTGCTCTGTGACGACACTGGTGCCAAGCTGTATGGGTCCTATTGCCCTTCCCTTGGACAACATTGATGTCGTGGAGAGGGGAGACTTGCAGCATGGGCAACTGCTGGTCTTCCATACAACCTTGCCCAGGCCTGCACACTGGAGAGTGAAGGCTTTCCAGGCGCAGATCCATGGTCTCGTAAGACTAATGGATGCCTTTAATTTAATATATGCATACACTTTGCTAACCTGTTTGATTTATCTGGTTATATATTACTGTATTGCGTAGTTACTAATAAAAGTAGTGTTAGTTAACAGAAAACCACAGTCCAGGTGTATTCCATTTCTGCTGATTCTTTAACCCATTACAGGGTATGTAACACCGGCAGCCAACCAGAAAAGGTGCCATTTATTCTTACTTTTGGCCTCCTGCCAATCGACCACTGCTTTATGCATACTAGAATCTTTCCTGTAAAGAGGTTAAGGATGCTAAGGATTCAAGAGCTATGGAGTTATGTAGATATAGTACAGTTGGGAAACTGTGCAAATGTAGTTACAAGTAGCAATGAGTTTACAATTAAAAGTGTAATTTTGTAAACCAACAGTCCTACCTGCAGAGCACTGGCTCTCAGCAGGTGACTGCTCTAAAGATATGGTTTGCAAATTGATGTGACCATGACATATTCTTATATGAAATTAGGACTACATTAATTAGCCTACATCAAATCAGGTATCAGATACTAGCTAAGTCACTTAACATATCAAACAAGTGAATCAACCTTCTACACAGGGAAACTACAGGAAAATGACACTCCCAAATCTGTGTCTTTCCATGAGAAGTCCAGTGTTGAAGCACAATTGGGAAAGTGTCATGGAACACACAGAAAGCTTCGGACTTTCACATTCATGCATGCATGGAAACACAGAAAAAAAGCAAATACTGGAATCTGGACCTGAGTTATGCTAGCAGTTCATGCACTGGAAGTCACATGTTCATACTTGGAGCTATCAACACTGCATAGAAAAATCTGTTTTCATGTAAATCCTCAGTATGTAGCAAAAATGTGCAAGAATGAATTAGAGGTTCATCCGGTCGTCAGTTTCAAAACAAAGAGGATGATTTCCCCATTTGAGTCAACATTCCCAGAATAATTTTGAAATTTTTAAGCTATTGAAGAAGGAGACCTTGCTGAAGGGCCTTGGCCCAAATTATTGACTGTTTATTTCCCTTCATAGATGCTGCCTGATCTGTTAAGTTCTTCGGTATTTTGTGTGTATTGCTTAATATTTCCAGCATCTGCAAATTTCTTGTGTCTAAGAAAAAGCTTCTAACTGATTCAAGTTTACAATATCTGAAAGGGTATTAGCTTTCCCAAATCAATCAATTTTGCTTGATTAACAGGCATTAACAAACTACATATTATTATAACTGTCATGTATAAAATATGTATATTTTACCAGCATGTCATGGCTAGTATCTAATTAAATACAAATGGCGATGAAGGAAGTTATAGCGTAGTACAGCACAGAAACAGGTCTTTCTGCCAAACTGATCCAAGCTGACCAAGGTTCATATCCAATCTCATCCCATTTTCTCATGATTGTCCCATATCTTGTTGAACCTTTTGCATCTATGTACTTCTCGAAGAAGCTAGAAAATGCTGTTAATGTACTTACCTCAACCAATTCCTCAGACAGTGGCAGTTCATTCCATATTGTGAACACTCTCTGGATGAAAATCTGCACTTCAGGGATCTATTAAATCTCTTCCCTCTTTCCTTAAACCGATGTCAACTAGTCCTAGGTTCACCAGCCCTGAGAAGGTAATGTAATTGGGAGAAATGTACATGATTTACAACCACCGATAACGAGCTGGGGTTTTGCTTTAAGAGGCCGGTCTGAAATAATGACATTTTTACGTAAAAATTTTGAGCACACTTTGGTGTGTAGGTTTTGGAGTTCTGTAAGTGTGCTATGGGCTTCATTAAACATAAACTGCCTCACTTCATTTTATTTGCAAAATCCTACATTGGTGACCCTGATGCTTTAGAATGATTCTAAAGTTATTGAACATGTTGGCCAATGCAGTCGCTTTGAAACTGCCAGAGTTTTGGGAACAAAGTACCATGGCTTGGTTTGTTCAAGCTGCAGCCCAGTTTGCCCTGCGAGAAATCATTGACAACAACACCAATTTTTTCTATATGGTAGCGTCATTCAGTAATTCCATGGTGACGAGAGTAGTGAGTCTACTAGAACACCCGCCTGAACACAATAAATACCAATCTCTGAAAGCTCACCTTTTACAGTCTTTTGGACTGTTGGAGTCTGAGCTTGCCAAACAGTTGCTCTCCTTGCCTGGCCTCAGCGATGCTAGGTTTTTGGAGGTAATAGACTTCATGCTGTCTCTCCTGGGAAATCATTATCCTTGTTTTATTATTAAAGAACATTTTATGCAGCAAATTCCTGATCAATTTCGAAAGCCCTTGCTAATGCACCTGTGAATGACTATAGGGAGCTGCTAACATGGCTGACAGTCTACACTCTGCTTTACAGCAGTGCATAGTTTCTCCTCCCTTCTCTACTTTAATAAGCCTGGGTCACCTGTGGCTATGAAACAGATGACACCGGGCCTGTGCTTTTACCATGGTTGCTTTGGTATGAATGCTCGGAAGCATCGACCACCTCGCAGCATTGACAGTGCCAGCTCATCAGGACATCAGAGGTCTGAGAACACCATGGGTTCCAACTGCTCATTACAGATACCCTTTCAAAGCAACGTTTCCTATGTGACATGGATGCTCTGGTCAGCGTGCTTCTAGTATCTCCTAGTGATGAAAAGCCAAAAAGCAAAGAAACCCATGCTGGAGGCTGCCAACGGCAGCAGGATCCAGACTCACCTGATGTGACTGGTGATGCTCTGCTTCGGTGGGTAATGTTATACATTCAATTTCGTCCTAGCTAAAGTGTCTAGAATCTGCTTAATGCAGATTCCCTGTGTGCCCAAGGACTGTTAATCAATCTCGAGAACTGGAGACTTGTGGTTGTCGAGGACTTTGGGTGAAGATCTTGCTTCCCCAGTAAGTCCCCCACAACGACTCTGTCAAGTGCATGCAGCACAGCATGTGAGTTTACTTGACTGCTGGGCCACCACCACCTATTATTACCCAGTCCCACACATTAAAGACTTTTCGGCCGTTTAACCAGAAAGTTAAATTTTTTCCAAAGTCAGTCTAGTTAGAGGCTACCAAAGAGGCTTTGGAGTTCAATAAAATGTGTTACGGGTTTCATTAAACGTAAAATGCTTCACTTTGTTTTATTTGCAAAAAACCTACACCCTTCATCATTTTATAACCTTGACAAGATCATTTATTATTTTCTGCACTGAAATGAAAGAAGTCCCAAGCTTCTCAACAACTCTCCATAACTCAGTCCCTTGAGTCCAGCAGCATCCTCATAAATTTCCTTTACACTCTTTCCAGCCCAAGTTATTGAAAATTAAGGTTTTGCAATGATTTACAATGCGAATAAGAGATTATGCAATAAAATATCCACAAAATGCTGAAGGAACTTAGCAGGCTAGGCACCATCTATGGAAAAGAGTAAATAGCAAACATTTCCGGCTGAGACTCTTCATCAGGACTTGATAAAGGGTTTCAGCCCGAAATGTCAACTGCTTATTTTTTCCATAGATGCTGCCTGGCCTGCTGATTTCCTCCAGCATTTTGTGCATGTTGCTTGGATTTCCAGCATCTGCAGATTTTCTTACGTGTGCAATAAAATATGCCTTCCTCATATTATACATAATACCTGGTTCTCATTCATTTGTAAGTAATATGTATCATATAAAACCAATTAAACATAAGTAACTAACACTGACATCTCCCAATCTGTTCACAGATGTAATCCTATTTGCATCTAATAGGAAAAGATGTTGGAAATACTCAGTAAGATAGGCAGCATCTGTGGAAAGAGAAATGAAATTAATCCATACCTATAGTGCACTCAGTGACAACTTTAATAGGTAGACCTGTACACCTGCTTGTTAATCCAAGCATCTAGCCAATCATGTGGCAGCACGCAATAAGAAAAGCATGCAGACTTTGTCAGGCGGTTCAGTTGTTGTTCAAACAAGATATCAGAATGGGGAAGAAATGTGATCTAACTGTCTTTGACTATGGAATGATAGTTGGTGCCAGACAGGGTGGTTTCAGTAACTTAGAAACCGCTGATCTCATGGGATTTTCACACCCAATGGTCTCTGGAGTTTACAGAGAATGATATTAAAAACAAAAAAAAACAGTGAGCTGCAGTTTTGTGGGCAAAGTGCCTTGTTAATGACAGACGTCACAGCAGAAAGGCCAGACTGGCTCAAGCTGACAGTAACTCACATAACTGTCGGGATTTGTCTGCAGATCAGGAGAATGAAGGAAGAGTTGCAGGAAGTCCCTTGTGAAGTTTACGCACGAGTTTTAAAAAGTGAGAGTGGCCTGTTGGGACTTGTCTGTGGAGCAGGAGATTTCTTGCCTTATTAGTAATTTGGCAGGCATCAATTAAAAGAGTGAGGTGTAAACAGAGTGACTATTGTGTGAGTGGGCCTGTGCTAGAGTAGGAGGGTTTGTCTCAACAGGCCTCAGCGAGAACAGGTGACAGCTCTAATTAAAGTAAGTTGTAAGTTTCTAGCAAGTTTTACAATTCTCTTTCTTTGTCTGTTAGTACATAGCTAGTATGTAAGAATGAATCTAGTATTAGTGGTATGTCCTTTGTGTGAGATGTGAGAACTCTGGGAGACTTTCAGTGAATCAAGATGCAGCTCCTTAAAGACCAGGTTAAGAAACTGGAGCTGCAGCTCAATTACCTTAAGTTGCAGGAGGCAGGTACGTAGGTGACTCTCAGGAGAGCGAAAGGACATAGAGTGCAAGTGCAGACTATCCCTGTGGCCATTCCCCTCAACGATAAGTATGCCACTTTAGTTATTGTGGGGTGGACGATATTCCAAGGGAAGCCACGGTGATTGGGTTTTGGCCCTGAGTCTGGCTCTGTGACTCAGAATGGAAAGGGAGAGAAGAAGGGTGCAGGATTGTTAGGGGATTCCATAGTTAGGAGAGCCAACAGGGGATTCTGTGGTTGTGAAAGAGACATCCAGATGATATGTTGCCTCCCAGGTGCCAGGATCAGGGATGGCTCAGACAAAGTCCATTCTGAACAGCCACAAGTTGTGCTGCATATGGGTACCAACGACATAGGTTCTAAGATGGAAGAGGTGCTGAAGAGAGAATGTAGGGAGTTAGATAGGAAGCTGAAAAGCAGGATCTCAAGGATAGTAATCTCTGAATTGCTGCCTGAGATTCATGCCATTGAGCATAAGAATAGGATGACTTCATAGAAGAATGCATGGCTGAGGAAGTGTGCAAGGGGAAAGGTTTCACATTTCTATTTCATTGGGATCACTCCTGGGAAGGAATAAACTGTACAGAAAGGATGAGCTACTCCTGAACTCGAGAGTCATCAATGTCCTTGGAAGTAGGTTTGCTGAGCTGTCGGGGAGGGTTTCACCTAATTTGGCAGGGAAAGGGAACTGAAGTAATAAGTCTGAGGAAGGGCAGTTGGTATACATGTAGATACACCAACTACTTCATATACGAAGGGCAGGCAGTTGATAGGGCAAAAGTGTGATAAGTTGAAGTGTAACATGGGGCAAAATTGAAAAGGGTGATGAAAACGGCAGTAAAAGTGATTGAATGCACACAGCATACGGAATAATGTACTGCAGATGTTCAGAAACAACAAAGTGAGAGATTGGCATATACAATGTTGTGGGCAACACTGATTCATGACTGAAAGAAGATCATATTTGGGAGCTTAACATCCAAACGTACACTTTGTATCAAAAGAAAAAGCTGGTAGTCAGAGGAGTTGGAATGGCTCCGTTAGTAAAAACTGAAATCAAGTTCTTAGAATGAGGAGACATAAAATCAGAAGAAATAGAATCATTGTGGGAAGAGTTAAGAAACTGCAAGGGTAAAAAGACCCTGAAGGGAGTTATAGTCAGGCCTCCATGAAGTAGCCAAGAATAAGTTACAAGTTAAAATGGGAAATAGAAAAAGTCTGTAAAGGCCACGTGGCTCCCGAACCCTTGGTCTTACCAATGAACCAGTGAATCTGACTCACAGAATCCTACATTACCAATGAGCAACGGATTCTTGCCATCACAATAAAAATGTTCAGCCTAATCACTTACAACATTTGTTGGATCCCACAACACCTTTGCATATTCCCTCTGCTACCTTCTTCCCTGGATAGCTGAAGCAGTCTGTAACATGATGTGCAACAAGTTCAGCTCCACCACTGTTGAGCAACTGGCTAGTTGGGTAGACCTGCAGGACTTGATGTTCTTGATAATGTGTGTCTTGCAATCATAAAAAAGACATAAAGGATGATGGACCAAGAGATGCCGTTGCATCAAAGCACACCACTTGGGAAAATTAGGTTGGTCAGGATTCCAAGAGAGGGGTTTTGTAGAACACCTATGAGATGGTTTTTTGAAGCAGCTTGTGGTTGAACCCACTAGAGAAATGGTAATTCTGGATTTGGTATTGTGTAATGAACCAGATTTGAGTAGGGAGCTTAAGATAAAGGAACCCTTAAGAGTTTGTGATCATAATATGGTAGAGTTCACACTGCAGCTTGAGAGAAAGAAGTTAAAGTATAATGTATCAGTATTACAATGGAGTAAAGGAAATTACAGAGACATCAGAATGGAACTGGTCAAAGCTGATTAGAAAGGGACACAAGCAGGGATGACAGCAAAGCAGTAATTGCTGTACTTTCTGGGAGCAGTTGGGAAGGTGCAGGATAGACACATCCAAAAGAAAAAGTATTGCATTCTGCAGGGAAGATGAGGCAACCGTGACTGACAAGGGAAGTCAAAGACAGTATAATAGCAAAAGACTATCGTTTTTTTTTTTGGTCTTGGGGTGTTTTTTTGGTTCAGTGGGAGATGAAGAGAGAAGACAAGAAGATGAGGGGAGAACCAGTTGTAGGATACGACCTGATCGGAGACCCGTTTTTCCAAGATGGACTGTGAGTGACGTTTGGAATGTGGTGTGGGCATTCATGCAGACTGAGGGCCCAGCAGGGGAGTGACAGAGAAGTTCAAGATGAGCTCCAACTTGTTTACATTTGACTGTTTTAATTAAAATGGGCCCTTTCCTTTTTGTTTTTCTTTACTAACTCTTTAGTTAAGATTCATAAATATTATTCCTTTAACCACATACAGTATGTTGTCTGTTATTTTGTGGCACTAAGTTGTAACAGGGAAGCAACTTACACAACATCCACACAAACCGAGGTTTGGGATGGGAGAGCCATCTCAATCTCACGAGTTTGGCGGAACCGAAGAATGTCTTAACTAGACTTACACAGCCAAGGAAACCAGGGGGTTTCAAAGCGAGAAGATCAAATATGAAGGTAAGCTAGCCAATAATATAAAAGAGGATGCCAAAAGTTTTTTTTCAGATATATGAGGAACAAAAGTGTGGCGAGAGTGGATATCGGACTGTTGGAAAATGACACTGGAGAGGTTGTAATGGGGGACAAAGAAATGATAGACAAACTAGGCTAATTAGCTTGATTTCAGTGGTTGGGATAGGAAGATGTTTTCGTTGATGATTAAGGATTAGATTTCAAGGTACATGGAGGCACATGATAACATTTGCCAAAGTCAGCAGGATTTTCTTAAGGGGAAGTGTTGCCTGACAAATCTGTTCAAATTTTTTAAGGAAATAATAGACAGGATAGAGGAAGGTGAGTCAGTGAATGCTGTTTACTTGGATTTTCAGACAAGCTGCTGCACATGAAGCTGTTTAACAAGAGCCCATGGTATTACAGGAAAGATACTAGCATAGCAGACTGGCAGGAAGCAAAGACTGAGAATAAAGGGGTCCTTTTCTGTATGGTTGCTGGTGACTAGTGGCGTTCTGCAGGGGATGGTGTTGGAACAGTTTCTTTTCCTGTTATATGTCAATGATTAGGATGACAGAACCGATGGTTTTGTGGACAAATTTGCAGACAATATGAAGGTAAGTGGAGGGGCAGGTAGTGCTGAGGTAGCATGGAAGGACTTAGACATATTAGGAGAATAGGCAAAGAAGTGGCAGGTGGAATATAGTGTAGAGATGTGTATGGTCATGTATTCTCGTAGAAGGAATAAAAACATTGAATAATTTCTAAATGAGGAGAAAATTCAAAAATCCGAGGTGTGAAGTGACTTGGAAGTCCTCATGCAGTGTTCCTTAAAGTTTAACTTGTAGGTTGAATCAGTGATAAGGAATGCAAATGTGTTAGCATGCATTTCTGAAGGACTAGAATAAGCAAGGATACAATACTGAGGCTTTGTAAGGCATTAGTCAGACTGCACTTGGAGTACTGTTAACAGTTGTAAGCCCCTTATCTAAGAAAAGATGTGCTGGAATTGGAGAAGGTCCAGAGGAGGTTAACAAGAATGACTCAATGAATTAAATGGTTGACTATGAGGAGCAGTGATGGCTCTGGGACTGTACTCACTGGATTTTTGAAGAATGAGGGGGTATCTCATTGAAACCTATTGAATATTGAAAGATCTCGATAGAGTGGTGTGAAAAGAAAGTTTTCTATAGTGGGGGAGCATAGGACCAAAGGGCGCAGCTTCAGAATAAAGGCACATCCAGAAAAGGCCCCATTTTAAAGGGTGATAGCATAGGGAGATGATGGGCAGGTCATGAGGCAGGGGTTAGGAGAAGAGGGGAGGTGGGAGTGCCAGTGGAATGTGGAAGAAATAAAATAAGGTTGGGGAGTCGGGAAACAGAAGACTGAAGCTGGAGAAATCAATGTTCATGATTGTTAGCATATTGCTGCTTTTGAGACTTGTTATGCTTAGATTACAGTGATTTGTACATGACCACAGTGTATTTACTTCAAACGTACTTCACTGAGTTTAAAGTACTCTGGAATAGTATGAAGGTCAAATATTAATGCTAGTCCATGTTACGCCAATATTCTGGGAAACCCTGCAATAATGCTTTTCTCTGGTTTCTAAATCTTCGTTCATCCTTCATTCTGTGTTACAGCCTCTCGTTGGTCAAACATTTGCTATGGCATGCAATTATCTTGATAGCAAACTATCTTGACTTCATCATGTACCAAGACAAAGCAAATATATATCCAATAAGGGTAAGGATATATTTACAAGACTGCACTATTCAAATAATTTGCATGTTGTGACGTTAATACTTGCTGGTGGACTGAACATCTGCAAAACTGTTACATTACTGTGATACAGACAGACCACATTACTCTCCCGTTCAACAGGATCAGAATATAAACATGCACATGCATTCAAAGTGAACACATTTTACATGCTGAAAACTTAACACTTAACATTTTTACCAGTTCAGCTATCATCTCTTCCCAAACTTTGCCAGTGTGCATATTTTCCAAAGTTAATCTGGTAATGAAGTAAAAGTCTTCTCTACTAAACCTTATAGTCAATCTGAGGTTCAGAGTCACTTCCATTCTCTTCACTGTCAGGGTGAACGTGGTAGTAATGTAAAGGATTAGATTAACACAGAAACCTGGAGTCTGGGGTGTCTCTACTGCAACATGTTCCAAGAAGCAATGACCAAAGCACGTAAACAATCATAAAGGAAATTCATTTCAAGATTAATGTATGAGGAGCATATGAGGACACTGGGCCTGTACTTGATGGAGTTTAGAAGAATGAGGGAGGATCTCATGAAAACCTATCAAATATTGAAAGGCCTAGACAGAGTGGATGTGGAGATGATGTTTTCTACAGTGGGGAAGTTAGGGTAAGACTGTACAGCCTCAGAATGGCAGGATGTAATTTTAGAACAGAGATAATGAGGAATTTATTTAGCCAGATGGTGGTAAATCTGTGGAATACATTGCTACAGACGGCTGTGGAGACCAAGTCATTGGGTATAATTAAAGTAGAATTGGTAGCTTCTTCATTAGTAGGGGCATCAAATGTTCTGGGGAGAAGGCTGGAGAATGATGTTAAGAGGGATAATATATCAGCCATGGTGGATTAGAGGAGCAGACTTGATAGGCTGAATGGCTTAATTCTACTCCTATGTCTTATCGGCCTATAGTCAAATGGAAATGTTTTACAGTACTGCATTAGAAAAGCTGATTTTGTTGCATGATTTTTAAACTTCTTCAGGAAGCAATTGGATAAATAACACTGGTCTGTTCTGTTTCATTATTGTTTAAAACTGCCAACCAAGGTACACTTTTATTAATTTTAATGAATATAAATCATGCTAAATAAAGACATAGTCTTGCCAAAATAAATATAAATTGAGCTGAGGAGAAAAGGCATCAAAACAAAAAAAACATCAGTAACAATAATTTACTTGTTAATATGACAGACAAACTGAGCCACACTATGCCTCCAAGCATTTCAAAATGTTCTTCAATAAGATGTACAGGGATCGTGTCATAAATTGCCAAACTGATCTGTGTACGTTCTTTGCTGCGCGGAATGTGTAACTACTGCTCATTATATCAATCGCAATTGGAATCAGAAAGCTTTGAAAGTCAGAGAAACATCTGGTGCACATTCACCTTGCCTCATTATCTTTAAAGGAGAGTTTTATACCCGCTTCAAAGCTGCGTGTAAACTGTTCACAATGATGCATGTGTTTGCAGTGAGTTCTTCCTGAAGCAATGTCTAAGTAAGGATCACATTGGCTGGATTGCACTGGAAAGGTTCACATTTCTGCATGACACTTCTGGCATTTATTCTCCAAAACTGTTTTAACAGCTTGGAATGACAACTGCTGTCCTTGGACCATTAGAGCGTGCAGAGGAAGATACAGTTAACATTGCTGTGTCCATCACAGGCTCATGATTTCCTTCCTTCCAGTGCATCTTCCGGGTGCATTAATGTCAGGAAGGCTAACAGTGCCCTCAAGGTTGTCTGCCACTTTGACCAATCCCTTCCTCTCTTCAACTTTTTGGGAGAAGATACAGAAACTTCAACGGTCAAATGGCCAACACTAAAGAGCACCGTCTTCTTCACTGTGATCTGACTCTTGAACCAGTCACCTCTGTCATATCATCTTCCTGGTTGTTCTGCTATGGCCTTAAGCCCTTAATTCTACCTCATCCATTATTGTGACTTCAGCGTTTCTTTTTGCACTACTATACCCTATTCCATTTTTTGCACTCATTGCTGCATTTAAAACCATAAGAATTAGGCCCTTTGGTCCATCGAGTGTGTTCCACTATTCCATCTTAGTTGATTTATTGTTGTATTTCTTATTATCATGTATATACTGTTTATTCTGTAAGCTTCATGTCAGCAAAGAATTTCATTGCAATCTAATGTAATCTGAACCTAAACCTGAATCTAAATCATGAAATTTGCGACTTTCAAGTTGTTCAACCCACTGAATTCTTCCAGCAGATTGTTGGATGTATTATCTACTTGCTGAATCTATGCCTGTCTATAACTGGTGTAGAAACAGCAAAACACATTCATTTGTTTAAAGAAAAGTTATAGAGAAGAAATAATACTTTATACGAGTTACATCAACTCAGCGTGCATTAGTTATATGAAATTGTTTTTTAAATATTTAAATATTTTGTGATTATTTAATATTTTTGTTTAAAATGACATTTCTGAAAATAATAACTTATTTACTTGGAGCTATTGAACAGTTCCAATTTTGTCATGAACTTTCAGTCGCATACAAAACTCTCAACAACTTTGACAGTTGTCAAAATCTGAAAACCCAGTTTTGAGAGTTGTAGAACTGTCCTCATCTTTTTGTGGGTTGTATATATTCTGCTCCCTATAACCACCCCCCCTCATAAAGATAATATGCTGTGCAAGATTATTCAGTATCAGGTAGTCTCATTGATTTCAGGTAAGACTGCAATCTCAAAGTTTACAGCAAAAGATCTGTGAAGAGTTTTAAATAGATCAGCAGCAGTCAAGGATTGGCAGTGAATTCTAACAGCCTTATGTCTTTGGGAAATGGAAAAGTTATGGAAGACTTTTACAGTAACTTCATATTAACTTCCTATATTGTCTTCCAACATAGCAGGAAACCATTCAGGCTATTGAATCTATGCCAGCTCTCAAAGTAGTCCCATCAGTTTCATTCCCCCATTTAATTTCCAGTTCCCACTTCCTCTCACTTGCCCAATAATCTACTTCTAATTCTCTGCAACTTCTGTGTGCTGGGGTTGATTTTCAGTAACCGCCATGTCTTTAGGATGTGGGTGGAAATTGGACAACCTGAGAAAACGCATTTGGTCTCAGGGAGAATGTACAAATTCCATACATACAGTGCCAGAAGTCACATATAAACTTGAGACTCTGAAGTTGTTTAGCAGCAATACTAACTTCTGTGCCATTGTTTCACCCCCTGAACTAAATTTGATCACTGACTGTATCAACTGGAAAGAATCATTGTTCAGAATTACTGAGAAATTACCTGCAGGAGACCTACCAGAGGTGGATTCCCAGTGTCAGACTCCATAGCCTCAGCCCTTCTCAAGCAGACTTCCTTTAGATATTAGCAAATCTGGTTTTGTGAAGATATGCTGCTTCAAGAATATACTACCCCACCACCACCACCACCAACATCCCTCTTCCCGCCAAGATCCGAGAAAGAGGTGATGAAATTATCAACATCAAAGAATCCAAGCCCATAGAAAAGAAAACCTCAAAGGCTATGTTAGTCTTGACTAGTTAGGCTGCACTTGGAGTACCGTGTGCATTTCTTTTAGCCCCATCACAAGAAGGATGGGGAAGATTTGGAGAGGATGCAGAAGAGGTTTACCAGGATGCTGCCTGGATTAGAGGGCATGAACTAAAATAAGTGGTTGGAAAACATTAAATTGTTTCCTCAAGTGCATCAGATGCTGAGGAGAGACCTTGTAGTAGTTTAAAAGATTATGAGAAGCCACAAATAGGGTGGAATGTAGACGATCATTTTTTTAGGGTCAAATCCTAGAGAACATGCATTTAAGTTGAGAGGGTAGAAGTTTAAGGGAGATGTGTGAGACAAGTTTCTATTCAGAGAGTGGTAAATGCCTGAGATGTTCTGTAGTGGTGGAAACAGATATAATAGGGGCATTTAAGAGGCTTACAGATAGACATCTATATATTTAGATATAGATCTACACAAATGCTTGCAAGAAAATGAATCTCAAGGTGGTATATAGTAACATATATACAGAACATACTTTGATAATAAATTTACTTTGAATGTTGAACTTTGATATAGATATGTAGAGACTGGAGGAATATGGATCATAAACAGACAGAAGAGATTTAGTTTAATTTGGCATCATGTTTGGCACAGAAATCACGGGCCAAAGGGCCTATTCTTCTATCTTCAATGTTCTATATGTATCCTTACTGTAAACTGTCTGACGTCTTGGCGTGTGTTTTGGCTGTACAATGGGTCAGAAGGAAAAATCATTGGCTTTGTGCTTCATTCCTGATTATACTTGGCTCTTTATTGACATTGAGCCATGTTCTGTATGTATACATGACATCATGCCATCCAGTGTTAAGTTAGGTAGACCAACTGCTCCTTTTCTGTTGAATTAATATATGGTTCTACAGTTCTTATACCCAATACTTTTGAAATATTTCAACATTTTGTTTCACAAAAGGAGCAATTTGAGAAGCAGTAACTTGCTATGAAAACAAAAACCTAAATAATAAAAAATTGATTTGTGAAGTAATATATTGAACACCTCCCTTGGATCTGAATTAATATTAAAATACTGAACAATGTTGGATATTGTTTTATCTGTCCAAAACCATTTGCAATCAACATATAAAAAAGTAACAGCACAAGACACTGCATTTAGGATCAGCATATGTTTGCAATCTTTTGCAGACAATACCAATGTTTTAAATCAATATTTAATCTCTGGCCCTACAGAAGTTTTTATTGTGATATAAATATATTTCTTTCCTCCTGTGCTTCTTAAATCCCCTTTGTCTCAACCCCATACTGCCAGAATAATCTTTCTTTCCTTTGCTTATAATTATTGACAGACGAACAGCTCTTAAAATCATAAAGTACCTTCAAGCTTAAAGATTCAAGCCCCCTGTGATAAGATTCTTTAAAACAATAGTGATACTATGTCGACAAGTTATGGGTTGTCCTGACAAACCATATAACCAGCACATATGAAGAGATTCTTGGCCTCTCTATCAAGAAGGTGCAGAACTCTGCTGATGAGAATGACAAAGAGATCAAGGGTAGGGGTAGGCTCAAGAGGTGCTGGAAATCTAGAGCAATACACACAATATGCTAGAGAAGATCAGTAAATCAGGCAGCATCTGCAGGTAGGAATAATCCTGTACATTGCTGAGACCCAATGTAGATTAGGAGACCGTTTCACTCCGTCTGCCACAATAAGTGAGATTTCTGGGTGGCCACCTACTTCAGTTCTACTTCTCATTCCCATTCAAACATGTCAGTCGATGGCCTCCTCTACTTCCATGATGAGGCGATACTCAGGTTGGAGGAGCAACACTGTATTTTCCACTTGAGTAGCCTTCAATCTGATAGCATGATCATCAATTTCTTAAACATTTGGTAAATGCTCCCCTCCCCTTCACCATTCCCCATTCTTGATCCCCTCTCACACTTTCTCTTCTTATCTGCCCATTACATCCCTCTAGTGCTCCTCCCACTTTCCTCTACCACAGTCTTTTGTCCTCTCCTATCAGATTCATCATTCTGCAGCATTTTATCTCTTCCACCAATCAACTTCCCAGCTCTTTACTTCATCCCCCCCTCTCTCCTAGTTACACCTATCACGTGCCACCTTGTATTTCTCCCTCCCCTGCCCTCACCATCTTATTCTGACTTCTTCCCCCTGCCTTTCCAGTCCTGATGAAGGGTCTTGTCCCGAAACGTTGACTGTTTATTCCCATCCATAGATGCTGCCTGACTTGCTGAGCCCCTCCAGCACATCAAGTGTAAAATGTTTTGGGATTAAAAGTTCCAGCTTTGTTCAGAAAAGAAACAGCTATGTGCACCTGATCCTGATGAAGGGTTTTGGCTCGAAACGTCGACTGTTTGCTCTTTTTCATAGGTGCCGCATGGCCTGCTGAGTTTCTCCAGCATTTTTTTTGTGTTCTGCTTGGATTTCTGGCATCTTGTTTGTGATTGGAGTACTACACTGTGAAGCCTCTTCCAGGGATGTCTACCCTGAAGAAGTTTAGATCTTCCCTTTGATGGGAGTTCAGTGAAACCCTCCCTCACTGCTCCCCCCTCCCACCCCGCTGTCCTCCAACTCTTCAACCAGACCTGATGAAGGGTCTTGGCCTGAAACGTAGACTGTTTACTCTTTTCCATAGCTGCCGCCTGGCCTTCTGAGTTCCTCCAGCATTGTGTGTGGGTGTTGCTTGGATATCTAGCACCTGCAGCTTCTCTCCTGTTATGTGAACCTGAAGGCAGATAAGGCAAATTTGTGATGTAAAGAACTGGTAAGCGGATGGAGATGGTGCAAAAGGTTCAGCAACTCACTGAGCATCACAACATCCATCCACAATTCAAAATCCCAGGCTCCACCACAAGCAGTATCAATAATGGAGTGAACTTATCAGCGACGGAGAAGCAGACAAAGATTACAAGTTAATATTCTTCAAGTTCTTCAGTGTAATGCATGTGTCTGTGTTCATCACTCTTTCCTGCAGTAAGCTCCAGATCTATTTGTTCTTTTGGTGAATTTGTGGGCAAATCCTCTCTGATCATTCTGCCCATTGTTTTAAATCTATGTATCTATGTCCTCTAATCAGCACCATCCTTGCCAATGGAGGTCCAAAACACTGAAAATTCCATTCCCCCACAGACACTGCTCGACCTGCTGAGTTCCCTTAGCAGGTTTTTTGTTGCTCTCAATTTCAGCATCTGCAATCTCTTGCATCTCCTTGCCAAGGGATATCAGAAGTGCCTTTCTCCAGGAACTCACTGTAAAGCTTTATTTTTGAAGGACGGCAGTGAACATTGATGACAGATTTTTGGAGAACCTATCTTTGGTGGATTTGAGGCACACCTTCATATGCTTCAGTTAACCGGTCGATAATGAATCAGACAGTGGACTCTTAATGAATGTTAATAGCATACTGCACCTCAACCACTGCGACTATGATGGTCTTGGCTCTGAAGAGTAGCCATTGAAGGTTGAAAAATAAAGGTGAAAAGTGTGTTGTAGGGCAGTTGTAACAATGCAGCCAGGAAAACTGATAGAGCTGGACAATAATGAAGCTTTGTTTGACTCTGGTCTCACTAAGGTTCAGTCTGTCGTGAACACACTGACTAGGATCATGTCTTTGATGCCATTATGAAGAAGAAAGCCATTGTAAATTCTTGAGCATATCCCAGATTAGCCACGGTCATCAGATAGAGCCTCTTTGTAAATAAATTCATCATGTTTATGGGATGGGAACTGTTTTGAAATTGGATACAGAGATGGAAGGTCAGGGTACTCCTTGGTGGGTAGAGTTTGTTCATGGAATTAAATATTACTGTTATCAGCAGATTAGTGAAAGGATTATAGGTCCTTGGTCTCAGGCCAGGTTTGGACTAACCATGATCAAGTTAGCATCGTGTAATGTTTTCATTCTGTACCAGAATTAGCTTCTGAACTGGAATACAACTGCTGCACAAACCTTCCCAGTCTTAAATGCAGCAGCAACATACCTCCAAGCAAATATTAGTGATGAGTTGTTGTCCACGGGGATCAGTGCTGGGGACACTGTTGTGATTCATATAAATGACTTGGACAATAATGTAGGTGAGCTGACGAGTAAGTTTGAATTCAACACAAAATCGACAGAGTTGTGAATAAAGGCGAATGTTGTCAAAATTTATAGCAGGATATAGATCAGTTGGAAATATAGGTGGAAAGATATACTTAAGTACAACTCATACCTCCCAGAAAGTATGAACACAAGTTGATAGTGTGATAAAGAAGATATGAAGGCATACTAGAACTCATTGGTTGAGGAGTTGAGTATAAAGGTCTAGAGCTTCAACTTTGGTTAAGCTGCCAGTGAAATATTGTGTGCAATTCCAGTCAATCCTTACAGGAAGGATGTGAACACTTTGGAAAGGGTGCAAAATAGGTTTACTAGGCTTTTGCCTGGATTAGAGAGCATCAGCTATCAGGAGAGGTTCAATAAGCACGGGAGAGCACTGGAGGCAAAGGAGTGACCTGACAGAAATATGTTCAATTTCGAAAAGCATGGATAGAACATTTTTTTCCAAGGATAGAAGTGTCAAGTACTATAAGGCATGGATAAATGAAGAAGAGGAATTTAAGATTTTGCAAGATAATTATTTTAGACAGAATGTGGTAAGTGGCTAGAAAACACTGCCAGGGGAAGTGATAGAAGCAGATACAATAGCAAGATTTAAGATGCATTTAGACAGGCACATGTACAACCAGCAATCAGGGAAGAGGAATATAAGCCATTTGCAGGCAGGTGGGATTGGTTTAAAATTGGCAATGTAGTCAGCATTGACATCATGGGCAGAGAGGCCTGTTTCTGTGCTGTACTGTTCAATGTTCTATGCATCTAAAACATTTACAGTATTTTATCTCCCTTTCCAGAAAAAAAAAGTAAATGTCAGGCTAATATTTTACAGGACTATATTCTCAATCTGTCACAGTGAGTGCATGAACATAAAACATTACAGCAGTTGCCACAGAACAAACAGACGTAGAACAATTAAAACCACCAGCATGATGAGGGAGTTGTGCCTGAGGGTCTCAAAGGCCTTAACTGGAGCTTACGTTGCTTGTGTGTGCATGTGTCTGAAAATCTGTTGTCTTAAGCAAAAGCAGGATGTATTAAAAAGTCAGGGGCCTGTTAATTTATGAGGCCAGCAACAGCATGACAAATATTACACTCTGCAGCTCCATGCAGACTTTTCTGGATGTGTGTCCTTTGCTTTTGTGGACCAAATTGAAAAATCAATTCCAATTTAAATTATTGGAATAAAAGAATACCAAGAGACAGAGATATATACATAAAAAGGTGCTATTCTCCAAGATCCTCTTTAATTGGAAAGTCATTTCTTCGGGGTATTCTAATGGTTCACAAGCAAGATTGCAAAGTAAAGTTGATGGGCTGGGGAAAGGTTAATAGCTACAGTGCTTTTTTTGCACAGTGACATTGAAATGCTTGGTTATGACACTGTCCTAAAATGAGGAAGAAAAACTACAAGATTTCAATCAGTATCCTGAACTTGTTTTTATTTATGTTCCAGCTGCTTTTCTCCATCCCTACCCCTCCCCCAGGCTTTGCAAAGCCGAAATATTAATTCCCAGTTCTCATTTCCCTTTTACCAAAGGAAAATGTGCAGAGAGGAAAGGTAACTCCTGTTCATGTGGAACTCAATTTCATGGCACATTATTCCTTCCCATTCATTCTTCTCAGCTCTCATTTTCATTAAGGCCATAGACAAGCATAGATTAATAATTACTTCAGGTTGAATAAATGCAGACCATCTCTTCTCAGCCCTAATTCTTTTCCCCTCACTGGCCCTTCAAGATCATGCTTGCAAAATGTTAATTTAAATAACGTGCCTTGTCCTCATGTTACACAATTCTATATCCTACAAGTCTCACTAATGTGTAATGGTCTGTTCTGATTAGGTAGTATTACCTTTATCTTCTGTTAAATCAGGGCTTTCACTTTCCTTGTGCAGAATTGATTGTTGTTCAGACTCAGGCAATGCTCCTCGTTCATTTAAAGGGCGGCCAATTTGCTTTCAACTGTAAAAGGGATGTAAAGTTGTTGGGGTTGATAACTACCCTAAGGAGTCCATTAACTAAAGTATGTCCCAATCTCTTCAATAAGACCATAAGCCATGGGAGAAGGCCATTCAGCCCATCGAGTTTGCTCTGCCATTCCATCATCCTCTCAAGCTCATTCTCCTACTTTCTCCCATAAACTTCGATGCCCTGACTAATCAACCTCTACTTTAAATATACCCAATGGTTTGACCTCCACTGCCATCTATGCAAATGAATTCTACAGATTCACCATCCTCTGGCTCAAGAAGTTCCTCCTCATTTCTGTTCCAAAAGACCGTCCCTATATTCTGAGGCTATGCCCTCTGGTCTTAGATTCCCCCACTATAGGAAACACCAAATCCTTGTCTACTCTATCTAGGCCTTGCAACATTTAATAGGTTTCAATAAATCCTCCTCTCATTCTTCCAAACTCCAGTGAGTACAGGACCAGATCCATCAAACGCACCTTATACATGAATCTTTTTAGTCTCAGGATCATTTTCATAAGCCCCCTCTGAATCCTTTCCCATTCCAGCATGTCCTTTCTTAAACACTTTATTATTTTACTGTCACCAAACAATTGATACTAGAGCATACAATCTTCACAGCGATATTTGATTCTGCGCTTCGCGCTCCCTGGAGTACAAATCCATAGTAAATATAATAAAAATTTAAATTATAAATCATAAATAGAAAATAGAAAAAGGAAAGTAAAGTAGTGCAAAAAAACCTGAGGGGGAGGTCTGGATATTTGGAGGGTATGGCCCAGATCTGGGTTAGGATCTGTTCAGCAGTCTTATCATAATTGGAAAGAAGCTATTCCCAAATCTGGCCATACGAGTCTTCAAGCTCCTGAGCCTTCTCCCGGAGGGAAGAGAGACAAAAAGTGTGTTGGCTGGGTGGGTCGTGTCCTTGATTATTCTGGCAGCACTTCTCTGACAGCGTGCGGAGTAAAGTGAGTCCAAGGACGGAAGATTGGTTTGTGTGATGTGCTGGGCTGTGTTCACGATCTTCTGCAGCTTCTTCCGGTCTTGGACAGGACAACTTCTATACCAGGTTGTGATGCACCCTAGAAGAATGCTTTCTACGTTGCATCTATAAAAATTAGTGTGGGTTTTAGGGGACAGGCCAAATTTATTTAGCTTTCTCAGGAAGTAAAGGCACTGGTGAGCCTTCTTGGCAGTGGACTCTGCTTGGTTAGACCAAGTCAGATCATTTATGATATTGACCCCGAGGAACTTAAAGTTTCTGACCTGTTCCACCTGCACACCACTGATGTAGATGGGGTTGTGCGGTCCGCTGGGGTTGTGAAGTCAACAACCAATTCCTTCGTCTTGCTGACGATGAAGGATAGGTTATTGTCTTCGCACCATGCCACCAGGTTCTTAATTTCCTCTCTGGACTCAAACTCTTTCTTTCTTTTCAAATCTTTTTATTGTATATATAGGAAAAATAATATGAGTACATCAGAGTAACAACACTTACAATGCCTCAAAAAAACCATTATCATAAAGATTGAAAACACATCATTACCAAAGATACGGCCTACAATTGTGGTGTCATCAGAAAACTTATATATTGAGTTCGATGGAAATACAGAGACCAAAGTGATACTCACTATACTCCAAATGTGGTCTGAGGTCTGACCAATACGTAATAAACCCTCAGCATTACATCCTTGTTCTCCAGTCTTCTCAAAATGAATGCAAACATTGCATTTGCCTTCTTTACCACTTACCACCTGCAAGTTAATCTCTATGGAACAACACACACAAAATGTTGAATGAACTCAGCTGGTCAGACAGCGTTTATGGAAATGAATAAACATTCGATGTTTCAGGCTGTGACTCTTCGTCAGGACTGGAAAGGAAGGGGGAAGATGCCAGGATAAGAAGATTGGTGGTGGATAGGGAGTACATGCTAGAAGATGATATTTGAAGCCAGGTGGGTGGAGAAGGGGGAGGTGAAATAAGAAGCTGGGAGCTAATAGTTGGAAAAGGTAAAGGCCTGGAGAAGAAGAGATCTGATGATAGAGAAGAGTGGAAGATGGGAGACAGACAAGGAGGAGGGGAGCCAGGAGGAAGTGGTAGGCAGGTGAGCAGGAGAGATAAGTGGGGACAATAGCAGAGAAATGTAGAAGACAGAAGCAGAGGGGAAAATTACCAGAGGCTGGAGAGATGAATGTTCATGCCATTGAGTTGGAAGATACCCAGACAGAATATAACGTGTTGCTTCTCTAACCTGAGAGTGGCCTCATCATGGTAGAAGAGGTGGTCATGGACTAGATTGGAATTGAAATATTTGGACAGCAGGAAATGCTGCTTTTTGCGGGTGGAGTGGAGGTGCTCAATGAAGTGGTCCCTCAACTTATGTCGGGCCTCACTAATGTAGAGGAGGCCACATCGGGACCACCATTTGCAATAGATTACCTCAAAAGATTGCAAGGGTGAAGTGTTGCCTCACCTGGAAGGACTGAACGAAGGGGAGGGGGGGAGGTGATTGGGAAGGTGTAACACTACTGCCGTGTAAAGGGGTAAGTGCCAGAAGGAAGATTAGTAGGGAGCAATGAATGGAGAAGGGAATCATGGAGTGAGCGATCCCTGCGGAAAGTGAAATGGCTGGGGGGGGGGCGGTGTTGTTGTAGGAATCCATTGAAAATAGTGGAATGATGTTTTGAATGCTCATGGGGTGGTTGATAAGGACAAGAGAAACAATATCCCTGTAATAGCAGTGGGCATATGGGGTGAGCGCAGAATTACTTCATGGAATCCTGCACAAGGACTCCCATGTCTCTCATTCCAATGCAGGAGACAAAAGAAATTGAAAATGCTGGTATAGGGAACAACACAAAATCTTCTGGGAAACCTCAATGGGTCAATTAGCATTGATAGGAGGTTGAAATGTCAATTTCGTTCCTCCCACTGATCTGCTAGACCCACTGAGTTCATCCAGCAGATTATTGTTATTACAATGCAGGATTTGACAGAAGGATTTGGAATAAGCTGAAGACCATTGAAACAACATTTGAAATTGAGACAAAAAGTAGAAAATGTTATAAACACTCAGGTGGAGAGAGAAAATAAGATGGCATTTCAGATCAACAGTGTTGGTGTATGCATACTCTTGACATCTCTCTGCAAAACAAAGGGCCATTAACCTGAGACATTGACTCCATCTCTCTTTCCGCAGATCCTGCCTTACAACATCATTTCTACAGCTCGCATTCAATACTCCTAACAGAGAATTCTCTTTTCCCACTGCCATCACTCAGGATGTTTCATTATGCCTTCACTTCTGCAGCCTGTGTGAATCTTTGGACTGCGTGACGAAACTAGAGCACTCGGGGAAACCGCACACATTCCACAGGGAGGATATAGAGAGGCTCTTTACAGATGATACCAGAATTAAACTCTGAACTCCGGAACACTGTAATCGTGTTGCATGAGCTGCTACGTTACCATGGCATCTTCAGTGGCCACTTTATTAGGTACCTCTTATACCTAATGAAGTAGCTACTGAGTGTACATTCATGGTTTTCTGCTGCTGCAGCCCATCCACTTCAAGGTTCGACAAGTTGGGTGTTCAGGGATGTTTTTTAGCACAACACTGTTGTAACTCATGGTTATTTTAATTACTGCCACCTTCCTGTCAGTTTGAACCAGTTTGGCCATTTTCCTCTGACCACTCTAATTAACAAGGCATTTTTCCCCAGAGAATTGCCACTCACTGTTTTTTTTTCCTCCATTCTGTTTAAGCTCTAGAAACTGTTGTGAAGAAATGTTGTGCATGGTCTGTTCAACAACTGAACCTCTTGATCATGTCTACATGCTTTCTCATTGATACATGAAATTCTAGCTGGTCTGGTCTGGAGGAGCCACTGCATAGGATTGGAAAAAGCTGCAGAAAGTTGTAAACTCAGCCAGCTCCATCGTGGTAATAGCCTCCCCAGTGTCAAGGACACCTTCAAAAGGTGATGCCTCAAAAAATACAGTATCCATCTTTAAGGACCACCTGTCATAAGGAGGTGGTTTAGAATGGACCCAAGTGCAAGACACAGACACTGAAGTACTAGGGACAGGACTAGGATACAGGATGAGGGCAAGGACATGGACACGAAAACTGGGAACCCGGAACAGGACTGGACAAGAGAGCTAGGAGCCCGGGCTTGGACTCCAAGCCAAAGACTAGACAAGGACCCAGTACCTGGGTCTTGACTCTGGCTCGGACCCCAGAACTAGGCAAGGACGAGGCTCGGCTGGCAGGCAGGATGAGGCTGGAGTCTTCAGGCTTGAGGCTAGAGGCTAGAGACTTGAGGCGAGGCTTGGCAGGAGGCAGGAGGCTGGAGACTTGAGGCGAGGCTTGGCAGGAGGAAGGAGGCTGGAGTCTTCAGGCTTGAGGCTGGAAGCGAGGCTTGGCAGGAGGCAGGAAGCTGGAGGCTCCTCCTGTGCAGGGCGTGGATCACCACCCGATAGAGGCAAGGGACAGGAAGGGACAGAACCAACCGCAGGTAACTGCAAGACGGCCTGGCTTACCCGACGAAGGAAGGGGACAAGAAGGGGCAGAACCAGCTGCAGGGTAATGGCAAGACAGCTTGACTTACCCGATGGAGGCAAGGGACAGGAATGGACAGAACCAACCGCAGCTATGGCAATATGGCCTGACTTACCCAACTGAGGCAAGGGACAGGAATGCAGCTAGGTACGGAGTGGCTCCAGGACAAGACTGAAGGCAAGACGAGGCAAGAATTACCAGCAAGACCAGGCAAGGTTTCAGGTAATGCAAGGCAAAACGAGAACTTCAGGTGAAGCGAGAGCTACCGGCAGGGCAGGACTTCGAGCCAGGAAACAGAAGGCAAGGGAAGGAATGCAAGGAGTAAGGACAAGAACAATCCAGCAGCCACACCCTGGTCTCTGAAGGTATTTATGCAGCCAGCCCCAACGAGCATCAGTTGACTCAATTAGAGCTCAACAAGAACAGAAACAGGGTAGACAGGAAAACCTGGAACAAGGGTCAATGGATCGGACCGTGAACTGGAATACAGACTTCACGGACTGGACCATGACACCACCATCATCCAAGACATGCCCTCTTTTCATTGCTACCATCAAGGAGGAGGTACAGGAGCCAGAAGACACACACTCAGGGACAGCTTTTTCCCTTCCACCTTCAGATTTCTACCTCAATATTTTATCTGTTTTTGCACCACATATTTAATTTCTTTATGCTTCATATTGTAATTTATAATTTTTATGAGTATGTCTTGCAATGTACTGCTGCCACCAAACAACAATTTTCACAACATATGCTGATGAAATGCAACCTAATTCTGGTTCTGATTTGACTTTTGCTTTAATGAATAAGTGTACAGCTATACCTAATAAAGTGGCCACTGAGAGTATGTTTCTATCTGAGTTCTTTGCACTTGACGTGAAACTTCGCAAACTAGGGAGCTGGCACACAGCCTTGTCTGGCCTATGAGAAATCACTGTCAATTATCTTGTAGTTATAGAGTTGTAAAGCACAGAAAGAAGCCCCTTGAGCAATAGTGCTCGCGTCCCATCTAACGCTAATCTATTGTTTCCCTCCCACATAGCCCTCCATTTTTCCTTCACTCATGTGCCTGTCTAATAATTTCTTAAATGTCCCTAATACATTTGCAACTACCATCACTCCTGGCAGCACATTCCATGCACCCACCACTGTTTATATGTAAAAAGCTATGTTTGATATCCCTCTATATTTTTCTTCAGTCACTTTAAAATTATGCCCTATCATATTAGCTATTCTCACCTTGGGGAAAAAAGTCACTGGCTATACACCCTATAAATGCCTCTTATCATGTTATAAATTTCTATGATGTCACTTCTCATACTCCTTCGTTCCAAATAAAAAAGCCCTTGATTGCTTAACCTCTCCTCATATGAATTTAGACAGTATCCTGTTAAACATGAGAAATTCTGGGTGGACGTTGGAAATGCAAAACAACACAAACAAAATGCTGGAGGAACTTAGCAGGTCACACAGCATCCTTAGAAATGAATTAACAGTTGACATTTTGGGCCAACATCCTTTTTCAGCACTGGAAAGGAAGAATAAAAAGATGGGAGGGGGGTGGGGATAGCTAAAATGTGATAGGTGAAGCCACGTGGCTAGCAAAGATAAAGGGCTAGAGAGGAAGGAATCTGATAGGAGAGGAGAGTGGACCATAGGAGAAAGAGAAGGAGGAAGGAATCAAGGGGGAGGTGATAGGCACGTGATAAGAGGTAAAAGATCAGAGTGGGGAATAAAAGAAAAGGTGAGGGGTAGGGATATTTTTTTACCGGAAGGAGAAATCAATATTCACGCCATCAGCTTGGAGACTACCCAGAGAGAGGATATAAGATGTTGCTCCTCTGCTCTGAGTGGAACACCATCATGGCGTAAGAGGAGACCAGGGACTGACATGTTGGAATGGAAATGGGAATGGAAATTAATATGTTTGACCACTGGGATGTTCTGCTTTTGGTGGATGGAGTGGAAGTGTTCCATGAAGCAGTCTCCTAATTTAACCTGTTAAGTTTACTCTGCACTCTCTCTAAAACCTCCTTCCTATAATAAGGCAACAAGAACTGAATGCAATACTTCAAGTGCAGTCTAAGCAGTCTTTAATAGAGCTACAACATTACCTCATGGTTCTTGAACTCCATTCCCTAACAAGTGAAGGCCAGCACACCTTGCATCTTCTTAAGCACCCTATCATCTTGTGCGCCATCTTTGAGGGATCTATGGAGACAGACCCCAATGATACTCTGATCTTCCACACTGCTGAGAATCCTGTCATTAACCCTGTATTCTTCCCTCAAATTCGAACTTCCAAAGAATATCAATTCACATTTTTCCAGTTTGAACTCCATCTGCCACCTTTCTGCCTCATTTGATCTTCTAAGGCCTTCAGGTTTGACTTTCCTAAGTGTAACAATTCCCATTTTTCTGGACTGAACTCTGTTTGACATTAGATCGATAACCTTCCACACCTTGGTAATTCAATTTCTTATCTACATGCTTCTTAACTTTTCTGAGAACACCTCCCTCCACTACCTCCTCAGGCAGTCTAATATATAAATAAACTATATCTAAAGGAATTCTTCCTCTATAGGTCTCATTTTCAAATTTCCTTTTAAATTCTACACATTCTGAACAGCTGAGCTCCGCATACAAAACGCTGGAAGAACTCAACAGGCCAGGCAGCATCTATGGAAAAGAGTAAATGTTCGAAGTTTTGGGCTGAGACCCTTCTTCAGAACTGGGAAAAAACATGAGAAGACAGACTGAGAGGGTGGGAGGAGGGGAAGAAGGAGTAGAAGGTCATAGCTGATAGATGAATCTGGGGGGGTAGAGTAGTAAAGTAAAAAGCTAGGAAGTATAGATGTGAAAGAGATAAAAGGCTTGAGAAGGGGGAGTCTGATAGAAGAGGGTAGAAGACAATGGAGGAAGGGGAAGAACACCAGAGGGAGGTTATGGACAGGTAAGGGGCTGAGGTGAGAGAGGGAAATGGGAATGGGGGAATGGTGAAGGAGGGAGGCAATTACTGGAAGTGAGAGAAATCAATGTTCCTGCCTTTAGGTTGGAGGCTACCCAAACGGAATATAAGGTGTTGCTCCTCCAATCTGAGTGCTCTGACTTCTCATTTTTTTTCCCAGTCCTGATGAAGGGTCTCAGTTCGAAACATTGACTGTTTGCTCTTTTCCATAGATGCTTCTTGGTCTGCTGATTTCCTCCTGCAGTTGGCGCATGTTGCTTGGATTTCCAGTGTCTGCAAATTTTCTCGTGTTTTTACACTTGAGCTGATAGCTGTGAATGTCAGATAATTGTCTTTTCTTTTTAGTTCCTTCATTCTCTGGCTTAGATATCTGAATTGTGCAAGGGAGAAAGGAAGATTGTGATTCCAACAGGAGAAAATATTGAGGGTTGCGGGTTTATACCATCAGTTTGTAGATAGAACAGAGTGAGCTGAAAGGAAGGTCGGGTTATCAGATGGAGGATTAACTATGAGAAGAAAGCTGTCTATCTCTAAAAAGGAGCATTTGTGGGCTTTCTGCTTTTTCCAGCAGCTCAATTGAAATGCAATGCATTAGCAAGGGCATATAAAAAATAAGGTAATGACAAGCAGAGTGGCCATCATTGGAGTGAACCTGTATTGGAGAGGGGGAGACTTTGGCTCAACCATCTTGGACAAGGTAAGTTTCTGGTAAGTTTCTTCTTCTGCATTCTTTATTGGTTAGTGCAGGCAATGAGATGGCATCTATTGCTTTGGTAGGCAAATTGGAGCAGATCCAATTTGCTTCTCAAACAGGACCTGATGTGCTTCATCATCAGTCTCTCAAAACACTTCATCACTGAGGATATAAGTGCAATTGGGTGGACGATAATCATTTAGGCAGGTCACCACGCTCTTCTTGGGCACCAGTATAATTGAAGCCTGGGGTGCTTTGATAGAGGTATGCAAAATTATGTGGGGATATAGATAGGGTAAATGCAAGTAGGTTTTTTCCACTAAGGTTGGGTGGCACTAGATCTAGAGGTCTTGGGTTAAGGATGAAATGTGACATATTTAAGGGGGGTCTGAGGGAGAGCTTCTTCACTTAAAGGGTTATGAGATTGTGGAATGAACTTCCAGTAAAAGTGGTGGATGCTGGATTGATTTCAACATTTCAGAGAAATTTAAACAAGTACATGGATGGGAGGGGTATGGAGGGCTATGGTCCAGATAATTTGGCATGGACTAGATTGACCAAAGGGCCTGTTTCGGTGCTGTGGTGTTCTAGGACTCCAGGATTCTATAAGCTCTGACTTAGAAAAAAACGTACTCCCCACCGGAACAAAGGACAACATCAAAACAAGTATAAACCCACTGCTTAGGTAAGAGAAACAACAACATTTCATGATCATATCAATTCCAACTGTGACTCCTTTCTTATCCAGATGCAGCATTTGTTCCTTCTCTCAGCAGGAGAGATGCAAACTCTGGAGAGGAAATTAAGAGTTAACTTTGCCTCCATGGAGAATGCATCTGAATGTGCACTTTCAATTAGAAATAATTGAGTTAAGTAGGGCAAATGATTAACTTCTTGATAGATTTTTAAAAAATATAAAATCAATTAAACTTCATAGCAGCAATGCATTGCTTAGTTCAGTACTGCAAGCGGTTCTCTCTTTTTACGTTATATAGCACAAGCCATGAAAGAAGATATAGAACTACATCCTGTAATGTATCATTGAAGACCATAAATGCTACTTTATCAAAATTGAAACTCATATGCACTGGTCAGCTAACTAATCAATTTGTGCTAATACTATCCAATCTGTAGCAGCTGTATCTAACCAGTTTTAGTATAAATTATACTTTTTATTCATTTTGTGGTACCAATCATCCATCATGAAAAAAATTGAAAAGCAGTCATCCATTGAAACCTAGAGGGCTGCCAACAATTCCTCCATCCTTCACTTGAACATGAGACTGATTCGAATACATTTGATTGACATGACTAGGAACAATGACTTATTGTTAAGGGAACAAATATTTGAAAGTTTAAACAGCCAATAGCTTTGGATAAGTGTGTTTGAAAAATTTAGTTCCTGATAGTGGTAAATTAACAAATCTATCAATCATAGGAATTTAGGCTTCAACTTTATCTGCACAGCAAAAATTAAACTGGTGCTAGAGAGAAAGAGACATTTATACTGTGTAGCTGTTTGAGGTGACTGCATTTTTCAATGGCCTGAGGGTGTTCCAGTCACCTCTGATTCGAAAAACTTCATGTTTTTCACATCACATTTTTTGGAGAAGCCATTACGATGATTGCAAGGTAAATTTGTCTGAGTTAATTTTTCTTTATTCACCTGAGACCAATTAAAAAGTTGGTATCAGCATTGAAAGCAGTCCAAAAAAGAATTGCTACTGGGACACAAGAGTGGCTAAGAATGTAGAGCTATATATTTTGGGGTTTAGAAGAATGAGGTAAGACAGAACAAGTTGAATGTTAGGAGCATAAGAAACAGAAGCAATATTTTTTTCTGTTTTCATGACCACTTCATCATTTAATGAAATCAAAGTTCATGTTTTACCTCAGCACCACTTTCTTGCACACATGATAATCAAGCAATTTCTTATTACGAGTAATAATTCTGGGCTTGACTCCCCTATAGTCTGTTTCAACATTCAATATATTCAGTGATTCAGCCTCCATGGCTCTCTGGGGTAACCATTCCAAAGATTCACGTCTTTCTGAGAAAATAAATTCACTTCTTCTCCATCTCAAATAGGTGTTGGTTTATTTCATAACTATGCCCTCTCAGGATCTACCCTGTCAAACCTAATATTGGTCACTTCAACATGCAATCTTTGAATACAACTAAAGATTTTTTTAAGTGGCTGTGTAAAGCATTCATGATTTGCGAAGTACAATCAGATTAAAAACATTTCTTTCATCCATATAAATATATGTATCATTGTCAGCAAATCACAGATTTTGTGAACAATGTTCATGCCTGTGCAGTCGCAGAGATAAATCTGCACCCATGCCAGTACCAATTTCCCACTGAGCTGAAGAAAGTATTATTTATCCTGTGATACAAAACTGACATTGACTGATGAAATGTCTTCACTCCCTTGTAATGCTCTGCATTCCAATAACACCAAACTATGAAACAAGCGTCCTACTGTTCTTTACAGGGAGTTGCACTCCATGGATTTTGACAGCTAATTGTAAATAATAAAATTTATCTCCAGTGCTTCTTTATTAGTTACAGTAAAAAAGAAACTTTTGGGAAAAGACCAACAGAACATTTCAAACACATCTTATATTTCAGGGCTCCAGTATTTTGTTCTTGGTTATTGTTAGACATATTCATCTGGTAAGCACACCAACAACAGCATCCAAACACCATAGAGTCTTAGAACATTACAGCATAGAAACAGGCCTTTTGGCCATCTAGTCAGTCCCATCCAGCACCCAGACCATAGCCCTCCATACTCCTCCCGTCCATGTACCTAGCCAAATTTCTCTTAAATGTTTAAATCAAACTATTTCTGCTGGCAACTTATTCCACACTCTCACCGTCCTCTGAATAAAGAGATTCCCTCTTATGTTGCCCTTAAACACTTCACCTTTTTCTCTTAACTGGGTTCTATTCTCACCCAGTCTCAGGTTTCTTGCATTTACCCTATTTACTTTGGAGAATAGATGGAATGCAATTCCCTGTAAAGAACAGTAGGATGTTTGTTTCACAGTTCAGTGCTATTGGAATGCACACTTGATAGACCCTACTCTCATAATTTTGTATAATTTATATCAAATCTCTCGTCATTCTTTGACACACTAGGAAATAAAGTTCCAACCTATTCAACCTTTCCCTATAACTCAGGTCCTCAAGTCCTGGCAAAATCTTTGTAAATTTTCTCTGCAATCTTTCAATCTTATTGATATCTTTCTTGTAGTAGGTAGTCAAATTTGCACACAATATTCCAAATTAGGCCTCAACAACATCTTGTAAAACTTCAGCATAACATTCCAACCCTTGTACTCAATACTTGACTTATGAAGACTGATGTGCCAAAAATTCTCCTTGTGACCCTACCTACCTGTAATGCAAGACATTATCTATCTGTACTCACAGATCTCTCTGTTCTACTGCACTCCTCAGTATCCTGCCACTTTTTTTTAGATTATGAGGACACTCAGTCCTCGTTTATTCTCATTTAGAACCACAAGACAGACCAAGACTAAAACTGACAAAAACCATGTAATTATAACATATAGGTACAACAGTGCAAATCACTACTGTAATTTGATAAGAGCAGACCATGGGCATGGTAAAAAAAACTCTCAAAGTCCTGATAGCCTCAACATCTCACGCAGACTGTAGAAGGAAGAAACTCTCCTGTCATGAGCTTCCAGCGCCGCAAACTTGCTGATGCAGGACTTACCTTCTAAGTCCTATGCTGGTTTGTCCTTCCAAAGTGTAACACCTCATACTTATCTGCATTAAATTCCATCCGCCATTTTTCCAGCTGGTCCAGATCCCACTGCAAGCTTTGATAGCCTTCCTTGCTGTCCACCACATTCACAATCATGGTGTCATCTGCAAATTTGCTGATCCAGTTTATCACATTATCATAAAGATAATTGATATAGATGTAACACCCTGGGAAAGGTTTCACTGTTACAGTAATGGTCTTTCTGTAGAAGCAGGGTTTGGGTTATAGTTAGAGACTATGGGTACTTTGGAATGTGAGCCATCCAATGAGGGGAGTGTGTTTTTGTGTTGTGCGCCTAACAGTGGTGTGAGCTGGGTCCTTTTGTTCAGCAGGAGATGAAGAGAAAAAAGCGCTGGGGAGAACCGGTCATAAGATACAACTCAGTGGGAGACCCATTTGTTCGAGATGAATTGCAAGCAACATTCGGAAGGTGGTGTGATCTTTCACGCAGTCTGAGGGCTTAGTGCTTGAGTAACAGAGAATTCAAGATGAGCTCCAACTTGTGCACGTTTGACTGTTTAATTATAATGGACCCTTTTTTGTTTGTTTCATTCTTTTCTTTACTAACCCTTTAGTTAAGTCGGATTCATAAATATAATTCCTTTAATCATATGCAGTGTGCTATTATTTCTTGGCACCGAGTTGCAACAGGGTAGCAAATTACCCAGCATCCATACAAACTGTGGTTTGGGGTGGGACAGCCATCTCAATCTCACAGGTTTGGCAGGCCCGAGTGCGTATTCCCTAGACTTACGCAGCCAAGGAAACCAGGTGGTTTCATAGAAGACAAATGACAATGGACCCTGCACCAATCCCTGTGGCACACCAATAATCATAGGATTCAGTCAGAGAAGCAACCATCCACTACTACTCTCTAGATTCTCCCGTGAAACCTATGTTTAATCCAGTTTAGTACCTCATCTTGAATGCCAAGTTACTGAACCTTCTTGACGAACCTTCTAATAACTTTTCCACTGCTGATGTCAGCCTCATCAGCCTATAATTTTCTGGCTTTTCCTTAGAGCCTTTCTTAAACAACGGAACAATATTAGCTATCCTCCAATCCTCCAGACCACACCTGTGGCTAAGGACATTTTAAATATCTCTACTATGATCCCTGCAATTTCTGTACTGGCCTACCGCAGAGTCTGAGGGAACACTTTGCTAGTCCCTATGGAACCGTAAACACTAATTTTCCTCAGACAGTAAATACCCCTCCTCTCCTCTGTAATCTACATGCACACCATGATCTCACTGCTGCTTTGCCTCATTTCTGATAAATCCGTAACCATTTCCCAAGTAAATATAGATACGAAAAAATCCATTTACAATCTCCCCATCACTTTCAGCTCCATGCATAGATGACCACTTTGATCTTCTAGTGGACCAATTTGGTCCCTACCTATTTCTTTGCTCTTAACATATCTGTAGAAGTCATTGAAATTCCCCTTCACCTTGTCTGTTAGAGCAATCTCAGGGCTTCTTTCAGCCCTCCTGATTTTCTTCTTAAGTGTTTTCTTGCATTTCTTATTCTCCTCAAGTACCTCATTTGCTCCTTCCTGCCTATACCTGTTATGCATCTCCTTTTTCTTAGCCAGAGTCTCAACATCTCTCGAAAACCATTGTTTCCTAAACTTGTTATCCTTGCCTTTTATTCTGACAGGGACATACAAACTCTGTACTGACAAAATTTCACTTGGCAACTTCCACTTACTAAATACAGCTTTGCCAAAAAAACAGCCTGTCTTCATACACAAATGCCAGATCCTTGCTGATACCATTTCTACCAGACCTATCCTTCTCCATAATTACCTTGAACCTATGGCATATGATCACTAGATTCAAAGTGTTCCCCTACACAAACTTCTATAACCTTTCCTATCTCATTCCTTAATAGATCTAGTATCTTAAAAAAATGCTGCATTGGATTGAACTTGCATTGTGCATTATTGTTTCTTTAGAGAACCATGGTCTACGTAATGTTTTGGAAACTCAGGACACTAGTACAAACACATATGGCCCATGTGGCTATCCAGGCTGAGAGAAATTCCCCAGTTGGAACTCTGATGGAGTCAATAGATAATAGACAATAGGTGCAGGAGTAGCCCATTTGGCCCTTCGAGCCAGCACCGCACCAGCACCAGCAACTCTTCTTCAGCTCCTTAAAAGTTACACTGGGGGATCTGTTTGTTGAGTCTGTGCCGGGTTAGACCTGAACAGTGGTAATGATTGGGTTAATGGTTTGGGGTAATTTATATTTTGCTAATAGTTTGAATTTAATTTATACTTATTTTCTTTACAAGGTTTGTGCATTTTTATATGATTTAATTTTGCATTAATTTTTACTCATGTAATTGCAAATTGTGATGGAGATTTAACTTTAAATAATAGAGGGCATGCATTTAAGTGAAATGGGTTAAGTTCAAAGGAGATATGCAGGGAAAGTTTCTTTACACAGAATGTGGTGGGTGCCTGGACATCACTATTGCTGTAGTTAAATGGAAGGAAAAAGAAAGACAAGCTCGGTGTGTATGTTAAATATATATGCATATCTGCTGAGTCTACAGTAAGCAATCCAGTTATTGTGTTCCTTGAGGTAACAAACATCCTCTGGCAGTGCACTCTGCTGAATTATAAAATCGTTCACTCAGCGTACATCATCTGGGCGAAGTAATTTAGATATGGGAAAATATCTGTGAAATATATTGATTGCATTATCGATTGGAAAGTCAATTGCTGTTGAATGCCATTTCCACCATTTTAATCCTGACACATTTTGACATATGGGGCTGAAACTGCTGTAGCCTGAAGACAGTAACAGCGCAGGAAGACACTGGGTTGGTGATGGAGAGGGGGGGATGGTGGCTCAGGGGGGTGGGGGTGCGGATATCAGGGACAGAGGGGCAGCAGCTGAGCCTCAGGAAAGTTTTACAGAAAAACCTTCCGTCTGAAGAAATAAATAAATCTAGAATAAATAATTAATCCATGCTTTTTTAAAGAACTTTACTTCAAGGTTGATTGAAACTTTAACCTCAGTCTCAATAAAAAAAGCTTCAAATTTTCCAGACCTTGAATTTTACAACAGTACGTTGAATTATGCAGTATTTAGTCAATTATTCATCCCTTCTAGCTCGAAATGCCTGTGCTTTGAAAGCATGCAGAAATGGCTTTGCAGAATGCTATGTATGCTGTGTCAACACATTTCACTCCAGATTGCTTACAAGACAAATTTTTGTTTCAACATTGATTCTATTTTTTTTCATGCTGGTTTGTAATAAGGTACCTGTTTCAGATCAAGCCAAGTCTTTAGCTTGGTGGCTGTTAAAGTGGAATTACTTTATCATATCACCAGAGCTACTGTAAGAGTCTTATTTGGTTAGTATACATTACTGATTAATGTATATCTGAAAATCAAGTGGAATATTTCACAAGAGGAAATAGAATCTCATCGTACACAGCTGTTTCTCTTTTCAAAGCTCCTGTTATCTATTAAAAAACATATTGGACTTACAATGTAAATAGATTTAAACTAATATTTGTCATGATCCTTCTTAATGTTAAACTTGTTTTCTCAAGGAGAGGGATTCATCCAAAATCCTTCCGACTTAGCTGAGATCAGACATCTTACTGAGAAGGTGAATTATTCCTTGCCCTGTCGTGTGAATGAAAAGCTGAAATGAAAATACGAATAACAGCGTCATAAATACAGAAATGTACATAAATAAATCATGTAAATGTACGCAGTTTGCTTCGCTGGCAGCACAATTATAGAAAATGTGCTTGTTTAACAAGAACTATCGAGTCTGCTTTTATACTGCTTTGCCCTATAGTAATTCATCTCAAGAAAATAGCGTTCAAATGTTTCTCAGTCCTGAGTGCATTGTTTTCCTCTCTGCCACTGTAAATAGCTGACTTCTGTTGTTTTTACCCTCCCTTAGTAACTAAATATCCTTCCATATTATGAAATCATATTAAAAGCCTTTCTTTTAACCCATGGTAAACCAAATCTCTGGCTTTGTTGGATTTCTAACTCGACCCATTTTAACATACTTAAAGTGGAGATTTGTTAAACATGGCATTTATTCAAGATTTAAATAACTTACACTAAAGAAATATTGATGATATTCTCTATAAGCTCAACGGATATTACCTTAGAAGAGGCTGATGGCTGTTTTCAGCTTAAAACTAAATATTCCTGTATAGGATTACATTTGACTTAAGGGATATTTAGAATGGGGCGGGGGGAGTTAGCATTTATTAGGCTCACAGAGGAAGAATGGGTGAAGTGCTGTAAATCTAGCTGCTTCAAGAAAAATTAAATAACTTTATTGATATCATTCAGTTGTTCAATGTTCTTTCAGGTTCAGATAGCGCAATTAGCTATCCACGAGGTAAAATATCGTTGGAATGACAATGCAGCAAATGGTGTTGCAACCTCAGAGCTCTGGCAACACATCTTTGATCCTTTCCCCAGGTCAGTTCTATATGAAAGTTGCATTTTCCCCTGCAACCAGTAGGGTTTCTGCTGAACGCTCCAGTTTCTTCCTAAAGATGCATTTATGGATGTTTTGACTGTGATAATTTATCCCTTACTGAGAATATGTAAATTTTGTGTTTCATTTTGTAGGAGATGAAGAGGGGATCCTTGGAGCGCATATTACAAACATCTGGCTATATAGGGCAAAATAATTAAGATGTTTAGGAAAGCACAAGGGATAATTTTCCCCATTGTATGAGAAATAAAAGGCAAGGGTAGGGAAGATGTGCTCGAACTGTTTAACATATTAGTCAGGCAGCAATAAGGGTGCCATGTACATATCTGGTCACCACATTTACAGGTAGAAAATCGTAATCCTAATGAAACTGCAGAGAAAACTTACAAAGATGTTTTCAAGAGTGGAAGATGACATTTGGGAAGAGATACTGCCCAAGGTGTGAATGCTTGCTTTTGAACAAAGAAAGCCTGTGGAGAAATAAAAGTCTAGACAGAGTGAACACATCCCATAAGCAGAAGGGGATAGAGTTAATGCAATAGATGGAAAGATTAGTGGAGTGAGGTGGGTGGTGGAATTGACTAAATAAATTTCTCTGTTTAGTCGGAGTCTGGAATTTAGTGCCTGAAAAGAGGGTGAAATCAGAAACACTCATTAAAAGTATTTAGATATCTGGAAGATTATCTGGAGCCAGAACCAGAAGGAAATACCAAGAGCTAAATAGTGAAATTAATCTGAAGTGTATTTTCAGTTAGTATGGACAAAATGGGCTGAACAGACTCTCTGGCTGAAGCTTTTATAACTGAGTGATTCAACCCTTGGTCTGCGGTTCTCCCTGGCAGAAAACATCCCAGGAACATCAGCAAATGCTTCTACTGTGGTGTCTTGATCTTGTGAGCTGCCCCCAACCTCACTGCAATACATGAATTAATAGAGAGAGAGGGAAAAAAAAACATTATATGAGGAGAGAAAATGCTTAGGCTTTTTAAAAGCATAAAGAAAAATGCAAAATGCAGTTCAGCAGTAAATTGGATCACAAAGGATAGGCTATCTGCAGTCATTAGTCTCATTTGGAAAAACATGTGCTAAAAGGCTTTGGGTTGCTTAAGCTCACGGTTAATTTATTGGGCAATTGTTCCCTGGAGTGATAAGGAACACTTTCTGGGATTGGTAATAAGATAAACTGCTGGCGAAAACGTGGATGCCCACTTTTATTCAGTAACTTGTACTGCTTCTCCATGAGGTTTGGTTCATTGCGGAGGTGAGCATAAAGATCATTAACATCAATAATTTCACTGCTCACATGATTTATGGTGTGTTGTGATTATATTTTAAAATGTGCCCTCCCTTAAATTAACACCCTTGGGCCCTAATTCAAAAGGTAAGCATTAATTTCGCCATGGTCGTTGGTATTGCATTGTATCAGCATTTAAATTGGGAAACACAATTCAGTGCATGAATGAATTAAAGTTCATAATGTTACTGCATTTCTACTTCCTTTTCAGAAATATGTTCATAACATGGATTTTCCTTGTGTTTAAAGAAAACTAGAAATCAAATTGTGTTGCTTAGATCAACCAATCAAGAAGGGGTAAATAAAATTTTTCAGTCTGGTTGGACATCACGAATGCATCTCAGTATTTTCTACACATATTAGGATGTTTGCTGATGTTTTTAAAAAGATGTTAAATTATTACAAAGGAACACATTATCAGTATCCTGTTTTGGAAAGGAAATGTATATTGGAGGACATTTTCTTTGCAATGAGGACCCTACATTTGTCTGCAATGATGTTTCTTTCCATACCTGATTTCAGGGGGATATTCTAGTGCCTTGAGCATGAAAATTGGTACCACACTGTATATTTAAACTGTGTAATTAAATTCAAAATGAGATATGAACATTGCTTCCAGAGATGACATTTATTACCTGTCTTCAATTACCCTCAAGAAGGTGGTAGTGAGCTTTTATTTTGAGTTTCAAGACACCATAAGTGGGGTCATATAGTAATAGAAAAGTACAGCACAGAAACTGGCCCTTTGGCCCATCTAGTTTGTGCCTAGCCATTTAAAACTGCCGACTCCCATTGACCTGCACCACGACCATTGCCCTCCATACCCCTACCATCCATATACCTACCTGAACTTCTCTTAAATGTTGAAATTGTGCTCACATGCACTACTTGTGCTGATGTTCCAAGATTTCAAGCCAGCAACAGTGAAGGAACAGTAACATGTGGATAATGTATGATTTGAGCCAGGACTTGGAGGTGGTGGGAACTGTCACAGAATTATGAGGCCAATGCTTGGTGAACAGCTTTTGCCGGCTCCGTTCTAAATGAACCCATCCAGCTTGAAGTTTGTATTGTTGAATTTCAAGTGAACAAACTAACATATGAATTAGAAATAAGAGTAGACCACAAGGACCTCAATACCATTCAATACTATCACCTACCTTCCCCCTCACTCTCACCTGGTCTCACATGACACCTACCAGATTGTACTCCTACTGCCCACCTTCTTATTCTGGCCTTTGCCCACTTCCTTTGAAGGCGTTCTCCTTGAAACATCACCATTGATTACTCTTCAAGGATGCTGCCTCACCTGTTGTGTGTGTTTTTCAAGATTTCCGGCATCTGTACAATCACTTCTATCATTAAAGCTGACTATCTTGCATAGTGAGATTATCTAATCCATCCCAATTCCCACCTAAAATGTACTGTTGATCCCTAGGGAACGTGTTCTGTATTTAATATTTCAGCGGTATTTCAGTTATATTGTAACTCTATTGTTTGATTGAGCATTCTTGTTCGTTTAAATAATTCATTATGGCTTATATGTATAATTATATTATGGCATATGTCATCACGCTACCATGTGATACGCGCGTGTATGGCTTAAGGTATTTAACACGTATTTAGACTCACATTTTGGACTCCTGTTTCTTGCTTTGAATCAGTTTACTGTTTTGAAGTTACAAATATAACAGAATGGATCATGGACAATTTAACCCCAATAAATAGTCTGCCAGTCAATTAGATTCTGGTGATTTGTAAGTTCTGCCACACGTTTCAAAGAAGGCAGAGGAACACAGTCAGTGGAGCTGCTGCCTCACAGTGCCAGTTCAGTCCTGATGCTGTCTCTGTGGAGCTTGTATATTCTTCCTGTGATCCTATGGGTTTCCTCTAGGTGCTTAAGTTACCTCCCACGTTCCAAAGACATGTGAGTTGGCAAGTTATTTGGCCTCCGAAAGTCACCCCAAGTTTGAAGGTGTGTGAAAGAATCTGTTGGTTAGTGGAAGAAGATGGGAACATGGGGAGAATCAAGGAGGATGTACAGGAACGCGAAGACACGCAGTCAGTATTTCAGGAACAGCTTCTTCCCCTCTGCCATCAGATTTCTGAACGGACAACGAACCCATTTACACTTTTTCTGTATTTTTCCTTTGCTTTTTGCACTACTTATTAAATTTAATTTTATATACACTTCTTATTGTAATTTATATTTTTTGTTATTTTGTATTACAATGTACTGCTGCCACAAAACAACAAATTTCACAATATATGCCAGTGATATTAAACCCGATGCTGATTCTGATACACAACAACACATTTACTTTGATTTACTTTGCTCTTAGAATGCTGAGGGGTTCTTATACATCAGGAACTATTTTGAGCTCTTATCCAAAAATTCTGGGCTTTCAATTGGCTAATAGGTTGCATAAACTTAAAGTAATGTTTATAGTACAATCTCTATAATGACAGATGGAGTTCAACCTGAAAGAGTGTGAAATGATTCACTTTGGAAAGATACATTTGAAAGCAGGATACAAGGATACAGGGTTATGCAAAAACAGAGGGACCTTATGTCTCAGGTCCATTGATTCCCCAAAGTTGCCTCACAAGTTGATAGCGTGGTTAAGAAGCCGTATGGTGAGTTGGCCTTCATTAGTCAGGGCATTGAGTTTAAGAGCCAAGTGGCAATGTTGTCGTTGTTAAAAATTCGTGGTAGGACCACACTTGAATATTGTGTTTGGTTCTGATTGCCCCATATATGGAAGCTTTAGAGAGTGTGCAGAGGAGGTTTTCCAAGATGCTTCTTGGACTGGGGAGCATGTCTTATGCGGACAGGTTAAGTGAGTTAGGGCTTCGCTCTTTGGAGCAAAGGAGGATGAGATGTAACTTGATAGAGGTGTACAAGATGATAAGAGGCATAAAGCAAGTCGATAGCCAGGGATGTTTTAAAAGGTCTGAAATGACTAATATGAGGGGCATAATTTAAGCTGATTGGAGGCATGTGTGGGGAGGATGTCAGAAGTAACTTTTTAACATAGGATGTGGGGGGTATTGTGAACCATGCTGCCGGTGTGGTAGTTGATGTGGTGTATTTATAATTTCAGTAATATTTGAGTAATATTGTAAATATATTGTTTGATTAAGTATTCTTTGTTTGTTTACATAATTCATTATAGGACATATGTAAAAGTACATGAATGACACAAGTCATTACACCACCATGTCCTATGGGAGCATCTCACTAAAGAAAAGAAAAGTAAAAGTAAGTAGCCATGTTTTCCTCAGCTTCCCTGTTTTTCTTTTGATTAGTTATTGGAGTGACAAAATGTAACAGTACTGGCAGATACATTACAGTCATCTTACAGACTCTTAGACATGCATGTAGATGATAAAAAAAATGAAGAGCTATGTGGGAAAGAAAGGTTAGATTGATTTTAGAGTGGTTTAAAATGTTGGCACAACATTGCAGGCTGAACGGCCTGTATTGTGCCATAATGTTCTATGTTCTACTATCTGTAAAGCAAAAAGCTTTGATTCAAATATTGTTTCGACTATAACAACATTTATAGAACTCATTAAAAAATATTCACTGATTTGAATCCTGAAATGAAGGTGTTGATGTATGAAGAAAGTTTTAGCAAGATGAGCCTATACTCATTGAGGTACAGAAGGATTAGAGGTGACGTGAAGAAGATGCCTATGATCCTGAGGGGTGAGGACAGAGTAGTACTGAGAGGCTGTTTTCCCTGCAATCATCTAGAACTTGGGGCACAGCCTTAGAATAAGTGTCATGAAATTTGTTGTTTTGTGGCAGCAGTACAGTGCAAGACATAAAAATTGCTGTAAGTCACAAAATAAATAAATAGAGAAAAAGAGAGATAATGAGGTATTATTCATGGTTTTGTGGTCCATTGAGAAATCTGATGGTGGAGAGGAAGGAGCTGTTCCGAAAACCTTAAGTGTGGGTCTTCAGGCTCCTAAGATTTCTCCCCGATAACAATAACAAGAAGGATCATGCCCCAAATAGTAAGCTTCCTTAATGATGGATGCTGCCTTCTTAAGGCAGCACCTTGTGAAGAAGTCCTCGATGGTAATGGATTAGTTGGGGGGTGGGGTTGTGGATTGTGCTATAATGGCTGAGTCTACATCCCTCTACAGCACAATGGAGAAATGGTGCTAAAGGCAAGATAGCGTCAGTGGTAAGCTTATAACATTGCTAAAGAAGACTCAGTGGCAGTCCTCCTGTTTCAGTTTCTTATGTTCTTACATTGTTGGAAATACACTCACACAGTTAACTGGAGAAAGTTACTTTGTAGATGGTTTTCAGATATGAAGAATTGAGTCACTCACTGTTAGGTACCCACCCTCTGAACTGCTAAAATCTAGAATAGGAGACACCACAGTAAGAATGCCATTAAGGAAAAGAAAGTAGAGTAGTTCTTATCGATAGTTCAGTCTGAGGTGATTCCATCAGCCATTTCATCTCACAGTCTGTAACTAAAGTATGACAGGTTGTTCAATTGGCAATACAATTGTAGCCAAATCCTCCAGAAGGATTTGAAGTCACATCTAATACTAATGTTATCAACTCACTTCTGTGACTGAGGACATCAACCTTCTACCCCCTTGATAAGTATTTTATAGATCTTCTGTGCCTCCTGCAATCTCTGACCTTTGTAGCTCACTTCCCGGCATCACCTTTGTTCAGGATCACTTTCTGTTTCTGGAAGATCTTGATTATATCTCTTGCTCTTTCACTCTGCTGCTCAAATGCTCAGTCATGCTTGCTCACTTTTGCTGCTGGCATTGTTAATGTCATAATTCACCGAATCAAGACTTTCCCTGCAATATTACTGTGCATTACTTTGTAACAAACAAAGTTTCATTGCCTCCACATAATCCCTAAACTCCCTAGCTACTTGTCCTCATCGTTCAGTCTCATCAGAGCACACCCTGCAGAAAGGGATATAGAGCTTAAAATTTCAGGTCAGAACCCTGTCTGACGTGACCTGAAACATTAACTCTGTTTCATTTTCCAAGAGATGATGCTGGTTTGTTGAGCGTATCCAGCTGTTTCTGGTTTGATTTCAGCTTCCCAGCAGCTGTAGGTTTTTATTTATAATTTTCACCCTAGATGAATGATCTGCTCTGTCATAGTGACCCACACAGCACAGAAACAGAACCTACCAAAATATCCACAAGTATTACCTTCCATTACAATATTAGCTGATTACCATGTAAGTCAAGGCCAGTATTTGAATATTGAATTTAGATATCTTCCAAAATCTCTTCTATTTATCTGCCTTCAATACTAATATTCTTCACTTTGGTAGTTACAGCCGGCTGGGGTGTAGTGGTATCTGCACCTGACTTTGAGGCGAGAGGTCCCAGGCTCAAATCCAATTGGCTCCTTGTGCGATTTCCATCCATACTGGGTTGAGCACCGAGCCAGCAAATCGTCCTCACAAAAAAAAAACAGACAAATGCTAAGAAAACAGCTAGGTTGAGACCCAATATGCCACAAGGCACAGAAAAGAACAACAACTTTGGTTGTTTCTTCCTTTGCCCCCTAGTGCAGGAGGTCCCAATCTAGGGTGCACAGACTCTTTGCTTACTGGTATTGGTCCATGGCATCAAAAAGGTTGGGAACCCTTAGCCTTGTGCTTGGTCTTTAAATGTCTAGATTTTTTTTACCCCTTTATCAAGCACTTCTGGATGTTTTTATTGGATTTATAAGTACTGCAGAACTACTGAAAATTGTGTTTTGTACACCTTCAATAAAATTCCATCCCTGACTAATACAGAAAAGTGAGTTAGTACAAAGAGTTGCACAAGACATTCAGAACAGAATTTGATTTTCAACCTTGAAGTAGTTATCCTTGTTTGATGCATCAAAACCCTAACAATAAGCCAATATAGAAATGCAAACTGCTGATTACTAATGCATTTTCCTGTGAAATGTAGTCATAATTCAAATTAGCTAGCAGTTCTTGAGTGATTTCATATTCAGCAGATAATTATCTGAAATACACAGATTATAACATATTCTGTTCGGTCTATGTGCAATTTATAAAATCAATATGGCCCCTAATAGAAGCTGAAGCCTTGATCATCATAAACTAAAAGTAGCTAGTATTATAGAATGGTATATTTTTGCTGTTAAAACCAATTTCAATATTAGAATGACAAGCCAGATAAATTGGGAATATAACAGAACAGGAACTTTAAGCAGGGTATTGATCAGCTTGGAAAGCAGGCAAGAGAATGTCAGATGGAATTTAACACAGACAAGGGTGAAGTGATACATTTTGGGATGTTAAAACAGGCCAGACATACACAGTGAAAGGCATGGCCCTGGGGAGGTTTGTTGAACTGAGAGGTCTTAGGGTACAAATATATAAACATGAATCATTGGTGCTTGGCAGAGACAGCTTCTCCAGCTTTATATTTGACTTAATTAAGTTAATGTAAACATTTTTAATTACTTTTACCTATGTGAATGCCCAAGCTAGTCGCATTTGCTTGCATTTAGCCCAGGAGTTAGTCTATCACCCTCTAAATCTTTCCCATCCATTTACTTATCCATATGTTTTTTAAATGCTCCTCAACTACTTGCTCTGGCAGCTCATTCCACACACCTAACACCCTCTGTATGAAGAACTTCTCCCTGAGTTTCAATTTAAATCTTCCCTTGCTCATCTTGAACTTATGGCCTCTGGATTTTGGCTCACTTTCCCTGGGACAAAAAACAGAGCTTCTTTAATCAGTTACAGTGGCATATTTCCATCTGAGGATTTCAATGATTAGATTGCTGACATAAATAAAATTTGTTTATTGGGCTTTGTCAATTTATACACATGATCTCAGAGGATCTATCCACAAGGAAAAAGCATGTCAGCATCCTGCAGAGTCCTGATGAATGGTCTCGGCCCAAACTGTCGACTATACTCTCTAACGTAGATGCTGCCTGGCCTGCTGAGTTCCTCCAGCATTTTGAGTGTGATGCTCCTTACGTTCCTATAACCTTAAGGAGATTCAGCATGTCCATGAAGACAAAGAGAAAGCATTCTAAGATTAAGATTAACTTTATTTGTCACATTTACATTGAAACATTTATTGAAATACATAATTTACATCAACAACCAGTACAGTCCGAGGATTGTGTCGTCACACTTCAGAGCCAACATAGCATGCCCACAACTCACTAACCCTAACCATCCACCTTGAAATGTGAGAGGACACTGGAAACTCACAGAATCACAATGAAAACACACAAATTCCTTACAGACTGCAACAGGAGCTGAACCCTGATCTTACAACGGGCACTGTAAAGCATTGTGCCACCTGCTATGCTGCATGGCCTGGTACAAAAACTCCATTGCCCAGGGACACAAGAGGCTATAGAGAGTGGTGGGCTCGGCCAGTTCCATTATGTGTCACCTCCCCCTATCATCGAGAATATGTTCAAGAGGCAATGCCTCAGGGAAGTGACATCCATCATCATGGACCCCAAAATCCAGGCCATGCCCTCTTCTCATTGGTGCCATCAGCACGAGGGCCCATACTTCAAGGTTCAAAGCAGCTTCCTCCCCACTCCTGAAACAACCTGAAAAACCTTAATTCTACTTTGAACTACACTATATCTCCCTCAACTTGCACTAACATGGCAATGCTTATTTTGTTTATTCTGTTATTTTAGTTATGTATAATTTATGTTAATTTAATTTAATGTTAACTCATCTTTGTCATGTGTCTAACGCACTGTGCTGCTGCTCCAAGAAAGTAATTTTCATGCCATTTATATCCTGGGTATGACAGTAACCTTGTATTTGATCTATCACATGCAAAATCCCCCATAATGTTTCCTCAAAATACAGTGTGTACCGTTGCCCTTTTGTGATCAGGAGCTCCCAATTGCTTGGAATATGAGCTCAGACTTAGACCTCTTGCACTTGGCCAATGCCAATCTTAGAATTTCTATGTTAAATTGGTCAGAGGCTGAGCAAAGAATGTGTGGTACTGATTTTTTGGGTCCTGCTTGTCCTGCAAGAACACCGTGGTAGCTGTTATCCATCTGTCATCAAGCAGCAACTGAGGCTTACAAAGTAACATTAAAATGACTGCAGGTACTCTCTTACATTATTCTGCAAATCAGTTTACACTTCCTAACTGCAGAGACATTAAGAACTATCCCACAATCCATCTATTCTACTGTTCAGGTTTATTAATATGATTCAAGTATCATTTGGGTTTGAGCCCAAGCACTAACATTGAAACTATCGAGTGATACAGTATTTCCAATGCAGGACACGCACACGCAAACAAAGCAATCTCAGCATGTGTTAACAAATCAAGCTTGCAACACTGCAGACAGCTTGAAGGTGAACACTCTCAAATTATGTTCCATTCCTTGCAACGTATAAGCCAGAATTACTGCTCAGTTGAATGGGACTTCCTTCAAACAAAAGCTGATTGGAAACATAGGATTAGGAATAGGATACTCGGTCCCTTATGTCCTTTCTACACTTCAAACAAATGATAGGTTACCTCTAACTTGGGACTAATTTAGTTCTTTGGTGTTGTTACTGTGAGAAATTGGATTATAGCTTTTCTTGGGCCATAGGGAAAATAATGGGAATGGGGAGTGGGTAGTAATACATGAAGGAGAAATGTCTAACTACCTGCATTACCAGGATTGGACAACTGTATGGCAAATACAATTTGTGGCCCTAGAATCCAAATTGACCAAAAATAATGTACCCCTGTGAGCCCTGTAACGTATTGTGGATGTATTCAAACAGGTTGCATCATGGTCTGGTAAAGCAATTTGAATGTACAGGGATGTAAGGAGGTGCAGAGAGTAGTGGGCTTAGCCCAAAACATCATGTGCTCATCCTTTCCCCACTGTCAGTAATATCCACATGAGTCACACTGCCTCAAGATTGCAATATCTATCAACAAAATTCCAACCATGCCACCTTTTTGCAGCTAGCACCAGGCAGGAGATATAGAAGCCTGAAGTCTCACACTACCAGGCTGATAATCAGACACTTCGCTTCAAACGTTCAGTTTTTGAGCCAACCGGCACAACCCTAATCACTACAGTTTAGCAGCACAATGGCCACTTTCACCACTTTACGCTAACATGAACTTTGTTTTTGCTCTAATTATGCATTTTTATAAAAGATATGTATAATCTATGATTAATTTGCTTTTCTTGTGAATGCTGCTTTTCTGATGTTGTGTGTTTATGATGCTGCTAATACTTCATTGTGTTAAGGCAATAAACTCAACTTTTACTTTGAAAATCAAAGCTCTGTGAATCTAGACTCCACTGCATAATTACAAGAACAGAGCAAGATGTTATTTGCTAGTTTAAGCATGTGATTTATTTTCTGACAGCCCCTGCCTCTGTGGTTTACACATGTTCAAATGGAGTATAATATTCAAAATAAATGTGGGATTTATGATTGAAGAACTTCTTTTCAAAGTTTATAAATACTAGTATGGGCAGCCCACAAATGACATAAGAGTCTGGAACTGGGAACTGTCCTATAAGTTCTATATTGACTTCTCTAAAAGTCAAAGCCACCCAATTTTTTCAGTATTCCACGTTTATCACTGTATATACACATGCTATAACTTCATTATTTCATTGAAAAAAGCCTAACATTACCCAAAGCATAATTCAGAATTTTTGTCTGTGTAACCTTTTAAGATTATGTCAAACAGCTGAGGTACATACAAGTCCTGAGAAGGCAAGAGAGCTGATGATTGCATATCAGTCAAGGAGGGTAAAAGATAGTGGAATGTAGAGAGTGAGACTTGGTTGAGATGAATTGGAATATGCAATTGCAATTGTTTATGATAAATGGATTTTTATTTTAAAAGTAAGAATAGTTCATCACCAGGATATTATGGTATGGTACATGGAAGCTGAGCTTCATTGGATTATTAGCAGATTAATCCTTAAGAAAGTTGTAAGTTAATAAAAACATTCAGTTCACAGCCTAGATATAAAATGAGAAAGGATGTCCTTGTGCTACCTGTTCCATTGAGATTACAGTAATCTCTCAACTCTAAGTAAACACATTTCATCAGAGAGTAAGGAATTCAGATGTTTGATTATTACTAGCTAAGAATATCAAGCCAAGTTTTTTACATACCATTGTTGATGATAATTCAATTATCAGCCCTGCAGAGGAGAGGCAGGTCTGGTTCAAGCTTCATCAAATGTTTTTCTTTGTCATCATGAAGAAATTTGGGCAAGTGGGAAAAAGAGTTTTGGCCTCACCATTTCCTTTGCTATGCTGCCATTCAATAAATTTCACCCCTATTGGCTCATTGGGAATCCACAACTTATGAATATATACACATGTTATGAAAAGTGCATATTTCTCAAAAAGAGAAAATCTTCCACACCAAAAGAAATCAGCTTCATGCTTTAAATGAGCACATGAATCTATAAAGCCCCATTTTATATGTCTGAGCTTTTGATCACACTACCTGCCATCACAAAGGTGGTCTTCTATAGCACTGCTTGCCTCTGTCACCCACTTAGCTTAACTGTGCCTTTAAGCCTCAGCCATACTTTCATTGCCTCCTCTGCTTCCACACCAATGTTAGACTTGCCATAAACACAAACTTAGCAAAACTGAACTGTCCACATTGCAACCCATACCGACCCCTCATCATTTATCACTCCTGTATTTCCTGAGCAGAGAATTTCATAGAGGTATGGACACAGCTTAGTCAATCACACTAAAGAAAACAATGTTCTCCCCCTGACTACTTTTCCTGCTGCTTCAGGATGGCAGACAACATGTGTAAAGACTCCACGTGCTCCATTCATTCTCTCTTCCTCTCTCTCCTGTTGTGCAGAAGATACAAAAATTTGAAAACATACACGATCAGGCTCAAGGACGGCTTTTATCCTGCTGTTATAGGGATTTTTGAATTGACCTCTTGTATGATAAAAATAAACTCTCAATCTCTCAAATTGCCTTGTCATGACCTTTGCACTTTATTTTCTAACTGCATTGCACCTCCTCTGTAACTATAAAACTATATCCTACACTTAATTATTGCTTTTTCCTTGTACTAGCTCAATGTATTTATGTTTTGGAATGATCTGTATGGATGGCATGCAAAACAATGCATTTCACTGTACCTTGATTACAAGCTACCAATGACATTATATAACAAAATAGGAACATATCTGTTTTAAATTTCTCAGCCTTACTTCAAAGCCTGTTGTATTTTCGACACCAGCCCATCTCATTTCTCTATTTCACACCTTATTCCTTTAAACCTGTCCGTTTCACCAATATCTGATCTCTTGATCATCCCCCATTGTTAACTTTTCTGGTATTGGTGGACCATCGCACTAACTGCCTGAGCCACAAGCTTTTCAAGTCACTTCCTTTGGACTTTTCTACCCTGCTTTCTGCATTAAAACTGTCCTTAAAAGCTTCCTCTTAGAATATCTGACTTCAAGACAAATTCTGTGGCCTTGTGTGAAATATCGATTCATATTTCACTTTGGGACATCTTGTTGTTGCTGTCTATACACAGCTGTGCCAAAGCGTATTTAGCAAAAGCATATGCATACAACACAAGGTAGTGAAGAAGACCAGCAGACCCAGTGAGTATGAACATTCCTCTATGTCATAACGAGGATTCAAATATTCCACCACCCACCTGCAGTCATGTAATCATATGGCAGAAGATGGAAACAACACCAGTGAGGTGTCACAGCTTCTAGTGTGATGCCTTTTCCAGCAACCCAGGTTTAATCCTACAGGTGGATGTCAGGGCACTGGAGCAGGGACCCAACCACAGACCAAGTACTGTGCATACTGTGATATTTATTGAGTAACAAATCCAAAGGGGCCACAAAGTTAATGTTGAAGTTCAGGCAGAGATAAAAAAAAACAGAGAAATCCAAAAATCAGAATCTGCAAACAGGCAGAGTCAAAAACCAGAACAATCTAGATAAACAGGCAAAATCAGGGTCAACAACCAGCCATGGTTGATACTCAGAAGGGCAGAGTTTAGATATGAATGCTGGAAAGACTCAGGAAAATTCACTGGCACAATCTGGCAAAACACAGGACTATACTGCACAGAGCAATGAACAAAGAGGCAGATGATAGGTGGAGCACAATGAGACACAGGTGGCAGCAAAACAGGTAATAATGGGAAACAGGTGAGTGGTGGAGTACTCAGTAATACAGGGGCTGGAGTAGAGCAGGGACGGGGACAGGAGCACATGGGGCATGAAAACAAACAAGAGCACATGGCAATACAAAACCACAAACTGACGGCTAGGGGGAAACACATAAAAAGACAGGTGAACAGGTACTGACAGTGGAGGAGTCTAAGGGATGCAGCTTCAGAATAAAGGGACGTCTATTTAGAAAACAGATGAGGAGGAGTTTCTTTAGTCAGAGAGTGGTGAATCTGTAGAATTCATTTTCACGAGTGGCTGTGGAGGCCAAGTTATTGAGTATATTTAAAGTAGACATTGATAGATTCTTGGTTAGTCATGGCATGAAGAGATACAGGGAAAAGGCAGAAAATTGGAGCTGAGAGAGAACTGGATCAGCCATGATTAAATGGTGGAGCAGATTCGATGGGCCAAATGACCTAATTCTGCTTCTATATCTTACGGTCTTATGGTCTGATCAAGGTGCTGTCTGTGTAGAGTTTGTACATCCCCCCTGTGATGGCATAATTTTCGCTTAAGTGTTTGGGTTGCCTCCCACATTCAAAAGATTTTAGAACTGACAGATTAATTCTATACATTAATTATAATTAACTATAATTCTATAAATAATCTCTATAAAATTCCTCTTGTGTGTATATGAGTAGCAGAACCTCAAAGGAAATATTAGGAATGTTGGGAGAATAAATCCTGCAAGGAGTGTAGGTTTGGTGTAAATATGTGGCTGATGGCTCCCATGGATTGTTGCTTATTGCTTCTCTTTCCATTATTCTAGTTTATTAAATAATATATCCAGAATCCATTCAAATTTTGGGGAATTCTACTCTGAGGATCCCGAGCCAGCACTGACCACGAGCTAAAATTTAGAACATATCAGTATCATTGATGGACCTGGCAACGATCTTCATAGTGTTGATATACAAAAGGATCTTGGGGCCCAAGGTCCACAGCTCTCAGAAAGTTGCTGCACAGACTGATATGGTAAATGGCATGTTTGCTTGTATTAGTTGAGGCTTTGAGTTCAAGAGTCAATCAATTATGGTGCAGCTATATGATCCTCTGGTTAGGCCACATCCAGAGTACTGCATTCAGTCGTTTACCTCATTACAGAAATGATTTATTTTTTATTTATTTATTGAGTACAGCACCAAAAAGCCCTTCTGGTCTTTCATGCCACCCTGTAGAGCAAACCCCGATTTAATCCTAGCCTAATCACAGGACAATTTACGATGACCAATTAACCTATTAACTGGTATGTCTTTGGACTGTGGGGGGAAACTGGAGAATCTGAAGGAATCCCACATGGCCACAGGGAGAATATACGGACTCCTTAGAGACAACAGTGGGAATTTGACCCAAGTCACTGGTACTGCAAAGTGTTGTGCTAACCACTATGCTACCCTACAGCCCTGATGATGTGGAGAGGATGAAAAAATGTTTTCAGGATGCTGCCTGGATTAGAGGGCATATGCTATAAGGAGAAGTTGGACACTCTAGGGCTGTTTTATCTGGAAAGGCGGAGGCTGAGGAAAGATGTGATAGAAGTTAATAAAACTATGAGAGGCACAGATATCCAGCCACTATCTTTAATCCCAGGATCAAAACGTCTGATTGTAAATTAAAACACACTACAGGCTTTTCAGCCCATGATGAAACGTTGACTGTACTTTTTTCCACAGATGCTGCCTGGCCTGCTGATTTCCCCCAGCATTTTGTGTGTGTTGCTTGGATTTCCAGTATCTGCAAATCTTCCCTTGTTTGCTGTTCATTGACTAGAGCTTGGCGTTTAACACCATCATTCCCACAATCCTGATCAATAGGCTACAGAACCTGGGTCTCTGAACCTCCTCTGCAAATGGATCCTCGACTTCCTAACAGGAAGGCCACAACCTGTGAAGATTGGAAATAACATCTCTACCTCGTTGACAATCAACAATGGGACACATCAGGGATGTATGTTTAGCCCAGAGCTCTAATCTCTCTACACCAATGACTGTGTGGCTAGGTGTAGCTCAACCGCATCTATAAATTTGCTGACGATACAACCATTGTTGGCAGCATCTCAGATGGTAATGAGAGGGCATACAGGAGCGAGATATACCAGCTACTTGAGTGGTGTTAAGGCAACAGACTTGCACTCAGTGTTACTAAGACCAAAGAGCTGGCTGTGGACTTCAGAAAGGGTAAGACGAGGGAGCACAAATGAATCCTCGCAGCGAGATCAGAAGTGTAGAGGGTGAACAATTTCGAATTCCTGGGTGTCAATACCTCTGAGGACCTGACCTGGTCCCAACAGATTGATGCAGCTATAACAAAGTTAAGACAGTGGCTTTATTTCTTTAGGAGTTTGAGGAGATTTGGTTTGTCTGCTAAAACACTCAAAAACTTCTACAGATGAACCATAGAGAGCATTCTGACTGGCTTCATCACCAGCCGGTTTGGGGGGGGGCAGGGGGGGAGGCTACTGCACAAGATCAAAGTAAACTGCAGAAAATTGTAAAATTATGGGTACTAGCCTCTGTAGTATCCAAGTTGTCTTGAAGGAATGATGCCTCAGAAAGGTGGTATCCATCTTTAAGGAGCCCCTCCACCCAAGATATGCCCTCTTCTCATTATTACCATCAGGAAAGAGATACCAAAGCCTGAAGGTACACATTCAATGATTCAGGAACAGCTTCTTACCCTCTGCCATCTGCTTTCTAAAGGATATTGAGCCTATGAACACTACCTCACTACTTTTTTTAATTTCGGTTTTGCACTACTTATTTTCATTGAACTATTTGCTATACATATATATATGCTTTCTGACATTCAGTTGTTTCCTATATTGGTCAGGTATTGCACTGTACTGCTGCCTCAAATGTAACATACTGTATTTCAAAACATTTGCCGGTGATATTAAACTTGATTCTGATTCTGATTCTTATTGTTACAATTAAATATTGCAACCAACCCTAGATTAGATTAGACCTAATTTAGAAACATTTTATATTTCACTTTCATCACCATTTTGCATAGAAATGAATAAACAAAAACAGCATGATGCACTTGAAAAACAACAAAATAATCTGTGATATATATCAGAAAAAGCAACAGTGCAAGGAATCAGGAGATCTGGCAGCATCTGTGAAAAGAGAATGAGAATATTGTTTCAGTTCTAATACTTTGTCAGAATTAGTGGACTTGATTATTCTGGAATAGCAAACTGCTTTTACTCAAACATTTGAGGGGTAAACCAGAGAAGTTTATATCACCCATCTCTGGAGGATTGGTGGGATGAATAATTAACAAGTGAGACTGTGCACAAGGTAATAGCCATTTTGGAATTTGATCACATAAATATTTTACCTTTCTAATGCAACCATTAGTAACACACTCAGATCTTACTGTTCCAATGGATTAGAAATTAATGAAAACATTTACAAAATTACATCCAGCAATTCTCTTACACTGGTTATCTACAAATAAAAAGCAAATAGATTTTCATAGTAAAAGTAAAAAATGATTAATATTTCCATGGTGTAACCCAACAAGATTAGTTACGTGGGTTGATTTTAAGGCCTTCATGCAGTGGGAAAATGCTAGTGAAAAAAAGGCTCATGTTCTATGGGAGTAATGTTCCTAGTTATTAATGTACTAACACACCAATTGTGCAAAGTAATTCAAAGAAGACATGGTGAAAATGTACTTACAGCTTATTTATACCACTTGACAGACTGCTGATAATGATACACACTTGATCATACGGTGATCTTACATTTTTTTACACTGCACTTCCTGGTTTTCCTTCTTCAAACGAATAGTCAAAATAATTTAACGACATTTACATCTTTCCAAGTTTAACTGGATCTTATATTCTTTTTGATCTGCATAACCAGACTGATGTTGTTCCTGTTCATTGTGGAGAGCTAGCAAATTTGTTGATACATCATCCACCTCTGAACTCGTTGATAGTGATTGCCTTTGGTTCTATGTCAACTCTCCTTCAGAAATTATAGGATAGTAGGAGCATATTTAAACTCTCTATTCTCCTTTGTTATTTGTCCATGATCAAGTGGTTTACATGATTTTTTCTGAATCTCCAACTCTTGCACGATAATTTATTGCACCATATTATCCCATAATTTCTCTGACATTCCAGTATCTCATCGCTAATCTACCTAATTCTCTCAGGACATGAGTTTCAAAATGCGGTTTAACCCTCACAGTGTGCATGGCATGGCAGCTACCTTTCTTCCACAATCCCTTCCAAATTTGTCTAAACCAGATACGTTCAGTCTTTGCATCGACTTCCTGCCTGGAGTACGACATTGGTGGGCAGTTTGAAAAAATATCTGCAAGTCAATAACTCATAGTAAAGATCGTGTGTGACTTGTGTCTTCAGTGGCTTTGTAACTGCATGTTTTGATCTCTCAGGTTCTTCTGAGAGGATGGATGACAAAGAGATGTGGTGTTATTTAATTCCATTTAATTTCACAAACTCAGTGGGTCAAGTAGCAACTGTGGGAGGAAAGAAATTGTTTTGACATTTTGAGTACCTGCATCAGATGCAGGATTTTGACCTAAAATGTCAGCAATTCATCTCCTCCACTCCTCCCCAACAACAGATGCTGCTCAGACCACTGAGCCCTAATGAAGGGTTTTAGCCCGAAACGCCAACTGTAATTTTTTCCATAGATTCAGACTGGCTTGTTGAGTTCCTCCAGCATTTTGTGTGCATTGCTTGAAGTTCCTCCAGGAAATTGTTTGTTGTTCCAGATTCCAGCTTTTGCAATCTTGTGGGCCTTTAAGTTCACATGCAGCTTAGTTGAGATGACCAAAATTGTGAACAACTTTTCAATTTATCTTTTGCTCTACATACCAATCACTCAAGGCTCAATCAATACGGTACATGCTTTAATGCTGTATCCTTCTCTGACAACTTTGCCTTCTGCTCTCTTGTTTTGGGATTATCATCGTCTTACTGACCATAGGATTTATACAGCTTTCTCTATGATTGAATCAACATTTGACTAACTGAATGGACCACTCTGAGTTTTTGTTTGGATATTCAATATACAATATGATAATCATATTATGCCTTTCAGTCGGCCTATTGTTGTGTCTTGATGACACCATCATGGGAATTACGTACTTGTATAAGAAAGGCCAGTAAATGTTGGGGCAGGTGACAAATACTGACAAGAATTAATGGCACATCTTGATGTCATGTCATTGTTAGTATCTGTGGCACAAAGGCTCCTTGCCATCGTTGTTCACAATAAACCATACAACTACCCCTACTACTTAACTCACCACAGCATATCCTATCTTAATTGAACAGGTAATGATGTAGTGAACCAGGAAAGACCTCACAAACACAACTTCCCTGGTAAGGAATTTCATCATGGTTCATTAGTAGTTGATGTAGCTGTGACTGTTGTGTCTGTACAACTAGCTTTCAAAAAAATAAAGGCATGCACTCGGAGGTGAAGTTAACCTGCATATTCACTTTGCAGAGAGAGCAGCAAATCAATGTGCATGGGTAAGTTATCAGTCAATAATGAGTGCTAAGGGGAGTCATTGCTGAGTGCTAAGGGAACCACAACATGAGATCCACATAGCAGGATTCTTTGACATACAAACAGTTGGTCTCATCTCAGGATTACCACGAGCTGCCCATCCTTGCATGTCGATTTCAAAGACTTATGGCAATGTCAGGTAATTATTTGTTTCTCTTTGTATTTCAGAATTTGTTACTGGCAGCTGGTCCACCAATGCTGTGTGGAACACCCCTGCTGGATCATAGAATGAAGACTTTTCATCTTCAATTGCCAACAGTGGAAAACATGACAAGCCAACAGCATTGCTGTGTTGTTTGATAACCTTGAACTCTATGTAGTTAGAGTGGGCTCCTAGGAAAAGTGCCCAACATTGCAACTGGGTAGCAGACATCACTGGAATTCCCTTCCTGTCATTGGAAATGGACACAAGGGTCTGGTGCTCTGTCACTGGAGTAAACTTTTGCCTATAGAGGTTAGTAGTGGAACTTCTTTGCTTCCCATACTAGAACCATAGAACCATAGAACCATAGAACCAAAGAAACTACAGCACAGAAACAGACCTTTTGGCCCTTCTTGGCTGTGCCGAACCATTTTCTGCCTAGTCCCACTGACCTGCACACGGACCATATCCCTCCATACACCTCCCATCCATGTATCTGTCCAATTTATTCTTAAATGTTAAAAAAGAACCCACATTTACCACATCGTCTGGCAGCTCATTCCATACTCCCACCACTCTCTGTGTGAAGAAGCCCCCCCAATCTTCCCTTTAAACTTTTGCCCCCTCACCCTTAACCCACGTCCTCTGTTTTTTTTCTCCCCTTGCCTCAGTGGAAAAAGCCTGCTTGCATTCACTCTATCTATACCCATCATAATTTTATATACCTCTATCAAATCTCCCCTCATCCTTCTATGCTCCAGGGAATAAAGTCCTAACCTATTCAACCTTTCTCTGTAACTGAGTTTCTCAAGTCCCGGCAACATCCTTGTAAACCTTCTCTGCACTCTTTCAACCTTATTTATATCCTTCCTGTAATTTGGTGACCAAAACTGAACACAATACTCCAGATTCGGCCTCACCAATGCCTTATACAACCTCATCATAACATTCCAGCTCTTATACTCAATACTTTGATTAATAAAGGCCAATGTACCAAAAGCTCTCTTTACAACCCTATCTACCTGTGACGCCACTTTTAGGGAATTTTGTATCTGTATTCCCAGATCCCTCTGCTCCACTGCATTCCTCAGTGCCTTACCATTTACCCTGTATGGTAAGACTCAGAGCTTCTCAGTCAATCCGTGTATAGTCGTGTTCTGTACTCACCAGTGATCTTGAAGCAAATGCAATCGTACATTCAGATCCATATTTCCTAGTGTATGATAAAAGGGAACCAATGTGCCATAAAGGGATGGATTGCATGCCTGTCTGATGGACAAAGATGGGTCATAATAGGTGAGCAGTTCATCGGATGTTATTACTCTCTTTGTTTCTTTGAATGCTCTTTCACATCTTTCTGATTACTCCCACTTTGGTCCTGTCTGCAACAGTGCATTCAATGGGTGCCTCACTGTAGCATGTTTTGGGAGAAGCCTATCATGGTAGTTTACAAGGCCAAAGTATGACACATTTTCTGGTTTGGGTGCCTGCAGTACTGTTTCAATCTTCTCATGTGACTTATGTAAGCCCTACTTTTCAATGACATGTCCACAATATGAGATTTCATTCTTGATAAACTCATATTTCTCTCTCTTTGCACACAGGCCATACTCACACAGCCTAGTAAGCACATTACCAAGGTTCTGGAGGTACTCTTCATCATTCTTGACAGTCACAATGATGTTGTCAAGGTAACATTGTGTTCCTGGGATATCTTGAAGCAGTTGGTCCATTGCGCTTTGCCAAATTGTTTGAGTTGATGCGGTGCCGATGACAAGACGATTGTACCTGAAACAGTCCCTTGCAAGTGTTGATTTTGAGGAACTCCCTGCTTGACTGCTCAATCTCCATTTTTAGATAGGCTTGTGACAAGTCAATGTTTGAAAACTTCTCCCCACCTGCCAAAGGCACAAAAATATCTTCTATTCACAGCAGGGGATACTGCACAGTACATACCACAGTGTTGATGCTCACTCTGAAGACCCCACATGTGTGAACAACTCCGGTCTTCCCTTTCTTGATCACCAGGACAATGGATGTGGCCTAATCACTCCACTTAACTTTGGAGAGAACGCCAGATGCCTCCAAGCTTTGAAGTTCAACATTCACTTTAGAACATGCGCTTGGAGGTGAAGTTAACTTGTGTATTTACTTTCCAAAGAGAGTAACAAATCAATATGCATGAGTAAGTTAACTGTAAATAATTAGTGCTAATGGGAATCATTGTATTAAAAGAAATAGATCTGTACAGTACAGTGCCAATACAATAGAAGATCAAATTGAACATCAGCATAGAATTAGACTACAGCTAAGAGAAAAACAAAATTCAGTGATGTGCTTTTCTTTAGATACGTGACAACCTCAGATTTTTCATTCATCATAAAATTGGTATGCACCTTCAGGACTGAATAACCTCTTAGTTGCAAGAGTATTTCCTCATCCAGAATTCATCCAAAGTCCAATAAAATCTCCCCAACACCTCTTCAAGTTTTCATAAGTTTTTCTCCTCTTCAACACTTTCAGTCAATGAATCACCATGTTTGCAACCCTTAACATCTTGTCCATAGTGACTTGAAATACTCTCGGTAGTGCCTTCATGTATATGAATGGGTCTTGATTTTCACATGGTCTTAACTTTCTTTATCAAATGTAGATTTTGCAAATGAATTTGATGAATAGGTGAAGATGAATTTTAATGACCGGTCCAGCAACCTAGACAAAGTTCATTGTCTATTGCTAGGTTGAAGAAAAATTTATAATTTTTGTAATGCTTGTCAGTCTTGACAACTTTGAGCACTAAAACAGTGGATGTCATCCTATTTACTCAGTGCAGTTTAATCCAACATGGCATGCTGTTCATTTCAGTTTATTCCACTCCTCTGTTGCCTGGTATCAGTTTAAATCTGCAGTAAATTGGTTTGTCCATTAGACTAATACTTACGCGGATCTTCAAAGTTCAAAGGTCAAAGTAAACATTATCAAAGTACATATATATCACCAGATGCATCCCAGAGATTTGTTTTCTTGAGGGGAATACTCAATAAATCCAATAACCATATTAGAATCAATGATAGACTGCACCCAACAGAGTGAATAAGAAATCAATATGCAAAAGTCAACACACCTGTGCAAATACAAATGAAAAAAATAAGAAATAATAAGTAAGTAATAAATATTGAGATGAAGAGCCCTTGAAAGTGAGTCCATAGCTTGTGGGAACAGTTCAGTGAATGGGGCAAGTGAAGCTGAATGAAGTTATCCCCTCTGGTTCAAGAGCCTAATGGTTGAGGGGTAATAACTGCTCCTGAACCTGATGGTGTGAGTTTTGAAGCTCTTTTACCTTCTCCTTGATGGCAGCAGTGATAGGACAGCATGGCTTGGTGGTGGTCCTTGATGATAGATGCTGCTTTCCTGCAACAATGCTTGGTGTAGATGTGTCCTATGATGGAGAGGGCTTTACCCGTAATGGACTGGGCCATATGCAATACTTTTTGTAGGATTTTCTGTGCGAGGACATTGGTGTTTCTATACCAAGCTGTGATGCAGCCAGTCAATGCACTCTCCACCACATATCTTTAGAAGTTTTAGATGTCATGCCGAATCTTCACAAACTTCTATGTAAGTAGAGGCACTGTTGTGCTTTCTTTATATTTGCACTTACATGCTGGGCCCAGGACAAGTCCTCTGAAATGATGACATCATAGCTCAATTCCAGATGACATCACTCTTGGGAGCTTAGGATCTTACAGGCCTTTCCACCAGGACATGGTGATGATACTTGGAGAGACATGGAATGTAAGCTCAAAAGAAGCTATCCATCCAGTGTCCTATGTGTCTTTTTCACCAACTTATCTTCCTGTGCTGCCACCTTTCGGGATCTGAGGACTTGACCCCTCTCCTCGTCGGGATGTTGTCTGGATTAGGGATATAAGGAGAGGTTTGGACATACTCAGGTTGCTTTCTCAGAAACTTCAAAGGCTGAGGACAGTTCTGTTACAGGTTTATAAAATTATGAGGGACATATATAGGGTAGACGGTCAAAATATTTTTCCCAGGGTAGAAATGTTTGATACTAGAAAGCATAACTTTAAGTTGAGAAGGGGAAAATTTGGAAGAGATGTATGTTTTTTACACAGAGAGTGATCAATGTTTGGAATGTGCAAACAGAAATGATGGTAGAAAGAGATATGACAGTAACATTAAGGAGGCACATTAATATGCAGGAAATGGAAGGATATGGATCACGTACAGGCAGAAAGGATAAGGTTAATTTAGCATCATGTAGGCACAGACATTATATGCTGAAGAGCCTGTTCCTGTGTTGTACTGTTCTGTGTTTTATGTTCTATACTTCTCAATGTGCCCCAGGTCACTACTGTTCATGGTATATGTCCAGTCCTGATTTGAGCTCCCAAAATACATCACACTTATCAGCATTCAATTCTGACTGCCATTTGTCCTATTTGTCAACTGATTAATATTGTTCTGTAGCCATGTCACCACTTTCCACAACACTTTTGTGTAATTCCTCAACTGCATATTGGGCACATAGGCTCAGTATGTAAGGATTATAAGCCTGAATAAGATCAACTCACTAGGTTTCCAATGTGAGGACAACACCACTGAGAGAGAAAATAAACTCAAAAGACTAACTTTTGCAGATTAATGCTAATGAGCAGACTAAACAGTCATGCTTCAACCATATGCATGCATTGGTGGATATGTGGAGAACGTGGTGATTTCCATATTAAAGATAAATTGATCAACAGTATAATATGAATATTGATACAGCTCTTTGACTGATTGTTTACAGGCAGAAACATGTTCATTTCAAGATTCAACAAAGTAATATCAACAAAAGCAAAATGCATTGGAGAACATATCCCTGGGTCAGTTGTGACGTGTAGTTTCTGAAAATAATGAAAAGGTTAAGCTACCAATCATCAAAACTGACCATTTATGATATTTCTGGTGAATGGCTGAAAACTTTTTATTACCGTTCCTCTCTGTACGGATGGTGCTTGAAATATTGAGTACTTCTACCATTTCCTGTTTCATTGGGAACAAAATGGTTGAAAGAATTGAACATAGATGGTAAGCATGTATTTGGAGTGAGCATTTTGCAATGAACATTTAGGTAAACCTCCAGAGCAATACACAGATACATATATACTTCTGTTTATTGGCATTAAACTCCCACAGAGCCTGATGACCCTGTGATTTCAGTCTCATTGCTCAGGTGAATGAAGCCATGGAAAGCATCCAGTCCAGATGCAGTACCTGGCTGATTGTTGATCAATTGGCTGGAGTGTTCACCGAAATCTTTAACCTCTCACTTCAACAGACTGAGATACCCACCTGCCTAAGAAGAATGGATCATCCAGTGACACTTATGTCTACAGAGGTGAAGTGTTCTGAGAGGTTGGTGATGAGACACCAACCTGCCTGAGATGCAATATAGTTCAGTTCCAGTTTGCCAATTGGCTCAACAGATCCACAGGAGATGCCATTTCATTGACTTTTCACTCAACCCTGGAACACTTGAACAGCAAAGTTGCATATGCTCTTTCTCAACTACAGCTTAGCAGTCAATACTATCATCTCCTCAAAACTAATCAATAAGCTTCAGAGCCTTGGTCTCAATAGTTCCTTATGCAGTTGGATCCTTAATTTCCTCACTTGCAGACACCAGTCAGTTTGGATTGGCTACATCTTCTCTACAATCTCCATCAGCATAGGTGCCCACAAAAGGCTATATGTTTAGTCCCCTGCTCTACTCGAATTAGACTAAGCACAGCTCCAATGCCATATTTAGGTTTTCTGACGACATCACTGTCATTCAGCGAACCAAAGGTGGTGACGAATCAGCATATAGGAATGAAAATCAAGCCACAACCACAATCTTTCATTCAATGTCAGCAAGACCAAGGAGCTGATTATTGACTTCAGGAGGACGAAACCGGAGGTTAGTGAGCTAGTTCTCATCGGAGGATCAGAGGTGGAGAGGGTCCACAACCTTATATTTTATTATTATTTGTTCCTGAGAGTGATCTCCTGATAAACTCATCCATGGGAACTCCCAAGGCAGTGGTTCCAGACAAAGAGCAATCCAACCAAAATCACAACAGTGGAGCTGGCGGAAGATTATGACACATAGCGGCAGTGAAGGCTGAGGAAAGCTGCAGCAATGAACACTCCCCAATCATCTTGTATTCCATGGCACTAGACCCTGAGCCCAATCTGTCAAGGACCATGTGATGGCCGCCCATTTTAAATAAAGGCACGTACAGGCATTCTACATCAAGGGAATCCACACTAATGTCCCAAATTAAGTCTTGTGGCAATCAGCAAATGGTGAAGGGGACAGGAATTTGAGATCTGGAAGCCCACAATACGTGGATGTACAGGTATTACAGATGTGTGTATTACATAGGTATGTACAGTTACATATATGTACTGTATGTACTGTGTTCTTGCACCAGAATGTATGAATTCCAATCAGCCTCTACAATCACTTGAAAACCCACTAATATAAAACCCCTTAGGAGAACATCATTCTCAACTTTAACAATTGCATTACCCCTACATTCCATACCTCAGTTTCATCAGCCTGTGCATAGGAAAGAAGAGCATGGAGATTTTGGTACAACTTTATAAAACATTGGTTCAGCCACAGCTAGATTATAGTTTACAGTTTTGGTCACCACATTAACGGAAAGGTGTGAAATAATCAGAGAGGGTTTGGAAGGGATTCACCACGATGTTGCCAGAATGTTTCAGTTATGAGGAAAGATTGCATAAGCTGTATTTGTGTACCTTGGAAAAGAAGAAGCTAAAGAGGGAACCACTAGAGGTTAACAAAACAGGGAAAGGGGGATGGACTGTGTAGATGTTTCCCTGTAACAGTGAAGTCTGAATCTAAAGGCATAGATTTAAGGTGAAGAATAGGTTCAGAAGATCACAAGGAGAGAGACAGAAAAGCTCATGAAAGTGTGCCCACGATCTGGAACTCACTGCCTCAGAAGGTAGTGAAAGTGTATACTCTCACAACAGTTGAAAAAGTATCCCAATGAACATCAATATCTGTAGCCTCCAAGATGCAGAATGCTACAGACAAGGTTTATCACCTCTAATGTGCAGAAGGCTAGGGCTAAGATCTATAGTCTCCAAGGTGCAGAAGGCTGCAGCCAGGGTCTATAGCCTCCAATGTGAAGAAGGTTACAGCCAAGGTAGATAGCCTCCAGGGTACAGAAGGCTACAATCAAGATCTATTGACTCATCGGGTCAGAAGACTACAGCCATAGTCATTAGCCTTCAATGTGCAGATGTCTACAGCCAAGGTCTGTAGCCTCCAAGCTACAGCCTGATCAGATTTGTATACGTGGGTACCCTACCCATGTCCCTCATAAAGGACTTTGCAGGTGAAGGGTCTGTTTTGGGTGAGTATGACTCTATGGCTCTCTACACTCAGCTGCCACACTTATGTTGACTAATCTCCATTATCTTTTCTCATCAGACTCACCATTCATGCCTCACTAACACGTCACAAACCTGCTTTTGGAGCACAGATTTTTCTGTTGATGTTTGTCCATTCATCACAAAAATACCAATATTAGACACCAGCTAAAATTCTTCAACATTTTGACACCCATCTCTGCTTATTTTCCATGCACACTCATATTGTTACTTCTTTTAATAATGTACATTAAATGATATTTGATTATTTTACACACAAATGTGTCTAACAATGCTTGATTCAAGAATGTGCCAATGTTACTGCGTTATGCTGGATTTTTCAATAAATTCAATTTGTTACTGACATCCTCCACTTAGCTTTGGATTCTGGTCATGACTTTAAAGCATTTTCCAAAGGTATGACTGAATGCAATACTTCAAATTCTCTACTTCTTCATTAACAGAAAAAAAAAATTCCCCTTTTTGACATCAGGAACTCTACCCAAGAGAGTCTACCTCTAGTTATTCTCATTTAGCTTAATTTTGAGCAGGTATATTTTTATCCTTACCTCAGTTTAAACAGCAAAGGCATACCTTGAAGAAAATTTCACCTGCTCTATGTGTTGGATTAGGATTTAAATTGTTATTTTTCTTATACTGTCGTTTACATTTGTTTATGCTTGCTAACATTAGTCTATGAGTGGCAGTGGAGATATCTCCGTACCAAAGGAGGTATGAGGTGCTTCTTCCCTCCTCTAGCCTGCAAGTCACCGTTGGGCAAGGTGTAGCACTTGCTTATCCTTGCTGACCAGGGTCATGTGAAGCCATGGGAGAAGGTAGTGCATGGTCAAATGAGCAGCTGGTGCATACCACAAGTCCTGCTTATGTGACCACTGACACAGGCAGACAGTCTCTGAAGGGTATTGATAATGGGTGCGTTCAATAATCTTGTGAAGACACTGCTCAGAAGGCAGCAACGGCAAACCACTTCTGTAGAAAAATTTGCCAAGGGCAATCATAGTCATGGAGACCATTATAGTGTACATCATTCAATACAGCACATGATGATGATAAATATTGTCTATAAATGTTCACTGGATATAGAGTAAGTTGCAGTATAACTGGTTCTGTACTTCTGTAGTTTGTGTGTTTGTAAGCCTGAGATGTCATGGCAGTGTAAATCAAGACTCTCGCTGTTGTCTCAATGAAAGCCCTTCTAGCCTGCAGTATAAAGAGTCCTCAAGTCTTTAGTTCTTTGTTCTTTTTTTTACTTTTTTATTGCCTTGCTGGTACAAGCTGACCATATCTGACCTGTACTGTGATGATCATCTAACAAAGTGACAGGAATCTCAAAATTTGCACTTCACTGACTTCCAAAGAATCTTCTGGACAATATCATTTCCAAATCTAACATAATGAAGTCATGATAAAAGCCAAGGTTCCTGAGCAGCTGGGTTAGGTCCGAGTTGCCATCTTGCAGCTTTCCCACATTAAATATTAACACATTTATACTTGATGGTCTATATGTGCTTTCATTTGATTCTCTTATATCTCAGTTTGAGCTGAATCATTTCATGCCTTTGCACTGAAGTTACTGTGACTAATCATTAAGTATTCATATACACAATGGTTGAGTGTGTCTATGGTCACACAATGCAATCAACAACTGGTCAGTGCTAATTCTGGACTGTTTGTTCATCATCATTAGTGCTATATTGAAACCCCTGTGTGCCTCTGCTAGAAATCCATGCAGAGTGTGTGGAGTAATACAGAGAAACCTAGGGAGTTCTAAATATGTGTCTGGTTTATTGCAGGCTTGTCTCTGTTTGAACACATAGGTACCCTGACAGGATGAAATATACCATAAAATAATATCCAACAGTGGACAGTAACTTATGACCTGTTCCCATGAACTGTCCTCAACACAACCAGACTGACCTCCTGAAACTCAACCATTTAAAAGACAAATTGTGGCCCTGAAAAGTCAATAAACTTCAACAAATTCTACTCTTGCTAGAATTGCAAAGTTCCTTCAAAGAATTACTACTTTAAAAAAATAATTGAAAGTGCTTTCAGCACATGCTTCTGATTAAGAATGCTATGGTTTGAATGTGGAGCAACTGAAACACGGGATGTGTAAGAGGTCGGCTGTGGCAAAACATAGTGGTCTCAGAAGGTTATAGGATTGGAGAAGTTTACAATATTGAAGGAGAAAAAAAGCCCCAGAGATACTTGAAAACAAGGATAAAATTTTGAAAATTGAGATAGTGCCATAGTGGAAGTCATTGGAATAAACGAATGGAACAGATAAGTGAATGCGTATGTAAGAGAAAGAGCCCGCAGTAAATTACAACTAGTGGGTGTAATATATCTTGCTGTTGTTGTTCAGTCGTTTAGTTGAGTCCGACTCTTCGTGACCTCGTGGACCATAGGGTCCATAGGGTTTTCATGGCAAGATACAGAGGTAAGTTGCCAGGCCTTTCTTCCACACAGATACTGCGGGTGCCCAGGTTGGGACCCGGCAGGATTTGAGCTCAGAACCATCTGCCTTGAAGTCCAATGCTGATGCCACTACACCACCAGCCAGTCCTGATGTAATAAAGCAAAACCAAGATTAATAGATTAACCTTCCTGCGCTGCAGAACTATTTATCTAATAAAGAGAGTTACTTAGCCCACAATATTGTTGTCAAATAAAACACAGAACATAGAACACTACAGCAATGGAGCAGTCCTTTCTGCCTATACTGTTGTGCCAAACTAACAAAAACAGCAATTTAATTCCTCACTAAACTAATCCCTTTTGCCTGTACAATGTCTATACACAGCTATTCTCTGCACATTTATGTACATCTATCCAAGAGTTTCTTAAATATCTTACAATATTTGCTTCCAACACGACCCCTGCATTTCAGACACCCACTGCTTTTAGTGTGTAAAAAAACCTGGTTGGCACATCTCCTTTGAATTTACAAGCTCTCAACTTAAATGCATACCTTCTAGTATTAGACATTTCCGCTCTGGGAAAAAGTTACTAACTATCTACTCTATGTCTCTGATAATCTTTAAGTCTCTATCAGATGTCCCTTCAGCCTCCACCCCTCCATAGAAAACAACCCAGATTTGTCCAGCTTCTCCTCATATCACATGCCTTCTAATCCAGGAAGCATCCTGGTAAACATCTTCTATACCCTCTCCAAAGCCTTCTTCCCATAATAAGGTGACCAGAACTAAATGCAACTCTTTGAATGATGTATCCCAATTAGTTCCATATTCTTGATGATATCCTAGCAAGTGTTTTTGAAGTGTAATGTATACCTTGAAGTGAGGGAGGACGACCATCTGAAGGCTTGATAAGTGAAAACAATAATTTTGTAGACGTCAAATGGAGAATTCAGACATTTTTTTATTAGCAGATTGTTGAAAAGAAAGAAAATTAAATACAATACGGTAAACGTGGTTCTCACATTTAAACCAAGCTCAAATAACTAAGCTACCATAGAAAAATCTCGATTTCTTGCATTATGATGTAAAAACAGATCTTTTTGTACAGATTTTGTACAACAAAATTCGTAATAACCATTTTTTTTAGAAAACTTTAAATATATAGATAAAAATAGACAATTTTTGTATGTCCTAGTTGAAGATGAGTGTGTTCTGTTCCAAGGGCTTGCATAGAGCGCAAATGTGGTTATAATACAGGATACTGAAACGTACGTGTTCAAGGTAAAAAGTATATAAACAATAAAGTGAAAATGTATTGTACTGAGAGGCAATGGACAGAGTTTAATGAACAACAGAACTAGGGTAATTTGATTTTGGTTTAAAAAAAACCTACAACACTTCCTTTCTATGACTTTAAAAAAGAGAACCTGCATTTCTATTCTAGAGTGTCTCTCTTTTGAAATCCACTCTCGTATTGAGTTTCTGTAAGCTTCCTTATACCCTTTATGTTTCTACTTTCAATAAATTTGGCATCTCAAACAAGTCATCAAAAGACACAAGGATATTGACCACCAAGCTGTCAGCTGCTCATATCACTGGATGAAGAGAATGCCATATTTAAATTGGCAGAATGTAGTTTATCTTATTGTCTTGACAGTAACTACTAACTTGAAGAGATGCAACTCACCACTCTTGAACTACCTTTAGATGGGACAGGGAAACTTCCTGTCTTCCATTCGTCCCAGGGTGATCTATATTAAATTAAAGACTCTATGCAAGGTGCAGAGGAACAACAAATACTAGATAAGATTTTTTAAGATGATATTTCTCCTTAAAGAAAGATCACATGGACAATTAAGGATGCTTTCTTCGCCAGAACGTGCATCATCTCAGCTGTTAACCTTTTCAAGACCATCATGGCCAGAGAAACAAACAGCTCCCTTTTTTCTTCCTCCCTTTAGTAGTTTTGCTATACAATGCTTGGAAGTAGAGTGGGAGAGCATGCAGCAATGGAAAAGATGATATCCCTTCACTGACCAAGCAAAATCTTCAAAGATGACACAAGGCTAGGGCTTGCCTTGCAATATCTCTAAGTTAACATTCCTTAAGATGTTTGTCATAATACATTGATCCTAAACTACTAAATTTCCTGTTCTTAAGGTGTGCTAGAAAGACATCTTGTTTCCAGATTCCTGGGTTAGGCTAACACAAAACTGCCCCTTCTTAATCAATTTGTAAAGTTGAAAGTCATTTTGGTGTGTGACAAACAAACCAGAAGATTCAGTCAGACCTAAAACAGCATTGATCATTTTATTTTCTACACTGGTGTTTAATGGCAAATTCATTAACCTTTTGATCAAATTTGGTGAATCTCTCTTGTAATTTTTGATAAAACAAAAAGAATACAATCTGATTTCATAAGCCCAATGCATTGACAAATAAAATGTTTGTTCTGTTGTATCACTGAAAGCATCATGAGAACCCCATCTAATCTGGTGGGTCAAAGTTTGCCAAAAAACCATGAGAATTTATTAGCCATGATGGGGTGGCACTGGCAGATTTTGAATAGGATACAAGGATACAAAAAACAGGGGGATATAGATAGGTTACACAAATAGGTGAAGGCTTGGCAGATGGGATCTAAGTAAGAAGCATGTCAAACTGTAGCAAAAATATTGCTATATAAATAAAGGCAGAGGATTTTGTAGAAGGTGAGAAGCTGAAAGGTTAGTGTTCAGTAGAACCCCTATATCTTAATACACAAGTCACTGAAAGTTAACATTCAGGTAAAGTAAGCAATCAGGAAGGGAAGCAATCTGATGATTTTTACAGTGAGAGGACCTGAGGATAAAAGATACATTACTGTAAGTATATCTGACCCTGGTGAGAATGTATTGGGAATGTTGGGTAGAGATCTGGTCTCAGGAAGGATATGCTAGCATAGAACAATGTGTCATGAAGGTTCACCTGATTGATTGATTGATTCCCAGGGTGGAGTATGCTGATGGGGGAGTTGTCTTATGAGGTCAGATGAAAATGACTTGGACTATATACAGTTGAGCCTGGAAGAGTATGTGGTGATATAATTGAAGCATAAAAATCATTTAGAGTTTAAGATGGCTGATGCAATAAGGATTCTTCCCATGTTTGGATTCTCCAGAACCAATGTTTACAATCACAGAATTTGGGATCAGCCAGTTTGGAGTGAGATGTGAAAGAGTCTTTTTATCCAAGAGGAGTGAAACTTAAAATTCTCTACCTTAGAGGAATAGGAAGGCTTAATATATTCAAACAATAGATTTTTATGAAGGGAATAAGGGATATGGGTTTATTGCAAGAAAGTTGGGTGGAGGTAAAGATAGAGCAAGCACAAGGGACCAAATGACTACTCCTGCTTCTATTTCTTAGCTTCTTATGTTCTATTGTTGACATACTCTGTCTACAATAGTCAACAATGCCAATGTGGATTATTTTTTTCTCTGCAAGGATGGTCTTTTAATGGTTAACATTGCAGTAAACAATGGCAAAATGAAGAGAAAAGGCTAGGCTAGCAAATTAGCACTGTGTTGGAGTTTACTTTCAATTATTTGCACAAATGTGATCACACAGTTTATCAAAGACATTGATAATTACACAAAACCATCCTTCCCTATTACACAGGGAGAATACAGACTTTAACTCACCACTCATCTAGGTTTTTTTTTTGTTTCAACCATTACATCAAGTGTTGCAAAGTTCCTATTTTTTTTGAAAAGCAACGCCTCAAGGTGACACGAAAATAATAGTTATAGAACGAAACAAAGAGAGGAACATTTCTGTTGCTTTTTTTTAATCCATCACGCTGCAACGCCACAAATCTTAATTAATTTCATCAGTCCTATGTCAGAGAGCAGAGACAAGAAGCTCCCTCATTGAATGCCAGACAGGCAGGGTTTCCCACCTGCCATACTGACCTTGAAAAGGCGCAAAACAGACGCCAAGGATCTCGTTCAGTAATACTGTGGCTTGAGGACAAATATTTACATGCCTGCATGCTTTGTTAATGAGCTATATAACCAAAAATTGCAGTGTCTGGAACAAACAATGTGACAAAACATATCAGCATTTAAATCTCAAAAGTACTGTGTTTTTTTTCTCTAGTAATCTACTGCATACACATTACCTCCCTGTGTCATATTATATACACACGACCAGAAGCTTGGCAAGAAGCAAACAGTATTCACAAATATGTGTTTGTGTGTGGAACGCACAAATATATATCTTTTGTGACTTTTAAAACTTACATTCACTTTTAATTTTTGTGTGTTTATTTTGAAATTTAGCAGAGGAAAGTCAATGCCAGGTTTATTTCCCATGGGTTACATTTTGTCTAAATACTCGATCTAACCTTCCCTCTCTTCATCCCACTCTTTTCATCTCCCAGTTAAAGAATTATTGTCCCTTGCAACATCACGTTACTTGTACTAACCTGGCAGCCCTATAAGTATAGTTCGTTTACATCCAGGAAAGGAGAGTTTCAGAAGCTTTCTTGCTGGTTTGAATACACCAACTCTAACAAAGAGAAGTGGAGGGGAATAACAGATATATTTTTTAAAAAGAGTTTGTTCGCTTCTTTTTCACTACTGGTGATTTTTTTTTTGCGTGATGTGCTTAACATTACAATTGTCAGCACTGGTCAGAGTTTAGTCCACGAAAAGGACACGTATAGTCCCAGCAGTGACCTCCTGATGACAATCACCATTTGAGTCTTGGTGTTTTATACTCATCAGGATTGTCTACTTCAGAGAGCGCTGATGTTGAAGTCAGTTGTTGGAGAGGACTATTATTGTAATACATTAAACATTTCATGGATGGCAAATTAACACAGTTATGCAAACTGGGTAAAAGCTGTCTCAAAAGCGCTATTAACCCACATGTTAGTAGAGGAATTCATCATTTTTTATACAATTTTTCTCATGTTCATGGTTGAATTTTCGAATCACATGGTGCAGTTGTTTTAATACATTACGGATGACTTCAGATACATCCTTCCATCTGGAAAAAAAAAGAAACAAAAGATGTAAGTTTCAATATTTAGTGGAAAAATGATAATCAAGAATGAATGGATTCAACTTCAGGAGTGGGGACATTTTATTCCATGACTTCATTATTGCTGTAGGGAAATTCAGTACTTAACCTTTACCCTTCTGAACAGATCTGTAACTGAAAACATTCAGAGTGTCCTGATTTATACTAAAATATGACAGACAATGGTAATTGTCCTAATGGCGATAGCAGGCAAGTAACTCTGGGTCAAGGGAGATTAAAAATGTCGCTTCAATTCTTACCTTGACTCATTACAGTAAAACCTCGATAATCTGTTAATCCTTGGTTGAGAAACTATGTTCATTTCACCAGGAATCCATTCCCGTCTTCTGTAAGACTCAATGAGTTTAAAAGGAACATTGACACCAGAATTCAAGAGTGTTTATAGGAAAGGGGCTGTAGATATTTTAAAGAGAATCAGGAAAGGGGTGCTAGCAAATTTTTGCTTCCAACGCTCATTGTAAACTCTCCATAGTCTCTTTCTTGCCCTCCTTTCAAACTAACTGGAGGCCTGGTTCCAGTATTCCCTTTATACTCAATGGGACCCCATACAGGTCACTGTTTAGCCTCTTAGACTCCAACAAGAATAAACACTGCTTATCAAAATTCACCTTATAATGACAGCTCTTCATCCCAGGCAACATCCAAGTAAATCTCTTTGTTGCTACCACATCCTTCCTGAAGTATTGACACCAGAAAAAGGGGGGTAAAATGGCAACTACATCAGTGTAAACCAAATAAAATAAGTTTATTTAAATATAATATAGCTTGTAATGGATGTCATGGATTAAGGTTGAAAATCCCTGATTTCACAATGTTGTAAACTTTTGTTCTGTCTTTAATCTGGACTATGTAGTTTATTCAAAAGTTTTAATTGAAGTTAATTGCTAGTGTTGAGGCAATGGAGCAAACTGATACCCAGAGATAATATTTGAAAGGAAGAACCTTCTCACCCACCAACAGACCAAGAGTGTAACAAATAGGAGCTGAATTTAACCTTTCAGCCTATTAAGTATGGTCCATTATTCAGTCATGGCTGATTTTATTTTCAACCGTATTCTCCTGTCCTCTCTGAAAAACACTTAGCCATCTTACCAATCAAGAAACTATCATTCTCTACCATAACTACACCCAATGATGGCCTCCACAACCTTCTGTGGCAATGAATTCCACAGATTTGTCACCCTCTAACTGAGCACGTGGCCAAGTGGTCAAGGCATTCGACTAGCAAACTGAAGGTTGTGAGTTCGAGCCCCAGTCGAGGCAGCGTGTTGTGTCCTTGAGCAAGGCACTTAATCACATATTGCTCTGTGACGACACCAGTGCCAAGCTGTATGGGTCCTAATGCCCTTCCCTTGGACAACATCGGTGTCGTGGAGAGGGGAGACTTGCAGCATGGGCAACTGCCAGTCTTCCATACAACCTTGCCCAGGCCTGTGCCCTGGAGAGTGAAGACTTTCCAGGTGCAGATCCATGGTCTCACAACACTAACAGATGCCTTTATTATTTAACTGAAGAAATACTCTTCACTTCAGTTCTAAAGGAATCTCCCTTTACTCAGATTCCCAACTCTTCTACAAATGGAAACATTCTCTTCATATCCACTCTATACAGGGTAGTAGGCTTCAACGTGATCCCCCGTGCACCCTCCTGAATTCCATCAAGTACAGGCCCAGGGACATCAAATAATCCTCACACATTAATCCTTTCATTCCAGCTTCGTTCTTGTGATCCTTCTCTGGACCGACTGCAGGGCCAGTGCATCGTTCCTTAGATACAGTCCCAGAATGTTCACAGTATTCCAAATGTGGCCTGACCAATCCTTATAAAACCTCAGCAGTTCATCCTTGCTTTTATGTTCTGGACCTCTTGATCCTAAATTGGTACACCTGAAGCTATACTGCATTCTGCAGAAAATGTAAGGGCTGATCATAGCCTCAAATCAGAGTTGCTGCCCATAGTCCCCTGTACCCTTCACTCAGCTGAGGTGGTACTGATTTTGAATACTCTGGCCCTTTGCTCCTCTGAATCAGAAATGGGGCTTCAGTAGTGATTGAGTCTGAAGTCTGTAGTTCAAATATGCCTCCCGGACCCACACTTCTTTGACTGAAGGCAAAGGTATCTACAAAGCTTCATCACATGTCAAAGCTCTCAAGGATTTTATGAGTTAATTTAGACATTTCTGAAGGCAAAAAATGTATAAAATAATTTAAAAAGTAAAAATAACACAAAGGACAAAGCTAATTCGTAATGCTGAGAATCACACTGGAAGTTAACATTTAGCCCATCAGTTTCATGCTAGCTCTAAATATAACAATCAGGTTAGTTGCATATCCCCATTCTTTTCCCCTTGCTCTTCAAATAGTTTTCCCTCCAATATCCAACCTTTTAAAATTATTTCTCCTTTGCTTCCTAACCTCCAGGCTGTGAACCCTCACTGCAATCAAGGAGTTACCAGAAACCTTACTGGGTCTGACTGGGATAGGAGAAGAGATACACTGGCCATGGAAAATCTCAGCCCGAATGTACTCTGCATGGAGTACAATAATTAGATTAGATTATATTCAACTTTATTGTCATTGTGCCAAGTACAGATACAAAGCCAATGAAATGCAGTTAGCATCTGACCAGAAGTGCAAAAGAATATTATTTACAAAATAACTGCGAACAAAAAGTAAGTGCTACAGCATACAAGTATAAAAGTTACTGAGGCAGTCCAATATGGGTGCAATACTGCTTAGCGCTGTGATGTGAGATTCAGCAGGGTCCATGACAGGCACCGAGCTCTGTCAGGCTCCTAGCTGTACTCACCACTATTCTGAACTGATTCTATGGCCTACTGATATACTTTCCAGGGTTGTTTACAACTCATGCTCTCAGTATAACTTTTATTTGCGTAGTTTGTCTTCTCTTGCACATTGGTCATTGTCATGTATAGACTTTTTCACAAAATTTTGTTGTATTTCATTTTTTCCCTGTAAATGCCTGCAAGAAAATGAATTTCAAGATAGAATATGGGTCATTGACAATAAATTTACTTTGAATTTGAACTTTGATCACATTGGTTTCCCGCATGGCAAAGAAGTGTAGATTAGTTTGTCCGTTGGCTGCTGTAAACTACCAGTAACGTGCAAGTGAGTGGTTACATTTGGAGGGAATTGATGGGAATGTAGGGAGAATTAAATACAAAATAAAGGGATTGATGTTAATGGGCATCTGGTGTCAATACAGACTTGGTGTTCTGAAGAACTTGATCCATGCTGCATCACCCTAATTGATTACAGGACCATGCAGAAGTCTTAGGCACATATAGATTGCTAGGGTGCCAAAGACTTTTACATAGTACTGCATTTGTCAACATGGAGAGAAGAGTGAGTGTGTAAATCTGGTGGGAGCAAAAGGATATTGGGAATGGTGAGGGTGGACCGCCATGGGAGGGTTATGGTTCAGGCGGCAGAGGAGTGCTGTGGTGGGGGTGACACACCCAGCTCTGAGACACTAGGCAAAGTTAATTGATTCCAAACAACTGGTTTATTGATCCTTACAGAATATTTCTCTGGCTCTGTCCCCTCCCTCCCCCTTTTCCCAACCATGATTCCCCTTCTCCCTGCCCCCTTCCCACTCTCAGTCTGTATCTCTTCAATTAAATAACTACAGAAATATTCACCAAAGAACAAGGCTATTTGACCTATTATGAAGCTATTTGACCCATAATGTTTATCCACTCTTTGAAACACTTCCTGCCCATTGAAGTGTCCCAAAATGTTTCCTCTACTTCAGTAAAAAGGTAATGTGGTGATATCTGATGTTTATATTATATCAATTGTTTCCAAGCCATCTCATTTCAGCTCTCTAGTGTGGTGTAATGCAAGCTGCTTTATCTGCAGGACACCAATGCTTAAATATTAAAGAGACGACTATAGAAATGTTTCTGCTGATAAACTTGTAAAACACTTTATTTCAGAATAGAAAAGTTTAATCTGCTGTCAATGGATTTGATGAAAATGTTAATAAATTCCTATCTGTATGTTCACATAATGCTCCTAACGGATGGATGGATGCACTTTACATTTAAGACGCTGCAGGAAATATCTGCTACTTGAATTGACTTGAACGGATAAGGTCCCTATGCAGCTTTATGCATATCAGAGTTAAGAGTCATTTAGCTTAAAGTTAAGTAATGTAACCAATGCAAAAAATATTACTTAATAGGTTGCATTTTCTTTTTAATTTTTTTTAATACAACTCTGATGTTTGCCTTTTCTAGATGGCCTTTCTGTATTTCATGGCTATCTGGAGAAGACAAATATCAGAGTTGTATTGTACATGCATACTTTGACAATTGAAGTCGCCCATGACTATGATGGCTTCTTGTGATTTGCATTCTTCTATTGCTTTGTCTAGGGAGTGGTAGAAGGCATCAATTCCTAGGACACATCATGCAGAAAGATGAACTAGAAAAACTCATACTCTCTGGATAGATTGAGGGGAGCAAACCGAGAGGAAGACCTCGGCTTATGTACATCAAAAGCCTAGCCAGTTGGCTACACATCGAGGAAATGGAAGTCATCCAAAAAACAAAGGATAGATCTATATGGAAAATCATGATCACCGAAGTCTGCATCAGATGTGGTACCTAGACAGACAGACAGACTTTGACAATAAAACAAAACTTTTTTTTGAACCTTTGAAAATAATGGTCTTTCCAAGAAAACCACTTTCTACCTACAACAACTTTATTTAGTGATTTTTTTCACAACCTCACAATGCTCAAACACTCATTGACCGCCTACTTTGCATTATTTGACAGCGCAAAGTAGATGGTCAAGAATTCCCTGAAGACTAGACTCATATGAAGAGTTCTGACCCAAAGCATTAACTCTGTTTGCGTTTAAACTCTGTTTCTCCTTCTGGGTGTCCCTTGTATTTCCAAGGTGCTACTTTCTACCCTAGATCCACAAGCATAACAGCACAGCCCGACAGAAGTGAAACTGCAAATGCTGGAGGAACTCAACAGACCAGGCTGTATCTATGAAGGGAAACAAACAATCGACATTTCAGGCGAGGCCCATCCCAGAATAAGAAAGAAAAAGGGCAGAAGCCAGAATAAAGGGATGGAGGCCTGAATAAAAGGCGAATAAAGAGGAACACAAACTGACGGGTGATAGGTGAAACTAGGTGGAAGGTAGATAGGTGGGTAGGGGCAGTGAGAACGATGAGAGAAACTGGGAGGTAGTAGGCTGAACAGGATGGAATTTGTTTGGAGAGGACAGATGACCAATGAATGGAGGGAAGGGGATAGGGAACCAGAAGGGGGAGGTTGTGGTTGAGGACAGGGCAGGAGAAAGAGAAAGGCAAAAGGGCTAGGGGAATAAGGGAAAACAAAAGGGAACCAAGGTGAAAAGGGGGGAGAGATTACTAGAAGTCTGAAAAATCAATATTGAAAGCCAGCACCAACATGTCTGACCAAGTTTAAGTTTAATTTTCATTCAAGCATACCCAGGAACACAGCCAAATAAAACAGTGCTCTTTTAGGGCCAAAATTGTAAATACAGTACCAGCAATTACTCACAACACACAGCACATATAGTACATGTAATGATAATAGCAAAAAAAATAGTTACAAAGAAAATATAAAATAATAATAACAATATAGCCCAAGTCCCTGAGTGTCATGGTCTGTAGATTGAGGATGCATGAATATTGTCCTGGAGCCATGTTTCTGTAAGAACAGCCTGCAGCAGCTATTCATCTCTTGCAACTACAACCACAGAAGAACCCAATCCAAGTTGTCTTTCTCTGCTGCCAAGTTGAGGCTAGATGCAGATCAAAGGAACAGTGACTCATATTGTCTTCAACATAAACATTGATTTCTCTAACTAATGCTCGTCCCTCTTCCCCAACCTCTTTCTTTCCATTTTTGATGAGGAGTCTCAGTCCAATACATTGACTGTTCTCTCCATAAACACCGCTTGACCTGCTGAGTTCCTCCAGAATTTTGGCCAGTACTGGCAGGCCCATCATTTCGGCCTGCTCTGGCCCCACCAAAACTTACTTCACACCTTCTCTGCTACCCACATTATCATGTTTCTCTCTCAGTTCTAATGAAGGTTCCTGGCAAAGTTCCCTATAATTTATAATGACCAGCATGCACAAAAATCTTGTGCTGTACAATTTTTTTGCCCAGTCACAACAACATGTGCACACTGAAGAATTTCTTCAATAAGAACAGCTTAGGTAAGCCAGATCTAAAATCTGCAGACAGATCATTGCAAACTCCACGTTGTCAACACTGTCTGCACCAGAAACCAAAAAAGGAAATCTGATTCTGTATGATCATAAAATATACTTAACATGCCAATGAGGCAGAGGGTGACAAACATTTTGTGCATGGCTTAAGTTCCTGTGTTTGCTAGTAGCAAAAGATGTGTGTGCACACACATACACACCTGAGAGGGAACACTGGTTTCTGGATCCAAAATATTAACTATTGCTCTCTTCCCACATGTAGATGACCTGTTGAGTATTTGCAATATTTTTGGAAGCTTGTTGAATTGTTGAAATCATCGAACATTTACATCAGGAAAACTACTCTGACATGCTGTATCAGGTTAGACCCATACAGCATGCATGTCTGTTCATTTTAACACTAATTTAACAGCGGTGTGGAAGGAGACAAAAAAGATGCTTCAACTTAAAAAAATTACTACAGCAATTATTTAAAATATATACTTTTTTAAAAATCAGACAAATTTCTTTTCTTACTGGTATAATCTTTTTTTTATTTTTTTAATTGTTCATTTAAATTTTAGTTGCTGAAATGTTTCAAAAATATTAAAATAGAACCATGCCTGACACTAACAGGGTCAAGAGTCAACAGTCAGGGATCAACTTTATTCACTATATACATTCATATATATTAGGACGTTGCTATGACGTGTAGGTGCTAAATGCAAAAAAGAACAACATTTAGCAACTATACAGAACACAGAATTATACAACAATGTTAGAAGCACAGATAAAAAATAAAATATGCACCAATACATAAAAACCAACCAGCATGCATTTACAATATAAGTAGCATTATAAAAATTAGTTTAAAGCATTTACAGTGCAGTGCAATGGTTAAGGTAATAGATAGAGGGAGGTGTTAGCTAAAATATTTGATCAGATTAACTGTGTGCATGAATAAACTTTTAAAATGGCATGGAGTTCTTCTGTTAATCGCTCCATAGTACTTCCCAGACAGGAGATTTTGAATAAAGGCAGTTTGCTGGGTGGGTAAGTGTTTGCAATAATTTTTCCTGCCCACTTCTCTGTTCTGGACAATTCTTTAATTTCAGAAGTTAGGGAAAACAAGAAAAGGCACAAGTGCTCTCTTGCTAACTCTCTGATTTTGATTAATCACCACTAGCTACTTGCATGGAAATTAAACATTTAAACCACCCGCATGCTCCTTTCTTTTTTTAATGTACTGGTTAAAATCTCCAAATGAAGGGTCTTGATCTGAAGCATCAAATGTCCATTTGCCTCCACCTGACCCACTGAGCTCCTTCAGCACTTTCTATGTTGCTCCTTAAAGCCGCCTTACGCCGCAAAACCTAGAATTAGTGATCCCAACTACTGTAGTAACTAGTGATCCCAATGTTTTGTCAAGGAGTTTGGTTAAAAGAAGCATCTTATAGGGAGAAAAAGTAGGGCAGTAATATTGTGGGAAATCGTTTGATAATCTGGGAAATCATTTGATAATTTAATGTCCTGGGAGCCACAGTCTGAGCCATAACAGCAAGTTATAAAAACAGTGGATTCAGCAATAGAATGCAACCAACTTATTTTCCCCAACACCTCAAATGAAAGCACCTTTTGAGAGATCAAGAGTACGTGCAAATCTGAATACATATAACACCACTTCCAATACAGCCGTTAGCAACATCTGTTAGATCTGGCATGCCTCCTTTTGATGTATTTGAAGGCTATGGTTTATTTTTAAACATTACTGTGCCTGGAGAAATAAAGAAAAGCATAATTCATTTCACAGTCATGCCTTAACCTGGTGTGTTAATCATTTTTTCCTGAATAACACAAAAGAAGCTGATGACAAACAAGTGGTAATGTTCAATCAGAGCCGATAAAAGAATAGAATAAGTCAAAATAAAAAGCAAGCAAACATGAACCAATAACTAGATGCAGATTTTTAATCCCATTAATTTAGATTATTTAAAGCAGGAAACAGCTAATTAGAGATGTACAGGATTATGAAAGCCTTTTTTTGTCTGGTTTTGCTTTCAAGTCATGAAGGATTTTTAGGTGGTGGGGGGGGGGTGGAAGGATGTATACAGGAGTGCTCTCAAATTAAGCAGGAAGCCTGAAGAATGGATCTTAAACTTCAGTATGGGAAAATATTTCAGAAGTACACAAGAGAGTCTCATGAAGTAGGAACTTATTGGAACATTACTGACTTAATGATGGAGATAAACAAATTCATATCCCAATACAGTGGCGGTAGAATTGAATGAAAGTTAAAAAAAAGTAATCAAGAATAGAAAAAAGAAAGCTGCAGATGCCAGAAAGCTGAAATAAAACAGAAAATGCTGGAACAACTCAGCTGGTCAGGCTGTGTTACAATGGATATACATGAGACTGCAGATGCTGGAATCTAAAATGACACACAAAAATGCTGGACAAACTCAATGGGGCAGGTAGCATCAGTGGAGTGAAATAGAGAGTGGATATTTTGGGTTAAAACACTCCTCTGTCCAGAGGAAAGGTCTCAACCCGAAACATCGACTGTCCATTTCCCCCCATAGATGCTGTCTGACCTGTTGAATTCATCCATTAGCTTATGTGAAACTAGTGGGTAGTTGTGTTTATACTAATCTAAGTTTATTTAAGTTTACAAGTCTGCTGCTTTTGACCTTCGGACAGGCTAACGGAGATGCGCAATCAATGTGGCTTTTCCAGCGTCACACATATCTCAATGGCAAGTTTAATATTAAGTATATCTAACACTAAAACTAAGTTGTAAATACCTCAGAAGAAAATATCATAAAAAATATGCTGGCCTGCTTTTAAAAAATATTTCCTATTTCCTTCTGAACTTGGTCACTATCTTCATGCTTGTGTCAACAAAAGTATTTGCAGGAAAAGACATAGGCGAGAGGCATCAAAGAAGTTCATTCTAAACCCTAAGGCAACAAATCCCTTTATTCTCTGTTCAAACAGACAAAAAAAACACAAACACACACACACACCATGCAACATTTATGAAAGGGTGAGATATTGTTTTAAATAAATATATGATGGGAACTGACCCAGCAATAATTCTCTGCCAGTGAAGAGCATCACGTTGCAGTAACACACTATTTTTATTTTAATCATTAAAAATAGAGTTGTAGGGTTTATTTCACAAATTTTCTCTGTAGATTTAACATTGTCTGGTGCCTCACTCAAAAAATGTTTCTGAAGTGATAGTTTAATGCATTAAAATAATTTTGAAATGATGAAGGGTCTCGGTCCAAAACATCGACTCTTCCCATGGATGCTACCTGGCCTGCTGAGTTTCTCCAGCAATTTGTGTGTGTTGCCTTGGATTTCTAGCATCTACAGATTTTCTCTGACCATCAACACAGGTGCCCCTCTGGGCTGTGTCCTAAGCCCCCTCTTTTACTGTCTGTGTACACATGACTGTGTCGCCACCCACAACTCCAATCTGCTAATAAAATTTGCCAATGATACTACACTGATTGGCCTAATCTCAAATAATAATGAGGCAACCTACAAAGAGGAAGTTATCACCCTGACACAATGGTGTCAGGAAACAACCTCTCCCTCAAAGACGCAAAAACAAAGGAGCTGGTTGTGGACTACAGGAGGAATGGAGACAGGCTAACCCCTATTAACATCAATGGATCTGGGGTTGAGAGGGTGAAAAGCTTTAAGTCCCTTGGTATAAACATCACTGTGGATCTCACATGGTCTGTACATACCAGCTGTGTGGTGAAAAAGGCAGAACAGTGCTTCTTTCACCTCAGACAATTGAAGAAGTTTGGTATGGCGCCCCAAATTCTAAGAACATTTTATAGCGACATGATTGAGAGCATCCTGACTGGCAGCATCACTGCCTGGTATGGGAACTGTACTTCCCTCAATCACAAGACTCTGCAGAGAGTGGTGCGGACAGCCCAGCACATCTGTAGATGTGGACTTCCCACTATTCAGGGCATTTACAAAGACGGGTGCGTAAAAAGGGCCTGAAGGATCATTGGAGACCCAAGTCACCCCAGTCACCCCAGTCACAAACTGTTCCAGCTGCTACCATCTGGAACAGTACCATAGCATAAAAGCCAGGACCTTCAGGCTCCGGTACAGCTTCTTCCACCAGGCCATCAGACTGATGAACTCATACTGACACAACTGTATTTCTATGTTATATTGACTATCCTGTTGTACATAATATTTATTACGGATTACTATAAATTGCACATTGCACATTTGAACAGAGACGTAATGTAAAGATTTTTACTCGTGTTTATGGAGAATGTAAGTAATAAAGCCAATTCAATTCAATTCAGTTCTTGTGTTTGTGATTTTAAAATGAATTCTGTTTCCCTCATTTGAGTATCTGTTATCAGATATGGTTTTCAGAAAGAGATTCAAATGTAGGATTAGAAATTAGTGATGACAGCACAATATAATCAAAGGAGATTACAAGTTCTACTTCCAGGATTTGGTTCCATTTACGTCAATGGAATTTCAAAGCAGAAAACAGACAGAAAAACTTCCACACAATGTAGTCACGATAGAAGCATTTAGAAAGACACATGAACAAACAGAGAATGGTGGGATATGGATCCTGTGCCGGCAGATGGGAATTAGTTTAACTCAACTTCACAGTGATCACAGAGATTGTGGGCCAAGGGGGCTGTTCTTCCATTGTGCTGTTCTATGTTTTCTGTTCTGTACATACTTGTTAAACATCAGAAAGAATAAGGTCAGAGTTTACATAAGTGATCCTAAATCAAAAGGAATAAGTTCTGCAATTAAAAAATCATTGATACAAACTGTAGGAAGCAATAGTGGTCTAGAAAATCTGACCAAGGCTGCTAGATTTTCATTTAATGCACTTATTGTTGCAGAATTTTGTACCATCGAAAGCCTGGGATCTGGAGTGCTCATGCACAGGCATTGTAGGTTTTCACAAGAAGCGAAGTGCCAGCCAAGAATGTGACAAGAACGGGATCAGGAGGGAGATCGGGGCAGAGGTCAAGGGCCTGATTGAGGTCCCAGGGCAGGTCTATGATCAGACTGCTGTCTGGGATAATGAGGCTGATTAGAGGGACAGGGAAGATGATTGGTTGATGCCTGAGCTGATCCCACAGTGGGGTGTGATGTGAAGTCCGTAAATTGCACTGGGGACCTCCTCTATTGGGATCAAAAGGAAGGGAGACTGGGGGACTAAGAGTGTCAGGTGAAAATTAGCGGAGGGAAAGCCTTGATTATGAGCATTGATAGCTAAGTTCAGAGTGGAAATAGGTCAAGGTCTCGGGAGATTGATTAGGAGGATACGCTGATAGGACCTTGTCTTTTTAGGGGACGTTGATAGTGAGGATGAACAGGACGTTGGATAATAAGAAGAGATCAGTATGTGGTATTAGAGAAACTAAGGCTTCTGGATGCTTGAAGCCTGGGAGAGAATGATTGCAGAACTGAATGACAGGGTGCTGAAGGTGGGGAGATTAGAGTGTCAGGGCCATTTGCAAGAATGGGGTGAGATTAGTGAGCTGGTGGGCTGCTATTCTGGCTTTGCACTGCAAAGTCCTTGTTTGTCCCAGGATTGCCCTACAATAGTAGTGCCCAGTTTAACTTGGTCCAGAGTATCCAATGCATTGGAAGGAACCATGTATGGGAATTAACCTGAATTTGTGTACTACAGACATGCAGACGTGACTTGTACTGGGGAGCATTCATTTGAATTTCTGCGGCAATGCTAAGTGACAGTGTTCACCAGAATATTTTAGTCAACAGTGAACACATTCACTGAAACAAACCCATTAAACTTTTAAGAAAGAGATTTACTTTTAACTCTGTTTCGTTGTGTGACCTATTATACATCTGGAACAAAAGATTTCACCATTATGATACATAATCATAATAATCACAACTCATATCTGCAAATTTTGCAATGATTTGACCCACTAACAGACATCCCACCCTGCAATAACTTATTTCAGGGAGGTCTCAACTGGAAGTCTCTACTTCATAGAAGTCTGTATCAATGAATTTATTAATTTTGCAAGACATCAGATTCACAAGTGTTTTGTGAGACAGCTGACTTCTGAATTCTGTCCTAATGTGACGCACCATGCTGAATGCCCTTTCTACATCACAATTAAAACTTGGCAGCACCAAAAGCAGCTTCATCAACTGGCAGAGCTCTTTGAATCTCAACTACCCTGTGCTCACCGATTTTACATTGGACAGCTTCCCCCAGAACTCATCAACTGGCAAACGTTTGTAGTTAGGCACCAGTCCTACAACGTTAGTTGAGACATAATCCAGGACTCACTTCAACATCACTTTTACTGTCATTTAGCCCACCATGGGCAATAGAAAAGTCACTGTTGTAAACAGTGCAGTGAGCAACACTGTCATTATTTTTCACCCCTATTAGGCAGGGGTACACTTTAATGTAGTCTAGTGAAGTACGTTTTATATTTTCTTTTTTTGGAACACTCTGCCATGGCACTGCAGGACACTAAACAGAAATGATGGACAATGTAAGAGAGAAAGAGGTTGACTGTAAAGGCCACCCACAGAGAAAACTGATAGGTCTACTTAGCACAAAGAGAGACCAATCAGGATGCTCTCACTGTCACCCTCTTGCTACGCCTGTCACTCACTGTCTCTGTCTCTGTCTCTCTCTCTCTCTCTCTCTCCCCCTCTCGCTCGCTCTCAAAAAAATCAATTTCTGGGACATTGTATATAATTTGCTGGCGTCAAGGAGCCGCTATCAATATGCGGGAGACTCCCGGAACTTCCGGGAGAGGTGGGATGAATACCGAGGCTTTAGGCCTACTCAGGGCTGCATCGGGGATTTGGATCTAAGGATTCAATTTGGTTTGGAATGCTGTTATTTCTCACTTCTTCTGTTTGCATGACTTGTGTTTTTCCCTCTTTCTCTGGGTTGCTTTTTTAAAAAATTGGGTTCTTTCAGGTTTCTTGCTTTGCGGCTGCTTGTAAGCAGACAAATCTCAAGGTCGTATAAGTTTAAGCTTTAATAATTAATGTACTTTGAGTCTTTGAATCAAGAATCATGGTTCTTTTTGAAAGTTTGGGATCTACTTTTCCCCTGGTCAAATTTTTGCAGAATCTGTTCCTTGCCTCCTGTCTGATTTGATGAGAGTTAAAGGGCAATCATCCAGTGAGAATCTGCTTTCAATCCAATCTGCTTTCTCAAACATGCTGGTTCCCCAATCTCCCCTGTCATAATACACAATTCCGATTTCTTTGTTTTTTGTATGTAAAAAGAGGGTAACCTTTCACCCTAATAACTCAATAATTTGGTCCAATTCTTGACAATGCAAGGCTAAACACACAAGATAGCAGCCAAGAAATGCCATAGAGAATTTGGGAGAATCAGGAACTGCTACAGGGAGTAACAGAGGCAAACAGTACAGGGACAGTGGACGAGAAGCCAAGTCAGCATGTGATGAGTTTCAATGGGAAATTAGGTTTTGAGAGAACTAGAGAAAACTGCAATCTGAATCAGGTTATTTAGTCCAAACATTGCGTACCATGGAGAGAGTAAACAACCTGATTCTGTGCTTACATTTCTATATAATTATACTTACAATACTTGTTCAAAAATTTCTAGTTGTTCAGGTTTTCAGACCCACACTATTTTATATACTTTTTTATTATTCATAGATACAGCATAGTAATAGGACTTCCGGGCCCAATGAAACAGTGTTGACCAATTACACCCTTATGACCAATTGATTTAATGACCAGTACATCTTTAGAATGTGGAAGGAAACTGGAACACCCACGGGAAGCCCGCATGGGCACGGGGAGAATGTACAAATTCTTTACAGACAGCAGTGGAATTAAATCTGGGTCGCTGGCACTGTGATAGCATTACGCTAAACACTACCCTCTAGTATTCACCTTTATCCTATCCCACCAACTTAGCAATTGATTCAGGAATAACCTCACACACTGAAATCAAAGTGGCATTTTTGATTTGATCATAAAAATATTCAATTCCTGCTTTAGTGTTGAAAATTTTGATTGAGACCTGGAGATGGATGAGAGTAAGGACATGTCATAGATTACAGATCCTTGTTTCACTGAGTGAGCCTTCACACTCTTTTGGTCTTATTACCAAGGGGGTGTTCAGTGTTGTAATGAAAATGTTCATCAAAGTTAAGGCTATTGCGAGAAAGTAGTAAATGCAACGTGCGTGCATGGTTTAATTACTTTGATCCAAATTTTCTGAAAGATAAATTAGCTACACAGGCTCTGTAACTCTTATAATTAAGTAATTAGTGATTAATGGAAAAAGGTCTTCATTTATGTGAAAAGAAAAAAAATGAGGCTGTCATTTCTGAAGCAATGTGTGCTCTTCTATGAATTCTTCACACAATAGATACTTTCACTCTCCAAAGGGAGTTTGCATGACACAAGAATCCTAATATTTCAAAACACCTACAGGCCAGAAGCTGTGATATGTTAGCTGAGCATTGTTAGTGTCCCTAGGCTTTATTACGCTGTTCTACTATGTGTGGTATTGTATTCCACAATTCAAAGTTCAAAGTCAATTTATTATCAAAGTATGTCACCATGTATAACCCTAATGTTCATTTCTTTTATGCATACTCAATAAATCCATAATATAATAATAACCATAATAGAATCAATGAAAGGCCGCACCAACTGGATGTTCAACTAGTATTTAAAAGACAACAAAATATGCAAACATAAAAATAAATAAATAGTGATATATTGAAGTCAATAATCAGCTCCTTGGTCTTGCTGACATTGAGTAAGAGGTTGTTGCTATGCACCACTCTGCCTGATTTTCAATTTCCCTCCTATATTCTGATTTGTCACCATTGATTTGGCCTTTGATAGTGGGGTCATCAGCTAGTTTAAGTATGGCATTGGAGCTGTGCTTATCCTCACAGTCTTAAGTGTGAAATTCTGGCACCACACAGCCAGCATTTCAATCTTCCTCCTATATGCTGACTCATCAGTATCACTGATGATGATCAAGGTGAACTACAGTGACATCCTGGGGGCTACGTACACAATGTTAAATACAAACTCCTCAAATAAGACTAGATTGGAAAGTAAATGTCCCATTGTATCCAGCTATATCTGCTGCATTCATGCACCCACTATATGTGAGCTAATATTTGACAGTCAACTGTAAAGTGCAACCTCATAGTGGATTAAAAAGCCTCATGCAACTGGGTTAAATGTTCAAGAGCACCTACCTCAGAAAGGAGTTCCATGCTTGACAAAGAAAGGCTTTGGAATGGAATTGATCATGTTTAAAAGTACATATGGATATGAGAGGACTAGCAAAGCATCTTACAGAAAAGGGCAAGAAAAAAACACCAGTGCAGATATATTACCTAATATTGGAAAGTCAGTGTTAAAAAATTTGCAAATTTCCGTAGTTTCAAATGTCATATAACAGCAAATTGCGCTAATCTATTGCTTTCCTGTGGTAAGATGATCAAAAAAATTTATTCAAAGCTTTCCATAGCTTGAGCATAACATTCTCTGCAAGTTTATTCCCACTACCTCTTTGAATCCTTCTGAGATACCTTTTATCACTGTTCCAAATACGGTGCGAGAACAAACTGAACCGGTTTTTTGATCATCGTTCACATTGAGAATACATGCAACTGAAGCCAAGGCTTAGTGACACACTTTAATGTTCTATTCATGCCCTTAAGGCGCTGACTTTTCAATGCTTGATCATGGACATTTGCTGCCTTTGCTAAAGGTGTCAGCAGCAGTTATCTCATGGTGGGTACTTCGAACAGCAAGAAAGCAGAAATAATATTAGACAATCTCATAGCCAAATTCTGTGCTCTAATGAGGAATGTTTCACTTCTATAGTGTCCAGTTACCTGCAGTTCTCTCTGGATTGAGCCAATTTGTCTTGAAAGGTAACAGTGATATCATAGGGAAGGATATAGGTGATTAGAAGGTTGGTAGCTGCAGATGTTTAGGTAGGTACCTTGGTTGATAGACCATATAGCCCAAAGGCCCTGTTTCTGTGCTGTACAACTCCATGGTTCTATCTGCAATACTACTTTTTCCTCAAAGATTTGGGTTTAAATGAGCAGCAGGTGATGACGCTCAGATCCCTTTGGTAAAATTAAAACATCATTCCAAATAAACACTCCATCATCAGAGACCCCACCACCCAGGCCATGCACCTTTCTCACTGCTGTCATCAATTAGAAGGTACAGAAGCCTTAGTACTGGCACCACCAGGTTCAAGAACAGTTCCTCCCCCTCAACCATCAGGTCCTTGAATAAAAGGGAATAACTACACTCCACTTGCTGCTCATTAAAATGTTCCCACAACCAATGATCTCACTTTTCAATGACTCTTTATTGTTCTCATTATTTATTGCTATTTATTTATACCTGCATTTGTAGTTTGTTGTGTTCTGCATTCTGGTTGATTTTGATCTTTCATTGATTTGTTGAATGTGCCCACAAGAAAATGAATCTTAGGGTTCTATATGGTGACGTATATGTACTGTGGTAATAAAATTTACTTTGAAAATTTAACTTTGAATCGCTCCTCAAAATCACCACAGTTTGCCACCCAAGTCAGTATCCATGTGTTTGCTCGATCTGGATGAATATTGCACACTTGGTCAATCTCCTTCATTCTACTCTCTGCAATGCCAAACTCTGATGCTCATTTCTTAAAGTGCCTGTTGACACTGCTTGGCTCTCTGTAATGCAGCATTTTAATATCAAAAGAAAAATAAATCAATAAGTGCTGGAAGAACTCAGCAAGTCAAGCAGTATCTGTGGAAGCAAGGGATGACTGACGTTTTGGGTCTAGACCCTACATCAACTACCCCTTGGTCAATGCACTGAGTTCTTTCAGCACATTATTTTTTGCTCTACGCTCTACATTTCTCCTTGATTTTAAAATCCAGAAAGCTGCTTTCAAATCATTCTATTCCCTTCAGTTAGTTTGTAATGTCCTCTGGCTGTGCAACAACCTGAATCATCCCTGCTCCTTAGAGTTTGAATCTCTTTGGTCTACCTTTGTTGGTTATCTCCAACTGTCCAAAGCACTGAATTCCCTCTAAACCCATCCTCCTCTCACTATTCCCTTAAGATGTGTTTCAAACAGAGCTTTTCATTATCTACCCTCGTTCCTCTGTACATGGTCTAATGTCAAATTGTGGTGGTTTATCGCCCTGCAGGATGGCTTGGCACATTTTGGAATGTTAACTTGTTGATTTTGGAAAACCCAGTGATACCTCTTGAGTCTAGTTCAGTGAAACTGATTACAGAAATGATGCAATTAAATAAAACAAGGTAACAACTTTTTGGACATAACAGAGCCCCTCCCTAACTTGTAAAACCAGAAATTGTTTCTACTCCAAAAGAGAGCTAGAACTCCAGCAGTGTTAACAGGCAACGTTGTGTTTGCTTTGAATACTTTGCCGGAGACCAATGTCTTTCTATGCCACTTGTCAGAGGATAGTTAAGAGTCAAATATTGAGTATTGCTGTCTGTCTCAAGTCGCATACTGTCCAGTTTGGATTAAGGACAGCAGATTTCTTTTACAGACAGATATTAGTAAACCAGGTGGATGATCATAGCAATAGAGTAATTTCGTAGCTACCATCAAAGAGTAGCTTTTAATCTAATTTTAATTCCTCAATTTCCCATGGTAGAAGTGGAACTCCACTTCCAGTTTATAAAGCCAGCTTGTTGGATTACTATCCCTGTAACATAGCATTGTGGTACTCTACCCATATATTATATCTGCTAGATCAGCATGATGCATTGGTCACACTCTCTCTTGCAATGCAATATTTTCTCTGTTGATAGTTACTCATTAGTTTTTAAAATGATAAACTGGAGTTTTTGACAATTGGTAAGAACAAACAGAACAGGAACAGAAGTAGGTCATGGGACCTCATGTTCCAATATTCAATGTAGGTTGTCCTGGACCATTCCTCATGTTTTCTGCTCATCGTATCAAAAATTAAGTACATCAGTTTCAATCTTACTTAAATTCAATGTCAGGGCATCTGCTCTTTGAGGTAGAAAAATCAAAACAATTCCATTCCTTCAATAATTCTTTTTTCATCTCAGTCCTAAGTGGCGGATCCATTACATTGAAACCATGCCCTCAACATAGCCTTGATCCAACCTGAGGAAGTAACCTCAATGTATTGGTCCTGTTAATTCCCGTCAGAGACAGGGAGATCACCTCTCCTCCTTAGCTCCAGTGTATATACCTGTTTACTTGATTTCCGGGCAGCAATGGTTCAGTATTGACATTACTCTCCTGTGATTAGCCAGGAACAGTACTCCAACCAGAAATTCCCAGAGAGCACCAGATGAAATAGGCTCACTGCCTGGAAAACTGGGTGGTCCAACTAAATCTAGATTAGCTAATAATTCAAAACTGCATGGAATTTTGAGAAAGGAGGAAGATATGAAGAGGCTTTAGGGAAATATAGACAAATCATCTAAGTGGATAAGGACATGATCAATAGGTAATAAAGTCAAAAAACATGAGTTCATAAACTTTGGTGCACAGAAAAGAAAGTCAGTGCATTCATTTTTAAGAGCTGAGAATGGTAAATAAGTGGAAGCTTGAAGTCCTTTACTGCAAGTCACTTAAAGCCAACATGCTGAGATTGTTAGCTTTCCATTTAGGAAGCACAATATAATGTTGTCTTTAATTGTGAGGGGTTTTGAATATGGGACCCGGCTGGTGGCGTAGTGGCATCAGTGCTGGACTTCGGGACGAAAGTTCCCAAGTTCGAATCCAGTCGGCTCCCCTGCACGCTTTCCATCCGTGCTGGGTTACGAGCTGGTGATCTCTTTGTAAACTCACCCGGCAGAAGGCAATGGCAAACCACTGCTGTAACTTGCCTCGTACGTGGTTCCCCACTACGTCAGAGTGGCGTGGTGGGAAATCGTCCGCTAACCGGAGAAACTCCGGATGCGCCGTACCTTTTCTTTCCTGTGAATATGGGTGTCATGCAGCAATTCTATAGGGCCTTAATATCCACTTGAGGAATAATATGTTCAGTTGAGTCTCCTTACGTAAAAGCAATTTGCCATAGAAGGATTGGAGTAAAGGATCACTAAACAGTTTTTTGGATACAGAAGAGACCACAGATCCTGGAATCTGGAGCAACTAGCAATCTGCAGGAGTAGTTTCAGGGGGTCGAGCAGCATCTATGGAAGATTCCTGATGGATGGTTTTCACTTGAAGATGTCAACAATTTCTTTCCTCCCACAGACGTATCATGCTGCCTGGACTAGAGGGCATGATAGGTTGAGCGAGCTAGGGCTTCTCTCTTTGGAGCAAAGGACGATGAGAGATGATGTGATAGAGGTATACAAGATGAAAAGAAGCATAGATGAAGTGGATAACCAGGAACTTTTTTTCCCAGGGCAGAAAAGGCCCCTACAAAGCAAATTAATTTTAAGATGATTGGAGAAATGTATAGGAGGGATGTTAGAGGCAAGTTCTTTACTCAGAGCGTGGTGGGTGCATGGAATGCTCTGCCAGGGGTGATGGTAAAGGCAGATACATTAGGGGCATTTAAGAAACTCTTAGATAGGTAAATGGATGATACAAAAATGTAGATTTTATAGGAGGGAAAAGTTAGGTTGATCTTAAAGTAGGTTAAATAGGTCTGCACAACATTGTGGGCAGAATGGCCTGTACTGCACTTAAAGTTTTATATTCTATGTTTTAGATATTGATCAGCCCCAAGCTCCTCCAGCAGATTGTTTTCATATTGTATGGCAGCCCTTGAGTAGACTATAACAGTTTTCTTAAGCAGCGGTCCCCAACCACCGGGCCGCAGAGCATGCGCTACCGGGCCGCGAGGAAACGATATGATTTGGCGATATGAATCAGCTGCACCTTTCCTCATTCCCTGTCACGCCCACTGTTGAGCCATTACGCGCGCGACCTCTATGTCAGCGCGGGAAGGAGATCAACTCCTCGAGCTTGCAAATGACAGCGGGCTGAAGAGTCTGTTTGACATAACATCTCTGCCAGCATTCTGGATCAAAGTCAAGGCTCAATATCCTGAGAGAGCCACGGAAGCACTGAAAACGTTGCTTCCATTTCCAACATATCTCTGCAATGAATGTAACAAAAACTAAATTGCGGATTAGACTGGACATAAGGAACCCCATTCGAGTATCGCTGTCCCCCATCACCCCTCGATAGGACCGTCTTGTTGCAGGAAAGCAAGCCCAGGGCTCCCACTGATTCAGTGATATTGGTGCGTTTCATACGGGGAAAATATGCGGTGTTTAATATCCAAACGTTACTTAAAATGTTATGATGCTATTGACTTATATAACCGTATCACAATTACAGCACGGAAACAGGCCATCTCTGCCCTCCTAGTCCGTGGCGAACGCTACTCTCACCTCGTCCCACCGACCTGCACTCAGCCCATAACTCTCCATTCCTTTCCTGTCCATATACCTATTCAATTTTTCTTTAAATGATAATATCGAACCTGCTTCTGACACTTCTACTGGAAGTTCATTCAATACTTACTTCAAGCTCCCCTGTCCTCTCCTGACAATTGACTTATCACTATATTCATGCAAGGAAAATGTGCTGTGTGTTTAATATTAAATTCGTTAGATAAAGCCTTTTAGAAACGAAATTGAGTGTATTAGCCACTTATCACCGATATTCCGGACATGATTAACACCCCTCTCTGAACAGAATCGCCAAACACGATTTGTGGAAAAATAATCGGCAGGTGCACGCATGCGCAAATCACACACGCGCACTGGTGCCCGCAAAAGGCTTCATGGTCATTGTAGTCTTTCTCTGGGTAAACGCAACGTATTTGACTGCTACTGTTGTCCGTTTGCAACCATCCCGCGCCCCCCCCCCCCGGGTCAGCTGGTCTGCAAGAATATTGTCAACATGAAACCGGTCCGCACTGCAAAAAAGGTTGGGGACCCCTGTTCTTAAGAGTTCAGTAAAATGGGAGTTGATTTCCTGAAGATTTATCAAATCTTTACAGGATGCACCAGGGTGGACGCAGGGAGGATGTTTCTCTAGGCTGAGGAGTTAGGAACCAAGGACATAGTCTCAGAATAAAAGGATGATCATTTACAACTGAGATGAGAAATTTCTTTAGACATTAGGTGATAAGTCTTCAGGTAATTCTACTCCAGTGGATAGCAGAGGCTTATTCAGTGAGTTTCTTCACTGAGATTATTAGAGTTCAGGAAATTAGGGGAAACAAGTCAATCAAGGATAGTGCAGGGAAGGTGTGAACTGAGGTGGAAGATCACCAATGATCTTGAGGAATGGTGGAGCAATCTCAAAGGGCCTGATTGCCGAATCCTGCTCCTATTTCTTCCATTCTTACATTCTCAGGAAGAGCTTCATCCCTTCTGCAATTGTTTAAGATAAAATAAAACCAATTTCTTCTCAAAGGAGATTCTCCCCTTCCCAAGAAACAGTCATTCAGGAGACGGGGACAAGACTTTGAATGAAAAGAACCTTTGACTACTTTACTTGGCAAGTGGTTAAAATAAAACTAACAACAGCATTCAGAGAGTGTTGTCTGTTACAGCTTCCCAAAACTAAAGTGTTAATTTTTTTTTGGTCTATTGTATTCAAAAGAGAGGTGCTCCAGTCCCAGAAGATAATGATATATAGGGCATTACTCTACAGTAATTAAAAATTCATAAAACCTGCCATTAAACCCATGTTCTGATTCTGATGGTGCTATACATAGTTATAAACTTATTAATAATCAAATCACACCTGCCAAATCACATAGATTTAATTCCACGATTTTGGCATTTAACTAACATAACTTCCAGGTTTACATTTCCTTAACCAAATTATTGAAATTAACATTAATATTTGGCTCTTGAACAAATTTATACTTTTCTAAACACAAGAAATTCTATAGATGCTGGAAATCCAGAGTAACACACACAAAATGCCGAAGGAGCTCAGCAATTCAGGCTGCAGCTATGGAAAGGATTGAAGAGACGATGTTTTGGACCAAGATCTTTCATCAGGACTGCAAGGGAAAGGGAAGAAGTCAGAATCAAAAAGCTGGGGTTTGAGGAAGTAGTAGAAGCTAGAATGTGATAGGTGAAGTTAGGAGAGAGGCGATAAATTAAAAAGCTGGGAGGTGATAGGGGAAAATATAAAGGGCTGAAGGAGGATGAATCTGATAGGAAGGCAGGGTGGATAATAGGAGAAAGGGAAGAAGGAGGGGCATACAAGTGTTTGAAAAGTACATTATCTGAATCATCAAAACTTTCTTACATGGAATTCTGCGAATTACTTGGAAAGGAATTATTGAAACATTTTCTATCATCCAAAACATAAATAAATCTGGGAAAATTAATTCTGGCTTCATGTGGGGACAAGCCTTTTCTGTCCTTCTGTCATCTATTGACACCTCTGTTCTGGTGGAGTGGGAGGATGTTTTTGTACAAACATGTTCAGCATTTATACACTATTATCAGTGACAGCAATTCCTGACGTTATGCGTTGGCACTTTTGTGCCTTAAAAACATATCTTTTACAAAAAGTCTTTTGCTGATTGGCAATGCACAAAATGTGTTGGGAATGTCAGATTTCTTGCAGGGAACTACTTGGATTTCCCTTCGTCTGTGCCAGTAATTTGGGGAGTGTGTTATGAACCTGTCTGTCCAAGATTTGTTAGTGTTTACTTGGTATTAATCTCTGCACAGAGCCTAATAGTGGTGCGTGAACTTGCTGAAAACTCTCTAACTCATGGTGTGGAATCAGAATGTAGAACATTCACAAGTGGGACAAGTGTAGGTGTGAAGCTACAATCTGGAGGATGGTGAATGAATGCCTAAATAAAATTCACATTCTTTTTACAATAATTCAGAATAAGTAATAATCAGAATTATTATTACTAACTCAGATGACATGAAATTTATTGTTTTGTGGCAACCATAAAATTACCAAAATAATTATATAGTGCAAAAAAGAGGAATAACAAAGTAGAGTCCATGGGCCATTCAGAAATCTGATGGCTGAGTAAAGAAGTTATTTTTGATTCATTGAGTGAGGGTCTTCAGGCTCCTGTATCACCTCCCTAATAGTAAGTTTTTAATTAAGAAGTGCAATATTTTTGATAGATTTTTAAATGTCTGGGTAATTTACTGAAAGCACATTGCAAAGTGCCTCAATATCCAAAGGAACTATATAAACGAAAATCCTTTCAGTTGAATGTCTCTTGTACTTTGCTGATTTATATATGATTAACAGCAGTTATTGGCTGGGTAAAGGATTGTGCAGTTAAGGAACTGAAAAAAATGGGGCGACATGTATGTGGAATATAAAATAATCCAATTGTACCCCCAAGTTTATTCCACAAAAATCTGCATTAGAACAAAGACTGCCCCCTTCCTCTCATGTAGCAAAAACAATAGAGCAGGAAAGGAACCTGATGAGCAATACCAAAAGAAACCAAACAGAATGGTTCCCTTTCTTATTATGCTGAGACAAATAACTTATTAAGGCATCAAATTCTTGTGGTTATCCTTTTTTTTGGCAGTTTTTGCTTCAAAGGATAAATTGATTGAAAAACATCTTCATAGCCCACAGGGAAAGGGGAAAGTGCATCAGTGTTACATTACAGAAGGCCAAATAGGAGTGTGTGTTAAAGTGTTGTACTCAAAGGTAAGTGAAAGCCAATGCCAGTAAAAACAGTTAAAGATATATACCTCCCCAAAGTCAACAACACAGTGCATCATCATTAAGACACATGAAGCTTCTGCCACTGACACTTTATTTGAGAGAAAGAAAGTAATCAAATTTGATATTGCACTGGCTTCCAGAGAAACAAGATCTACTCATTTATAAACAGGGTTAACATCAGATGAAAAGAAAGAACACAGTTTAAGAGACGTAGGAGACTACAGATGCCGAAATTTGGAGCAACAAATAATCTGCTGGAAAAACTCGAAGAATCAAGCAGCATCTGCTGGGGGAGAGGAATTGTTGGCATTTCAGTTTCTCCCACAGATCAATGCAGGTCCCAAAATGTCAATAATTCCTTTTGCTCCACAGATGTTGCTCAATCCATTGAGTTTCTCCAGCAGATTGTTGTTCAAGAATACAATCTGCTGAAAGAACTATTGTAACAATGAAGAGTTTCCTATACAGTACTTTCAATAGTTTAAAATACTCTGTGGAGGCACATTAAAAGGGATACTTGCCTCACTCAAAGTTTATTTTAAGAAAAAAATAATTATTTGTAATTGGAATTGTAATGCATTTAATTAGCAAAACTCTGCTCTGAGCTGCAGTTGGTCTCCTTACCTCTCAGACCAGTGCTTCTCAATAAACATCAAGCTGTGTGTTATGCAACGAGGGAGGAATTTACTGGGGTAAATATAGAAACAATTTAGAACAGACAGACATTACTGCCTGCTCTATTAATCATCTGACGGAAACATACGAAGAAGCACAAACTCAGTATATTCATTTAAAAGGATCATTTGGAGTTTTGCAGTTCCCACAGCCATTCATGGGAAAATTAAGAACAAACCAGGGCCAATGGATGCTGTAAATATTCTTTAAATAAAGAATAAATATTCAATTAGATCTTGAATAAAACAAAGAAATGGTTTTGGCCTCTTTCAGCATAAAATACCTTTGAAAGATTAATTAATACATGCACATTATGCAAATTAGGCACATGCAAATATTTTATGAAGACAATTAAGGGAGGCATTAATTACTGCCTTTTTGCTTCAGTGAGATTTGTTCTCTTTTCCCTCTGCAGTTTAACTCTTTAAGCATATAACTCTTGGATTGGTCATGTGGCCATCAATTGCAAGTATTCACCCACCTAAACCCCCTACACAAAATACACAAACATGCAAGAAGACAGTAGATAGTTGACCCTGCTAAAGTAATACTAACACCTATATTGCAGAGTATATGTCTACTTTAGAGAGAGTGAGGAAGATCAACAGAATTTTCTGATGCAATGTACTGCCAGTAATTAAGAGTCTATAAGTGAATTTGAGCTCATTCTTGGAAATGATTCAACTTCTGCAAAAGCAATTAATTTGCTTTGCCTGTGCTAATATAGTGGAATTATAAAGCGTGACACAAGACAAATAGAAATAATTAGTTCTCCAAAATGATGTTCTCATTAATGCAGTTTTAACAGTGCAAAAACATTATTGCAGTGTGTCTACATTCTGTCCCCTGTCACAATGACCGTGATGAAGTAGTACACATCTAAATTAAGATTTTTTTTAGTGGTGTCATATTTTTTAATACCAATCTTAAGGTTCGAGGTCACTGCTGTACAGAGTTCTCAAAAATGCTTGTGGCTCAGATCCCTCAGAATGGAGCAGTGCTTGGCCATTAAGATGTAAGACACAACTGCCTCTCTTTATCTGATAGCAACTTCATGCCACTGAACAATATCTATTTTATGATAAAAGAAATCCTGCTAAAGCCTGCGATGAACTGTGCCTTTTTGTTATTGCAGAACAATCTTTTATCAGTGAATTTTGTGGATCTAATCAACTGCTCAGCACATATGATAGGATTGAGGAGAAGTTGGCATCAATGTATTGTATGCAGCCCTGTATAGAAGGGTCTTGTTCTAAGAGAAAATAATGCAAGGTTTATTGGCCTTGCCTACAATGTGGATATATTTACACAACCAATATTCTGTAAGGGCATTTAAAGAAATCCATGTCCCAATAAATGTGGATTATGAAGCCTAACACCGGTCATGTTACAGCTTTAATTAATTGCAACAAATTCAGTCACTAATAAAAATTCTATCAAGCAAAAACAAAAAAGTGGGATAAAACCCAAAAAGAATCGCTGTATGTTCTGCAGGGCTGGAATAAAGAGAGATTGTGTGATTCGATTTTAACACACAGGTCCCTGTAGAATTTCATCATCAAAAATAATCTCCTTCGACTTCCCAACAAATATCATAACGTTTTTAACCAGTTGCAAGCAGATCCCTTGTGTTCTGTTTTTTTTTAAATAATACCCTGTCAGGTGTGTCACTTTCTTCAGAAAGTAAGACTTGGTCGTAGTTGTATTTTTTTTCTTTGTTGTCAATTTGCACTTTGATTTCAATCAAATTCTCCTGTGGAAATAGTGCGAGATTATTTACTCTGAAACATCCTAACACAAGAGCATTCCCAAAACAGTGAGGCAAGTGAGAATCTTATTTTAAAGCAAGAAATTGCTCTTAAAATAGCAGTTTTCACAACCTGAGCTAGTCTCGAATGTCCACAGCTACAGAAGCTCCTTTGCTTTGAGGTCACTGCTGCAATGTAGAAAACATGGCAGCTAATGTGAGCATGGCAAGATCCCACACAGTGCAAAGTGATAAAGGCAATGATAAACTGTTTTTCAACGTTACGTTGAAGGATAAAAAATAGCTAGGCCTTCCAAATGGATACACCCTTTCTCTTCTGGATAATGGCATTGCCTGAAAGCCCAGTTTAAACCCCACAGGCTTAGGAGGTTTGATTCTGTTGGGAAGGAATGGACATCCAGAAATCAACTTCCCGGATGAACTCTATTCAACGAAAATGCACAGATTTTCTTTAGGTGGTAGCACATGTTCAACTCCGAGTCAGAAGTTTGCGGGAGAAAATTCATAATCTATTGCAGGCTAAACAGGTTTCTGTGCATTAGCAGCCAGCTGCCTCAGCTCCTAAAGTTGCTTTACTGATCGAGTGAAGCTCATCCTTAAGATGCAATACTCCTCCCACTATTAATATAGTTCCTAATCCTGGTTTATTTTTAAAGATTACTTTATTCATCACTTGTACATTGAGACTTTGAAACATCTCATTTGCAACAATGACCAACACAGTCTGATGATTGTACTAGTGTACTAGGGACAGCCTGCAAGTATCACCAAGCTTCCAGCACCAAAGTCGCATGCCCTCAACTCACTAACCCTAATCATACGTCTTTGGAATGTGGGAGGAAACTGGAGCAGCTGGAGGAAACCCATGAGGTCATGGGAAGACTATACAAATTCCTACAGACAGTGGTGGGGAATGAACCACAATCGGTAGTCATTTGGTGCAGAAAAGCTTGAACTATTCGCTACACCACTGTGGCCGCTTCTGCACTCTCATTTACAAGACAGAAACAAAATGCTGGATTCACTCGGCAGGTCAGGCAGTATCTGTAAAAAAGACGATCAGTTAATGCTTCAGGTCCAGGACCCTGTTCTGCTGAAGGGTCCTGAATCTGAAATGTTAACTCCCTTTTCTTTCCAGACAGACTGTCTGATTTGCTGAGTGCTCCCAGCATTTTCTGTTTTTAGTTCAGTTTGTCAGCATCTGTTCTTTGTTTTGATTTTCAATTATTCATAACCTTTGCTGCAATGTAATTTTATGGTATTTAAAAGTAGAGAGGCCCAGAATTCATCAAAGTGCAAACCAAATCTTCAAGTTGTTTCATCAAAAGTAACATTCTCCTTTCCTTGAAACCATTTTTCATGAGGTTACTGACTCACGGTTTGTGTGTTTTGGAACATCCTGGCATGTCTCTCTTAGGATACATGTGTCCAAGAGCAAGGGGGGAGTAATTAGCCAAGAAATTTGACTCATCTGCTCCCCTCTGCTATATGTAAATAGTGCATTTTTCATTTTCCCAATGCATTTTCTCTATTCAATGACAGAAATTAGATTGAATGCTTGCAACCTATGAACTTCACGATAAAACAATGAGTGCATCATGCTGAATTATGAATAAAGTGTGCCCCTTGGTTATAATTTTGCATGCAAAAATTCTCCTTTTAAGTATTATTGAAAAAAATATATTTGCTGTCATCATTTCCCTGGTAATATTGTGTAAAGGTGCATATGAATTTACTGGTACAATTTTCTTTTATTCCCTGCAATTTGATAGTAACCCTTGTAGATAATGTTCATTTAGAACATTAAAGATGTCTAATGTCCAACTTCTAAGTAAACTGCTCCATTTCTGCCCTTTTTTTGCAGAGAATGAGGCCAGGACCTTTCAGGAAAGATTCCCATCTACGTCATGGATAGTCATTGGAAATGGAATTGGTTTATTGCTGTCACATGTACCGAGATACAGTGAAAAGCTCGTCTTGCATACTGTTCATTCAGATCTATTACAGAAGTCCATTGAGGCTGTAAAAGGTAAAACAATAACAGAATGCAAAATAAAATGCAGCAGCTACAGAGGCAATCTGGCGTAGAGAGACAATGAAGGTCATATTATAACAAGGTAAGCTATGAGGTCAGGAGTCCACTTTTATCATATTGAAGGGCCATTCATCTCCATCATGAGTGTTCCCAGACCCAGCTGGAAAAGGAGGAGGGTTGGACATAGGGCTAGCAACCCCATCCCTTAGAAATTTAGAGCTACAGAAACACCAACTGAAGCTTTAAAGACCAAATTTCTTGGAGAGGAAGTATCTTCGAAAATTTGCTACACCTAGGGACAACTTGAAAGACTGACCCAGTATGGAGGACTAGTGAGCTGCTCCTAATGCCTATGCCCTAGTAGCAGTTAAGGGCTTAAGTAAGGGGATATTCAAAAGACCTATAACAGCAGGATAAATGCTGTTTTTGTGTCCGGTGGCACATGCTTTCAGGGTTTATACTGTACCTTCTGCCTGATAGAAGAGGAGAGGAAAGAGAATGTCCAAATAGGCTGGGTCTTTGATTATGGTGATTGCTTTACTAAGGTAACAAGAAGTATTTGCAGAAGGAAGTAAGACCAGTATTCTGTTTTTTTTTCTTCCTGTTCAGTCCCCTCGCTATATCACTTGAAATGCTAACATTTATTATCCATCTCGAGTGACCCAAGCCACATGGCGGATCACCTCACAGTCCATGTAGTGATGGTTCTCACACACAGATGTTGGGGAGGCAGGTTTACGATTCCTACTCATCAAGCATGAAGGAATGTGATAGATATCTAAATCAGGATGGTGCAAGAGAGTGTTTCAGCTTGATCCTTTCACTCTGTAGAGGTATGGATTAGGAGGTACTGTGGAAGAACAAGTTACTGCAGTGTATTCTGCAGATAGTGCACACTGGGTTGGATAGAACTCAATATAAGGATGTTCGGCACCTATCTGAATCCTTCTCTGAAGCCAATAATAAAACTGGATTCATCAATATGAAAAAAAAAAATCCAGAGACATAAGTGATTATAGATGCTGGAATTTGGAGCAACACACAGTGCTGGAAGAACTCAGAAATAGTCTATTTTTTTACTTTAAAGTTTCCTTCCAAAATAGAAGTTGGAATTGTTCACTTTGACCCTAGAGTTCTATTGAGGAAGATCTGTGACACAAGATATGAGTCAGTGGTGCAGAAGGTAAAGAGAGAGAAGAGGGGAGCAGTAGTGAGAGGAGTCTCAACAGTCAGAGGAACAGAGAGGAGATTCTGTGGACGTGAACAGGACACCCAGATGGTGTGTTGTCTCGAAGGTGCTAGGATCAGGGACATCCACAGCATTTTAGAGAGGAAGAGAGAATAGCGGGAAGTCTTGGGAGATTTTAACATGCAGATCAATTGGAAAAACCAGGTTGGTAATGGATCTCAAGAGATCCCGTTTGTTGAATGTCTACAAGATGGCTTTTTAGAGCAGTTTGTCGTAGAGCCTTCAAGGGTATTGGCTATACTGGATTGGGTGTTAGGTAATGAACTGGAGGCGATTAGGGAGCTTAAGGTAAAAGAACCCTTAGGAGCCAATGATCACAATATGATTGAGTTTAACTTGAAATTTGATAGGGAGAAAGTTGGACGTAGCAGTATCTCAATGGAGTCAAGGAAATTACAGTGATATGAGAAGGAGCTGGCCAAAGTAAATTGGAAGGAGCTCCATGCAGGGTTGACAGCAGAGCAGCAATGGCATGAGTTTCTGGGAAAAAGGAGGAAGATGCAGGCAGATGAATTCCAAAAATGAAGAAATACTCAAATGGCAAAGTAGTAGAAACATGTCTGACAAGGGAAGCTAATGTAAAAACAAAAGAAAGGACAAACAACAAAGCAAAAATTGATGGGGAGTTGAAGGATTGGGAAGCTTATAAAAACCTACAGAAAGCAACTAAATTAATCATTAGAGGGGAAGAGATGAAATATTAAAGCAAGCTAGCAAACAATATCAAAATGGACAGTAGAAGTTTTCTCAAGTATGTAAAAAATAAGAGAGATGAGTGTGGATATTGGACCGCTAGAAAATGAGGCTGGAGAAATAATAATAGAAACATAGAAACATAGAAAATAGGTTCAGGAGTAGGCCATTCGGCCCTTCGAGCCTGCACCGCCATTTATTATGATCATGGCTGATCATCCAACTCAGAACCCTGCACCAGCCTTCCCTCCATACCCCCTGACCCCCGTAGCCACAAGGGCCATATCTAACTCCCTCTTAAATATAGCCAATGAACTGGCCTCAACTGCTTCCTGTGGCAGAGAATTCCACAGATTCACCACTCTCTGTGTGAAGAAGTTTTTCCTAATCTCGGTCCTAAAAGGCTTCCCCTCTATCCTCAAACTGTGGCCCCTCATTCTGGACTTCCCCAACATCGATAAACAATCTTCCTGCATCTAGCCTGTCCAATCCCTTTAGGATCTTATACGTTTCAATCAGATCCCCCCTCAATCTTCTAAATTCCAACGAGTACAAGCCCAGTTCATCCAGTCTTTCTTCATATGAAAGTCCTGCCATCCCAGGAATCAATCTGGTGAACCTTCTTTGTACTCCCTCTATGGCAAGGATGTCTTTCCTCAGATTAGGGGACCAAAACTGCACACAATACTCCAGGTGTGGTCTCACCAAGGCCTTGTACAACTGCAGTAGTACCTCCCTGCTCCTGTACTCGAATCCTCTCGCTATAAATGCCAGCATACCATTCGCCTTTTTCACCACCTGCCGTACCTGCATGCCCACTTTCAATGACTGATGTATAATGACACCCAGGTCTCGTTGCACCTCCCCTTTTCCTAATCGGCCACCATTCAGATAATAATCTGTTTTCCTATCTTTGCCACCAAAGTGGATAACTTCACATTTATCCACATTAAGTTGCATCTGCCATGAATTTGCCCACTCACCCAACCTATCCAAGTCACCCTGCATCCTCTTAGCATCCTCTTCACAGCTAACACTGCCCCCCAGCTTCGTGTCATCCGCAAACTTGGAGATGCTGCATTTAATTCCCTCATCCAAGTCATTAATATATATTGTAAACAACTGGGGTCCCAGCACTGAGCCTTGCGGTACCTCACTAGTCACCGCCTGCCATTCTGAAAAGGTCCCGTTTATTCCCACTCTTTGTTTCCTGTCTGCTAACCAACTCTCCACCCACACCAATACCTTACCCCCAATACCGTGTGCTTTAAGTTTGCACACTAATCTCCTGTGTGGGACCTTGCAAAAGCCTTCTGAAAATCCAAATATACCACATCCACAGGTTCTCCCCTATCCACTCTACTAGTTACATCCTCAAAAAATTCTACGAGATTCGTCAGACATGATTTTCCTTTCACAAATCCATGCTGACTTTGTCCGATCATTTCACCGCTTTCCAAATGTGCTGTTATCACATCCTTGATAACTGACTCCAGCAGTTTCCCCACCACCGACGTTAGGCTAACCGGTCTATAATTCCCCGGTTTCTCTTTTCCTCCTTTTTTAAAGAGTTACATTAGCCACCCTCCAATCCTCAGGAACTAGTCCAGAATCTAACGAGTCCAAAGATATGGCAGATGAAATAAATGAGTATTTTGCATCAGTTTTCACTGTGAAAGACACTAACAGTGAGCCAGATGTTGTAATGTGTGAGGAAGAGAAGTGGGTGCAATGATTCTTATAAGGGAGAAGGTGCTCAAAAAGCTGAAAGACATAAGGGTACATAAGTCACCTGGACCAGATGAACTGCACCCTAGGGTTCTGAAAGAGGTAGAGGTAAATATTGCAGAGGAATTAGCAAGGGACTTCCAAAAATTATTGGACTGTGGCATGGTGCCAGAAGACTGGAAAACTGCAAATGTCACTCCACTCTTTAAGAAAGGAGGGAGGCAGCAGAAAGGAAACTATAAACCAGTTAGCCTGACCTCAGCGGTTGGGGAAATGTTGGAGTCAATTTTTAAGGATGAGGTTATAGAGTACATGATGATACTGGACAAGATAAGACGATAGTCAGTTTTATCTCACAACCTACAGTACTGTGCAAAAGTCGTCAGCACACATACATAGCTAGGGTGCATAAGACTTTTTCCACAGTAGTGTAGTAATTTTATGTATTGCACTGTACTACTGCAGCAAAAGAAAAACTAATTTCACGACATACAGTATGTGACTGATGATAAACCTAATTCTGACATGGGTCTCTATTGTGAACTGAGAGTGAGAAGGGGTAGGGAGAGGGGAATCATGGTTGGAAAAAGGGGAAGGAAGAGGAGAGGGAGCAGGAAGCACCAAGCACTAGAGAGACATTCGGCAATGATCAGTACACTAACTGTTCAGAATCAAATGACGTTGCCCGGTATCTCGGGCTGGGTGTGTCCACATGCACACCAATCCTGGCCCCTGAACCTCTTTCTCTACCAATTTGTCCTATACCCCTCCCACAGTGCTCCACCCTCACCATTCCCAACACCCTTTGCTCCCGCCAGATTTACAAACTTGCTCTCAGCTCCACGATGACAAGTACAGTACTGTGCAAAATTCTTAGGCACTCTGCAACATTTAAATTTTATTCTGCATTGTTATTGCCTTACCTAGTTCTGCTTCAACACTGTGCAACATTTTGATCTGTATGAACAGTATGAAAGACAAGCTTTTTAACTGTATCTTGGTCCATGTACGGATTCCAATACTGATAGAATCAGGGAGGAGAATGTGGAGAAAATATAAAACAGGATTAATGCATAACTTGTGCAAGTGGGTGGTTGATGATTGGTGTTGGACTCATTTGCCCAAAGAGCCAGTTTCTAAGGTGTATCTCTCTATAACTCTCTGGTTTGGCATCTTGTCCTTCAGACACATTTTTCATCAGTCAGATATAATCTAGGTTGGCATACTGAAACCAATGTGAATTCATCATCAATATCTGTGAGCTAGTTCTTGGGTTATGGGAAGAGTCCAATTTTCCAGTCTGGCTGGGTCAGCTTTACCGACTCTTTCAACACCTGCAAGACAAGGGACGGTTTGGTGGAGGACTTTTGTCTTGTAGATGTTGAAAGAGTCAGCAATGATTCTGGATTTGGCCTCCCAATGTGTGCAAATCAACACACATAATGCAACTTTTCACCTCAGTTGAATTCATCTACAGGACTAACAGGAAGTCTCAATTTACAGCACCTCTGGTCCAGACCCAAGCCACCCAAGCCTCAGTAATTGAGCTGCCATATACAGACAATGTTTGGATTTGAATTCATTCTGAGGCTAAGTTCCCAATATCTGTCCCTCAGTCGAAACGCTCATGTTATCATACCATTGTGCATTAAAGATTTCTAAGCTGAAATTGGCTATTGTGTTTCCTATGTTACAAATGATGCTTCAAAATATCACTTCAGCTTTTAAACTCTTATGGAAAAAGACAGGAGAGATATGAAATTAATCCAAGCCTTTTCTTTAATGGTGACATGATGACAATTATGAAAGTGCCAAAAGATTATAATTACTATATTCCATTTAGGTAGACTCCAACCTGATGCCATGAATATTGATTTCTTCTTGATTACAAAGTTGAGGAAAGAGGACCGGGTCGAGATAACAGAGACTTTTGGAGAAGAGGAGTTCGGTGGGTAATACCATTCTGGCTGACCGGAAGTGCACTGAGAGCGGTAAGCGTAAAGGAGTTGGGTGCTTACTGATCTGGTTAACAACAGATGGTGCAATCTGAGTCATATTACGATCGAGGAACGTGGTTGTAGACCGGATATTGAACATTTTACTGTTAGACTTCAGCTACATTCCACCATGATACAACACTTGGCAGCACGGGAGGTCGTTCCTGCATGTGGCCATCGAACGTGCAGCTCCTCCCATGGAGGGTCAGACACCCTGAGCCAACAGACTGGTCCTGGACTTATTTTCCATCTGGCATAGTTTGCATTTTGTTGTTTGATTGTTTGTGGTTTTTGTATTGCTATAATTACACACTATTCTTGGTTGGTGCGGCTGTAATGAAACCAAATTTCCCTTGGGATTAATAAAGTATATCTATCTATCTATCTTCCACTTAAAAATATTCCCTTCCCCCTCTTCCCCCACCCCCGCTCTATTCCCTACTCTGACCTTTTACTTCTTTTCACCCGCCTATCACCTCCTCCTGGGTCCCCCCCACTTCCATTTCTACTATGGTCCACTCCCCTCTCCTATCAGATTCCTTCTCCAGCTCTTGACCTTTCTCACCCACTTGGCTTCACCTATCACCTTCCAGGTAGCTTCCTTCCCCGTCATCACCTTTTTATTCTGGCGTCTTCTTCCTCCTTCCTTCTCAATCCTAAAAAAGCTTCTTGGCCCAAAACATCAACTGCTTATTCATTTTCATAGATGCTGCCTGATCTTCTGAGTTCCTCCAGCATTTTGTGGCATTGCTACTGTTGTAATGCTGCAAGCAGTGGCAGAGTGAGACCTGAGAAGGATCTAAAGGCAAAGGTGGGAATTAAAAAAAATGATAAAGAAAGGCATATACCGAGTTAAGAGAAAGAGGGGAATAAAGGAAAGCAGAGGAAAAGATGGAAGATGTAGAGGAGAGAAAGGTAAAAAAATTGCACAGTCATGCAGAAATATCAATTGGTGGTAGGGAGAGGGGGTGAGGGAAGGATTGTTGAAAATCTAACCCCCTCTGCATGATTTAAAATGATGGCACCTTTATTTGAAAGTGCCTGAATTAGCTGAGTTAAATGGTGTATATCAAATTGCTCTGTCTTTTCAAACATCTCAGCTAATTGAAAGTAAAAGGAGAAACTAGCCGATTTGCTACTTCCAACTCAGTCACTGTGGATCCAATGGTAATAAAAAGTGACATCATTGTCAGTCTGCAACAAAGCGTTTCCACCTCAGCTTTGATTTATAGATACCCTGGGGGCGGTATATAAAACACTTTGCACCTGCACTTTTCTTTCCTGCCTCTTGGCATCAGTTACAGCTCATTAGCATACTGATCTCACCTTCTCTTGAAAGGTGACATTATATTACCAGGATTTCTTCTCCCCATGAAAATGAGTGATGGGCAACAAATAGATCAAAGGTGTCAGAATGAGAGGAGCAGAGATGACATTAAAGGAAGGCATTTGTGATAATGTTATCCTGGAACTGAAATAAAGTGGAAATGGTCACGGGTTGTGGGGAAGAGCAGTGGGGGAGACGAGAGGAGATTCAGGTGTAGAAATCGCTTCAAATTAAAGTGGTTAGAAAACGTAACAATAAAAATACAGATTTTGAAATGCAAAGCAAAAACATTGGTATCAGAAAGCAGTACTCACAGGTCAAGGGAGCTTTTGTTGTTAGCTTTTAAGCTAAATATATTCCATTGTCATTAACAAGGCCAATGCTAATTAATCTTTTCAAGCCCTTAGTTCAGAGTCATTATGAGATTTTGCCATATCGGGACTTGGTGAAGAAATTTAGCTAGCCTGAAATTACTCAGTACTTAATCAAATGATTAGTCTATAATCATATCCTTCGTACTCCATGGAGCTGGTGCTGTAAGGTATGAATGAGATAGGAGTGAGCACTACTTTCGATACACAAGAGGACAGACTGCAGGGAATGGAATGACCCATTCAGGCCCCTGAGCCTGCAGTGGCCTTTTAGAATGTGACTGATCACAGCCTTTGCACGTGGTTAGCTTCTATCCACCCAGTGTAAACAAAAATCCGAATGACCTTCACCTTGAACATTTGAGTTGCTTTATGATCAACTGAATATCCTGTATAAGAGTAGCAGGAAGTGGACCCCAGACACATGATTGAACCCAGTTGGTTCAGGTTTTTATTTAAAAAGAGAGAACATTTATTTAATACTTTGACTCTTGAACGGAACTATTGTGTGATCTAGATGAACTCTTAATTTCACAATCTACATCATTGTGGCCCTTGCAACTTAGTTTTGAAGTTCAAAGCTCAAAATAAATTTATTATCAAAGTACATATATGTCACCATATACAACCCAGACATTTATTATACCTGCTCAAACACGAGAAAATCTGCAGATGCTGGAAATTCAAGCAACACACACAAAATGCTGGTGGAACACAGCAGGCCAGGTAAAATCTATTGGAAGAGATCTTCAGTCCTGACAAAGGGTCTCGGCCCGAAACGTCGACTGTACGTCTTCTTGGCCTGCTGTGTTCAACCAGCATTTTGTGTGTGTTGCTATTCATTATACCTGTATTGATTTACCTGATCAAGTACTGATTTGTCTACCTGCATTGTACTTTTTCTGTAACTCTACCATTCTACTCTGCATTTTTATTATATATTTTCTTGTACTACCTCAATATGCTTATGTTTTGCAATTGTCTACATGGTACATTACTCATAAAGCATGCAAAATAAAGTTTTCACTGTATCTTGATGTATTTGACAATAATAAACCATTAACTGGGCTACTTACTTTAAGGAAACCAAATAATGGGACCACTGACAGAGCTAATTTAGGAAATATACCAGAACTATGAAGAACACCAACTACAATCTACGGAACAGGAACCACATTAAAGTAAGTGTAAAAAGTGAAAATATATCTGGTGATCAAACCTCTCTGTAAGTGGGGGAGGAAAGCAAACAGAATGAAGAAAGCAGCTCAGATACTCAGCAGGTCGTGAAGCATCAGAGGAAGGGGAGCTGTATGTCATTTCACACCATTGTGTTCCTGCAGGAATGGGACAACTGACATATTTCAGGATAAGGAGAGGCCTGACATTCCAACAATCTGCAGATATTGCATGATGGATTAAGTCACTGAATACAGCAATTAATAAATTATCAAGGAAGATGAAACTTAATAAGATACTTTTCAGTTATTTCAGAATTGGAAATGGGTTCAGGAAGAGAGAGAGAGAGAGAGTGTGTGTGTGTGTGTGTGTTTGTGTGTGTGTGTGTGTGTGTGTGTGTGTGTGTGTGTGTGTGTGTGTGTGTGTGTGTGTGTGTGTGTGTGCGTGTGCGTGCGTGCACGCGCGCACAGCTACCATGGAGTATTGCCTTGGAGAAAAGGAAGTTAAGTACTGACATGATAGAAGAATATACCATAATATTGTGAGAGGCATTGATAGCCAAAGTCTGTTTCCGATGATAGGGGGTGCCTAAAACTAAAGCGCACAGGTTTAATTGGAGGGGGAGGAGATTCAAAGGAGATCTGAGGGATAATAACAAAATGCAGTTGGTATCTGAAATGAACTGCCACAGGAAGTGATAGAGTCAAGAACGGGATTTAAGAGGCATCTAGAGACGTACTTGAATGAGCAAGGCAAGGAGGGAAGTTGAATTAATGCAGGTAAGCAGGATTAGTAATGACATGAAGGCAGTGGCTGAAACACCTCTATACAACTCTAAGAATCTCCGTGGCATAATGAAGAAGCCACAGTCTCATTTCTACATGCCCAACAAAGTATCTTTGAAGCTGATCATTCTTGCAATACAGAGACATGTGGTATAGCAAGCTCCCATGAGTAATGTCATGTAACCAGAGTGGATAGTGACCAGCAGAGTAAGGAAAACATGTTTCATTTTCTTCTTTGGATTCTGCCATGGGTTATTTTTTTGGGGTGAGACTGAGGAAATGCACAGTGCAATGTGCTTCACAGAAGAATTACCAAAAAAGATTAGCTGTCTAACCTCTCGGAGATAGGAGTGGAGGTAGGCCAAGTGCTTGAACAAAAAGATAAAATTCAACTGCGGAAGGAATGATAGCGAGGAAACTTGAGCACCAAGATCTATGTTAGTTGCAAGTAAAGCTGTCACTGGTGAAGTGATTAACTTTGGTTTTGATCAACTGACCAGAATTGGGAGAGTAGAGATCTTGTGAAAGATTACAGAGACTTACGGAGTTAAAGATCTGAAGAGATGATTTTGCTGAACAGGATATGCTTTGAGTGGAATGTACGCCAAGAGTGGCCCTCTCTTCTCTCTCAGGCAGAGGTAAAAGGAACTCTTTTGAAGAGAGGAGTCCTTCCTGGTAAAGTAGTCACTATAGATTACTGTATCACCAAATAATAGAGATCTGGTCATCTAGCCATTTTTCAGTGGGAGCTTGATGGCTATCACATTTCTTTCATTTCAAGTGCATTTCATGTGATGTCCTGGGACTGCAAAAACCTGAAATCACAGCTAAGTTTATTTGGACAGTCAATGTGCTGCTACATCAGCGAATGAATTAGAATTTGGACATGACATATGAATTCTGACAAATCTTCTCTTTTAAAGCAGTCAAATTCAAACTCAAATTACATAGCAAAGAGTTCATTTAGGGAAGTCAGAAACCTCTTACCGTAAAAGTAATTTCTCTAGAATATTGTTGTGATAGTTTAGAGACATTATGGTATTAGATCAATATCAGATACTGAACATGGCATGGTTACCAAGTTTGATTGACAGGGAAATTACCCATTGGTTACACACACTTAATACTGAATTAGTGACTTTTGTAGGCATTAGTGACTTTTAACAGCAAATATTTTGATCTTGGGTCAACTTGTACTCTGTCTAAGCACGCTGACTAGGATTGACCTTGCCAGAGCTTGCTTTAACAAAACTGCACTGGAATCCTGTACGCTTGAATTACAAGGGAAAGCAAAGCGGACTGGATAGCGGGGAACTAGATTTATTGTTGTTGCCAGCAAGTACCTTGTATTGTCCTTTCAGCATCTGTTCGTCCAGTGCTGCGATCAGCCTCCAGCTCCTGGGTCACTGAATCTATCAAAAGCAGATCAGAATACTCAGATCAGTTTTTAAACTAGAACTTGTACAAAATACCCCCCCATTATTCAGTTTACTTTGAGATAGTGAAGCCAGACAGTTGTTATTAAAGTGGTAAACACAGGAGATTCTGTAGATTTTGGAAATCAAGAGTAACCCACACAATATGCTAAAGGAACTCAGGTGGTCAGGCAGCATCTCTGGAAAGGAATAAACAGTCAACTTGTTTATTCCTTTTTATAGCTACTGCCTGATCTTCAGAATTCCTCTAGCATTTTATGTGGGTTAGAATTATTAAAGTTGCACATGTTCCAAAATGCAATGTCCTATAATGCCTTGTTGTTCCTTCTCTCAATAAGGCTGCTCCACCAGGTATACAAAATTAAGAAGGATATAGATAGGGTAAATGCAAGCCGGCCTTTTTCACTGAGGTTGGATGGGACTACAACCAGAGGTTGTGGCTTAAGAGTGAAGGGTGAGAAGCTTATGGGGAAACTTCTTCACTCAGAGGGTTGTGAGAGCATGAAATGAGCTGCCAGCACAAGTGGTCCACACAAGCTCTACTTCATCTGTTAAGAAAAGTTTGGATAGGTGGGATAGTAGGGATATGTAGAGCTATGGCCCTGGTGCAAGTCGATGAGAGTAGGCAGCTTAAATGGTTTTGGCATGGACTGGATGGGCCTTCGGTCTGTTTCTGTGCTGTACTTCTCTATGACTCGATGGCTTGTTATCAAAATACTGCAATACTGATATCGTCCATATATTTTACACCTTTAAAGTGGGAAGAATGGGGAGGAGTAAATAAGGGGCAATTCAAACAAAAGTTAAGGCCATCATGCATTATTGTTACTTATCTAAAGAATGGATAAACAGTGTACTTTAAAGGAGACCCAAGAAACTGCAAGTGCTGGAATCTGTAGCAACAGTCTGCTGGGAATCTCAAAAGATTGAGCAGCATCTGTGAGGGGAGAAGGGACTGTCAATGTTTTGGGTCAGAACAATACATCAGGACTGATGGCACAGTCAGACCCAGATGGTTAGCAGTTCCTCTCTCCCCCACAGATGCTGCTTGACCCATTGAGTTCTGAGTTCCTCAGCAGGTTGTTTGTTCCTCTCTATTATAATGGACATTTTAAAGGAGGAAAGAGGCATAGAAAGAAATGAAGACCTTTAGGGTAGGAATACTGGATCAAAGGGGCTTTGTGAATTAAGGGCACAGTGGCCGGTGGTGGAAAGAGTAAGCAAACTGTGAAATTATCAAATGACTTTAATTAGAGAAGAAAAGTATCAGAAATTGGGAAGATTATAGAAAACTAAGAATAGAAAGAGGTTTGAGAAAAAGGACACATTTTAAGCAGAAGTATTATTTAAGAACCAACTAAAGCTCAGATGGAAATGGGTACACAAAATAGTGTGAGTCTGCAGTCCGTATGAAACATTTGAGACCAGTTGAAGTTTACAGAGAAGAGAACAATGGAGGACGTTGGCGAATGGGTTGGATGGGTAACACCAAAAGAACAAATAATAGTGGCTATGTTAATCAGGCCTCCATTGGAGCAAAGTTTACCAGAGATTAGTAGGGTTGAAGAATCTACCCAGGAACACTAGACTGAGTTCAGCTCCTACCGTTCATGCCTCTGAGGTTGTCTGCAGAGGCAGCTTGTTTTAATGTCTGCTCAGCTTGTTCTCGTCGCTTGGTCTCAAATTCAAGAGCTTCCTGCAATTTCCTCTTTGCTTTCTTCTCTTTCTTTAACCGCTTCTGGATTATTGCTGGAAGAATGACACAAATCAGTCTGAGGTAATTTTTTATGATATGCCCACAATGGGCTCCTGAACAAGTTAGTCACCTGCTGGGCACTGGTTTGTACTGCTTTATCATTGCAATGTGGAAGTCAAGAATGAGCCAGCAGACAGAATCTGGCCCAGTTGATTATCTATTTTAATCACCACTAAGTATAGTAGGTGACTCCATCACTTTAGGTTTAGGGTGCACATGACTAGCCACATAACTTCACGTCGGCCAAAGCGTATGTAGTATTGCTCAACCTTCATGAGCTTGAGAGGAAAGGTGGTTTCAGCCAAAGTGATTTGTTTCAATTAATTGTAATGATTGAATTCATTTCTATCACAAGAGATATTTTAACTGATTTTCTTTAACTTTTGAAATAATTTGTGGTAAATATTTAACTCCTTTGTTTATACATGCCTGGTTATCAAGGACATTTAAACTCAGCAAAAATTCCTTTGACATTTAAGTTGTGAAAGACAGTTTATGGGCAAGAGTCTCAGTGCTGGCTGACCATCCAATATGGAAGATGGTCACAGTAGTGAAGAACATTTGTAATAGAACAGTGACCATGTAGAGCAGCTCACTCTTGTGCTGGGTTTTATTTCTTTGTCACAAGTGCAAAAACGAAATCTTTCCACAACCTACCTCTGTTTTTCTGCTCAACGGCTAACTGCTTCTCCAAGCTTTCCCTCATCTCCCGCTCCCTGAACAGTTCCATCTTTAACTCCGTCTTTTCAAGTTGCACTTGCTTTTCCTGGGCCCTGGCATTGTCGATGGCAACCTTCAGTAGACCCTATCAACACAAAATTAGACAACTAGTAAAAAATTGTTCAAAACTATTGTGGTAAAACCTGAAGGCTAACCAAAGTATATTCAACGTAGATCTTCTTCCATTGAGTTCTGGTCGATAAAAGAAATATTTTTACAAACATAACTTCAGGTCTATCCAAATGACTTTACAGGCAATGAAATATTTCTTTTGAAGCAATGTCACTGGTGCAATGATTGAAATACATGTGTTGATATATACTTAACTGCAAATGATAATTAAGACACAAAAGAATGCAAATACTGAAATCCAGAGCAACACACAAAATTCTGTACGAATTCAATGGGTGAGTCAGTATCTGTGGAGGGAAATAGGCAATCAACATTTCAAGTCCAGTTCAATAGTCTCAACCTGAAACAGTGACTGTCCATTCCCCTCTACAGATGCTGCCTGACCAGTTGAGTACCTCTGGCATTTTGTGTATTGCTGCAAATGATAGTGACCAGATCTTTGTGATGTTAACAATGCACAATGGTGGAGCGTGTTTAAATTACTTGAACAGCAGGAGTCTGGATTTAAATCCAACCAATTAAATTCAAATAATGATCTGTAATCTCAGCTAATCTTATTTATGATGGCCACAAAAATGACTGGATTGTCGGTTCAATACTGGATCACCAGAGAATTCAGTGAAGAAAGCTTATCATCCTTAAGTGGACTGGACTCCAGACCCACCAATGCGATTGATGCTTAAATGCCCTCTGAAATGACTTAGCAAGCCCATCAATCCAAGGGCAATTAAGCGTGGACAATAAACACTTGTCAAATAAACTGATGCCCAGATCCTTAAAGGTAAATATTAAAAGTGGTCTAAAACGTTGCCCAGGATTCCAGGCAGAAATCTGCTATTCAACATTGGGAAGTTTTAGAGTTATAGTGTCTTTAAATCATAGAGATACAGCTTCAGAACAGGTCCTTTAATGCACCCCTCCACTCCCCCATGATTGAACATTAGACTCCCACTTACACTAATCATACATTAATGCTATTTTTAAAAAAAATTCTCCCCACATTGAGGTAATCAGGAATAAGGCATGTCAGTGGTTCTACTCCATTAGGAAGTTAAGGAGATATAGCCTCTTGCAAATTGCTACAGATGTGTGGTGGAGAACATTCTGATTGGTTGCGACACAGCCTGCAATGGAAGCTCCAATGCATAGGATTGCAAGAGGCTACAGCGTGTACAGGCTCAGTCAGCTCAATCACGGACATAATCCACTCCACCACTGAGGACAGCTTTAAGAGACAGTGCCCCAAGGTAGACGTGATAGAGAAGCTCAGATGGTATTTTGCCTCCCAGGTGCCAAGGTCATGGATGTCTCAGACTGGGTCTACAGCATTCCGAAGGTGGAGGGGGAGCAACCAGAAGTCTTGGTACACATCGGCAACAATGACATAGCAAGGAAAAGTGAGGAAGCCCTGAAGAGAGAACTTAGGGAGCTAGGCAAAAAGCTGAAAGCAGGGCTGCAGGAGAGCAATCTCTGGATTGTTGCCTATGCCACATGCCAGTGAGGGTAAGAAAAAGATGATTTGGTGGATGAATGCAAGGCTTAGAAACTGGTGCAGGGGGCAGGATTTCAGATTTCTGTATCACTGGGATCTCTTCTGGGGAAGGTACCACCTGTACCAAAGGGACGGGTTACACTTGAACATGAGGGGCAAAAATATACTTGAGGGCAGGTTTGCTAGACCTGTTGCGTAGGGTTTAAACTATTTTGGCAGGTGGATTGGAACTGGAGTGAAAGGTCTGTTGGTTACTAGCAGAGGCAGCTGCAGTGAGACTGTCAGGAAGCACAGGCAGCTGATAGGGCAAAATTGCAGTCAGTGGGAGGAGTTGTAGTGTAAAAGGGGAACAAAATTGAAAAGGGCGAATACAGGACTGAAGGTGTTATTATTTGAATGCATGCCACATAGGGAATAAGGTAGATGATCTTGTAGCAAATTTAGAGATTAGCAGGTATGACATTGTGAATATCACTGAGTCATGGCAAAAAGACAATTGTAGTTGGGAGCCTAATATCCAAGGATACATATTGCATCCAAAGGACAGGCAGGTAGGCAGAGAGGGTGGTGTTGATTTGTTGGTAAAAACTAAAATAAAATACAGTACTGTACTTAGAAGGAGTAAGTTATATACAGACCTCAGAACAGTAGCCAGGATAATACACATTACAATGGGAGATAGAAAAGGCACCTCAAAAGGGAAAGTTACAATAATCATGGCATATTTCAATATACACAAGCTTTTCACAGCAGCTTGTGGCTGAGCCCACTAGGGAGATAAACTAATCTGGATTGGATGTTGTGTAATGAACCTGATTGGCTGCTGGTGACCAATAGTGCTCCGCAGAGGTCAGTTTTGGGACTGCTTCTTTTTCACATTGTATATCAATGACATGGATGAAGTAATTGATGGCTTTGTGGCTAAGTTTGCAGACAATATGAAGATAGGTTGAAGAAGAGGTAGTGCTGAGGAAGCAGAGAGGCTACATAAGGACCTAGACAGACTAGGAGAATGGGCAATGAAGTGGGCAATCGAATACAGTGTCAAGAAATGTATGGTCATGCACTTCAGTTGAAGGAAGAACAGCATAGACTATTTTCAAAATGGAGGAATTTCAAAAATCCAAAGTGCAAAAGACTTGGGAGTCCTCTTGCAGGATTCCCTAAAGGTTAATTTGCAGGATGAGTCGGTGATGAGAAAGGCAAATGCAATGTTAGCATTCATTTTGAGAGGACTAGAATATAAAAGCAAGTACGTTTATAATGTTGAGACTTTATAAGGCACTGGTGAGACCTGACTTGGAATATTGAGAGCAGTTTTGGGCACCTTATTTAATAAAGGGTGTGCTGACATTGCAGAGGGTTCAGAGGAGTTTCATGAGAATGATTCCAGGAATAGTAGTCTTACTGTATGAGGCCTGATTGATAGCTCGAGGCCTTTGCTTGCTGGAAATTAGAAGAATGAGGGGGGATCTTATTGAAAACTATTGAATGTTGAAAGGCCTAGGTAGAGTAGATGTAGAGCTGAAGTTTCCTATGGTGAAGGAGTCTAGGACCAGAGAGCACAGCCTCAGAATAGAGGGATATCTACTTAGAACAGAGAGCATGAGGAATTTCTTAAGCCAGGTAGGGGTGAATCTATGGAATTTGTTGTCACGGGTGGCTGTGGAGGCCAGGTCGTTGGGTGTATTTAGGGTGGAAGGTGATAGGTTGCTGATTAGTCGGGACATGAAAGGTTACGTGGAGAAGGCAGGAGAATGGAGTTGAGAGGGAAATGGATCATCCACTATGAAATGGTGTGGCAGGATCAATGGGCCAAATGGCCTAATTCTGCTGTCTGTCTTATGGTGGCGTTCATCATTAAGGACCCTCAACCCTCACCATCCAGGGCATGTTCCCTTCTCATTACTCCCATCAGCGAGGAGACACAGAAGACTGAAGATCCACAATCAATTATTCAGAAACAACGTATTCCTCTGTTATCAGATGTCTGAAAGTTTCGTCAACACTTCCTTCTTTTCTGCACTCTATTTATTTATTTTGTAACTTTTGGTAATTTTATGTATTTGCACTGTGATAATAAATGTGATTCTTATTCATTCCCATCAATCCCCCAGATTCTATTACTTACATATGTACTAGGGAGAATTTCCTAGTACATATCTAAGTGCTGTCTGGTCCTACCAACTCACATCTCTTTGGTATGTGGGTGGAAATCCAACAAATCAAAGGTCACAGGAAGAAGATGGTAATGCCACACAGACAACACCTGTGATCAGGATTGTGAATAATTCTGGGCCCGTATCTACGAAAGAATGTGCTGTCATTGGAAAGGGTCAAGAGGAGGGTTAAAGAATGATCCCAGGAATGGAAGGATTAATGCTTGAGGAGTGTTTGATGGCTCCGGGCCTGTACTCATTGGAATTTAAGAATGAGAGGAAATCTTATAGAAACATATAAATTTAATAAACAGATAAATAAGATAGAGGCAGGAAAGTTGTTTCTACTGGTAGATGAGACTAGAACCAAGGGACATAGCCTCTAGATTCTGGAGAGTAGATTTAGGACAGAGATGAGGAACTGCATTTCCCAGAGAGTGGTGAATCTGCCCAATGAAGCAGTGGAGGCTACCTCAGTAAGTATATTTAAGACAAGGTTGGATAGATTTTTACATAGGTTGGAATTAAAGATTATGGGGAAAAGACAGGTAGGTGGAGATCAGTCTATGGCCAGATCAACCATGATCTTATTGAATGGCGGAGCAGGGTCGACAGGCCAGATGGTCTACTCCTGCTCCTATTTCCTATGTTCTCATGTTCTTAATTTAGAAGAATAAGTGGCAGGGGGCATGATATCTCACTAAAACCTACGGAATATTGAAAGCCTTAGATAAAGTGGACTTTCCGAGAATGTTTCCAATAGCAGGAGAGTCTAGGACCAGAAGGCACTGTCTCAGAATAGAGGGACATCCATTTAGAACAGAGATGAGGAGGAATTTCTTTAGCCAGAGAGTGGTGAATCTGTGGTATTCATTGCCTTCAATGGCTGTGGAGGCCAAGTCATTGGACATATTTAAGGCAGAGGTTGATATATACTCATTTAGTAAGCACATCAAAGTTCATAGTCATAGTCATAGTCATACTTTATTGATCCCGGGGGAAATTGGTTTTCGTTACAGTTGCACCATAAATAATAAATAGTAATAGAAATAGTAATAGTAATAGTATGGGGAGAAGGCAGGACAATGGGGCTGAGAGAGAAAATAAATCAGCCATGTTGAATAATGGAGCAGACTCGATGGGCAGGATGGCATAATTCTGTTCCTATGTCTTATGGTCTTAAGAACCTGCAATAGATGGTTCTATTAGATGTATCACTGTGCTGCTTTATGGCAACCTGTGAGGGCAAGAACAATCAGAAAGTCACCTCCTATAGTCCTGCACTTCTTTAGTACTACACTAAGTTGTGTCCTAAATTTCAGAATTCAGAACATCTGAAACAAGATAGCATCACAATAAAATAACATAGCATAACAAGGGGAATTGTTTGTGGTAGTTTAACTATTTTCTACGCTGCTCAAATCATATCATAAAGCTAAACTGAATTAAAGGACAAATTCACTGCCCTGTTTTTCAAGGAAAAATATATTGCTTGTCTTTCTCTTAAACAATTGGGAAAATATTAGCTGATGTGCAAAAGTAAATGTAACATAGAATACAAGTCTCAGTCAAATATTCCCAAATGGCAACAATAATTTCTTCCTTTGGGTTAAATTGTGAATACTATACCTTTTGACATCATCTTTTCTCAATTCTGAGGTCCTGATTTAAAAAATGTAGGAATCACTTCTTGATTGATCTCACATTCAGTAACCAACAAATCCAGTATGGAATTCAGAATAAACCTTTACTCAATTACTGAGAACAAATTTTACTCAATAGAATATTGGCAATTGCAAAGGCTCTGGGTAATCTAGCTTGCAGATCACTTTCATTCAGTTTGTAAGGGTGACCCTAATCTTCCAGTTGCTGGTCACTTTCATTCTCTCACTCACCTTCTTCTCAGACTTTGGTCTCCTACACTGTTACATTGAAATTCAGCATAAGAATGGAGTTCAGCCCCTCTTCTCCTCATATAACACACGACAATGACTTCAAAACATTTTAGATATTCAGACATTATAGTCTTTTTGTAATTTCACGTATTCAGTTTTCCCTTCAGCTCTTCTTGTGTTTTAGGTTTTTATTCATCTCTTCTTATACTCAAGTTCTGCAGATAACATGTTATTAAATCAGTGAACTTAAACATCCTCTTTCAGTGGCACTAAACTCACTTCAATGTCTCCTGATCTCCATTAGATCACCAACATTCTACTTTGTTTTACCTTCCCCTTTCTAATGTTTTTTTCCCTTTTTATGAATCTTAAAACTTGGCTTTCTTTACTATTTCCCATTATTAAGGCCATCAGCATGAAACATTAAATAAAGTAGAAAATGGTAGAAAAAAATTTGTTGATCAGGCTACATCTGTGGAAAGAGAAACATATGTTTCAGCACATTTGGATGTGTGTGCAGATTTTCATGGCTTCTGAAATTGCCAGGTCAGATCTATTTATGTCAGGAAAATATCGTCTTTAATATTTTAATAAAAGGAACTAGCTAGTTCAATATGTTCCAGGTTCCACTGAGACTGTTCATTGGCCCCTGTGGTGTGGAGCACCTGTTTGAAATTAGGTGGGTACTGTATTAAGGTCTAAATTGCAATTTAAATCATTATTTGTCTGGTTTAACTTTTATTATGCTTGTGTATATGTTTGTATAATCACCTGCTTGTCTATAAATTTTCAATGGATTTTAAAGTTTTTTTTGTTTGTAAGCCTGAAATGTCACAGCAATGTCAGTAAAGATAGTCCTTATTGTTCACAGATTGTTCCTGTTATCTCACCAGCTTAAACTAGTTTGCAGCTTAAATGGAGAACATGGGGTCTCCAGCCCCCTGTTACTTTGATTACTACTCGTTACCTCTTTTCTTGCATTGCTTGCTGGCTCTTTCTGACTGGTACTGCTAATAAAATGGATATAACCATAAAATTTGAGCCTCATTCTTGATTTCTGAAGAACCTACTGGACAACATATCTCCAGATCTCACAGTATGGACAAAAGTAAGAAATGACATGAATTTTGATGTCATTAGTCAACCCAGTTGTATAGTTGATAGAGCTCCTACTCCTCAGCTTTGGGGACCCAGTTTCAATCCTGGACTTGTGTGCTTTCCGTGTGGAGTTTGCACATTCTGCCTGCGTTTCCTCTGGAGGTTCTGTTCTCCTCTCAAAACCTAAACGTGTGTTGGCTGGTATGTTACATGATCACTTCTATTTCCTCATATGTAGTTCAGTGGTAGTTCAAGTTCAAGACAATTTTATTGTCATTTAGTTATATACATGTATATTGTCAAATAAGACAGGGATTCTCTGGACCAGGGTGTAAAGCACAAGGGGTAAAAATCCAATTTCAGATGTCAAATTAGTTTATTGTCATATACACCAGGGTGCAATGAAATTCCTCGAATGTGTGAAGCTCACAGTTGATGGTCAACTGGGTGGAATAGTTTACAGGAAGAATTAATGTGAAATGGGCTATGAGCTGGCAGAGAATGGGCTGAAATGGTGTCCTTCTCTGAGATAAGGAAATATGGTATCACTATGGTATTTGATATGAGCCTGATGAGAAGAAATCATAAGATGTTTAGTGTAGAACCAAAACCGATGGAGGAACACAATGGACCAAGCAACATCTTTGGAGAGATATAGACAGTCAACTTTTCAGGTTGAGGCCCTTCATCTGGATTGGCTGACAGATCTTTGAGTATGGGCTGTGAATATATTGATATGTTGGGCCCATGACAGATCCACCAAGATGTTGACACACAGGAGCTTAAAGCTGCTCAATCTTTCCATCACTGGCCCCTCAGTGAGGACTGGTGCGTGTTCTCCCAACTTCTCCTTCCTGAAAACCACAATCAATTTCTTAGTCTTGGGATTTCAATGGATTTTGGGAGTGAAGCATCCAGCCAATACTACATGTGCATTTAGAACCTATTTCTGAGGACGAAACACCAACCTAACAACAGTGTCTTTGAAGTCCAGATGAAGGGCTTCAAACTAAAACAGTGATTATCCATTCCCCTCCATTGATCCTACCTGACCAACATTCTTCTTCCAACATTTTTGTGCTGCTTTTTGAAGCACATTTGCATGTCAGGTAACAAAACCTGTCCAACATAATTCAAAAGGTTTTAGGGGTAGTAAAGCCAGAACATCCAGGGTGATGGTTTACTTAGATTATGACAAAAATATTGTTTAAAGGTGGACTCTAACAAACTGAGAGCCTAGAGTTAATCACCACTTTCAGTAAGTGAACTCCCATAAAAATAGATGCAAAATAAACATATAAAATCTTCAACGTTTTGTGAAATTCTGAAAATATTTTATGCAAACACTAAATAACCAGAGTGACTAAAAAATTCAAGGTAAATTATTGTCAGGAATTAGAGCAGTAACTCAACTGAGAAAATAATGTTTGCTGCACATTGCATTGTAAATAACCCTGCAGTAATGAGATGCAGGAAAGGTTAATGTAAGATTTAATAAAGGTGTTAAAAATTATCATGGACTTTGATCGAGTTGATAGGGATAAATTGTTTCCACTCGTGATGGACTCAGTAACCAGAGGACACAGATTTATAATAATTGCCAGAACAAGCAGAAGGGAAGATTATTTTTTAAAGCAGTAAATTTCATTCTGCAATACATGGGATTGTAATAGAAGCAGATTTACTAATAAAAGAAAAAGAAGTGAACTTGTTACAAACATAAAAAGGAAAATATTACATGGCTACAAGGGGAGGGAAAGGAAGTTTAACAAATGCATTTTTCCTTTGAGGGAAAGTGAATTGTATACTCCTCCTGTATGTGTAAAATAACCTATAACCAGATATGAAAAATATTTACTTAGTCATTGTCTATGATTCAGATTTATACTTGTGAATGGTTTGATCAATGATTGTTCTCTCGCTTTTGCAAATATCTAGCACAATGAAGAACTGCTGATGTTATATCTGCTGAGGAGTCATAACCTTATTGTCCTTGAGACATGGCTGGTGAGCTGTCTTAGTGAACCACTGAACTCCCGGTGAAGTCTCTCTCACAGTTCTTCGGGGAGGATAATCCTGAATTTAAACCCAGAGTCAATGAAGGAACAACAATAATTTTCCAAGTCAGCAGGGTGTGTGTTGTGGAAGGGAACCTGCAAATGGTGGTGCTGCATGCACCAGATGCCAGCATCTCTCTTAGTGAGTATAGGCATGGCTTTTGGTGGTGGTGTCAGAGTAGCCTAGGTTTTGTATATGGCATACAGAGCTTTGATCTAATTTGTTGGCTATGGGATTACTTAGTTTTGTCCATCAGGAACTATCTTTAAATGCAAGTGGTCCTACATCACAGCTTCACAAGCCAGCATTTAATTTCTAAATATGACTGGCACTCTTCCTGATGTGCCTTCCTGAACCAGGTTGGACCTGTCTGTAAGTCATGGTAGCTGTGAACTCTAGAAATGTATCTTTTAATTCATTAAATATACACAGTAAATTGAAGGCATAAGATCTGTTTCATTATTACCTTGTCAGAGCTAATGCACCTGGTATATTCTGAATAGCAATGCAGTATATACGCTAATTGCTGCATCTTAACCCCATATGCCCAAATTAATTAACTAGAATTTTAGTTTTTCTACCCTATCCACTACACTTGGAGTTTGTATGCATTTCTTCTCAACACTCCACAGGAAGGATGAGCTTGAAATGAAGGAAGTGTAGAGGGGATTCATCGGTACCTTAGTTATTTTTGACACAAATTGGATAGGCAGGACTTGTTCTCCTTGGATTACACGAGGCTAAGGGGTGACTTGGTAGAGGTACGGAAGATAACAGGGGGCATAGACAGGGCAGGTGATCAAAGTATTTTTCTCCATGGAGAAGAGTATCAAAAAAGAAGAGGGCATAGATTTAGGGTGAGAAGACAGAGTTTTTAAAAGAGACCTGATGGGAAACTATTTTAAACAGCTGATACCTGGAACTTGCTTGCAGAGGAAGTGGTGTAATCAGGTACACTGACTGGATTGGAGAGGCATTTAGATAAATATTTAAATGGACAATGCATGAAAGGATATAGACTTTCTACAGGCAAATCAGAATACAATCAGCATGGAACTGATAGGCTGAAGGCTTTAATATAATCATTTCGGCCATTCCCCCATCCCTTTTGCAAACTAAAACTAAATTATTTTGCCTCTTAAAATAAGATAGGAAGGATGTTCGAGGTCCCAAAGATGTTGTCTGGCCTTCTGAGTATTTACATCCTTTCTTAGGGAATACACACTGCATTTTCATGCTGAATACTTCCTATACAATAGCAACATAAAAAAGCACGACAACAACCTCAGAAAATAAATGTATTTTGGAACAAGGATCCTGACACCAGTCCTAGCTGCACTCACCTGGATATTTGTCAGCAGTGTTTCAATTGAAGAAAGTCCATCTGGGAAGAGGAATGGAGCTGGGAAGCCTGGTGGTAGATGTTGGCCAGCCAGGGAAAGCTTCTCAAAACAGTCTCTTGCAGTAGGATTTGAGATCAGGACTTCATCTGCAAACAACAGAAATAGTACATGTTCTCCTATTTTGTACATTGTTCTGAAAAGCGCTAAGAATTAGAATTTGATTTTTAATACAGATCAATCATGCGTTGCTTGCAATTTTTAAAATTTTCACTGAGGAAATAATATTGGGTCATTCAGTAAGAGGTTAGACAACAATGTGGATACTAAGGTAGTTTTTTGTTATTCTTTTGTTGTTTGCGTTTTTGTTATTCTTCCCCATTTAAGCTCAGTAACTATTCATCTTTCACAATCACAACACCAACAAAACAGCCTGCACTTTATTGAGCAATTCTCTTTTGAACTTGCATACCAATACTGTGCAATTCATTCTATTGCCTGCTATTGGCGGGGCATCTCATATGTGTGGAAATGATTGGAACACTTATTTGTGCCAAAGTTAACTGTTTTAGGATCTCAGCTTTGGTTTGTGGACCATTCATCCACTTCTGCTCCAGGATGTAATTTCCTAATTCTGTGGGATTATCAAGCAATATTATATAGGGTCCACATGCCCAGGTTTAAAGGATTAAACTGTCAAGATATACAAGGCCATTAGTGTCTGGTATCTGAACTGAAATTCAAAATCCTCACTACTTTTTCACATCATAAGGATAGTCTATTTGGCCTGTTGAGCCTATGCTGGTTCTCAGGGCATTCCATTCATATCCATTCCCCTCCCCCAGTTATTCCCCTGTAACCTATTATTTCCACCTACTCCTCACTGATTCCTCCACTACCTACCTACAAAGTGGGTAAGTTACAGCAACCAATTAAACGATCAAAGAGTATGCCTTTAGGTTATGGGAAGAAATTCCACAACCTACAGATTCACTTCCCAAGGACCCTACAACTTACACGCTCAATATTTATTATTTACTTATTTTTTATTATTTTCCTCTTTTTTTATATTTGCACAATTTGCAGTCTTTTGCACACAGTTTGTTTGTCCATCTTTGCTATGTGCCGTTTTTCATTGATTCTATTGTGCTCCTTCGTATTTCCTGTGAATGCCACAAGAAACAAATCTCCGTGTGACTAATATGTACTTTGATAATAAATTTACTTTGAAATTTGAACTTTGAAATTGGAAGTTCTGAGGTAAATCCAGGTACCAAGATTATTTCCTGTACCTGTCCCAAATTTGATATTGGCCCAATTTATCCAAAGAACATTTCTTCTTCAATATTGACAAACACACTAAACAGCAAATAAAATGGTAAAAGTCTATGATCTACCTTGTGGTAGGCAAAGAGAAACATTCCTGCTGTGACTAGGGCAAGGGAATGAGAAGTACACCACCTTTAACCCCTTTGCTCACTAAAATCGTCACCTACATTCGTGTACGTTATCCAAATCTTAGTGGATTCTACATCGCCAAGTGTGGGTGAATGCAGAAACAAGAAAGAGAATTTGCCTAGGCATTTGTGAAAATAACCAGTTCCTAATCAGGACATATGTTTGTGGAACACCTCCACAGAGTAGATTAAAATCTGAAAGGTCAGTTTAAAAGTTAGGTACTTGAATGGACAGAAAAAAATACTGCCTGGAAAGATCAGCCAAGATTACATGAAATTGCAGAACAAAAGGGGCTAGGTTACCTACACCTTCTCCTGTTTTTGTGGCATTTTTGTGTTCTCTCCATCGTATTGGTATAGGTGTTGTTATAGTATTGTCACTTACCAAGATACAGTGAAACGTTTGTCTTGCATTCTGTTTGTACAGATCAAATCATTGCACAGTGTTTTGATGTACTATAGATCAAGATAAAACAATAACAATGCAGAATAAAGTGTAACTACTACAGGGAAAATGCAGTGCAGTAGGCAGTAAAGTTCAAAATCATAGCAAGGTAAGTTGAAATGTCAAGAGTCTACCTTGTCGTACAGGAGGTCCCTTCTAAATTCTGATAACAACATTGTACTTGAGATTAGTGGCATGTGTGTTCTAGCTATTCTATCTTCTGCCCAATGGGAGAGAGGAGAAGAGAGAATGTCGGGGTTAGGTGAGATACTTGATTACGCTGGTTGCTTAACAGAAACAGCAAAAATTATAAACAGGAGTCCAGTGAGGGAGGTTGGTTTCCTTGATGTGCTGAGCTGTGTCCACAAACCTCTGCAGTTTCTTGTGGTCAATGTGCAGAGCATGAGTCTCAAGCCAGAAATTGGCGTTTGGTGTTCCTTACAAACTCTAAACATGATTTTACTACGCTCTTGCCTTCTAGTGCAATGATGCTAGCAAATCACCTAATTGACAAAATCAGAGAAGAGGACTTTGGTACAAATATCTTAAACATTCCTACAGCAATATCGCTCACAGTGGATTCAATCTCCCCGGGATCTAATAGTTACTAATTAAAGCCAATAGCAGTTTGAAACTAAAAAGCTAAACATCACCCCTCTGAGATTGAGAAACTTTAATCAATCAATATACAGTACAAACAGCAGATGGATACCAAATATTTGATTGCCAACAGCATGATGCAACTATGGAAGACTTCTACGAATGGAAAAATTCCAAAACCTTTTACTTAAAGGATGTTTTTAAGAGGTGGAAGGAGAGATTGCCTGATAACTCATCTGATAAAACCACGTTAGTCTGCCCATTAGTTTAGCACTAATGCCAATTGTAGCTGCCTTCAAACACCAATGGATTAGTTTTGCTTGTTTTTAATCAGAGCTTTGCTGCAATATTGAATGTACGTGAATTATGCTCACATGTAAAGCTTACCAGATCCTGTACTAGACTGCACGGTAAACTTTCTGCTGTAATTCACTTCAAGCTAACTTAGACCATAAGGCCATAAGACATAGGAGCAAAATTAGGCCATCTGGTCTATTGAGTCTGCTCCGCCATTCAATCATGGCTGGTCCTTTTCTTTTTCTCTTCCTCAACCCCAATTCCCAGCCTGCTCCCTGCAACCTTTGATGCCATGTACAATCAAGAACCTCTCAATTTCTGCCTTAAATACATCCAGTGACCTAGCCTCCGCAGCTACACATGGCTACAAATTCCACAAATTCACCACCCTCTGGCTAAAGAAATTTCTCCGCATCTCTGTTTTGAAAGGGTGTCCCTCTATCCTGAGGCTGTGCCCTCTTGTCCTGGACTCCCACCATGGGAAACATCCTTTCCACATCTACTCTGTCAAGGCCTTTCAATATTCAAAAGGTTTCAACGGGATCCCCCCTCATCCTTCTGAATTCCAGCAAGTACAGACACAGAGCCATCAAATGTTCCTCATATGATAACCCTTTCATTCCTGGAAACATCTTTGTGAACCTCCTCTGGACCCTCTCCAATGCCAGCACATCTTTTCCAAGATGAGAGGCCCAAAACTGTTCACAATACTCAAGGTGAAGCCTCACCACTGCCTTACAAACCCTTAGCATCACATCCTTGCTCTTGTATTCTAGACCTCTTGAAATGAACGCTAACATGGCACCACCGACTCGATCTGCAAGTTAACCTTTAGGGCTTTCTGCACAAGGACTTCCAAGTCCCTTTGCTTCTCAGATTTTTGGATTTTCTAGCCATTTAGAAAATACTCTGCACATTTATTTCTACTACCAAATTGCATGACCATGCATTTTCCAACATTGTATTCTATTTGCCACTTTCTTGCCCATTCTCCTAATCTGTCTAAGTCCTTCTGCATCCTTCCTGTTTCCTCGACAACACCTGCCCCTCCACCAATCTTCGTATAATCTGCAAACTGGCAACAAAGCCATCTGTTCCATCAACTTTTCAGTGATAATCAAGCAAAGTATCAAAGAAACCTATTTGTTCGCAGACAATATAAGTTTTGCTCTGTTATATTTGTTACAGTCTTTCACAGTAGGAGTTCAAAGGTTCAGAAGTTTATGTATAATCAAAGTATACAACTCTGAAATTCCTCAGTTCCCCGGGTAGCCATGAAACCAAGAATGAAAAGAACAGCAGCATGATCATCAACCCCCAGATTCCTCCTACTGCACAAAAAAAATGAACAAAACAGATCGGGCATATCAACCCCTCAAAGCCCCCTGCCCGTGAGAGGTCCAACATCAGTGGGACAGACTAGGATTAAAGATTAGGTTTATTTGTCACATGTAAAATACATTGAAAAATCTACAGTAAAATGCCTTGTTTGTGTCAAAGATCAACACAGTCTGACTACATGCTGGTGTAGCCTTCAAGTGTTGCCATGCTTCCAGTACCAATATTGCATAGAAACATAAAGTCATATAGCATGGAAATAATGAATTTGAGTAAGTCTGGAGATACTGGAAATCCAAAGCAACACACACAAAATGCTGGAGGAACTAGAATCTATGGAAATGAGTAGATAGTCAACTTTTCATGCTAAGACCCTTCTCCAGGACTGAGAAGGAAGGGGGAAGATGCCAGTATAAAGGGAAGATGATAGGTAAAACCAGGTCGGTGGGAAAGGTCAAGGACTGAAGAAGTATAATCTGATAGGAGAGGAGAGCGGACCATAGGAGAAAGGGAAGGAGGAGGGATCCAGGGGGAAGTGATAGGCAGGTGAGAAGAGGTAAAAGGTCAGGGAGAGGAATAGAGGAGGGGTGGAGATGGAATTTATTTACCAGAAGGAGAAATTGATATTCATGCCATCAGGTTGGAGGCTACCCAGATGGAATACAAGTTGTTGCCGCTCCACACTGAGGGGTGGCCTCATCTTGGCACAAGAGAAGCAATGGACCGACATATTGGAACAGGAATGGGAATCGGATTTAAAATATTTGACCACCAGGAAGTCCCGCTTGTGGCAAATGGAGTGGAGGTGCTCGACGAAGCTGTCCCCAATTTACAACTGGTCTCACCAATGTAGAGGAGGGCACCAGACACAATAGAAAACCTCAGAATATTTGCAGGAGAAGTGTTGTCTCACCTGGAAGGACTGCTTGGGGTCCTGACTGGAGGATGGAGGAAGTATATGGTTAGGTATAGCACTTAAGCCGCTCGTAGGGTTAAGTGCCGGGAGGGAGATTAATGAGAAGAGACAAATGGACAAGGGGATCATGGTAGGAGTGATTCCTGTGGAAAGTTGGGCGGGAGGAGGGGGTGGAAGGTAGAGGTATGTACAGGTAAGGAAATAGGGCCTTTGGCTCAACTGGTCCATGCCAACCAAGGTGTCCCATTCAAGCCTTCTGAACCTTTCTTATCCACATCCAGCATGCCTACAACTATTTAACATTTATTAACCTGATTGTCTTTGAAATGTGGGAGGAAAACGGAGCACCTGGAAGAAACCCATGCAGACAAGGGGAGAACATACAAACCCCTCACAGGGAATTGAAACCCATTCACGGGCGTTGTGAAATGTTATGCTAGCCGCTACACTACCATGGCTCCCAGAATACCATACATAATTTGACTGCAAACAACAAGGGCCCATTCTACCAAATGAGTGGAAGAGAAGATGGAGCTGGAGGTAGTGGGAGAAGGGTTTGAAGAGGTGTGAGGAGGGTGGTCAGGCAATAAGGACTTTTTGCCCCTAGTTTTGCAAGAAAAGCACAGTACAGTAGAAAGCAGTGAAACAGTACGGTAACAAGCTGTGAACTTACTATCTACCAGAGGTTTGGGTCAGTGATCAGGAGACACGGGCTGAGGCCCACCACAGCAGATGAAAAAATTAATTTGTAATTAAACCATTATGGTATTAAAAGGCTAAAACCAGCAATGGTAACTATGAAATGATCAGAGTTTTGAAAAACCCCATATGGAATGAATTTTGCTTTCCTAATTGGCCTGGCTTCAAACACAGGAATATTCAGAGGCATTGAGGAATGCTCTCCAAGGTTCAGAGACAGTGATGAATACTTCCATTTTCAATGCAGTCACATCCCAAGAAAGGGATGTATAAACAATGGCAAAACCATGTAACAAGGCAATGCATTAAGTGTAGATAAATGGAGCCGCCTATACTTGATGGTCAGCATGGTGATAGTGGGCAGAAAGCCTTGTTTCTCTACTGTATGAGGCTAAGAATTGATGGTGGGGCTTTGAGAAAGTTCAAGACACAAACTCTGCTCAACCTCCTCATGACTCTTGCACCCACTGCCAGCTCAGGTGTCCTGGCTGGACTTACGAGGAAAGCACTGAATTGATTTCACTATTACTGTATGCTAACACCTCCTGCATCTAGATCCTATATTGATGGGTAGACTGAAACAGTCTCTTCCCTCTCTATTTTGGCAATGGACATTGAAGGTATCAAGGACATTTGCCAAATAAGATCCATTGTCCTGCTGATGATAAAGGGCTATTGTGTCCATGATATTTAAATTCTCATGAATCTCCTTGTGTAACGTCATCAATGAAGGCCTTAGAACATAGTAAGATATTAACTTTACCCATTATAAACAACCACAGAGACCGGTACTTGTACTACGGATGTACCTTTTCAGCCCTGCATATGAGTTAATGTCTTCTTTGCCTGCGATTTGCTGTTCCTAAAATATTTTCATAAATTTATCAAAAAGTTGTTTCTTCAAAATCAAAAATTACATGCTTATTCTAAGCTATTCCTTCCAAACTGACTCAAATTAACTGAAGCAGGAAAGGAGAAACAAGCACTGCATTCATTTATAATAAATATGTCATAAATAAGGCATATATGAGCTCAAAGCAAAGTTATATTTCAGTACAAAATTGACAATATATTATTGATGCTTCTTACATACAATAATTAATGTAAGACGTACTTTTGTCTATCTTTAGCATACAATTGTAAAGTGTTCTTGTATACCATATGTTAAATGCAATGTGAAAATGTCACCAGTATAAATGATTGATGCTTCTCTTTAACAAATTCCTGCTCACTTTGATTATTCAGCTTTTAAATAGTCACTGTATGTGGAATGAGCAGTGGAAATCAGCTCACCTACTTTCATCTGAGCCTACAGCCAATTTTTTTTTAAAGTTCTATTATTTATATATGCTTGTGCACATTTTCTTTGAGAAGCATAGGTGCAGATGTGTCTGCAACAGCCAGCTTGCACTCGACTCCGCCCAGTCCATATGGCAAGCTCAGCTTGGTCTAGGCTCTAACCCTTTCTATTCCACCCCCACCATATGGCAAGCTAAGGCTGCCCAGGGTCCTGCTCATACTCCTGAGCCCATATGGCACGGTCAACTCAGCGAGTACATATTTACCTTGCATTAATATTTTATCTTCTCTACACAGTGTGCCACAAGTTCTGACAAAAGAAGTTCAGATCTAAAACAGTGGGTCTATTCTCATCAACTGAATAGACTGAAGAATAAATATTGATGTTGAGTAACTGTACAGTGCCCTCTCATTGTGCTTTTGCACATTATTGCCCCTTCTTCTTTCAAATGAGGCAAACTGCTTACTGTGTTCCAAGCTCTTGCATATCCTGCGTCCAGAAACATTCTTAATGCCTGTCTGCAGTCACTGCCATCATAACAAAATAAGGAAGTAGATTTTTAATAATCTGTACTAGGCAACCATGCACTAAATGCACAGACTTTGCAAAGACTCATTCACAATTCACAAAGGAAAGTTTAGCCATCTAAATCAGTTTAACAGCCTTTCTAATGAATTCTAATCTTTTTGCAGATTGCACTTATCTTTCCTTGGCCCTGTTCACAGATTAAGTGAGCTACCAATTTTCATATAAATGTGCTTTTTTTAGCTTTGCAGTAATTTCATCTCAGGACATATGGTTTGAATCACAAATAACAGTCAAATAGGCCAAGCAAATATATACTGAGCACCGTGAGGAAAATTTCTATAAATTTCCATTATCTGATATACATTAATGACAGCTTTCCATACACAAAGGTTAAACTCTAACATAAAAGGAAACAAGCAACACATTTTAAATCAGGAACAATGTGTCAAAGGAGTTCAGAATTAAAAATTAAGATTAGCTCAGGCCAAAACACAGAGGTTAAATACATTAAAAAAATATTTTCCTCTGTTAAGTCGAAGTAATGACATCATACCCCATCTATCAATTTTCACAGTTGTACATTTGCCATCTGTTCCATCTGCAATGATAACTGTCTATTCTCTCTCTTTTTCTCCCTCCCTCGCAGAATCTCGCTCCATCTCCTTCCCTCTCTCACTCTCCCTCTCTCCTCCTCTCCGTCTACCTCCCCCTGCCTCTCTCTCTCCCTTTTTCTGTCTCCCCATCCCTCTTTCTCTCTCCCTCCCTCTCATTCTCTCTATCTCTCTTGCTCAACCTCCTTCCCTCTGTCTCCCTTCTCCCTCTCTCTTCCTCTTTATCTACCTTCCCCTCCGTTTCTCTTTCTCTCATACACACATCCACAGAAACACATACAAATGCGTGCATACACACACACGCACACAAACATCCATGAGGCATGAGTCTGCACAAAACCAATGAGCTATTAACTACAATTCCAAAGCCTCCAATATTAGGACATGACTTCTGGTACAAACTAAATTACACAAAAAAATGCTGCAGCTCCAATTTACAGATGTCTGCCAAACAGTGGCAACAGCTGGTGCCGTGTTAATTAGTTTATACTATTATTCCATGTATTTCTACAGCAGATTGAGTGAAAACATTGTAGATAATGCCAGCATCTGCACACACACACACACACACACACACACACACACACACACACACACACACACACACAATAAGCATTTAGTTACTGGTCCCAGAATATCAGTCATTGCCTAATACAGAACTTTAAAAGGTTGGACCGTATCTCTTTACTAGCCAAAATAAATATTGTTTTTTTTTTGAAGGAATTATACCTAATACAAGACATGCTGCTTTTTAACTTGATAAGTATGTACAGTCATGGTTTCTTAAGATTGTTATAGCCGGGGGTGGTAAAAGGGAAAAACTCACACTACCTGTTAAATGCTCCTAATGGCATGCACCTCAAGGAACTCCTACAACCAAGTCCAGCTCCTGGCCTTCACGTGTGGCTTAGCTACTAAACCCAGTGAAACCATTTTTACTGATGAAAGAAGAGGCAAAGGCAGGTTACTAGTGTCTTAAGATCAGTCACTTCGGTCAGATGGGCTTGTCAGCTGTGATTGGCAGCTCACCTAGGAGAAGGAACCCTCTGAACTCAAACCTCTGCTGCTTTGCGGGGAAGGCTTCAGGTGTAAACCCTGACAGAGTCCCTGACGCAGTCCTACATTGAGTTTAAGGCTGACTGGCAACTGCTGTGACACTTCTAGAATGAAAGACTCCTTTGGGTCCATCAGATGTGTGGAGAGGGGGAGCTTCCTACATGGGCAACAGCTTGCTGACCATATCGTACTGCCCAGACTTGCACATCTAGACAGCTAGGATGTGATATCCATAGTAAACTCTAACCAATGGAGGCCTCAACCAACCAACAGAACAGCAGAGCATGTAAACAGGTCCTTTGACAAAACTTGTCTAAGCTGACCGTGGTGCTAGTCCCATTTGCCCATATTTGGACATTATCCCTCTAAACCTCTCCTATCCAGCTACTTATACAAATGTCTTTGAATATTGTTATTGTACTTACCTCAACCACTTTCTCTGACAGCTCATTCACATGTGCAGAGGTTGCCCATTATGACCCTTTTAAATCTTTCCCCTTTCACCTTAACCTTATGCCCTGTTTCTTTAGATCCTCTTCCCTTGGAAAAAAACACTATGTGCATTCTGCCTATCTATACCCCTCATAATTTTATAACCTCTATAAGTCCACCTCTCACTTTCCTATTCTCCAAGCAATAACGACCTAACCAGTTCAACTTCACATTTTTACTCAGGTCTTCAAGTCCTGTCAGCATCCTCATAAATCTTCTCCATACGCTTCTCAGTTTAATGACATCATCCATACAACAAGACAACTGAAACTGTACACATTAGTGACCAAAACTGTATACAATGTTTACTTATGCATTTGAAGAGCAAATTCAACACAATCTATTTTAACTTTTATGAATGGCTTGGGAAATATGTATTTTTAAGTCCAGAATCTCATTGAATTTCTTAGCTTTGGTGCTGCTGAGGTTTTGGCCTTCACATAAACACATACATCCTGAAATGACTGGCTGAACTCTGCCAATTTCTTGCTAGCACACTCCCCATAGACTCACATAGATTCCAAAGACAGGAGATGAACTTGCTGAAATTTTACACTATTTTATGCTCTGAATCGACTCTCAGATGTCACACATGTCAAGCAGAAACAAAGATCACTAGCCCACTCATTGAACAGATATTTCTGGTCATGAAGAGGAACATTATTTTTAATATTTATGTTTTGTTTAATAATTTTATTAATTTAGATGTGCATTGTTTAATAATGGACTTTTCATCAGAAATATTGAGAGAACTTCAAGCACTTCAACAGCCAGCTAAGCTTGGGACAAAACTTTAGCATATATTAAGGAAATTAATGGAGTTAGTAGATGGGGCTTATTCTAGTCTACCCACATGATTGTTCATTGTAAATGGGCTCCTGCAGCTACTCAGGACTTCACTGCTTGGTTCCAAAGTCATCTGGATGCGTGAGACTGGTATTCTGAGAATGGATGAGATAAACTTGTGGGAACAGGGAATTCAGGCAGTTGGCCCCATATAACACAAACAGGGACATAAATAGAGTGTGTTCTGTGTTACATTGAATAACTATGTCATAAATATAAATTACTCATTCATTATATTTAATAAATTGATTTGGTGCTCATGGCACATAAAAGAGTAAGAAATAAAAGCAAATGCTATCCTTTTAATCACTTGATCCTACTACTCTAGAAATAATATTGTGCCTAATTCCTTCATCAGTTTTTTTCTAATTCTCATCTCTCCCCATTCCCCTTGTGCCTATCAACTCGTTTGTCCTCAGTTCCAAAAAGTCTGTGATGAGCCTCCACTATCCAAAGGAGTGAAAATTGCAAAAATATAAGCTAGCAAAAATTCTTCTCATCATTGTCATCAATGGCTGCTCCCTCAGTCCGATTCAACCTGTAACTGCCAGCCATGTGAACCAGCCTTTGAGAAAGCAGTAACCTGCTGCTATGAAGGTTGGTTAGTTTAAGGATCTCAAGGAGATCCTAATTTTCAAATACTGCCCTCTCATAGGGGAGGAATAGTGACAGCTCATGACTAGAAAATAGAAATGTGGATTGTATGAATGTGGTAACAGGGAACTGCTAACAAAGCCGAAATTACAGATGTAGAATACAACAGTACAGCACCTAGGTTTTAGAAACTTCATTGATTATGCTATAGTTCACACTCATTGTTGTATTAGAAAACTGGACTGACTGTTAACTAAGTTAGACATGAGATTTGGTTACCAAAACCTAGTTTTTTTTCTGTTAATTATGTTTTGGTGTAATCTCTTCAGCGGAGAACATAAAAGCTGTACTAAATGCACGTACACACAGATCAGTTTGACTGGTCTCCTGCTGCGCACCAGTTTTACTAAAGCTGCTGTTATTTGGACACCAGTTCCACCCGGCCTTTCTGTTTGCTCCTACGCCCCACGTCACGGATGCTGTATTTTGTAAACACACATTCTGTAGAAGTTTATTTCTCAGTTTATGTGTGGGGTCAGCATCCTGAAGGAGGTGTGAATGTTCCAAGAAGCTGCCACATCTCACATATTGAAACTGGTACAACATCACTCCAGCATTACTGATTAGCCTGTCAGTCGCAGCCACAAAGACAAGTAACTCTATTTACTAGACAATCATTTTTAAAAGAAACAGATTCATTTGTTGGACATCCATTTGCGCAGAATAATAAAGACTCTGATTGTAATTATTTTTCGATTCTCATTTATCATTCTTCCATAGGCAGTGCTGAATGCTAACAGGAATCAATTACAGTGTGTATATGCATGAGTCTGTGTTTGCGTGTGTGTGCCTATTATTGTGTGTGTGTTTGTTTGTGTCTGTGTTTGTTTGTGTCTGTGTTTTTAATGAGTGACTGTCTGTGACTGTGTATATGAGTGTGTGTTCGTGTGTGCCTGTGCAGTTTACGTGCAAATAAACATGCACATGCATGCATTTGCAGCTATGTGCACGTGTGTATGTGCATTTGTATATGTGTGTGAGTGAAAGTGTGAGATTTTCATGGTGAGTCAATAAGCAATTAAATTTTGGCTAAAGATTCAAACATCTATAAAATGGACTTGATTTTCACCAGTGTCCTATCTCTTTAAACTGCTTGGGTTCCTTTTGCCTCTTTGGTATACAAATTTTTAACAATGGACAGGACTGTTTACTGGCAGAGATTTAAAACCAAAGGAAATTGGTTTGTAATTTGAAGCTTTGGTTAAAATGAAACTGAACAGTCTTTAAATTGATAGTCAGCTCATAGTTTACCAGTGCTGACTTTTCTCTTACAATCTTAAGTTAGTGATTAATTATACAAACAGTGCAATCTTCTGGGAAAGTTAATTATTAAATTCAGACAGCTGTCACCTAAAAAAGAAGTTATTCCTCTGTTCCAGCTGAAGTGAACATATTTGTTCTCCTCATTGCTTTAAGAACAGAAGATTCTATGCTGGCAGCCCAATGAGTTGTATGCATGTTTATTTGACCATCAGTTTGCAATTATTGAGCACCACTTAATTACAGCAACAGATGCTTGAGCATAGGAACCAGAAAAATCAAACGCCTCATTTCCAGGTTATTTTATTTCCATCGGTTCTGCCAACAGCAGATGTGACACCCCTCAGGGTGTGTTGCAGTAAATACTTATCAAAATCTAACAGGTCACCTGTGTCATAAACAACATTACAGCCGCAACTCTTTCACCTGATAATAGGCTGCAAAAGAGAAATGGAGAGCTTAAATACAATGTATTCAGAATGAAATGCCATAATGTGAAATTGCTTTTCCTCCAGTTACAACAGAGGCCCGACAGATCCTGGCATTGATAAATAACCTTCCGATTAATTGTCTTCACTTTCATTGTGAGGTTTACCGTTAAAAGGGCCAGTCAAAGAAGAATGACAGTGTATAAACATTAGAAAATGACAATGAAAAATCTGTTGATGTTAACACACAGTAAACCATCTTGGTTACTGGAGTTATCCATGTGTTAATACTGTGGTTTGTATCTTTGTTTTTGCAGAGTTCTAAGGTTCTAATAACCACGGTCTGCTGTGACATGGTTCCTGTATAGCTCGATGGACATTGACGCTTTACTTATGAATTGTTAGTGGATACGATTAACTGTTGCACTTCTCCAAACCTCTGTTAATCCTTTCAGGATGTCATTTTCTGTTTGCAGATTATGTACCCCTTTTTGATTTTCTGCCACGGAATTTCAGTTTCTAACTCAGTTGAACTGTCAACTAATTTTTTTTCTCTCTCTGAAAAGACTCCTGCTGCCTCGAATATGAAAATTGCTGCATTTTCAGAATTGCATCTAGTTTCCTCCTCAGGGTTGCTACCGTCTACAGTGAAATACAGAGAGTTTGATTTTTGTTGACCTCTATAGAGTTGATTTTGTTTATGCCCAGTAAGCAGACAAGGAAATGTGGAGTGATCCTATTCTGTATGCTCAGTTTCAGGCAAACTGCTTCCTCTCTGCTCCTCATCTACCCAACTCTTCCTACACCTACCCCATCACCGCCGCTCTGTTTCTTTCTTCTCCTCCAATACTCCATTTTCCCATCACCCACATGTTACTCACTTGTTCCCCTCCCCACCTACATATTTGGTCCCATATTCCATTTCCCTTTCCAATCAGATTCCATCATCTGCAGCTCCACCTATCATATTCCAGCCTCTGTCACTATTTCCACTTCCCCCTCCTCCATCAACCTATCACCTCTGCTCACCTGTATCCACCTATCACCTGCCAGTTCTTGCTTCATACTGGCTGTCTCCCCTCTATCTTTCAGTTCAAATGAAGGGTCTCGACCTGAAACGTCACCAGCACATCTCCCTGCACAGATGCTGCCTGACTCACATTCTTCCAGCATTTTGTCTGTTATTGAAGGAAGAGCAGAGAACATGTTTATAAAGGGAAACAAAGGCACATTACTTCAAAGCAGCACAAAAGCTGGCCATCCATGAACTTAACCGAATGTTGCACATCATCTGGAACCATGCAAACCCAGATACACAGGCACCTGTGAAAAATACCCTCATTACTTATGTTTAAGCTATTCTTAAATTGTCATCTTGGCACGTTAAGCTGCTGGTAAGAACATTCACAAACCTTGAAGAGAAGTGAAAAGTGAGGTCTACTGTCTGTTTCCCCTTCCCTGTTAAGACTTGCAGCTTCACACATACTCAGTTAACAGTTTACAGCTTTGTTTAAATGGTCTATTGCCATTATAGACCATTCAAATCCCTCAGTGAATAGTTATTGTCAAATTTAAGCAAAGAAAGAGGGCTAGAATCCCAAAATTTCAAGGCGGTTGGCACATGTACAATATCTGTATAAATTCCCCTCATGAACGAAACACAATGGCCAAATAAAATGCAAGAGATAACATCATCCACTGTCTCACAACATCTTCAATAAACTATAAATAATCTACTAGAGGAACGTAGTGAGAAAAAAGAAATTAGTAATGTTTTTGGGTCAAAACCCTGCATCATATGCCAATAGATTCCTTTCCCTTAGATGCTGCTTGATCCATTGAGTTCCTCCAGCAGACTGTTCATTACTCCAGATTCCAGCAACTGGAGCCTCTTCTGTCTCCATCCTCAACAATTTGATCTGCTCCTTGTTCCCTCTCACTGTCTACCTTCCTTCCCTTTAATCAACATAAAAAATTCTTTCAACATTCCCTATGACAAACAAGAAAAGACAAAACCAACAACAGAAGAATAAAAGGAGAGTTACAAATGGATTAAACCAGCCTTCTGAGAGAAAAACTCAGTAACAGCAATGCTCTGTTACCAACAAACTGAAAGAGACAATACTGACTAAAATACATCTAAGCCTGAACTGAGGTATTTGTTAAATACAAGCTCTCTGAGTGACAAATGGGTTCTATTTATACAGAAGTCTTTAAATTGACTTTGTCCATAGCTCAGAAAAAACTCCATCTGAAAAAAAAACTCTATACCTCGACAGTATTGTAATGAATGGCATGAAAAACCATGAGACTAATAAGGGAAAACAATTGCTAAAATTGGAGATAGGAAACTAGTTCCTGGGGAAAGAAACATATGATTGTACATAAAACTTCTGAATTTAATAATATTATGGAAACTGATATGTATGGGTGACCATATGTCAAGCATTCGTAACTCAGGGATGACGATATCTATCAGGTTTAAGAAGAAAACATCTGGGATCCTGATATATTTGCACATTAAGCTACTGCAGATCTTGTGGGAGTTGAGGGGAAGAGACCACGCAACGTACCCTGGCCGAGTGTGAAAGACGTGTTATTTTTCCATTAGTACATTTAGAGATTAAATATCAGGCTGTGCAAGCACATTTTCAGTGCCCGAGAAGGTGAAGGGATAATCGGCAAAATGCAGTGGTCCGTGTTTCTTAAATGCTATGGAAAACATTAGTGGCATAGCAGAAAATTAGTGATGTGACTTTAAAAGCTGACATTTAGCATGACTTTTCAGAAAGTGACACCCTCATATTTTCTTGGAGGATATCATTAAACTCTAGCTACCCTATGGCAGTGCCTATACATTAATAACCAATTCACGGTGTCACTTTGGTGCTACTTTGAAGTAATGAGCCTTTCCCTCTCTTTAATAAATTTAAACATATTCTCAAGGCCACAAAAGATAGGAAATCACAGATGGGTTGCAAAAAAAAAACATGTTTCATAAATCCTTGACTGCCCGAGATCATTCAGAGCAAAACAAAGTAAGGTTCGTAAAATATTAAACAATCCCAGCTGTAGCAGTGCGCATTCATTAACAACAACAAAAAAACCCTATTTACTGCCTTTGACAGTGCCTGTGGCAGAAGTTTCAGTTTAATCAATTCAGAGATGCCCCCACCACACCAACACCCATTTCACACCCTTCCCCATTTCAGAAACATAGAAGCAAGTGGTGAATCAGTCAATTCAATTGAATTCATCTTTTTGATATTTTTTTCGTGTCAGACCTACAATTGCTGTCCGTCTTTAGAAATAAAAGTAAATAGAACTCATCAATAAATCACTGACGTAAATTTAACCTGTTAAGAGCAATGAATGTTTATTAATGACATTGATCTATACAAGAGGCCACTCTGTGGAGTCAGTTACCTTAGTAGGACCGCTTGGATGGATTGTTGTTAGAAGGATTGATTGGTGAAAAGTCAAGAAAGGAGATTGCAATCCTTGTCAGGGAATAGCATTTTTGTACTGCAAAGAAAGTTATCCATGCTTCCTATCCATCTAGTTGGCACTTCGTATCAAAGTATTTCTCCGTCTGTAAACCATGAGGAGGAGAACAGCTTAAGGATGCAATGTAGAAAAGGACTTCTGTGTCCTGCAGCCAATCACTCAAACACAGGAAGCAAGAACAGCTGTCAGGACTTTCTCCTCACAGTATAAAAGAGTGCTTGGGAGCATTAATAGAGTAGTGAATGCTGAACACTGTTCAGGAAAGTAGGACCAAAGATGGTGAGGAACTGCATCATGATCCTCTTTTTTTTTGTTTCATTTCACCCAAGATTGATCTCAGTAAACTTGAGGGGAATCTAATACTCAGTCACTGCTTTTTCCCTTGTAGAATAGTTAGCCGGAGATTTTAAAATGCACACTCCGGATTAAACAACAGACTTCTGCACTACTTCATTCCCAAAATCTGGACAGAAAGGTCAAGGGAAGTGAGTAGCTTAGCTTCCCCACCTGGTGAGATCATTACATATTTCCTAGATTGATGAGAAGACTTGGAGCTTATTAATAGCCACAACTTTCTTGGTAGATCCTGAAGCTCACCCCTCCCAATCCATATCTCCACCTAGAGAAGATCTAGAATTTCTGAAGTTCATCAGAAATCTAGAATTTCTGAAGTTCATCATTGCTCCTCCTTTGGATTTGACCCTGTCCTGCCTGAGCTGTTGTTATTTCTAATGCTCTGCTGTTTAAGCAGCAAGTTTCATATTCTGTACCTCCTCTAAACATGAAACGCTTACTCCGTACTCCTGGAGTGATCTCCTCAATCACATTTCCATTAATCCATTTACACTGGCTGCAAAGATCTTGCCCCAAATTCCCATGGCCAATGGAGCATAGAAATACAGTGGAAAAATGATGGAGGCAGAGAACTGGTAAACTATAACACCTCTGAACCTTATGGAATAGAAGCAAGCTTATTTCTTACAATTTCAAACAAGCATGAATCTCTGTACTATCAAATATATAATATTTCACTGTAATTGAATGAAATCATTTAAACAGAGAATGAACACTGGACCAGACAGTTCTATCCACATGTTACTAGCTATATAAATATTGACGAAGTACCAACAACTACATTAATTGTTATGTTGTGTTGTCTGTTTGTCAATAGCATGTTAAGCCCATGGCCCTACTGTTGTACAAGTCCAGGCACCATACTCAATTCCTATTTTACTTACAAAGTTTAAAGTAAATATTAAAGTAAAACTGATCTATATTTTCCATTTCCAATTGAAAAATGTATTTTTAATAACTTAGCAATGAATTATTTTGAATGAGGTTTGTGATAGGACAAGTTTGCTGAAGGAAAACAATTGTGGTAATGATCAGCAGCACTTATTTCTCTATTCAAGCAATAGATGACTAATGGCCAACAACCAGTCTCGCACTGGCCTTACTTGAAAGCTTCAGCCGTTAATGAGCTAGATGAAAGTCCATTCCATCTTCCTTTTACTACACTATAATTTTCTGAGGGTTAATTTTGGTTTTGTAGCAATCCAAATAAATCTATGTATAAATTGGCAGCTAACGTTCATTATAATGTTTCATGTCCTGTGGAAAATCAGAAGCAGTTTTAAGGTACCAATCATTTTAAGTATCTTTGTGAGTACATATATGTAAAATAGAGGACTTACGTCAACATGTGTGCCTGTGTTTATGTGTATCTGTCAATATTTGAGAAATGCATGTGAAAATGCATTGAAATGTATTTATGTCTGAAAAGATATGAGAGAATATTAGAGAATGTGTACAAGTCTGTCTATGAAAATGCAGATATGCTTCTGAGAGAGCAAGAACATAAGTATATGTGTATGCAATTGTGTAGACAAGTGTCTTCATTTATCATTGTGTGTTGCAAGAGTGTGTCATTGTATTTGTGTGTGCTGTGAATGACCGTGTGTTCTGGATGCTTGTATTGTTATGTGTGGTTGTGCATATTGTAATGGGTGGGGGTGTATATGTGTCTTGACGATTTTTGTATGTGCATACATGTGTGTGTGTTGTGGATATATGTGGGTACATATGTGCATGTAACTGTGTGTGTGTGAGAGTGAGAGAGGGGAGAGAGAGGGGGAGAGAGAGGGAGGGGAGAGAGAGAGGGAGGGGAGAGAGAGGGGAGAGAGAGGGGAGAGAGAGAGAGAGAGAGAGAGGAAGAGTGATAGAGATAGATAGATAGATTTCTAATTTTACCTGACCCCATAGCAAAGATTCCATCCAAATTCTCTGAACAATGAAGGGTCCAGATACACTGTGGCTGGTGCCAACTATTTAAACAGATCATTGGCCAAACTGACGGTAATGTCATGTGTCGAAAGTTACAAAGGGCTCAGGCAGCGCACCTCATAAATTCATCAAGACGGTGATAAAATGGGGAAATAAGTGAAAAGCTGGCTGACTTTAAATGTCACATGCATGGGCAGAGTGAATTTAATGGACCAAAAACAATTTACAGTACCTCTGGCCGACCATCTCTTTCATATGGATCAGTAAATTTGGGACTTTCACACCATGAATTGAAATGGGGAAAGCAAAGGGTTCGGATAGTGGTGCACCTGACCTTACACTCTGCTGCTGGACTCAGCATTGAGTTGCACTCAGCCATTTTAAGAGTGAAGCCATTTTGATAGATCTCCCTGCATCAGATTTCCCAATTGACCGCAACAGATATTTTTCTCAATAATCACATAGAACAAAGGAGTCAAGACTTGGATTACACCATGTGGGGAGAAAGTCCTTCAGAGGGGAATCACAAAGTGTATTAAAAGTCTTTGCAGCTTTGCAAAGTTTTATGCTGTGCACAGCAATAAAATATAACAAATGACGATACCATTCCATGTTGTTTCTCTGAGTTCACAGTCAGTAAACATAGGATTCAGTCCGAGCCCTTTCAAAATGTCACACATGGGAATAAATAATTGATAAGCTTCCTCTCCAAAGCGGGAGATCAAAGCTATTTTCTTTAAGACTATTGCATTGGTGTTCCAAAACTTGAGTTGTGAGTTGACAATCCACAGATTGAGCTGCATATCAATATCACTAAGAATTCTAAGGCAAACTTGGCATTTTTGGCTTTTACTGTATTTTTCAAGCACATGACTGATAGGAAGAAAATCACTTGATATCTGGTCTTAAGGTTACAAGCTTATGGCACGGGGTTGTCCATTCAGACCTTCTAGTTGATGGTGGTGTTTATGCTGCACTCAAGCTTTCTCCCAGTTTTACTTATCTGAATATAATAGTACAACCTTCAAATCTCCTGTTCAAAGTTCCCTAGAGGATTTTTGCACCATTCTCTACAAATACTCCCTTCTTTAATGAATTCCACGTCCTTACCAGTCTAAGGATATTTCTCCTGAATTCCCAATCGAATTGGTAACTATTTTATATTGATGGTCTCCAGTTATGTTCTTCGCCACAAGTGAAAACATTTTCTCTGTATCCACTTTATCAAAACCTTTCATTATTCTAAACACATCTCTTAGGACACCCAACTCTGTTTCTCTTCTCATGAGAAAAAACAGATCTATCAAATATTTTCAGAATTCCATGTAAAGTTTCAAGCAATTTATCTCTGATGTTTTTTAAAGTGAATCCTATTTTTATGCACTGAACTTAGGTGGCCTTTTTTTCAGTTGTGCTATTTTAAAATGAGAGCAACTTTTCCAAAATTGACCAAGAGACTGTAGAATTTCAGCTGCAGATAATGTTGAAAAGGAAATTGCCTTCTCTGTGATCACTTCCACGAATTTAAGACAAACATTACACTAGCCCATTCCACAAATGGTGTTAACCACTATGATCTTTAGTTAGTTGCACATAAACATAGAAGGGATATAATATTCTGTGATCACTTTGACCACTTGACACTAATTGATTTTTGTTCTAATTTTGCTCTTCCTTATGTAACTTAACTTTATTTTTTCTTCTGCTGTGAATGTTGTGTATCAGATGCCATGTGCCTGTGACGTTGTTGCATGTAAGCTTTTCATTACGTCCGTGCACACGACAAAAAACTACTTGAATTTTACATTGTGAACTACTCCTAGGTATATAGTTTAAATTCACTTTCTGCTTGTTAAGATCACATGATCAATTGACAGCTGATTAATATTTTTGTTTTAATTATAGTTTCCGTATGGAAACAATTCCTTTGGCCCAGCTCAACCACGCTGACTGCACAGCCCAGCAAAGCCAGACCTATCGGTCTGTGTTTGGCCCATTGCCCCTCTAAACCTCTCCTATCTATATACTTATCTAGACAGCTGTTAGATGTTACTAATGTGCCTGCCTCAACCACCGTTTCTGACATCTCATTCCACATATGCACCACCCTTTGTGTGAAGAAGCTGCTCCTGATGTCTCTTTTAAATCTTTCAACTACCTATTTCGTCTTGTTTCTGGCACCTCCTCCCTGGGAAGAAGGCCATGTGTTTTTACCATGTTTTTGCCCCTCATTATTTTGTATACCTCTCTCAGATCAACCCTCGTTCTCCTACTTTCCAGGGGATAATCGCCAATTTTTTAGTTGCATTCATCAAATGGCCCTGATTCTTAAACATATAAAATTATATTTTTGAAGAGTACTGTATGTTCTTTCATAAACGTTCAAATTTTAACTGATTTCTCCGATCAGAGCAGAGTTTACAGTCGGAATATGACAGCAAACTGGAGAAAATATTGGTGTTCTCTGACACTTAACGAGAAAAAAAAGACTGTAATCAAATATTGCAGCAACATACACAAAGTGCTGGAGGCAGCAACTTTGGAAATGAATAAACATTTGACGTTTCAGGCCGGGACCCCTCTTCAGGACTAAAATGGAGGGAAGAAGGTGCTAGCATAAAAAGGTGGGGGGGGGCGGGTAGCGGTAAGGAGGCTAGCTATAAGGTGATAGGTGAATTCAAATGGGTGGGAAAGGGCTAGAAAAGAAGGGATCTGATAGGAGTGAAAAGTGGACAATAGGAGGAGGGGACCCAGGGACAAGTGATTGACAGGTGAGAAGAGGTGCAAGGCCAGAGTGGCAAATAGAAAAGGGGAGGTGGAGGGAAACAAATTACCAGAAGGAGAAATCAATATTCATGCCATCAGGTTGGAGGCCACTTAGATAGAATATAAGGTGGTGCTCCTCCACCCTGGAGGAAGTCATTGGCAAAAGAGGAGACCATTGACCGATATCAGAACAGGAATAGAAATCAGAATTAAAATGCTTAGCCATTGTACCTTTGCACATTAAACTAGACAATATTTTGCACAAGAACAAAATAAATAGAAGCAGGAGTAGGATACTTGGACTCTTGTGCCAGTCCCATTATTCAACGATACGACGGATAGTATTTTTTAACAGTGCCTCAAATTTCCTGCACTACTCCTAATAAGTTGAATATCTTTTTATCCTAAGCTCTACTGGCTTCTGTCTTCAATATACTCATCAACTAGATCTCCATGATCCTCTTGATTAGATATTTCCAATAACTCATTACCTTTTGGGTGAGATCATTCTTCACATCTCTCCGCTGAGTAGTCAGCTTTGTTTTAATTTAAAATGGTGACACGTGGTTCAACAAAACCAGCCAGAGAAACATTAACTCTGCAACTAACTTATCAATCTGTTTAGGAACTTTGTATATTTTAATGAGATTTCTTCCTATATTTGTAACTGCAGGAGAATAGGGGCCGGTTCTGCTTAATCTCTCATGCAATAAGCCACAATCTTAGCAGAGGAGAAGCTTTGTTACACTTCAGTTATTGCAAACATGTCTTTTCTCAGGTAAGGAGACCAGATGCTGTACATACTATTGCAGGAGTGGTCTCAACTGGTCTGTTGTAAATGTTAAGAGATGCTTCTAGTCCTATCTAAATTCTCTTGCCACAGAGGCCATCATACCATTTGACGTCTTAATTGTTCATTAAGGATAGTTTTAACTTTCAATTATTTGTGTGCAAAGATTCCGGTTCCTTTAAACAGCAACATATTTTAATGCCTCACAATTTAAAAAGTACTTCACATTTCTATTTATTTTACCCAAGTGGATAACCTCCCATTTTCATGTTATATTCCAGTTGTAGATCTTTGCCATTTCATGTAGTATGTCTCCAGCCCACTGGAACTGCCCTACACCTTGTTCATAGTCTATGTTGCTATTTAGCTTTGTTTCATTGGCAAACTGAGATACCTAACACTTGAATGCCTCGTGCAAATTATTAATAAAGTTGCTGAACTGTTGGGGTTTCAGCCCTGTTCCTTGTGGCAGCTCATGTCTCAACTTTCAACCTGGAAATGATCCATTTATTTCTATTCTCTTTAATCTATCCAGTAACCAGTCCTCCGTTCACACCAGAATATTAGGACCAATACCATTGACATTTTTTGATGATCTCTTATACGGCATCTTATCAAAGGTTTTCGAAATGCTCAAATATATCCTATCAGCTGGTTTACCATTATCTTTCCTGCTGGTTACAAACTCATAATATTCCAATAAATCTGCCAAACATTGTGTTCCTCTCATTAATCCATATTGACTCTTCCCAATACTTTTATTATTGTTTATTGTCCTGTTATTATTATACTCAAGAATAAATTCCAGCATTTACTTATGTATAGAACTTTCTGAAACTTTAAAACCTGATTCGATTTAAGAGGTTTAGAATATAAATAGTGTTCTTTTAAACTGTTTTACAATTGAGACTTTTTAATTTGCCTCAATCTATTTAATTACTTACTAAAAGAGAACTAGTTGACTGAAAAAAAAATGTCAATGAAAGTTATTTGAAGCAAAGTTTTTTTTCTATTTCAAATCCACATACCTGGAAGAAATTACAAATTCTCATTTTGAAGAAAGTACTCCATATAATCAGTGAGCCCTGTTAAGTGGGCACCGTGGAATATATTGGGAATTTAATGAGGCTAAAGCAAAATGAAGTTTCTCATTAACTGGACAGCTATTAATTAACTTCTTGCATTTAAACTTATAAATCCTTCCCAAGGTAGTCAGGAGCTCTTTGTACTGGAGTAAAACCTCCCAAATGCACAAACAGATAGGGCAGATAGTGTGTGGAGAGTGACTCATTTCCAGCAGAAATGTGTAGGGTAAGACATCCAAAGAAAATTTAAGGACATAAACAGCAGATGACCTTCGCTAGACAACAATGATGAAGCCAAGTAATGGCGGTGCATTTGTCTTGTTACAAATATTACACAAGAAATAGTGACAGGTTACACTGTAACAATAGTTTTTATTTACATAATGATTTAAATATGTCAAAAATCAAAGACAAGCAGGATTATTACCTAATAAAAGAAATGACATTAAACCCCATCAAGAGATGTTAAGAATAGATGACCAAATAGTTTGGTCAAAGACTCAGGTCTTTTAAGAAGTGCCCCAAGGGAAGGTGAAAGAAGTGAAGAAGTAGAAGTCTCTCTTGGAGTTTTGTTTGCAGTGCTAATGAGAAGGATGCGGTCGGTGACTGTGTAGAAAGTACAGGAGAAGGATTACCAGGATGCTGCCTGGATTTGAAGCTATGAGCTGTAAGAAAAGCTTGCTCAAACATGGGCTGTTCTCCTTAGAATGTTGGAGGCTAAGGGGATACCTGATAGAGGTTTCTAAAATTATGATAGGCATAGTTAGGGTAGGAGTCAGAATCTTCTCCCTGGGGTAGAAATGTCAAACACCAAGAGGGCATGCTTTTAAAGTTGGGTGGGGGAGTGGGTAGAAGATAGGAGCTAATTCAAAATAAGTGTTATTACTGTAATTGCCTGTCTTTAACAAAACCAGAGGGGAACATTTGGGGATATTCAGCTCCCTTGGTCCCTGTGATATTAAAATGTTCCCATCCAAAATTTTCTAAAGCAAAACTACCAAAGAACCATATTTAATTTCTGTCAAAAACTCTGGCCTTCTGAACATATTGCTTAGTTAAGAGGAATGATTGTTATTAGAGGAGAATCTCATCAAATGTTTGCAAAGCAACATCAGCAACTTGTTTCAGGACATCACTTCCTTGTGGTGATATGGCCCCCACTCAAGCCTGCATGTTGAGAGATTCCAAGCCACCCAAAGGCTACCTTAGAATAGTGCAGTATTAGGATACTGATGGCTGTTCAGGTGATTGCGGCTTTGCTGAAAATCTCAGCTGTGCCTTAGCTTCCTCTCCAATATGGAAAGGGTCAAAGAAAAGGAATCACGTCATTCAGCTTGTTGCTATTCATTTATGTCAGAAACAAGATTTGTACAGAATATTTAGCATAACAAACACATTTTAAGTTTGCTGATGACACCACTGCTGTTGGCCAAATCAACGGTGGTGACGAGGGATACAGGAAATCTGGTTGAATAGTGCCACAACAACAACCTCTCAGTCAGTGTCAGCAAAACCAAAGTGCTGATGGTTGACTACAGGAAGAAGAAACCAAAAGTTCATAAGCCAGTCTCATTAGGGAATCAGAAGTGGAGAAGGTCAGTAACTTTAAATTTCTTGGCAAAATCATTTCAGAGGATCTGCCCTGGGACCAGAACATAAATGACATTATAAAAAAGGCATGGCAGTAACCCTAATTCCTAAGAGATTTACATAGATTTGGCATGTCATCTAAAACTTTTACAAGCTTCTACAGATATGTAGTGGAAAGTATCCTGACTAGTTGCATCATAGCCTGGTATAGAAACACCAGTGCTCAAGAATGGAAAAACCTACACAAAGTGGAGAATTCAGCACAGCCCATCACAGAAAAAGCCCTCCATACCAACCAGTGCCTCTACAAGAAAGCAGCATCCATCATCATGGAACGCCACCATCTGGACCATGTTCTCTTCTCTCTGCTGCCAACAGGAAGGAGGTAGGAGGGAAGCCTTAGGTCGCACACCACTAGGTTCAGGAACAGTAATTACTCTTAAACAAGGATGTTATGAGAATGCAGGGTGACTTGGACAGGTTCGGTGAGTGGGCAGATACATGGCAGATGCAGTTTAATGTGGATAAATGTGAGATTATCCACTTTGGTGGCAAGAACAGGAAGGCAGATTACTATCTGAATGGTGTCAAGTTAGGAAAAGGGGAAGTACAATGAGATCTAGGTGTCCTTGTTCATCAGTCACTGAAAGTAAGCATGCAGGTACAGCAGGCAGTGAAGAAAGCTAATGGCATGTTGGCCTTCATAACAAGGGGAGTTGAGTATAGGAGCAAAGAGGTCCTTCTGCAGTTGTACAGGGCCCTGGTGAGACCACGCCTGGAGTATTGTGTACAGTTTTGGTCTCCAAATTTGAGGAAGGACATTCTAGCTATTGAGAGAGTGCAGCATAGGTTCACGAGGTTAATTCCTGGGATGGCGGGACTGTCATATATTGAAAGATTGGAGCAACTGGGCTTGTATACACTGGAATTTAGAAGGATGAGAGGGGATCTGATTGAAACATATAAGATTATTAAGGGATTGGACAAGGTAGAGGCAGGAAACAGGTTCCCAATGTTGGGGGAGTCCAGAACCAGAGGCCACAGTTTAAGAATAAGTAGTAGACCATTTAAAACAGAGTTAAGGAAAAGCTTTTTCACACAGAGGGTTGTGGTTCTGTGGAATGCTCTGCCTCAGAAGGTAGTGGAGGCCAATTCTCTGGATACTTTCAAGAAAGAGTTAGATAGAGCTCTTAAAGATAGCGGAGTCAAGGAATATGGGGAGAAGGCAGGAAAAGGGTACTGATTGTAGATGATCAGCCATGATCACAGTGAATGGTGGTGCTGGCTCGAAGGGCTGAATGGCCTACTCCTGCACCTATTGCCTATTGACTATAAGCCATCAGGATCCCAAGTCAGCGTGGATAATTTCACTTACCTCAACACTGAACACATTCCACAACCTATGGATTCACTTTCAAGCACTTACAGCTCATGCTCTTAGTATTATTTATTTACTTATTTATTGTTTTTATTTATTGAGATTCAGAGCAGAATAGGACCTTCTGGCCCTTCAAGCCGTGCCACACAGCAACCCTCGATTTAATCCTAGCCTAATCACAGGACAATTTACAATGAACAATTAACCTATTAACTGGTACATCTTGGGACAGTGGAAGAAAAGCAAAGCACCCAGAGGTAACCCATGTGGTCATGGGGAGAACATTCAAACTCCTAACAGCCAGCAGCAATAATTGAACCCAGGCTGCTGGTGCTGTAAAGTGATGTGCTAACTGCTATGCTACCAGTTTTTTTGTTCTTTTTTCTGTATTTGCAGTTTGTCTTCTTTTGCACATTGATTATTTGCTGGCCTTTGTTTTTGTGTAGTTTTTCAACTTTTCTATTGTATTCCTGTATTCTACTGTGAAAGCCTCCAGAAAAAAAGAATCTCAGGGTAATATATGGTTGCATATATGTACTTTGATAATACTTTGAACTTTGGCACCATCCTGGAGTACCGAACAGGAGCATTACTAAAGAAGAAAGATTGATAAGAGCCAGGTAAAGGGATTGTGGGCAAACCCAGTGAAATTGGGGTGGTTTAAGGAGCATCTTAAAAATAGAAAAACGAGGTAATGAGTCAGGAAGCAGCAGGGCCAGTTGAATATCTCTGGTTGAGCAATGGAAATTAGGAATGCGCAGGATGCCAGGATTGGAGAATCCAAGTACCTTGGATAATTATAGCAACATATTTAGAAAGTGATGGCAGACTACATGTTACAAATTGGATTAGATCTGGATCTAATCAAGGAAGATATTAAAGGGAGTAAAATAATTTCCTCATAGAGAAGAGGGGAAAAAAACAAGAGAGCCAAATCATCTGCAATATTTTGATGTGCCTCCCATCTATACATTCTGACGACATGGCCTAAGAAGAGGCTATACAGCCATTAGTTAATTTCATTATATGACGACATAAACTGATAAATTTGTCTTATTGTCAACAATAATTTATTTTCCTTCACTACACATCAGAATACTAAGGATGGTCTATATTTTACACTGGGAGATTACAAATAACAGCATTTGGTCCTTCAAATGTACTTCATTGTTTAATATGTTCATAACCTATCTTCTATCTCACTTCTTTTTACTGCATCATCCCTATGTCTTTTTTTTTCCTTTAATTTCCCAAAAATACATCTATCTCCATGTCAAATACCCAGTCACTGGAAAACTCATGGTCCTTTGAGGGGTGAAAGTCCTTTAATCTCAGCTCTTAATCTGGTACCTTGAAGCATAGTTTAAATTAATAATACAGTTGTTAAGCCACAATTTTTAAAAGATATCAGTAGTAATTACCACAAAACTAACAGATTATCATCAAAGTTTACCTGATTCATTTGTCCCCTTTAGAGGAGGTAAACTACCATTATTACCTGTTCTGGTATACCTGTGACTGCAGAATTACCAGACTCGCAAATGCTTCAGAGAGCCATTGTCAAAGGATAATTAGAAATGGCCATAAATGCTGGCCTAAATCCCAAAAATCCCAGGAAATATCACTCTAGGACTTAAGCAGATCAAGCAAGATTACTTGCTATTTCTCCATGTAATCCATTCTACTCATTCCCATCTCGGAGAGCCGTGTAATACTGCAACAAGTTAGAGCAGGCTCCTCAAAGCTCCAGTGACCCCAGTTCAATTCTGCCCTTGGTGATGTCTCTGCTAAATTTATATGTTCTGCTGGTGACCTCGTGGGTTACTACCATTAACTTCAATTTCTCCCAGTGTCCCAAAGAAGCACAGCTGGGTTAAGTGGCTCTATAAGGTGGGTAACAAGGGATCAGAGAGGTCTTGATGGGCATATGAGAGAAAATAAGTTGCAAGAAGTTACTTGGATGGCTCTGATGGGTTCGGTCAGGGAACCAGCTGAGACTCTATCATCCTTTTTACCATAGGGAGACGACTTGCTGTCAAATATGAGATGTTTAATTTATTAGCAGAGGACAACTAAAGAAATAGTTGGGACGGAGCTTGCTGTTTGTATTTCTCCACCTTAAAGGTACTACAATGTTATAGGGGCCAGAGAAGAATAATATCAGCCTAATGTATAGACTTTTTTCTACTTAGAAGTGCAATGTGTTCAAGAATTTAATCAATATCAAACTAAAGCATCCATTTTAGAGCAAGTCAGTGTTACAGAGTCATACAACATGGAAACAGGCCCTTCGGCCCAACTCTCCCATGCTGACTGCTTGCCCAGTGAGCTCATTCCAGTTGCTTATGTTTGGCCCTCCTCAACCACAGTTTCTGGCAGCTCATTGCAAAAAATGCACTGACCTTTGCTTGAAGAAGTCACCCCCAAAACCTCTGATCTTAAAGCTAATATTTATAGCAACCATATATAAGGGTACATGCTTTCTCTCTGTTTATGCCTCATGATGTTATATACCTCTACCAGATTACTATTCAATCTTCTGATGCCTCAATATGTTTTGACAAGCTGAAACATTAATAGCTTAGATTGCTTGTCTTCCTATTTGATCAAACAGATGGATGTTCAGTCAGAGTTCCTACTCCTGAACCCAATCCTTGTGTGACATTGAGTGGCGTGTTCCAGACTGAACGAGTCTGCGATGCACGTATCTGAGTAGTCCATCAATACCTAACCCAGGTGAAAACTGGGCATTGGTATGACAAAATCACTGCATTCAGCAGAGGAGCAAAAGGACCAATAGCAGCAAAACGAAAGATGAGCTTACTATAAACAGCCCAATAAGTGGGAACAAACAATATGCAAAAGATTCTCCGACACCTTACTCAATGACACAAAAGCTCAGTGTTACAACAGCTCAGAAAATCGATCACCGCTCCTGACAGTACAATGAACCTGTCACTCAGTTCCACATCCGCCAGCAAACTATTAACCCTCCTACTGGCACGGTTGTGGGTTGGCTGTAAGGGGCCAAAATACAGATGCAGACTGGCAATTAAGTTGCCTACTGCTTCTGGACGGAGTTGATCAGATTCAGTAGCAGAACAATGAAAGCTGCAGACTACATCCCCCTGCAGCTGTCTTTCCGATGCCTATCCCTTCAGGCCTGCATTTGTTTTCATGGAAAGTTTCTTCCCTGTCATCCTCCCACCCCAACACTGCCTCCCCCCACCCCACTCCACCACACAATAATCCCTGCTGCCAACTCCCGCCCCCTCTGATAGCCTTTTATCTGCTAATATGGGAAACAATTGTAATGTAAAGCATGTGAGTGTGGACTCTTTGCCACAGGGTTGTCATAAATCTTCCCCATTCCTAGCGAACAACACCAAATATTTGCAGCTGAGGAACATTTGGTCTGGTTTAAATTAACATTTCTCAACAGTCAGAAGTCATTAAGCTGTAGCAATGACTTGAAACCATTTTTCCATTTCAAAAGCTGAAGCTGGCTGTGAAATTTGGTCTGGATGAGCCTGAGGGAGGAGGTATGTGGGAGAAAAGCGTTAAAATGGATTTTGTAACCACTAATGAAAAATCGGTGTAAGGGCTAAGAATCACGTTTAGCAGATTTGTTATTTAGACAATGTTAACTTGCACTGCACATATGTACATAATCAAAGGATTATTTTTCCTTGATACATTCAACAGCAGGTGTAGAATTACATGGCTTGCATTTTGAGTTTTTCAAATGGTTAATTTTTCTTATTTCCTACCAGAATTCAAGCTGGTTTAGTGTTCCCACTAAATCTGTCCCACATACATGCTATTTAATCTTCCCTCAACTCCCAGTTAACCCTTTCTTCACCTTCATTCACCATAGAAAGTTAGAGAGGGATGTTGGTGTTTATTACAAGTGAATGACGTCAGTCTGCTTGCGGCCACTCCAATAATCATCCCTTGTAAACTCGTCCCTCCCGACTAATCTCCCTCTCGGCCTTAGTCCTGCAAGTGTGACAAGTGCCACCCCTGTCCCTATACTTCCTCCTTCACTGCCATTCAAGGCCCCATACAGTTCTTCCAGGTGAGGTGATAGTTCATCTTCATTTCTGCCGTGGCCATCTATTATATCTGGTGCTCCCGATGCCGCCTCCTCTACATCAACTTCGCAGATTTTTGTCATATTACTGTTTGTGGGAACTGAATATGCAGAAATTTGGTGTTGCATTTTCTTTATTACTTGTTTAATATTTTCAGATGACCTCAACAGACTGATGATTCATTTTGTCGAGCACCTTCGCTGTGCCCGCTACAAAAGGTAGGATCTCTCGGTGGTTACCCAGTTCAGTTTGACTCCCCGTTCCCATTGTGACATGTTCATCCATGGCCTCCTTTACTGTCATGTTGAGGCCAAACATGTTGGGGGGGGGGGCAACATCTCTTATTCTGTCTGGGTAGCCACCAACCTGATAGCATGAATATTGATTTTTTTTAAACTTCCCGTAATTTCTCACTCCTCCCTCCTTCCTCCTTCTGTTTACCCTCTCACCCCTTGTCTTCTCCTCACCTGCCTGTTACCTCCCTTTGCTTCCCCTCCTCCATCCTTTTCTTCCATGATCCATTGTCCTTTCTTATTAGATTCCTTCTTCCTTAGCTGTTTACCTCTTCCACCCAATTCCTCCCAGCTTCTCACATCATCCCCCACCCACCTCCACCCTGCATAGTTTCACCCATCACCTGCCAGCTTGTTCTGTTTTCTTTCCTCCCAACTTCTTACACTGGCTTCAGCTCCTTCCTTTCCAGTCCTGATGAAGGGTCTCTGCACAAAACGTCAACTGTTTATTCTGCTCCATAGATGCTACACGATTTGCTGAGTTCCTTCAGCCAACATTTTGCCTGTGATCATCATCGTTTATTGTTCTAGGTTGTTTGCATCTCACCGAGAGCAGAGATGCATCAAAGTGAATGACAGCTTGATGTTCCCTGGGTTTCAAAGGCAGCTTGCTCTCAATTCATAATTAAACAGTGGAAATAACTTTTGGCCAAGTAATCCAAGCCATAGGAACACACAAGAGGCACAAGCATCTGGACCACAGACAGTCTTAGGAAACTGGTTTCTATCAGATCACAACCTTCACAACCTGTATATTATTGTCTAAGCCTATTTGTAGCTCGCGGGCCCTATAGTGACAGTATTAACTGTGTTTATGACAGTGAGTTGTGTTGGAAAACTCAAATATTTAAGGTGTGATGCCACAGAAGATCTACAATATAACTCTGAGGTATTATATTGTGGCAGTAATAGGCTCTTACGAAAGATATTATCTTGATAATTGCTCTCAATTTCCTGGGAGTTCAAACTGCAAAAAGCATTATAGAAATTCTTTTGCTTTCCTTTCTATCTTTTAAAGCAAATAAGAACTTGAATTTATATGGCTTGGGGTCTTCTGAAAATACTAAACAAGTGATAAAGAAAATGCAACATCAAGTTTCTGCATATTCAGTTCTCACAAACAGTAATATGACAAATATCTGCTAAGTTGTTGTACCTGCAGCTGCCATGAGTTTGAATCCTACTGGGTCAGCTGAGAAAGCTAAACTTCAGTGCTAAATTAAAATATAGGTATCAGAAATTATTATCACTAATGGTGAAAATTGATGCCAAGCATATGCTATGTCCAAGAAATCACAACAATGGCTGAGGGTTAAGGAAATTCAGCAAGTCCATGATGACCCATATCAAATTTTACAGGTGCATCATAAAAAGCATTATGTACAGATGCATCACAGCTTGGTGTGGCAACTGGCCTTCCCACTAAGGCAAAAAATTGCAGGGGATTGTAAACGCAGCCATACCCATCACTCAAACTGGCCTTCCTTCTACTAACTCTGTGCACACCTCCTGCTCTCCTAGGAGAACAGCCCACATGAATAAGGATCACTCTCACCCTGGTCATTCTCTCTCCTGTCAGACAGAATGTACAGAAGTCTGAGAGTATGGATCACCAGGATCAAAGGACAGCTTCTATCCTACTTAACTCTTCATCTCCCAGTCTATCTCTTCACTGCCCTTGCACTTTCTTTGCGTACCTGCACTACACTTTCCCTACAACCGCTACACTATATTCTACATCCTATTTTCCATTTTACTAACACGGTCAACTTATGTTTGATAGGATCTGTCTGGATGGCTTGCAAACAAACACTTTTTACTGCATCTCGGTATGTGTAACAATAGTAAACCAACACCAGAACCAATGAAACTATTGGACTGTCATGGAAACCAATCCGATTTACTGAGGCACTCACCCAGTCTGATCTATATGTGACTCCAGGAATACCAGTGTTCTAAACTCTTAGCTGCCTCATCAGTTCAGGAGAAATTAAAGTTGGACAGCAAATGCTGCCTTTGGCTGTGATCCTATCGAAACCAGAACACAAAAGATACTGAAGCTGCCACCTGAATTGCTGAATTCCTGCAGCATTTTGTGTGTGTTGCTCCATCAAACAATAGTTTCAAGGATATTTGGTGACAGATAAATATTAAGCAAAATGCTATCAGCTCTTCTTCAAAATAATGGGGTCTTCTACATCCTCTGACTGTGTAGTTCTTCAACTGTGCACATAAATGTCAACTTAGTCATCTGTGCTACCCTCTTAAAATATATACACATTACCGTATTTAATCTTTTCAGAAATGGTGTCTTTTTTAATGAGGGTCTATGGAGGGGCTTGGAATGTTATGGGGAAAGGAAATGGGGCTGGATCAATGTTTTCCCAGCACCTCTGTTAAACAAAATAAATTAAGACAGTTGACAGGGTATGGTACAAAGTAATTCTTAAAAGCCACACAATGTGATGTGATTCTCATTTGCCAGTGCAAATTGTGACTTGATTTCATATGTGGGAAGTATTGATCCTCTAAGTAACAAAAGAAATAACTCCACTTGGAGAATAATTGAACACAATTTCCCATAAATGTCATCAAAGTGGAGTTTCACAGAGAAAATGTTGATTGTCTGAGAATGATTAGGGTCCAGTTAACATACCTGGGAGTAATTTAGGAATGACAAATGGGTACCTGAGGGTGATTATATGGAGATTGGTGAATACGCAAGAGTGTTTGGAGAATAACTTATATTGCCTGGGTGTGAATAATGGATAACCAGGAGAAACTACAAAATGATGAATGGAAATCCAACAATAATTATAAAAGCAATAATGGACTGGGAATGATTACAGAAGAATTGGTACCTAAAAGTGATTAGAGCATCATTAATGGAACAATTACAAAAAAGGGAAGGGGTATTGTAACTGGGGATGATTATACAATAACTAATTAGACAAAGGTGTAATTATAAAATATTATTTTTTTCCCAAAGAGTTTGGATGAAATTCCAAATTTCTGACTTATGCACCCTTTAAATTTCCAATGATGTGCACTCATCACTTGATTATTTACTGTGAAAATCATTGACAATATTTTTTTGGCAAATGTGCTATATTTCAGGTATGATAACAGTGAACAGTTAATAATTATGGTAAAGTTTCTTATAATTTTGCTTGAGTGATGGTCAAACAGTTTCAATAGATGTGATTTCACCATCTCAATTTCATAATGGCAAACCAGAAAAAGAATGTTTACAGTTGAGATGTTCAAGTAATCCAAGAGTTAAATTAAATGTTAGAGTTTCTTGTGATATTTTAATATTAAAGTGCTGACAAGAGACAGCCTCAGCAATGATGTGTATCTAAAATATCCCAGAATTCCTTAAAGCCATATTGCAAAACGTCACACACTAAACTGCTGAATGTGTTACATTTTCAGAACACATCAGGTTATTGTTGCAAGGAATAGATATATTTTGCATAATAATGAAAAAATGGTTGATTGCACTGAAAACGTGAACAGGACAATAAGAATGAGCATTGATCAAGTGTATAATTTAAAAAAAAGATCCACACAACAATCAACAATGTGGCAAAGTATCACAACACATTCAGATGCATGAAAGTGGATGTAAACTATAAGCAGATAGTTCTGATCATCTACAGCAACATCCCTCATGTGGTTTATGATCAACTTCATTTCACGTAAGAGGTACTATAAAATGCACATTTTGGTGTTATTATGGTCTTGAAATTCAACTATTATGTGTTACATATTGAATTTTGGTGTAAAGTTGATAACAAATGTGATTGTGGTGATATTGCATGTATTGCAATGAAACTTTGGCTTGCATGCATCCAGTTCCGAAGTGTCCATCTCTAAAGCTGATTATAAACATGAGAAAGTCTGCAGATGTTGAAAGTCTAGAGCAGCACACACATTTCAGCAGGCCAGGCAGCATCTTTGAAAATAAATAAAGAGTCGACGTTTCGGGCCAAGACCCCTCATCAGGACTGGTGCTTGTTTCTTTATTTGACCCTTCTGCTTTAGTATGAACTCTAGTGTTGTACCCATACAAATTCGCATTCCTGAACTCTTAACTGAACCTTGATATGTGATTAGCTGAAAGTCAGATTACAAGAAATTTAAATTTAAATGCCCACATTTAGGACAAGTTGCACATTGCTTTAGACCCTTTATTGTCCATTATATATATATCACAGCAAGCAGTAACACACTGTAGACACAAAAAGCCACGTTGCCAAACTAAATGCACTTACATTCAGATAGATAATATTAATTGCATTGTTCTCCTCAGTTTTTAAACTCAGAGATAAACATAGATCTATCCTATTTATATCCCTCATTATTTAATGTACTTTTATGATATCACCTCTTAACCTCCTTTGCTCTGGGGAAAATAGACCCAGATTATCCAATTTCTCCTTATAACTCAAATCCTCCATTCCAGGCAGCATCTTTGATATTGGAGCAAAAAGTAAACTGCTAGAGGAACTTGGAAGGTTAAACAGCATTGGTGGAAGCTCCATCAATCCTGATGGCTGCATCAAGGCTGAGAGTGTATAGGGGTGAGAGGGAGGGGGTGAGACCAGAGCTGGCAGGCAATAGGTGAACCAGATGAGGATAGGGATGATGGGCATGAGGAGCCAAGTGGGTAGGAAAGGATGGAGGTAGAGACAGAGCTGAAAGGTGAAAAGCAGAGAAGAACAGAGGATTGCAAGAGGCCGCAAAGGATCAGAGACTCTGCCGGCTCCATCAGAAGCACAATAGAGGTTCAAAGTACACTTATCATCAGGGTAAGCACGGTACGTGATATACAACTTTGAGATTCATCTTTTTGCAGGCAACCACAAAACAAAGAAGCACAACAGAATTCACAAAAAAAACACAGCCAAACATCCCACTTGCAAAAAGATGAACAAATTATGTAAACAATAAAAAAAAGCAATCAAACAATCTACCGAACAAGAACCACAGTGTCCCCAAAAGTGAGTCCACAACCATGGAGCCAGTTCAGTGCTGCAGCTGGTCCAGAAGCCCGATGGCGGCAGGCCACAGGCATGGGGCCAGGTTCAGCGCTGAGGCAGTGCCGATGGCTGCAGGCCACAAACATGGAGTGAGGTTTGGTGCTGAGGCAGTGCCGATGGCTGCAGGCCACAGGCATGTGGCCAGGTTCGGTGCTGAGACAGTGCTGATGGCCGCAGGCCACAAACATGGAGTGAGGTTTGGTGCTGAGGCAGTGCCGATGGCTGCAGGCCACAGGCATGTGGCCAGGTTTGGTGCTGAGACAGTGCTGATGGCCGAAGGCCACAGACATGGAGTGAGGTTTGGTGCTGAGGCAGTGCCGATGGCTGCAGGCCACAGGCATGGGGCCAGGTTTGGAGCTGAGGCAGTGCCAATGGCCGCAGGACACAGGCATGGGGCCAGGTTCGGTGCTGAGGCAGTGCTGATTTCCGCAGGCCACAGGCATGGGGCCAGATTCAGTGCTGAGGCAGTGCTGATGGCTGCAGGCCACAGGATGCAGCTGCAGTGTCAGTTCAGCACTGAGGCAAGTAAAGCCTCATGGAGTAGTGATCTGAACACTCATTCATCATCTGCCCTTGGCCTCAAAGCCTTAATCTTTTTAATCCTGAGTGGTGCTTAAATCAGCCAAACATTGGCTTGTTATCCGCTGTTAGGCCTGAGCCCTACCATTTCAGTCCAGCCTGAAGGTTCAGTCCAGCTCCCAGTCTACTCCAGCAATGGCTGCTGTGGCCGTACCTGCATTCTTGAGAGTCCAATTCACCAAATATTTCAGGATACCACAAAAGCAGTGGTTTTATAGATTGCACACCTCACAATGGGAAATTACAGGCTGCGAATAGTCCCAATAAAGTATATTTAGTAGAATTGTTAGTAGTTTTGCTTGCTGACTGCAAAGCATTGCCTTGTCCACCTGTATCATCTTCGCCTTCGTCCCAAAACCTTCCATCAGCAGATTTCTGAATGGTCCTGGAACCCATGAATGATGCTACCTCATTATTCTGCTTTTTGCACTAGTTATTTGTTTTGTAACTTATAGCAATTGTTGGCAAATTATAATAATGTCTTACTGATGCCATAAAACAAAAAAATTGAAACAATTAAGTCAGTGACTATGGTTTATTAGGAGTCTGAGGAGATTTAGTTTGCCACAAAAGACTCTAGCAAATTTCTACAGATGTGTGATGGCGAGTATTCTGGCTGGTTGCATCATTGCCTGGTATGGAAGCTCCAATGCACAGGATTGAAAGAGGCTGCAGAAGGTTGTAGACACAGCCAGCTCCATCATAAGCACAAGTCTCCTCATTGCTAAGGACATCTTCAAAAGGCAAGATTTCAAGAAGGCTAAGTCCATGTTTAAGGACTCTCACCACCTGAGACATGCTCCCCTCTCATTACTACCATCAGGGAGAAGGTGCAGGAGCCCAAAGACACACACTTAACATTTTAAGATCAGCTTCTTCCCCCCTACCACCAGATTTATGAACAGTTCATGAACGCGATCTCACTATTCCTTTTTTCACTTTATTTATTTATTGCAGGATAACCTGGACTAACTTTTTTTATGCCTTCCACTGTATTGCTGTCACAAAACAAATTTCACAGCATATGTCAGAGATAATAAACCTGACTATGATTCTGATAATGATGTTTATTCTGATTCTGACAAGAGGCTGCCAATGCTGAAATTTGAGATAAGTCAGAAGGGTGATAAGTAGAACCAGATAAGGGAGGAACGAAGGGCAGATGGAGCAAACCGAGGAGAAGAGGAGTCCAGTTAGGTAAACTGTGTGGGTGATAGACAGATGGGACCAGTGAGGGAAGAGCAAAGCTGGGTGCATCAGAAGGACAGAGAAAAGAGCTCAGTAGGTGTGATTTATCTGAAATGAACCTTCTGAGTATTCTTGTGAACTTTTTCTACACTCTCTTCAGCTTAATCAAATCTTACTTGCACTGTGATGACTTAAACCCTAACCAATATTTTGTACAACCCAATGTAATAATACTCACAACACGCTGGAGGAACTCAGCAGGTCGGGCAGCATCTGTG